>NC_082725.1:11690005-13019235 GCF_030144855.1 Hypanus sabinus
GTTGATGTCAGATGGGGTGATTTGAATATCTCAGAAACTGCTGATCTCTTGGGATTTTCAGTCATAGCAGCCTCTAGAGTTTACAGAGAATGATGTGAGAAACAAAAAAAACATCCAGAGAGCAGCAAACACGGGGAAATCTGCAGATGCTGGAAATTCAAACAACACACAAAATGCTGGTGGAACACAGCAGGCTAGGCAGCATCTATAGGGAGAAGCATTGTCAACGTTTCGGGCCGAGACCCTTCGTCAGGACTAACTGAATAGAAAGATACTAAGAGATTTGAAAGTAGGAGGGGGAGGGGGAAATATGAAATGATAGGAGACCGGAGGGGGTGGGATGAAGCTAAGAGCTGGAAAGGTGATTGGCGAAAGTGATACAGAGCTGGAGAAGGGAAAGGATCATGGGACGGGAGGCCTCTGGAAAAAGAAAGGGTGGGGGGGAGCACCAGAAGGAGATGGAGAACAGGCAGAGCGATGGGCAGAGAGAAAAAAACTAAATGTCTCAGGGATGGGGTAAGAAGGGGAGGAAGGGCATTAACAGAAGTTAGAGAAGTCGATGTTCATGCCATCAGAGAGCAGCAGTTCTGTGGGCGAAAACTTGCTGTTAATGAGAGAGGTTGGCGGAGAATAGCCAGTTTGGTTCAAGCTGACGGGAAGGCGACAGTAACTCAGATAACCACAGTGGTGCGCAGAAGAGCATCTCTGAATGCACAACACGTCAAACCTTGAACTGGATGGGCTACAGCAGCGGAGCAAGAGGATACACTCAGTGGCCACTTTATTAGGTACAGGAGGTAACTCACAAAATGTCCACTGAGTGTCTGCGTATAACAGTGACCTGTACATTGTGCTTTATAGGACTGCTTTTATATTTATTGCTTGTTCTTTATGCTTATTGTGTGTTTTTTTTATGCTCTATCGGATCCAGAGTAACAACCATTTTGTCCTCTTTATACTTGTGTACAGAAGAATGACACTAAAGAATCTTGAATCTTGAAAGCTCTGCATAGATTGAGGACCGGCTTCAGTGATGTCAGCACCTGATGGACAAGTGGCAGCCGGCTGTTAGTGTGGAAGTACTGGTCAAAGCTCAGGCACATTGTTCCTCTTGGCCCTGATATATCTCAGGGCACTACTTTACGCCTATCTTTAGCAAAATTGTTCTCTCTCCAGAAAGATTCAAGCCAAACAAATGCAAGTAATCATTTTTAAAAGTTGAGCGACTGAACAGTGCACAGTGCATTCTCAATCTGTAGTATTTCTGGGAATTTGAAAGAGTGTGCTTAAGTACGCAATATATATCAGATTTACAACATCAGCAGAAGAGGATAATGAGACAAACTAGGAATGGAAGAGATGCGTTTCATATCTACTCAGCTCCAATGCCCAAATTCTCCATCTGTGGCAAAAGATGGGAATGTTTGTTTTTGGGGAATGTACATCCATTTACCACTGTTATCAACTCGCAATCAAACCATTATCCACTAAAAATGATCAGTCTGTAAAACCGTGATTGCTAATTCTCCATTTGTTTTCCAGTTGTATTTGTCAACATTAGCAGAAAATAAAATCTGTTTTCTTCTCTTTGTGGTGGGACAATTTATGTTAAAGGCAGTACTAGAAAGCTTATACAGCAATATTCGTTCCTTCTCTTAATCTTTCCAACAGGCGTATTTGTGACCTCCCTTTTTCCTTGACGTTTTAAATCTGCACTTCATAATGGCTCCTGCCAGTTAGCCTGGGATAATTAATGAGATCAGTGCAGCCTGATGGTTTGCCCGGAACGCAAGGCAGTGCTCCATGGTTCTCTTTGGTCTGAGCTTAAACCAACACAACCACTGGCTTCCTGAGTCAATAGTGAACCTACGAGGCTAACAACAGGCCTCTATTGATCACTGCCCCGTGCTAATTAGTGGCAGTGCTTGCATGAGATACGACCTCACAGAATATAACTCTTGCCTTACCAGTGCTCTTTGGGAATTGCTGCATTTCTTAAAAGAGACTGTGTGTGCACTTCTAGCAGAGGAAAAAAAAACTTCACCTTTCTCAAAAGTTTTCTTCTTCCTCATATTTGTTCCCTCACAGACATTGGAATTGCATCCTGATTGTCACCCTAAACGAAGGAAACGTTCAAATATTTGTGACGTGTTTGCTGCAGGCAGCCATCACCCTTCAGTTATTGCCCAGTTAGTCATTACAGCTCAATGCAACACACACAGAATTCAGGAGGAACTCAGCAGGTCAGGCAGCATCTATGGAGATGAATAAACAGTCGAGGTCTCGGGCTGAGACCCTTCTTAAGACTGGGAAGGAAAGGAAATGTTGCCAGAATAAAAAAGTGGAGAGAGGGGATGGAGGCCAGATGGAAGGTGATAAGTGAAGCCAGGTGGGTGGGAAGGGTAAAGGGTTGGAGAAGGAGGAGTCCAGTAGGAGAGGAGGATGGATCACAGGAGAAAGGGAAGGAGGAGAGGACCCAGGGGGAAGTGATAGGCAGGTAAGAAGAGGTAAAAGGTCAGAGTGGGGAACAGAAGAAGAGGGGAGAGGGAGGGTAAAATTTTTACAACCATCAGGCTCCTGAACCAACATTGTCAACTTCACTCACCACAACACTGAAATGATCACTGACACAAACTATCGACTGACTTTCAAGGACTCTACAACTCCTGTTCTCAGTGTTATTCATTTGTTTATTTGTTTGCTTATTGTCTTTGCACAGTATTTTGCACATTGGTTGTTTGTCAGATTTGTGTGTTCTACAGTGCATGGCTGGAAGAAAATGAACCTTAGGGTAGTATATGGTGACATATATGGCTGTATTTAATATTTCAGTAATATTTGAGTAATCATGTATATATATTGGTTGATTAAGCATTCTTGTTCATCTAAATACTCAATTATGGGTTATATGTATGAATATATGAATTCCATTCATCATCTCACCAGCATGTGATATATGCGCACCTCACTCAAAGTGAAAACCACAAAACCATAAGATATAGGAACAGAATCAGGCCATTTGACCCATCGAGTCTGCTCTGCCAGTCAATTATGGCTGGTCCTTTTTTCCCCTCCTCAGCTCCACTCCCCAGCCTTCTCCCCGTAACCTTTAACGCCGCGTCCAATCAAGCTCTGCCTTAAATACACCCAACGACCTGGCCTCCACAGCTGCCTGTGGTAACAAATTCCACAGATCCACCACCCTCTGTCTAAAGAAATTTCTCTGCATCTCTGTTTTAAATGAACGTCCCTCTATCCTGAGACTGTGCCTCCTTGTCGAAGACTCCTCTGCCATGGGGAACATCCTTTCCACATCTACTCTGTCCAGGCCTTTCATCATTCGAAAGGTTTCAATGAGATCACCCCAATCCTTCTAAATACCAGTCAGTACAGACCCAGAGCCATCAAACGTTCCTTGTATGATAACACTTTCATTCCTGGAGTCATCTCTGTGAACCTCCTCTGGACCCTCACCAATGCCAGCACATCTTTTCTTAGATGAGAAGCCCAAAACTGTTCACAATGCTCAAGGTGAGGCCTCACCAGTGCCTTATAAAGCCTCAGCATCACATCCCTGCTCTTGTATTCTAGACCTCTTGAAATGAATGCTAACATGGCATTTGCCTTCCTCACCACAGACTCTACCTGCAAGTTAACCCTTAAGGTGTTCTGCACAAGAACCCCCAAGTTCCTCTGCATCTCAGATTTTTAGTTTTTCTCCCTGTTTAGAAAAAAGTCTGCACATTTATTTCTGCAACCAAAGTGCATGATCATGCATTTTCTAATATTGTATTTCATTTGCCACTCTCTTGCCCGTTCTCCGAATCTGTCTAAGTCCTTGTGCAGCCTGCCTGTTTCCTCAACACTACCTGCCCCTCCACCAGTCTTCATATCATCTGCAAACTTGGCAATGATGTTATCTATTCTATCATCTAAACCATTGATATACAGCGTGAGAAGAAGCAGTCCCAACACCAACCCCGGCAAAACACCAGCAGTCACTGGCAGACAACCAGGAAAAGATGGTTTTATCCCCACATGCTGCCTTCTACCAGTCAGCCAATGCTCGAACCATGCTGGTACTTTTCCTGTAATCCCATGGGCTCTTAACTTGGTAAGCAGCCTCATGTGTGGCACCTTGTCAAAGGCCTTCTGAAAGTCCATATGTACAACATCCACTACATCCCCTTCATCCATCCTACTTGTAATTTCCTCAAAGTATTCCAACAGGTTCATCAAGCAAGATTTTCCCTTAAGAAAACTATGCTGACTTTGTCCTATCTTGTCCTGTGTCACCAAGTACTCCATAATCTCATCCTGAACAATTAACTCCAGCATCTACCCAGCCACTGAGGTCCTGCTAACTGGTCTATGATTTCATTTCTGCTGCCTTCCTCCTTTCTTAAAGAGTGGAGTGACATTTGCAATTTTCCAGTCCTCTGGCACCATGCCAGAGTCCAAGAAATTTTGAAAGATCATTAGTAATGCCTTCACAATCTCTACCACTACCTTTTCTGAACCTTAGGGTGCAATTCATCTGGTCCGGGTGACTTATGTACCCTTAGGTCATTCAACTGTTTGAGCACCTTCTCCCTTGTAATAGTAACTGCACTCACTTCTCTTCCCTCACATCCTTCAACATCTGGCACATTGCTAGTGTCTTTCACAGTGAAGACTGATGCAAAACACTTATTTATTACATCTGCCATCTCCTCGTCCCCTGCTATTAATTCTCTGGCCTCTTTTTCTAGCAGTCCTATATCCACTCTCATCTCTCTTTTATTTTTTACACACTTGAAAAAGCTTTTGCTAGCTTGCTTTGATATTTCATCTTTTCTCTCCCAATGATTCTTTTAGTTACTCCCTGTAGGTTTTCAAATGCTTCCCAATCCTCTACCATTCCGCTAATCTTAGCTTTGCTATATGGCCTCTCTTTTGCTTTTACATCAGCTTTGACATCCCTTGCTGCCACAGTTGTACCAGTTGAGTATTTCTTCATTTTTGGAATGCATCTATCCTGCAGCTTCCTCATTTTCCCCCAAAATTTCCAGAATGTCTTCTTTTGAAGCAGTTCAATGTTTTGAAGTTACAGATCATTGCATATACATACTTTGATAATATGTTAACTTTGAACAATCAAAGAAACGACGTACATTCATATTGGAACAGTTTTGGAATTGGTATTGTTATTGGCTTATTATTGTCACATATACCGAGATACAGTAAGAAGTTTGCCTTGCATGCTGTTTATAGAGATCAAATCATTGCGGTAAAGCAATAACAAGGTAAAACTTCTATAGAGAAAGTGTGGTGCGGGTAAATAGTAAGTTGCAAGTTTATAATGAGTCCAACCTAATATAGTAGGGAACTATTTACTAGTCTTCTAGCAGTGGTGTAGAAGCTGGTGATCAGTACTTTCAGGGATTTGTACCTTCTGCCTGACAGAAGCAGGGAGAAGAGAGAATATTGAGGGTGGGTGGAGTCTTGGGTAATGGTGGCTGCGTTACTGATGCAGCAAGAAGCATACAGAGTACAACGCGGGGAGTCTGTTTTCCATAGTGTGCTGAGCTTTGTCCACAACTGTCTGCGGTTTCTCGTGGTCACGCGCAGAGCAGTTGCCATAACAAAAGATTCAGATACGATGCTTTTTATGGTCATCATCATCATCACTATAGAACCATAGAACATTACAGCACAGAAACAGGCCTTTTGGCCCTTCTTGGCTGTGCCGAACCATTTTTCTGCCTAGTCCCACTGACCTGCACCTGGGCTATATCCCTCCATACACCTCTCATCCATGTACCTGTCCAAGTTTTTCTTAAATGTAAATTCCACACTCCCACCATGTGTGTCGTGTCGTATGATGTTGGCATCAGTGGTTACGTTACCACGACGTGTTATGCACCAGCTGCTCAAACAACCATTCTGCACCTGCTTCCTGATTTGGGGTGGGGGTTTGGCGCTAAGCAGGGGATACACCTTGCCCAAGAGTCACCTGCAGGCTAGTGGAGGGAAGGAGCACCTTACACCTCCTTTGGTAGAGACATACCTCCATTCCACAACCCATTTCTATGATTCATCAATAAAAATTGTGAGTCTGAGGAAGGTTCTGAGGATGCTGCTGTTGAATAATATCTCAGGAAACAATTAACATCATTGCGTGGAAAGGGGAGCAAGTTGGGAACAGATTGGCTTTGTGTCTTTGTGTACCTGCAGTTTTTCCAATATTGAGATCTACTTCAGATATTAGCTGTTACATTGTCACTTTTTGATCAATGTGCCTTTCGCATATTCTCCATAGGATCTGTCAAAAATGTGTGGTGTGTAAACTTACAGTCAAAGTAATACGTATTATCAAAGTTACCATGTACAGCTTGAGATTCATTTCCTTGCAGGCATTTACAAGAAAATAAAGAAATGCAAAAGACTTCAAAAAAGCTACACATAAGCAAAGACCGACAAACAGCTGCTGTGTAAAAAAATTATAATGAGAACATAAGTTGTAAAAGAATCATTGAAAGTGAGTCTGCAGGCTGTAGAATCAGAGTGAAGTTATCCACACCAGTTAATAAGGTAATTGTTGGGTAATAACAGTTCCTGAACCTGGTGCTATGAGAGGTAAGATTTTGTATCTCCCATCTGATGGTGGGAGAGCAAGGACTGCATGGTGGGCCGTTTTCTATTCAAACAGCGGAAAATAAATGTGAACCATGCGTTTTTCAAATGGAAAACCATTATGACTGGGAAACAAGTTATTGTCTCCATTTGCTGTATTTATATAACGGTACTCCTCACTTCACAGCCTGAAGGAGAACCTTCAACACATTTGTTGACGAGCATTAGGAAGACAATGGCGTCGCACACAGAATGCTGGAGGAACTCAGCAGGTCAGGCAGCGTCTGTGGAAAAAAGTACAGCCGACGTTTTGGGCTGAGGCCTTTCATCAGGTTTTGTGTGTGTGTTGCTTGGATTTCCAGCATCTGCAGATTTTCTCTTGTTTGTGATTGGAAGACAGCGGCCTTCGTCTTCTCAGAGACTCTAATGGCTGTGCAATGATCTCAGGAATTCCCAGCAATGACCACACTCCACGGATGAATTAAGGGAAATTTTTTTAGTTTTTCCACAAGGAAAGGATTTCAAAGCAAAGGCATGGATTTTAAAAACTTGGTCAATGAGGCAAGGGTGGTCTGAAGAGAAGGAGAGGTGAGGAATCTGGCGTGGCCATCCGTGGGCTTGAGTAGGTGGAGGAGAAGCAACCAGAAAGGGCTGAAGGGGATAAAATTCTATTTCTTTGCTCTCCTGTGAACGCCCGCAAGAAACCAAATTGCAGAGTAGTATATAGTGATGTATAAATAATATGATAACAAATAACCTTGAAAAAGAATGGGGTGTTGGAGTGGGGAGAGATGTAGCTTTGCTGGAGATTACGACCTGATGGCCATGGGCATGAAATGGTTTAGAGGTGAGGTGAGAGTTTTGGAAAGAGGGCATCAAGGAGCTTCACGAGGAGCTATTGTGGATCAATCAGGTGGCAGAGAACTGTCAGCAGAAGTTGGCATGTAATGGAATACAATTAAAATGTTCAAGATGACATGAACATCAATTTCTCCAATTTCAGGTAATTTTCCCCACTTCCCCTTCCCTCTTCTCCAATTCCCCACTCTGGCCCTCTTCTTATCTCTTTTCTCCTTCTCATCTCCCTCTGGTGCCCCTCCTTTTTCACTTTCTCCACTGGTCCGGTCTCCTCTCTGATCAGATTCCTTCTTCTTCAACCCTTTACCTTTTCCACCTATCACCTCCCACGTCTCACTTCATCCCCCCCTCCGGCACCCAGCTGGTTTAATCTATTTCCTACTTTGGGCACCTTCGTTTTTATTCTGGCTTCTGCCCCCTTCCTTTCCAGTCCTGAATAAGGGTCTTGGCCTGAAAGATTGACTGTTTATTCCCCTCCGTAGATCCTGCCAGACCTGCGAAATTCCTCCAGCGTTTTGTGTGCACTGCTCACAACCTTCAGGCATTCCATTCGTATGGTCATGCGGGCACAGAAGCTTCCACGCCTTCCCTAATCTTCTTGCAGACGTTCCTGAGCAAACACTCGTACAGGTCCCCGAAGCAAAAGCAGTGATCCCTCGTTTGCATACCGCCCGCTAAATGAGGACACTCAGTCGGAGAGACGGACGGCGACGTGAAAGGACGACGAGAGGCGAACAACTGCTGCCCCATGTGGCGGCCGCACTGACGTTTGGCGGTAGTCCTACTTCTGACAGCCATATTTCAAAATTATTTATAGTTTCTCGATTGGAGTCTGACCACAAAAATTCCAAATATGGGTTCACAGAAGAAGTCAATATGTGTGAGTGATGAGTATGAGCCTGAGGGACAGGGTTTCTTGGATTCGATTTTTATGAAGCATGAGGTTTATGGGTAAATCAGCACTTCTGGGTTCTTCATCTACAATTACCGCCCAGTCTGCAGCTGGGTTAATGTATACTTCACTGGTTGAACATCTTGCCCTGCAATGCCTTGTCAGCTCTCATGATCTGCGTTTGGGATCATGATGGGTGATAGCAGGAATGTTGCCTTCCAGCATCGTAGTCCTTTGGGAGAACAGGCAATGGTGCCCCCCTTTGGAAAGTTCTTCTGCTCATGGCATCACAAAACTCAGGACAGCAAGCTCGAAAGCGTTCTGATCAGAGGCACTTGGCCCCGTGAACTGCGTCTGGTTTTGCGTCGTGGACCCCAAGGCAAATCAGTTCCCAAGTGAACAAGTGGTGCATGCGAGCTCGATTCCACCTTTTCAAGGAAATTTGGAGAGGTACTTGGATGGTAGAGGTATGGAGATCGATGGACCCAGTGCTGGTTGATGGGCGTAGGCAGCTTAAAAGGTTTGGCATGGACCAGATGGGCCGAAGGGCCTGTTTCTGTGCTGTACTTCTCTATGACTCTATCAATCTATGAAGTTATGGAGCTGGGACACAGTTCAAAGCTCAAAATAAATTCGTAATAAAAGTATGTGTATCATGTACATCCTTGAGATTCATTTTCTTGCAAGCATCCACAGGAAAACTGGAAAATAAAATAGAATCCACGAGAAAATGCGCATAACAAAGAACGACACGCATCCAATGGGCAAAAGAGGACAAGTCGTGCAAATAATGAAAATAGTAAACAAATAATAGTGAGGAAGTGAGTCCACGGGCTGTGCAGTCCGTTCAGCACTGAGGCGAGTGAAGCCAGTCCAGGAGCCCGATGGTCGCAGGGTAACACGACTCCCGAGCCTGACAGCACGGGACCCAAGCCTCCTGCAATCTCCTTTAATGAAGAAGTTCATTAAAACATCATTGTTTTGAGTTGGGCTGCTTTTCTGGGATTCAGATGGTATCTTTAAACTCTAGAAGCAGAAAACACCTGGATTGCAGATCAGGATTCATTCAGCAAAGTGGACCTTTAAGCAATAAAGATGAAGGCCACATATTGGATACCTGCTGTCACTGAACGGACTATACTTGGAGAAAGAAACTGGTCCCATTCACAGTTCTGGTCGTTGTTATTATAACTCTTTAAAGTCAAAAGGTGTCAACAGAATTAAAGAATGCCTGGAGGGAAATGAAATAACCGCAGGAATCTGTGTACAGCGTGAACATGCCGCATAGTTCAGAGCTGCTCTCACGTTTAAAGAAAACCTCTGTGCTTCAAGCAGCTTCTTTTAAAAGTCACTCTTTTCTTCGAATCTCTGTAACTGCTGCCAGTTGAGACCTCAGCTCGTATAAAATTACACAGAAATGTATGTTACAGGTTTGCAAGTGTTGTGACTGAAAATAAATAGAACTGAGACTTCAGCTCAGAGATGGAAAACCTACACTGGAGCTGTTCAGCTATTCCCACTTGGTGCTTTCAGTGAGATGTTAAAGAAACCGTCCAAACTTCAAATAAGGTTACTTTTAATAGTTGGATTATTCTTCTAAAGTGTCGGGCTCAGCTTGAGACTTCTTGTGTGAAAGGTCGATTAAAGATAAAGATTAGCTTTATTTGTCTCATGTGTGTCGAAATATTAAAACTTAACAGTGAAATACATCTTTTGTGACAATGACAAACACAGTCCGAGCATGAGCCAGGGCAGCCCACAATGTTGCCAGCACCAACACAGCATGTCCATCACTCACTAACCTTAACCTCTATGTCCTCAGGATGTGGGAGGAAACTGGAGTACTCGGAAGAAACCCATGCGGTCATGGAGAGAACATACTAACTCCTTACGGACAGCAGCAGGAACTTAACCCCAATCATTGATCGATTGGGTGAAGCCCTCTCCGCTAGTGAGTACATCTACATGGAGTGTCGTCGCTGGAAAGGAGCGGTCATTATAAGATCATAGGACCATAAGACAGAGGAGCAGAATTAGGCCATTTAGCCCATCGAGTCTGCTTCGCCATTCAATCATGGCTGACCCTTTACTCCCCTCAGCTCCACTCCCTGGCCTACAACCCGTAACCTTTGATGCCGTGTCCAGTCAAGAACCTATCAATCTCTGCCGTAAGTACACTGAATAACCTGGCATCCAAAGCTGCCCGTGGTAACAAATACCACAAATTCACCACCCTCTGACTGAAGCAATGTCTCCACATCTCTGTTTTAAATGGAACCCCTCTACCCTGAGGCTGTGCCTTCTTAACCTACAGTCCCCCACCACAGGAAACATCTTTCAAAGTCTAGGCCTTTCAACATTCAAAAGGTTTCAATGAGATCCCCTCTCACCCTTCTAAATTCCAGCGAGTACACACCTCGAGCCATCAAACGTTCCTTGTATAATTCTTTCATTCCTGGAATCAACCTTGTGAACCTCTTCTGAATCCTCTCCAATGCCTGCACATCTTTTGTCAGATGAGGGGCCCAAAACTGTTCACAATACTCAAGGTGAGGCCTCACTAGTCACTTGTAAAGGCTCAGCATCACATTCCTGCTCTTGTATTCTAGACCTCTCGAAATAAACACTAAAATTACATTTGCTTTCCTCACGACCAACTCAACCTGTAAGTTAACCTCTGGGGTGTTCTGCACAAAGATTCCCAGGTTCCTGTGCATCACAAATTTTTGGATTTTCTCCTCATTTAGAAAATAGTCTGCACGTTTATTTCTTCTACCAAAGTGCATGACCATGCATTTTCCAACATTGTATTTCATTTGCCACTTGCTTGCCCATTCGCCTAATCTGTCTAAGTCCTTCTGCAGCCTCCCTGTTTCCTCAACACTACCTGCCCCTCCACCAACCTTCATATCATCTGCAAACTTGGCAATGAAGCTATCTATTCTATCATCTAAGTCACTGATATACAGCATAAAAAAGCTGTCCCAACACCGATGCCTGCGGAACACCGTTAGTCATTGGCAGCCAACCAGAAAAGGATCCTTTTATTCCCACTCACTGCCTCCTACCGATCAGCCAATGCTCGAAGCATGCCAGTACTTTTCCTGTAATCCCATGGGTTCTTAACTTGGTAAGCAGCCTCATGTGTGGCACCTTGTCAAAGGCATTCTGGAAGTTCAAATATACAACATCCACTACATCCCCTTTATCTACCAATTTATAATCTCCTCAAAAAATTCCAACAGGTTTGTCAGGCAAGATTTAATAGAGGGTTACCTCAAGCGGAGCGGCCTGTGGAAAGTGGCCAGTGAGTGAGTGGGCCACTGAAGAAGTGGAGATTTGAGGCTTTGACTCAAGAGATTCTGGCAGTTTTGGCAGTTGGACTGTGCAATCAAGTCAATCAAGATTTGAATAACTCAGCAGAAAGCCGTTGATTAGACAATCAAGATTTGAATAGCTCAGACTCAGCAGAAAGCAGCTGATTGGGCAATCGAGGTCAGGTGACCAAGCAGTTTGAAAAGCTCAAACAAATAAATAGAGGGTTACCTCAAGCGGAACGGCCAGTGAGTGAACGGGCCAGTGAAGGAGTGGAGATTTGAGTCTTTGACTCGCTGAGGACGAGCTTCACTCCAAGTTCCTTTCAAAGGAGAAAGTTTCAAAAATTGAGGCAAGTATTGGGTAGGTCATGGCAGCTGAGATCGGCCCCGTGGTTTGTTCATCCTCCAGCATGTGGGAAATCAGGGATACTTCCAGTGTCCCTGACGACTATGTGTGCAGGAAGTGTGTCCAACTGCAGCTTCTGGCAGACCGCATTGAGCATCTGGAGCTGCGATTGGATTCATACTGGAGCATCCACGATGCTGAGAAAGTCATGAATAGCACGTTCAGTGAGTTGGCCACACCGCAGTTAAAGGCTACACAGGCAGAAAGGGAAGGGGTGGCCACTAGACAGCGTAGCAGCAGGCAGGTAGTGCAGGAGTCCCCTGGGGTCATCTCCCTCCTAAACAGATATACTGTTTTGGATACTGTTGGGGGAGATGTCTCATCAGGGGAAGGCAGCAGCAGCTGAGTTCATTGCACCATGGGTGGCTCTGTGGCACAGGAGGGAAGGAAAAGCAGTGGGGGAGCCATAGTGATAGGGGATTCGATTGTAAGGGGAATAGATAGGCGTTTCTGCTGCCGCAAACGAGACTCCAGGATGGTATGTTGCCTCCCTGATGCAAGAGTCAAGGATGTCTCTGAGTGGCTGCAGGACATTCTGGAATGGGAGGGTGAACAGCCAGTGGTCTTGGTGCACATAGGTACCAACGATATAGGTAAAAAACAGGATGAGGTCCTACAAGGTGAATTTAGGGAGTTAGGAAATAAACTAAAAAGTAGGACCACAAAGGTAATAATCTCTGGATTACTACCAGTGCCATGTGCTAGTCAGAGTAGAAATAGGAAGATATTTCAGATGAATACGTGGCTTGAAAAATGGTGCAAGGGGGAGGGATTCAAATTTCTGGGGCATTGGAACCAGTTCTGGGGGAGGTGGGACCGGTATAAACAGGACGGTTTGCATCTGGGCTAGACTGGAACCAATGTCCTAGGTGGAGCGTTTGCTACTGCTGTTCAGGAGGCTTTAAACTAATGTGGCAGGGGGATGGGAATGTGCAGAGAGACAGAGGGGTGTAAAATGAGGGTAGAAGCAAAAAGTAGTAAGGTGAAAAGTAAAAGTGGCAGGCAGGCAAGTCCAGGGCAAAAAGCAAAAAGAGCCACTTTTCAACATAATTGTATAAGTGCTAAGAGTGTTGTAAAAACAAGTCTGAAGGCTTTGTGTGTCAATGCGAGGAACATTCGTAACAAGATGGATAAATTGAATGTGCAGATAGTTATTAATAAATATGATATAGTTGGGATCACAGAGACATGGCTCCAGGCTGACCAAGGATGGGAGCTCAACATCCAGGGATATTCAATATTCAGAAGGGATAGACAGGAAAGAAAAGGAGGTGGGGTAGCATTGCTGGTTAGAGAGGAGATTAACGCAATAGAAAGGAAGGATATTAGCCTGGAGGATGTGGAATCGATATGGGTAGAGCTGCATAACACTAAGGGGCAGAAAACACTGGTGGGAGTTGTGTTCAGGCCACCTAACAGTAGTAGTGAGGTTGGGGATGGCATTAAACAGGAAATTAGAAATGCGTGCAATAAAGGAACAGTAGTTATAATGGGTGACTTCAATCTACATATAGATTGGGTGAACCAAATTGGTAAGGGTGCTGAGGAAGAGGATTTCTTGGAATGTATGCGGGATGGTTTTCTGAACCAACATGTCGAGGAACCAACTAGGGAGCAGGCCATTCTAGATTGGGTATTGAGCAATGAGGAAGGGTTAGTTAGCAATCTTGTCGTGCGAGGCCCCTTGGGTAAGAGTGACCGTAATATGGTGGAATTCTTCATTAAGATGGAGAGTGACATAGTTAATTCAGAAACAAAGGTTCTGAACTTAAAGAAGGGTAACTTTGAAGGTATGAGACGTGAATTAGCTAAGATAGACTGACAAATGATACTTAAAGGGTTGACGGTGGATATGCAATGGCAAGCATTTAAAGGTCGTATGGTTGAATTACAATTGTTCATCCCAGTTTGGCAAAAGAATAAACCAGGGAAGGTAGTGCACCCATGGCTGACAAGGGAAATTAGGGATAGTATCAAGTCCAAAGAAGAAACATATAAATTAGCAAAAAAAGCGGCACACCTGAGGACTGGAGAAATTCAGAGTCCAACAGAGGAGGACAAAGGGCTTAATTAGGAAAGGGAAAAAAGATTATGAGAGAAAACTGGCAGGGAACATAAAAACTGACTGTAAAAGCTTTTATAGATACGGGAAAAGAAAAAGATTGGTCAAGACAAATGTTGGTCCTTTACAGTCAGAAGCAGGTGAATTGATCATAGGGAACAAAGACATGGCAGAGCAATTGAATAACTACTTTGGTTCTGTCTTTACTAAGGAGGACATAAATAATTTTCCGGAAATAGTAAGGGACCAATGGTCTAGTGAGATGGAGGAACTGAAAGAAATACATGTTAGTAGGGAAGTGATGTTGGGTAAATTGAAGGGATTAAAGGCAGATAAATCCCTAGGGCCAGATGGTCTGCATCCCAGAGTGCTTAAGGAAGTAGCCCAAGAAATAGTGGATGCATTAATGATAATTTTTCAAAACTCTTTAAATTCTGGATTAGTTCCTGAGGATTGGAGGGTTGCTAATGTAACCCCACTTTTTAAAAAAGGAGGGAGAGAGAAACCGGGGAATTATTGACCGGTTAGTCTGACATCGGTGGTGGGGAAAATGCTAGAGTTGGTTATCAAAGATGTGATAACAGCACATTTGGAAAGCGGTGAAATCATCGGACAAAGTCAGCATGGATTTGTGAAAGGAAAATCATGTCCGACGAATCTTACAGAATTTTTTGAAGATGTAACTAGTAGAGTGGATAGGGGAGAGCCAGTGGATGTGGTATATTTAGATTTTCAAAAGGCTTTTGACAAGGTCCCACACAGGAGATTAGTGTGCAAACTTAAAGCACATGGTATTGGGGGTGTGGTATTGATGTGGATAGAGAATTGGTTGGCAGACAGGAAGCAAAGAGTGGGAGGAAACGGGACTTTTTCAGAATGGCAGGCAGTGACTAGTGGGGTTCCGCAAGGCTCAGTGCTGGGACCCCAGTTGGTAACAATATATATTAACGATCTAGACGAGTGAATTAAATGCTGCATCTCCAAGTTTGCGGATGACACGAAGCTGGGCGGCAGTGTTAGCTGTGAGGAGGATGCTAAGAGGATGCAGGGTGACTTGGATAGGTTAAGTGAGTGGGCAAATTCATGGCAGATGCAATTTAATGTGGATAAATGTGAGGTTATCCACTTTAGTTGCAAGAACAGGAAAATAGATTATTATCTGAACGGTGGCGGATTAGGAAAAGGGGAGATGCAAAGAGACCTGGGTGTCATTGTACACCAGTCATTGAAGGTGGGCATGCAGGTACAGCAGGCGGTGAAAAAGGCAAATGGTATGTTGGCATTCATAGCAAAAGGATTTGAGAACAGGAGCAAGGAGGTTCTACTGCAGTTGTACAAGGCCTTGGTGAGACCGCACCTAGAATATTGAGTGCAGTTTTGGTCCCCTAATCTGAGGAAAGACATTCTTGCCATAGAGGGAGTACAGAGAAGGTTCACCAGATTGGTTCCTGAGATGGCAGGACTTTCATATGAAGAAAGACTGGATCGACTAGGCTTATACTCACTGGAATTTGGAAGATTGAGGGGGGATCTTATTGAAACGTATAAAATTCTAAAGGGATTGGACAGGCTAGATGCAGGAAGATTGTTTCCGATGTTGGGGAAGTCCAGAATGAGGGGTCACAGATAAAGGATAAAGGGGAAGCCTTTTAGGACCGAGATGAGGAAAAACCTCTTCACACAGAGAGTGGTGAATCTGTGGAATTCTCTGCCACAGGAAACAGTTGAGGCCGGTTAATTGGCTATATTTAAGAGGAAGTTAGATATGGCCCTTGTGGCTAAAGGGATCAGGGGGTATGGAGAGAAAGCAGGTACAGGGTTCTGAGTTGGATGATCAGCCATGATCATACTGAATGGCGGTGCAGGCTCGAAGGGCCGAATGGCCTACTCCTGCACCTATTTTCTATGTTTCTAAGATTTCCCCTTAAGGAAACCATGTTGACTCTGTCCTATCTTGTCCTGTGTCACTCCGTAACTTCATCCTTAACAATTGTCTCCAACATCTTCCCAACCACTGAGGTCCAGCAGACTGGTCTATAATTTCCTTTCAGCTGCATCCTTCCTTCCTTAAAGAATGGAGTGCCATTTGCAATTTTCTAATCCTCTGGCATTATGCCAGAGTTCAATAATTTTTAGAAGATCATTACTAATGCCTCCACAATCTCTACTGCTACCTCCTCCAAAACCCTGGAGTGCAGTTCATTTGGTTTGGGTGACTATGTACCCTTAGTTCATTCAGCATTTTGAGTACCTCCTCTCTTGTAATGGTAACTGCACTCTCTTCTCTTCCCTCACACCTTTCAACATCTGGTACACTGTTAGTGTCTTTGTCTAGCAAAATAATCATTTAGTTCATCTGCCATCTCCTTATCCCCCATTATTATTGCTCCAGTCTCATTTTCTAGCAGTTCTCCATCCACTCTCACCTTTTTATTTTTTACCCACTTGAAAGAAGCTATTCACTTCAATATTGTTTGCTAGCTTGCTTTCATATTTCATCTTTTCCCTGCTAATGTTTCATTTACTTGCTTTCTGTAGGTTTTTAAATTTTCCCAATCTTCTATCTTCCAGCAGATTTTTGCTTTGTTGTATGTCTTCTCTTTTAGCTTTGACTTTCCTTGTCAGCCATTGTTGTACTATTTTGCCATCTGAGTTTTTCTTCATTTTTGGAATACATCTATCCTGCACCTTCCTCATTTTCCCCAGAAACTCACACCATTGCTGCAATGCTGTCATCCCTGCCAGCATCTCCTTCCAATTTACTTTGGCCAACTCCTCTCCCACACCACTGTCACTGTCACCTTTACTCCACTGAAATACTGCTATGCCAGACTTTACTTCTCCTTATCAAATTTGAAGTTGAACTCAATCACATTGTGATCACTGCCTCATAAGCATTCTTTTACCTTAAGCTCCCTAATCACCTCATGTTCATTACATAACACACAATCTGGTATTGCTGATACCCTAGTTGGCTTAATGACAAACTGCTCAAAAGCCATCTTGTAGACATTCAACAAATTCACTCTCTAGAGATCCATTATCAACCTGATTTTCCCAATTGATCAGCATGTTAAAATCTCCCATGACTATCATAACATTGCCCTTTTAACACGCCTTTTCTATTTCCTGTTGTAATCTGTAGCCCACGTCCCAGTTACTGTTGGGAGGCCTGTATATAACTGCCATCAGGGTCTTTTTACCCTTGCAGTTTCTTAACTCAACTCACAAGGATTCAGCATCTTTTGACACTATGTCACATCTTTCTACTGACTGATACCGTTCTTTACCCGTCACGCCACTCCCTCTGCCTACCTTCCAAGAGATTGGATCTCGGCCTTTGTTTATTTGGTATTAGGGACCGCAGTAATGAGCTGATGTCCTGGGAAAAGATCTACAGAACCTCACATCATTACTCGCTTCTGGAACTGTCACTACTGAGGCAGCCTTGGCTCACTAGCAACTCTCTTGGAAAGAAAGGAGGTTGGGGCAAAGTCCTTCTGGTTCAAACCCAACTCCAGAAGCTTGAATATGTAACTGGGGTGAGGACTTTTGGTAATATTCTGGTGGTGTAGCAAGATGGAGGTACAAGAGCTTTAGGTCCCACATCACCAGGTTCAGGAACAGTTATTACTCTTCAGGCTCTTGAACCAGTATGGATAACTTCACTCAACTCAACACTGATTCCATAACCTATGGACTCACTTTCAAGGACTGTGCAACTCATATTCCCAGTATTTACTTATTAATTTATTTATCTACTTTTTTTTATATTTGCATAGTTTGTCTCCTCTTGCACGTTGGTGATTTATCTTTCTTTGTTTGTGTGTAGTTTTTCATTGATTCAATTTTACTTCTTTGTTCTACTGTGGTTGCCTGCAAGAAAATGAATCTCAAGATATGAGGGGTGATTGATAAGTTCATGGCCTAAGGAGTCAATTTTAGAAAACCTAGCACATTTATTTTTCAACATAGTCCCCTCCTACATTTACACACTTAGTCCAGCGGTCGTGGAGCATACAGATCTTGGACTTCCAGGAAGTGTCCACAGATGGGTGATTGATAAGGTCGTGGGCCAAGGTAGAAGGAGATGAGTTATACAGCTCTCATTACATGCACATGTAGGTCAACTCTTTGAGTGATTGTGCAGAAAGTTTGAAGTTAATAACTCATCTCCTTCTACCTTAGGCCACGAACTTATCAATCACCCCGATGAATTATTAACATATAAATATAGTAACATATAAATACTTCAGTAATAAATTCACTTTGAACTTTATTATGGCAGAGTCACTTGATCTACTAATGAATTAATGTGGATAAGGAAACAATTCAACCCCAGTTTCAGAAGAAGAGCAGTCGAGATCTCCTGTTGTCTTTCAGTACCTCAGAACCAATTTGCCTGATGTAAGTGGGAGCTTCTGATTTGTAAACTCCTTGCCTATGTAACAACATTGACTACTTCTCAGTGGCTTGGGACATCCCGAGTTCACAAATTGCCCAAATATTTCAAGTTTCTTGAATAAGTATTGACTGAATCCATTATATCTGCATCATTTTATTTTAAGGCACCTCATGAAATCTGTTTGAAAATGTAGATGCATAAATATTAAAAATCATTTTAATCTCTTTATTCTTTTACATTCTTTAAGATGTATGGTAGATTTTTTTTATTAGTTATGACTTGCTTTTCATAAACACATCCCAGCTTGGAATGATTGTCTTTGTGTGGATATACACTACTCCTTCAAAGATTTTGTCATTATACCCCTCACAATTATTTATAGAATCTTGACTTCAGATTCAGATTGATTTATTTATCACATGTAGTTCGAAATGAACCATGAAATGTATCAACACCCAACACAACCTAAGGAGATGTTGGAGGCAGCCTGTAAGTGTCGCCAAATATTCCAGTGCTAACGTAGCAATGTTCAGCAGATCAAACTTCCAGAAAAAATTGGAGGAAGTTTTACATGATACCAGTCCTGTAATGTTTCAGGTCTCGGCCTGAAACATTGACGGTTTGTTCATTTCCATGGATGCTGCCTGACCTGCCGAGTTCCTCTTGCATTTTGTCTGTGTTGTTTTGGATTTCAGGCATCTGCAGAATTTCTTGTATTTATGATTTGCTGTCCCACTGCGGAGTCTCTTTGAGGGATGCCCATGCTGAAGATGTTTAAACCTTCGCTTTGATGGGGGTTCAGTGAGACCCTCTCTCACTGGTCTGTGATCTCAAATCAAATTGAAGTTGAATTATCATTCAGCCATATATGAACACAGCCAAATGAAATAGTGTTCTTCTAGGGCCAAGGTACAAAACATACACAGCAAAAAAAAAACATAGTCATACAAAAAAAAACATGTATATTGTCCAAGACCCTGAGCGACAAGTCCCGCACATTGATTGTACAGACTCCTGGTGGTGCACAGCCACTGCAATCCAGCCTGCCAGTCCTCTGATCGAACACTGGAGGGGAGCACAAATGGGAGAGGCCAGCCCCTAAACGAGCACAGGCACCATGCTACACCACCTCAGGAGTCTCCTGTCCTGGACTGCAGCAGGAGGCAAGCCCACGGCTTGGAACCTCGTCCTGGCTACAAACAAGACGACGCAGCTCCCACGCTACTTGTTGCACCGCCAAACCGGGGCAACCGGCCTGCAGCAGCTTACATGATCAATGTCCAACAGGGTCTTGCGATTGCAAGAGAAACGCCCAAGGCAGCCATCCACGGCTTCACTGATGTGCCATCTTTGCGCACCAGCTCCCATGCCTTTGAGTAGCAGGCAGCTCCGCTGAACCTAGTCCGGCTCCTCTGACGCACCAGCCAGCTCTGCTGACATGCCAGCTGGCTTCTCTGACACCCTGGGCTCCCCAGCCAGCTCCTCTGATCAATGAGCAGCTCACTGATGGGGTAGACCCACGGCACCTAAAACTCTTGGAGCGCAGAACTGTCTTGTGATTGTAAATAACACATTTAACAAAGTAACAAGCATCTTGGGTCGGTCCCTGAGGGGGCTGGTGCCCTCTGACTCTGACCATGCACTCACCCAGACTCATGGCTTCACCTATCACCTTCTAGCTATCTTCCTTCCACTCCCCCCCACCTTTTCATTCTGGCGTCTTCCCCCTTCCTTTCCTGTCCTGAAGAAAGGTCTGGTCCTGAAATATCGAGTGTTCGTTAATTTCCTTGGGTGCTGCCTGATCTGCTGATTTCCTCCAGCATTTCGAATGTGTTGCTCCGGACTGCAGAGTGCCCCTGATACAGATGTCAAGCAACGGGGGAGCATACTTTTGTATATCCATAAATTTATCTATTTATTGAGATACAGTGCAGAATTGGCTCTTCCGGCCCTTTCAGCTGTGCCAGCTAATAACCCCCTGATTTAATCCTAGCCTAATCATGGGACAATTTACAATGACCAATTAACCTAACAGCTGGTACATCTTTGTACTGTGGGAGGAGACCAGGGTACCCGGTGGAAACCCATGCAGTTACAAGGGGAACGTACAAACTCCTTAATGGCAGCAGTGGGAATTGAACCCAAGTCGCTGGTACAGTAAAGCATTGTGCTAACCACTATGCTACCATGCTGCCCAGCATTCTATTTCCTCTGTTTGATATAAAGTGTGGTAGCTTCAAGCCTGCAGTGTAGCATTTTAATGGGAAAATGTGAAGAAATGGAGCTGAGAAATATAAGATTTTGTAATTTATAATCTTATCATGATGTTTAATGATATGTATTAATGTTATATAGCTCTTTTTATATCAGAAATAAATCCACATTACACTGGGATTTGACCTAACAGATTGTGTTCTTTAATACTGAGATACACATCTCTCTGTACAGAAGTACCATTTTGTTTGGAAAGTAGTGAATGCTTTAACTGTAGGGGAATATTTTTTTCTATCCGAAGGAATTTTGGAATGCGTCCATCAAGATTCAAGAGTTGGTCATGTCATTAGGAGATTGTTAGTGCTAAATCTTTCACCAAGGTGCACTCTAATTATGTTTAAGTTGATGGGCACCAGAACCATCATTAATGTGATACCATTGCCATGTTGCTATTGGTGCAACGATAAGAACATGAAACCAAGGCAACAAATGTGACATCACTGAACTCCATACCAGCACTTACAGATTCACCAAACTGGGCAGCGTCATTTGGCAGGATAGTGGGACCAAAATGACATCCAGTGCAGTCTCAGCAAAGCTAGAAACATCTTCAGACCAATGGGCATCAACTGGAGATTGACCAAGGACAGGGTCCACACCAAGGGGAAGCTGTACCAGAGCTGTGTTCCGTCCACACTCTTGTATGGGTCAGAATGCAGGCGCTTGATGGTGAATGACCTTGCCAAGCTACACCGTGAGCCTTCAGAAGAACCTCTGTATTTTCTGACCATAGAAGACCTCCAATGACATCCTACTCCTTCAGTGTCACCAAGAGGACAATCATCATGAGGAATCTCTAGAGATAGATTGGGCAGGTGATGAGAAGAGAGGCCAACTCCTTCATCAAGACAGCTCTTCAGTGGGCCCCTGAATGGTGGAGGAAACGCAGAGAATCAAAGTCAATGGCGCAGTACCGTAGAGGGAGAAATGAGGAGCCCGAGTCGTACCTGGGGCACAACAGAGAAGATAGCCAAGGACAGACAGAGCTGGAGGACCTTCATTGCTGCCCTAAACCTCAGTGGTGTAACAGGTAGTAATTAACTAACTTAACTCCATAGCTTCAAAGGTGTAAATGCCAGCCAATGAATTCTCCACAATTTTATCATTTAATTCTATCAGGGATACTGATCAACATACTCAATGGATTTCCATCATCCGCAGATTCTCTCTTGTTAGAGATACTGATCAGATGGCTCAGATACCCTTGAAATCCCTACATCACTGCATCCTGGCTGTAATGCTGAAGACTCATGCTCCAGGTTAGCCATGCTTCTGGCCAAGTTGCCATTGCTGGTATTTATACGGTAACGTGCAATGTTTTTCTCAAGTATATCTTGTCCACAGAAAGAAGGACAATTCTGATTTGGCCACTTTCCACCTTGTCAATCAATCATTAACAAAGTCATGAAACATATCACTTCTGGTGTGACCAGGTGGCATTTCAATAATTGTTTGTTTGTCTGTCAGTCTTTTTTTTTAAGTATCATCATTATCATTTTGTGCTGTGTTGTGTGACATAGGTGATCATAATCTTTCCACGACCATGACTGCTCTTGGCAAATTTTTCTGCAGAAGTGGTTTGCCATTGCCTTCTTCTGGGCAGTGTCTTTACAAGACGGGTGATCCCAGCCATGATCAATATTTTTCAGAGATTGTCTGCCTGGTGTCAGTAAGCAGGAATTCTGATGTGTACCAGCTGCTCATACGTCCATCCGCCACCTGCTCCCAAGGTTTCATGAGACCCTGGTCGGGGGGCTAAGCAGGTGTTACACCTTGCTCCCGAACCAGCGTAGATAACTTCACTCACCTCAACACTCAATGGATTATGGACTCACTTTCAAGTACTTATGACTCATGTCTCAATATTAAATATTTTTAAATTTGCACAATTTGTTTTCTTTTGTACACTGGTTCTTTATTTATGCATACTTTTTTTCATAAATTATGTTGTAGTTCTTTATTTTCCTGTAAATGCCTGCAAGAGACTGAATCACAAGGTCGATTTGTACTTTGATTATAAATTTCCTTTGACATAACTTTAACTTTGAATGTGTCACCACAAACATTTGAGAAAATAGAATGGTTTGCCTGCAGGCTAGAAGACCTGAAATAAATTCTGTTTGAGGTACTACATGACTCTTAATATTCAAGCCGTTCAAATACCTTCAACAAGAAAGACATAGTAATACAGTTTTGAAAACTCCACTACCAGTGTCCTGAGACTGACCAAGTGGAATGGCCACATCAAATCTGTGGCTACAATGGCAGGGCAGAAGCTAAGTATTATACGGTAAGGATTTCCTCTCCTGGTACACCTAATATCCAAGGCCTAAATTAGAAGTGTGGTGGAACAATCTTGACTTACTTGGATAAGTTCTGTACCAACATCACTTAAGATGCTCCACACAGTCTAGGCCAAAATAGATTGTGGGACATTCCTACAAGTCTCACCTAACATATTCTTCTACCAAAAAAAAGCTAATTTGGAATGGTTCCTTTAAGACCCAAGAGTTGGTGCCTTTGTTAGGAAGTTGCTAGTGCTATAACCTGTTATAGGTTAGTACTATAAACTGAGTCATAAGGAAAGTTTGAATAGGTTTGGACTCGAGCGCAGGAGATTAGGGCAGATTTGATAGAGATATGCAGAATTATGAGGGGTGTAGATAGGGTAAATGCAAGCAGGCTTTTTTCACTGAGGCTGGGTGAGACTAGAACTAGAGGTCGTGGGTTAAGGTCATGGGTTAAGGGTGAAAGTGTAACATGAGGAGGGAATTTCTTCATTCAGAGGGCGGTGAGTGTGTGGAGCAAGCTGCCAGCACAAGTGGAGGATGTGGGTTTCAACATTTAAGAGAAATCTAGAGTGGGTGCATGGATGGGAGGGGTATGGAGGGCTATGGTCCAGGTGCAGGTCAGTGGGACTAGGCAGAGTAATAGTTTGGCACAGACTAGATGGCTAAAGGGCCTATTTCTGTGCCACAGTGCTCCATGATTCTATGATGCTAATCCTTACAGGAAGTTGCACTCCGATTATGCTTAAATTGACAGGCACCAAAGCTATCATCAGTGTGATACCATCGCCATGTTGCCATTGCTGTGGCATTTCCAAACATTCAACTTTCCTCATCGAACGAGTGCACTGCACTCGTTCAGTAGCATTTACACTTCATTCTGCATTGTTACTATTTTACCTCATTCTAGCTCAATGCACTGTGTAATGATCTGTATAAACAGTATGCAAGACTATATCACTGTATCTTGGTAAACATAATAATGATAAACCAGTCCTGGTACCTCCGTTACCAGCTGTGTGTACTACCTTCAAGATGCACAGAGATAGTTCATAAAGAGGCTCTTTGATGGTATCTCCCAACCCATGACTTCCATCCACCACCAGGAGACCAAGAGCAGAGGGAACATCATCATCTATCAGTTCTCCACCAGCTTATGGATTATCCTGACTGGAAGTACATCATCAATTCTTTTATATTCACTCCATCAAAATCTTGGAAGTCACGATCCAGGAACCCAATGCAAGGAATGCGTGACAAAGGGTCTCGGCCCGGAACGTCGACGTCGCTTCTTCCTATAGATGCTGCCCGGCCTGCTGTGTTCCACCAGCATTTTGTGTGTGTTGCAAGGAATGTAACCATCGTTCCATCGAGGATAATTCAGGATAGGCAATGAATGAGGCTTTCGAGAGCAGTGGGCATATTCCTTTGAGTGCAAGCTGAAGTAGATAATGAGCTGGAAATGGTGGTAAGAACTAATCAAATTTTACGATGTTTGAAACAAAACAAAAAATAATAAAACAGATGGTAGAAATTAAAAGGGAAATTTTCTAACTTCTTTAATTATAGCAATTAAGTCTGTTTGAAAACAATGTGAGATTCTTGGCTTCAATTCTGTTTAGAAAAGAAAGAATCTCAGTGTAAGAGAAGCTCCCGGGAATATACTTGCTGAGCAATACTCGGGGCTTAAAGTGACATCCTTTGATTTGTGGCCCAGGATTTATTTACAGGGGAGTATGGTGCGGGCTGGCGCAGGGGATGGGATGGGATGGGATGGGATGGGACACCTTGGATGCACATTTCCTAATGCAAGTCCATCCACACAGAGCAAGATGAGCTTTTAAGAACGACCCTGCAATTCAACCAATCAGAGGTGTTAGCTTCAGGGCATACAGGTGTGAATGATTATGTTCTGGGGGGGCATAATTATTTCAGGGTGGTCCTGATAAAATAAATAGCATACAAATCTAAATAAATAGACTCCAAAGGCACAGGTGGGGTTTTGAAGGTTATGTATATGTATATATGTGTATGGAAAGGAAAAGGAGGCAGAGCATAAACATCCATACCTAAACCTTTATTTGATATTTAAAGGAATTACCCCACAAGAAAAATTGGAAGCACCTTCTTAGACTTGAAACAAAGCCAATTAAAATTACATCAAAGTTATATATCATTTGCAAATTATATCCTCATGATGAAAATGATAGGTGTCTTTTGTTCTTGATTACTGGCAAAACCTTTTTTTACACAAAGATGGCGCCTTCCATCCGTTTCAAGGTTTCTGCTATAGAGTCTTTTTTGCTGATTGTAACGGAAGGAAGAGTTTAGAAACAGGGATTGTTGCACAGTGTTGGGGGACCTTCAATGGTGCCCACATGGATTAGAAAGTACTTGTTCTCCCCAGGCCTCAGGTGCTTTGCACTTGTCATCTGTGGCTTAGTGTCAATTGCCTGCTACGTTGGTATGCTCGACATCTGTGTGAGATGACCCATGCTGATAAGGTTTGTATCTAACAATCTGAAAACAATACACAAAGTCCAGCTGGCTGAAGAGCTTTCTCTGTCTCGGTGAGCCACTCAAAATCAGCATTAGAAAAAAAAAAATCACACAAGAAAAGGCATCAGGAAAGATGCAAAGGCAGCCCTGAAAGCCAGAGGCAACAATGGAGCTGTCACAGAGCCACCTCCCGTTCAGCCTGCTGTCAGTCGCTTGCATCTCTTGTGCTGATTTCTCAGCTGGTTTGAGCTCTTCTGCCTGAGGCGGGAGCTGCTTGATGGACAGGCCCTGGAGCGCTCGCGCAGTCACGGCAAACACCTGAGAGAGAGGATGATGAAAGAAGAGGCCCAAGGCCGTGGCTCAGAGATGGAATTGGCTCAGATCCGCAGCTGTGGCAGATGACAGCTGTGAAATGTGGTTTTGGTGAAAAGAAACACAAAGTGACTTCTGGCACCGATTCAGGGGGAGAGAAAAAAAACGACAGTGTGCATAAACCGCAGCAATTGCAGCATGGAACAAGGGTGTTGACAGATTCCTGTATAGATGCGTGTCCCATTAAATCAACCTGAGTCCTTCTCAGGAAGTGAATGCAAATTCACGTGAGTTTTCACAAAGTACTTTGCATTTCCTGTTTCAAAATTCCCTTAGAGTCAGGCAATGTCCTGGGCCTTGAGGGTTTTTGCCAAGCCTGCTTTACTGAGCTAAGAATAAACACCAGAGATTCTGCAGATGCATTGTTTACACGCAAACAATGCTGCAGGAATTCTGCAGGTCAGGCAGCATCACACTGGACCAGTCCTTATGAATGGTCTTGGCCTGAAAAGTTGACTGTTTGGTCTCTTTCCATAGATGCTGCCTGACCTGCTGAGTTCCTCCAGTATTTTGACAGTGCTAAGAATGACGATTAAATGCTGAACAGTACCCTAGCTAAGTGCACGAAACATGTGATTGATTTAATTTGTACATGGTTAGCGGATGCAAGAATGACTGAGGACCATGTTATACATAATGACACCATACATTAGGCCCATGCAATCAATTTCTTCAGGCGCTTAGTAGACGAAATGGTGGTCCTTAGCAGGGTGATGGTGGTCCTTCCTTCTGCTTCTCCTCAGGATCTGGACTGATGCCCGAGTCGTGTTGACCCAGTTCTATACTCCTGCATCAAGCCAGAGGCCTCGGCTCACCAGCAGTAAGGAACGAGGCTGCCAGAGCACTTGGCCATGGTCCTTACCAGGAACTTCCGACATGAACTGAACTGCACTAATATTGTAACCCTCCCAATGCACAGGTGCTTATATTGTGCATCAAGCCATTTGACAAAGAATTAGGGAGACATGTTAGTGTGGTGGTTAGCATAACGCTTTTACAGCACCAGTGACCTGAGTTCAATGCCTGTAAGGAGTTGATAGAATCCCCCGTGACCGCCGTGGGATTTGTCCGGATGCTCTGGTTTCCTCTCACGTTCTGAAAACGCACAGGTCAGTAGGTTAATTGGTCACATGGGTGTAATTGGATGGCACAAGCTTGTTAGGTGGAAGGGCTTATTAGCGTGCTGTATGCACAGCGGCCACATTATGCACACCCGCTCATTAATACAAATATCTAATCAGCCAATCATGTGTCAGCAACTCAATACTTGAAAGCATGCAGACATGGTCAAGAGGTTCAGTTATTGATCAGACCCAACATCAGAATGGGGAAGAAATTGTCTGCCTGATGTCAGTGGTCGCATAAACAGGACTTGTGATCTGCACTGGCTGCTCATACAACCATCCACCACCTGTTCTCACAGCTTTATTGTGACCCTGATCGTGGGATAAGCGGGGGTTACACCTTGCCCAAGGGTGAGCTGCAGGCTAGCGGAGGGAAGGAGCACCTTAACCCTCCTTTGATTGAGACGTATCTCCACCCCACCACCCTGATAGGGGCTCAAAACTGTTTCCAAAACTCCACATATGGTCTGACCAGTGTTATACACAGCACAGCTCAGAAATTGGTCCTATCGCTCAGTTGATTGTAATGCCCATGTACATTTAATCCCAATTGGCTGCATTAGGTCTTTATTGGCCTATACCTTTCCTATCCAAATACCTTCCTAGCATTGTAGTGATGTCTGCCTCCAGCACCTCCTCTGGCAGCTCATTCCAATATTCACCATTTTCTGTAAGATTGCTTTTATCTTCCTCTGCTTTGGCCTTAAACCTGAGCCCTGCAGTTCTAGAAGAATTCCCTGCCTCAGGAAAAAAGACTTCAACATTACTGATGATTCAACCCCTCTATTGTCCTTATAATTTTATGAATCTCTATTAGGTCACTACTCAGATTCTTATGTTTCAGTGAGAATCAATTCAGCCTATCCAATCTCTTTACAACTCAATTCCAGGTATCGGCAAGGTGAATCTCTTCTGGACTCTCTCTATTGTTACGTTGGTGTGGTGACCAGAACTGTATATAATACTGTACATCTATAGTATACACACTACATAATCCTCTAAATATAGTGTGTTTAGAGGGACAACATGGGAGTGTAGTGGGGTGCTGCGGAAGTGTAGCGGTTAGCTTAACGCTATTACAGCGCCAGCTATAAGACTGGGGTTCGATTTCTGCCATAAGGTGCTTCTATGATCGCTCTGTGACCACATGGGTTTCTTCAGGCTGTTCTGGTTTTCTCCGCCGTCACAAAGATGCACAGTTAGGATTGATGAGTTGTGGACATGCTAGGTTGGCGCCAGAAGCGTCTCGCTGTCTGCCTTGCACAGTCCTTGTTGATTTGATTTGACACAAACTATGCATTTTGCTGCCCATTTTGATGCACACGTGAGAAATGAAGCCAATCTTTAATCCTTTAAATGTTTTTGCACAACTGCAACATAAGACTCAACTCTTATACTCAGTTAACTCGCAAGCTGCATCAGCTCACTTCTGTCTGTATTAAATTTCATCGGCTTTGGTCCACAAAACTTTTCCATCGATTTATGTCCCACGGTATCCATAGACAACGTAGTTCACTGTAAATGCCTGTGAAACTCCCTGGTTTCCTTGGCTGTGGTAGTCTAGGGAAAACACTCTTCGGTCCCACCAAACTCGTGAACTAAGACAGCTCCCCTGCTCCAAACCCCGGTTTGTGTGGATGCTGTGTAGTTCGCTACCCTGTTACAAATTAGTGCCACGAAATAACAGACCGTACACTGCACACGATTAAAGGAATTATGCTGATGAATCTTAACTTGGCTAAAGGGCTAGTAAAGAGAAACAAAAAGCAAAGGGCCCATTTTAATTAAACTGTCAAATGTGCACAAGTTGGAGTCATCTTGAACTTGTCTGTCACTCACGTGCTGGGCCCTCAGCCTCCGTGAAATCACACACCACCTTCCGAACGTCACTCGCGATCCACCTCGAACAAACAGGTCTCCCACCGGATCATATGCAACAACCACTTCTCCCTGGCATCTTCTCTCTCCATCTCCCACTGAACCAAAAAAAAGCACCAAGACCAACCTTATTGTCCCTCACCAAGAAAACCTCTCTCTAACTCGAGGGCATACAATCCATATCATCCCTTATCTTCAGCAGTAAGCCAAACTTATTTTTACGGCTTATTACTTACGGCTGAAAGCAGAACAGACTGCCAAATAAAATACCTACAGCATAACATTAAAAATGTGAACCAGGGCATTACACCTGTATCGATTTCTGTGTTGTCTGTAAAGTCACTAATCAGAGCACCACTTTCTTACTCAAGGTGATTCTTATTCAAGAATCTCTTCAGTACACCACTTGTTAGAGACCTCCAGTCGGAAATTCACCAGCGTACCAGATTCAGAGTCAGATTTACTTATCTCGTGTGCGTTGAAACATACAGTGAAATGCGTCATTTGCGTTAACAACTAACACAACCTGTGTTGTCAAACGCTCCGAAGCCAGTGTAGCATGCCCACTACACCCGGCAGAATACCACAAGCAGTGACAGCAACAACACAGCAACAGCACAAAACAAGACAAAAGCACAACAACCACCCAGCCCCTCACACACACAGGCAGGCTTCAAACCTCACAGCAAGCCACCGCTACTCTCTGCCTTTTATTGCAACCCAATTTTGGATTCAATTTTGGAAAAGCATGAGTCAGAAGATGGACACAAGAACATTTCCAAGTCACTGAATATACCTTGGAGTGCAGTTAAGTCAATCATCATGAAATGGAAAGAATACGGCACCGCTGTAAATCTGCCTAGAGCAGGCCATCCTCAAAAACTGAGTGACTGTGCAAGAAGGGGACTAGTGAAGGAGGCCACCAAGAGACCTATGACAACTCTGGAGGAGTTGCAAGCTTTAGTGGTTGAGATGGGAGAGACTGCACATACAACAACTGTTGCCCGGGTGCTTCACCAGTCGCAGCTTTATGAGAGAGTGGCAATGAGAACGCCACTGCTGAAAAATACTCACATGAAATCTCATCTAGAGTTTGCCAGAAGGCATGTGAGAGACTCTGAAACCAGCTGGAGAAAGGTTCTATGGTCTGATGAAACCAAAATTGAGCTTTTTGGCCATCAGACTAAATTTTTTGTTTGACATAAGTCAAACACCACACATCATCAAAAACACATCATCCCTACCATGAAGCATGGTGGTGACTGCATCATGCTGTGGGGATGCTTCACTGCAGCAGGCCCTGAAGGGGTTGTAAAGTTAGAGGGTAAAATGAATGCAGCAAAATACAGGGAAACTTGATGCAGTCTTGAAGAGAGCTGCGACTTGGGAGAAGATTTGTTTCCCAGCAAGACAATGATCCCAGGCATAAAGCCAAAGCTACACAGGAATGGCTTAAAAACAACAAAGTTAACATCCTGGAATGACAACGTCAGAGTCCAGATCTCAATCCAATTGAGAATTTGTGGCTGGAATTGAAAAGATCTGTTTACTCATGATTCCCATGAATCTGACAGAGCTTGAGTGGTTTTGTAAAGAGGAATGGGGGAAAATTGTAGTGTCCAGATGTGCAAAGCTGATACAGACCTATCCCACAAAGACTCAAGGCTGTAATTACTGACTTGAAGAGGATGAATACTTATACAATCAATTATTTTTGTTTAATAATTGTAATACATTTAGACAAATTGTTTTGAAATTAGTTTTCACAACTAACACAAAAGAGTGTGACACACTCTTTTGACACAAAAGAGTCTTTTTTTTTGATCAGTGTCAAAAAAGCCAAATTAAATCCATTGTGATTCAATGTTGTAAAACAATAAAGCATGAAAACTTCCAAGGGTGGGGGGAATACTTTTTACAGGCACTGTACACAAGCTGATCATGGGTTTAGCGGAGTACTGCTTGATAAAAATTCTGCTTCTGAAATGACAGATACGTGGTACATGTGCAACTTATGTTGATTTTATGCATCAGCCTCCAATCTTAAATCTTTGTGAAGCAAAGTTGGTGGCTTGGAAGACAGCTGTGTTTCATTCACAAACAAGAGAAAATCTGCAGATGCTGGAAATCTGAGCAACACACAAAATGCTGGAGGAACTCAGCAGGCCAGGCAGCATCTATGGAAAAGAATAAACAGTTGACATTTTGGGCCAAGATCCAAATGTTGACTGTTTACTCTTTTCTGTAGATGCTGCCTGGCCTGCTAAGTTCCTCCAGCATCTGGTGTGTGTTTTGCTGCGTCTCACTCAGGTCTCATTGAAAGAACATGGAAAAGTCCTTTTATTCTGTGACCTCTCGGAAGCTGGGAAGTTATTATACGTGCACAGTTTGCATGTAGTTTTTCAGTGATTCTATTTTATTTTTCCAGTGATTGCCTGCAAGAAAATGGATCTCAAGGAAGTTTACAGTGACCTATATGTGCTTTAAGGTGTTTCTATAATGGTTGTATTCACCATGACCAGTGTAAATATACTCTTTAGCTCTCAGAGCATTGTGTTACACTTTGCGGGACGGCACGGTGAGCGCAAATCTTTACAGCAGCATTCCAGTTTCCTCCCATGTTCCAAAGATGTACAGGTTAGGGATAGTGGGTTGTGGGTACGCTCTGTTAACACCAGAAGTGTGGCGACACTTGCAGGCTGCCTAGCGCAGTCCTCACTGATTTGACTTGTCACAAACAATTTCACTGTGTGCTTCAATGTACACACGACAAACAAAGCTAATCTTTCTTACTGCGTCATTTCCAAAACAGCCACATGATGATGGCGAGGCTTTCTTAAATATACTTGTGGTTATCAGTGATTTACCTGGTAACTCACTGGATCAGTAGTTGTGCTGTTCAACCTAACCTCAAAATGAACAGCTTCCAATTAATACATGATAGACACAGCCTACGCAGAAAATAGTAATTATTCTGAAGAGAAATTTATAATTCAAGAAACACACACAGAACTGCTGAAGGGTTTTGGCCCGAAAAGTCGACTGTACCTTTTTTCATAGATGCTGCCTGGCCTGCTGAGTTACTCCAGGATTTTATGTGTGTTGCTTGGGTTTCCAGCATCTGCAGATTTTATCTTGTTTGTGATTTGTTTACAATTCGAGAGTCTTTTTCATAAGCTCAACATTTCCTAAAGCAAACTGCAGCCAATGCATTCCATTTCAAAAAGGAGTAATGTTACTTTATAAACACCAGAGAGTCTGCAGATGTTGAATCCAGATCAACGTACACAAAATGGTGGAGCACCTCAGTAGGTCAGGCAGCCTCTACGGAGGGAAATGAACAGACGACATTTTAGGCCGAGGCTCCTCATTAGGACTGGTGAAGAAGGGGGAGGAAGCCAGAATAAAAAGATGGGGTGGGGGTTGGGAGGGAAAGGAGCACAAGCTGGCAAGAGAGAGGTGAAACAGGGTGGGTGGGAAGGTGTGTGGGGGGTGGGGGTGAAGTGAGAAACTGCAAAGTAAAGGGATGGAGCAAAGGAGAATGAATGGAGACGATAAAGATATACAAAATGATAAGAGGTACAAATAGACTAAACACTGAGGTTGGGTGAGACGAGAACTAAAGATCATGGGTTAAGGGTGAGTGGAAAAATGTTTAAAAAGAACATGAGAGGGAACTTCTTCACTCAGAGGGTGGTGAGAAATGGAGTGAGCTGCCTGTGTACGTAGTGGATACGGATTTAATTCCAGCATTTAAGAGAAGTTTGGATAAGTGTATGTGGTTGGGAAGAGTGTGGAAGGCAGTGGTTCAGATGCAGGTTGATGGGACTTGGCAGAATAATAGCTCACCATGGACTAGATGGGCTGAAGGGCCTGTTTTTGTGCTGTACTGTTCTATGACTCTATTACTCCTTGGGCTGAGGCAAGTAACTTATACATCGCAAGGACCGAGCAGTGAGAGATAAAAGCAGAAAATACTGGAGGCGTTCAACAGGTCAGGCAACATCTGTAGAAAGGAAACTGCAAATGAGTCAGGTCCGAGAACTCTTGTCATGGAGAGACCCTGAAATAACTTTGAATGACCCAGCGATATGAGTTCGGCAATGTGAGCCTGGATGTTACTGTGAATTACAATTACAATGCATTAACCTTCAAAATGTCGATCACTGAATTAATCTTTTATTGCTCTTCACATAGTTCACATTTACCACTAGTATTGGTAGCAATGCGATCACTCGAGTTGAGGATGATATTCTCCTAAGGGAGTGTATATTGGTGGGTCTTCTGATGGCGGTAGAGGCTGACCTGAAAACCAGATGCTATGATCTCACAATGCTGCTCCCTTCGCCACAGGACTTAATCCGGGATGTTAGGGTGGATTCCTTTAATGGAGAATGCCTGTGGGTGATTCCTTTTTTAACACGGGGAGGCTGATGCACGTGCAGCCACCACACGGTCTTCAACAGGTCAGGGTCAGGGTCCAGTGGCGTAGAATGCAAGATGACTGGGGACCCCCCCTCACTGCTGCAGCCTTTCTCCACCTTCACTGCCATTGTGAGGCCTCATCATCTCCTGCCAACTCCGTACCTGAGGTCTTGGTTGGATCGCTCTTTGTCTGGGACCTCTCCTTGACCTTACGGCCACGGGGTGACCCTACCAAGAGCTAAGTGTCAGCAGCGTAAATTCCAGATGTCATCCCTCCCTCTCAGGATCTCAGGAACTCGCAGGCCTCTACACTTAGACAAGGTGATAATCCTCAGAGAGGAGTAATTCCTTTGCCTCAGCCCTTTACCCAATGACCCACCCTGTTTGCCAGCTCCTAATGTTTGCAGAAAGAACAGTGGGCTCCAGGATACCTTGCAACTTAGAGGACACTGGAACATCCTGAGGATCCTATGCTGAGGCATTGTACCTCCCATTCTTTTCCGGACTCACCACTGAACTGGGCCGCGGGGACACTAATGTGCTGAAGTGAGAGTTCGCACACACATTGCATGCAGCCCTCATTCCTCAGACTGCGCTTCGAGTATTGTGAGCAGTTTTGGGCCCTGGATCTGCTGGCGTTGGAGAGGGTCCAGAGGAGGTTCATGAGAATGATCCTAGGTAGGAAAGGTTTAATGCATGAGGAGCATTTGACAGTCTGGGCCTGGATTCACTGAAGTTTAGAAGAATGAGGTGGGGACCTTATTGAAACATACTGAATATTGAAAGGCCTAGTTAGAGTGGACATGGAGAGGATTATATGATGGGGGAGTCTAGGTCCAGAGGGCGTAGCCTCAGAAGGACATCCCTTTAGAGCAGAGATAAGGACGAATTTCTTTGGCCAGATAATTCCTGGAATTCATTGCCACAGGTGGATATATTTAAAGTGGATGTTGATAGGTTATTGGTTAGCAATGTGTCAAAGGTTACAGGGAGATGACAGGGGAATGGAGGTGAGAGGGATCATAAATCAACCAATATGGAATGGTGGAGCAGACTAGATGGGCCAAACAGCCTAATTCTTATGGTCTTAAGACGTGCCTTTCATAGTAATAGAGAGCCCATATGGGGTTCCTAACTTTGTAGAAAAGGATTGGTGTAGGTAGATTCGTGTTACTCCACTATTTAAAATGCTTTTATTTTATTGGTGTTTCATTTGTTTTATTAAATAATATTTTAACTTCTTAAATTTAAATAACTTAGTTTTCAATTACTTAGGTCAGATTGATCAACTTTGAACCCTTGAAACTATAAACCAGGAGATGAAGGACATGTAGCCCATTTCCCCCAGAAGGCTTGCTCCTCCATTTAGTGATTTTAGTTCACGGTGTTTAGTGTTTGCATATGGACTCTTGTTCCTGGAGTTCTGTGAACTGAGAGACTCAGTCCAATTCCTCGTGGCTCCAGAGAAAAGTCGGCGGAACCATATTTACTGTTGGTGCCTGCAGGAGCCCGTCCCGAGCAAAATATCCGTCTGTGACGGAGTTTGCTCAGTGTTGTCTCAAGAATCAAGGTTCAAGTGTATTTATCAAACGTACATCGAAACATACAGGGAATTGCGTAATTTGTGTGGGCAACCAACACTCCCACGGATGCGCTGGGGGCAGCCCGCAAGTGTTGCTGCACATCCCAGCGCCAAAACATAGCTTTCCCACAACTTACCAACCCTAACCCGCACATCTTTGGAATGTGGGAGGAACCTGACTTTGTTACTTCAATATTTCCTGTTAAAGTTCCACAATAACCCTGAGGCTGAATGAATCCTTCAAATACAGTCATGCAATCAACATGTGTGGATTGAACAAAAGCATTAAAAGAAGAATGTTAAGGTAATTAGAATTTAAAAAAAAAATCAATTTTAATAGGACAGTGTGAGCTTCTTTCCCCCTTGCTTTTTACTGCATGGTACTAAAAAATACTAGTTTATTGACGGTCATCTTTGCACATAAAGGTGCTGAGATATATCCGAGGATGTACTGGGACACATCATTGGTGATGTAACCTGTTGCATTTGGATGTCTCAGGGTCTTCCAATATCAGACACTCTCGCCCAGGTGACCCATTCAGGGCTGATCAGGCCCCAGCTTATGCTCCAGGTGCATTGGTCCACGGGCCAAATCCCTTGATTCACAGACATCTGGAGGTTTGCTCAGCTCCTGATGGTTCCTTTCTTCGCAGCCCCTGTAATGCCAAGGAGAGAGTAGGTTCTGCTCTGTGAGCATCCAGCAAAACCTCTACACCAAACCTCTATAGGCTCGCTTTGTGTCCTCCACCCCTGTCTCTGGCACTGCTCCACCAGCTCTTGGTATATGGCTTTTTTACATTCAAATGCCCTCTCAATCCAGTCTATCCAGGGCAAGTCAGTTAGAAAGAACATAGAACCTAGAAAACCTACAGCACAATACAGGCCCTTCAGTCCAACAGGCCGAACATATCCCTACCTTAGAAATTACTAGGCTTACCTATAGCCCTCTATTTTATTGATCTCCATGTACCTATCTAAAAGCCTCTTAAAAGACCCAATCATATCTGCCTCCACCACCGTTGCCGGCAGCCCATTCCAGGCACTCACCACTGTCTGGGTAAAAAACTTACCCCTGACATTTTCTCTGTACCTACTCTCCAGCACCTTAAACCTGTGTCCTCTTGTGGCAACCATTTCAGCTCTAGGAAAAAGCCTCTGACCACCCACACGATCAATGCCTCTCATCACCTTATTCACCTCTATTAGGTCACCTCTCATCCTCCTTCGCTCCAAGGAGAAAAGGCCAAGGTCACTCGTAAGGCATGCTTCCCAGTCCAGGGAATATCCTTGTAAATCTCCTCTGCACCCTTTCTATGGCTTCCACATCCTTCCTGTAGTGAGGCGACCAGAACTGAGCACAGTACTCCAAGTGGAGTCTGACCAGGGTCCTGTACAGATGCAACGTTAACCCTCTACCATGAACACCTGCTTTGAGGTTTCTGACAGAATGACCATGTCAGGCCTCGGGGAAGATGATGGGCTGAGGTCAAGGAACTTACATATCTTCAGCATGAACAAGTTTGAATACTTTCCATCAGCAGCAGAGCCCCAGAAGAATTTGATCTTCTCAGAAGGAATAATCCCACTCAGTCTACCAGACGATAACACCTTTAAAGATATATATTTTTTTCCTTTTGGTTTTTACATCAGGCCTACAGAACTGGAAAGCAAGGAAGAGTGTCAGCACAGAAAGGGCCAGGCAAGTGACGGAGTGCAGCACAAAACGCCGGAGGAACTCTTCAGGTCAGGCAAGTTTCTATAGTTGTGCTGTGGAGAGCACTCTAACTGGTTGCATCACCGTCTGGCACGGAGGGGCCACTGCACAGGATTGGGAAAAGCCGCAGGAAGTTGTAAACCCAGCCAGGTCCATTGTGGGCACTAGCTTCCCTACAATTAAGGACCTCTTCAAAGGGCGATGTCTCACCACGCAGGGCATGCTCTCTTCTCATTGCTACTATCAGAGAGCAGGTACAGGAGCACAAAGACGCACACTCTACTTTTTAGGAACAGCTTCTAACACTCTGCTATCAGATTTCTGAACAGTTAATGAACGAACTTACCTCACTATTTTGCTCTTGTTTGCATTACTTAATTAATGTAACACACACATATATATATATTTCTTATGTAATTATGGTATTTTTATGTATTGTACTGGATTACTTCTGCAAAGCAACAAATTTCATAAGATATATCGGTGATATTAAACTGGTTCTGAAGTTAGGCAGCATCTAACGAAAGGAATGAACAGTTGATGTTTCAAGTCAAGTCTATTGACAAGCACCGGAAAGGAAAGGGACAGAAGCCAGAACAATGGGTGGGGTGGGTAATGCAAGTGTAACCTGAATAATTGGAAAGTTCACTGCTGGAAAGAAAAAGGAGGAGGAAGGCCTTGCATTTCTATTATTTATGTCATTGGAATTTTCCAGAAATCAGCCAAATTATCCTGAAAGATTGAACTGCTTTAAATATATTGTATCTGTATATATAGAGTCCTTGATTTTATGGCTGCTTTAAAAGTTGAAATTCTAGGAGATGTGTGCACAAAGTTAATTGTTCCTTAAGACCATGTTAATTACCAGAGCATGGTTCATCCATTTACAGACTGCAAGAAGGCTCTAAAGCTTTTCCTTAGGCATCGAGAAACTAATTGGGATTTTCACTAATCTTTTACATAAATAAAATGAAACATTATTTGGAATTGGTATACACCAATGATGTTGGATAAATGACTCTGTATTGTTCTTATAACTGTTTCCAGTGATTTAAAATTCTGTAAGTCATTATTCAGCAGACAGTTTTATTAAAACTTCTACTTTTTTTGAGGTAAGCCACTTTTCAGCTCTATTAGTTAAATTGCACCAAGTTAGTACCCTGAAGTATAGTTTTCATTGAATGGGCCAGACAAAAGCCAAGCCCTGAATTCTTAATATGGCGTTGGCTCATGGAAGACTTTTGGGGCAAGTTACATCATCAAAATGGAGGGTGACGAAAGTGCTTGGAATGAAGCCATATGTGAAAACAAGAAGGTGATTCTGTTATTACAAATAGAGCTAGATACTTATGCCAAGGTGGAAACCTTACTTATTCCCTGTGGTACAATCGATGTTCCACGCAACAAAGTAATGGAAAAGCTGTACAGCTATTTCAGCCCAACACCGTGGATATTGCAGAGAGTTATGACTTTGGAGCCTGTAATTAAGGGCCAGGAGGAATGATTAGATTACTTGGGTCTAAAAAATCCTTTGCAGGTGTCTTCTTGGGTGGCACACTATGGGATAAATTTGTATGTGGACTGAATGACAATCACAACCAGTCTAACTTATTAAGCAACTTGGTTCCTAAAGATTGTTATAACTGGGGGGTGGGGATAAGCACCCACTACCTATCAGGTGCTCCCAATGGCATGTGTCTTAACCACTGACAATTAACTGAAACTCCTGGCCTTCACGTGAGGCTTACCAACTATGCCCGGTAGAATCATTTCTACTGTTAGGAGAAGGGGCAAAGGTGGGCTACTGGCGCCTTAAAACCAGTCACTTCGGGCAGATGGGGTTCAACAGCTGTGGTTGGCAGCTCATCTAGAAGGAAAACTCTGATCTCAAACCTTTGCTGTCTTATGGGAAAGGCTATGGGAGTAAAATCTGAAGAAATATCCAGAGCTGGAGTCCCTGAGGCAGCCCTACTTTGAGTTCAGCGTTGACTGGCAACTCCTGTCACACCGCTGGTACCAAACTGTATTGGTCTCTGCTGTTCCTGCATGGACAGGGGAGCCTGCTCGCCATATTGTACTGCCCTGACTTGTGTATCTCGACAGCTAGGACCGAGCATCCAAAGTTCAAATGTTCAAAGTTCAAAGTAAATTTTTATATTCGAAGTACATATGTCACCATATACAACCATGAGATTCATTTTCTTGTGGGCATACTCAACAAATCTATAGAGTAATAACTATAACAGGATCAATGAAAGATCAACCAGATTGCAGTAGACGACAAACTGTGCAAATGCAAATATAAATAAATAGCAATAAATAATGAGAACATGAAATAACAAAAAAAAGAGTGTCAAGTGACATCATTGGTTGTGGGTTCATTTCAATGATGGGGCAAATGAAGTTGTGTGAAGTTATCCCCTTTTATTCAAGAACCTGATGGTAGACCCCAACCAACGTCCTTGAATCTAACATATGAATGGGTTTGTAAAATGATCACACTCGCCTCTGAAAACGCAGAGGAGTTCTGGCTTGCACAGAAGATTGACATACGTGAGGGATACTTGCCAATAGTTGAAGCATGCTAGGTGTTACATGGACATAAGCGACACCAAAGCCGGTTTTCTGTGACTCTGTTTGGGAATTCAAAGTGGGAATGCCTGTGAATCCTTGGGCCGGCCTTTGGTTAGCGGACTGTGTATGTGCGTTGGTACGGGGTAGGTGGATTAAGATCAGGGGCTTTGTTTGCCGTTGCTGTTTTTTGGCTTCTCGTGTTCCATGTGGTTCTGCCGAGCAATTTTGTGTCGGAATGGGTGATGACACTTGTGGGCAGATCACAGAGTTGTGTTCATTCTTGAGGGAGAGTGCAGAGGACACACCGGGATGCCAGCATGCAGCAGCTTCGATTGAATTTTATTGATAACCCTGCTTGTACAGTATGTGAACGTAGGAATAAGACTATTAACTACCATAACACCCAGCACAGCCTTCGGTATATTGGCTGTTGATACAATCGACGCATTTCACTGTGTGTTTCGATGTACATGAGATAAATAAATTAATAAATGACATCAATAAAAAGAAATGAAGGAAGCTTTGCTCCCGCTGCAATGGGAATCATTCAGTAAATGTGAATCAATTTTGAACAATTATAGTTACCCGAGCTAGAGAGAGATTGGCTGAAAGGATTGAGGATAGATTGGGAAAATGTAAATACATTATAATTTTGTTCTGATAAGTTTTTAAGCAGAACAAGTATTCTTACTTGAACTTGTAAGGGCAGCAAGGTCATAGAGATGTCAAACCAAATGGCAAATCATAAACCTTGACTGGAGCAGCATACAAAATGCTGGAGGATCTCGGCAAGTCAGGCAGCAACTATGTAGAGGAATAAACAGTTGACATTTTGTGCCGAGATCCTTCATCATAACTGGAAAGGAATGGAGAAGAAACGAAAATAAAAAGGTAGGGGAAGGGAAAAGGTCAAAAGCGGGCAGGAGATAGGTACCTTGTGTAAGGTGGAGCTGAACAAATTAGTGTGTCTTCAGGTGGCAAAGAGTTTTTAAGTAACACCCATCAAGATAATACCTGAGACAGATTAGTCTGTCTGGATCTGTGGACAATAGAAGGCACCCTTAATAGATCAAATAATGTCCCTAATCATGTCCCAAGATTCACATAATAAATTAGCAGGTTATCCTTAATAAAATGCACCATGCCAATGTTATTGCGGAGATAGAAGACCAACACAAAGGGCAAATAATACCCACAAGGCTTTGTACTCCCAAACTGCAGGAGAACCTCACGTTATTGATCATTGAGTTCTGGAAAGTCATCCTTACAAAACTGAGATATGGAATAAAATCCACTCTAATAGAACTTAGGTAAAAATATAAATAACCACAAAACATTCTTTTTCAATTTAATTGTCCACCTCTATTTGCTGATTGAATGCCATCTTTTTGAATGGCTATAGTCCTTCTAGTCCTTTCAGTGAAGGTTGTTAGATATTGATGTTTTTGATCAGAGGTTCTTAGGAAGTCCAGAGTGAGGAATAAAACTTGTTGCTTACAACGATTTTATTGATTGCTAAAAGATCAAAGGAATAAAGAAAAGAGATTAGCAAACGCAGAGCCTAGAAGCGAAGGGAAGGTGAAGACAGATCGACCAATACAATGTGATCTGGTTTCCTGAAACCTGTTTGCTGATAGCAATGAATACCATTTCTTGAATCATGGAATACAATTGCCCCCATTCAAGTAATGTAATAGACACCACTGAAACCAGGGAATTTCCAGAAAAATACAACAGATCTGTAAACACTACTAAACCAACTGAACCATGTGATATCTATCACATCATGGTCATTGATGCCAAGGAGACAATCTCTGAAGTGTATTGATAATGACTGATGTCACACATCAGGTGAGGAGAAGAGATGAGAAGCCAGATAAGGGAATAGCAGAATAGGGAAGGGTGACTGAAACAAATGACCAGAAGGATTAACTGACATTTATATATGATGTATATGGACATCATATGGTTCGTACATATATAGGTAATTATATAAAAATACGAATAGACATGTTAAGCTATGAGAAAAATAACAACTGGACAGTGTAATCCAACATGGTATTCCCACAGTATTAGATCCAGCCGGAGTGAAGGAATTGCAAGATGTTTCCAGCTTGGAGTATTTCCTGTACATGTGGAGCTCCAGTACACCTGGTTCCATTTTCCTTCCTCATGCTGGAGCACACAAGGTTGGGATGAGCTGTCGAGAGTAGCATGGTTGACGAACTGCATGTGGGATGTCACAGTAGTATAGTGATTAGCACAGCGCTTGATAGTACCAGCGACCTGGGTTCAATTCCTGTCACCTTCATGTAAGGAGTTTGTATGTTCTCCCCATGACCACATGGGTTTAATCCAGGTGCTCCGGTTTCCTCCTATGGATCAAAGGCCTAATGGTTAGTAGGTTAATTGGTCATTGTATGTTGTCCCATGATTAGGCTAGAGTTGAATCAGGGATTATTGGTTCAAGGGCTGGATGGGCCTTCACCACATTGTTTCTCAATAAATAAAAATTAAAATAAAAATTAAAAAGGGGCTCCCTCTGGTGCCCCTTCTTCTTCTCTTTCTTCCGTGGTCCACTCTTCCTCAGTCCTGCTAAAGGGTTTTGGCCCGAAACATTGACTGTATTCTTTTCGCAGATGCTTCCTGGCCTGCTGAGTTCCTCCAGCATTTTGTGTGTCGAATCAACTCCAGTTATTTCTATCTGCGACCCAGTATGTTAGGTCCCAAGTCTGAGCTGCAATAATTTATGAGTAAAGTTTCCTTGGGTGCGTTTTAAAATATAATTTATTTCATGACTTGCCTTCTCTTGTTCTTTTCAAGGTGCCTTTGTGGTTTTACTTGTTTGACTTTCGGACAAAGTTTCAGGTGGGTAACAATTCCAGGTATTGTAGTGTTAATAGGACTAATTATGTGAGACAGAAAAGATGATGGGATGAAGAGAGAAATTTGAGGCCAATGTTAGACAGAGAACTCCAAAATATGAATAAGTTCCAGACATTTCTATCTACAATCCAATTTATTTATTTCCAAAGTGAAAACTGCACGTGGTTATGAACCAGACATTTGTACCTTAGTTTTACTGCTATTCTAATTACATCAGAATCAGAATCATGTTTAATCATCAACAGCGTATGTTGTGAAATTTATTAACTTTGTGGCAGCAGTCAAAAGCAATACATGATAAATATAAACTGTAAATTTTAGTAAGTATATATATGAATATTAAGCAGTTAAATAAGTAGTGCAAAAACAGAAACAAAAAAGCAGTGAGGTAGTGTCCATGAATTTAATGTCCATTCAAGATTCTGATGGCAGAAAGGAAGTAGCTGTTCCTGAATCATTGAGTGTGTGCCTTCAGGTTTCTGTACCTACTTCCTGATGGTAACAATGAGAAGAGGCCATATCCTGGGTGGCGGGGGCTCCTAATGATGGATGCCGCCTCTTTGAGGTACTGCTCCTTGAAGACGTCCCCTATGCGCTCTGAGATTCTGGCAACAATAGTTGTGTCAATTGTTGATACAACCGAAATGATAGAGAGAAACATGCTTATTATAAACGTGAATTGTAAATTACAATGAAAAACTTCACCAAAGTATGATTTGTTTATAAAATTACATGCTGATAATTCATATAATCTCTAAACATCATACAATTGCACACATGCACAAGTATACATACAGATGTGTTGCTATACATATTAAGTACCTTCATATAAAGGTATTTATCTCAGGAAAATGATTGTTTCCATTAACTAAGGAGATTAGAAGAAAGCTCCTCTTCCTCTTCTAATTACATGATAGAGGTTCCCACTCATTAAGAATTGATTTGCTCATCATAATGAAAAATTTCACTGAGGCATAATTTGTTTATAAAATTGTCAGTTAATATCCATATACAAAAATCTTAGGCACATATATATAGCTAGGCTGCCTAAAACTTGCACAGTACTGTGCTAATTTAATGCATTGCACTGTACTGCTACCGCAATAAAAAATAATTTCATAACATATGTGAGTGAGTGATGATGAACCTGATTCTGATGTGGGTCTCCATTGTAGACTGAGAGTGGGAAGGCAGCAGGGAGAGGGGAATCATGGTTAGGAAAAGGGGAAGAGAGAGGGGCAGGAGCGGGTAACAACAGAGAGACATTCTGTAATGATCAATAAACTAATTGTTTGAAATCAAACGACCTTGCCTGGTGTGTCAGGGCTGGGTGTGCACCTTCACCAACCCCAACACCCACCCCCACTCCTGGCTCTCCTTCTCTGCCACCTGTCCCACAGCCTTCCTGTGGTGCCTCTCCCTCGCCATTCCCAACATCCTTCGCTCCCGCCTGATTTACAAACTTGCTCTCTGCTCCACGTTGACAAATACAGTGCTGGGCACCCGAGCTATGTATATGTGCTTAAGACTTTTGCACAGTACTGTAATTGCACACGTGCACTTTTGCGTACGGATATTGTATGTAGCTATGCACATTTAAGTGAGCTCCACGTGCAAAGGTCTAATGCAAGCATGAGTATGTGCATCCAGTCACACACAGACATGCACAGGCAAAAAGCCAGAGATCCGTCTGCAGGCCAGCACAGGGGGCAATGCAATTGCTGGTTTTGTTCCATTGTGCTTTGAATTGTGGTCCTCTTATTTATCCCTGAGCTATCCAAATTGAGTCAAAAATTACAGAATTTCCTTCCCTTGGAACTCTACCAACGGCAAGCAACCCCCGAGTCACAAAGTTGTAAGGCTTAATCGGGGCGATGTGTTGAAAATGTGAGCTATTTTATCATTCCAGCAAAAGGAAGCCAGTTATGACTCAAGGGAAAGCACATTGTAAAACAAACTCATCAGTCATTCAGTTGGTTCAAGTCTGAGCAGCAATAAATTGTGAGTGAGATTTTGTTGGGTGCTATTTAAAATATAATTTATTTCGTGACTTGCCTCCTCCTGTTCTTTTCTAAGTACCTTTGTGGGTTTATCTGAGGGATTTTATAACAAAGGTTCAGGTGGGTAGCAGTCCAGCATATTGAAGTGTTAATGGGGCTGATTACCACAATCAGAAAAGATAAACACAAGAGATTCTGCAGATGCTAGAAACCCAAAGCAACACACACAAGATGCTGGAGGAATTCAGCAGGCCAGTCACCATCTAAGGAGGGGAATGAACAATGGACGGTTCAGCCAAGACGCTTCATCAGGACTAATGATCATTTTGATGATTTGAATGAGTGATCTTCCAAATGAAGAATGAATCAGGTCAGAAAAGAAGATGGGATTTTACAACATGCCTTCTTTTGTTCTTTTCAAATTACCTTTGTGGTTTTATCTGTTGTACTTTAGAACTAAGTTTCAGGTAGGTAATGATCCTGCATATTGGAGTGTTAATGGGACTAATTATATCAGACAGAAAAAATGATGGATGAAGAGAGAAAATTGAGGCCAACATTAGACACAGAGAGTTCCAAAATGTGAACAAATTCCAGACATTTCTATCTATGATTTTGTTTATTTCCAATTCAAAGATTGCACATTCTTAAAACTTGTTGCGATAAACCAGACATTTGTATCACAGTTTTGCAGCTATTCTAACTACATGATAGAGAGATCCACACTTATTATGAATCAAAATTGCTAAGTACAATACAAAACTTTATTGAAGTATGAATATATATGCACTTAGAGTATCGTGTTCAATTCTGGTCACCTCATTATAGGAAGGATGTGGAAGCTATGGAGAGGGTGCAGAGGAGATTTACCAGGATGTTGCCTGGTTTGGAGAACAAGTCATATGAAGCAAGGTTAGCAGAGCTGGGACTTTTCTTTTTGGAGCGTAGAAGAATGAGAAGGGGACTTGATAGAGGTCTACAAGATTATGAGAGGCATGGATAGGGTGGATAGTCAGTACCTGTTTCCTAGGACACCAATAGCAAACACCAGAGGGCATATGTACAAAATTAAGGGAGAGAAGTTTAGGGGAGACATCAGGGGAAAGTTTTTTTACACAGAGGGTTGTGAGTGCCTGACTTGCCAGGGATGATGGTGGAGGCTAAAACATTAGGGGTATCTAAGAGAATCTTGGACAGGCACATGGATGAAAGAAAAATGGAGGGTTATGGGGTAGTGTGGGTTTAGTACTTTTTTTAAAGGATTATATGGGTCAGCACAACATGGAGGGCTGAAGGGCCTGTACTGTGCTGTAGTGTTCTATGGTTCTGTGGTTTGCTAATAAAATTATATCTTGCCAGTTCATATCATCTCTAAACATCACGCATTTGCACATGTGCGTACAGATATTATCTTAGGATAATGATTGTTTCCATTAATTGGGGGGATAAGAATAAAGTCCCTCTTCCTCTAATCAGTAGCAATAAAAACAGAACATATTAACTTCAGCATGTTACACACCACTTCTGAAATTCACCTTGATTGATTTCAATGAAGCAGAATTACCGAAACTGTGCATTGCATACAAATTCTATAACATTACTCATTAAGCGATACTGGCCATATACTGGCCATATTTCCTTTCATGAATTTAGATTGAAGTATTGGGTTGAACACAGATTCAATACCTGGGCAACTGGAGATCACTGGAGTAGGTTAGGTAGATTGGAAACAGATTGAAGGATAAAGGATAAGGAAATGAGGCTGCGATATTGGGTTGGGGCTATTGGTGAAAAAGAAGACAAACACCGAAACCAACTAGATCGATAGAGTGGGCCATTGTAACTTTTAAGTAATAGCTATGCACACTTTGAGGGGTTAATATATGAAACATCTTAACGGTATTCCTCACAGTTAATTCTTGACTTCTATATGTACCAAGCGTACAAAGTTTAAAGAAAATTTATTATTGAAGTACATATACGTCACCATATACAACCCTGAGATTCACTTTCTTGAGGGCATTCACAGAAAATACAATGAAACACAATAGAATTAATAAAAGACCACACTCAACAGGGCAGACAACAACCAATGTGCAAAAGAACAATCTGTGCAAATACAAAAAGAGAAAATAAAAGAATAATATTAGTAACAACAAATAAATAAGCAAAATTGAGAATCTGAGGTGAAGAGTCCTTGAAAGTGAGTCCAGTTCAGTGATGGGGTGAGTGAAGTTGAGTAAAGTTATCTCCCCTGGTTCAAGAGCCTGGTAGTTGAGAGCAAGGTACTGTCTCTGTACCTACTAGTGCCTGAGGCCCCTGTATCCTCTTCTTGATGGCAACTGCGAGAAGAGACCGTAGTATGGATGGTGGGGGCCCTTGATGATTGATGCTGCTTTCCTGTGACAGTGCTCCATGTAGATGTGCTCAGTGGTGGGGAAGGCTTTACCAGTGATGGACTAGCCCATATTCTCTACTATTTGTAAGCTTTTCTGTACAAGAGCATTGGACTCCCTTACCAGGGATGATACAAAAAGTCAATATACTGTCTTCCTCATCTCTGTTCTAAATAGATGTCCCTCTATTTTGAGGCTGTATCCTCTGGTTTTAGAACTCCCCCTCCTTAGGAAACATCTTCTTCACCCCACTCTTTCAACATTCGATAGGTTTCAATGAAATCCACCCTCATTCTTCTCAAGTCCGGTGAGTACAGGCATCGAGCCACCAAATGCTCTTCATATGACAAGCCTTTCAATACTAGAATCATTTTCATGAACCTTCTTTGAACCTCTTCAATGTCTGCATGTCCTTTCTGGAGCCCAAGAAAGGGGCCCAAAACTGTATACAATACTCCATGTGAAGTCTCACCAGTGCTTTATAAAGTCTCAATATTACACTTTTGCTTTTATATTCTAGTCCTCTTGAAATAAATGCTAACATTGCATTTGCCTTCCTCACCAATGACTCAACCTGTAAATTAACTTTTAGGAAATCCTGCACAAAAAATCCCAAGTCCCTTTGTACCTCAGATTTTGGAATTTTCTCTCCATTTAGTGTCCGTGACCATACACTTCCTGACACTATATTCTGTCTGCCTCTTCTTTGACTATTCTCCTAATCTGCCCAAGTCCTTCTGTAGCCTCTCTGCTATCTCAACACTGTCTGCCCCTCCACCTATCTTTGTATTGTCTGAAAATTTGGCCATAAAGCCATCAATTCTGTCACCTAGATCATTGACGTATAAGGTAAAAGAGGCTGCCCAACACAGACCCCTGTAGAACACCACTAGTCACCAGTAGCCAACCAGAAAAGACTCCCTTTATTCCCACTCTTTGCCTCCAACCACTCATCCAATGCTCCATACATGTTAGGATCTTTCCTGTAATACCACGGGCTCTTGTTAAGCAGCCTCATGAGTGACACCTTGTCAAAGGCCTTTTGAAAATCCAAGTACACAACACCAACTGATTCTGCTGTGTCTATCCTGTTTGTTATTTCTTCAAAGAATTTCAACAGCTCTGTCAGGCAAGATTTTTCTTTGAGGAAACCATGCTGACTTTGTCCTATTCTGTCATGTGTCTCCAATTACCCCAAAACTACTGAAGCACCATCAATAACTCTCCGGGACGTGAGGCGAGATATTGGCTTTTATTGACTGGAAGAAAGAACAAGCAGCAATTGACCACCATGCTACATCCTGGGGACTGAGGGCAGGGCTCAGGCCCCAATCGCCTTTATACCAGGGTCTGTGGGAGGAGCCACAGGAGCAGTCAGCGGGGGGGGGGGGGGGGGGGCGTGTCCAGACAGGTATATGTAGTTCACCACAACTACATCCTTAACAATCAACTCCAACATCTTCCCAACCACTGAGACCAGACTATCTGGCCTATAACTTCTTTTCTTCTCCCTCCTTCCCTTCCTGAAGAGTAGAGTGACGTTTCCAGTTTTCCTGTCCTCTGGAATCATGCCAGAGTCTATTGATTCTTGAAAGATCACTGCTAATGGCTCCACAATCTCTTCAGCCACATTTTTCAGATCCCTGGGGTGTAGACCATCTGGTCCAGGTGACTTACCTACCTTCAGACCTTTCAGTTTCCCAAGCACCTTCTACCTAGTAATGGCAACTTCACGTACACCTGCACCCTGGCACTCTTGAACTTCTGGCATGCTGCTAATGATGCAAATACTTATTAATTATGTCCGTGATTTCCTTGTACCCCATTGCTATCTCTCCAGCATAATTCTTCAGTGATTGACTATCTACTATTGTGTCTCTTTTACACTCCATATACCAGACGAAACTTCTGTATCCTCTTTAACATTATTGGCTAGCTTACCTTCGTGTTCCATCTTTTCCTTTTTATGACTTTGTTTGTTGCCCTCTGTTGGTTTTTAAAAGCTTCCCAATTCTCTAATTTCCCACTAATTTTAACTCTGTTATAAGCCCTCTCTTTGGCTTTTATGTTGGCTTTGACTTCTCTTGTCCATGGTTTTGTCATCCTGCCTCTAGAATACTTCTTCTACTTTGGGACATATGTACCCTGTGCCTCCCAAATTGCTCTCAGAAACTCCAGCTACTGCTGCTCTGCCGTCATCCCTGCTAGTGACCCCTTGCAATCAACTTTCGCTAGCTCCTGTCTCGTGCCTCTGTCATTCCTTTTACTCCACTGAACTACTGATACATCTGATTTTAGCTTCTTCTCAAATTGCAGGGTGAATTCTATGGTATTATAATGACTGGTCCCTAGAAGTTTCTTTAGCTTAAGCTTTCTTATCAATACTGCACAACACCCAATCCAGAATAGCTGATCCCCTAGTGGGCTCAACCACAAGCTGCTCTGAAAAGTCATCTCATAGGCATTTTACAAATTCTGTCTCTTGGGATCCAGCACTACTATAACTTTCTGGAGATTGTACCTGGGCCTGTTGTATTTAACTTGGTCGCCAGACCTGAATGCCACTGACCCAGCCCTCAGCCGATTGTGGATCTCATGGCTCACCCAGGGCTTCTGGTTAGGGAAGACGGAGAATGATTTTGTGGGGACAGTCTCATCTACGACTGTTTTTATAAAGTGTGTGACAACCACGGTGTATTTGTTCTGATCCTCTGATGAGTGCTTGAGCACGGCCCAGAAAATGAAATATGTTCCTGAGCAATGGGAAGAAAATTGAAAGTTCACACTCTATCATTAACTGTTTCGAGACTTCAGAGAGAGAGAGCATGGTAACAGGTCTTCTGGTCTAATGGGCCTCTGCTGCCCAATTACACCCATGTGACCAAGTGACCTACTAAACGGTATGGACTGTGGGAGGAAAGGCACCAAGAGGCAACCCATAGGGTCACAGGGAGAAAGTACAAACCCCTTACAGACAGGGGCGGCAATTAAACGCGGGTTGATGGTGCTGTAATAACATTACACTACCGTGACACTGTGTTGATTAGGCAAAGAACAAAGACTGGTACAAAGGCAAGGAAAGATGACATTAGAATGGAAGGGCAATGCTAAGTGATGTCATTAATAGTACAATATTTCACCTGACATGTATCTTTCGATGAAGTTATTGTGATTGTATTTCCATATGCAATGGCATGTGTTAAATACAGTACTGTGCAGAAGTCTTAGGTACATATATATGTATACCTAGAGTGCCCATGAGTTTTGCATAGTACTGTGTTTGTCAATGTGGAGTTGACAAATGTGAGTGATGATAAGCCTGATTTTGATATGGGTCTCGATCGTGGACTGAGAGTGGGAGGGGGGCAGGGAGAGGGAAATCATGGTTGGGAGAGCAGAGGGAGTGGGAAGCACCAGAGAGACATTCTGTAATGATCAATAAACCAATTGTTTGGAATCAAATGACTTTGCCTGGTATCTCAGTGCTGAGTGTGTCTGCATCTATGCCACCCCCTCCCACCCCTGGCACTCCTTCTCTGCCACCTGTACTACACCCCTCCCACGGCACTCCACCCTCACCATTCCCAACATCTTTTGCTCCCACCAGATTTACAAACTCACTCTCTACTCCACGTTGATGAACACAGTACTGTGCAAAAGTCTTTGTCACCCTAGTGCTATATACATGCCTGAGACTTTTGCACAGTACTGTAATTACTGAGTTTTCATTTTCATAAAGAATAACTTATCAATGTTCTGTAAGCTATTACTGAACATTTCATAACCTCCTTGAAGGAGATGAGATTCCTAAGGCAGGTATTTAAAAAAGTATCAAACACACCAAATCCTTGTCTGAGCACGTCCATCAATTTCAGTCTGAACCCCACAGACAGGACGTACAGCTGGTTGGAATGAGTTACTGTGGCAAATTGAAAGAGCAAATGAGTGTCTACGTTGCAAAACCTCAGGGTGTCGAGTAAGGTTGGGTAAATGGGGTGGAAAGGAAAAAAAACATATGTGATCAATTTTCACGGTTTCACGAGTGTAGGAGGGAGGCAAGTATATAATAAAACATTGTGGCTGTATGAAAACGATCACTCCTTTGCCAGCAGGCCACTGTATATCTCCCTATGATCTGGTATTATTTTCAAATGATCATGCCTGACCTCTGGAAATGGGAATGCGTTCATGTGCTTGTTTTTTAATAAATGCTGCCCTTTACTTCAAACAGCGACATGCGATATGGATGGAGGTGAAACTGTTTTCTTCCCCTGTTCAAACGTAGCACATTGGAGAGCATTTTGAAATCTATCCTGTATGTAGATTTATTGTGCAATTGAATTTACAGCAATGCAAATAGCAGTTAGACAAAATCCGACCCCACTGCCCCACCCCCCCCCCCCCCAACAGCATCTACAAAGCCTCAAACTGCCAGTTTAGGGAACTGTGCGTAATTTATTTAATGAAACCTTAACCCATTTCCCATCTGTCTCCATGGTTCAGTATTGCCAATTTTTCTTTGGAATATGAGGGATTATAAGAGCAGCCAAGTCCATTCTTCCTGCAGTTTTCCATATAAAGCAGAGATCTAATTTCCCCGTCAGTCACTTCTTTACCAGGGCAAATCAACTTGGGAAGAGTAGAATTGAAGTTTTGCATTAACGTAAGATCTATAATGTGTCGAAAGATGAAGCGATAGGTTTACATCTAACAAAGAACAGGTTTGAAATGCTTATGCAAACACATGTGAGGTTATTTGTTATATAATGCTAAAAGGTTAGACCGTATTACCAGTTCTTTTTAATCTAAGCAAGTATATCCAATCGGGCGATGTCTTTAGTCCTGTAGTTCGGATATAAAGGACATCAACTGATCCAGTGCATTCAGGAAATCAAACAAAAAACTAATTTGAAATAGTAAAATTTCTCTAGTCTAACTAAATAACTAAATGTTTAAAGAGGTAATAGGTATACAATATAAACCATCTTGCAGTTGACATTAGATCAAGGTCTATTCTGGTCTATGAGGAAATATTCCATTGGCACCATTAAGCAGTTCTTAAGATTTGTAGCTTTTTAGCCATCTGGCCAATGTGAAGTAAAATTAAAGGCCTTAGATCTTTGGAGCTTCCTCATTTATTGTATCCTTCAATGCTTGATGTTTATAGTGAACCGTTGAAAATTGAGTAAAGATGTTGAGCCATAATTTGCTGTCAGAATGATAATGAAGCTCGTGTTGCTCTCTGCAACATTTGACATAAGTACGATGGCTATTCTGAGCAAATGTGTGGTTAATCACGCCGTATCTAAAACATGCTCTCCAAGATGGAGTGCTCAATGTTAACTTATTGAAAACAGTATTCCTCCGACTGTCCATTGAATGCCTTGAAACTGCTCATTGGTGCAGAGGGTACAATCTCGGAATCAGGGTGAATAACACCGATGTATGTTTTGAAATTTGTTGTTTTGCAGTAACATTACAGTGCAATATGCAAAAAATTAACTTAAGAGTAAAATAAATACAACTTCTTGTGTTAAGCATGAATGATATTGTCTCCTGTGCTGTATCTCTCTATGACTTCATGCCTGTATTTGCCTTTTATACTCAGTGTTTCAGTGACAGAGCACATCATTCATCATTTCTTGGTGCAGGTTAAGATGTTGATTAATTACTTTTAGGGTAAATTTAGAGAAGGTACTTGCAGTGTAAGGCCAGTGAGAAATATTGTAATTTCTTACTTCTAATCTCTTACTTTACAGAAGATGGTGCCAGTGAACAACTCGACCAGGGGCGACATCTTTCAGACAGTTCACAAAACTACTTCTTTCACTTCTTTTACATCTCCTTTTATTTTCAAATGTGGTTCTGCTACTGTTGGAGCTGGCGGTGCACATTTTGGTGGTGTGTTCTCGGGCAGATTGAGCGACCTGGAGCTTTGCTGTCTCCAAGAAAGTTTCAAGCGAAGTCTGCAGTCTCCAGGCCCGGAAGGCGGAAGATGGGCCTCGAGCCCATGATCGACTGTATTCCTCGCTGATCTCACTGAATAAAGCCTCGAGGAAGAATAAAATCAATGAGGACGAGGGCAGAAGGCGGGCAGGCGTTCTGTGCCATCTAGCCTCTTTCTCCCTCTCGCTCGCTGCTCCCGGAGGAAGGTGTCTGCATGTGATCATCTCTGTCTCCCTCTCACCTGATGCTGCCAGAGTCCTGGGTCTTGGGCAAGGTTTAATTGATGTGGTTTCTGTAATTCACAACATGATGTGTCTCTGGATTCTGGTCACTCTTTTTGTTGCTATTTTGTGTGATTTTGATCAGGGTTGACTGCAGGTAACGAGTGTTAGATTGAACAGAACACAGCTGTACTGAATATGACTGGCCTCTTGATGATTTTGTGGGTTGCTGTTTTATATTCCGTGCTTTCTGCTAGATTTTTTGCCGTATACGCGATTTTGTTTTGCATGTTGGGGGGGGGGCGGGGGCTGGTTTGATGTTTCTCTTTGAATGATTTCAATGGTTTTCTTTGTTCCATGGCTGCCTGTGGGAAGACAAACTTTAGGGCTGTATGCTGTGTGCATATGTTGAATAATTCGAATCTTAAATAATTGAAGTTGGTCCATGATGATACAAACTTGCCCAAGACGGTTAACTGTTGAGCTACGCCAGTTTATGATTGACACAGTAGTGTAGTGCTTAGCACAGCTGTAAGATTGGGGTTGGATTCCTACCGCTGTCTGTAAGGAGCTTGAATGTTCTCTCCATGACCACATGGGTTTCCTCTGGGTCCTCCCACATTCCAAAGAAGTGGGATTAGGGTTAGTGGGAGAGCTATATTGGTGATACTTGCACAATCCTTGCTGATTTGATTTGATGCAAACAACACATTTCACTGTATGCTTCAATGTACCTGTGACAAATAAAACTAATCTTTAAAGAATCTTCATCTTCTAAAACTTCTGTGGCTCTGCTTGTTACTCTAGATGTTTTTTTCAATTGCCCTCTTTGATTTTATTTTAGAGATCGAGAGCTCTCTCTGTCTCAATGGTGAGAGAGGGTTTGCTGATGATTCTCGAATCGGCAGAACTTGAAGTAAAGCGACACCGAAGGCTGTAACACTTAAACAGCGAGCTGTTGGTCTCCTCTCTTGTGGCAGGAGTAATACCTCTCTCTCTCCCCGAGAGCGAGAAAGAGAGCCTGTCTGAGATGTCGAACTGTTGGAATGTTCTCTTTGGAGGCTGTGCTATTGCTTGTGTGGCAGGTAGTGGGACGTGGGGGCTGGTGCTTTTGTTGAGGCAGGTGGGGGAGGGGAAGGAGGGATGGTTAACGCTTTGCAGCAGTTTGTCCGTGGGAGGGATGGGGGATTTTGGGTTTCTAACATCTTTTTGTCATTCATTCTTTGGGGTTTTTCTTCTATTCCATTAATGTCTGTGAAGAGTAAGATTTTTAGGTTGTATACTATCTACATTCTGTGATATTAAATGGACTATTGAACCATTTTCTTTCCTGGAGACTATTTCAGATCTACCTACAGAAATTTGGCTTTAGCAAGAAATTAGCTTCAGTCAGAAACACAGAACAGGTAGACATTCCAAGCAGAATGTCAAACTTACTATTGCAGTATTTCTATTGCTATAGGTGCAACAGAAAATATCACAGAAAAAGGGGAATTAACTGGTGCACTAATGTCACCTTTACTTTTCCCTGCTTGTAAATCAACTCAAATTAAAGAGGTTGGCCCATAGTTAATCTCTGGAGTGGTCTAGCCAGCTATTTTGCCGTGTACAAACACTCTCTGCAGTTGAAGGAAAGAAACAACAACTGGATTCTCAAGGCCATACAAGTTGGGTTTGCCGATTTTATCCATGAATGAATGAATTATTTAAAAAAGGAACAGGTTGATTAAAGAAACCCCATATGGTTACTTAATCATACATTCAGTGGCAACTTTATTTGATACCTCCTGTACCTAATAAAATTGCTGCTGAGTGTGCGTTCGTGGTCTTCTGTTGCTGTAGTCCATCCACTTCGAGGTTCGACATGTAGTGTGCTTGGAGTTGCTCTTCTGCACACACTGTTGTAACATGTGGTTATTTGAGCTCCTGTCACCTTGCACCAGTCTGGCCATTTCTCCTCTGACCCCTTGTTAACAAGGCATTTTTGCCCACAGAAACATTGCTCACTGGATGCATTTTGTTTCTTGCACCATTCTCTCTAAACTCTAGAGATTGTTGAGCATGAAAACTCCAGGAGATCAGTTTCTGAGATACTCAAACCACCCCATCTGGCACCAACAATCATTCCACAGTCAAAATCACTTTGATCACATTTCTTCCCCAGTCTGATGTTTGGTCTGAACAACAAGTGAACCTCTTGACCATGTCAGCATGCCTTTATACATTGAGTTCCTGCCACATGATTTGACTGATTAGATATTTGCATTAATGAGCAGGTGTACAGGCATTCCTAATAAAGTGGCCACTAATTTTAACGCAATCATGAACTCTAGGAATCAAGGAAGAGGGGACCAGTAATACAATTTGTCTGCTACAGCTTAAATTACTGCATAGAGCCAAACAAGGTTTTTTTTCTCCCCTAAAATTCTCAGGAGTGCAAACTGTTCTAACTGTGTGCTTAACTTCTTTGCATGTGACCCTGCCTTTAAAAAGCAACAGGAAGGTAACCTCGTAGTTTCATCAATTGATTAGAAAGTTACTGTAGACTTTTATTTTAGAGCATACAGTATCTTTTTATGATGAAACATTATGCAGTTGACTTTAACATAATTGGGCAAAGAAGGCACTCTAAAGAAACAGACACAATGAATTATGTCATAGGAAGGGGCTGTCAGGCAAACAGCTTCAAGTACATCATTACTTCTTGCTGCCTCAGTAGACAGCATAATCAAAAATCCTGCTCATCCTGGACATTCTATCTTCTTCCTTCTCCCTGTGGGTAGAAGATACAAAAGCTGAAAGCACGTACCACCAGGTTCAAAGGCAGCTTCTATCCTACTGCTATCAGACTATTGAATGGACCTCTTGTTTGATAAGATGGACTCTTGACCTCACGATCTTTATGACTTGCAATATGTTGTTACTGGAGCACCCAGAGGAAACCCACGCGGCCATGGGGAGAACGAACGAGCTCTTTATCGTGGATCAAAGATCAAGAATCAAGTCTTAGCAAATATATCAACTCAGTTCCGACTAAAATCCAATACTGTGAGAAGAGGCAGATGCACGTTACCTTAAGGATAACTCCTCAAAGAACAGGTATATTTTTATTGAACATCTCCTTGTTTGGATGTGAGAATTGATATATGTATTGACTAAAGGAAAAAGAAATCAGCTTCTGTACAAAATTCAAAACATGGTGATCCTGTGGTTTTGCCAATATGATACCTTACCTTAAACTTCGACCTCACAATACAATGCAATCAATACAGACAAAGCATTTGAAAAAAAGCATGAGAAAAAGGTTCTCGAATTCATTGCATTTACCAGCATTTTAAATGGACAAGTCAAAGTTCAGCCATTCAGAACACTGAAGCCTTGTTTTCAATATTTTTGTTCCTTCCTATTTACCTTTATAACCAACTACTGGTTTTCCAGAGAGCTGATTTGTCGATTATATATTTTTGTGGGGCGAAGAGACTGAATTTGGTTCAGGCTCTGCCTTCTGGTAGATGTTCCTTTTTGTTCTCAGCTACTGATAGGTGCTTCCTGTGCAAAAACTAATCTGTTGCAATAAGCATCATTGTTGAGAAATGTGAAACACGGACCTACAGGACATCAGCAAAAGGAATTAGATGTATCTTATTTGTAAAATACTTGGGATTTTTGGACAGTTTGAGAGCTGACATTTCTATCTTTGTTTATATCAGTCTTTCAAATACGTTTCAAATCTTGTATGAATGTACTTCCTTCAGTAGTTTATAAAAGCAGCCTGAGAGTGCTTTTGGCATTTCCCTGACCTAAAGCGACCTCTGCTTTATACACTCTGTCACTCTGAAAATCGAGGAGTTTGCATTTTCGTTTTGGGCAGAGCTCCCGTGAATGAACGAAAATATGTTGATGTCACAGAGGTTGAATGAAAGGCAGCATAAGAAGCCGAGCATCGTTGTGGAAAGTAATCAGATAGTCAATGGACCCCTAGCTTAGTGAATGTGGAGAAAAAACAACAGCAGATTCACACTGTGGCTCTGTCAGGAGACTGCAAGCACTCAGGCTCATCCGGTGACAGAGCGGCAATCGCTCAAAGACTGAGCTTTGCATTCATTTCGGCTCTGAAGGAGCCATTGGAAATACCAGGAAAATCACTTACTGAAAACTTCAGGGTTCGTTAAGACCGTCGTAGCTGGTGGGATAAGTTCCCACTACTTCTTAAATGCTCCCAATGGCGTGCATCTAAAATAGCCTCTGACCGCCAAGACCAGCTCCTGGCCTTCACATGTAGCTTAGCTACTAGGCCCAGCGGAATCACTTCGACTGACAGGAGACGGGGAGAAGGAAGGCCGCTGGCGCCTTCAAACCAGTTGCTTCGGGCAGATAACGCTCGTCAGCTGTGGTTGGCAGCACCACTAGCAGAAGAAACAATCCAATGTCAAATCTCCGCCACCTGTGGCTATACCCCCTTGTGGGGAAGGCTTCAGGAGTAAACCCAGAGGAAAATTCCAGAGCTGGAGTCCTACATTGAGTTCAACACTGACTGGCAACTCCTGTGATGTTCCTGGTGCCAGAGTGTATTGACTTCTGCCGTTCCATAACCATAAGGTTATAAGATAAAGGAGCAGAATTAGGCCATTTGGCCCATCAGGTCTGCTCCGCCATTTCATCATGGCTGATCCATTTTTCCTCTCAGTCCCAATCTCTTGTCTTTCCCCATATTTCTTCATGCCCTGACCAGTCATAAATCTATCAACCTCTGCCTTAAAAATACACAAAGACTTAACCTCCACAGCTGCATGTGGCAATGAATTCCACAGATTCACCACCCTCTGGCTAGAGAAAATCCTCCTCATTTCTGTTCTAAAAGGACCCCTCTCCGTTCTGAGGCCTTATCCTCTGGTTGCTGACTCCCCCATCATAGGAAACATCCTCTCCACATCCTTTCCATCAAGACCTTTCACCGTTCAATGAAGTTTTAATGAAGTCACCCTCCCATTCTTCTGAATTGCAGTGAATACAGGCCCGAGCCATCAAACACTCTTCAAATGACAAGCTGTTCAAACCTGGAATCATTTTCGTGAACCTCCTTTGAACCCTCTCTAGTTTCAGCACATCCTTTCTAAGATAAGATGATGAGAGGCATTGATTGTGTGGATAGTCAGAGGCTTTTCTTCAGGGCTGAAATGGCTAACATGAGAGGGCACAGTTTTAAGATGCTTGGAAGCAGGTACAGAGGAGATGTCAAGGGTAAGCTTTTTAATGCAGAGAGTGGTGAGTGCGTGGAATGGGCTGCCAGCAACGGTGGTGGAGGCAGATATGATAGGGTCTTTTAAGAGACTCCTGGGCAGTTACACGGAGCTTAGAAAAATAGAGGGCTATGGGTAAGCCTACGTAATTTCTGAAGTAAGTACATGTTCAGCACAGCATTGTGGGCCGAAGGGCCTGTAGTGCGCTGTAGGTTTTCTATGTTTCTGTTTCCATAAGGGGCCCAAACCTGCTCACAATATGCCAAGTAAGGCCTCTTCAGTGCTTTATAAAGTGTTAATATTACATCCTTGCTTTTATATTTTAGTGTTCTTGAAATGAATGCTAACATCTTATTTGCATTCCTCACCACAAACTCAGCCTTCAAATTAACCTTTCAGGAAACCTGCACAAGCACTCCCAAGTCCTTTCGCACTTCAGATTTTTGCATTTTTTGTCCATTTAGGAAATAGTTAACCCTTTTGCATCTTCTACCAAAGTGCATGGCCGTACTCTTCATGACACTGTATTCCATCTGCCACTTCTTTGCTCATTCTCCAAATCTGTCTCAGTCCTTCTGTAGCTTCTCCACTTCTGCAAAACTACCTGTCACTCCACCTAACTTCATATCATCTGCAAACTTTGCAACAAAGCCATCAATTCCATCATCCAAATCATTGACATATAATGTAAAAAGAATCGGTTCCATCACAGACCCCTGACTTTGCCTCCTGCAAATCAGTCTCTGCTTTATCCATGCTAGAATCTTTCCTGTAATACCATGGGCTTGTAGCTTGTTAAGCAGCCTCATGTGTGGAACCTTGTCAAAGGCCTTCTGAAAATCCAAGCACACAATATCAACTGATTCTCCTTTGTTTATCCTGCTTGTTACTTCTTCAAAGAATTCCAACAGATTTTTAAGGCAAGATTTTCCCTTGAGGAAACCATGCTGACTACGGCCTATTTTATCATGTGCTTCCAAATACCCTGAGAACTCATTCTTCTATATAGTTGACTCCAACATCTCCCCAGCCACTGAGGTCAGACTAACTGGCCTATAGTTTCCTTTCTTCTGCCTCTCTCCCTTCTTGAAGAGTGGAGTGACAGTTTACAGTTTTTCAGAACCATTCCAGAATCTAGTGATTCTTGAAAAATCATTACTAATACAACCACAATTTCTTCAGACGTCTCTTTCAGAACCCTGGATTAGATTAGATTAGATTAGATTGTGAGGACGCTCAGTTCTCGTTTATTGTCATTTAGTAATGCATGCATTAAGAAGTGATACAATGTTCGTCCAGTATGATATCACAGAAACACAAGACAGACCAAGACTAACTTACAAAAACCACATAATTATAACATATAGTTACAACAGTGCAAAGCAATGCCATAATTTGATACGGACAGACCATGGACACGGTAAAAAGTCTCAAAGTCCCTGATAGCCCATCATCTCACGTAGACAGTAGAAGGAAGAAGAACTCTTCTTGCCATGAACCTCCAGCGCCGCAAAGCTTCCCAATGCAGCCTCTGGAAGTATCCGACCACAGCCAACTCTGAGTCCGTCCGAAAAACTTCGACTCTCCGACCAGCCCTCTGACACCGAGCACCGAGCCACATCTCTGCCGAGCGCTTCGACCCCGGTCCCGGCTTCCAAGCAACAGGCAAAGCCGAGGATTCGGGGCCTTCCTCTCCGGAGATTTCTCCGATCGCACAGTAGCAGCGGCAGCGAAACTGGCATGTCAGAAGTTTTACCGGATGTTCCTCCGTACTTCTCACGTCCATCCCCATCAAAGCAGGATTGTGCACGGCCCCTACTTACAGACGACAGATATTCGTTCCTGGAGTGGCCGCGCGCGCTGCCGTCGCGCCGCCATTTTTTTCACTACCTGGTCCAGATGACTTATCCACCTTCAAACCTTTCAGTTTCCCAAGAACCTTCTCCCTGGTAATGGTAACTTCACACACTTCATGACCCCTGAAACCTGGAACTTCCACCATACTGCCAGTGAAGGCTGATGCAAAAATACTCATTCGGTTCGTCTGCCATTTCCTTTCCCCCATTACTACCTCTCTAGTATTGTTTTCCAGCGGTCTGATATCCACTCTCCCATCTCTTTTACACTTTTGGTATCCTCTTCTAACATTATTGGCCAGCTTACTTTTGATTATTAAATTAATTGGTTCAGCCAAATTCTAGGCCAAAGGGGCAGCTCCCGTCCCGCATTGTTCTATGTTCTATGTTCTATCTCTAGGAAAATAATACTGTAGCCATTCATCTTGTAGAGCCAGGTCTCACCTGCGTGGATCTGTTTTCTGAACTTGCCCACCCATGTTCAGACTAATCTTACCCTGTCGAACTGGAGATTCCGGACTAGACTGGAATCAACGAGGAACGCTCGACAGCTGTGGCAGGGTATCAATTCCATAACCTCCTACAAAGCTAAATCTTGTGGCGTAGAGGACAGCAGGTACTTCTATGAATATTAGCTTTGATGACGGACTTGATCCATAAATTCATATACTGCGCTTGATATGAAGTCAAGGATCAACTTTAATTTGTACTTCCGAAGTTAGGTGTGCGTTTATATGTAAGGAAACATCACAGTTCACTCAGCATTGGTGGAGTTACACTGAAAAGAATACTGCATGAAGCTTGTGGTCTGTTATTGTGGACAATAACTTCCAGACAATATGGCTCATGGGTAAAATGCATATATTTTTTGAAAGAGGAAAGTTGAGGTGTCTGTCGGTCAGGGTCAACCATGGATATCTAGTCTTGATATCTAGACATCTTGATAGGCAAGCCAGGACAGTACAACATGGAGAGCAAGCTGTGCCCAAACTCCCCCGCTTCACGCATCTGGTGAATCCAAAGGAATGGCAGAGACCGATGCAGTCTGGTACCAGCAGTGTCACTGGAGTTGCCAGTCAGCATCGAACTCAACATGGGACTATCTTAGGGAATCCAGCCCCAGAATTTTCCCTCGGGGTTTACTTCTGAAGTCTTTCCATGAGTGGGTAGAGCCACAAAGCAGCAGAGGTTTGAGATCAGAGTTTTCCTTCTCCCAGATGAGCTGCCAACCACAGCTGATAAGCCCCATCCGCCTGACAAAACTGGTTTTAAGGCCTCAGTAACCCGCCTTTGTACTTAAGCATTTAAATTGTAAAACAGCATGAAGGAAGCATAGTTTTGGCATTGGAAACAATCTTCTCAGAATGTTGCTCTAAATTTGATCATCTCTCTCCACATTGGCTGTATCATGGCCTACTGCGCAAACAGCAGTGCTCTGAATGGAGATGCCTACAGAAAGTAGTGGACACGGCCCATTAAAGCCCTCCACACCATTGAGCACACCTACAAGGAGCGCTGATGCAGGAAAGCAGCATCCATCATCAGGGACCCCCACCACCCTGGCCATGCTCTCTTCTTGCTGCTGCCATCAGAAAGAAGGTACAGGAGCCTCAGGACCCACACTACAGGTTCAGGAGCAGTTAATAATACACCTCAGCCATCAGGCTCTTGAACCAGAGGGGGTAACTTCACTCAACTTCATTTGCCCCATCACTGAAGTGTTCCCACAACCTATGGACTCATTTTCAAGGACTCTCCAATAGATTAGATTCAACTTTATTGTCATTGTGCTGAGTACAGATACAAAGCCAATGAAATGCAGTTAGCATCTAACCAGAATGCAAAGAATGGTGTTATTTACAAAATAACTGTGAATAAAAGGTAAGTGCTACAGCACACAAATATAAAAGTACTGAGACAGTACAATATGGGTGCAATACTGTGATGTGAGGTTCAGCAGGGTCACAGCCTCAGGGAAGAAGCTCTTCCTGTACCTGCTGGTGTGGGAGCGGAGGCTCCTGTAGCGCCTACCGGATGGGAGGAGAGTAAAAAGTCCATGGTTAGGGTGAGATGCATCCTTGATAATGCTTTTTGCCCTGCCCAGGCAGCGTTTATGGTAGAGTTATAGGATCCATCTCATGTTCTTGATATTTATTGCTTATGTATTAAATTTACTTTGAATTTTGAACTTTGATATCCTTCCATCCACATCCTCCATTGAAGATCACTCCCAGAGCATGGATTTGTGTTCAATATATATGCAATACAGGCCTGTTTACCACTTTGGTGATTATCATTGACACAGTTGGTGCTGCTGAAGGGCCAGCCATGTAGTTGCAGGCTTCACAGTGATTAAAGCATATGAATTACTCAGCATTTCCTTGAACTAGCAGCAGCCCAGAGAGTCTGACTGTTTAACAGGCAAAGGAGTGGGCAGGAAAAATCAATACCCACTACCCACCCTGCAAGCTGCCTTCTCCTAAAGCTCCCTTCTGGAAAACACTATAGGGCTATTAAAACAAAACTTCACGCCATCTTAAAAGTTTCTTCCCCCAGGCTGTTAATCTGATCAACCATTCTAGTTAGCACCCAACTCTGTTTATTGCTTCAGTCACAGCTCCGTAAACACTTTTTATAAAGACGTTTAAATTGTAAATAAATGCTGGTATTTATGTATTAACAAATATATCTGTACTTTAACCTCTAACTTTACTTTTATATAATTATTTATTCTGTATAATTATTGACTGTTGAACAAAAGAGATTCTGCAGATACTGGAAATCCAGAGCAACACACGCAAGATGCTGGAGGAACTTTGCAGGTCAGGCAGCCTCTATGAAGCGGAATAAAGAGTCGACGTTTTGGATTGGAACTCTTCATCAGGGTTATTGTTGAATATTACCATTTTTTGTTGCATGTTGCGCTAAAACACCAAAGCAAATTCTGAACACAAGTAAACATATATGACGAATAAAGTTTATCCTCGATCAAGTTCTAGTCTAAAGAGCCATACACTAAAATTACCTGTTTAGAATTTGCTTTCTGATACAACTGAATTGAGAAGCTTACTTCATTTATTTTGATTTACAATTTGATATGACAATATCAGCACTATTGGTACTGTAATTTCAGAGGTGAATTGCCCTGTTGTTCACCTATTATTCTGTGATAGAAGTAGCCTTGCTGTGCTGTTACATAGTCTCATGGATTTGACCTATCAATACTGAAGCATGGTAGAAGATGGAAGGACTTGGGATGCCAGGAAATGTTAAAGGTTCAAAGTAAATTTATTATCAAAGTACATATATGCCACCTGAGGTTCATTTTGCACAACCAATGTGCAAATGACTTAACAAATTGTGCAGATGCAGACAAAGAAAAAAGAAGTATTTATTGAGAACATGAGTTGGAGAGTCTTTCAAAGTGAGCCCATAGGTTGTGGGATCAGTTTAGTGCTGTGGTAAGTGAAGTTATCCCCAGTGGTTCAAGAGCCCGATGATTGTGGGGTAATAACTATTCCTAACCCTGGTGGCGTGAGTCCTGAGGCACCCTCTTCCCGATGGCGGCAGTGTGAAGAGAGCTTGACCTGGGTGGTGGGGGTCCTCGATGATGGATGCTGCTTTCCTGCGACAGTGCTCCCTACAGATGTGCTCAAAGGTCGCTTTCCATGAGTGTGAGTTGCTTATGTTGTCTGATAAAGTTTCTGATTAATAGTAGCTCTCAGGAAGTTGCTAGGGGTGGGCATAATGATGACACAGCTGTTGAATGCCAAATAGATGTTGTTCATTTCTCATATATTGCAAATCATTGTGTCTTGAAATGATTTAATGCATTGTTTAATAGCTAATTAATGCATGCTTTGACTGTAGAATCAAAGATTCTTAACAATAATCAACACTGAGTGGAATTTGAGTTATTTCCACCCTATACAACAATCAACATACAAGTACTGAAGGTTTAGAATTGACAGCTATACAAGAGGTTTTAATAGCTGTTAAAATCCAAAATTCAAAGATTGGCTTAATTTGTTCCATGTACTTGAAACAGTCAGTTCAAATCAGAAAGGATTGCGGTGGGCAAGTTTTGCTTTGCTTCTAGTCTCGAGACAGCATGTTCATAATTCACAAACCCTAACTGTCCCGTCTTCGGAATGTGGGTGGAAACTGGAGCACCCAGAGGAAACCCATGTGGTCATTGGGAGAAGCGTGCAAACTCTTTAGAAACAGCGGTGGGAATTGAACCCTGTTCTTAAGGCTGATGCTGTAAAGCACTGTGCTAACCATTCCAGTACAATGCAGCCCGCTAAGCTGGCTTAGCTCAGCTGTTAACAGTTTTAGGCAATTTCCTGGGCCAATTTCAAAGATTCAAGATTCAAAGTATATTTATTATCAAAGTATGTGTACAGTATACAATCCATCACCCCACAGACAGCCATAAAACAATGAAAACAGACAGACAGACATACTTTATTGATCCTGAGGGAAATTGGGTTTCGTTAAAGCCGCGCCAACCAAGAATTGTGTAGAAATATAGCAATATAAAACCATAAATAATTAAATAAAATAAGTTAATCATGCCAAGTAGAAATAAGTCCAGGACCAGCCTATTGGCTCAGGGTGTCTGACACTCTGAGGGAGGAGTTGTAAAGTTTGATGGCCACAGGTAGGAATGACTTCCTATGACTCTCGGTGTTACATCTCGGTGGAATGAGTCTCTGGCTGAATGTACTCCTGTGCCTAACCAGTACATTATGGAGTGGATGGGAGTCATTGTCCAAGATGGCATGCAACTTGGACAGCATCCTCTTTTCAGACACCACTGTCAGAGAGTCCAGTTCCACTCCCACAACATCACTGGCCTTACGAATGAGTTTGTTGATTCTGTTGGTGTCTGCTACCCTCAGCCTGCTGCCCCAGCACACAACAGCAAACTTGATAGCACTGGCCACCACAGCCTCATAGAACATCCTCAGCATTGTCCAGCAGATGTTAAAGGACCTCAGTCTCCTCAGGAAGTAGAGACGGCCATAGAGAAAACCATTGAAACTGTTCAAAGAGAAACATCAAACCCCCAACATGAGAAAAACAAATTGTGCAAATGGCAAAAAAGCAAATGAAAAACACAGAGTATAGAACGGCAACCCACAAAGCCATCGAGAAGCCAATATATTCAGTACAGCTCAATCTTGCATTGTCACTCGTTACCTGGACGCAGCCTCAATCAAAATCACAGAAAACTGCAACAAAAAAGTGTGATCAGAATCCAGAGATACATCATACCTTGAATTACAGAGTCCAATCCAAAAATCACATTGATTAAACCCTGCCCGAGACCCAGGACTTTCAGGCACTCAGCCGAAGGCTGTGTTTCAAAGAATGGAAATAAAAGAAAAGGCTGCGGATGCTAATCTGAAATAAGATCTGAAAATGTTGGAAATTCAGGTCAGGTCAGTCACCAGCCTCCGAGATAGAAGCAGAGTTAACAGTTCAGTTCGATGACCTGTTTTAATTCCTAGAGTAAGCAACATGGGGCAGAGGGAACAACAGAGAAGAACCTGTAAGAAGGTGGAGATTGAGAAACATCAAGTAAGACAGGTGGTAGTGGTGTTAATAGTGAAGTATTTCTGCAGTGGAGAACACAGGATATTAGTCAAATTTTAAATAGCAGAAGAGGACAGAGAGAAAAGAAGCTCAATTCTGGAAATAATAAGAATGGTTTATTGTCCAATGATGTTGAATGTACTATTGTCACTTATATTTCATCTACTGAGAAGTTTAGCAAAATGTGTTTGATCGTGTCATACCATTAATTGCTCCTCGCCTATCTTGCGGAAATAAGCTCATTCCACTCTTCTCAAAACAGGAATTTGATTCGTGGTTACAAGAATGAGATATCTGTCTGCTACACTAATTGTAATTTTCTGAATTGCACAATCTGTGCAAAGATCACAGCACTGGCTGAGAAATTGTAATCTATGGTGGATTGTTGGATACAAATTTCCTCTGTGAAACCTTTGCAGACCATTCTCATCAAGGACTTACACAGCATATGTCGAGTCATCATGAAAACCAGCCTCCGCTCGATAGACTCCGTCTAAACCTCTTGCTGCTTCCAAATGCAGCAAGCATAATCAAAGACCCCGTCCACCCTGGACATTCTGTCTTCTCCATTCTCCCATTGAGCAGAAGATATAAAAAGCCTGAAAGCACCTACCACCAGGTTCAAGAACAACTCTATCAGACTGCTACAAGTCCTTGAATGGTTCCCTAGTTCAATAAGTTGGATCTCACAATCTATCTTACGATGAACTTGCACCTTATTGTTTAACAGCACTGCCCTTCCTTGGTACCTGTTACAATTTATTCTGCAGCGTTGCTGTTTTACCTCAACGCATTGTGTAGTGATCTGATCTGTATGAAGAATATGCAAGACAAGCTTTTCAATGTATCTTGGTGACAATAATAAACCAATATCAATTCCTCTTCCATGTTGGGAAGTCTGGAGAAGAAGATTAGGTGACTTAGTGAGATCTAGTAAAAAAGTTAAGGAGAAAACAAAATGAAGGAACCTTAATCTTGATTGCTCCATACTTCAGTGACTTCTAATTTAGCATCTGAAAAAGAGAAGATTTTATGTTCCTTAAAAATATATTGGAGTCGGGGGTAAGGTGACTAATTCTAAGAAATGGTTTAAGAGAATGCAATGTGCAATGAGTTCCTCCCTGGACCAACTGAATGGAGGCAGCTCTCAAGCTTGAAAGTTAACTGAGATGAATCATTTCCTTCTCAACTTTCTCTTGTATACTCGATTCTCAGCTCTGCACATCATTAATACTAAAATATAATAATGCTAAAATGCTTGATCCTGTTAATCAGGGAGACATCAGAGGACTGTTAGGATGGGAAGCAGTTCCTTCCTCCAGGTCACAAAATGCCAGTAGTGTTATACTGTTTACTTTTTAACCTGTGCCATAAATGCACCTTATGCTAAATATCAGTCTTCTGGAACATATTTCATTATTTGTTAATTCACTTGTGGTAATATTACTTAATGTGTTGTGTGTGGATTATATGTAATGTGTTGTGCACCTTGGTCCGGAGGAACATTGTTCCATTTGGCAGTAAACGTGTGTACAGTTGAATAGCTATAAACTTGAACTTGAACTTGAAAAAAAAAGATTCTTGAAAGAAAGTGTGTTTGTCCAACATTTTGTGTGTGTTACTCTGGATTTGTAGTGTCTGCTTGTTTTATGATGCTTTGGGACATCAGTTCAATCAATGAGATCGCAGCATATCTAGAATCAGAATTAGAATCAGCTCAGAAAGTAGTTGTTTTATGACAACAGTACAGTGCAAAACATTAAAAGTACCATGTTAAAATGATAAACATATATATTAAAAAGTAATGCAAAGAGAGAGCAAAATATTGAGGTAGTGACCATGGTCAGTTCAGAAATTAGCTGGTGAAGGGGAAGAAGCTGTTCCTAAAATGTTCTCATTCCTGAAGAAGAGTCTTGGCCTAAAGCATCAGCTGCTTATTCTTTTCCATAGATGCTGCCTGACCTGCAGAGTTCCTCCAGCGTTTTGTGTGTGTGTTGCTCCAAAACTGTTGACTGCAGGTCTTCAGGCTCCTGTACATCCTCTCTAATGTACCTCCTCTGTGATGAGAAAAGAGAAACGTCAGATGTCTTGCAATGTTCTTGAAAAGTTAATTGACACAATCCATATATTTTAAGAATGAATGTGTGCTCTCTCAGATTGCCTATAAACATTTGACCATTTAATGGCTAGGTTCCAGATGTTGCGAACCACAGTTATGCTAAAATGTGTGCTGAAGATTGCCTAGTAATTGATTGCAAACAGTAGCTATGTACTGGCATTAGCACATTGTTCTCGCCAAAATGGACTTGCATGCATTGACTCAGTATAAAGTTACAAAGCATCACTCTTAGCACCAGTGACAGGAGATGGATTTCGAATCCTGAGTGGAAGAGAAGATCTGGACTGCTACTTACAATATTTCTATTGATAAAGATAGAGAGGTTTGACATTCAGAACATGAATGGAAATATAATAGTTTCCCATTAAAACAGAAAGCTGTTAATAATAGCTAGCAGATGTAAAGAGACTGAGATTCATTCAATTATTATTGTGTATTGAATTCCTGCGAAAGAAACCGAAGTAAAAATTTAACATTATTGTGATTGAAAAAATGCAGTTAACAGAAGAGATATTGCACTTAGGTAAATAATTTTCACTAATTTGAATTTACTGGTTAAGAATCTCAGGCTCTGACCTGTAAAAGTAAGGTAACCAAGGCTATTATGTTTTAATCTCTCAACAACTCATTCCCCTATTGAATGAACTCAGCAATCTGTTTGAATTGTCTTGTGTTTGGCATCTCTAGAGACCCACTTCTGGATTATGCCTGACCAGAATCAAATTCCTGTGCTTTCGTTTTCCATAAATGTTCATAATTTAAATGGATGGTTTATTATCCAGCCCAGAAGATGAACAACGTTAAATAAGAATAGACATTTAGTGGCCACTTTATTAGGCAACTTCTGTACCTAATAAAGTGGCCACAGGAGTGGAGCCCTGAATGGTTTTCTGTTGCTGTAGCCCATCCACTTCACGGTTTGACGTGTTGTGAATTCAGAGACGCTCTTCTTCACACCACTGTTGTAACACATGGTTATTTGAGTTACTGTCACCTTCCCGTCAGCTTGAACCAGTCTGGACATTCATCTCTGACCTCTCCAATTACAAGGTGTTTCTGCCCTCAGAATTGCCACTCACTGGATGTTTTCTTTTGTTTTTTGCACCATTCTCTGTGAACTCTAGACAGTTGTGTGTGAAAATCCCAGGAGATCAGCAGTTTCTGTGATACTCAAACCACCCTGTCTGGCACCAACGATCATTCCACAGTCAAAGTCACCTAGACCACAATTCTTCCTCATTCTGATGTTTGGTCTGAACAACAAGTGAACCTCTTGACCATGTCTGCTTGCTTTTATGCATTGAGTTGCCGCCACATGATTGGCTGATTAGATATTTGCATTAATGAGCAGGTGGACAGGTGTACCTAATGAAGTGGCCACTGAGTGTACACTGACATCAAAGGAGAAGGCTTTCATGAAGCAAAGATGCATTCTGGAATGGTGGAGAAATTAGACAATTTGGAGATTGCCATCACTAGGAAGGACTAAATCTTCTCATGTGGGGATAACAAACCTTTTTTTAATTAACACAAGAGATTCTACAGATCCTGGAAATCAGCGTGACACACAAAATGCTGGAGGAAGTCAGCAGCCAGCATCTATGGAGGGCGGCACAGTAGCCTAGCGGTTTGCACAACGCTTTACAGTACCAGTGACCTGGGATCAATTCCCGCTGTTGCCTGTATGTTCTTCCCGTGACCCCGTGGGTTTTTTCCGGGTACTCCGCTTACCTCCTACAGCCCAAAATGTACCTGTTGGCAGGGTAATTGGTCATTGTAAATTGTCCCGTGATCAGGTTGGGGTTAAATCGAGGGTTGCTGTGCGACACAGGTTGAAGGGCCAGAAGGCGCCTCTGCACTGTATCTCAGCAGATAAATAAATGACCAGTCAACATTTCAGGCCACGACTCTTCAGGATGGGAAAAGAAGGGTGAAGAAGCCGGTTTGAGAGGGTGGCGGAGGGGAAAGTGCTCCTTCTCACCACCTCCCCACCTTCTTAGTGCTTTCACCCTTCCTTTCCAGTTCTGATGCGGGGTCTCAGCCCAAAACATTGACTCTTTATTCCTCTCCATGGATGCTGCCTGACCTGCTGAGATACTCCAGCATTCTGTGTGTGTTGCTCTCTTTACTTTGTAATTACTTATCTTTATCAAAAATGGCAAACATCTATGTCACAGCTATTCCCAGAGATTTTATTGCACTCTGCTTTGGACAGTTGAATGAATGTGGTAAAACTTGAAAGCAGCTATTTGTTATACAGGCTCACAGATCACTTGACTTTTGCCTTCCTTAAAGCTTCCCTCCACTGTGCCGAAGTAACTCCTGGAAGACTGTCACATATCTTCACACCTCAGCACCAGTGAACTCTAACTCCTCCAATGAAAGTACACCAGGTCGAGGCTGAATTAATACCAGAGCATGTCTGCGTCCATCGCGAGAAAGCTTTATTGACTGCACCAGGATTCATAATTTCGAGAGATTTTTATTTTTTTTTAATTTAGCGATGTGGTGTGGAGTAGGTCCTTCCAGCCCCTTGAGCTTCACCTCCTCCTCAACCCCTTCACTTAGTCACGGGACCACGTACAATGGCCAATTAGCCTACCAGCTATGTCTTTGGACTGAGCAGGGAAACGGGAGGACTTGGAGGAAGCACGTACATTAAAGGGAGAGGACGTGCAGAGGCTCCTTATAGAATGACACCGGAATTGAACTCCGGACTCCGGAGCGGTGAAGGCGGGGCGCTAACCGCTACGATACTGTGCCGTGCAATCTCTTCCGCGTTTCGTAATACTAATAATAGCATTGCTCACTCTCAGATGAATGCCTCTACTTGCTGAAGAGAGCTGGACTTTGCGCATCTGCACTCACTTCCTTTCTGCAGAGGTGCAATGGAGAGCTTCCTGACGTGCTGCATCACTGCGCGGCACGGAAATTCACCGCGGCGGACAGGAACGTTCTGCAACGGGTAGTCAAAACTACACAATGCATCACCAGTCTATCTGCCATCAAGGGCATATAAAGAGAGAAAGGTGCCTGGAAAAGGCCCGCAACGTCATGAAAGATCCCACACACCTGCTCATGGACTCTTTTCCCCACTCGCATCAGGGAGGAGGCTATGTAGCATCCACACCAGGAGCACCATGCTCAATAATAGTAACTTTCCCCAAGCAGTAAGGATGATCATCACCTCCACCCACTAGCCCACCCACCACATTTATTAGAGTCACTTTATGTACAGACACTCCTGTGCCTAGCATCAGTTCACGGACATACAGTACAATGAATCTATGTATATAATCTATCTTATGTATTTAAATGTATTGTGTTTTATTTATTTACTGTGTTCTTTATCTTGTTGTGCTTTCTGTGCTGTATTGGATCCAGAGTAACAGATATTTAGTCCTCCTTTGCACTCGCGTACTGGAAATGACATTAAACAATTTTGAATCTTGAATGTTGAATGTGGTATGAGAAAGTCCGCAGCTAACTCAATTTTTCACTTTCTCTCAATAGCGTATCAAGTGATCTACTTGTTCAACATAATTCAACAAAAATAACTGGCACTCTATACCAATTTCCATGGGTGGTGGGGTGGAGGTACACCTTGACCAAAGGAGGTGAAAGGCTCTTGTTCTCTCCGCTAGACTGCAGGTCACCCTTGGGCAAAGTGTAGCACCTGCTTTGCCTTCTCCCCACCCCCCAATTGGGGTCATGTGAAGCCACGGGAGCAGCTGGTGTATATCACAAGTCCTGGTTATGTGACCACTGACGCCAGGCAGACAATCCCTGAAGAGTATTGATAATGGCTGTGTAAAGACACTGCCCAGAAGAAGGCATTGGGAAACCACTTCCGTGGAAAATTTGCCAAGAATAATCATGGTCAAAGGACTGTGTCACATGACACAGCACATAATGATGACAAAGTTTCATTGTCTCTATTGAAAATTGACAGGCCGGAAAAAAAGGTGCCAAGTAGAAAGAAATCAAACTACAAAAACTTGTTGTAAAGGTATAGTACAACACTCTATATAAGTAATTTTGCATTTTGTGCTTTTTTCTGTAACCCTTGTGAAACATGATTGATGTTAATGTGAATGAAAGTACATTATCTTAGGTACTCAGCATCGATTACCATCAGGCCACATTTAATACAATTAGTCCAGCACTCAAATGGGGAACTACAATGAACATTCCAATATGGACCAATTTTTTTCTACGATACAATGTTAACTGCATTTTGCACCTGGACCCTATGCCACCTGATTGGAAGTCATTTGATCAAACATCCTGTCAAAGTGCTAACTTTGTCCCATAGTTCTCTGGTCCGTCCCTTAATCCATGGAACACGACATGGGACGTCCAAAGAAAGGGGAAAAATTAAATGCCTTACTTAAGTGTGAATATGATGAAGTTATATCAAATATATTTGGATATCGGCACAAGAGTAGAATAAAGTACAACATAAAGACAAGAGGTTCTTCAGACGCTGGAAATTCAGAGTAACATACACAAAATGCTGGAGGAACTCAGCAGGTCAGGTAGCATCTATGGAGGGGAGTAAAAAGTTGACATTTCAGGCTAAGTCCCCTCGTCAGGACTGGAAAGGAAGGAGAAAGAAGCCAGAATGAGACGGTTGGGTGAGGGGATGGAGTACAAGCTGGCAGGTGATAGGTGAAACCAGGTGGGGGGGAATGCTTTGTCAAGCACCTCTGCTCCATCCATCAAAAATGGAACTTCCCAGCGACCAAACATTTTAATCTTGGGCCAAGATGAGGCCACCCACAGCGTGGAGGAGCAACACCTTACATTCCATCTGAGTAGCTTCCAACCTGATGGTATGAGTATCAATTTCTCCTTCCAGTAAAAAAAAATTCACCCCCCCCCTTCCTTCTTCTTCTGTTCCCCATTCTGGTCTTCTACCTCTTCTCACCTGCCTGGGTCCCCTCCTCCTTCCCATTCTCCTATGGTCCGCTCTCTTCTCGTATCAGATTCCTTCCTCTCCAGCAGTTTAGCTTTCCCAACCCAAATGGCTTCACCTATCACTTTCCAGCTGTCCTCTTTCCCCTCCCCCAACTTTTTTTAATTCTGGTATCTTCTCCCTCCCTTTCCAGTCCTGGGAGAGGACAGTGCACCATTAAAGAGATGGATGAAAAGGAGCAAGAATGGGCTATGTTCTCCTAACCTTCATCGCTGATGTCTCCAAGCCTCCACTCATCTTCTGTATCAGTTCCCTGAAGCACTGAATTGTTCGATCTTTTAAAAATCACAAGAGAGATAATGCATTATGGGGAATAATTGAAGAAGTATGCAGTATTTGCATTCCTGACTTTCAGCCTATAAATAATTTTCATTAGGAGCGTATAACCTATACAAAATGTTTGTAGCTTTCCATTCTGTCTAGAGTAACTGGCAGAAGGAATCACTTTCATAAAGGAGCATGGACAACCCAGGAATGTATGACTGCTTTAGAGCTAATTCTATACTTTTGAAATACTGATGTAAGCCAGAGAAAAGGGGCAGCCCATTGGTACTCAGCTTCCTCTGTTATCAATTAAATGACTGCACTTTCTATTTTTGCCGTTAGCCGGCAGATAGGTGTTGGACTTAGGGTCAGGCCTAAGAATGTAGTGACGCGACAGGGCCTGGGTCCGAGAGTAAGGAACAACGCGGGGTTTGGATGATTTAAGTGGCAGGCCAGATTCAAAAGATCAGGGTGTTGGGGCCAGAGGTGAGGGATGGACCGGTTCAGTTCTCTGCATCACAAAGTATGTTTGTCTTTGCATGGAACTGAGGCTGTGGCCTGTAACTAGCTTCTGACTCAGCTGCAGTGACGCCTCAGTTTTGAATGCTATTGGCTTACTTCTATTTGTTTTTTCTCTCTCTCTGCACATTGGATGTTCGACAGCCTTCTTTCGTTTTAATGGTTCCTATTGGGTTTCTTCGTTTTGCGGCTACCTTAATGAAATGAATCTCAAGATTGTATTAATGTATATGTACTTTGTACTTTGAGAGGCCTGTCTTGCTCAATGGTGCCTCATGGTTTTTCCTGTGTCAACAAAATGGCAGGCTGATTCTAAGTTCTTTTCTGAAACTTAGCACCTGCCGTTATCTCCTATAAAGCTGTGTGCAATTTACAAAAAGAGATTTGTTAACAGAGTAGGATTAATGTAGGATTAGTGTAAATGGTGGTTGATGGTTGGCATGGGCTGCGGGTCCTGTTCCTGTGTGTTGTATCTCTCTATGAATAGGCTTTGGAGCCCAATTATTATATATTATTTACATGCGGTCACAGGGAGAACAGATCCAGTATTGAATTCTGAACTCTGGAATGCCCTGGGCTGAAATAATGTTGTGCTAACCACCGCGCTACTGTGGCATTCATACTTAGATTTGCTAAGTGTACGTCCTTAAGGAGGCTCTGTCTTTTTTATTTACCTCCCTGAGTAATAGCAACAGTAACAGTGTTTCTTACTGACAGAGGATTCTGAACTGCTGCCAGATTAATAATGCAAATCAGAATGTAATTATAGGATGATTTAATTATCCCACAATTGTTATTGTGGGAGAGAGAGCAATGAACGAACTACAGATGGAGAAGGTGGTTCAGGGCTGGGTGTAGGATTTGGATCATCGAAGGATACGAATGGGGTGGCACCGTAGTTTAACGGTTAGCACATCACTTTACAGTGCCAGTAACCCAGGTTCGATTCCCACCACCACCGGTAAGGACTTTTGACTAACTTTCTCCCCATGACCATGTGGGTTCCAGGTGCTCTGATTTTCTCCCTTGTTCCAAGATGACGAAGGAGAGGCTTTCTCCCAGGGCTGAAATGGCTAACACGAGGGAGCATAGCTTTAAGGTGCTTGGAAATAGGTACCGAGGGGCCGTCAGGGGTAAGTTTCTTACACAGAGAGTGGTGGGCGTGTGGAATGGGCTGCTGACAGCAGTAGCGGAAGCAGATACAATAGGGTCTTTTAAGAGCCTCTTAGATGGACACATGGAGCTTAGAAAAATGGAGGGCTATGCGGTAGGGAAAGTCTAGGCAGTTTCTCGAGTAGGTTACATGGTCAGCACAACATTGTGGGCTGAAGGGCCTGTCCATTTCTATGTTCTATGTTCCAGAGGTACAGGTTAGTGGGTTAATTGGTCACATGGGTGTAATTGGGCAGCATGGGCTTGTTGGGATTGAAAGGTCTGTTTTTCCGTGCTGTATCTCTAAACTAATTTAAAATTTAAAAACACCTTGCTGCTGCAATCAATGGTCATTCGTCCTTAATATCTCTCTTCGGAGTAAAAATAAATAAAATTGCTTTCTTACAATGGGAGAAAATGTGACACTAGTGCTTTGGGGCCCTGTGCATTGAATGGCAGCATAAACTTCGTCCAGCGGAAAAAGTGAAGCAGACTGCATCAGGGTGAGGAATAAGAAATCAAGAGCTCATCTGGTTAGCTCCTAAAGATGAGTTTGTGTGGGTGGCAATTCTGAACCAACTGCATGCTGCCGGCTTGTTACAATGCCCTCAGAACCGTCACCCCCCACCCCACCCCACCCCACTGCTGTTTGCCTTTTTGCATCAGCAGGAGAGACAGTTTTCAGAGTGTCCACTACCCCTTTAAGCCGGAGCAACACATACAAAATGCTGGAAGACCTCAGTGGGTCAGGCAGCATCTATTGAGGAATAGAGTTGATGTTTCACTCCCAAGACCCTTGTTCAGGAGAGGAGAGGAAGGGGAAAGAAGTCAGATTTGCTTCTTCTTTCAGAATTTACAAAGTAGATTCTGGCTTCTTCGCCCTTCCTCTCAAGAATCAAGACTCACGGTTGTTTAATGTAATTTCCAGTATACAAGTGTAACGAAGAACGAAATGATTGTTCCTCCAGATCTGGTGCAGCACAAAAAAACACAATAAGATAAAGAAAAAAAAGAATAATACAAAAAGCACGATAAACGTAAATGATAAAGTTGTGGTTGGGGGTGTGGAGGGGTGGGGTAGCGGCTGGAGGTTTTGATCAGTCTTACTGCTTGGGGAAAGTAACTTTCTGAGTCTGGTGGTCCAGATGTGGATGCCGCATAGCCTCCTCCCTGGTCCCGACGAAGGGCCTTGGCTTGAACGTTGACTGTTTATTCCTCTCCATAGTCGCTTCCTGACCTGCAGAGTTCCTCCAGCACTTTGTGTGTGTTACTCTGGATTTCCAGCATCTCTTGTGTTTACCCCTTTAAGCCTTCTAGTACTCCCTGAGGCCCGCCTGCCCCCCCACCCCCCGGTAAGGGAACCTGTCAGCAGGTGGAGGATGCCATTATATGAAATGACAGAAGGAGTAATGACACAGTATGAGCAAATGAAGGCAATTTCAGCCGTTGCAAAGCAGGCCCTGAGAGGAGGAGGGATATTTTCAATCTATCTGGCACCCAAACAAAATGGGAGACAGCTGTGAGGGTGAATGTTAGGAGTCTAATCACAATGACCCAGATTGAGTGCTACAAGAAATTTAATTTACTTAAAGATACACCAAGTTGCACCACCCGGCAACCCACCTATTTTACCCTAGCCTAATTACAGGACCGAATAACCTACTAACCGGTACATATTTGGACTGTGGGAGGAAGCTGGAGCACCTGGAGAAAACCCATGCGGTCAGGGGGAGAACATACAAACCCCTTACAGGTGGCATCAGAATTGAACTCTGAACTCTGAACTCCGATGCCCCAAGCTGCAATGGGGTCACGCTAACTGCTACATTATGATGGTGCCCACTCTGGTCTTCTGTGATGTCATGGTCAGCAAGTACATGGCTAAATGCATTAGCTTTATTGTCTGCTACTGGAGAGGGAGGGCCTGTGTTGGGCGAGGAAGCCCCTCAGATTATTGTAGTTGTGCAGTACTGGGGGGGGGGGGGGGGTGTCGCATGAGTGGCAACACTACATTACTGTACCAGAGCAGTACTGACGGCATTGATTATGAATGTAAGGATGAAAAGGAATTGCATGGATTATTCTTGTAAATAACTTCTATTATGAATAAAGTATACTTAGATAAAAAAAAATGCTTTATTAAGCAGCAGACTGACTATCACTCATCACCTAACAGTCTCTATCATTTGGGTGATCTGAGATTCATCTACCCATAAGACCATAGGACATAAGACAGAAGGGCAGAATGGGACCATTCGGCCCATCGAGTCTGCTCCACCACTCGATCATGGCTGATCTATTTTTCCACTCAACCCCATTTTCCTGTTACCTTTGACACCCTTATTACTGAAAAACCTGTCAACCTCTGCTTTAAATGTACTTATTAACTCGGTCTCCACATGAACTCAGCTTCCAAAAATAATATTGCTTTAGTCCGAAGTTGAACTACAGGAAGTATGCATTCACCATGTCTATTCTCCTGATGTTGTCCTTGTATCTATGGATTGTGCTCCAGGTTCCAGGGCACTTTTAGTGAATGCCCCTTGTCGGTCAATTGTTGCCCCCAGCACCACACACAGCTGAAGGCACAACAGACACTGCACAGTATGAAGGCACTGTGCGCTGAACTGTGACAAATGATGTTCCAGTTGACAACTGACACTGACATTAACTTTAGTGAAGAAGAGGTGGGAAGAGCATTGGATTTGGGAAGCGATGTTGAAATTGTACAAGACGCTGTTCAGGCCAAATTTAGAGTATTGCGTGAAGACTTGGTCACCTACACACAGGATCAATACCAATAAGTTTGAAAAGTGCAGATAAAATATACAAACAAGTTGCCAGGACTTGAACACCTGAATTATAGGGAAAAGTTGAATAGGTTAGGACTTTATTCCCGGGAGTACTGGAGGATGAGGGGAGATTTGATAGAGGTATACAAATTATGAGGGGTATAGAGTACCTCCACATTGGTGGGTCCTGGGATTGGAGGCCCATGCAAGTAAGAGGCATGAGGGACAGTGACTCCCCCACTAGGTCAGTGAGTCCATGAGTCCAGAGTTCGGAGTCTCGTTGTTGTTTTGTTGTTATTGTTTTTGTTGTTGTCACTGCTTGCGTTGTTCCACTGAATGCTGTGGGAATGCTGGTGTTGGTGTTGGAATGTGTGGCGATACTTGTGGGCTGCCCCCAGCACATCCTTTAGTGTGTTTGTTGTTAACGCAAACAATGCATTTCACTGTACATTGTGACGTGCGAGCGTTAAACAAACAAATTTAAACTGATTCTAAGATAGGATGAAAGCATGCAAGCTTTTCTCCCCTCAGTTTGAATGAGACTAGAACCAAAAGACGTAGCTTAAGGATGAAGGGTGAAATATTTAAGGGGGAATCTGAGAAGGAGCTTTTTCACTCAGAGGGTGGTGTGAATGTGAAATGAGTTACCAGTATAAATGGTAGATGCAGGTTCAATTGTAACATTTGAAAGAAGTTTGGATAGGTACCTGGATTGGAGAGGATTGGAGGGCTATAGTCTGGGACAAAGTGGAAGATCAGATTGGCATGGACTAGATGGGCCAAAGGGCCTGTTTCAGTGCTGTAGTAGGGTACAAGGGCAATATGCAGTAAAGCTGCATTGTTTGAAATTTCTGTGCCTTTGTTTGAGGTATAGTGAGCAAATGTACTCTTTGAGATTGCCAGGGAGTATTTGCATGGAATTCTCTTGATCTCCTGTCAACTGCACTTGGTGAGTTCTCTCCTGTTGAGATTAGCTAATGCAGAGCAGGTTAAGGATTAAACCATTAACCTTTCAGATCAATCACATTTAGTCATTTACCATCTCACAGGTTCAATGTGCATTTGTATTGTAGTCCACCTCCAAATTCAATTCCATTGAAGTTGAACTTCAGAAGCCAGGTGGGCCCCTTCAGTTTATCCTGAAGTTATCACGTGTGATCACAATTGAACTGTAAGTGTCTAAGTGACCTTAAATTACCAAAGGGAGAAATGACTCTTGTTTTACAAAAGAGGAATAAGCAAAAGCTAAAACGGAAAAAAAATTTGGACTCTAACTTGGAATTACTTTCATTTTTGAAAAATATAACGACTTTGATAACTTAATTCAGTATAAAATAATTTGTGTCTGTAATGACGTGACTAGTTATATTACTTATAAGGAGAAATTTATTTCTTAACATTTCCTTCTCTGTCTGAATTATTTATTTTAGTTTTATTTTTTATTTGAGATGATTGATTGCTCATCATATACAATGACAATAGTTAGATTTGTGCACGTCTTCTGTTGTGAGCTACAAAAGAAACCTGTGCAGGTGAGCTTTTAAAGTGTAAAAGCTGATACACTGGGGCAGCTCCATGGCAAGAGTAGTTGTCACAACTGGGGTCTTCCTCATTTGCAGTGGATGACTATGACCTCTACTCTGCTTTGTCTTCCCTTCGCTCTCCACAGAGCGTTACAGAACCACCTTCTTCACCACTGGATCTCTTATCTGCCCCCTCTGCTGGAGCTGACTTTTCATGCTAGGATACAGCATGGTAACAGGTCCTCCCAGCTTGATAGGTTTGCTCTGCCCAATTACACCTGTGTGACCAAATAACCTACCGAAAAGCACAGCTTTGTAATTTGGAGGAAACCTGAGCATTTGGGAGAAACCTATGTGATTGTAGGGCAGACGTGCCAACTTCTTACAAACAGTGGCAGAACTGAACCCGGATTGGTGGTTCTGTAATTGTGTTACATTAATTGCTATGCTACTGTGCAAAATAGTTTATGTTGTAGCTAGTGAGTGATTAATTGGAACCAATACCAGCAATGTCTTCAGAGCGTGCAATCTCTAGAGATAAGCACAAAATAAAACAGCAATTATTTCAATAAATAAACAAATTAAAGCAGTCTAACTGTTCTGGTGATTTGGACAGCCAATCAAGGTCAATGCAGACAAATTATCGTAACTGTGCGTGATAGAGTGAAGTGACACAGAAGGCTGCACATCTGCCAAGCTGCAGTGAACACCATGTCAGGAGAAGGCAGGGCGTAGATGCAGAGAGGTGGCGCCGCAGTAGTGCAGCAGTTAGTCGAGGCCTATACAGCTCAGGAAGTCGGAGTTCAGGGGGTTTGATTCCGGCATTTCCTGTTGGGAGTTTGTACGTCCTTCCCACGTGCGCGTGGGTTTTCTCTGGGTGCTCCGGTTTCCTCCTACAGTCCAAAGACGTACCAGCTAGTAGGTGAATTGGTCATTGTAAATTATCCTGTGATTAGGCTTGGGTTAAATAGGCGGGTTGCTGGATGGGCTGTCTCTCTAAATAAATAAAATCTGTCAAGCCAGTGAGGGGAACTGCATATGGTAGTGCGCTGATGCAAGCTTCCAAAAGTCAAACTTGCTGCAAAACAAATCAATAAAAAGCCCACTGCATATTTCTCCTCAGTATAGCCTCACTTCCTGCTCATTATGACAGTCCTTTATCTACATCCAGATTGGAGTTTGTTTCTTCTCAGTTATTCAATGCCTATTTTAGAAGGATTGCAGTGTTGCCAAGAATATAATCTTTGTTTCAAAGGATGTTTCATATGTGAGCTCAGGCAGCGACAACGTTTTGCCTAGCGTCATTAACACAGCATGGGTAGCTGGAAAATATATTTTAATCCTTCAGTAATGCTAGGCTTGGATTCCTACAAGCGGCTGGTCCCCATGAATCAACATCCACCAATCATGGAACATACTTAACCAATTCTTGAGGCCTCTGAACAGCTTTATGTTACTAAAGTAAGCCCTGAGCATGGGGCAAAGAAACAACAAATCAACAGCTCCTTTGTTGGAAGAATCACTGGTACTCCATGTGCTTTGATGTCAGAGATATAGAATAAGCAACCACTTGGAAGGGACACTGTCTTCATAAAAAGGGCAATGGCAAATCCCAGCCAACTGACTGTCAAGATGAGGCACAATATAAAGGGTCTTTTGATTGTGTTCCTACTAAACAATATCTGCATCTTGCCAAAGGCCCTTCTAGTGACATTCCTTTCTGAATCTGTAGCTTAGCCAAAGGCTTTCCTGATAAAAGTTATTGGGCAAGAAATTTTAATGTGAAGTGAATGGTTTTTAACATGCTATGAGATAGTTCTGAAATGGAAAATCTGATGTTAAAGCGTTCAGCTCTCAACCTTCTCATGGAGGTTCCCATATGTCTTGACCATGAGTGCAGGGTGATCTCTGGGTAGGGAGTTGCAATGTCGACTAGCATGTGACTCTCTTTTAAGACGTGGAGAAAGCTCTATTCCTGGGGTAAAAGCTCCGTCTGAGCACTAGATCCTTTATTCTGTCCACGTTACTGTCAGGGAAATGGGACTCCTTACTCTTAGCCCTCAAGTCCTTGATGTTGCAGGTGTGACTTCCTTTGTAGGGGTGAGACAGGGTGCAGTCAGTGCAGGTATTGTCTCAGGTGTCCACCTTTGAGGGGCTCAATGTTTCATCATATATTGGAGAATACTAAAAGTTACCTTAAATCCATCCCTAACCTGAACTGACATTGGTAATTTCACTCTGAACTGATTCCATGATCCACAAGCTCACTTTACAAGGACTCTTTACAATTTATATTCTCAGTATTATTATTATTATTATTATTTGTTTGTACAGTTTGTCTTGTTTTGCATATTGTCAGTCTTTGCCTGCTTATGTATAATTTTTCACAAATTCTATTGTATTATTCCTGTAAACGCCTGCAAGAAAATGGTAACATATACATACTATGATAATATATAACATTGAACTTTGAACACTGCTGTAGGCACCATTTCCTTTGGTGAAATAGCATCTTCATGATATTTTTAACATTGCCTGTGAGGTACTGTATGTTTGAAATAATGCATGGGTATAGTACATTCATATAAAGTCCACAGTGCATGCTCAGATATAGTGCACTATGTGACATGGCTGACACAGTAACGTGGTGGTTACCGTGATGGTTAACAACACAGGTGACCTCGGGCTCAATTCCTGCCATTGCCCGTAAGAAATTTGTACGTTCTCTCTGTGACCGCATAGGCTTCCTCCTGCAATCTAACGATGTGATAGTTGGTAGGTTAATTGGTCATTTTGAATTGTTTTGTGATTAGGCCAGGGTTAAAATGGGGGGTTTGTTGGGCAGCATGGCTCAAAGGGCCAGAAGGGCCTTTTCTGCACAGAGGCTCAACAAATAAATGCGTATTGGAAGACTGCTCTTCCACATCACTGCACACACCCTCCTGCCACATTAATGCACTAAAACTTCTTAGCATTCCTTTATAACATCAGATATTAAAAATTACCCTGAGTTTGCGATATTATCTTTGACATTAAAAACTGAACAATCCATAAAAAGGAATTGGTCATCTGATCGATTTTTATTTACCCTGTTTTTCCTAATTCCAGTGGGATTTATGGACAACAATTTGTTCCTCCCCTTTGTTTTTCTCACCGAAGTGGTGGAAGGAGAAGCTGTTTGTTATCTGATCATGACAGGTTAACAGCTCCAGAATATGATGAGCCCGTGCTTACACAGGCAAAATCACCCCATACTGGTGTGTGTGTGTATAGACCACCATGTGGGTGAGCATATGTCACCCTCTGGGAAACAGGCTGAGACGCTCTACAAACTTGATGTGTCAGTTCTCCAGAAAGGCACACTCGCCAGACTAGATTTCTGAATCTTTTAGCCGCTGCCTCTTGGAATTAGCCTTAAAGAATGGCTGTGTTAGACATCCCTGCGAGTCTTAAATAGAATTTAACTTCTTCTGACAGCAGTGGTCTGGCTGCTGGTAATACAATTTTTGGATTCAGGTGCGGAAGCATCACTTTCTTGTATCTTTCTCGTAGTCTTGACTTCCCTATGCTAGCTTGTATTTTTGTATAATCATCTATATACGTGAAGTTGTTTAGTGAATATTCCAGTATTCGTAGTATAGCTGTTTCTGTATTTTTCTAGAAGCTTCTTGGTTTTTCTGTGTTAAGTGTCACATCTCTTGAATCTGGCTATTTTACAGATTAATTGTTTTCATTGGAATGTCGTCGGCTTCTCAGTTGGAGGTAGTTTTTGTACAAGGTGATCATGACTTCTTTGCTTTCCTCTCTCTTCTTGATTCATTCTTTGTTGTAACCCTTAAACTATAAGCAACAGGATAGAAGATTAGCTTTACTTGTCAGAAGTATATTGAAAGATATGGTGAAATGTGTCATTTGTGTCAGATCAAATCAGAGAGGAGTGTGCTGAGCAGCCCTCCATGCTTCCGGCAACAATATGGCATGCTCACAACTCACTCACCCTAACTATGTCTTTGGGAGGAAACCAGAGCACCCGGAGGAAACTCACACAGTCACAGGGAGAACGTACAAACTCCTTATAGAACAGGGGCAGGATTTGAGCCGCAATCTCTCAGCTGCACGGCCGTTCTACCCCACCGCCCACAGTTTTGTGTTGCATTAATGACTTCTGAACCTCTGCATTGCAGAAGTACTAGGATCCAACAGCACTAAAGAACGGGAAGTACCGTGGTGCAGATGAGCTGAGGCCAGTTTGTGCCTTCAAGTACAATGCCCGTAATTGGAAGTTGAAACCCACTCTTTAGATTCATGGACAGTTACTTGAAAATTTAGTTGCCTGAGGAGTTATAGAAATCAGGATTTAGTGATTAGTCTAATAAAGGAAAGAATAAAAATACGTTTAATTAAAAACATAGATGTGCGGTGTAATCAGGAAGGGCAAAGATTAAAAATTAGCTTTATTTGTCACAGGTATGTTGAGACATCAAAACATACAGTGTAATGCGTCCTTTGTGTTAACGACCAACAGAGTCCGAGAATGTGCTGGGGGCAGCCCACATGTGTCACTGCACTGGTGTATTGAACTTTGATTCTCTTTCCACAGATACTGCCTGACCTGTTGAGGACATCGGTACTCAGTTTAGGACATATTCCCGGGAATGGGAGCACAATGGGAATCAGTGCAAAAGCAGGTCGGGGGATGATTATTTACAGAGAGATGTATTACTGACAGTTCCGTGAACCCCTTCCTTCCCTGTTGCTGGGCCAGGTATCTCGTGTAAATCCAGCAATGAATCGCCTCAGTGTTTGAAATGGAAAGGCTGGTTGTGAGTGCCTGTGTGAGGTCAGGACGAGCCCTGCGGCTGAGATATTGAAGAAGAACCCTGCTGCCTAACATCAACGCTAATTTTCCCCAGACCATTCTGTTGAGAAAATTGAATAAAACTGTGCAAAATAGCTTCCTCATGTTTGCAGCAGCCATATGAGTGAAATCCAGCTCCGAATATGCTGGAATTAAGATATTGAAATGTTGGCAAAATCACATTCTTGTTAACTGTACAACCTCAAGCATATGTTGCTGAGGGTTCCCTTGTGAAGGGATAAACTTTCTCCAATTTTAGCAGTGCTCTCAGCGGAGAAGCCAAAGGATGTTATATTCCTCCTCAAAACACACAAGGTGCTGGAGGAACTCAGCAGGTGAGGCAGCATCTATGGAAATAAATAAAGAGTCGAAGTTTTGGGCTGAAACCTTTCATCGGGACTGAAAAATAAGGTTGGGGGGGGGAAGAATCCCCTCACCCACCCATCTATTGTTCTCCCTCGCCCGTCTTCACCTATCACCTTTTATCTTGTACTCTTTTCCCTCCCTTCCCCACCTTCTTATTCTGGCTTCTTCCATCTTCCTTTCCAGTCCCGACGAAAGGCCTCAGGTCTCAGCCTAAAACACTGGCTGTTTATTCACTTCCCTAGATGCTGCCTGGCTTGTTGAGCTCCTCCCGCATTTCGCTCTGGATTTCCAGCAGCTGCAGAGTCTCTTGTGTTTATTTTCCTCCTCACTGGGCAGGAAAGATAAACAGAGTTTGAACCACCGTTCTGCCCTTGAAATCGTCAAGGTAAAAAACATGTATCTGGAAGCTGATTGTTCTCAGTATGACTGTGCAGAGGGGCTGGGAAGAAGCCCAGAAAGAAGATGCAGAGAGTCCCCTCTCCTTTCACTCTTAACCTGCCAATATAAACAGTCATACACTCACTGGCTACTTTAGTAAGTACACCAGCACACCTGCCCGTTAATGCAAATATCTAATCAGCAACTCAATGTATAAAAGCATGCAGGCATTGTCACAACATTCTGTTGTAGTTTAGACCAAAACATCAAAACGGGGAAGAATTGTGAAATAAGTGACTTTGACCATGGAATAATTGCCAGACAGGGTGGTTTGACTGGCATTTCTGTGGGTGAAACGTCTTGTCAATGAGCGTTGTCAGAGGAGAATGGCCAGACTGGTTCAAGGCGACAGTAGCTCAAATAATCATGTGTTACAGCAGTGGTGTGCAGAAGAGTATCTCTGAATGCACAACGTGTCGAACCTTGAAGTGAATGGGCTACAGCAGCAGAAGATCTTGAACATACTCTCAATGCCCACTGCATTATGTGTAGGAGGTAACTAATAAAGTGGCTACTGAGTGTATTTATCTGTTAAACCTCTTCAGCCTTTTTTAAGTGCTGGAGCCTTCTTCACCATTGAGCCTACCTACACAAAGGCTGTTGCAGGAAAGCAGCATCCATCATCAAGAATCCCCATCACCCGGGACATACTCTCTTCTCATTGCTGACACCAGGAAGAAGGTACAGGAGCCTTAGGACTCAAATCACCAGGCTCAGGAATAGTTATTACCCCTCAGCCATCAGGCTCTTTAACCAGAGGGGATAACTTCACTGAGCTTCATTTGCTCTGACATTAAAATGTTTCCTAACGTATGGACTCACTTTCATGGACTCTTTATTACATGCTCTCAATATTTATTGTTTGTTTGTTTATTTTTTATTTCCCTCTTTCATATTTGCACAGTTTGTTGTCTTTCGCACATTGCCTGGCTGTTTGTCGCTCCAGTTGGGTGCAGTCTTTCATTGGTTCTGTTGTGTTACTTGGATTTACCGTGCACACCAGCATAAAATGTGAATCTCAGGGCTGATTATGGTGACATGTGTACTTTGAACTTCGGCTCTATAAGACAAAGAAGCAGAATCAGGCCATTGGGCTAATCTGCTCCACCATTCACCTTGTTCACCACCCTCTGCCTAAAGAAATTCCTCTTGAACTCTGTTATAAAGGGAGGTCCTTGTATTCTGAGGCTGTGCCCTCTGGTGCTAGTCTCTCCCACTGTTGGAAACAGCCTCTCTATGTATGATGTTGGCCAATACTTCAGTCATAATCAGATGCTTGGCAATTTTAATGGAATAAGACGTTCAACGCTGACCAATAAATTCCAACAAGGACCTTAGATCTATATGTTGATAACCTTTTATCCATACCAGTTCTTTAAACATTCAACAATGAACAAATTTTCAATTATAGTTGCAATTTTATGACAGTGATTGTTACTTTGTTTTGAAACTGGATGCATCCCACATTGCAGGTGTGTTTTTCTGTCCTAATCATTTTAAAAATACTGAAGCATTTTGGTTGATAAGAACTTATACAGCCTTTGTTTTGAGATGCAGTAACTTATACATGTTCAGGACAAAGAAGTGGGCAGGAAAAATTATTGCAGGCACTACCCACCCAGCAAACTGATTTTTCAAAAATCTCCCTTCTGGAAAGCACTATAGGACTATTAAAACAATAACTTCACACTTCTTAAAAAGTTTCTTTCCCCAGGCAGTTAATGTGATCAACCATTCTAGTTATGTTGTTCCTCCCTGTCTATTCTCCCCAGCGTGACACTGCACTGTAAACACTTCAAACCACTTTTCATAACGCTATTTGCATTCTAAATACATGCTGGAATTTATAAGCATTTTTTCCATATCTGTACTTTAACCACAAACTTTATTTTATACATTTCTTTAGATGAGGGAGAATTCCTTTAGATGGAGGGTGGTAAATCAGTGGAATTCATTGCCACAGGCAGCTGTGGAGGCCAAGTCATTGGGTGCCCTTAAGGCGGAGGCTGTTTGCTCAATCGTTATGTGCTGGGTTGTATGACGTGGGCCATCCTGGTATTTCGATGACCATGATTGTTCTTGGCAAGTTTTTCTACGGAATTAGTTTGCCATTGCCTTCTTCTTGGCAGTGTCCTTTCAAGAAGGGTGACCCCAGCCATTATCAATACTCCTCAGAGACTGTCTGCCTGGCGTCAGTGGTCGCATAACCAGGATTTGTGATGTGCACCAGCTGCTTGTACAAGTAACTGTTTGAATACTTATATACATAAACTGATTGTATGTACAGTACTGTGCAAGAGTCTTGGGCACACTAGATTGTTTATATGGTTTCAGATAGTATGGCCTCCACAGAGCCCTGATCTCCACATCATCGAGACTGTCTGCCATTACCTGGAGAGACACAAGCAAGTGAGACAGACAAAGTCTGCAGAAGAACTGTGGCAAGTTCTCCAAGGTGCTCAGAACAACCTCCCAGCTGACTTTCTTATAAAACTACACGATAGTATACCTATGAAAATTGATACAATTTTGAAGGCAAAGGGTGGTCACATTAAATATTGATTTAATTTAGTCTTTTACTGTTCTTTAATTTTTTTGATGTTTAGAAACTTTTCACTTCATTATTTTTGACAGCGTCTTTAACAGAATTTTTTTTTACCTGTTCCTAAGACTTTTCACAGTACTGTACATAAGATCATAACACCATAAGATACAGGAGCAGAATTAGGCCATTTGGCCCATCGAGTCTGCTCTACCATTTCATCATGACTGATCCAATTTTCCTCTCTGCTCCAATCTACTGCTTCCTCCCCATATCCCTTCATGCCCCGACTAATCAAGAACCAACTAACACCTGCCTTAAATATACATAAAGACTTGGCCTTCACAGCTGCCTGTGGCAAAGAATTCCACAAATTCATCACTCTCAGGCTAAAGAAATTCCCCCATCTCTGTTCTAGAAGGATGCCCTTCCATTCTGAGGCTGTTCTCTGGTCTTAGGCTCTCCCACCTTAGGAAACATCCTCTCCGCAGCCACTCTATCAAGGTCCTTCACTATTTGATAGGCTTCAATTAGGTCACCCCTCATTCTTCTGAATTCTAGTGAATATAAAGCGCCTAGTGGGGAATGGGTGGTAGGGTGAGGTAATGGGTGGAGGTGTTGGTCAGCTTGAAGCCTTGGAGAAAGTAGTTGTTTTTGAGTCTGGTAGTCCTGTTGTAGATTTTGGTAGCCTCTTCCCTGATAAGAGTGGGACAAACAGTCCGTGAGCTGGGCGGGTGGGATCCTTCATGAGATGGTTGGCCTTGTTCCAGCACTTTCCTATATGATGTCTTGTATATAGGCTGATGGCGCTGATGCGTTTTACAGTTTTGACTACCCGTTGCAGGTCTCTCCTGTCCGGTCCAGTTTCCACACCGCACAGTAATGCGCCAGGCCGCGCTGATCTTCACAGTCCGGCTCTCCTCAGACAGTGGAGGATGCGTTCTGGGACCCTGAGAGGTGCGCTCCCGAACCCGCTCGCCGCTGTGCCGCCGACGCGAGCGGTGCGGCAAACGTTAATTAGCGGGATGGTTCACAAAATGATATCTAAAAAATCTCCCTTGGCAAACTGCATCGACACAAAGCCTAAAACACTTCCTTCGGCGATGATTTACTTCAGGTAGCGGCAGACATTCTCCTGATGTGGAATTATTTATCTTCGTCCCGCAGACAGTTCGGAACATTTTTTTTTCTGGAGAAGTTGGGGTCAGGTTGAAGGAAAATATTAACACGGACTCAACTAGGGTTCTGGGATTTGGCGTTTTTTCGCTAAAGCGTTCCCAGATGATGTCATAGCAGCTGCTGATTGTCTGACAGACAGTTTCCGTAGCACAACATGAGGCCCTTTGGTACTCATGCCAGCCTGACTGACACATGAATGACACCAATGAGAACTGATCTATGTACCCTCTGGGAATGCCAGTGTAATTGATAGACAGAATGCAATGAGAAATGATGTCTTTGAACCTGAAAAGAATTTGCTTTTTTTTCCCCTCCTGGAGCTCATGCCCCCATTCTCCTCGGCCCCCTTTTTTTTAAAAGCCTCTTTTAGGTGTTTTGTTCTGCAGGATTTATTGAGCTTAATGGAACTGAATGACTTTTTTTCTTCCACGACCTGTCAGTCAAGTAGCACCGCTCGAGGGCTTGTAAATGAAGTCCTTTCAGAGGCTGACAGAAGAGGAATGTGTCACTCATGCAATAGTCCCTGTTGTGTTTCAATATGCCACAGGGGTGATAGTGGAACAGTTGGGCTTGCCTGGGGCACATTCCCAGTGATTGCTAAAAAGCCCAGCCACATCCAGGTGGCAGAGCTGGAACTGGCTGCTCGCCGAGGTCTTAAAGGTGCAGGGACCCAAACCCGAGACACTCACACAGCGAGCGCACTGTGAAACGGCTACGGCAGAGCTTTGCAATCCCCTCGCTGTATCATTCGCCCTCATTTTCACTTTCCCTTCTCACTGGAAAAACGATTCCATTTGAGATAAAACGCGCCATCAATTTTAATCTTAAATAATATTGGTGAAAAGTAACTAAAACCCCATCTGCATTGGGAGTAATTATGCTGCAATGGTCAAGTAATTTGGGGATTGCTTTAAAATGGAGAACAGCCGATCAGAGGATGTTGCGTGGGTCCCTTATTCACCTAGATGTGCCACCGGCACTGTTGTCACGTCACTAAGCGAAATGTTTCACTTTGCAGGGATTATAAGGAAAGTAATTCCTCCCTTTCAATTATCAAGCAAAGTCTGCTGCAAATCAATCGCAACCCATTTAGTATGCGTTGTCTCCGTAATGCATTTCCCGATTAAGGACAGATAACTTACTGAGGCACACGTCTCGCTTGGATTTACCACATGGGGTCTACGTAGAGTGAAAATGGTCAAATCGGCGTGAACAAGCCATTGGGATTTGAAGTATAAATGTTTTAAGAGTGGAAAATAAACCGGATATGTAATTTAGAAAGCATAATGGATTCCCATGACCGTTTAGCTGAGATCGCTCACACGGATATCACGGCACTAAACGTGGGCAGAAATTTGATTTATTAAGGAGGAGGTCGGAGAAGAGCATGTTAGTTGTATATGAAGTACAAAGTAAAGCACTTTATATCTTGACACCGGTGAGTGAAACCATGTCAGGAAACCTATTTCAAATGAACATACACGAGAAAGCAGAGAGGACTATCTCTGAACAGCCAAGCGGTCCTCTCTACTTCCAGCGGCAGGTCAGAATTAGATTCTTCCGTTGTGATTTTTTTAAACATCATTTATGAAAGCCTAAAAATCACTGCTACAACCTAAAAAGCCTGTGTTCACATGTACTTGATAATAAAGACTTGGAGCAAATACTAATGATAAAACATAATTCTTACAATTACAATTAAGTGCAGTTAAAATTAGGTTTCCTTAGTTTTTTAATGGATACTAATTTTTTTTTAAATTTCAGATTCAATCAGAAATACAGAAGAGTAAAATTAAGGACAGTAGGCATAGGCTTAAATAAGAAAAAAATCAGTAATAAATGTCTCATAAACATTTAATATACTGGGATACTCTTGCAAAAGCAGCTTATTAATTAATTAGTTATAGTGCTGTATTTTTAAGTTCTCTTAAACATTTTATTGAATGTTTTTCTTCCAATGATATAGGACAGTAGTTGTAAGTTCTGAAGCATTTTTAGTCAATGTTTTAATAGCTTTTGCCAATGATATAGGGCAGTAGAATGGTTCTCTTGTGTATGTTATATATGCCATATTTATTTTGGTTCAATTGTAAAGAGAAACTTTCAACGATATGAACCCAGGATTCAGTTCATTTATTGCTGCAACATGACAAAGTGTTGACAATGATTTCCTTCGCACCGGAACTGTAACATCTAGGGCAAGAGGCGATGGTGCTGTAGTGGTTCCCTGGCTCCACTCTGGTGATTCAGCACAGACAGGCAATACTGCACCCAATGAGCTGCAGGCACAAATCCACATCTCATGGACACTGTTGAAAAAAAAAGTAAAGAAAACGGATTGTAAGTGTTGATTTTAGCAGGAATTGGTGGGCTGTGTTAAAATATATACCATAGCTACGATTGCACATGGAAGAAGGCACATTGCATCTTATTCTCTGAGTGGCTGTAAATCAGTTTTCAGTGCTGATGCAATACTATTTTGATATTTTTTGTACTAAACAGATATTGATCCCAAAATTATTCCTGTATTGGTGTTTTTTTTAAAAAAAAATTGGTGTATTCCTGCAATACTTTTGATTTTTGGGATTTTTGCACAAAATTCATTTTTGCGAATGTTTCTGTTTTAGTTTCGACCCTGTACTTTGTCTAAGATATTCAGAAACAATATCAGTATAAGACTATAAGATCTTGGAGCACAATCAGGGCCATTTCACCCAGTTACCCTCTGCCATTCCATCATGGCTGATTTATTTTACCTCTCAATCCCATTCTCCTGCCTTCTCCCTGTAAACATCAACACCCTGTTTCAAATATCCCCAGTGACTGCGGCTCATCACCCTCATCTCTGTTCTGAAGGGATGTCCTTCCATTTTGCGGTTTTGCCTTCTGGTCCTTGACTCTCTCACCATAACTGTACGATATGAAACTTAATCAAAGTGCTTGGACGGTGATCCTAGCACAATGGACCACCACCTCTGCGTGACCATCAGATGGATGTTCTGGTTTCTGTAATAGCTCTGGAAGGGCTGGTCTAGTTGTTCAATCAGTGTTTTAGGTGACATCACATGGTTGCTTTGTAGAAGTAAATGGTTTGCTTGCTTTCAAAAGCATCTGACGTTATTAATAAAAGAGGAAACCTCTGATTCCAGTTTGGAGTTGTACACCTTGAATAACCTAGACCAGACGGCCCTGACACCATCTTCTTGGTCCTTGATACTTGTGCTAAATGTAATTCCGATGCCAGTGAAGTGCCTACAGTGCTGTCACCATTTTTGTCCTGCATATTTAACACAAGCGGTGGCAGGGTGGAGAAATGTCTCTATCAAAGGAGGTGTAAGGCACTCCTTCCCTCCACTGGCCCGCAGGTCACCCTTGGGCAAAGCATAGCTCCTTTGTAGCACCCCCACCCCCCAGTCCACTCCACCGATCAGGGTCATGTGAATCCATGGAAACAGGTGATGGATGGTCATATGAGCAGTTGATGCATATCGCAAATCCTGGTTATACGAGCACTGATGCTAGGCAGCCAACTTCTGACAAGTGTTGATAATGGCTGGGGTCACCCAACTTGTAACGACACTGCCCAGAAGGCAACGGCAAGCTAGAAGTATTTGCCAAGACCAATCATGGTCAAGATCATGATCGCCCACATCATACGGGAATGAATGATTTAACACAAGAGCTAAACCCAGCTATGGTTAGATATCTGGAATAAGGCCAAAAAGTGGTGTCAATACTCAACAGGCCAGTCAGCAGCCGTGGTGAGTGGTTTGTTGGTACCAGCCTGAGTGCATTCACACGGAGTGCGCCCACAAGAAAGCAGCATCTATCATCAAACACCCCACATCCAGACCACTACTCATCTCACTACTGCCACCAAGCAAGAGGGGCAAGAACCAGATTTCACACCAGCACATCCAGGAACGGTTATTACCCTTCAAACACCAGGCTCCTAAACCAGTGTGGAAAACTTCGCTCACCACAACACTGAACTAACTGATCCCATGACTCACTTTCCAGAATCCTTTACCACTCATGTTCCCAGGATTACTTTTATTCACAGTTTGCCATCTTGTGCAAATTGGTCGTTTGTCAGTCTCTGCCTGTTTTCTTGTACTTTTTCCTATAAATGCCTGAATGAAAATAAACCTGAAGATGGTATATGGTAACATATACAGCAGATGCTTTGATAATAAATTTACTTTGAACTCAGGTTGAGGATATTTCCACTAAATCCCCAAAGTGATTGTGTTGGAGGGACCTGTGAAATTTCAACCTTTAAAACATTGATCCTTAGTTGATTTTATATTCATAGTATTGCATTTCAGAACAAAATTGTACTGATCATGGTGATAAGGTGCTGGCATCAAGTAGATCCCAGGACAAGGTAAAGAGCAGGGATTCTACAACAGGGAGTCAAAACTGCTCAACTTATCACCGGCACCAGCCCACCCACCATCGAGGACACATGTACAGAAAGGTACTGGGAAAAAGCCAACAGCACCACGAAAGACCCCACCCTCCCTGCTCATGGACTGTTTGCCCCACTCCCATCAGGGAGGAGGCTACATAGCATCCACGCCAGGACCACCAGACTCAAAAACAGTTACTTGCCCCGAGCAGCAGGGCTGATCAGCACCTCCGCCCACTAAACTACCCCTCAACCCTACTTTATCGTTTCCTGTTAGAGTCACCTTGTGTACAGACACCCCTGTACCTAGAATCACTTTATGGACATATATTCAATCTATGTAGAAAAGCTATCTTATGTACTTGTAATTATTGTTTTATTGTGTTATTTATTATTATATTCTTTATTGTATTGTGTTTTTTTTGTGTTGCATTAGGTCCGAAGTAACAATTACTTCATTCTCCTTTACCCTTGTGTACTGGAAATGCCATTAAACAATCTTGAGCCTCTTAGCTCTCTGTGGCATTAGTGTCACTGTGCTTTGAGAGAGTGGAGAGAGCAAAGAGCAATGGTCTTTGGAGTACAGGCCTCATCTTTTTGTAGGAAATGGTGACTCACGTCTCGTCTGTGTGCTGGCTATCTTCTTCATTAAGTCCATCAGATCAAAGACTCCAGAGACTTCTTAATAGCTGCTGTTTTAGATTTGGTAACCACGTGGTGGCACTACATCACGTTAAAGCAGGTCACCTGGTTTTGACATACAAGTCAAATCCCAGCAATATTTACCAACACTATCCCTCCCTGCGAAAAAAAAAGAGCTACCCACAGACAAAGCAACCTGTGTTATGAAGTTCAAGTAAGGAACTTCTTTGTTTCCTCTGTCAGGGATGGGAGCAAGAATCCCAATATAGACCGCCATTCGTTACATGTTGCCATGGGAACAGTTGTGCCTTTGAGCCAAAAGTTTTATTTATGACTGTATAAACAACAGAAATAGAGCTAATGAAAAATACCACAAAAGCACCAGCGTGGAATCTCTGATGTTTCAATTTGCCATCAGAGAATCACACAGATGTTTATCTCAGAAACGAACACAAATAAACTGACTTCTTGCAATCTGAGCTCTGGCCTGCAGGAACTCTCGACTCTTTTGTTAATCTCCTCTGTTTATATCCATAGCCTTTGAAACTTTCTTTTCTGTAAACATACTCAGGAAAGTTTCCTCTGGGCTTTTTCGTTGATTGGCAGACATTTAACCACAATGTGCCGAGAGCAATGCGATTGCTTGTTTAAACAGGGACAAACCTGATCTCCATTCTAAGTATATTGCTCCATGATTAATGATATATTGCAGGGGTCTCAGCAGCGTTTTACAGCTCTTCTACAAAGTCTCACATTTACACTCAGCGTACCTCCTGTATCTAATAAAGTGGCCACTGAGTGTATGTTTGTGGTCTGCTGCTGCAGCCCAAACACTTCAAGGTTCATGGACGTGTTGTGCATTCAGAGAAGCTTTTCTGCACACCACTGTTGTGATGCATGATTATTTGCATTCCTGTCAGCTTGAACCAGTCTGGCCAGAGTCCAGCAGATACTCAAACCACCCTGTCTGGCACCAACTATCATTCCATGAGCAAAATCACTTAGATTATATAACTTCCCCATTCTAATGCTTGGTCTGCACAAAAGCTGAACCTCTTGACCAGGTCTGCATGCTTTTATGCATTCAGTTGCTGCCGCATGATTGGCTGATTAGATATTTTCATGAACAAGCAGATGCACAGGTGTACCTAATAAAGTTGCTTCTATATGTAGGTTGATAATATTTCCTAATTCAGTAATTAATGTCAACCACCACCATCTCAGTTTCCTGATAGTTTTCCAGACTCTGGAAAGTGGATTTTATGGAGGAGCTAATGCACAGAATCGGATAAAGGCTTGTAGAATGGATTCCAGTTAATTGGGACACATCGGAACCAGTACATTTTGGCTCAATTAAGTGGCTGTTGCAATTAGTCAAAGTTTCATGGAAATATTTAAAAGGTGTAAAAAAGACAAACTACCATTTAACTGAGTAAAAAATTTATGGATTTAAATGAAATACAATTTAGAACACTATGAATACTACTACAGTACTATAAAACTGTGTATTAGTTCCTAATAGTTATCAAAGGAGGAATTCATCCACTGTACTATGTTCTTTTGATTGACTGTAAATCAACTAAGTCAATGTAGGCACCCAGTACAGATAATGGACCACAATGTTTTCAATGATTACGTCGTTCAAATTTTTATTTTTATTGTAACATTCAAGATGATTTTTGATACCTTCATATTTTTCATCGTTCCAAACTTGTTGAAGTAGTGAAATCATTTCATTTTCACTCCCAGTCATTTCTGACATCTCCATGCCTAAATGCTTGAAACTGAAATGAGTAAAACAGTTCTTAACTTCATTTACTGCTTATTTCTCTCCAACTATCAGTGACAAAAATCACTGCTTTTTGAACACAAATGCCAGCAACTGACTGTGATAAACTGTTCACTCTAAGCACGCTGCAGTCTAATGGCCGCACAAGAGCACGTTACTGACACTAGTTACAAACTGTTCAGCACCAGTCTCCTGTTCCAATTAAGTGGCACAGTGGCCCAAATAAACAAAGGGAATCCGACTGTTTTCTCAATTTGTTCTTGTTCTTTAATTACTGTCCCAAATAGGTGGCTTCTCTGAGACCACTTAACTGGAATCCACTGTGTATATACAGTGTGTGTGTATATACATATACACACACACATACATATACATACACAAGTACTACCAATACTGTGTGAAAGTCTTAGGCATCCTAGAGATTTTACATGGTTTCAGATGGTACGGCCTCCACAGAGCCCTGATCACAACATCATTGAGGCTGTCTGGGATTACCTGGAGAGACAGAAGCAAATGAGACAGCCAAAGTCTGCAGAAGAACTGTGGCAAGATCACCAAGATGCTTGGAACAACCTACCAGCCAATTTAATTATAAAACTGCATGACTGTGTATCTACGAGAATTGATACAGTTTTAAAGGCAAAGGATGGTCACACTAAATATCAATTTAATTTAGTGTTTTTTTTTACTATTCACTGTTTCTCGTCGTAATGTTTTTTGATATTTAGAGACTTTCCATCTCATTATTTTTGAAAGCATCTTTGCTTTATTAATTTTTTTACATGTGCTTCAGACTCCTGCACAAATTTTATTTTTATAATTTTGTTGTAATTTATAGTATATTTTATGTATTGCACTATACGGCTGCCACAAAATAACAAATTTCACGACATATGCCAGCGATATTAAGTCTGATTCTCAACCTCAGTGATATCAGGCTGAAGCTGCCAGCATTTTCACTCAAATTCCCTGGTTCTGGATCTGTAGAAATTTGTGTCCATGTGCAGATTTTATCCCTAATGTACAAACGCAGTATTCCCACTGCAACTCAAAACACCACATGTGTGTCACACATATATAAAGATGGACGGCTGGACAATATTAATGAAGCAGGCATGCATTCTGAAATTAAATAAAAACAGAGAGGAAATGAAGGAAAGAAAACAGAATCCTGGCTGTGACGTTAATGAGCTTGTCTTAAGATCCAATACCGAAAAACAGTCTCGGCATATTAAACCCATACAGGCAGATTAGTGAAACTGGTCTGTTGATATTGGATCCTTTCAACATATGTTCCAATTGATTTTTTTTTTAGCAGAGGCAGCAGGCAGAATGACATTTTTGTGGTATAAGAAGCTTGAAGAGAAAGATTTGTATTTATATTTTTAAAAACTGTGAAAAGTTATAAACTCTGCCACCTTTATGATAGATGCTAGCTTCCCAGCATCCAGGACACCTTCAAAAGGTGTTGCCTTAAAAACGCAGCATCCATCATTAAGGACCCCAATCACCCAGGTCATGCCCTCTTCTCACTGCTACCGTCAAGGAAGAGATACAGGAGCCTGAAGACACACACTCAATGTTTCAGTAATAGCTACTTCCCCTCTGCCATCAGATTTCTGAATAGCCAATGAACCCATGAACTACCTCAGTATTTTTCTTTTCTTGTACAACTTATTTAATTTTCTTTTTTATATGATTATAATTCATATTTTTCATTATTATGTATTTAATGTACTGCTGTTGCTTAACAACAAACCTCATAACATAAGCCACTGATACTAAAGCTGTTTCTGATTCTGATCTGATTCAACTTTCACCTTGTACCAACGGAATACATCTGAAGTGTGTCGTTGCTGTGGAGTACGAAACCCACCGAGCAGTTATTTTTACGCATTGAGCAAACAGAGGTGTGATAATTATTACATCCACCTGAAAGAGTTGAGAGAGGCCCTGTTTAACAACCAGCATTTAGGGATGGAGAGGCTGGGTGGATTTAGCTTATGGAGTGAACGTGCGCAGGTGGGAAGGGTTTTTTTTTGGTGAGGTTGCTCGTTTGAGGTCGCAATCACAATTCCATTGGATTTAGCATGGTTAAGGAGATGGGAAAAAGTAAGATAGTTGCAAGCGTTTAAGTTTTTCCAGGCTGAGGAGTGACTGAGCAAATTGGAAACAGCTACTTGAAGGTTAACGAGTGTCGGAGCAATGGGAGGCATTTAAAGAGCAGATTGAAGGGTTTCGTGATAACCATATTCCCACAACGAAGAAAGGTGGGATTGCTTAAATCTGGGGCCTCCTGGAGGTTAAAAAGGCCAAGAGAAAGCTGGGATGATTTTTCCAGATACTGAGAACTCCGAAGGCCTGGAAAGGTATGGAAATGGGTTAGGGTTAGGATCGTACTTTCAGAGGAGGCAGTAGAATCAAATACAACCTCTATGTTTAAAAGTTATTTAGACAAACACTTAAGTCAGCAAACACGGAACTATACTGTTCTGATGTGGGCAAATGGGGTTGTGTTTCTGGGTAAAAAGATCAATGAGGAGTTAGCAGTCCAAAGCGTGCATTTCTGTGCTGTGACTCAAATCTAGCTAAAACATTAAAAGTGCAAAGAGAGAGCATGAATTCTGAAGGTGTTTTCAAGGTACATAAAATGACAGAATATTGAAAGCCTTAGATAGAGTAGATGTGGAGAGGATGTTTCCTATAGTGAATGGGCAGCCAAAAACCACTCCAGGTTCCATTCCTGTACCTAATAAAGTGGCCACTGGGCTCTTAATGTGGATATTCTATTACTGTGACTACATAAGGTCAAACTGTGTTTGTAAATTCATGTAACTTTAAAACCCTGGGTGGAAAATTGTACACAAGGAACTCGAGTCACATTTTGCTCTTCCAGTGAATGACGTCTATTAGGCAACAACTTCGCCTATTTAAATGTCAAAGATACTCAAATGCAATTTCACTTCTTCTCTAAACAGAGGATAAGTATTTACTAGGCCAGATAAAGGGTAATAGTCTAAGAAGCTGATTTGAACTATCTACCCCGATAGCTGTTTCTATAAAGTCATTAACTTTTGACTGATTTTTCTTGCCCCTGAGGTCTTTCTCCAGCTGGGTTTCCAGATTTTATTGTGACTTCACATTTGAACTATTTTACTGTAATGGATACATGGCCTGGATCAAACTTGTTAATTCTTTCATCTTTGAAGCTTTCAGTAAACACAACAGGAAATTCCTCGATTACTGTTCCTAATTAAAATCCTGAACCTTCTAGAATTCCTTGCTGACGCTTTTCTTTGTCAATTTTTCCTTCCTGAAGATTTTAAAGGTTAGCTTTATTTGTCAAACCTACATTGAAACGTACAGTGAAATGTGTCATTTGAGTCAAATCAAATCAGCGAAGATTGTGCTGGGCAGCCCAAGAATCGCCTCGTTTCCGGTGCCAACAACTCACTAACCCTAACCCATACACCTTGCCGATATGGGAAGAAACAGGAAAAGCTGGAGGAAACTCCCACGGTCAGGGGGAGAATGTACAAACTCCTCACAGACAGCGGTGGGAATCGAACCCTAATCATTTGCACTATAAAAGATTGCACAATTGTTACACTGCTGTGCTGGAAACCAGAGCATCTAGAGGAAAATCACACATTTACCGGGAGAATGTCCTAACTCCTTAAGGTGGTCAATTAATCCTCTATATGTCATGGATATCAAAATAAATTTCAAAGTTCAAAGTAAAATTTATGGTCAGAGGTATACGTCACCACATACAACTCTGAGATTAATTTCCCTGCGGGCATACTCAGCAAATCTGTCGCATAGTAACTATAATCGGATCAATGAAAGATCAACCAGAGCAAAGACAACAAACTTTGCAAATGAAAACACAAATAAATAGCAATAAATAATGAGAACATGAAATAACAAGATGAAGAGTCCTTAAAGTGAAATCATTGGTTGTGAATTCATTTGAATTCTTTCACCGGTCAACTAAAAGTTGCAAATTAGAGGAGGATACAACCCTGACACAACTGACTTAGTTATCTTTGTCCTATACTGGGGAAGTCTAGGACCAGAGGGCACTGCCTTAGAATAGAAGGATGTCCCTTTAGAACAGAGATGAGGAGAAATTTCTTTTGCCAGAAGGTGGTGAATCTGTAGAAGTCATTGCACAGACAGCAGTGGAGACCAAGTCATGTTGTATACTTAAAGTGATGGTTGATAGGTCCTTGATTAGTAAGGGTGTCAAAGGTTAAGGGGGAGAAGGCAAGAGAATGGTGTTGGGAAGAGTAATAAATCAGCCATGATGGAATGATGGAGTAGACTTGATGGGCTGAATGGCCTAATTCTGTTCCTATGTTTTATGGTCTAACCGTCTGTTAGTTAAGACTGCAGTAGCTGACTAAAATTTAGATTAACATAATTTAAAATATTCCACTTCAAGATTTGCCTGTAGACATCTTCAGTTTCCAAGTGGTATCTGTAAGGCCAAAGTTATTTGTCTTTAATACTACAAGTTGAACGTTATTTCATTCACATAATAATGAGATTTCCTGCTCTGCTTCTCTTCTGTCCTCAGCAGTCTCCACAGAAACCTCTTTTTGGCGTGTTTGACTGCATTTCAAAGTCAGAATATGAACTCTGAAAGGAAGTGATATTACAGGTGTTATTCGTCAAGCTTCGATTAGGGAAAACCTTGAAAGCAAACAAAATTTCTTCTGAGCTAAAATTGTCAGTGAAACTAAGTTTTGTTAAAAGTTCTCCACAAGCATCAATGGCATTTGAGTAGGTTTCAGCAAATTTGATGTGTCCATTGCAGTTACGACCTGTTGGCTTGATTAGCTTTATTTGTCACGTGTACATCGAAACATATGGTGAAATGTGTCACGTTGTGTCAACTGGCAACACAGTCTGAGGATTGTACTTGGGAAAGCCCACAAGTGCCATTATACCTTCGGCGCCAACTTAGCATGCCCGCAAATCTCGAACCCTAACGGTACGTATTTGGAATGTGGGAGGAAACCGGAGCGCCCAGAGGAAAGCCTTGCAGTTACGGGGAGAACGTGCAAACTCCTCACTGACAGCAGAAGTAAACAATTCCCAATAGGCATTCGCAGGCACCGTAAAGTGATTGTGCTAACAGCTATGCTAAAGAATGTCTATAGTCAAGCATTCGGTTGTGGTGATATAACCTGATTCCTAAATCTATTCAGATGATTTTCCTCTGCAAGTGGGTGTGATATAGAATTTAATAAATTGAAGTATGCAATGACAGATAAAAAATGTAAACTTTAGATATTCACTTCATATTGACTGCAGGCATTCTGAGTTTTAAGTTACAAATTCACACTGAAATAATCCTTATTTAGTTTATTCTAATTGTATTAGTGGTTAGCTGAATGGGTTATTAGTTTAAACAATAACGAATTATTTACACTGTACAAGAGAGTTCAGCGTGACATCCTGTAGATATATGGCTGTTGTTCAATCACAAAACCCATGTTGTCACAGACTCCCAACGTGCATATTTTTCTGCTCGTTTTTGGCTTTCAGAAATTATTGTCAGGACTCAAACAACAACAGAGAGCTCTGCGCCGCTGACTACTGCAGCTGCCGTTCTGTTTACATCCAATCAAACGTCAGAATGCCATGCAAGTTTTTCGTCAATTGGGCCTCGCCGTCTTCAATTGAATTCGAATGAGTGGCGTTCAACCAATTGAGGAGCAATAATGCAAGACAAGTAATACTACTCTGGGAAATTGATGATAGGGAGGTCAGCAGAAGGGTAAGATCCCAATTGTCTGCTATAGTATAGCTAGCCGTCCGTCCCTGCCACTTATTATGATGAACTAGCTTGGTGAAAATATTTCTTTCTTCATTAATCTTCTTCCAACCACCGCAATCATCAGCGTGAGTGGAAGGGGTCATTGGACATCACTCAAGAATGATTCCAGATTCGGGGTGTGGGGGAGGCCAAGAACTTGAAATATTACTCATGCAGTTTTGAAATGCGTACAGTGAGTGTGTCTGTTCTCTCACTACATGGAATAATTAACATGGTGGGAGGTGAGGGTGTTCTGTCACGGGAATAGGGCGTGATTTCTGTGTAGCCGCTGTTGTAAAAGCTATTTTAATGAAGTCCACAAGCCATGCAGACATATCTTCAAACTGTTGCTTAATTGGGGCTGTCAGTCAGTCAAAAATCTCAGGCTGTGCTTTGAAAGAGTTAAACCATATTTTTTATATATAGAATACCTAAACAGAGACTGCTTTGTCACGTGATGTCAGATTGGAGTCAGGAGGGATGAAGCTGGTTAAATATCAATGCAACTCATAAAAAAATGAACTTAGCTAAGTTCATTACACAGAGAGTGGTGGGTGCATGGAATACCCTGTCGGGGGGCTGGTAGACGCAGATACATAGGGGCATTGAAGACACTCTTAGATAAGCTTATGGATGAAAGAAAAGTGGAGGGTTATCTAGGCAATTGATCTTAGGTTAGAAGGTTGGCACAACAGTGTGGGCCAAAGGACCTGTAATAGGCTAAGGTCTTCTATGTAGGAGCATTTGATGGCTCTGGACCACTACTCACTGGAATTCAGAAGAATGAGGGAAGACCCTCATTGAAACCTATCGAATGGTGAAGGGCCTCAATAGAGTGGATGTGGAGAGGATGGTTCCTATGGTGGGGGAGTCTAAGACCAGAACACATAGCCTCAACACAGAGGGGAATCCATTTTGAATGAAGATGAGGAGGAATTTCTTCAGCCAGAGAGTGGTGAATTATGTAGTGCATTGAACTGCCGCTGGTAAGCTACCAAATTTCACATCACATGCCAGTGATAATAAATCTGATTCTGATTCTGTGGAATTCATTGCCGCAGGCGGTTGTGGGGACCAAGTCATTGGGTATATTTAAGGCAGAGGTTGATAGATTCTTCATCAGTCAGGGCGTGAAGGGATAAGGGAAGAAGGCAGGAGATTGGGGCTGAGAGGGAAAATGGATCAGCCATGATGAAATGGTGGAGCAGTCTCAATCGGATAATTCTGCTTCTATGTCTTATAGTCTACAGTATGTTCTAAAGTGAAAATATGCCAACTGTAACTGAAAAGTTAAAACCCCTAAGATTGATTGATGATAATAATGGACATCAGCATTTCTATTTTATCAAATTCAGGTTAGACGGAAAGATTGATAACTTTGGCATTCTCTAACATTCCAAACAGGATTGTATTGCTGACAAAATGGGGAACTTAGCCACCAATGCGGCCCACCAGTCATACCTTCAGTCTCTGCAAGATGTTTTACATTGAAATTCACCTGTTAACAATAACTTTATCTCATCAGGTTCTCACTTCAGCAGAGGTTCCAAAGCCATTTACTCTCTCCACCACTGACACACAGGAACAGCAGTGTGTATCATGTACAGGATGCACCTGGAGACACTGGCAAAGACTCCTTAGCGCTGCCAAAGCACCTTCCAAAACCATCACCTCTACCAACCGGGGCAGCAGAAAAATAGGAACACCACCAGTCCGAGGTACAAACCGGCCTGACTTGGAAATAGAGCGGCGGTCATCCACCGTCATTGGGCAATTCACCCTCAATTAGGCAACGCTCTGCTTAACAGTAAATCAGATGCTGGAAATGCAGACCAACACACACAAAACGCTGGAGGAGTTCTGTAGGTCCGTTAAGCATCTATGAAGGGCAATAAACAGTCGACGTTTCGGTCCGTTGTCAGGGCTCTGATGAAGTCCACAACCTGACCTGTTCTCTGATTCCGATGGGTCCCAATGAAAGTCTTGGCCTGAAACTATGACTGGTTATTCCTCTCCGTATAATAAGGATGCTGCCGTATCTGCTGGGTTCCTCCAGCATTTTGTCTGCTTTGCTCCCCCTCTGAGCAGCCCTTCACCACCTTCTCAAGGGCAGCCGAAGACGTGGAATTAAATGCTAACTCAGCCTGAGAAGCCCACATCCCATGAATAAATATGAAAAGAATTCACAGCACGACTGAGCAACGTGTGCTGAATACTGACGCTATGCAAATACTGCAGACGTGTGGTTTACATTAAATTACATTATTGTCAAAGTTAAGGGAATGACTTTCCCTTAAGGTGGGCAGTAGGTTTCGATGGACTCTAGGTGGTGTCTTTGGGGGTGTTGATGCTGCTTGCATGGAGCAAGGGGGAGAGGAGAGGGTTGATGCATTTGATGTGTGGGAGGGGGGTTGGGGGCTTTGGGGGTTCTAATGTTCTTCTGTCATTCATTCTTTGGGTCTCTTTTTCATTTCATGGATGTCTGTGAAGAGCAAGGATTTCAGGTAGTATACTGTAAAGCTTTGATATTAAGTTGAACCATTGACTATTACAGCACAAATAGCAGAGATTATTAAAGATATAGATTAGCTTTATTCGTCACATGTACGTGGAAACAAACAGTGATTTGTATTGTTTGCCTGTAATTAAATCAGTGAGGATAGTGCTGGGCTGCTCACCACACTTCTGGCGCCAACATAGCATGCCCACAACTCACTAACCCAAACCGTGCATCTTTGGAACGTGGCAGGAAACCTGAACGCCCGGAGGAAGCTCACACGGTCACGGCGAGAACGTACAAACTCCTTACAGACAGCGACGGAAATCAAACCGCAATCTTACAGCAGGTGCTGTAAAGCGTTGTGCTAACTGCAAGATGGTTTTCACAGTAGCAGCCATGTTGCATTTTCGCTTGAAGGTAATGTACCTGAATTGTAGACTCACTGCAATTATAAATGCATTTTCAGCACAGTTGAAATTCTGTGGTGGCTGCATTTGGATTTATATAGCGCCATTCACAATATTGAACCGTACATGCTTCACTGCTGTGAGACGTGGTTTAGAAGCGGGGTCACCATGACGATGTTGGGAGATGAGGTGACCCCTTTGTGTACGGAGATCTCCGGGTGATGAATAATCTGACTTTATGCAAATTCACCCACGCATTTTACATTTTTTTTTCAAGGTAGTAATAGTAATATTAAAATGTTTGTGTTGTTCATTAATGACTGGATACAGCATATATTTCCATTAGTTTGATTATGGGTAATGTTATGATGAAAATTTGTTGAAATGAAAGAATTATACAAGTGAGTGATATAAGTTGCAATACAGGATCCTTTTTAGAAAATATCTTCAAAGTTCTAACTTTATTATCAAAGTCTGTATATGTCATCATATACTACCTTGAAATTAATTTTCTTGCAGGCATTCACAGTAGAACAAAGAGGTCATGTCAAGTTTATTGTCATTTCATGTACTGTCTTTAGAAACGAGACGATGTTTCTCCAAACTAGGGTGTAAAGCACAGTAGTACACATAATACATATAGCACATGAGTACGTCTAACATCTACAGATGAATCACACGCAAATAACAAACTAAAGTGCACTAATATTAAATATTGTAAGGTATGGAGTAGATTAACCAGTGACACTTGGAATACGATGTGGTAGGGAGTCCAGAAGCCTAATGGCCTGGGGGAAGAAACTGTTTCTCATCCTGACTGTTCTTGTTTTTATGTGTCGTAGTCTCCTGCCTGATGGCAAAAACTCAAAGAGGATACTGGACGGATGGGTGGGATCCTCAATAATACAATACAATCAATGAGAAACTACACACAAATGCAGACGGACAAACAGCCAACGTGGGCAAACTGGGCAAATAAAAAAAAAGTAAATAAATAATACTGAGAACACGAGGTGTAGAGCCCTTGAAAATGAGCCCAGAGGTTGTGGAATCAGTTCAAATTTGAGATGAGCAAAGTTGCCCATGCTACTTCAGGTGGCCGATGGTCGAAGAGTAAGGACTGAGAGGGTATGATCGAAATATGCACAATTATCATTCCAGTGTTCACAAAGACACATCATGAGCATGCCGTTTGATGGACTCAGTAAGGAAGCAAGGATGCTCCAAGATTCACCAAAGTCCAGCTGATTGTCATGGTGGGCAGGGGTATGACGATGGGAAAGTGAAGTCTGAAGCCAGCATGAAGAATGATCTGATGGAGGTTTCGAGAGAAGGTCATGGTGTGTGGCATAAGTATGGTGATAATTATTCTACAGAGAGGGTTCAAAGTAGCCAAAGTAAATTTATTGTCTGAGTATGTTATATTATCATATACTAACTTGATATTCATTACTTGAGGTATTCACAGTAGAACACAGAAATACAACAGAATCAACTACACACAAAGAGTGACAAATTCCAATGTGCAAAAGAAGTCAAATTGTACAAATACAAAAGAACCCATAATAATAACAACAACAACAACAATAATAATAAAAATAATTAAATAATATTGAGTACCTGATTTGTAGAGTCCTTGACAACGAGTCCGTAGTTTGCAGGATTAGTTTATTGCTGAGGTGAGTGAAGTTATCCACACTGGTTCAGGGTAAAATCTGTTCCTGAACCTGGTTGTGTGGGTCCTGAGGCTCCTGTATTTCCCTCCTGATGGCAGCAGTGAGAAGAGGGCATGGCCTGGATGGTGGGGGTCCTCGATGATGGGTGCTGCCTTTTGAGGTAGCTCTCCTTGTGCTGAAAGGTGGAGGGAGCTTTTCCTGTGACGGACTGGGCTGTATCCACCACTTTTTGTAAGACTACTGTTCTTCATGAGTGGTGGGTGCTCACCAAGGTCACACATCACAAGTGAGTGAGAGCAGACAGCAGAGGTGGATACGGCTGTGATCAGCACCCTGCTATCCATAAGCTTGTGTAAAATTAATATTAGACGTGGCTTTCTGGTCTACATCAGTTATATGTGTTGAACCTTGCAGCTGAGTGGGCATGGACAGATGGTGATCAATAGTGAATAGGAAAGACACACTGATACTTGTGGACCGACGTGGATCTGCAGAAGAATGCAAAGGCACACTGTTATATTAAAGTAGGTTAAAAGGTCGGCACAACACCATGGGTGTTGGTGAGACTGAATTAGAGTGTTGTGGGATATTGTGAGCAGTTTTGGGTGCCTTATCTAAGAAAAGAAATACTGGCATTGGAGAAGGTCCATGGAGGTTCACAACAATGATCCTGGGAAAGACAGGGTTAATGTATGAGGAGTGTTGTATGGCTCTGGGTCTGTACTCACAGGAGTTTTGAAGAATGAAGTTTATCAAATATTAAAAGGCATAGATAGAGAAGATGCTTCCTACAGTAGGGGTGTCGAGAATCAGAGGGCCTAGGCTCAGAATACAAGGATACCCTGTTGGAACTGCGATGAGGAGGAATTTCTTCAGTCAGAAGGTGGTAAATCTGTGGGATCCATTGCCATGGATGGCTGAGGAGGCCAAGTCGTTGGGTATATTTAAAATGGAGGTTGATACGTTCTTGGTTAGTCAAGGTGGCAAAGGTTACAGGGAGAAGGCAGGAGAATGTGGTTGAGAGGGAAAATAAATCAGCCATGATGGAATGGCAGAGCAGACTTGATGGACTGAATGAACTAATTCTGCTCTCATGTCCTATGGTTTTATGGTTTTAGAGCTTGTGCTTTATGTTCTATATTTTTGGAGGCTAACTGCACCTTGCAGCCATGGAGACATTCCTGAACTTCTTCGTGCTCTTTGGACACCAGCCACATAGTCATCTTCCTCCTCCTTTATCCCCCTACTGTTTGTCTCTGAACTGATGCACTATCTTGTGTATCACCTCTGTTCTTGAGATAGATACTTTGTTAATGCCAAAGAGAATTACAGTGTCACGGTAGAATTACAAGTGCACAGATATAAATATTAGAAGAGAAGTAGAAAGATTAAGTTACCACAATCAGTCTAACAGGAGGAGTGTCATCACTTTCCTGGTTATAGGTTGATGCATTATAGAGCCTAATGGCCGAGGGTAAGAATGACCTCATATAGCGCTCTGTGGAGCAGAGCAGTTGTCTTAGTCTATTACTAAAAGTGGTCCTCTGTTCAGCCAAGGTACCACGCAGAGCATGAGAAAGATTGTCCAGAACTGTTCTGATTTTCTGAAGGGTCCTTTGTTCTACCACAGCCTCCAGTGTGTCCAGTTTGACTCCTCTCATAGAGCCAGCTTTTCTAATCAGTCTCTTGAGCCTGTTGGCATCACCTGTGTTGGTGCCATTGCCCCAGCACACCACCGCATTGAAGACTGCACAACAGACTGGTAGATCATGCGAAGGAGAGGCCTGCTCAGGAAGTAGAGGCCACTCTGGCCCTTCTTGTACCCAGCCTCTCTGTTGGTGCTCCGCTCAAGTCTGTCGTCCAGGTGCACCCCCAGGAACTTGTAGGTCCACACCACAACCACGTCCCTAGGGAAGCAATGCAGGCTTAGTCTGGTGGACTTCCAGAGCAGTAACTACACCAAAATATATTTCCAGTCTTCTTGCTGCTGTGTTGGTTTGGTTGGCGGAAGAGGCGCTCCCAGCCCAAAGAGCCACACCACCCAGCATCCACTTACTTTACCCTAGCTGAACGGCAGGACAACTTACAATGACCAATTAACCTACTAACTAGTACCTATGTCTTTGGACTGTGGGAGAACCTGGAGGACCCAGAAGACACCCATGCACCCACACAGGAAGAACTACAGACTCTTTACAGAGGACCCTTCAACCTCGGTAAGTGTGAGGTGGTTCATTTTGGTAGGTCAAATATGTTGGCAGAATATAATATTAATGGTAAGACTCTTGGCAGTGTGGAGGATCAGAGGGATTTTGGGGTCCAAGTCCATAGGACATTCAAAGCTGCTGCGCAGGTTGACTCTGTGGTTAAGAAGGCATATGGTGCACTGGCCTTCATCAACCATGGGATTGAGTTCAAGAGCTGAGAGGTAATGTTGCATCGATATAGGGCACTGGTCAGACCCCACTTGGAGGACTGTGCTCAGTTTTGGCCACCTCACTACAGGAAGGATGTCGAAACTATGGAAAAGGTGCAGAGGAGTTTACAAGGATGTTGCCTGGATTGGGGAGCATGCCTTATGAGAATAGGTTGAGTGAACTCAGCCTTTTCTCCTTGGAGCGATGGAGGATGAGAGGTGACCTGATAGAGGTGTAAAAGATGATGAGAGGCATTGATTGTGTGGATAGTCAGAGGCTTTTTCCCAGGGCTGAAATGACTAACATGAGAGGGCACAGTTTTAAGGTGCTTGGAAGTAGGTACAGAGGAGATGTCAGGGGTAAGTTTTTTACGCAGGGTGGTGAGTGTGTGGAATGGGCTGCTGGTGATGGTGGTGGAGGTGGATAGCCTGGCACAGCATTTTGCTGTAGGTTTTCCATGTTCCTTTTCTTTCTTTCTTTCTTTCTTTCTTTCTTTCTTTCTTTCTTTCTTTCTTTCTTTCTTTCTTTCTTTCTTTCTTTCTTTCTTTCTTTCTTTCTTTCTTTCTAAGTCTTTTTATTAATATTAGTAATATGGACAGAATACAGATGATATATTGATAAAGAAATTACCAACATACACATTCCATTACATATGAAAAAAAAACATACATAATAGTTACAATATAAATGAGTTTACCAAGACATAAGCCATAAGATATATGTTTGGACATAGTAAATCTAAATATTTCATAATGTATAATATAAAAAAAACAGAAAAAAGAAAGAAAAAAAACAAAAAAAAATTTATATAATGCAGAACTAGCTAATCTAATCTATTAACTATAACTAATAAGTAATATAAAAGAAAAACAAACAAAAAAAAGAGAAGGAAAAAAAAAGCGGGCTGTTTATAATATCTCACAAAAATAAGTATTCATCAATGCTGTCACTTCCGGTCCTCTCAAAATACATAAGCTAAAAGCTGGGAAATCAAATGAACTTGGCACAGGGTCATATTACATCATATGATGTTCCTATGTTTTATATGTTCTTATGCTTGTATGACACCAGAATTGAACTCTGAACTCCGACACCCTGAGCTGTAATAGTGTTGCACTAACTGCCACACTGCCATTATGGTGCTCCTGTACTTGAAAGATAAGTTCATAGCTGCATTTTCAGCTTGTTCCATTAGTCACAGGCAGCCTCTCGATCTTCTTGGGGGTGTGAATAGTTGGGCAAGGAGGGATGCCACAGGATGAAAGAATCATTCTAACTATCCCAAAACCTTGACAAAGATCCTCTTGTCTCTGGAAAGCTAATGGTTTGGAAGTTCAGCCAATTAACATTCTGGGATTAATTTGAAACCAGAATCATTCAGCCTGCTGCAGGTTGGAGCTGTGCAAGCCTGTCTGAGCCACAAACCTTTGTGCTTGCTTGTGCTGGCTGGCTTCAGGGTGCTGAAGTTAAGGTAAGGTGAAGAATAAGTTATCTGCCAACTGGCATACTTGTGATCAGTCAACTGTCAAAATGCTTCCATATCTGGCAGAGGACTGCAAGGATCCTGAGGTACAGAAGTTATGAATGGTACCCAATTTCAGGAAGTGGTAGGGTATAGTTACCACATCCAGCAGGCAGTCGGTCTTGATCTTCCACAGCACGCACAAGATGCTGGAGGAACTCAGCAAGTCAGGCTGCATTTTGGATGGAACTAAACAGTCGACATTTCCAGAAGCCCATGATACAGAGGAGCAGAATTAGGCTATTCAGCCCATCAAGTATGCCCCACCATTCCATCAGGGCTGATTTATTACCCATCTCAACTCAATTCTCTTCCCCTCTCCTCATAAACTTTGACGCCCTTACTAACCAAGATCCTATCAACCTCCACTTTAAGTATAGCCAGCAACCTGGTCTCCACAGCCGTCTGTGGCAACAAATTCCACAGATTCACCACTCTCTGGCTAAAGAATGTTCTTGGCCTGAAATGTTGTTTGGTTATTCCCCTCCGTATGTGCTGCCTGACCTGCTGAGTTCCTCCAGCATTTTGTGGGCGTTGCTCAAGATCTCCAGCACCTGCAGAACCTCTTACGTTAAAAGACCGTCCAGCACCTGCCCTGACGCCATTCCCCTACCACCTCCCCACCATCCATTGACATTTTAACATGCCAAGACGCGACCCCCAGTGTGTAGCCACTTAAACTGGAACTCTCAGCATCTCCCTTGTGTGCAGCTGCAGGTTCAAAGTTCAAGTTCAAAGTAAATTTATTATCTAAGTATGTAGGTATCACCATACACTACACTGAGATTCAATTTCTTGCACTCCTTCACTGTAGAACAATGAATTACAGCAGAGTCACTGAAAGCCTACAAAAAAAAACAATGTTTAAAAGACAAGCAAATAGAAGTAGAGACTGAGCAGCCGGTTCTCCTTACTGGGGCTTCAGGGTTGCACGCCCCCCCCTTTGGGTCCTACAGTATTGGCTGAGGGGAACCCCACTGTAATACCCCAAGCAGAGCCACGGGTCCCAACGAGCGAGCGGTAGAAGCTGCCGAACACAGTTCAGTGAGCTGTACTGACACAAATCCTACTGCGAGTTTCTGCAAAATTTCTTAACTGAAGAATCAACACAAGTCCTGTGAAGGAGCCTTCCACAGAGGCTTTAAGGAAGCTAGCTGCTTGGAGGCTGCAGTACTGCTGGGTAGACCTGATTATTAATTGCACGGCTGTCTTTCAATACCACTACTCTGGAAGCTTACGCACTCCGTGTTAAACTCACAAACCTCTGTTATGATCAGGCTTAAAGGACAATGGCTACAGATCATTTGCCAACCCACCCCTCCCTTTTATGAGATTCTGCAGATGCTGGAAATCCAGAGCAACGCACAAGCTGCTGGAGGAACTCAGCAAGTCAGGCAGCGTCTATGGAGGGGGATAAACAATTGAAGTTTCGAGCCGAGACTCTTATTCAGGATGGAATTGACCTTAAGTATCTCATCTTGAAACGTCGACTGTTTATCGCCTCCCATAGGTGCTGCCTGACCTGCTGACTTCCTCCAGCATTTTGTGTGCTGCCTTGCATATTATGGATTTCCTGATTGCAATCTCATACACATGGGGTGAACTACAAAGCTGCTGGGTTTGCGTTAAGCTTCAGTCACTGCTTTCTTTGCAAATGTATGCCCCAGCAACCCACCTGACAAAGAAATATAAACACAGAAGAGTAAGCAAATGTATTTATCCAGTGACTTAAACAGAACTTCTCTATGTGAGCTGAAGTTGGGGATAAGTTTGATACAGTGATAACTGATGGTAGTCCAAAAGTTTGACTGAAGAGCACTCAGTTCTCGCAGAATGGGCACATGGGCATTACTAAAGCCAAATACACATCTAGACCCTTCAAAACACTGCTGGTGAGATTGTTTAATGAAGCAGTCTGCTAATTTCTCTCAATTGCCTTGTTTATTTTCCTAAGACACCAGGTACAAATTTTTCGAATGAAAATATTGCACTAGGCAAAAGATATATTAGTCAGGATGTCGTGAAAGTATCATTGCCTTGTATGGTAACGTTGGGATTTGAGGCAGTGTATGGGAGGTCCCCAATGATCCTCCAACCCACTCATAGATCATTGCCATGTATGGTATTGTGAATCTAATCAAATTGTTGGCTTGCTGCTGAAAAGCATTTGAGACCATGGTATCCTATATATTTCAGGGACAGAGCACATAAACACACCCCACCACTAAACATAACCAGGCTACTCAGCGTGGTTTAAGGCACCAACAGGACATATAGTACTTTAGACAATTTTCCAGAAATAATTTAACTTAGTGGATCATACATTGGGTGAAAATGCTTTTGTTTAGATGAGAGGTTACATTGACAGCATAGCTTGTAAATTTACCATACACGATTAATCACATTTGAAAGTAGGCCAGGGCAGCGCAGTCACTTCACAGCGTGGGTGATCACAGCTCAGGGTTCGAATCCTGCCGCCGTCTGTAAGGAGTTTGTACGTTCTCCCCGTGACTGTGTGGGTTTTCTCCGGGTGTCCAAAGACGTATGGGTTAGGGTTAGTGAGTTGTGAGCATACTACGTTGGCAACGGAAGCATGGCGATCCTTGCGTTCTGACTCTCCGCACAATCCTCGGGCTGTGTTGGTCGTTGCTCAGAAATGACACTTTTCACTGTATGTTTTAATGTCCAAGTGTGACAAATAAAACTAATCCTTCAGATATGAGCCAAAGCTTTCAGTATGTTTCAATTCATTCACTTAAATAACATCTTTATAATAAAGCATGCATTTTGTTCCTGGATTAAACAGGAAGCAAGACCCATTAGTGGACTCATTGTGAAGAGGTGGTGTGTAAAGTGGTTGTACTGTGAAGAGATTGCAGGGGTAGCCTCTTCCATGCACAGGACTGAACAAACTGCCATCCGTGGCTCTGCTATTTACTTTAGCCCACAAATAGAGAGCAGTTTCTGTCCCTGTTTTTGTTGGAAATTAAGGCATGCATGTGCATGCACAATTTTCCATCCACTTATAAACAGTCATATCTAAGTTCTTATTCTCACTGCCAACAGGTGAAGTTCCATTCCGACGACTATAAGTCTAAATATTTGCTTTATGGTATATGAGAACATTCCTCCAAGAGGACCACGACCTCGTCAAGGGGTTTGGACACTTGTGTGCTTCAATGACCAAAGAGCTACAGTATGCTGGCTGGAGTCAGGGCTTTATGCTTTGGCTCTTGGTAGGGTCACCCATGCCAAACAGGTCAAAGGGTAGAGGCCAGACCAGTGGTCGATTGGTCCTCCAGGTTCGGGGGTTCGGCTCAGGGCCAGCAACCTGGATAATCGTCATTGCTACCCTAAAGGGCAGCGGCATAATGGGCAGTAACCGTACATGAACATTCCAGTATAGAGGATTCACTCTCAAAACAGAGGTTCCCAACCTCTTTTATGTCATGTCTCCCTAACATTAGCCGAGGCATCTGTGGACCCCAGATGTGGAACACATGCTCTAAATGATAGATCTGAGAAAGTAGGATGGATATTTTATAAAATAATTGTAATTTATTCACCAAGGGGGCAGGAGTTATCGATTACAGTAAAGTAAGTAGAGGAAAGAGATTGAGGGGTATGGACAACAGAAAGATTAACTCTATCTGTACACATGCACATCAGAGCGTAAAGTGAAATGCGTCGTTTTGCATCAATAACCAACACAGTCTGGCGAATGCTGAGGGCTGCTGGCAGGTGTTATCACACTTCATAGCATGCCCACAACTCTAAATTCTTTGGAATACGGGAGGAAACTGGAGCACTCAGAGGAAACCCCATGTGGTTACGGGAAGAACATACAAACACCTTAGAGACAGCAGTGAACGCCGAAAGATGATCACTGGCGCTGTAAAGTGTTCCCACTAACCGCGATGCTATCACGACATCCAATAGGCTCATAGACTCCTTGACTCGTAGACTAGCATAGATGGAATGGGCCAAATAGCCACTTTCTATATGAGAAAATATGAAAATGCTAATTCCTTCTGATCATTAAATAATCTTCTGACGAGGATTATTTTCCGGTCAGCAAGTTTTGGAACACAGCAATTGCCTCCCGATTTACGCAGCCGTTCCTTTCACAGGGTATCTTGACTACAGCAGTCGTCCATGGCAATCATTGTCAGAGGGGCAGAAGGCATGAAAGAAAATTGCTTCCCCCAGCTACACAGTACATTCTATTAAAATAATTTATAGCTGGGAATGCTTTCTTGACATTTCTCAAACTTCAAGGTTCAAATGCTGGTTATAAAGCTTGCTTTTTGAGGTTTTAACATCCTCAACAACCTCTCAATGGCATTAATGCCTTGGAATTAATCCGAGTGTCTTTTTTTTGTATATTAGCTTTCCAATGAAAATAACTAAATGGTCAGATTTTTAATTTATTTTTGTAATGCCCTACTTCCCCTGTTTAGGACTTCTTTGTGCATTTTTTTCTCAGCATTCTAATTATACCATACGTTGTGGATTCTCCACCAAGAGCTTATTGCTGAGGTTATTGCGAATGAATGTTTCACATTACCTACACCTTTGTATGGTGCATTCTAACGCAATAAGTCACAATCCCTGATTGGACAGTTAGCCTGATCTGATTTATAGTGCCTTTATGTTGTCTGAGCAGCTTTTGTTAACAATCTTCACCAATTTTTGTTCTTGATATTTAGCAGAAGGGACATTACTGAATGACTTTATAATGCAGGATTTCTGTCCATAGACACTGCACCCATCAAAAGGGGGCAATCATTTTTAATCTTCTAAAAGGATAGAAAATTTGTTTAAAAATATTGCTACTTAGTCTCAATGGTAAAATCAGACTACCTGGAAAACACTGAGTATAAAGAGAATTGAGATTTTGCAAGAGGAGCAGGCCAAGTTAAAATAGAACTCATATGGTTTTTCACAATATTGACTGAAAGATAAAAAAAACTATATAAAAACATTATAAATATTATAAATGATAATAAAAGCATTACTGCAGTTAAAATCATTTTGCATATTCATGCCAAGATATCAGTATTTGGGATATGCATCAGTTAACATTAGGTAAGTTGGAATTCATTTTAACATTTTAATAGTTAAAGCGTTTAATATATAATTGCCTAACCTCTTAAGTGGAACCGTATTTCAGTGCAAACAGACCCCCCTCTGCTGAGGCCTCCAATCACGAAGATGCTTTCAGCAAAGTGGTTTGATTGAGTGAACTCTGACATTGGAATAATCACAGACTACAAAGTGTACTCCTCCACTGCTTATGTGTGGTCCCAGCAGACCCTGTCCTGTTGATGTCTGGCTCTGATAAGTTCAAAGTTCAACACAAGAGGCCTATCACTACATTCACTGAACTATGAGAAAAGGATAGACTGTGGCTGTGGATTCCGAATGCTTTTAAGGGAGTGGAATTGCAAAGAGAAAACCTTACCTTGATTCGCTGAGGAATTTGGATGAAATCTCAAAATGGTGTTATGGTTATTTATGTGAATGAACTGGGGACAAAATAGAGTCCCACATTAAAAGCAAATTCTCAAAAGCAGGAGCTGAAAGCAGCACAGAACTCGAATTCCAATATATTGCAGGAACTAGTCGCGGTTTTGCAGAAAGGATGGTTAGAGTTAAATCCTTTGCTGTATTTTTATGCCAGATTCTTCGCATGTCACATGGCATTAATTACATGAAATAATAAACCTCTTTAGAATCAATGTATTCATAGACCCAAAGGGATGTCAGTCCATTGAATTATTTAATGACAAACAGAGTGCACTAATTAAATAGTGGCATATAAAAGTGGTTTTATAGAAACGTTGAATGCAAAGAAAAAAAATCATTTAAGTCTTACACTGAATGTTTGGTGACACAATAAAAGAAATAGACGTGGCATGGTAGTGTAAAACTATTACAGCACCAGCAATCCAGGTTCGATTCCCGCCAGAAGAAGTTCACATGTTTACCCCATGACCGTGTGGGTTTCCTCCAGGTGCTCTGGTTTGCTCCCATGTTCCAAACATATGGGTTAGTAGGTTAACTGGTCACACAGGTGTAATTGGGCATTGTGGGCCAGTTAGCTTAGAAGGCATGTTACTGTGCTTCATCTAAAAATACATAAATAAATAACTTAATAAATTTTAAGTGCAAGTAGTGAGTTTTATTCTGTAATAATAAGAGCTTTGAGGAACACGTAATGAAAGGAGGATGCTCAATAACCTCATTATTATGAGCTGGGGATGAATAGGTTAACATATGAGGAGCGATTGATGTTTTTGGGCCTGGGCTCGCTGGAGTTTAGAAGAATGAGGGGAGATCTCATTGAAATCTATCAAATATTGAAAGGCCCAGATAGAGTGGATGTGAAGAGAATGTTTACAGCCAAGTGGAGGGACATCCTTTAGACAAAAATGAGGAGGAATTTCTTCGACCAGGGGTTGGTGAATCTGTGGTACTCATTGCCGCAGTCGGCTTTGAAGACCAAGTCATTGGGTATATTTAACGCAGAGGTTGATAGGTTCTTGATTATCAAGATTGTCAGATGATTAGCAAGGGTGCTAGTCATTATGGTGAGAAGGCAGGAGAATGGGGTTGAGAGGGATAATATGTCAGCCATGATGGAATGGTGGAGTAGACTTGATGGGCTGAATGGCCTATTTTGGCTCCTGTCTCTTATGGTTTTATGGTCATATTTGCACTGTTCCAACAATGCAAGTTTGACATCAGCTTACATCAACAGCACAGATTTATGTTGGTTACTTTCTAAGATATGGATCACAAGCCTACAGGATTCAGCCAGATGAGAAAGGCGTTCAGTCCATCTTAAGTCATTGTTCCAGAATCACAAGACCACACACCAGCAATTGTTGTGTTCCAGATGTTTTATTTAAGTTCAAGATTAATAATCATTTAACCATACACGGATATACATGAATACAGCCAAATGAGACAGTGCTCCTCTGCGGTCAAGTTGCAAAACTCATTATCAACAGTCATACACAGCACAAGGCGCATATAATACATATAAGATAGCAGTAAACGTACCGTCAAACAAAAAAATATATAGCCCAAGTCCCTGAGTGATGTGTCCTGTAAATTGATGGTGAATGGGTGTCGTTGGCAAGAACAGCAGTCCGTGTGTAATGCAGTTTGTCTTGTACTGAGTGAACACTAGAGGGAAGCACCCACAGGAGGGGCCGAGACCTAATCTAGCATGTATACCACACCACGCCGCCTCCAGGCCTCCCGTCCTGGACTGCTGTGATTGGCAAACCCGCGGCATGAGGCCACGCAGCGCCTCTCATCGTCGGTCTCACCAATAAACCACTGAAGTGGGCTTGCAGTATTTTACAGCATCAACGTCCAGCAGGGTCAATCTCTGGCTGTCAGGCTGCACGCCAACTCCGATGCCTTCCTGTGGCAGGACAGCAAGTCCAGCTTGGTGCTGAAAATTACTTCAGGAGTCTTGTCACCCCGCCTGGAAATTACAATCGTACGTTCTTGCCACGACTGCACGGGTCTCCTCCGGGTGCTAAGGTCTCCTCCCATATACCGGTTGGTAAGTTAATAGGTCATTGTAAATTGTCCCGTGATTAGGCTGGGGTTAAATCGAGGGATTGTTGGGTGGTGCAGCTCACTGGGCTGGAAGGACCTATTCCACACTGTTTCTCAATAAACTAACAAATAAATAAATAAATACAGGCAGCGTGAGTGCCATCCATTATATTTCCCCTTTCTGCCTGCAATTAAGTTCACCTGCCATTTCATATCCCACTCATTTTATTCTACAACAGGTCTAACAGTTACGATTCCTACGGGACTCCTGAGTTTGGCATCAGCTGCTAATTTGTCCAGTTTCTACATATAAGGTTTTAAAGCCGTTTTGTTTTAAAAAGATTAAATAACTAAGTGCTAGCGTTGAGGGTTTCAGCAGCGGTCTCTGTTCTCATTTTTCAATTTTGCCACTTGCAAGACGCTTCGCCATGGCAATGACATCTGCCAGCAACACTCCGAAATACAGCCCAGATACTATGTAAACCTTGAGAGGGACGACAGTTATTAAACTTCCCAATTTATTCGCTGATCTACTGCGTGTCTGTTTACTGCATTCTTTTCCAACATCTTGACTTTGAACAACTGAAGTTAAAATTCAGTGCGGGATTTCACATCCTGATCAATTGTCTTCCCAGAATGTCACGCAAAGGTTGGATCTCTTTACATAATTGACTGTGATTGAATAATGGTGTGTGCAGATAAAACTGTTCTTAGTGGCAAATTGTAACGAGAACCAATTTTGCCCCAATTTCAGGGGAGAAAAAACATGGAAGCCCTACCAAATCAAGAAGTACCCACAAAATCCTGGTGTACTGTGTTAAACCATTCTACCAGTATAACATGCAATATAAATTCTCTGAGATTTCAGAGAAATGCATAGTATAGATTGAGAAGAGTAGCTAATCACTTGCCCCATTTCTCTAATTCTGGGGAACAAGTGCCCTTCTGAGATAGTGGGCATTTATTTTTGACGTTGCTGTTGCACGTAGTCTTCAGTGCCATTCCCACCTCCGGCCAGCACCTCCCCCATCCAGCACCATCTTCACCAGATGTCCATAAAATGAGGTGACACTGATATTAGTCTGTGCCTGCTGTGATTTTGCAAGCATCCATGTGACTGGCCCGAGGAAAATAAATTTAAAATATTAATGACTTTTGTACATCCTGTAGTGATTTTTATGATGTTTCAATTAAACAAGCTACTCAGAGCCGTGTTATATCCACTTTTCTCTCTTGAAGGTTGAGTTCAGAGTTGCCTTGCTTACAAGGAAGGTGAATTCAGTCATCAGGCTATGAACCTCTCCCACTGTTGCTGGTCTATCATTAAGGAAGAGTCAGATCATGCAGTAAAACAAAATGAGGCCACAACATGCGTTTATCGTTTCTTCTTAAATGTCTATAATTAACTCCGTTATAGCAATTACAAGATGGTGGGCAATTACGTGACTTTTATTTTGGACTGTTTCTGTTTGGAACAACGTTGTGTATGGAATGACATTGTATAAATATGTGAGATCTATGAACTCACTTTCAGAGACGTTACAACTCACGTTCTTAGTATTTATTTATATATTTATGTTTTTGCACACTTTGTCTTCTTTTGCACATTAGTTGCTTGCTAGACTTTGTGCGTAGTTTTTCACTGATTCTATTGTTTCTTCGTTCTGTGAACGCCTGTAAGAAAATGGATTTACATACTTTGTTAATAAATTTACTTTGAACTTCCAATTTTCTTTGAAATATTTAAAATTGGAAAATGATAGGAATTGTTATATCAAAGCTTACTGGAGTTGTAGAGTGCTACAGCACAGAAAAAGGCCCTTTGACCCATTTGGACCTCGCTGAAATGATATTCTGCCTACTCCCATTGACATGCACTGGGACCGTAGCTCTCCATACCCCTACCACCCATGTACTTACCCATACTTCTCTTAAATATTGCCATTAAGCTCACATCCACCACTCCTCTGGCAGCTTGCTTCACGCTCACCCCATCCTCTGATTGAAGAAATTCCTCATCATATTCCCCTCAAATATTTCACCTTTCATCCTTAATCTATGACCTCTAGTTCTAGTCTCACCCAACCTCAGTGGAAAAAGCTTTTTTTGGGTTTACCCTATCTGTACACCTCATAACGTGGCATACCTCTATCAAATCCCCCCTCATTTCCTGACGCTTCAGGGAATAAATTCCTCACCTGGTCAATCTTCCCCTAGAACTCAGTTCCTCAAGTCCCAGCAACATCTTTTAAATTTTTGCCGTACTCTTTCAAACCTTTTGATGACTTCTTGTTTCACTTGTTGGATTCTGCAAAAGGGTTGATTCTGCTCGAACACTAAAGAAATATCACAAAACAGACACACACAAAATGGTGGAGGAACTCAGCAGGTCAGGCAGCATGTATGGAGAGGAGTAGGCAGTCAACATTTCAGGCCAAGATCCTTCTTTAGGACTGAAAAGGAAGGGGGGGAAGACATCAGCATTAAAAGGAGTGGTGGAGTGGAAGGAGGGAAGCTGGAAGATGATGGGTGATGCCAAGTCGGTGGGGAAAGATAAAGGGCTGGAGAGGAAGGAATCTATTAGAAGAGGAGAGTAGACCATGGGAGCAAAGGAGAGAGGAGGGGCACCGGGGGCTGGTGACAGGCAGGAGAGAAGAGTTAAGAGGAATAGAAGGAGAAGGAGGGAGGGGGAAGGAATTTTTTTCTGGAAGGAGCAATTGGCATTCATGCCATCAGGCTGGAGGGTCCTCAGATGAAACATAAGGTGCAGCTGCCCCTCCCTGATGTAGTGGCATCCACACTGGACGTTGAAGCTGGGTTGAGCGTCAAGCTAGCAACACAGCCTCGTCTAAAAAAAAAGCCAACGCTAAATAAACAGCAAGGTTGCCGCCTGATGCGCCACAAGGCGCTGAGGGGAACAGTCAATCATCCTCCACCATGAGGGTGGCGTCATTGTGGCACAAGAGGAGGCCATGGACTGGCACATCAGAACGGGAATGGGGATTAAAATGTTTGGTAACCTGGAATTTTCAGTTTTGGTGGATGGAGTAGAGATGCTCAATGAAGCCGACCCTCGACTTCCAACAGGTCGCACCAATGTAGAGGAGGCCGCATTGGGAGCACCGGCATAGTTTTGCTGGTCTTAGTGCTTATTTAGCCTGCTGATCATTTCTAGATCGTGATTGTGGCTTGGCTGTTGAACACCATGACCACTGTAAATTTCAACAGTGTCAGACTGAGGATTAATGTTTTTACATACCTTCCTCTGGAAATCTGAAGAGTAATTTAAATGGTAAAGGTTACGATTATACCCTGGATTTCAAAGTATGCACTAACTTGCCAGCCTTTTCAGGCTGTGGAATTTTTGATGGTGCGGATCTGCACTTCTGGAGGAGACATGGGTGTTGACAGAGGTGGGAGCTCCTCCTCAAGCTGTCTGACTCTATCTGCAAGTCCTTCCCATGCTATGTATCTCTGTACTTGCATCCCATCCAGGAGGTTTAGGTTAATAGTTGTGTTGTCGGCAAATTTATAGATGCTGTTTGAGCTGCACCCAGCCACACAATTGTGGGTTAGAGAGAGTAGACCATTCTTGGATTGCACCAATCTGACTGTCAGCAAGGAGGAGATATTATTTCCGATCTGTACAGACCGTGGTCTCCTAGGGAGGAAGCCAAGGACCCAGTTACAGAGGGAGGTACAGAGGCCCAGACTTTGGAGCTTGTTGATTACAACCGATTGTGTTGAATGCTGAGCTGTAATCAATAAACAGCAGCCTGATGTAGGTATTGCTGTTGACCAGGTGATCCAAGAATGAGTGGAGATTGCATCTGCTGTAGACCTATTGTGACAATATGCAAATTTCAGTGGGTCCAGGTCCTTGCTTAGGCATAAGATAATAAAAACATACAAAATAGGAACAGGAGTAGGCCATCTGGCCCATCGAGCCTGCCCCACCATTCATTAAGATCATGGCAGATCTCCATATACCTGCCCTTTCCCCATAACCCTTAAATCTCCTACTATGCAAAAATATATCCAACCTTGTCTTAAATATATTTACTGAGGTAGGCTCCACTGCTTCATTGGGCAGAGAATTTCACAGATTCACCCCCCATCTGGGAAAAGCAGTTCCACCTCATTTCCATCCTAAATCTACCCCCTCGAATCTTGAGGCTGTGTCCCCTACTTCTAGTCTCATCCACCAGTGGAAACAACTTTGCTGCCTCTATCTTATCTATCCCTTTCATAATTTTATATGTTTCTGTAAGATCTCCTCTCATTCTTCTGAATTCCAGCGAGTACAATCCCAGGCCACTCAATCTCTCCTCATAGTCTAACCCCCTCATCTCTGGAATAAACCTGGTGAACCTCCTCTGTACTGCCTCCAAATCGAATATACCCTTCTTTAACTAAGGAGACCAGAACTGCATGCAGTACTCCAGGTTTGGCCTCACCGGTACCCTGTACAGTTTGCAGTATAACCTCCTTGCTCTTAAATTCAATCCTTCTAGCAATGAAGGCCATTGTTCCATTTATCTTCTTGATAGCCTACTGCACCTGCAAACCAACTTTTTGTGATTCATGCAAAGCATTCCCCAGTTCCTCTGCACAGCAGCATGCTGCAAATTTTTACTATTTAAGTAATAATCTGCTCTTCCATTTTCCTTCCAAAGTGGATGACCTCACGTTGTACTCCATCTGCCAGACCCTTACCCACTCACTTAACCTATCTATATCTCTCTGCAGACTCTCCATATCTTCTATATTATTTGCTTTTTCACTCAATTTAGTATCATTAGCAAACTTAGATATACTACACTTGGTCCCCTCTTCCAGTTCGTTAATGTATATCATGAACAGTTGTGGACCCAGCACCGACCCCTGTGGTACACCACTCACCACTGATTGCCAACCAGAGTAATACCCAACTCTCTCCTTTCTATTAGTTAACCAATTCTCCATCCATGCTAATACATCACCCCCAACTCTATGCATCCTTATCTTATGGATAAGTCTTTTATGTGGCACCTTTTTGAATGCCTTCTGGAAATCCAAGTAAGTATCATCCGTCTGTTTCCCTCTATCCACTGCGCTCATTATATTTTCAAAGAGCTGCAGTAAGTTTTTAAAACAGGACCTGCCTTTGCTGGATCCATGCTGCATCTGCCTGGTGGATCCATTTCTTTCCAGATGCCTCACTATTTCTTCTTTAATGATGGCTTCAAGCATTTTCCCAAGTACAAATGTTAAACTAACTGGCCTATAGTTACCTGCTTTTTGCCTACATCCTTTCTTGAACAGTGGCATGACATTTGCAGTCTTCCAATCTGGACCTCCCCAGAGTCCAGAGAAGTTTGCTTAATCACCACCAAAGCCTCGACTATAACTTCCGCCATTTCTTTCAGTACCCTGGGATGAATTCCATCAGGACCAGGGGACTTATCTATTTTCGGGCCCACAAGTTTGCTCAGCACTCCCTCTTTAGTGATAGCTATTGTATCGAGGTCCTCACCTCCCATTGCATCCATAACATCTCTCTTTGGCATGTTAGATGTGTCCTCCACCTTGAAGACCGACACAAAATAGTCATTCAAAGCCTCTGCCATTTCCTCATTACCCAATATCAATTCTCCCTTCCAATCCACCAAGGGGCCTATGTTCGCTTTAGCCACCCTTTTCTGCTTTATATAATTATAAAAACTTTTACTATCCATTATATTTTGTGCTAGTTTATTTTCATAATCCAGCTTCCCTTTCTTCATTGCTCACTTAGTGGTTCTTTGTTGCTTTTTAAAGTTTTCCCAATCTTCCAGTTTCTCACTATTCTTGGTGACATATGCACGAGCTTTTTGTTTGATGCCTCTTTTATTTCCTTAGTTAACCAAGGCTGGCTCTCCCCACCCTTACTGTTCTTGCTTTTAACTGGAATATCTCTTGTGAAGTATCTCCCCATGAAAAATCTCTTTGAAAGTCTTCCACTGTTCCTCAACTGTCTCACCATATAGCCTGTGTTCTCAGGGTACACTAGCCAAATCCTCCTTCATCCCATTGTTTAGGCATAATACACTGGTTTTAGATTGAACTATTGCACCCTTCATTTGTATAAAAGATTCAATCATACTGTGATCACTCTTTCCAAAAGATCACTAATTTTAACTGTCTCATTGCATAGGACCAGATCTAAGATAGCACATTCCCTTGTAGCTTCAGTAACACGCTGTTCAAGAAAGCCATCATGGATGCATTCTATGAAGTCTTCTTCACAACTGCTTCAACCAACTTGATTCACCCAATCTATGTGAGTTGCAATGTATGGATCTATTTCTTTTAGATCAATGACATCCCCCCCCCCCACCCTTAGCACTACATATTGATCTGTTGTCTGTGCATGCGTACTGTTCTTTTCTCTCTCTCTCATCGCAATGTAAATATACCGGTTAAAGCCAATTCCCGCGTGCATGCTGTTATTTAATTGATATGTAGTTGTGCACAGACACAACAACTTGGTGATGAGTACAAACCTGAATGTCAGAAAATATCATGGACTGCAGTGACAGTTACGGGACGAAACAGCGCGAGTTAAACAGCACAAGAAAGCAGAAGGACCTGTGAGTAACAGTGAAAGACGTGTTGAATGTAAAGTGAAAATAACATGGTGATGGCTTCAGTCAGGAAAGCTGATGAGTTTGAAGGCAGGGTGTTGTATATTGATAGTGTGGAACTGTATTGTAATGCGAAGGAGGAGCAACAATAATGTCCCTACACTTCTTAGCATAATGGGTGCAAGGACACACAGGCTCTTACACAAATTAATAATCCCTGCAAAGTCAGCAAGGAAGACTTTTGACAAAATTGTTGCAATTTACAAATCACTTGAGCCCTAAGTTGCTGGTAATAGCTGAGAGGTTTAGATTTTGCAACAGAAACCAGTCAAAAGATAAAAGCCTTTCTGAATACATTGCAGAACTGTGTAAACTTACCCAGCACTGTGACTTTAGAGCAGGTCTTCCTGTTGCATTAAGGGACATCACAGCTGCTTAATGCTCATAAGAAGATCTTTGAGAAGGGTATAGGTAAACAGATCAAAGACTTGGCCAAAATCTGTTCAGATGCCAAAAAGTTCAAAACGTACCTTCAAAAGGCATTATTACACCCATGGGATTTGCTGTCATCACCATGGCAAAGAATACATATTGACTTTGCTGAAGCATTCACGGACTCCATGTTTCTGATTGCTGTGGATGCTCATTCGAGTGGCTGGAGGTTATACCAATGAGGTCAACCACCTCAGCAAAGACTATCTCCACTCTGAGGACTACCTTTGCCAGAAATGACTTACCAGAACAAATTGTGAGTGACACCGGACCACAATTGTCAAGGTGGACAACTTCCTTTTTGTGTGTTGGAACTCTTTTGAAACACCTGCGACGCTGTTCATGAGCAGGAATCTGAGATCTTGCGTAGACCTTCTGAATCCAGACCTTCAGAGGGAAGGACAGAATAGACAGTTCAACAGTTGCCAAGTGAAGCAGCAAGGAGTTTTGAGTTTGGACAGGAAGTCCTAATGCATGATTATCAAGAAGACAAGTGGACACCCGGTAGGATAGCTACAAGAACAGGAGCACTGATGTACACAGTAGATGTTAAAGATCAGACATGGAGACGTCATGTGGGCCAGATACTGGATGCTCAACCGAAGAACACAGCTGAATCGATTCATCCAACAAGACGGACAAGTTACTGTCACTGGACTTACCTCTCAGTGATGATCATGTCACCGACAGCAATGTGACATGGGAAACCGAGAACATTGTCTTAGTCAAGACACCTACATAACCCGATGCCACTCCACAGGTCCAGAGGTGCTATCCTGAAAGAAACAGAGTGCCACCCAAAAGGCCGAATCTTTGGAACTGTGAAGTTGGTTGTGGACTGTTATTGTGAAAGCATGTTTATATGGAAAATGGGTTTATGAAAGGGAAATTGAATGTTTTGTACATATACAATTTTATATTGCACTAATCTAAAGGGGAGGAAGTGTAATGTATGGATGTGTTTCTTTTAGAGCAATGACCCCCCCCTTAACATTATGTATTGATCAGTTGTCTGTGCAAATGCTGTTGACTTAGCATGCATATTGTTTTTTCCTCTGTCTCTCTCACTACAATGTGAGTGTACCACTTAAAGCCATCTCCTGAGTTTCTACTCTTATTTAATTGATATATAGATTTGCACAGACACAACAGGAGTTGATTCTAGCCATGACCAACCTTTCAAAGCAGTTCATCACGGTACATTTGAGTGCCACTGGGTGAAAGTTGTTGATGCTGTTGGGTTCATCGAATACCTAATTCAACCTGACAGAACAAATCAAGAGCTATCTGTTTATAATGCTGAAAGTAAGCGTCACATATGGCTTTGGGAGTTAGCAACAGGCATTACAAAGCAATCTTTTTATTTATCCATAAATTTTAGTTGGTTGCCTCTCCAAAATAGGAATGATGGGAACTAAGCTTTGCAGGGTACGTAACCTTTAGATGGGTTAAGCAAAATGGGAAAGGAGTTGGAGTTGTCCTGATGCCAAAGAATTAAATGAAGAGTTTCACAATTAGTGCAGATGTACATGTAAAGTCTCTTGACATATTTGTATGAGGCTGACCTGGTCTGGCAAAGATCTTGTATCTCTGACTGGCACTGCAGCTCATAAAACCATAAGACATAAGAGCAGAATTAGGCCATTCAGACAACAAGTCTGCTCTGCCATTCCATCATGGCTGATTTATTGTCCCTGTTAACCCCATTCTCCTGCCTTCTCCCCGTCCCCTTTGATGTCCCTACCTATATATACCCAATATATTCTGCTTTAAATTTACCCTATGACTTGGCCTTCACAACTCTCTGTGGCAATGAATTCCACAGATTCACCACCTTCTGGCTAAAGAAATTCCTCCTCATCTCTGTTCTAAAGGGATGTCTTTCTGTTCTGAGTACAAGGAAGGATCCCAGCTGAAGAGAACTGCCCTGCATGGATAGTTAAGGAACCCTGTTAGGGCACAGTATAAAACAGGAAATTAAAGGAACAGACAACTAGGGAAATACAATAGTCATGTGGTCTTCCATAGATATAGAGCAGAGGTCCCAGCCTTTTTTATGCCATGGACCCCTACCATTAACCAAGTGGTCTGTGGACCCCAGGTTGGGAACCTCTAAGCAAGTAAAGCAGTCCTTGTTTGGAGGTTGATTCCATGAAGAGGATAAGAAATGTTTCCTAGATCATAAACACAAAAGCACAGCTTGTACGCCTTCCCCTCCCCCACCTTCCTATTCTGGCTTCTTCCCCCCCTTCCTTTCCAGTCCTGATGGAGGGTCTTGGCCTGAAACATCTGCTGTTTATTCTCCTCTATAGATGCTGCCTAATCTGCTCAATTTATCTGTGTTGCCATGGTTCCTCGATCAGCCTGTTGAGGAGGCAATTGTGTAATGAGGAAGAATAATTTGGTGTTCTGCTGTTAAGGAGCACTGGATCACAACATGAAATAATTTTATGTAAAAAATTAATTCTGGTTGAAATCAGAGTCCTAAAGCAAGTTACATGAGTTGGTTACAGTAGAAAATAAATCAAATAGAATGAAAGTGACAAAAGCAATAGTTAACATTTGAGGAATTAATGTATGGTTTATGAGTAGCAATGGTGGTTGAGCTGCTCCTTGTATACACTTATGTTTGTACATGCTCAGGGACAGATCTTCAGGCCATCAGTGAATGTCAAATGATGGTCCTCACACTCAACCTCCACAAGATTAAGGCCTTCTACTAAAGCTGCGTCTGTTTCAAAACATGTTTCTTCAATTTGGGGAGACCTTGAGGATTAGAAAGAAAGCACAGGAAGAATGCTTTGATGAAGGGTCTTGGCCCACTTTGATGCTTATTTCCTCTCCGTAGGTGCAACCTGAGCTGCTGAATTCCTGCCGCACGTTGTGTGTGTTGGAAGAATGGTTTGGGTTGGGTGGCAGTGACTAGCAATGGGGAGTTGGAGCCTTGGGTCTCAGCTGTTCACCACCTGCATCAGTAATGTGGACAATGTGATCAAATTTAATGTTTCTACAAAATTAAACAAAATGCAAATATACTGAGTGAACAAATCCAAATTTGCTGATTATACAAAGCTGTGGGTAATGAGGAGAGTATCACCCACACTCAACATTTTAAGAATAGTTTCATCCATTCCACTGTCAGATTTCTGAATGGTCCATGAACTTGTGAACACTACCTCAATACTTTAGAGACCATAAGGCATAAGATACAGGCCATTTGATCCATCAAGTATGCTCTACCTTTCCATCTTGGCTGATTTATTATCCCTCTCAATCCCATTCTCCTACCTTCTCCCTGTAACCTTTGACACCCTGACTAATTAAGAATTATTTCACTCTCTTTTGCACTTTTATTTTTATGTATACTTCTTGCAATTTATAGTAATTTTTACATACTGCTATTGTAAAACAACAAATTTCATGACTTATGTCAGTGATAATAAACCTGGTTCTTATTCTGATCCTGAAGGGACATCAGGGGTTAAGTAACATGGGCAGGGGCATGGCAGACAGAATATAATGTGAAAAAATTGCTCGGTCATCAGGGAAATTAAAAGAGCATTTTTAAATCAGAAAATTGAACATGCAAGCAAATAGGGAGGCAGTAGTTTGCTGGTCTTCATTGTAAGGAGACATGAGTGAAAAGGACAAGATTTACAAAGCACAAGAGATTCTGCAGATGCTGGAAATCCAAAGCAACACACACAAAATGCTGGAGGAACTCAGCATCTATGGAAATGAATAAACAGTCAATGTTATGGGCTGAGACCCTTCTTCAGGACGGGAAAGGAAGAGGGAAGATGCCAGAATGAAAAGGTGTGGGGCAGACTGATCTGTTCCTGGCCATTGATGTTTCTATACTAGAGTCTGGAGAGTTAAATAAGTAGTGCAAAAATAGAACTATAAAAGTAGTGAGGTAGTGTTTACAGGTTCAATGTCCATTCACAAATTGGGTGGCAGAGGGGAAGAAGCTGTTCCTGAATCACTGAGTGTGTGCCTTCAGGCTTCTGTACCTCCTCTCTGATGATAACAGTGAGAACAAGGCATGCCCTGGGTGGTGGGGGTCCCTAATGACGGATGCCACCTTTTTGAGGCATCGCTGCTTGATAATGTCCTGTATACTACGGAGGCTGACTGAGTTTACAATTCTCCGCAGCTTACTTCAATCCTGTGCAGTAGTTACCCCCACCCCCAATACCAGACAGTGATACAGCCAGTTAGAATGTACACTGTACATCTATAGAAATTTGTGAGTGTAATACATCTTGGGAATTCTTGACCTAGGAGGAGTGATCAATGAATATATTCAAGACTGAGTTCAATAGACTTTCAGATATGGAGTTAGCACAGGGGTTGGTGCTGAGGTAAAATACCAATGAGAACCCTACTGAATGCCAGAGCAGGTGCAAGGGGTGAATGGATTCCTTCTGGTTCTTCTTAATTATGTTTTACTTTGTGAATACAGTTTACAAAATTTAAACCTTGAAGTTACTGTGTGAAAGCTCGCAGGATATAGCTGTGTTTGTCTTTTCCCATCTTAGGAGTGAAGAACCACTTTGTTTCAAGGAAAACGTTGCCATAGCTTGAAGTAATTCTAAAAGACAACAGTGTTACAACCTACGCTAAATAAAATTGACTGCAAGGAGAACTGAGAAACAAAATAGGATGGTGGAACTAAGTGTTTTGGAAAAGCAGCTTGCTGTTATTTGCAAAAATACATTAACCTGCCAAATCTGCAGCAAAGGAACAACAACATTCCTCTGACGTTCAACTCATGTCAATCTCAAGTTTCAGTTTTAAATTCCAGAAGAGGAAAAACACACACAGTCTGGAAAATTGGCTGTATCTGAGCTGTAACCGGAGAAATACCCACATGCTAACTTTCAGTTTGGAAACACGACAATTTTCTCTTATCAGCAATAGCCGAGTAACTTAAGAACACAAGAGTGGACAAGCCCCAGACTTCGCATTAGCTTGTATAAATGCTTGTCAGCAATTTTGCACACTAATTCCTCTGAGGCTTCCTTCAGAAGTGAGATATTCGCTAAGAGTGACATCATTATTTATCCATTGCCTAAAGGAGCCTGCTCAGTTTAATTTAGATTTTTTTCTCTCTCTTTAAGTTAAACATTTAATGTTTTTATGAAAACTTAGCCCAAATCCCCTCCCTTGATGGCTGTTTGTAAGGGCCTGCCACAGAGCAGCAGTCAACTACAGAAGTGGTGTTATTTCAGCAGACCAGGAGACCCACGCAGGCCTATAAATATTAGTACATCCTGCAGCCCAGCTGAGAGCTGCCAGCAGGCCTGTCACTGAAGCAGACTCAGGACTCACAGACGCCAAGTTTCTGTCAGGGTCTGAACAAATTAGCACAGAAGGCAGCACCAGAAACCGCGCAAGTCTGTGCTTGAGAAGGGGTACAGGATTAGTGGTTGGTAGGGGGGCAGTGGAATAATGGTAGTGGGTGGGAGAGGAGGAGGGAAGTTGAAATCTTTTAAGTTCTCCCTCTATCCCTCTAGCAGTCCTAAAAGAATAACATTCTTTTTGGATTAAGTAACTCTGGCTGGCTGGGAATGCAAAAGAGAATGTATTAAAAAAACAAATTGTAGATCTAGGTCAGGGACAAAGTTATCCTGGTTGAATCTATCTCTTGTCTAGTATGAGTACACTAAATTAAAATGCTTTAAAGGGCATAACATGCACAATAGGGATAAGTAAATGAAGATACCCTTTTAAGCAATACTGGATTTAAAAAATTAAATTTATGTAGTTAATGCAGGTTCTATATAATGTACTATAAGCGTTCCTTTAATCATTATCTGTGCTTTACCGATCAGTGGTGACAAATCAGTATAAAGGAGGGAGATTGAAAATCTGGCTGAGTGGTGCCACAACATCAACATGTCACTCAATGTCAGCAAGACCAAGGAGCTGACTATTAACTTCAAGAGGAGAAAGCTGGAGATCCACGAGCCAGTCCTCATCGGGGGATCAGGGGTGGAGAGAGCCAGCAACTTTAAATTCCTCAGCGTGATCACTTCAGAGGATCTGTCTCAGCTCCAGCACACAAGTGCCATTATGATGAAAGCATGGTAGCGCCTCTACTTTCTTAGAAGTTTGTGAAGATTCAGCAAGTCATCTAAAGCTATAAACAAGTTCTATAGTTACGTGGTGGAGAGTATACTCACTCATTACATCACTACTTGTAATGGAAACACCGATGCCCTTGAATGGAAAAGCCTACAAAAAGTAGTGGATACAGCCCAGTGCATCACGGGTAAAGCCCTTCCCATTGTTGAGGAGACCAGCTGTTGCAGGAAAGCAGCATCCATCATCAAGGACCCCCACCACCCAGGCCATGCTCTCTTCTCACTGCAGGAGCCTCAGGATCCATACCACCATATTCAGGAACCTCTCAACCATCAACACTGGGGACTTATTACCCCTCAACCATCAGGCTCTTGAACCAGAGGGGATAACTTCATTCACCCCACCACTGAACCATTCCCACAACCTATAGTCTCACTTTTAAGGACTCGTCATCTCATGTTCTCGATATTTAATGCTTATTTATTAATTATTATTATTATTATTTTTTTATTTTTGTATTTTCACAGTTTGTTGTCTTTTGCACATTGAACTTTCATTGATTCTGTTGTGTTTTTGTATCTACTGTGAATGCCCACAAGAAAATGAATCTCAGGATTTATCTCAGGATGGTGAAAATGAATCTCAGGATGGTGACATATATGTACTTTGATAATAAATTTACAGTGAATTTTACTCTGTGTGTAAATTAAGGCATCCTTTTACAATTCTGGATAAAAAAAGATAAGTTTATACAGTTTCTGAAGTTTAAATATACTATAAATGTCTGTTTATTCCCGATCTGTACTTTAACCTCTAACTTATATTTGTTCTTGTTAATTGTTGAATGTTGTTTTGGTGTTGTATGTCACGCCAACACATTACAGCAAATTCCCAATACATGTAAACGTATATGGTGAGGAAAGTTGATCTTTGACCCTTGATCCTTCTTAATTGGTCATTTTTTGATTGCATGTCGATTCAAAATCAAATGAGAAATGTTCTCGAGGAAATTTCCCTGGAGCTGTAACGCTGTTGTTGAACTTCTGGGGATACTTTTCAAACGTGCCATTGGGTGGTCACCAGGCAGAGCAGTCTGCTCACCACTTGTATTATTAGCCCGATTTTAATCCCACTGAAATAGAACAAACAGAAATCGGCAGGGTTACAACATGCAGGCTAACCACTGGGACCAACTGCCGAAACTGGTGCATTCCTTTAGATTATGTGTCAGGGTGAATATTTTCACAACGGTTGCCCTGTTGTTTTAAGTCGCACAAAAGAAACATTCTCACCAGTTTGAGGAGTTTGTGGCTTGCTAAGTTTCCTTACCAAGTTGGAAACAGTCTGCTCCAAAAACTTAACTCAAGTGATGACAGTAAAAGCTGTTATGTTTCAAGGCCACTTCACATACTTTTTCATGTCTGGTCCGCAGGTCCCCTTCCATAAGCCGCCCCCCATTCACATGAATTGAAACACAACCTCTGCACACAAATGAACCTACGATAATGGACCAGTGCGGGAACAATGAACCTTTTGTAAATGAGCTACATACTGAAAATAGTATGGGCAACCATTGTGGACTCGTGATCTACGTACGTGACTGAGGAACATACCAGTCTGAAGAAACTATAAATCAATTTTATTAAGAAAGAAACGTAACAGAAGCAAAAAAAATGGATGATAGGTTACAGAATTCTGCATTCCTCCTCGCTCCTCTTTCAAAATACCTCTTCTGTGGTTAGTGCGTCGCTTTTACAGCCTGGAATTCAGAGTCAAATTCCAATCCGTCTGTGAGGAGTTTGAATATTCTCACTGTGAATCACGTGGGTTTCCTCCAGGTGCTCCGGTTTCCTCCCAGAGTCCAAAGATGTACCGATTAGGAGGTGAATCGGTCCTTGTAAATTGTCCTCTGATTAGGCTAGGGTTAAATCAGTGGGTTGCTGGGTGGTACGGCTTGCTGATGTGAAAGTCCTATTCTGTGCTGCATCTTAAAGTAAATATTTAAATGTTAAAATGGCATTTTATTCTGACAGATCTAATTATATTCCATGAAGCTCCACTTTAATCTGGATGCTCAGGGAGCTTTCCACTAGCCCCACCCTGGAGAAACCAGACTCATTGAGAAAAAAAGGGTCTTGATGCTCCTCTTTTGCTTTGAAGCCTGAACTCCGAGGATCAGAGACCAAAAGGCCATCATTCACAATTCCGTAAAGCTGCTGCGCACACAGGAATTGCCTGACTGTGAAATGCACAAGGGCCATCATAGACCAGTACAGCACAGGAAAAGGCCCTTCGGTCCGCACAGTTGTGCTGAACCAATTAAATTAGTAATCAAATGGCCAACTAAACTAACGCATTCTGATGAAGGGTCTCAGACTGAAACATCAACAGTTTATCCTTTTCCATAGATGCTGCCTGGCCTGTTGAGTTCCTGCAGCATTTTGTGTGTATTACTTTGATTTCCAGCATCTGCAGATTTTCTAATGTCTGTAATCCCTTCTGTCTACGTAATATCCATATCCCTCTATTTTCCTCACATTCATACGCCTATCTAATGCCTCTCAAAAATTCCTAATGAAAGGTCATGGCCTGAAATGTCGACTGTTCTTTTCCGTTGATGCTGCCTGACCTGCTGAGTTCCTCCAGCAATTTGTGTGTGTTGCTTTGGATTTCCAGCATCTGCAAAATTTTTCATGCTTCTGTCCCTAATGTGTCTGCCTCAACCACCACCCCAGGCACCCACACTCTGTCTGTAAAAAACCTGCCCCTCACGTCTCCTTTGAAATTACCCCCCCCCCCCCCCCACCTTAACTATAGAGCCCTGGTGAGACCACACCTGGAGTACTGTGTACAGTTTTGGTCTCCAGGGTTAAGGAAGGACATCCTGGCTGTAGAGGAAGTGCAGCGTAGATTCACAAGGTTAATTCCTGGGATGTCTGGACTGTCTTATGCAGAGAGTTTAGAGAGACTGGGCTTGTACACGCTGGAATTAAGGAGATTGAGAGGGGATCTGATTGAAACATATAAGATTATTAAGGGATTGGACAAGATAGAGGCAGGAAATATGTTCCAGATGCTGGGAGAGTCCAGTACCAGAGGGCATGGTTTGAGAATAAAGGCTAGGTCATTTAGGACAGTTAAGGAAAAAATTCTTCTCCCAGAGAGTTGTGGGGGTCTGGAATGCACTGCCTCGGAAGGCAGTGGAGGCCAGTTCTCTGGATTCTTTCAAGAAGAGCTAGATAGGTATCTTATGGATAGGGGAATCAAGGGATATGGGGACAAGGCAGTAACCGGGTATTGAGAGTAGATGATCAGCCGTGATCTCAAAATGGCGGTTCAGGCTCGAAGGACCGAATGGTCTACTTCTGCATCTATTGTCTATTGTCTATATGGCCTCTGATATAGACATTTCAACTTTGGGAAATCCTTGATAAGATTTTTTAGACCCCAGGGGAGCCCTCCCAGAATCTTACAGGATCTTGAATCCATGGAAGTGAGTATTGGTGGAGAATACGACAGGTAGCTGGCTGGTGGTGTAGTGGCATCAGCACTGGACTTTGAGGCAAATGGTCCTGAGTTCAAATCCAACTGAGTCCTTGCATGCCTTCCATCTGTGCTGAGCTGAGTGTCAACCTAGCAACTCAGGTTTGTAAGAAAACAGTCAAATGCAATAGAAATGGCAAAATGCTGTCTTAAGTGTCACAATCCAGGAAAAGGAACAACAACATAACAGGTATTGGATGCAATATCTCATTTTGCATTCCTGTACAAGCCCCCTTTCATCCTGATTGGTTTAAGCTTTTACCAACCTCTGTTCTTTTTGTATTATGGTGTAAATCTCTTCCATAAAGATTTTATCAATGATTATAGTCTAAAGATTTTTTTTCCAGCTGAAGAATAGGAACTTGTTTGATATACCATATACATTCAATGAGGAATTAATACAGCAATCAATCTGCTTAATCTTTTAATGTATTTGGTTCACATTCTCCACATAATTAGCTCGTCAGAAATACTTCAAGCTCCAATAATCATGCCACTTCCATTGAAATGGTGCTGTTATACCTTAGGTAATTAACCAGACATATATCAATGCGCGAACTCAACTCAGCCTCCAAATAATGAGCTCTCCACGCTTAAACCCATGTTTGTTAAAAATATACCTTTCCAGCAAAAAAACTAATGACTTGATCTTTGTAGTGAAATGTTAAATGGAAATATAAATTCCAGATAGCTAGCAGATGGAATCGACTGATGATTGCCTTTCCAGCGGCCAATGATGAATAAAATTCACAAGATTCTGGAAGTTCTTTGCTGATATTACTAGTGTGATCACTCGGGTCGGGTGTGACGCTCTCCAAAGGGGTTGTCTGTTGGGGGTCTTCAGGTAGCTGTAGAGGCTGATCCAGTCTAAATGCTAGAGTGGATTTCCTTAATGGAGAACCTCTGTGCATGACACACACGCGGTCCTTGACAAATCGGGGTCCGGGTCTTGGAGCATGGAGTGCAGGATGACAGGTGACCCTTCCCTGCCGCAGCCTTCCTCGGCTTTCACTGCTGTTGTTATATGTCGTTGTTTTCCGCACCTCCACCGATGAGGTCTTGCTTGGATCACTCTTTGTCTGGAAACTCCCCCCTGACCTTTCTGCCTGGGTGACCCTGCCAGGAGCTGAATGCCAGATGGCTAAACTCCAGTATGACTCTCGTGATCTCAGGAACTCACTGGTGACGATCTTCAGAGAGGAGACAGGTGATCCAGACTCAATGCATATGTAACGCCCTGGGAAAGGTTTCACTGCTGATGTAATGGTTTCTCTGTAGCAGCAGTGTTTGGGTTGTGGCTGGAGATAACGGGGGCTTTGGAATGTGCCCCGTCCAGTGAGGGGACTGTTTTTTCTTGTTGTGTGCCCGACAGCTAGGGATTCACAGTCTATTTTTCGGCGAGAGATGAAGGGAGAAGACATGAGAAAGGAGAGGCCATAGACCACAGGACGGAGTGGACGTGGAGTGAGGGGCCGGGAGTTGATGACATCCGAGGGAGATCAATGGAGGACTGAGGGAGGGGAAATTGTGAGCTCCAACGTGCACATTAGACTATTTCATTAAAATGGGCCCTTCTCTTTTCGCTTTTCTTTACTAACCCTCTGGTAAGATTAAGAATTATAAAGCTAAATTGTCTAATTGCATATGGAGTCTGATATTTCATGGTACTGATTTGTAACAGGGGAACACATCACACAGCATTCATGCAAACGAGATTTCACACGTTTGGCGGAGCCAGCAACCATCTTCCCTGGACTAATGCAGCCGGCCGAACCTGAAGTCTAAACATATAACTAAAATCAATATGATCAAATCCGCCATTTTATCCAAACTGTGCTCTTATTTCCCTACTCACCTAAGCTGTGATCTGTCCCTGGCTTAGTGTCACTTCCTTTGTAGCCTCTCAACCACAGTGTTAATGCAGCTTCCAGGTTATTTTCTTGACTATGGGATACAGAGTTCAAAAAGGTCATAGGGTTGGTAGGAAGATCTTCATTAGTCAGGGAATTGAGTTCAAGAGCTGCGAAGTAATGCTGCAACTCTATAGAAGCCACACCTGGAGTATTGTGTTCGGATCTGGTCACCTCATTATAGGAAGGATGTGGAAGCTTTAGGAAGGGTGCCGAGAAGATTTACCAGGACGCTGCCTGGACCAGAGAGCATGCCTGAGTAGGATCGGTTGAGTGAGCTAGGGCTTTCCTCTTCAGAGCAAAAGAGGATGAGAAGTGCACAAGATAGGAGGCATAGATTGAGTAGACAGCTGAAAACTTTTTCCCAGAGCTGAAAAGACTAATACGAGGGGGCATAATTTAAAGGTCAGAGGTAAGTATTTTATGCAGAGTGGTGGCTACATGAAACACACAGCCTTGGGTGCCTTGGGAGGCAGATACACGAGGGACATTTAAGAGACTCTTAGATAGGTACATAGAGGATAGAAAAATGGAGGACTATGTGGGAGGGAAGGGTTAGATTGATCTTGGAGTAGGTTAAAGGGTTGGCACAATATAGTGGACAGAAGGGCCGGTACTGTGCTTTAATGGACTAAATTCTGCAGCCTCAAAAGTTCAAAATTCAATGTAAATTTATTTTCAAAGTACATATATGTCTCCATATATTACCCTGAGGTTCATTTTCTTGTGGGCATTCACAATAAGTACAAAGAGACACGCCAAAATCAAGGAAAATGCCAACAACACACACAGTGTTTCAAGTCAAGTCCCTTCATTTGCATAGTGCCAGCGAGTGCGACATCTGAATAATTTCTACCACACTCCTCATTATAAAAGCAGAGAAATGATTGCAGACAGGGAATGTGCATTGTATGTCACATCACTGGCGTCTGCAATCCAACAAATTCTGAAATAGCTCAAAGCCAAACCGGACTTCTTGGAGTTGATTTACAAAGCTCTTACTGAAGGAAGTGCCATTCTCATCTTTCTATGTGGCATGTCTTGTCTATGAAGTCTGTCTGAATCAGTTACCTGTCTCCCTGCAGTATCTCCTGAAGTGTCTAAGGGAAGCAAACATCAGCCTTCTGGAACTCGTTTGACATTATTGCTTGATACAGAGTTAATAAGCAAAAGATCCACCTCAAGCCATTTAGTTCTGTGTCTGTCGGTGAGTATAAAGAGTAATCTCGAGGTTGTGTAGTGTGATCACTCGAGTTGAGTAGGATGTTCTGCAAAGGGGTCGTCTATTGTGGGGGTCCTCAGGTGGATGTCGAGGCTGATCCAAGATCCATGTAACCATGGGGTGGATTCCCTTAATGGAGAATGCCTGTGTGTGACTTTGTTTCACAAGGGGGGCTGATGCATGGGCAGCCACCACGTGGTCCTTGACAGATTGGAGTCAGAGTCCAGGACGACTGGGGATCCTTTGCTGCCGTAGCCTTCCTCCACCTTTCCTGCTGTTGTGATGAGTCATCATCGTCCGCCAGCCCCGCTGATGAGGCCTTGGTTGGATCGCTCTTTGTCTGGAACCTCCTTCTTGACCTCGTTGCCATGGGCGACCCTAGCAGGAGCTGAGCTCCAGACGGCTAAACTCCAGACAGCAGCACTCTCGGGATCTCAGGAACTCGCAAGCTTCTCCACCATGACAAGGTGCTGATCCTCGGAGAGGGTGATGTAAAGAATACTAACTTGCAAATCAAACAGGGTAAGTACTTCCCACTTTAGCCCGGTAAAGCCACAGAACAAACCACAAATATAAGGTTTAAACATTAATCTGTCCTTGCATTCTGTTCCATTGTGAGGCCTGTCAAAAGAAGCTACCAGTGAGTTATAGGATATGCTTCTCTTACAGCAATCATCATTTTCAATGGGATCTTTAGTGTTACAATATTGTTGCTCTGTTGCTCTGCTACCAGTGTGATAGATATTTTAATCTTACTAATAAACACCACCAACACCATCAGATGCCTGACCCAGTTCTTGCTTCAGTATAATTACTGGGTCCCAGGGACAAAGTACATTTCTGGACATGTCATTAGAGGAAATGCTCCACTCTGATCAGTAAGAAAATCCAGCTGCTTTTCTAATTTTATCTGGAAAAAAATTCCATAAATTTCATTTCATGTTTTCAATTGAATATGCCATTGTTACAAAATATTGCAAATAACCAATAGCCTCCTAATAACCCAAGATAGAGAACTAATCTTGGCAACATATTAAATAATGCAACTAATTTTAAAATGTACTTTTAAATAAAAATTGAACAATTCTCGATCTTTCTTTTGAATAATCACCAGCATCCCTTAAGGCGCCAATGAGCAGGATTCTCAACACTTGGTACGAATAAGGAGAATGTTCTTCATGCACGCTCCATCTCTACGTATCTGAGCGGCACATTCTGAAATCACCTTTGCCTATTTATTTATTCACTCATTCATCCATTTATTTATCTATCTATCTATCTATCTATCTATCTATCTATCTATCTATCTATCTATCTATCTATCTATCTATTTATTTATTTATTTATTTATCTATCCACCCATTTATCTATTTAATTATTTAATTTAGTGAAAGATAGATAGATACTCTATTGATCCAAAAGGAAATTGAAGTGTCACAGTAGCATTACAAGATCATAGATATACAATATTAAAAGAGAAGTAAGAAAAATAAAGAAAAAAAATTACCTTAGGCAGTCTAACAAGAGGGTGTCATCTCTTCCCCAGCTATAGGTTGACCCATTATAGAGGCTGATGGTTGAGGGTAAAAATGACCTCATATAGCACTCTTTGGAGCAGCGCAGTTGTCTTAGTCTCCTCTGTTCAGCCAAGGTGTGAAATATTTCCCAGAATTGCCAGGATTTTCCGTAAGGTCCTTCGTTCTACCATAGCCTCCAGTGTGACTAAGAGAGCCAGCCTTGCTAATCAGTTTCTTGAGTCTGTTGGCATCACCATGACGATGCCATTGCCCCAGCACACTAGCACCTAGAAGATACAGCATGGAACAGGCACTTTCAGCACCACCCAGCAACCCATCGACTTACCACCAGCCTAATCGTGGGACAATTTACAATGACCAATTAACCTACTAACCTGTAGATCTTTGGACTGTGGGAGGAAACTGGAGCACCCAGGGGAAACTCGTGCTCATGAGCATAGATGAGACTAACCAGAACCCACTTTCCCCCTTTACTTACTGCAATGAAAATAAAGTTTTAAAGTATTAATAACTGTTGCATGTATTCTTGTAAAATTAACATTTCAATCAGGAATCCTGAATTATCTAAAAATTTGCTGAATCAACGTTCTATCTGATCACACACCTAATCGGACAATAAGTTCAAAGTTCAAAGTAAGTTTATTATCAAAGTACACATACATCACCATATACCTTGAGATTAAGTTCTTGCAGGCATTTTCAGGAAATTAATAAAATAGAATGGAATTTATAACATTTATATAAACAAAGACTGACGAACAACCAATGTGCAAAAGGAGACAAATTGTGCAAAGAACAATAATTTTTAAAAAGTAAAATAAATAATGCTGAGAACATGAGTTGTGGAGTCCTTGAAAGTGATTCTGTAGGTTGTGGAATATTTCAGTGTTGAGGTGAATGTGGTTATCCACTTTGGGCAACAGCCTGATGGGTGAAGGGTAATAACTGTTCCTGAACCTGGTGGTATGGGACCTGAAGCTCCTGTGCTTCCTGCCTGATGGTAGTAGCAAGTAGAGGACATGGCCCAAATGGTGGGGATCCTTGATGATGGATGCTGCTTTCTTGTGGTAGTGCGTCTTGTAGATGTGCATAGTGATGGGGAGGGCTTTGCCTGTGAGGAATTATCCACCACTTTCTATGGACTTCACTATCCTTGGGTATTGCTGGTTCCGTGCCAGCATTTAGGATACTCTCCACTCTGCCTCTTTTGAAGTTTGTTGAAGTTTTCGGTTATGACCAGTCCAGTTGAATTTCTGGTCAATTATGAACCCCAAGATGGAGATGGTTTGTCAAAGTTTTAGATGACATACCAAATCTACACAGTGGTCAGAATTAGGCAGAAGTCAGAGCTCTAACTTCCAATTAATGGGTCCATCACAGTTGATGACAAATTGATTTATCTTCCTTTGATAAGTGAAGAAAAAAAATCATATTATGCCAGGTTGTAGAAATGTATTTTATAAGTGGCAAGAAATTGCTGAGAGTTGTCTTGCAAAGGCATCTGGATGTTCCAATCCATGTTTTCCAAAGGACTGCTATGAGGGTAATTTCTTAATTATTATTTATCGTAAGGGAAATTGAACACTAATTTAAGGATGCCACCATTTTATTATACTCTCAGTGGGTACTTTATTAGGAGTCCAGTACCATGTTCATGGTCGTCTGCTGCTGTAGCCTATCCACTTCAATGTTCAATGTGTTGTCCATTCAGAGATGCTCTTCTGAACACCACTGTTGTAACGTGGTTGAGTTACTGTTGCCTTCCTGCCGGCGGAACCAGCCGAGTCATTCTCCTCTGACCTCTCTCATTAACAAGGTGGCTTTGCCCACAGAACAGCTGCTCACTGGATTTTTTTTTTGTGTTTTGCACCATTCCCTGTAAGCTACGGACTGTTGTGCATGAACATGCCACGAGATCAGTGGATTCTGACATTTCAGTCTATTTAGTACAGAGATGAAACTGAAACTTTTATTTTGAGAAATTTGTGAGTCTATGAGTCTCTGGAAGATCCTCCTGAAATGGTGGAGGAAGCAGAGTCTTTGATTTTTTTTGAGTCAGAGAAAGATAACCAATAGATTGAAAGTTTACTGGGTGATTAAGGAGTAAATCAAATATGTACTTGAGGTAATAACCACATAGCCATGATAGACCATAAGACATAGGAACAGAATTAGGCCATTTGGCCCATTGAGTCTTCTCCTCCATTCTATCTATTCCATCTTGGCTGATTTATTATCCCTCTCAACCCCATTCTTCTGCCTTCTCTCCATGACCTTTAATGCCTTTACTAATCAAGAAACTATCAACTTCTGTTTTAAATATATCCAATGACCTGATCTCCATAACTGTCTGTGGCAATGAATTCTACAGATTCATCACCGCTGGCTAAAGAAATTTCTCCTCATCTCTGTTCCAAAGGAACGTCCTTCCAGACTGTCATCTGGTCCTAGACTTCCCCACTATAGGAAACATCTTCTCCATGCCCTCTCTATCAAGGTCTTTCAGTATTCAAGCAACACACACAAAACGCTGGTGGAATGCAGCAGGCCAGGCAGCATTTTGTGTGTGTTGTTTGAATTTCCAGCATCTGCAGATTTCCTCGTGTTTGCTTTTACTTCCCATTTTCAATAGGTTTCAATGAGATTCAACCCCCAATCTTCTATCCCCCGGTGAGTACAGGTCCAGAGCCATCCAAAACTCTTACAACATTAACCCTTTAATTCCTGCGATTATTCTCATGTAAAATGGGGGAGCAGGTTTGAGGGGCTGAATGGCCCTCTCCTACTCCTGTTCATCTGCTTCCTTTTTTTTTTCATGGGTACAGTTCTACTGGCCTCGATAACTGCCTCAGTAAAGCAGCTAGCATAATCAAAGACCCTACCCATCCCAACCATTCTCTCTTCTCCCCTCTCCCACTGGGCAGAAGATATAAAAACCTGAAAGCACGTATCAGCAGGCTGAAAGACATTTTCTATCCCGCTATTAACAAACTGTTGAATGAACCTGTTGCACAATAAGATGGAGTCTTGACCTCACAATCTGCTGCGTTATAATCTTGCACTTTAATGTTTACCTGCCCTCCCTTTCTCTGTACTTTTTACACTTTATTCTGCATTGTTATTGTTTTACCTTATTCCACCTCAAAGCATTGTGTAATGTTTGATCTGTATGAAAAGTATTCAAAACAGGCGTGGTGACACTTGCAGGCTGCCTCAGACTGTGTTGGTCGTCGATACTTTTTAATGCATGTTTCAATGTGTGCGAGACAAATAAGGCTCATCTTTAAACTTTAAAAAACTATTTCACCATACCTTGGTACATTTGACAACAATAGACCAATTCCATTTCCATTTCCATGAATTTCGAGTAATTACTTTTGTAAAGTGCTTGAGAAGTTATATTTTTAAGAAGGGCTGTATTTATATATCCTCATTTTGAATGTGAATGATGATGTATTACAAAGTGTGCACTGGTTACTGAGACATCATAAATAAAACTTTTCTTCTTTTCAGCAGCACTCTAATTTTAATCAAATTTGACTTTATTATACAGTAATGCAGCCACAATGATATCAGTTTAAAATGATATCAGTTTTCTGGAAACTGCTTTTCATCTAATGGGTTTCTGCCTGATACTAATGACTAGTACGCTGTTGTGGCAAGACACTAAACAAAGGCCAGATACCTCACTAAGATGAGCAGATAACCTACAGAGATTTGCCTAGCTGCAGCGAATTTAAATTGGGAGCCTTAAAGCTGTTAGTCCAACATTAGAGCTGGATTATGTACATCAATATTCTCGACCTTCCACAGTAGAGAGCATATTAACGAGCTGCATCACTGCGTGATACTGAAAATGTACTATGGCAGACATGAGGGCTCTAAAACAGGTCGTTAGAACTGCACAGTACATTGTTGGCACCTGCCTACCCACCATCAAGGGCATATATGCAGGATGGTGCCAGTAACACCATGAAGGATCCCGCCTTGGACTGATTGCTCCACTCCCATCAGGGAAGAGGCTACATAGCATCCACCACAGTACCACTAGACCCAAAAACAGTTACTTCCCCCAAGGCTGATGAACAGCCCCCTTCCATTAACACGGCCCATCATACCCACTACCACCACTTTTTATCATTTCTTGTCAGTCACCTTACATACCTACACTCCTGTATTTAGCGTCCCTTTATGTACAGAGAATCAGTCAATGCATATAAATTAATCCTAAGTACTTATTACATTTATTGTGTGTTTTAAAATTGTGTTATTTATGCCTATTGTGTTTTTTTAATGCTGCATCGGATCTGGAGTTATAATCATTTTGTTCACCTTTGCACTTGTGTACTGAAGAATGACAATAAACAATCTTGAATGAGGGTGGCTCGAGTTTCCTCCCACAGTTCAAAGACGTACAGGCTAATAAGTCAGTTGGTCAAATGGGTGTAATTGGGCAGAGCGGGCTCTTTGGGCCAGAAGGTAACCACTCTGTATCTTAAAAAAAATTGAATAAGTAGTAAGAAAATTATTGGGACCTCTAACAAAGGATATAATAACTTCGAAAAGGATAATAGGATTGAGAAAAGTCAACACAGATTTATAAAAGGAAACCTCTCTGATGGATGAGACTGGTGATGATGTGGATTTCTGAAATGCTTGCAGTAAAGTCCTGCACCAGAGATCAGCCCCCAGGTTTGGAGCACCTGGAAATGGAGGTAATACAGTATTCTGTTATGAATTGACAGCGGTTCCCGACCTTTTTTATGCATTGACCCATACCATTAAGCAAGAGGTGTGTGGACACCAGGTTGGGACCCCAGTTACGGATAACAGAGTGAGAATAAACAGATCCCACTCATGTTGGCGGGTTGTGACAAGTGGGGATCAAGCCTTTGGTTGGGCCCTTGCTATTCATGACATACGTCAATGACTTGACTCGGCGATCCAGGTATATTCCAATGTTTGCAATATTGAACTAGGTGGAATTGTGAACGCAGAGGAAGAGATAAAATGGTTTCTAGAGGAAATGGACGAGCTAACTGAATGTGTGAAAGCACAACAGATAGAATAAAATGTGAATTTACTCTGATGCCTATAATAGAAATGTAGAGTATTAGTTTACAGTGAGATATTGGGAGTGTTGGTGTCCAAAGGGATATTTCCATTCATGTTGCTGAAGGCAACAAGCAATTAAGAAGGCAATGGTATGTTAGACCATAAGACATTAGAGCAGATTTAGGCCATTTAGGCCTATCAAGTCTGCTCCACCATTACCCTCTCAATCCCATCTTCCAGTCTTCTCCCCATAACCTTTGACGCCCTTACTAATCAATAAACTATCAACCTCTGCTTTAAATATACCCAACAACTTGGCCTCGATAGCCGTCTGTGGCAATGAATTCCACAGATTCTTCACCCTGTGGCTAAAGAAATTCCTCTTTGTCTCTATTCTGAAAGGACATCTTTCTATCCTGAATCTGTGCCCTCCAGTCCTAGATCCCTCAGTGTTGCAAACGTCCCCTGCACGTCCACACTTTCTAGGTTAGCCATTCCCAACCTGGAGCCTACAGACCCTACAGTTAATGGTAGGGGTTCATGGGATAAACAAATGTTGGGAACCCCTGATCTAGGCCTTTCAATATTCAATAGGTATGTTAATCTTCATAAGCAGAGTATTTCAATACAGGAGTGAGGAAATCCAATTGCAAAGATTCTTGGGGTTTTGTGTACAGGCTTTATTATAGGGCCAAGTTGCTAGCTCAATGCTCAACCCAGCACAAATGGAAAGCTGGCTGGATTTGAACCTGGGACCACTTGCCTTGAAGTCCAGTGTGGATGCCACTACCCCACTGACTACCTTACTCTTGATTTACAAACATCAAATTGTATAGCAAAGACACAGGCCAGACAGTTTGCCAGACCTATCAAGTCAAGTCAAATCAAACTTACTATCACATGCAATGAAGTAAAGTACAATGAAAAATGTGAACAACAGATAGGTAGGAACAAACAACATACAAAATTTGAATTATACATAAAATTATTCTCCGAAAGAAAACTATCCAAAAGCAAGGCACAGTGCAAAAAAAGGACAATGACACAATTGAAGGCAAGTCCATGGTAGCGCAAGAGATGGACTGTTGTGTTTTATTGCTGAGGTAAGGTTTGGGCTCAAGAATCTAGTGATTCGCCCAGTGCCTGCTCCCATCCTACACTAATTAAACCAAAAAGCAAAGTTTGCAGGTGCAAAACGTGGCAATGTTTGCAGGTGCGCTGGAAATATGAAATAAAAAAGAGAAAAATTTGGAAAATCTCAATGTCTGTGGTGAAAAGAACAAACAGAGTCTATGTTTCAGGTTGATGACCTTTCATCAGAACTGGGGAAATTGAGAGATTATAAAGTCACAGGTGCAGTGAAGGTGAGAAGGGTTTGTGTCCTCTTACCCTGACTCCTAAATTTAAACTTAAACTTCAGCTTAAACTTAAGTGTGCCTGTTTTTCTACCTGAGTGACTCCATCTGGCAGCAACCATTGCCCAGCAGGCAAAGTTAACTTTTCCCTCTGAGAAGGGAGCAATATACTTGCATCTTTTTAAATACAATGTTGATGAGCGTGTAGAAAAGTTTGTGCAGATTTGACAATCATCAAAAACTCTGACGAACTTCTGGAGATGCACTGTGGGGAGTATCCAAACTTGTTGCATTACAGCCTGGTATGGCAACATCAATGCTCATGAATGGAAAATACTACAAAACACAGTGGATATAGTCCAGTCCATCACAGGCAAATCCCTCCCCACCACTGAGCAGACCTACAAGGAGCATTGGCACAAGAAAGCAGCATCCATCATCAGGGATCCCCACTACCCAGGCATGTTCTCTTTCACTACTGCCGTCAGGAGGGAGGTACAGGAGCTTCAGGACTCATGCCACCAGGTTCAGGAATAGTTATTACCTTTCAACCATTAAGCTACTGAACCAGCATGGATAACTTCACTCACCTAAACACTGAACAGATTCCACAACCTATGGACTCACTTTTAAGGACTTCACAATTCATGTTCTCAATATTATTTATTTATTTGTTTTCTTTTTGTATTTGCATATATTGTCTTCTTTTGCACATCAGTTGCTGGTCAGTCTTTGCTCATGTGCAACTCTTCATTGATTCTATTGTTTTTGTTGTATATACTGTGAATGTTTGCAAGAAAATGAATCTCAGTGTAGTAACACACACAAAATGCTAGAGGAACTCAGCAGGTCAGGCAGCACGTATGGAAAAAAAAACGTAAACAGCTGACATTTTGGGCTGAGATCGTTCATCAGGACTGGAAAGGCCGGGGGGGGGGGGGGGGCGGGGGAAGAATCAGAATCAGGGTTGTCCATGGTGACATACGCATACTTTGACGATAAGTTTACTTTGAACTTTGAAGTTCTTAACTTTAGACGTAATATTCTCCACTAATAACAAAATATACACCAGCTAAAATACATCCTGCAAGTACACTGTAAGACCAGGCAAATCAACTCTGACAGATACTTACATTGAAAATGTGTGACTATGTCCTGTACCCTGAGGTTAAAGCAGACCTTCACAAAATTATTTTTGCCATTGTAGATTGTTTAGCCACCAATGCCCAAGGTACTTATGCCTGTATCTCGGTACTTTTGGGCGGCACAGGTAGCATAGCGGTTACCATAAGGCTGTTACAACGTCAGTGGCCTGATTTCAATTCTGCCGCTGTCTGAAAGGGGTTTGTACATTCTCCCCATGACTGTGTGGGTTTCCTCTGGGTGCTCGGGTTTCCTCCCTCATTCTGAAGATGTACGGGTTAGTAGGTTAATTGATCACTTTGGTGTAACTGAGTGGCATGGGCTTGTTGGGCTGGAAGGGCCTGTTAGCATGCCATATCTCTAAATAAGTTAAAACTTCAAAAGAGCACTTTGCATTTTGCACTATCATAGACTCATAGAAAAGTACAGTACAGAAACAGGCCTTTCAGCCCATCTAGTCCATGCTGAACCATATAAGCTGCCTACACCCATTGACCAGCACCAGGACCATAGAGCTCCATGCCCCTGCCATCCGTGTACCCATTCAAACTTCTCTTAAATACCTCTTCCTTTCCCGTCCTGATGAAAGGTCTCAGGCTGAAACATTGACTGTTTGTTCACTTCCATAGATGCTGCCTGACCTACAGAGTTCCTCCAGCATTTTGTACATGTTGCTCTGGATTTCCTGCATCTGAGGAAACTCTTGTGTTTATATCTTCCCCACTCATGTATGTTCTTCTCAGTGCAATTCATTAGGGGTTGTCTTCCTGGGAATGGAGGAGGCTGAGAGGTGACCTGAGAGATGTAGAGACTAGGTGACCAAAATCTTTTCCCTTTGATGGATGCGTTAAAAACAAGAGGGCTTTGGTATAATTTGAGAGGTGGAGAGCGAAAGTGAGGGGAAGGTTTATAATTCATGTTGTGGTTGGAATCTGAAACACACTGCCTGAGAGACTAGTGGAGGAAGGAAGAGTTAGAGTCTTAGAGGATTACAGCACAGAAACAGACCTTTCGGCCCTCCTAGTCTGTGCTCAACTTTTATTCTGTGTAGTCCCATTGACCTATCCCTGGACTATAGTCCTCCATACCTGTCACATCCATGTACCTATCCAAACTTCTCTTAAATGTTGAAACCCTCATCCACCACCTCCTCTGGCAGTTCGTCACACTCTCACCACCTTCTGAGTGAAGAAGTTCCCCCTCAGGTTCCTCTTAAATATTTCACTTTTCACCTTTAACCTATGACCTCTAGCTCTAGTCTCAGCCATCCTCTTTGGGAAAAGCCTGCTTGCATTTATCCTATCTATACCCTTCATAATTTGCATACCTCTATCAAATCTCCCCTCATTCTTCTACACTCTAGAAAATAAAGACATATCCACTCTTTCCCTGTAGCTCAGGTCAAATTCTGACAATATCCTTGTAAATTTTCTCTAGATAATCTCACAAGGTTTAAGAAGCAATTGAATTGCCAAGGCATCAATGACTCAGGGAGTAATATAGGCCAGTATAATGGTTGGCATGGGCAGGCTTGTTTCTGTGCTTTGTGACTCTGTGACTCTAAGGGCTAGACCAAAACTGAATGACTAGGCCATATGGTACTGTGAGGCCGGTTCTTACTTCAAGCTCACTTTCCTCTCCTATCAATCAGCAACCTTGGTGCTTCATACAACTTCAGCTGTGAATGTACTCAGTGACCAAGTATCCACAGCACTCTGGGGCACCGCATTCCAATGTTCGCAGTCCTCCGAAAAATGGAATTTCTCCTTTTCCAGTCATAAATGGCCAACTACTTCTCCTGAGACAGTGAGGCCTATAATTAGAGGAAACGTTTTGTCCCCTCTGCCCTGCCTCATTCCTCTCTGATTCTGCATCTCCCAGTGAAATCTCTCTCATTCTACACACCGGTGATCATAGCCCAGTTTTAAATTTCTCCTCTCAGGACAGGCCTCTCATCCGAGGATAAATCTTGTGAATCTATACTGTAGTTAATCCTGCTCAGCATGCAGAGCCCAAAAATATTTAGGGTTCCTTACAGTTGCAACAAGGTTTTCAGCTTAAGCACAATAACGGCCAACATACCATTTGCCGTCCTTTTCGCTTGCAATTTCAAATTCAAGATTGAAGATTGTTTATTGTCATTCATCAGTACACAAGTGTAAAGGAGAGCAAAACGATTGTTACTTCAGATCCGATGCAGCATAAAAAACCCCACAATAAGCAAAAAGAATACAATAAAGAGAACAAAATTAGCATAATAAATATAAATATAATGGCAATTTTATAAAACACAATGTAATTGTTATATACTGTACATAGACTGATTGTATGTAGAAGTGAAGGGGAATAACCAGTTGTTGATGTTTTAGGCCAAGGTTCTCGATCAGGATTGGAAAGGGAGGAGGCCGCCACCCTGTAGCTCCTTTCCTTCCCCCCACCTTCTTATTCTGGCTTCTTTCTCCTTCCTTTCCAACCCTGATGAAGGGTCTTGGCCTGAAATATTGACTGTTTATTCCTCTCCATGGATGTTGCCTGACTCGCTGAGTTCCTCCAGCACAACCTGAGGTTCATGGACCCCTTGCATAACGGTGTTGGTCTACGGCACAGAAAAGGTTCGGGAACCCTTGCCCCAGCACTTCGCATGTGATGCAGGACTCAGGGACATTCTCTTGAAATTCTTCCACATGGCATTGAAATAATTAGCATTTTACATCAGCACATCAGGATAGGACAAGGCTATAGTTGACAATCAGGATTATCCATAAATCATTTGGGACTATCAGTGTAAAGTAACTTGTCATTAAATGATGACCAACATTCTCTCTAATTTATTTCACACACTGCTTCAGTGTGCTGAATGGTGGAGGAAGAGTGGATGAGAATTAGATTGTGTTTCATTGATCACAGAGTAATTATCAGTCTAATTTCAGCATATGATCGCCTGGTAGTAATAGTCTACAGTTTCACTTCATAGCTATAATGTTAATAATTGCAATTGAAGATCACAATTCCTTTTATCTGTGACTGAATCAGAGCTGCATTTCTTCCTGTGATGAATCAGAAGTTATTTCACCACGTCACAAAATATAGTTAATGAATAGAAATCCTGCCTATATTATTATCACATGTATATTTTTGCAGTTTAGTCTTTTTTTATGTATTGTCCTGTACTGCTGCCACAAAGCAACAGATTTCACAACATATGACAATGATAATCACAAACACGATAAAATGTGCAGATGCTGGAAATCCAAAGCAACACACACGGAATGCTGGAAGAACTCAGCAGGTCAGGCAGCATCTACAGAAAAAAAAGCAGTGAAGGGTCTCACCTGAAACATTGACTGTGGACTCCTTTCCATAGATGCTGCCTGGCCTGCTGAGTTCCTCCAGCATTTTGTGTGCGTTACAGTGATAATGAGACCAATTCTGATTTTGATTCTGTGATTAAATCACAATGACATAACACTGAATTTTAGACTTACATTTACAACAGCACCACCGTGACCACTGTGCTTAGGGTATACAATAAATTGTTATTTTATTTGTACTTCAACTTTCTTTATGCTTGTTTATATGTTCGTATAATTAGCTGTTTATCTATGAATGTTCAATTTATTTTCAGTCATTTGTAGTACAGATGGTTCTGAACTTCTGTAGTTTCTTTGTAAGTCTGCGTCTTGGCAGCAAAAGTCAAGGCTGTCATTGTTTAAAGATTTGTTAGCTTTATTTGTCACATATACATCAAAACATTGAAACATACAGTGAAGTGTGTCTCTTGAATTGAGAATGTGCTGGAGGCTGCCCACTTCTGACGCCAAGGTAACATGCCTACAACTTACCAAACCCTAATCTGTATGTCTTTTTGGAATGTGGGAGGAAATTAGAGCACCGGGAGGAAAGCCACGCGGTCATGGGGAGAACGTACAAACGCCTTGCAGGCAGCGGTGGGAATTGAACCCTGATCTTACAGCTCCAAAGCATTACGCTACTGTGCTGTCCTCACATGATGCCTTATCAGCGAAGGTTCCCTTACCTGTCCAGTTTCTGTATAAAGAACGGTCATGGGGCAGGTTCTTCGTTGAGAGTGAACTGTTGCAGTTCAGAATCAGAATCAGGGGTCTGAATGGATATTGATTAGATGTTATGATCTGGTTGGCTGGTCTAAAACACTGTGGACAGTTTAGCAGTAGATAGATTCTGATTGACTAGCTTTGAGGGAGCTCCGTTGGAAACGTTTACTTTGCTGACCAGATCTCGAGACGACTGGCGATTCATTGATTGTTGATGTTGTTGTTTCTCTTTTCTCCGTGAGGGTTTGTATACCAGATCAATGCTGATGTGCTTGTTGTTGGATCCTTCTGTAGAGAACCACGCTTCGAGAAATTCTTGTTTACTTTTTTTGCGCTGTCCTGTTGAAATGGTGTCCTTCTTCATCTTCATGAGCTGATACTAGCAAGAGTGGGTTGTGCCTTCTGCTTGCTAGCTGATGCTCGTGTAGCCTGGTCGATAGTTTTCCTCCTGTTTGAGTAACACGGTTCTCATCGCGGTCACTACACTGGATTTTGTAGATAACGTATTATCGCAATGACGATGGACTCCCATCACCCGGTTAGTTAGTTATCTGCTACTTGCTCACAATGCTTTAGTGTTATTTCTTTGTTATGAACATTTAAGGAAACTGCCGCAAGATTCACACCTCATTCTTCATTTATGAAAAAACCTCCAGACCAATATCATCTCCAGGTCCAGCAACTATCTCATTTGAGTCATGCCTGTAATTAACACTATGCAACCTCGCAACCCTTCATGAGGAACGAACACAGAATGCTGGAGGAACTCAGCAGGTCTAGCAGCATCTACAGAGAGAAATGAACAGTTGATATTCTGTTGCCTGACCTGCTGAGTTCCTCCAGCATTTTATGCGTGTTGTTCCGGATTTTCAGCATCTGGAGAATCCCTTGTGTTTATAGTCCTTCGTGAATGCCATTATTTTTGCAACGTCATATTTTAGTAAGAACATTGTGTCCATTCTCTTAATTTGGTTACTCATTCTGTAGTTTCTTTTCTTATTTAACATCACCCTCTACTCTAAGATATATATTTTTGTGCTGCAACCATTTGCAACTACAACTAAATGACATTAGTTATCACAATCATACTCCAAATCATCTGACTCATCCTGCCGATTCACTGTGGGTAAAATAATAATCATTTCCGGTTTAAGTCATCTTGAGGTTGAAGGGGCTCCAGCATTTGATGTAAGCTGATGGTTACCATCATGGTTCCGAATGTATCAAAGGGACTAGAGTTCCACAAGCTGGATCGTACTGGCAAATCCTGATTTCCCGAAGTCAGAAGTGAGCTGGAGGTCAAACACTGGGCAGTTTGACCTCCTGCTCCATCACATCTGGACCCCAAGCCAGTGAAACACATCCTGAGCTGAGGGGGAAACTGTGCCACAGGCTGTACTGAGCACAGTCTAACCCAACAGAGAAGCCCTGATGGAGGAGTCTCGGCCCGGCACATTGGATCTTTATTTCTCTCCCGTAGACGCTGCCTGACCTGCTGAGTTCCTCCAGCACTTTGTGCCTGTTGCTTAGTATCATGAGGACATTTGTTTTTAAGAAGGGTTTTCCACTTACTGCCTGGCCGCCACGATAATTTAGTGATTAGTGCGATGCTGTTACAGCTTGGGGCATTCCGGAGTTTGGAGTTCAATTCCGGCACCACCCTTTTAAGGAGTTTCCTAGGTCCTCTCTGTAAACCATGAGGGTTTCTTTCAGATGCTCCAATTTCCCTCCTCAGTCCGAAGGCGTACCAATTAGCAGGTTAACTGGTCACTGTAATCTTCCTGTGATCAGACTGGTATTAAATAAGTGTGTTGCTGGGCAGTGGGGCCCAGTGGGATCGAAGAGCCTGTTCCATACTGTAACTCTCAATAAATAAATACTAAATTGAGAACTTTATATGAGAGAATGTACAATAGCTTGGATTTAATCTGACCCTTTAAAACTGCCTGGTATGAAGAACAGGGTTTCGTTTGTATTGACCTGCCAATCTTAAGGAAACAATGCATAGCCAGTTTATTAAAAGTGCACTGCAGGGAGAATAAATGGAATAGTAGTGGAGAACCTTGTCCTTTCACCTCGGGGACTTGAGTTTGAGCCGAGGCCAGACTAATGGGATAAAAGCCTTCTCTCTGACAGCTGCAAGGAGCCTGCATGAAATGAGTTTGGGCAGCCTCCATTCAGTTCATGGAGGGCGAGAGTCCACGGCACAAAATTGCCTATAAATCAGCAGCAATTAGCACCAAATTGGCAGAGTCATTCAGAAAGGCTAAAGAGATGGCTGCTGTGGGAAATGGAAATGTCATTTTGATGCAGTAGGTGGGTGCTTTCCTGACACGAAGGTTAAGCCTCATTTTTGGGCCAACTCATGACTTTGAAGTACTTAAGCCGACAGTGAACAGAGAGCAACACAATCTTCTCCATTACTCCACGGCATCGGAGCACATCTCAGCCGGCAGTGCGACAAGAAAAAATTTTGTAGTGCCACATTAGAAATGATTTCTGAGGAGATCAAGGCCATTATAGGGAAACATTACGAAGGCAAGTGATAATTCAATGCAAAGGGAATATTCCCAAGTTAAAGCAGCCCAGGGAAGTGCCAGAAACATGATCTAATCAGTGCACCCCATCAGTCTGTACATTACAATTATTTGTACATTGTTTTTATATTTATATTTACTGTGTATTCTTTTATAAATTTTGTGTTTTTTTGTATTTTTAAAAATTCTTCATCCGATCTGAATCCGCAATCTGAGTCCTCCTTTTCACTCGTGTCCTGAAGAAACGATCTGATACAGTAAACGATCTTCAATCATTAACAGTATCATGAATCTATAAACTGTCCTATTGCAGTCGCTAATATCCACTGTCCCAACTCATGCCTTCAACAAGGCAGTATTCAATGCGTCGGATTACAGAATATTGCACACTTAGAATCTGGTTAGCTTTCAGTATCATGTCTTGGGCTACTTTCAGAGCAGTGTAGAGAGAGTTCTTTTGAATAGCATCGGATTTAACTCTTATTAAATATGCCTGCATAATCAAGGATTTAAGAACCCTTTTCTATCAGCATATGACCACAGTGCACTATTTAAAGTTTCTGTAATTTCTCACCCACCCCCACCCCCCAATTCCAGCTGTGGCACATTAGTTAACAACTCACCCATAGGATCTCAGCATAGTGCACTGTTCCCAGTGGGGCCAGACAGAAATATGTGCAAAAACAAACTTTGTTGTTCTATGTCAGTAGTAAATCCTGTGACCTATTCACTTAGTGCTGACAGGAATTATTTTTTTGTAGTGCACCTTTCAGCCTTGAACAGCTATCAGCCATATGTTGGAGTGGTCCTTTGGGCCAGCTTATCATTAACAGGCCGCAGCTGGAGGTACAAGAACCCCATAGACTGGAATGACATTACACTAATTGACAGAGACATCTCACTACCTTTCAGAATAATAGGTTATTGTACAAAATGCGTTTTGCTGATCAGTGTCATAATAACCAAATAATAGCGAGGGTATGGTGGGAACTACTGACTTTCTGACAGTGTAAGACCTGCAAATATAACATCTGGTCAATTTAAAATTCCTGTTTCAGCTTTCAAATTAAAGCTAAAAGTGAGACATTGATAATCAAAATCCCCATAGCCAAAGAGACATTAAGCATGAATTCATGTAAACCTGCAAAAGATTCATAAATGATACTCTATTAAATATTTCTGTTCTGTTCTTTTTCTCCAAGACCAAGATTGTATGTAGCTTAGTTATAAGTTTCAACTGTTTACTTACACTAAAAATGATGGAAAATGTTATTTTTACAACTTTCATCTATCCTGAAAAAGTACTGGCAAATGATAAATAAAGCTGAAAAGTTCAAAGTAAATTTATTATCAAATAATGTTCCTGCTGCTGTCTGTGAGGAGTTTGCACGTTTTCCCTGTGACCAGGTGGGTTTCCTCCGAGTGCTCTGGTTTCCTCCTGCTGTACCAGTTATTAGGTCATTTGGTTATTGTCAATTGTCCTGTTAGGGTTAAATCGGGCATTACGGGGTGACACGGCTCAAAGGGACAGAAGGGACTATTCCATGCTTTATCTCAATAAATAAAATATAAATACTGTATACAACCTTGAGTTTCATTTTCTTCCGGACATCCACAGGAAAACAAAGAAGTACAATAGAATCCATGAAAAAAACGCACACATAAAGAAGTCCGATGAACATCCAAAGAGGACAAATCAAGCAAATAATAAAAATGTCACCAAATAATACTGAGATCACGAGAACGTATACAATCCAATGACTGTTTCAAAGCTATAATATTTTTCAATTTTAAAAATGGCATTGGTAAAATTGCTTCAGCAGAGATCTTTTCATCAGGATTGATATCCGACAATTATGTTTAAATCACTCGACATTTAAGAGCTTTTACATGATACACAGTATTTTGCCATAATGGAGAAGAATTGGTAACACTAAATATCCAAATCATATCATTCAGAATTTAGTCACTGTGGCAACCATTATAATTCCCAATTGAGATGCTTCATATTTCAGGATATTAGCAACCAAAGCTGTAGAGTCCTCTTCACTTCATTGCTGCAAAAAATATGCAAAAGGAAAATGAGACAATGAGGATCTCCTCTTCTTTAGTTACATTGGAAAAGTTACCACATCCTATAAGTTCAACCATAAGTCTTGGCTTTAGAATTTAAAATGACTATGGTTGACATTTTGGAAAGATAAGAACACAAAATGCACTTTCATCCAGTTCGGTTCACACCACCTCTTACATGTTTATACAAATGCAAACTTTGTTTATCTTCTTCCTTTATACCAGGGCTACATCCCCATAATTCAATCTTCCATCACTGAAATCTATACAGATTTCATAGTCATTGTACTCATTAATTCTATAATAATCAGATTTGAGAATCAGAATGAAAATCAGGTTTAATATTACTGGCATATTGTGAAATTTGTTGTCTTTGAGACAACAGTACAATGCAATACAGATTAATAGAGTGGGTGATGAGGGTCCTTAATGGTGCATGCCACTTTTTTTGAGGCACCACTCCTTAAAGATGTCCTGGATACTATGAAGCCAGTGCCCATGATGAAGCTGACTAAGTTTACACGTCTCTGCAACTTATTTTGATTTTGTACAGTACCCACCACCCATACCAGACGTTGATGCAGCCAGTTAGAATGCTCTCCATAGTATATCTGTAGAAGTATGCGTGTCTTTGGTGACAAACCAAATCTGCTCAAACTCCAAATGAAACATAGCTGCTGTCATGTCTTCTTTGTAGCTGCATTGATATGTTAGGTCCAGGATAGATCCTCAGAGATACACAGGAACCTGTATTTGCTAACTCTTTCCACTTCTGATCCATCTAAGAGGACAGGTATGTGTTCCCTCATCTTATCCTTTTTTGAAGTCTACAATAACAGTTTTTTGGTTTCACTGAGTGCAAGGTTGCTGCTGCGACACCATTCATCTAGCTGGTATACCTCACTGCTGTACACTCTCTCATCACCAGCTGAAATAGTTGTATCGTCAGCAAATTTATAGATGGCATTTCAGCGGCACCGAGCCACACAGGCGTGGGTGTAGAGAGAGTAGAGCAGTGGGCTAAGCACACATCTCTGAGGTCCACAAGTGTCGATTGTCAATGAGGAGGAGATGTTATTACCATTCCGCACAGATTATGATCTTCTGGTTAGTAAGTCGAGGATCCAGTTGCATGGGGAGGTCCAGAGGTCCAGGTTCTGGAGCACTTCGATAAGAGTTGTAGGAATGATTGTGCTGCAGTCAATAAACAGCATCCCGACAGATATATCTCCTCCCCTCCATCCAAAACCACTCATAAACACATTTTAAACATGAATGCGTCAGAATCTAAATCCGGAATTATGCCTAATGTTGGGCCAAATCAGGTCACAGATATTTCGACAGATCACCCTGTAAATAGATTAAAAAATCCTCCATTAGGCCTCATCAAACGAATTAGAATATAAATGTAATGCTGCGGCTTTACAGGGCAGTGGTCAGACCGCACGGAGTATTGTGAGCAGTTTTGGGCTCCTTATCTAAGAAAGGATGGGCTGGCATTAGAGAGGGCTCAGAAGAGGTTTATGAGAATGATCTCTGGAATGGAACATATGAGGAGTGTTTGATGGTTCTGGGCCTGTATTCACTAGAGCTTAGAAGAATTTGGGGGGGGGATCTCATTGAAGTCTACTGAATATTGAAAGGCTTAGATAGAATGGACGTGGAGAGGATGTTTCTAATAGTGGGGCTGTCTAGGACCAGAGGGCACATCCTCTGAATGCAAGGATGTCCTTTGAGAACAGCGATGAGGAGGCATTTCTTTAGCCAGGAGATGGTGAATCTGTGAAATTCTCTACCCCAGTCAACAGTAGAGGCCAAGGCACTGGATATATTTAACGTGGAGGTGGATAGTCAGGGCTTCATTAGTCAGGGCGTCAAAGGTTATGAGGAGAAAAGAGGAGAATGGGGTTGTGTGGGATAATAAATCGGACGTAGTTGAATGGCAGATCAGACTTGATGGGCCAAATGGCCTATTACTGCTCCAATGTCTTATGGCCTTATTCCAAAAGGATCTCAACTATTTCCGTTTATGATCAACCCAATTAATTAACCCAATAATTTACACATATGACTAGACCAATAAATCACATCCATTACAAATTAGAAAATAAATGTGGTTAATCAATCGGCGGCATCTCACATGAATTTACTCTGCAGTGCCATAATTAATCAAATGCTGGGGTTCTCAGCAACAGTGTTCCGATTTGCAAGATCCCATAAGTAAAACTGAGAGGAACAGTGAGTTAACCTTTTTGTGGGTGATACTGGCTGAAAAAGGAACGCAGGATGGCAACCTCCTGCTTCTGAAATCCTTATGCCAACATGGTTTCAAAAGAAACTTTGATGATGGTCTCAGCAAATGGCTGGCAGTTGTGATGAGAGGCCTAGGTGAGGATGGTGAGTGCTGGAGTACAGAGACGAGACTTGAGGCACGGTTTTGAGACTGAGGCAAAATCAGGGCTCTTGACTAGATGCTAGACGAGAACCCAAACAAGACAGAAATTTAAGTGCATTCGCAGACTGAGCTAAAGATGAGTTGACGACTGAGCACCGAACCTGAGTTCGGGTGCTCGCTAGATACTAAAACCCTGACATCACAACATGGTGTCCAATTAGCGGAGTGGGCCAGAATCTTTAAAGGGGCTGCACCACCTAACCATACTCCAGAGGATCTACACTCCATAAATCAGTCGGCTGCGTCACGTAACAGATTTGTCAGTCTAACTGAAGTGCTTCGCTCCTGAAGTAGGTTTCAGCCCCAATCTATCTGACTCTGAGAAATCAGTTCCCCGCAAGGAGGGAAGTGGAATTAGAGGTATAAACCCAGGAGATTCCACAGATACTGGAAATCCAAAGCAACACACACAAAATGTTGGAATTACTCAGCAGGTCAGGCAGCATCTGTGGAAATGAATAAGCAGTTGAAATTTTGGGCCAATACGCTTCATCAGGATTGGAAAGGAAGAGAGCAGTAGCCACTCCACAGAATAAGAAAGAGGCTTCTTATTACTTTTTCATAAGTACGTTGTCGATATTCGAGTTGCCTTTCTGATAGACATTCCTGAACAGAAGAAAATGCTCATAGAGATTTTGCTAAGATGTGGTTAGCTACATTGTTCTTCATTTTTAAAAATCATTATATGAGAACGGAATTCATATTGTGCTGCCAATATCTGATCACTGAGATCAGCAGCAAACAAAATATCTGGTTTTGTGAATGAATGGTGACTCTGTGGAATTCTCTGCCACAGGAAACAGTTGAGGCCGGTTCATTGGCTATATTTAAGAGGAAGTTAGATATGGCCCTTGAGGCTAAAGGGATCAGGGGGTATGGAGAGAAAGCAGGTACAGGGTTGTGAATTGGATGATCAGCCATGATCATACTGAATGGCGGTGCAGGCTTGAAGGGCCGAATGGCCTACTCCTGCACCTATTTTCTATGTTTCTATGTTATCTCTGTGGTGGGGAAGGGGTTCAAAGGCTGATAGATTGGTCTGAAAGAAAGAATGCATTCATTTGATGTCCCTTTTTGCCTTAAGACTATTTTTTTCTGTTGTATTCCAAAGATGTACAGGTTAGTGGGTTAATTGGTCACATGGGTGTAATTGGGCGGCACAGAATCATTGGGTTGGAAAGTCCTGTTACCGTGCTGTATCTCAAATAACAAGCTTCTGAAGTTGCCAAATCTGTTTTACTATGTCTTCCTAATGACTACGTAATTTTAAGCTAATGAGTTCCAATGTATCCTGTGTTCTTACGGTAAACTACTCGGGTGGTGGGGTGGGGATAGATCTCTACCAAAGAAGGTGTAATGTTGCTTCTTTCCTCCGCTAACCTGGGGGTCATTCTTGGGCAAGGTGTAGCACCTGCTTAATCCCTCCCCCCGATTAGGGTCACATGGAGCTTTGGGAGCAGGTGGTGGATGGTCGAATGAGCAGCCGGTGCAGATCGCAAGTCCTGGTTCTGCAGCCACTGACGCCGGGCAGGCAATCTCTGAAGAGTGTTGATAATGGCTAGGGGTCACCCGTCTTGTAAAGACCCTGCCCAGAAGAAGGCAATGGCAAACCACTTCTGTCGAAAAATTTGCCAAGAACAATCATAGTCATGGAAACCATGATCTCCCATCTCATATATCATGGCACATAATGAATGAATGAACTAAACTATTTGAGTATACTAGCATAGTGGTGTCTGATACACATTCACCAGAATCCCCTGTCTCAAATTCAGAAAGATTGTGATTTGAAATGGGAAAAAAATCTATTCATATTTGGCCTGAAGTTTTATCATTTTATGTACATAAAGGGTCCAGGTATCCCAATTTGTGTATGTATGTCTTGTTTATTAATGGAAGATATATAAACATCTTGGGATTACTCTAGATTAAAAATTGCACGAGAGGAGGGGTTAGTTAATAAAATTCTTCTTCAAACCATTGCTTTCAAGGGCAAACAAGGTATTAACGGTCAATTACAAGTTTTTTGCCTGAATTGCTCACTGATTACAGAAATATCCAGGAATGAGCTTCCAGTGGAAGTGGTGGATGCAAAGATGCGGGTTTGATTTCGAGAAGTTTGGGTGAGTACGTGGACGAAGGGCTATGGTCCAGGTGAGGGTTGACGGGAGAGTAACAGTTTGGCACAGACTGGATGGGCAGAAAGGTTTGTTTCTGTGCCGTAGTGCTCTATGACTCTTTGACTCTATAAAAGCTCAAGCACATTACAGAGCTCTACCTGCCCTCGCTCAGGGTGACTTGTGGATGCAGAGGACAGGTATTCACTTTAACTTACACAAAATGCTGGAGGAACTCAGCAGGTCAGGTAGCATCTATGGAAATGAAACAAAAAACAGTCGACATTTCAGGCTGAGACCCTGCATCAGGACTGGACTGGAAAGAGAAAGAAACTAGAATAAAAAGGTGGAGGGCGGAGGGGAAGGAAGATAGCTAGAGGGTGATGGGTGAAGCTCTGTGCTCTCTCTGTGAGTGCCTCAATTTCTGATTGCTTCAGCCAATTTCAGCACCGTGGCAACAATGATGTAGTTTGCCATGGCCAAAGTTCAGCATGCAAGGGTTAAAAGTTAATCATGAATTGAAGAGATTCCCCTTTGCATAACAAAGTGGGGGAAGTAACCTCTCACAATAAAAATAAATATGGAAAGCAGTTTTCAGGGACTAAAATGACAGACACCCCGGATAGCTCTTTCCCTTGCAGTGCCATTTTATAGAAATTTACAGGAAACTTCAAACTTACACCGAATCATCTGTACCCGAAAGGAGGCTCTTAGGGCATGAACTCCGGCATAGAAAGGTAGTGCCTTTGCTCATTAACACTTTAGACCAAATTTATGGGCACACCAGAATTATTCAGTCACACACTAAACCTCAGACATTCATGCATGAGTTTCTTCAAATTTGTCACACCCCCTGGAGCCAATGCAAAGATGGTTGTCCTAGGTGCATTTCTATTGTTCTAGTTATCACCCTGAATAAATTACATATCTCCTCAGATTTTCATGATTTTGTGCTCCATGTATTTTGTTAAATGAATCTATTTTCTACATTTTTACTCAACCACCAGTATCTGAATCAGGTTTAATGTCAGAATTTTACCCAGGTTTTGTGTGTTTTGGATATGGACTTGGACGATAGGCTTTTCTTCAGTCTCATTGTTCTCTTATATACTGGGTTTTCCAGCTGATATTTTTGTGTGTGGGGGAGGGTGATTTGAGGGGAGTCAATATGCCTGTTCTGTTTTTTGGTGTGTGGGGAGGAAGGTTTGGGGACAGTATTGCGTTGCCATTCTTTCTTTCTTTGTTTCCGGGCTATCTAGAGAATGAAAATTTTCGGATTGTATGCTTTGATAATAAATGAAGCTTTGAACCTTTGATGGCAGAAGGGAAGGAGCTTTTCCTGAATTGTTGAATGTGTGCCTTCAGGCTCCTGTACCTCCTCATGCTCTGGGTGATGAGTATCAGAGATTGATATTGCTTTTTGGGGAAGAATGTCATTCTGAATTCATCAATCAATATGTAATGCTAAATGTGTGAATGTTAACATTGGAGATGGTCAACTACATTAAAAGAACTGTATACCTTCTTGTTGCTGTAGAAGGTATAGGTGGCTTCGCTACTGTTTGTATTGGGTGAGGAAAACCTTGTTGGAGATATCAGTGCATTAAATGGAAATGGAAATACAATTCTTGATTCATACTTCAATTAACCTGTCACTCAATCATCTTTGCAGTGAAGAAAAGTAAATCATTTCCGATCTGTTGGCAGTAGGGCGAATGGAAGAAGAAATTATTAATGGAGATGAATTGACATGAGTAATCCTCTTAATAAATGAATGAGACTAGAAATAATAACTAATTAGTCAGGATTTATTCCATAAAGTTGAAGTAACAGTTCAATTTTATAGCACTGGATTGCAGTGTATATCCAACCCTGTAATAAATATTTTGGAATTTATTGATTAAAAATCTAAGACTACTGATGAAGGACCTTGGGCCTGAAATATTGACCATTTATTCCCCTCCATAGATGCTGCCTGACCTATTGAGTTTCTCCAGCATTTTGTGTGTGTTACTCTAGCTTTACAAATTTTCTGGATAATCTGATTGCCATTTAAATCCTCGACTACAAAATCCAGAGCATGGAAAAGTGCTAAAAAGTAAAATGAAAAATATAGAGGACTATATGGTTTTGTGACCAATTTCTTTGATGTAATCATAAACAAGAGAATATCTGCAGATGCTGGAGAAAATGGTGGAGGACAATGCAAAGAGTCCTGCTGAAGGGACTTGGCCCGAAAAATCAACTACAGTATACTATTTTTCATAGATGCTGTCTGGCCTGTTGAGTTCCTCTAGCACTTTGTGTGTGTTCCTTTGAAATTATCATTTGTTTGTTTATTATGTACCTTGTCATAGATGATCGTGGTCTTTCCAAGATCATGACTGTTCTTGGCAAATATTTCTACAGAAGTGGTTTGCCATTGCCTTCTTCTGGGCAGTGTGTTTACAAGGTGGGTGACACCAGCCATTATCATTACTCTTTAGAGATTGTCTGCCTGTTGTCAGTGGTTGCATAACCAGGACTTGTGATATGTACCAGCTGTTCATACGACCATCCATCACCTGCTCCCAAAGGTGCTACACCTTGCCCAGAGGTAACCTGCAGGTAAGCAGAGGGAAGGAGCACCTTACACCTTCTTTTGGTAGTGACGTATCTCAACACAGCTGACCTTTGATATCACCACTCGATGAAAGTCTCAAAATATCATTTTGGAAAAGTTCAATTGATCACGCCTCTTAGGCGGACAAGCTCTAAATTTTCATTACCCTTTGGCGCAAATTTAAGTTGAATAATAAATTGCACATGAAATCTGTAGAAATAAAAGTCAGCAGAGTTGCATAAAATCCAGGCTGATTTACATTGTTGTCCAAAATCAAATTTACCGCTTGTGAAGAATGTATTTCTAAATTCATTCTAAAACAACCTAAGTTAATCTTGCCTGTGATTATATATCACCTGCAAAATGAGACCAAGCGCTTGCATAAATATAGCAGTATACCAAGTCAAATGTCACTGTGCAAATAACCAGAAAACAGAGTTCTTAGATGTCAAACTGTTCCTCTTCTCTGAAAGTTATATTTTATTGCATTGCATAAGACAAAACAGGTAGCAACATAGTTCCAAAGCCCATAAGACATTGGAGTGGAATGAGACCACTCGGACCATTGAGTCTGCTCCACATTCCACCATGGCTGATTTATTATCCCTCTCAACCCCATTCTCCTGACATCTCCCTGTACGCTTTGACAACCTTACTAATTAAGAACCAAGCAACCTCTGCTTTAAATTACTTGACCTGAATTCCACAGCTGTCTGTGGCAATGATTCATGCCAACCTTAACATAATGCCAAATCTAATGAAATCAAAGATGTAATGCTGACACCTTACAAGGCATTGGTCAGACTTACAAGGAGTATTGTGATCAGTTTTGGGCTCCTTATCGAAGAAACTATGTGTTGGCTTTGATGAAGGTCTAGCGGAGGTCCAGAATGGTCCTGGGAATGAAAGGGTTAACGTATGGAGAGTGTTTGTTTGTTTGTTTGTTCTGGGCCTGCACTCGCTGGAGTTTAGAAGAATGAGGGAGAAATCTCATTGAATATCTCATTGAATATCTCTATCAAATATTGAAATGCCTAGATGTGTGGATATTTCTATAGTGAGGGATTCAAGGACCAGAGGGCACAGTCTCAGAATACAAGGATGCCTCTTTATAACTGAGATGAGGAGGACTTTCTTTAGCTATAGGGTGTTGAATCTATGGAATGCATTGCCACTGATGACTGTGGAGGCCAAGTCATTTGGTATATTTAAAGCGGAGGTCGATAGGTTCTTGATAGGTCAGTGCATGAAAGGTAAAGGAGAAGAGGCAGGAGAATGAGGTTGAGAGGGATAAGTCAGTCACAATAGAATGGTAGAGCAGACTCGATGGGCTGAATGGCCCAATTCTTCTCTTATGTCTTATGGACATAATGTAAACTGTTATGTGTTTCACCATATTTATCAGGATCATTGTGTACACAGGGCCCTCAGTATTATCAAGGATCCCATCCATCCATCCAGCATCCTCTTTGACTTTCTACCATCAGGCAGGAGACTCTGATGCATAAAACAAGAACAGTCAGAATGAGAAACAGTTTCTTCCTTCAGGCCAATAGGCTTCTGAACTCCCAGCCACATCATATTCAAAAAATCACTGGATAAGTTAACCATATAACCATATAACAATTACAGCACAGAAACAGGCCATTTTGGCCCTTCTAGTCCGTGCTGAATGCTTACTCTCACCTAGTCCCACTGACCCACACTCAGCCCATAACCCTCCATTCTTTTCCTGTCCATATACCTATTTTGCTTTAAATGACAATACCGAACCTGCCTCTACCACTTCTACTGGAAGCTCATTCCACACAGCAACCACTCTCTGAGTAAATTCCTCCTCATGTTACCCTTAAACTTTTGCCCCCTAACTCTCAACTCATGTCCTCTTGTTTGAATCTCCCCTACTCTCAATGGAAAAAGCCTATCCACGTCAACTCTATCTATCCCCCTCATAATTTTAAATACCTCTATCAAGTCCCCCCCTCAACCTTTTATGCTCCAAAGAATAAAGACCTAACTTGTTCAATCTTTCTCTGTAGCTTAGGTGCTGAAACCCAGGTAACATTCTAGTAAATCGTCTCTGTACTCTCTCTATTTTGTTGACATCTTTCCCATAATTTGGTGACCAGAACTGTACACAATACTCCAAATTCGGCCTCACCAATGCCTTGTACAATTTTAACATTACATCCCAACTCCTATACTCAATGCTCTGAAGTGAAGTGAATTTTACAATATTTAATTTATGCATTTTACTTTATTTATGCGTAATTCATCTGTAAATTTTATCCTTACTTTCATAGTTAATGTGAATTAAATGTGTGCTACGTGTTCTACTGTGCTTTACACCTTGGTTCAGAGAAATGCTGCCTCATTTGACAGTATACATGTAAATAGTTAAATGACAGTAAACTTGACTTGACTTGATATCTCTGGATAGCTGACAGTTAATGTCAGCGACTTCAGATTATTCACATTGCCCACTTGTGGAATGAACTTAAAAGTTACATAAATCAGTAAACGAAACATTGCTGTTTACACGTTTTGTATCCTGCCTGTGTTTTGTCATCCCTGTGGTTTGTGCTTCAGCTGGAACCGTGGCTCCTGCGCCTGCAAGCCTCAACTGCCAGCAAGAAAACCTCAACTTGGCAGGAAGCTAAAGGTCACGATCGAGAACCAAAATGCCATGTCAGCGAGACTTTGAAAGATAACTGCACTCCAGGCAATGTGCTTCCGATCAGAATAAGTTCAAACAGTAATTTTTTTTGGAATTGAAATATAGAATGCAAAATTTTATGAGTGATGAGTGACTACAGGAATGTTATAGCAGCCGTGATAATTTTGTAAATTTTAACTCCCAGCAGAAAGCTTCACCTGTCAGGAGTGTATGTCGCGAATTTGGAATGGCGCTCACCATTAATTTTAATAGACAGAAGATTGTGAGGGGGTGTAGGCCTGAATTACTGACATCTCTTCACAGTGGGTGAATTTTACTGCAGAGCCTGTGAATTTATGGAATGCCCACACTCTGTCTATCACCTGAGTTAGCAGCCTGCAACTAACCTGATGGTGTGTTTTTTGGTGCATGCGTTGCCAAGGGGATAAAGCGCACTAGATACTACGTTGTACCCAGAAGGAATCTTAGAGGGAAGAACAAATGTCACAGCAGCTCCAGAAAGAAAAACAGCAAACGCCTGAATGTAAGAGATTCTGCAGATGCTGGAAATCCAAAGCAACACACTCAAAATGCTGGAGGAACTCAGCATCTATGGAAATGAATGAACAGTCAGCGTTTCAGGCCAAGACCCTTCTTCAGGGCTGAGCCAGGTGCAGTTTCTCAAGAAATGGCGCCAAATGTGGAAATGGAATTCTTGAGAAAGGAAAGGTCGTGGAATAGGTTTATATAGATTGGAACAACGTTATGGGTCGAAGGGCCTGTACTATGCTGTACTGTTCTATGTTCAATGAAGGAAACCAATTGGATTTAACCTATTTGGCCATGAACTTATGTTTTGAACCTGACTGTTATGAAGGGCTTTGAGTGTCTTTCAAGGATTTGCATGGGGATGAAGGCCCTATCAACCATGGAGGGCTTCCTCTACTCTCAACTGAGTAGGGGCAGATACAGGCTCGGGAATCTGTATATTGAATGCCAGTCTTGGGAGAGTGGCAGATAGGGAGATAACGTCCAGATAGGGAGAGTGGCCGGGACTCTCGGGGTGCCGACCACCTCATATTTATCTGGAGTTGAAGATCAATCTATGAGCAGGGCTGGAAGAAAAGTCATCAGAGTATTAAAAAGAATTGCATGTTTGATTTCCATTTTATTTCAGGCCGCTGTTCATTATGAAGAGATCCGAAGAGCTGTGTGACAGTTTCTCAGTTGGGTGATATATTGTCTAAGCTCAACGTCATGTAAGTAAATAGAGAGGTAAACACAAGGAAGTGTGCAGACGCCAGAAATCCAGAGCAAAAATGCTGGAGGAACTCAGCTAGTCAGGTAGCTATGGAAGTGGCTAAACCCTTCTTCAGGACTGGCTGGACAGATAGATACGTAGATAGATAAATAGATAGATTGAATGGTCATAAATAAATAAATAAAGCCTCCAACCTGACAGCACGAACATCGATTTCTCTCATGTAGCTAACTTCTCCCCCTTCTCTCTTTTACTATTCCATATTCTGGCTCCCCTCCTATCTCTTTGCTTCTCTTCACCTGCCTGTCACCTCCCTCCTCCTCCTCCTCCTCTTTCTCCCATGGCCCACCCTCCTCTCCAATCAGATTCCTTCTTCTTCAGACCTTTACCCTTTCCACCTATCCCCTCCCAGCTTCTCACGTCATCCCTTTTCTCCCATGCACACACCTTCCTCAACACTTGGTCTCACCTTTCACCTGCCAGCTTTAACTCTTTCCTCTCTCTCTACCTCCTTATGCTGGCTTCTGTCCCCTTCCTTTCCAGTCCTGATGAAGAGTCTTGGCCTGAAACATCTGCTCTTTATTGCTTTCCATAAATGCTGCCTGACCTGCCAAGTTCCTCCAGCATTTTGTGTGTGTTTTTCTAGATTACACCTCAGGCAGGACAGAATCACCAACACTGAGGCTATACAGTGGGCTGACACCTTCAGCATCCACACACTACTCAGCCATAGGCGCCTCAGATGGTTGGGCCTTGTCAAACGGATGGACCAGGGACTCATTCCCAAGGACGTGCTGCAAGGCAAGCTGAGTGAGGGTTACCACCTACGAGAAAGACCATGCCTCTGCTACAGGGACGTCTGCAAGCGTGGCATGAAGCTGGCATACATCAACCTCAACACGTGGGAGGAAACAGCTGATGACCCGACAGCATGAAGGGCCGCAGTCAGTAGTGGTGTACAACAGCAAGGACCAACACGCTCATCAACAAGAGAGCCAGAGGAAAAGCCAGAGATTCGTCACCCAGAGCACCTTCCTCCTTTTCCTGCAGACGCTGTGAAAGTTCTTGTTTTCACTTTACTTGAAGTCTCTTTTCATTCTAAAAATACCTGAAATGCCATGAGATGGCCCAGTTCCCAAAATAAAGGCCGAGCCTGAGGTTAATGTTCTGAAGGGGAGAATCTTGCTGTGTCACTTTTCCCTTCTGTACGGAAACAAGGTGGGGGCAGAGTGAAGGCTGATGAGTGGTTGGGGGGGGGGGGGTTTGCTTGATTGATTTATTTCAAGCAGAATTTCTCCAGTTCTAATGACCTGCTTCCTTCTGTAGCCATCAATTTTAGATCCAAGTAACTTACTGTTCCTTCCAAAGACCTTTCATTTTAAGTCTAGCATGTGGAAATCCAACATCAAAAGACTTGTGCAAACTTTCCCAAACGATTTCTGTCACATTAAACATGCCAGCTGACTAATATCTCAAGCAAGAAGTATTTCTTACTGAATGACACTGTAATTACTGGGATCTGGGGATCACTGTTGGCAAGAAAAGGAACAAAGCAATCCATATTCAAGATTCGGGATTGTTTATTGTCATTCTTCAGTACGCAAGTGTAAAGGAGAACAAAATGATTATAACTCCAGATCTGTTGCAGCATTAAAAAACACAATAAGCATAAAGGATACAACAAACAGAAAATAAAAACTCAATAAATGGAAATATAAAAGCAATCCCATGGAACACAATGTACAAGTGACTGAGTGAGACCGTATATACATAAGATTAGTTTATATATATGGAATTGTTGTACTTACAGTAACACTGGGTGACTCTGACAGGAAATGATCAAGTGACAAGGTGACACTTGGAGGACACAAGGAGGCTTTCAGAGGAATGAGGGAAGAAGTGCGATGGAAAGGTCCACTAGGACAGGACAGAGACTGAATACCCTGCGACTTCAGCTCTAATCCTGAGAGCCAGAGATATCCAAACAGTATTGAACAGCAAGGGACTTGGGAGTCCCTAAAGGTTAACCAGCAGGTACAGTCGGTGGTGAGGAAGGCAAATGTAATGTGAGCATTCATTTCGAGAGGACTAGGATATAAAAGCAAGGACGTAATGTTGAGGCTTTATGATGCAGTGATAAGGCCTTGATTGATGGCTCTGGGCCTGTACTCCTTGGAATTTGGAAGAATGAAGGGGGATCTCATTGAAACCTACCAAATATTGAAAGGCCTCAATAGAGTGGATGTGGAGAGGATGTGTCCTACGGTGGGAGCGTCTAGGACCAGAGGGCACAGCGTCAGAATAGAGGGATGGCTGTTTAGAAAGGAGGTAAGAAGGAATTCCTTTAGCCAGAGGATGGTGAATCTGTGGAATTCATTGCCACAGGTGGCTGTGGAGGCCAAGTCTTTATGTATATTTAAGGCAGAGGCTGATAGATTCTTGATTGGTCAGGGCATGAAGGGTTATGGGGAAAAGGCATGCAGATTAGGGCAGAGAGGGAAAATGGATCAGCAATGATGAAATGGTGAAGCAGACTTGATGGGCCAAAATGGCCTAATTCTGTTGCTATATCTGAAGGGAATTAGGTCCTTAGGCTCAGCGGGTCACACTGAGCAGCAAACATTCCACTATTCTCCTCCTGTACCTCCATCAGCTTCTCTTCCCCTTGTCTCGCGTGTGTTAGTGACCACTTGCAGCAGGAATTAAACAGCCCATCAGTGAGGAAAGCCACATGGTTACAAGCAGAATGTAAAAGACAGCACTGGATTTCAGATTAGAACTCGGGCCTCCCGGGCCGCAGGACAGTAGCACAGTTACTGGGCTTCAGGGCTGCCCTAGCTTTTGTTGAGAGGCCTGTGCTGAAAACAAAATAGAAACATATCAGGCAGCTTACAACAGTGAAGGAAGCCAAGCATGAAGTAATGGATACGCTCTGTGTACAATCTTTCAAACATTCTTAGATGTAGTTGCCTAGAGAATTGGTATTGTCAGATATAACAAGATTCAGTGAGAAGTCTGCCTTACATACTGTTCATATAGATCAAATCATTACACAGTGCATTGAGCTAAAATAAGGTAAAACAATAAGTTTAGAATAAAATGCAAAAGCTACAGAGAAAGTGCTTTACAGGTAAACAATGAAGTGCAATATCATAACGACATAGATTGTGAAGACAAGATCCATCTAGTCATTTAAGAGTTTGAAAACAGCAGGGTTAAAGCTATCTTTGAGCCTGGTGGTTTCCTGTTTTCAGGCTTTTGTATCTTTTCACCAATGGGAGAGGGGAGAAGAGAGAATGTCTGGTGTGGGTGGGATCTTTGATTCTAGATCTCCTCAGGGTGGAGAAGCAACACCTTATGTTCTGTTGGGGCATCCTCCAACTTGATGGCATGAACATCGATTTCTCCTTCCAATAAAAATGTTTTCCCTCCCCCTCTCCTCTTCTATTCCCCACTCTGCCCTCTTTCCCCTTCTTCTACTGGGTCCCCTCCTCATTCCCTTTCTCCCATGGTCCACTCTCCTCTCCTATCCTATCCTCCTGGAGGGTCCTTCCTCTCCAGCCTTTTACCCTTCCTACCCACCTAGGTTAACCTTTGGGCTAACCTACTTCCCCTCCCCCCACCTTTTTATTCTGGTGCCTTCCCCTTCCTTTCCAGTCCTGAAGAAGGGTCTCGGCCTGAAATGTCTACTGTTTATTCATTTCCATAGAAGCTTCCTTGCTGGCAGCAGCACCGGACTTCGAGGCATATAGTCCCAAGTTCAAATCCAGCTGGCTCCTTGCACACTTTCCAAAAAACTGCCGGGTTGAGTGTCGCGCTAGCAACTCAGCCTGGTAAAAAACAGCCAAGTGCTACAGAAATGGCAAAAATGCCACCTGATGGCAAAAAGGAACAGGAGTAATAAAAGTCTCCTGAACCGCCGAGTTCCTCCGGAACCTTGTGTGTGCTTCTTTGATTATGCTGGCTGCTGTACTGAGACAGTGAGAAACAGAGAAGAGAAACTGGTTCGTGTAATGCGCTGAGCTGTGTCCACAACCCTCTGCGGCTTCTTGCAGTCATGTGCAGAGCAGTTGCCATACCAAGCTGGTACGCATCCAGGTAAATGCTATCTCTGAGCATTGATAAAAATTGATAAGAGACGACTGGGACGTGCTGAATTTCTTACGCCTCCCGAGGAAGCAGAAGCTTTGCTAAACTTTCTTGGCTTGAATTGGGGTAGTTTTCATTATGACCCTGAAAGAAAACATTAAAAAAACAGGTAATTATACACCAGACTCACCCTAAACTCCTAGAGGTGTTAGAGGAGAAAGTGAGCACTTACTTTCATAGGCATAAAATGATTACGAGTAATCAAATGATTGATTAAAAGTTTAACCTTATTTGTTACATGTTTATTGAAAAAGCAAAACACAAGTGAAATGCTCTGTGTTAACGACCAGCGTAATCCGAGTATGTGCTGGGGGCAGCCTGCAAGTGTTGTCATGCATCCGAACTTTGACACCAGCATAGCGCAATCACAACTTACCAGCTCTAACTTCTCTGCTTTTGGAATGCAGGAGGAAACCAGAGCACCTTGAGGAAACCCATCTGGTCCCATTTGAGGTGATCCCATGGTCACTTCCGGATAAAATACAAACCCTTTACAAGCGAGAGCTGTAAAGCATTTCGCTAACAGCTACACTGCTGTGCTGCTACAATAAGAACCTATGAAAGGAAGATGTGTGCAATAAATCTATTTGAAAATTATTTGAGGAGGGCATAGCAGATCCCATTGAAAAAGAAAATGTTGATATACGTTCAGTGGCCATTTTATTAGGTACACTTGTACATCTGCTCGTTAATGCAAATATTTGACCAACCAATCATGCGGCTGCAACTCAATACATAAAAGGATGCGGAGGTGGTCAAGAGGTTCAGTTGTTGTAAATATCTGAATCGGGAAGAATTGTGATCCAAGTGTCTTTGACCAGGGAATGACTGTTGGTGCCAAACCTGGGGTGGTTTGAGTATCTCAGAAACTGCTGAACTTCTGAGATTTTCACTCACAACAGTCTCTACAGTTTACAGAGTGTATTTGGAAATTTTAGAATAATATTTAACAGAGCGCTGTGTGGGAAGGTTGTTAATAAATTTCAAGCAACTTTATTAAATGGATAAGCAGTTGGCAGAACAACAATAAGGCGGGGAATGGTTACTGGATCCTTTTTAGAGCCGGGGGATGGCAGTACAAGAGTGCCTTGGGGCCACTTTGCAGATCAGTGTTCTTCTCAACATACTAAAATGCTTTTGATTTGGATGTTGGTTGGGTCCAATATAAAAAAGTTCAAACAGAACTATGGAACATGGTTAACTGCAAAGATGTTTTGGAGTTATTTTGGGAGGCCATAGGCAGATAAATAGATTGAACAAAACAAAATAAAGAGGCTGTTTTACCGTAGAAATACCAGATGGACACATATCCACACAATAACATTTGAGAAGGATAATAATATTACTTAACATTACTTCAAATATGCAACATAGAAATAATAGGCCCAACTAAATGTGATATTGCTTCAATAAGGAACTAAATTATTGGCTATTTGGACAAATATGGATTCATTAAGAGAACCCAACAAGGGCCTGCTAAACACAAATTATACTTACAGTAATTAGCTTGAATTTTTTTGATGTGAACATCAAGGACTATTGAGGGCAATCCAATTGATGCTGTATTCACAGACTCTCAGGATATGTTTGATAAATGCATTATACTGAGCATGTGAGCAAAACTGAAGGGAAGTAAATGTGATCAGAAACAGGTTCAATATCACCGCATATGTTGTGAAATGTGTTAACTTTATGGAAGCAGTACAATGCAGTACATGATAAATATGAAAAAAAACTGAAATCCAGCAAGAACAAATATGCAGCCATCGATCCCAGGGATCATGGGTTTGTGCCTCTGGTGGACTGTCTCCTCTCTAGGGTGCAGGCCTGGGCAGGAAGATTTGAAGAACCGGCTGTTGCCCATGCAGTGGGTTCCCCTCTCCAAGTCACTGATGTAGTCCGAAGGAAGGGCAAGTGCCGATACAACTTGGCACCAGTGTCGTTGCAGAGGTTGCCAGAGTGAGGTTGTAAACAACATCAAACTGCCTTATGGACCCTGGCTCTGGATTTCTTCCTCGGGGTTTACTCCCGAAGCCTTTCTCATGGGTGGCTGTGGCCGTAAGGCAGCGGAGGTTTAAAATCAGAGTTTTCCTTCTCCGAGGTGGGCTGCTGTCCAAGGCTGATGAGCCCCACCTGCCCGAAGCAACTGGTTTTGAGTAGAAGCAGTTCTGCCGGGCCTAGTAGCTAAACTGCATGTGAAGGCCAAGAGTTGGATTTGGTTGTCAGAGGCTGTTAGAGATGCACGCCATTTGAAGCACTTTATGGGTAGTGGGAGATATGACAGCCTTAGGAACCACAAATATGTACATTAAATAGTTAATTTAAAATAAGTAGTGCAAAAACAGAAAAAAAAGGTAGTGAGGTGGTGTTCATGGGTTCAATGTCCATTTAGAAACTGGGTGGCAGAGGTGAAGAAGCTGTTCCTGAATTACTGAGTGTGTGCCTTCAGGCTTCTGTACCTCCTTCCTGATGGTAACAATGAGAAGAGGGCATGTCCTGGGTGGTGGGGGTCCTTAATGACGGAAGCCACCTTTCTAAGGCATGACTCTTTGAAGATGTCTTGTATACTATGGAGGCTGGTAACCATGATGGAGCTGACTAATTTTACAACTCTCTGAAGCTTACTTTAATCCTGTGCAGTAGTTTCCAAACCCCCTCCACCACCACCTCCATACCAGATGCTGATGCAGCCAGTCAGAATGCTTTCCGCGGTACGTCTGTAGAAGTTTTGGAGTGTTTTAGGTGATAAACCAAATCTCCTCAAACTCTTCATGAAAGTAAGTCACTGTCTTGCCTTATAGTAGCACTGATATGTTGTGACCAGGTTAGATCCTCAGGGATCGACACCCGGGTACATGAAATTGAATAGAAATCGATACTGGCTGCATGGGCCTTAGCTCAGAAGTAAGAAACAGAAATTTGCTTTGAACGACTGTCATTCATGCTGGAGGTGAGGTAGACAGTGGTGTTCCCCAACCTCTTTTCACAGCTTCTCTGGATATATTAATAACTTGGATCTGGGTACCACAGACCATCTTTTCATCAAGGGTTCTTCACTTCCAAATTGACCTTCTAAATGCTAGTTGATATTTTTGGACCAAAATGGATCACCTCGCATTTATGTACACACAGTGGCCACTTTATTAGGTATACCTGTAAACCTGCTTGTTAATACAAGTATCTAGTCAGCCAATCATGTGGCAGCAACTCAATGCATAAAAGTATTCTGACGTAGAATATAGAACTTAGAACATAGAAAACCTATAGCACAATACAGGCCCTTCAGCCCACAAAGTTGTGCCGAATATGTCCCTACCTTAGAAATTACTAGGCTTACCCACAGTCCTCTATTTTCCTAAGCTCTATGTACCTATCCAAAAGTCTCTTGAAAGACCCTGTTGTATCCGCCTCCACCACCATTGCTGGCAGCCTATTCCATGCACTCACCACTCTCTGAGTAAAAAACTTAACCCTGATATCTCCTCTGTACCTACTCCCCAGCACCTTAAACCTGTGTCCTCTTGTGGCAACCACTTCAGCCCAGGAAAAAACCTCTGACTATCCACACAATCAATGCCTCTCATCATCTTATTACACCTCTATCAGGTCACCTCTCATCCTCCGTCGCTCCAAGGAGAAAAGGCCGAGTTCACTCAACCTATTCTCATAAGGCATGCTTCCCAATCCAGGCAACATACTTGTAAATCTCCTCTGCAGCCTCTCTATGGCTTCTACATCAAATTGTTGTTCAGAGCAGACATCAGAATGGGGAAGAAACATGATCTAGGTGACTTGGGCCTTGGAATGATTGTTGGTGCCAGATGGGGTGTTTTGAGTGTTTCATAAACTGCTAATCTCCTGGATTTTCACACACAATATTCTCCAGAGTTTATAGTGAATTGTGTTAAAGTCAAAAAATATGTCCTGCGAGAGGCAGTTCTGTGGATGAAAACACCTTGTTAATGAGAGAGGCCAGAAGATTGTTTGTGCCAGACTGGGTGTTTTGAGTATTTCAGAAACTGCTGATCTCCTGGGATTTTCAAACACTACAGTCTCTAGAGTTTACAGAGAATGGTGCAAGAAACAAAAAGCATCCAGTGAGCAGCAGAAGTCCATATACTTAGTGACCACCTTATTAGGTACAGAAGATACTTAATAGACTGGCCACTGAGTGTATATTAAAATTAACTAATCTATCATCCATCTGGTGGCCTCATTATATGAAGCTTTAGCAAGAGTGCAGAGGAGATTTATCAGGATAGTGCCTGGACTAGACAGCAAGTCTTATGAGGATAGGTTGAGGGAGCTAGGGCTTTTTTCTTTGAGGCAAAGGAGGCTGATAGAGGTGTGGAATACAATAACAGGCACAGGTTTAGTGGATAGTCGGAGACATTTTCTTAGGGCAGAAATGGTTAATACGAAGAGGCATAATTTTAAGGTAATTGAAGGAAAATATAGGGGAGATGTCAGAGGTAATTTTTTAACATAGAGAGTGATGGGTGCATAGAATGTCCTGCCAGGGGCGATGGTAAAGGCAGATATACTACCTCTGGAATTTATGAAGCCCTTAGATAGGCACATAGATCTAAGAAAAACGGGGGTCTCTCTAGGAGGGAATGGCTAGAATAACCATGGAGTAGGATAAAAGGTCGAAACCTCGTCATGGTTTGAAGAGCGTGGACTGTGCCGTAACGTTCGACGCCCTTTGATCTAGAATAATTTTTTTTGCCTTCATTGTGCTTGTTCTTAGTGATAACCAATGATTTTGTTTCATTTGCAAAATCAAAAATGTAATTATTTGCTCTGGAGTCTAAAGAAAAAAATGCGAATAACATTGTTGGATTGATCTAAGAGTAGGATAAAAGATTGGCACAACATTGTGGGCTGAAGGGAACTGTTCTAGGTTCTATATTAAAGAACAAACTCCACAACTGGTCCTTGTGAAAAACTCTCTCGGCCTTTCTCCAGTTTGATTAACAGCCTTTAGGCTCACTGTCTGCTTTTCACGTTCAGCCACTTTGTTAAACATTTGGTTATTTGTCCTCCAGCTTCACATGCCCAACTCTGTCACTAGTGTAATGTTTGGTGCCTTATTGAAGCTCCTGAAAAGAAAGTGGCTCTGTTACTAGTGGAAGGGTCAGCTGCTGAAATGGTAAAAAAAAGTTTCTATGATACTCCTGATGAAGGGTTTCGGTCTGAAACGTCGTCACTACCTCCTCCCATAGATGCTGTCTGGCCTGCTGAGTTCTGCCAGCATTTTGTGGTTTTATTTCTATGATACTAGTCAGATTATGGAGCATGTAAAACCAGAATGACATAGGAATAACTTCTAGATTTCAACCAGCGAGAATAACTATAAAGTGGACATCAAATCCACGGAGTGGGGCAAATACTTTCACTACAAAGTTCACTACAAAGTCTTTCATGTGGTCAGAAGAGAAAAACAGGGCTACTTTCACCAAAATTTGAGTTGGTTAACATGATGATGAAATTTAATAAGGAAAACCGGGAGAGACTGATTTTCTGTGCTCATGAGACTAAATGTAAAGGATGACATTTTAACGCCTTCACTAAATAAGACTGGAGAAGAGTCTGGGAGTTTGGAGTGCCTTCTAGATGCGGTAGGGTTAGCCTGAGCTATAATCGGTTATAGAAGGGAATTGGACGACTTTTTTGTGTCAAAAGAGGACTTTGGGAAATGCTTGGAATGTGGAATAAGGAAGAGCTGTTTAAGGAGCAAACACTACAACCTTTCTCTGTTGTAAAATTCTGTAACTCTGCCCGAATTCAGGGGAGGGCTTTGTAGCCCAGAATCCAGCAAAGGTAAACCTGGCTGCCGAGAGTCAGGGGGAACCCACGCCTCAATTTGGCTAGTGTTAATCTGGGGAAAAAGTGCTTGTTGGCTGTTCACCGCACAAACATACTGCTGCGATGCCTAACTCAGTCGATTCATGCCGTCACAAATACAAGAGAATCGGCAGATGCTGGAAATCCAGAGCTACGCACACAGAAATGCTGAGGGAAAACAGCAGGTCAGGCAGTATCCACGGACTGGAATGAAGAGCCAACATTTCAGGCTGAGACCCTTCATCAGGACTGGCATCACTTCATTTAACTTTCATTCTGTGGATATCAATGCACTGTTTATTAATATCATACACATCTATATTTATACAGTACAATGTTATATTTATTTATTTAATATAGATATTAAAGCACGTATGCCATGGTTAGTGCCGCGGTTACCACAATACTAATACAGCTTGGGATGTAGCAGAGTTCGGAGTTCAATTCTGCTGTAGTTCTGAGTCTCTGTACATCTTCCCCGTGGAATATGTTTGACGCGTTATGTGTTTTCGCTTTCTCCGGGTCTTCTGGTTTCTTCCCACGTTCCAAAGGCGTACCAGGTAGGTTAATTGGTCATTTGTAAATTGTTAGGGTTAAGCGGGGTTGTGGGGTTGATCGGACAGTGTGGTTTGAAGGCCAATTCCACCCTGTATCACTAAACAAAACAAAAATTAAATCAAAACAAATCATTGTCTACTGAATACAACTAACACAAATATTATATTCCAAATTCTTCATGTGAACTTAATCTCTCATTTCAGAGCACTGAAGTTGTATATCTAAAGTGATCAGATGAGGATTCAAACAGGATTTGTCCTATAGCGAAGTTGAAGCCGTTAGCAGGTACATTGCGAGCTAATTTTTCAAATTGTAAGTCAACAGTACCCTTTGTTAACGAAGAACTTGACAGGAATTCACGATGTTATATTTGTTTTTGCAGTGAAGTATTTTATGATAGCCATTTCTTTCATAAACCACAGTACTCTCTGTGTTCCCTGTCTATGCATCAATACCAGTGCTTTATAACTCTGTAAATTATGTTGACAGGTTATGCTTCACAAAAGTTTGTTGACCTACACATGTATTTAATGGATATTATCTATGTTGAGGATAGGGTATAATGAAAGCCTTAAATGCTTAAATTCTTAATTCACAAATTAGTATTTTACAATACCACAATGCCCAATAAGTGAAACCTGTTTCTCGTTGCATGCTTTGTTATTTTTCATAATATGTATTCTTCCTAAAGCACTCCACATATACTCAGTGGTGACTTTATTAGGTACAGGAGGCATGAGTTCAGAAACGATAATCTTTCCCCTTCCGCAAAAGCTTCTGAGCTTCTAATGCAGCAGGTTAGTACAGCTCGTGGTCTTCTGCTGCTGTAGCCCATCTACTTCACAGTGCGATGCATTGTGTTTTCAGAGATGTGTCTCTGCACATCACTTTTGTATGCGTGGTTATTTGAGTCAGTTTTGCCTTCCTGTCAGCTTGAACCAGCCTGGTCATTCCCCTTTGACCTCCCTCATTAACAAGATGTTTTTGCCCACAGAGCTACTGTTTAATGGATGCTTTTTTTAAAAATCATTTTTCACAACTTTCTCTGTAAACTCTAGAGACTGTTGTAGGTCAAAGTCCCAGGAGATCAGCAGTTTCTGTGATACTCAAACCACCCCATCTGGCACCAACAATCATTCCACAGTCAACATCACTTAGATCACTTTCCTTCACCATTCTGATGCTTGGTCTGGACAACTAAACCTCTTGATGACATCTGCACGTTGTTAATGCACTGATTTGCTGTCACACAATTGGCTGATTAGACATTGGCATTAACGAGCAGGTGCTCAGGTGCACCTAATAAAGTGGCAGCTGAGTTTAAAAGTTGAAGGCTATACAGTGGTGATGGGTTCATCGAAATGTTACGTAATGCCTAAATATGGACTTGCATTTAATTTCTGGGACCAGGCCAGAAACTCTATCATTCCTTTATGTGGACCATTAATAGAGGCATCCACATTGTTTAGCATGGCTGCTTTCATCTCCACTTACTGCAAAATATCACTGCGCTCATACATTATAACACAAATTGTAAATGATTATGTCCTTCCTTTTGCCGTTGCACAAAGTATCTCAAGCATAAAATGTACTTAAAATATGAGCTAACTCTTTCAATATATGGTACTCTCATCAATTCATAGAATTGTTACAGCACAAAGGGAGCAGATTTGGCCTGTTCAGTCTTTCCTGGCTCCCTGTGGATCAATCCGTTAAACCCCCTTTCCCTGCACATTACCTGCAGCCCTCTAAGTTATTTTCTCTCTCCAGTTCCTTTTGGAAAGTCCTGCTTCTTTCTGCTTTCACCATTCTTATAATTAACAGGCTCAAGATTGTTGCCACTGCCTGTATAAGAGGAGATTTTTCTAACCTGCCTGGATAAGAACACACACTCTGTGTCCAATTTACTGGGTACACTTGTACACCTGCTCGTTAATACAAATATCTAATCAGCCAATCATGTGACAGCAACTCAATGCATAAAAGCATGCAGACATTGTTAAGAGGTTCACTTGTTGTTTGGAACGGACGTCAGAATGGGGAACAAATGTGATTTAAGTGGCTTTGATCATGGAATGATAGTTGTTACAAGACAGCATGGCTTGAGTATCTCAGAAACTACTCCTCTCCCAGGTAGTTCATGCACAACAGTCTCCAGAGTTTACTGAGAATGGTGCAAAAAAGAAAACAAATCCACCATTCTGAAAGAATGTCTGTCTATTCTGAGGCTGTGTCCTCTGGTCCTAGACTCCCCCACTATAGGAAACATCCTCTCCACATCCACTCTATCTGTGTCCTCTGGTCCTAGACTCTCCCACCATAGGAAACATCCTCTCCACACCCACTCTATCAGTGTCCTCTGGTCCTAGACTCTCCCACCATAGGAAACATCCTCTCCACATCCACTCTATCTGTGTCCTCTGGTCCTAGACTCCCCCACTATAGGAAACATCCTCTCCACATCCACTCTATCTGTGTCCTCTGGTCCTAGACTCTCCCACCATAGGAAACATCCTCTCCACACCCACTCTATCAGTGTCCTCTGGTCCTAGACTCTCCCACCATAGGAAACATCCTCTCCACATCCACTCTATCTGTGTCCTCTGGTCCTAGACTCCCCCACCATAGGAAACATCCTCTCCACATCCACTCTATCTGTGTCCTCTGGTCCTAGACTCCCCCACTATAGGAAACATCCTCTCCACATCCACTCTATCTGTGTCCTCTTGTCCTAGACTCCCCCACTATAGGAAACATCCTCTCCACATCCACTCTATCTGTGTCCTCTGGTCCTAGACTCCCCCACTATAGGAAACATCCTCTCCACATCCACTCTATCTGTGTCCTCTGGTCCTAGACTCCCCCATTATAGGAAACATCCTCTCCACATCCACTCTATCTGTGTCCTCTGGTCCTAGACTCTCACACCATAGGAAACATCGTCTCCACATCCACTCTGTCTGTGTCCTCTGGTCCTAGACTCCCCCACTATGGGAAACATCCTCTCCACATCTACTCTATCTGTGTCCTCTGGTCCTAGACTCCCCCACTATAGGAAACATCCTCTCCACATTCACTCTATCTGTGTCCTCTGGTCCCAGACACCCCCACTATAGGAAACATCCGCTCCACATCCACTCTATCTGTGTCCTCTGGTCCCAGACTCCCCCACTATAGGAAACATCCTCTCCACATCCACTCTATCTGTGTCCTCTGGTCCTAGACTCTCCCACCATAGGAAACATCCTCTCCACATCCACTCTACTGAGACCTTTCAACATTCAACAGACTTCAATTAGGTCATCTCTCATTCTTCTGAAATCCAGTGAATACAGGCCTAGAGCCATCAAGCACTTTTCAAATGACAAGCCATTTAATCCTGGAATCATTTTTGTGAACCTTCTTTGCACCCACTCTAGAGTTGGCATCTTGTTTCTAAGATAAGGGGCTCAAAGCTGCTCACAATACTCCAAGTGAGACCTCACCAGTGCTTTATAAAGCCTCAACATTACATCCTTGTTTTTATAGTCTAGTCCTCTCGAAATGATTGCTAACATCACATTTGCCTTCCTCACCACAGACTCAACCTGCAAATGAACGTTTAGGGAATTCTGCACAAGGGCTCCCACGTCCCATTGCAGCTCAGATTTTTGAATTTTCTCTCTACTTAGAAAATAGTCTACCGTTTTATTTATTCTACCAAAGTGCATGACCATACACTTCTTGACACTGTATTTCATCTGCCACTTCTTTTGCTATACTTCTAATCTGTCTAAGCCTTTCTGTAGTGTCTGTACTTCCTCAAAACTACCTGCTCCTCCACCTATCTTCATACCGTCCACACACTTGCAGCAAAGCCATCAATTCTGTCATCCAAGTCATTGACATATAACATAAAAAGGAGAGGTCCCAACACAGACCCCTGTGGAACACCCACAGTCACTGGCAGCCAACCAGAAAAGTCTCCCTTCATTCCCAGTCCTTGCCTCCTGCCAATCAGCCACTGTTTTATCCAAGGTTGAAAGACAGAAATTGTCCCAGCACAATGGCTTTTCTACTTTAAGAACTCTCCCACACAGGTTTCATCATGCAGTTTACATAATCTAAAAGAGCCATCAGACCATAAGATATAGCAGCAGAATTTGGCCATTCAGCCCATCGAGTCTGCTCCACGATTCCATCCTGTTTGATTTATTATCCCACTCAACCCCATTCTCCTTCCTTCTCCCCGGAACTTTTATGAATCAAGACCTATCAACATCTATCAAATATACCCAGTGACTTGTCCACCAGACTCATCTGTGGCAATGAATTCCACAGATACACCACCCTCTGTACAAATTTAACTTCAACATCAGATATGACAGACAACCAGTCATCAGCATGCATCATCAGCTTGGTTTATATATTTATCAATGAGTGGTCAAAACAGACCAGTCTTACAGTGACCGTGATAAAGATGAAAGGCAACATCTCAGCACACATGGGAATTGGATTAATTCCTTTGGTCCTCCTCTTCAATCCATGGTTAGATTTCATTCCTCATGTCTGTATAGATATGTGTTATCCAGTAAGTTAACATAACATACAGTTAGCACGAGGAATAGGGCAGCATGGTAACGTAGCAGTTGGCATAATGCAATTACAGCGCCAGTGATCAGAGACTGGGGTTCAATTTCTGCCGCTGTCTGTAATGAATTTATATGTTCTCCACGTAACTGTGTGGATTTCCTCCGGGTGCTCTGGTTTCCTCCCGCAATCCAAAGATGTACTGGTTCAAGTTGGTAAGTTGTGGACACGCTATGTTGGTGTTGGGTACAAGGTTACATGTGTGGGCTGCCTCCAGCACATATTCCGACTGTATTGGTCATCGACGCAAGTGACATGTTTCACTGCATGCTTTGAGATTTCAATGTACATGTGACAAATAAAACTAGTTTTAAAATCTTTATCAACACACAAAAAACACTGAACTCAGCAGATCAGGCACCATCAATGAATAAGAATAAACAGTTGACATCTCAGCCTGAAACGTTGACTGTTTATTTGTTTCCATAGAAGCTGCCTAACCTGCTGAGTTCCTCCAGCATTTTCTGTGTGTTGTTAAAGATTTCCGGCATCTTCTGACTTTCTCGTGTTCATTTTGTAAATCTTTACTTTTCTTGATATGAGGATTTATATTTACGGTTATATAATGCAAGAAAATGATTTGTGGCAATATATGACTCATGATTAAAGTTCTACAAGATTATTTCTTATATTAGGTTCCTTTTAATAAGGGAGTGTATGTTGAAAGACATGCCCCTTTCATCTTTAAGTTTCCTGGCTTGGAGGGCTTGTATGACTGGAGTAAAAGGCATTTTGTTCCTTTATTATAAGTCCTGAAGTAATACTGACTTTCATAAAATAGAATCAATAATAACTGTACTTTGTACAAAACAATTTATGTAAGAAATTCATTTTCTACTCGAATCCTTTCTGGCATGAAAGCACAGCAACAGTTTCCCTCTGGCGAGGAGTAGGTTCAGAGCGAAGGGAACAAATACCAAATATGTGTGTGGCGTAAATTTAGTTCAGAAACATGGAACCTTGCTCAGTGTAGGCTTTAAATCTAAGCGAACTTGCTGGCTGCATTAATTTCAGAGAAGATCGTATACTATACAGCAAGCTATGGAGTTCCTCATAACATGTAATGGAACACCCGAACTCTATGACTATTGTATCATGGCTGTAATAATTAGATCCACAAGAGGCAGCCATTCCATGCATGCTGAAGGGATGAATGATTGATCTCATCACTATCAGAATATTTATTATCACTTTTGTCTGCCAGGAACTGAATGAGAATTTTAATGCACAGGGTGCTATTCATTGCCCTCATTAAAACTGCAGTATCCCTTGTCAAGCAGACTCACTTGTCATTTTAATTGCTTCTACCATACACTGAGCAGGTGGGTCCATCATGCATAAGTGACAGAAAGATAAAGGATTATGGGGATAAACATGGGTGGAACTCTGTAGTTTAATGGATGCTAGCTTTTAAAATTGGCACGCAGGAACAAACACATATGTCGTAGTCTTTCTGGCTGTTGGATAGTATTGTTGCAGGGTTTGTTTAAAGCACTAAATATTTCACAATTGCAATACACACATTGTACAATTTCAATTGGTGCTGGCATTGCTGTAGGGTTAGTGTGAGCTGAATCACATTACACATGATTTCATGCAGGTAATTGTCTCCCATTTTATAACGATAGACACACACACACACACACACACACACACACACACACACACACACACACACACACACACACACACACACACACACACACACACACACACACACACACACACACAGTGCCAGAGGAACTCAGTAGCTCAGTCAGTCAGCATCTACAGGAATGAATATTAGATAGTCAGTGTTTTGGGCTGAGACCCTTCTTCAAATCTCACCAGTTTTGCTTACGCATATGGTACGGCCCATGTTAGTGCAGCAGTTAGCTTGACTCTATTACAACTCAGAGCACTGGAGCTTGGAGTGCACTTCCTGCGTCCTCTGTAAGGAAGTTTGTATGTTCTTCCTGTGTGTGAGTGGGTTTCCTCCAGGTGTTCCGGTTTCCTCCCAGAGTCCAAAGACATACCATTAGTAGGTTAATTGATCATTGTAAATTGTCCTGTGATTAGGGTAGGATTAAATAGGTGAGATTGCTGTGCAGTGCAGCTTGTTGGGGTGGAAGGGCCATTTCTAGACTCTATCTCTAAATAAATAAAAAAATAAATTGATTATTCTCATAATAAAAGTGATATATGTATAATATTTTGTAATATAATTCACACATGGAGAGTTTATTTATTAGTTTCATTGGCAGAGCTTTTACTGAATGTAACCTAGTAAAGATTAATAGAGTCACAAAGACCAAGGGTGCAGGCCCTTCAGCCCACACATCTGTACTGGCTCATGTTCATTGATGGCCAGCATTGTTTTGATGCTTGTAGAAATTATCAGCAAGTACTCAGGCATTCAAATTGTTCCCTCAACCTCACACTCTTCAAAGAGACGCCTTCAGCCACTCTGAAATCTTCAGCCCATATAGCTGACACAATTATTTCATTTGGATGGAAACAAGATTGTAATAGTGTGTTAACGAATTCTTAAAATGATAACACTCTGAACCAAATAACCATTCTTTAGTAAAGAATTACCTTTTCCATTCTTAAGGGTCCATGATTCTCAATTTGTTTGAAGTTAGTAGCTATATTCAGTTAGCCATCCACAGGAACTGTGTAGCAAGGATTAATTGTGAAGACTTTTTTTTCATACAACATAAAACATTGAACATAGAATAGTTTAGGCCTTCAGCTCACGATGTTGTTGTGGTGAACTACATATACCTGTCTGGACATGCCCCCCCCCCCCACCCCACTGACTGCTCCTGTGGCTCCTCCCACGGATTGGGGCCTGAGCCTGGCCCTCAGTCTCCAGGATGCAGTGTGGTGGTCAATTGCTGCTTGTTCTTTCTTCCAGCCAATAAAAGCCTATATCTCGCCTCACGTCTCTGAGAGTTATTGATGGTGCATCAGTTGTGCCCCCCTTTTAACCTTCTCTGTGATCAATCTAACACTTCCCTCCTGCATAGTCCTCCATTTTTCCATCATCCATGTCCTGCTTAAGAGTTTCTTAAATTGTCCCTAATGTATCTGCCTCTAACATCACCCTGGCACGGTGTTTCATGCACCCACCACTCTCTGTGGAAAATGTACCTCTGACATCCTTTCCTCCAATCACGTTAAAATGATGGCCTCCCCTCCCATATTATCCATTTCCAACTGGGAAAATGTCTCTGGCTTTCCATGCTATCTATGCCTCTTATCAATTTAATTTTATAATAATACGTGGATACTGTCTATACCATCACTGAATTTGTTGGCCAGACTTCTCCTTTTTGTTATCATGCACAGTCTCAAAGTGTTCATATTTGACTCTTCATCCTGATGAATTCCCTCCTCGCATTCTACATGAAAGTTTTTGGATGCTTGAATTCATTCTCAGCCCTCAGCCCCATAGTTCCATGCTTGAAACTCACCCACAAGTCTAACGATTGGTGAGAGCCTCCTCTGGCTGAGTTCTGTTGTGCCCCAAGCCCCACTCAACCAGCGCCTTAAGCTCCCGATCGAGGTTGGCTTCCAATTCCTCAGCACCCACCACTGAGCTCATCTACAAAAAGCGACGCCGCATGAAAGCAGCATCAAGGACCCGTGTAACCCAGGCCATGCTCTCTCTCCCCTGCTTCCATCAGGCAGGAGGTGCAGAAGCCTTCAGGCCCCACTCTGGCAAGTTCAAGAGCAGTAATTATCCTTCTGCCATCAGGCTCCTGAGCCAGTGTGGAAAACTTCACTCACCACAGCACTGAACACAGCCTATAGATTCAGTTTCAAGGACTCTACAACTCATGCTCTCAGTATCTATTTATTTATTTATTTATCTATCTATCTATCTATCTATCTATCTATCTATCTATCTATCTATCTATCTATCTATCTATCTATTTATTTATTTATTTATTTATTGTATCTGTACTATTTGTCTTCTTTTGCACATTGGTTGGTTTTCATTGATTCTACTGTATTTCTTTATTCTACTGTGAATGCCTGCAAGTACATGAATCTCTGGGTAGTATATGGTGACGTACAGTATACGTACTTTGATAATAAATTTACTTTGAACTTTAAACACCTCACCTTTGAAAATCTCCTGTATGTGCTGAACACTTGAATGGGCTGATTCTTCCCATCTTCTACAACCCAAGATCACTCAAAAGTCCTCTCCTCACCTAATACACTCTCCGCTGTGTACCACTCCCTGTGGCTCTTTTAGCTCCAGAAATATCGACTTTCCATGATACATGTACTATTGTGTCAATATTTGTATTATTTTCTTTCGGGTAAAGAGTTTAATAGAGACCTCACTTCACCTTATTCAATGCATTCTCATCCATCGGTTATCTCGGCTGTCTGATCACTTTAGTATGCACACAAAATCTTTTTTAAATGATATTTTTGAGAAAATCTCAGGCTATGATTATTTTTCAATCTACACAGATTTACATTGTGCATGATAATGCATTTATTTGCGAGCCACTAAAGGTGAGCTGCTGCACTTTCTACTACAAAGTCCTGCTAATTAAATCCATTATTTAATAAGATGATAGCATACCTTCTGTCAGTGACTCCTACAGTCAGTTAAATCGCTCTAGATTACATTTCAAAAATGAGACATTAATGTCATATTCGGAGAGCTGAGAAGCAGGTGTTTTAAAATGTTCATGACCTTTCGCTATTAATATTGACTTCTCAGAATCCACAGTTTCCTTTCTTCTATCAAAAAACGTATTATCTGACTGTTTAGATTTAAGCCAAAATGAAAACTTTATTCCTCATTTTAATGCATTAAAAGTGACCATGCTGGATAGTATATTCCCTATTTCATCTTCAAGTTTCCAGTGTCTTCAAAAAAAAATCGAAGCACGTTTACATTGAACGTACTTTAAAACTGTCCCTTTTAATTAAAGCTACATCAAGCAGGAGTCTGGAAGCCATTACTCAGTAACTCTTCATCATAATTACTTGCAGCTGAGAATCTCGGTCTCGGTAACATAAGAATAAAAGGGAAACTCAGTTAGTAACAAGTGCAATTGATTCCATTCAGAATTCCCCCGGTGCGCTGCCATGTTTGAGAGGAAACAAGATTTTTTTTTCAAGCCAGGAAATGAATTGGCAGACACGAGATGGTCTGTGCGCTGTTAGACTCACATTTTCAGCTGGTCCTCGTTAAATCTGAGACTTCGGGGCTCCTGCTGTTGCCAGGAGATTTTTTTTTCCCCTTGTAGCTGTGTATACTTACCACTTCTAGGGAGGCTAACACATTGACAAGCCACAGAAACCTCACTCAGTGCTTCACTCCTGTGATCAGCATGGATTTCTCTATTAAGCATCCATCACCCCATTTAGCTTGGATTTAGGAAAAAAAATGTCCAAATCAAATGTACATAATTCTTAATAATGGAGGCTAGTCTTGACAGAAAATTTCAAGACATGTTTGAAATATTTCTCCACAAATTTTCAGAGCAAGACTGTCCAAAAACATTCAACAATCCTATCCAGATTTACGCATTCTGCACGCTGCAACGATGTGCACAGAATTTTACATTTACATTGACACATTATACGGCACATTAAAGGAACCGATTTGTGCAATGTCACTTGCATACCAGTTTGCCTTCCTCGTTGATAGATTTATAAAGTTTAAACAAATTGTATCACTGTGTTAAGAGATAATTCACTCCATGTCCCGTCATCAAGGAACCCCACCATCCAGGCCAAGCTGCTCCCATGAGGAAGAAGGTATAGAGCCTGAGGTCCTACACCACCAGTTCAGGGTCAGCTAATGCCCCTCACCATCAGGCTTCTGAACTCCATGGATAACCTCACTTACCTCAACACGGAACTGATTCTACAACCTATACACTTACTTCCAAGGACTCTGCAACTCTTGTTCTCAATGTTAATATATATATATTCATTTAATTTTTTGCTCTTTGCTTGAGCTTGCACAGTTGGTCTTCTTTCGCACATTGATTGCTTGTCCAATTTTGTCTGTAGTTTTTTTCCCATTGATTCTTTTCTGTTTCTTAGTGTATACTCTGAATGCCCACAAGAACAGAGGTGGGGTGTAGAGGTTTCGCTGACCGCTCGCATTGCAGAACCTACTCTCTCTTTGGCACGATGAGGAGCTGCAAAGAAAGATCCACCAGGACTGTCACAGAGGCTGGAGAGTGAGCCTCAAGATGGCCATGGATCAGGAGATGTGGCTCATGAGACACAAGCTGGTGCCTGATCAACCATGGCTGGACTGCCTGGGTGAGAGCGTCTGATGTTGAACACCCAACGACCTTAAGTTACATCACTGATGATGTGACCCATTGCACCCTAGGGTGCACCTCAGCCTCAGAGTTGTATATGGTGACACATATGTACTTTGATATTAAATTTACTTTGAAATTTGAACTTTATTGGTCTAATGCATAAAGAACCCACTAAAATTTTTATAAAGATTCCTCAAAAAAGTACTAACAATCGCTGACCTTGCACAAGCCTGCAGATGAAAAAAAATTGTTGGCGACGCTCCCTATCTTTTGCACAGTTTAACACCAATGAAGTGTCAAGACTTAAGGAAACGTTGATGGAAAATATTTTGGAGGTGAGAGGAGCCTCATCATCAGGGAGATATCAGTGGGATTTTGATATCATCATAAATGAAAAGTTTTGGACCAGAAATATTATACAATCCTAACCCTTATTTTGCTTTCCTTAACTTTAGTAAAATTATCAAGAGCTCAGACATGTTATTCTACAGAGGCTTCTTTTTCTTTTGGAATTTCGTTCCCCGAAGTATCCAGGCCTCCAGTATAACAGGGCTTGTGGCTCATCAAATCTCTTGGCAAACAATGCAGAGTAATAACTGTCAGCAGACTGTTTCAACATGGCTGGAAGGGTCATGTTTTATGAAAAGATAACTTTGGCATCTCCAGATACCTTGTTGATTTCAGATCTGCAGTTCTAGCATCTAAGATGGGAGGCTAAATTTTTTAATTTTAAAAAGTTCTTGGAAATATAAATCAGGGCTTCTGTTGTAAATTTATTACAAATTGTATTAAAATTGAATTACAAACAAGCTTGTACAAAATAAATCTTTTAAAATGGACTGAACCAAACAATTGAACTTGAATTCAAAAGATCTTATCTGAGCCTGAAAAGCAGTAAAAGTTTGAGGCCTGAGAGCTGAGGCCAGGAAACCTTGGCAATGAAAACCTGTTTTTCAAACTGATACAATCTGCTGTTGAGCGGTGTTTGTGATTATCCTAGTGAAATATGCTAATCACACAGCCACTATTTGCTGTCTTCATTTGTAGTCCAATCTTCTCCAAGGCTCGTCTCCTTGTTGTGGTGGAGAGGCTTGTGAGTTCGTGAGATCCCGAGAGCAATACCATCTGGCACTTAGCTCCTGGTAGGGTCACCCCTGGTGGTGAGGCCGAGGGGGAAGTTCCAGGCCAGGCGTTCCCAATCTGGGGTCCATGGATCCCTTTCTTGATGGTGTTGGTCCATGTCATGAAAAAGGTTGGGAATTCCTGTTCTAGAAAAAGAGCGATTCAACCAAAATCTCAGTGGTGGAGCTGGCAGAAGCTGATGACACGTCACAGTGGCAGTGAAGGCAGAGGAAAGCTGCAGAGTGAAGGGTCCCCAGTTGTCTTGTATTCTTTGCCTCTGGATCCTGACCCAGAACTGACAAGGACCATGTGGTGTCTCCCTAAGCATCGGCCTCCCCATAATAAATGCACAGTTATTGTCCGTTTATGTCGATCCCTGATCAGTCACTTGAAGACCAACCAATAGGCAATCCTTTAGAAGAATATCACACTTGACTGGCATGATCACATGACTACTAATACTAGTCACAATACCTTTCTAAAGAAATAAAAATGTTTCCAATAATTTACATAAAAACCCAAAAAATCTCAAACATCAATTAATGAATTACAAGACTTGAGAAAGTAAAGTTTTTCAAGAGTGATTTATCCACAGTTGTGTTCTCAATTGTTTTATGTAGAAAATTATTTAATATGCTGAATTTCTAATGCTTTGGTATTCAAAGTCATAGAGACATGCAGTGCAGAAACAGGCCCTTCAGCCCATCTAGTCCATGCTGAACCATTTAAACTGCTTACTCCCACTGACCTGCACCGGGACCATAGCCCTCCATAACCCTACCATCTATGTACCTACCCAAACTTCTCTTAAACATTGAAATCGAGCTCACATGTACCATTTATGCTGGCAGCTCGTTCCACACTCTCATGACCCTCCGAGTGAAAAGGTTTCCCCTCATATTCCTCTTAAACCTTTCATCTTTCACCCTTAACCCATGACCTCTACTTGTAGTCCCACCCAACCTCAATGGAAAAAGCCTGCTTGTATTAACCCTATCTAAGCCTCTCATAAGTTTGTATTCCTCAATCAAATCTCTTTTTACTCTTCTACGTTCCAAGGAATAAAGACCAGTATGAATTTGACCTTGTGGATGAAAGGATGCATGACAATTGACCATCTGGATGCAGATTTTGTGCTTGCTTGCATTCTTAATCATAAGTTGGATATATTGAGTTCAATAAGAAGTCAATGAGCAGAAGAACAGTTCAACTGAAGAATGATCTCTGACCATAAAACAGACGACATTTGAGCAGTTGGGTCAGAATGCAGTCCCCTAAAGTATCTTTCATCAATGACACCTTCAGAGTGAGTAGGTGGGAGGAGAATGGGATTGCCTGTTGAAAAACCTCCACTGAGTGTATATGAAATTTGCCAATCATAGTTGGTTTCTTCTGCTCCATGTGTCAAACCATTTGCCTGGTGGAGGTGTCACAGTTGACTTCAGCAGCTAAAAACACTCCTGAACACAGCTGTGGAAGTCCAAGCAATGGCAGGAGGTCCATTTACACTTCTGCGGAATCAAACGTTTACTGATGTTTCTTGGCTTAGCACTGCCACTTGTATGTGGACCTCCATCTAAACCCAAAGAAGTGGGAATCCCCGCCTTAGGGAATCTCTCTAAACAAAGGGCAACAGATGATTTTTTTTTGTACTTTATGGCAATGTGTAAAATTGAAAACAAAATTAGCCAGAAAAATGCAGAAGCAGGGGAGCTCCTATTTACTCATTTCAAAGTTATTGTGTTATTTATAGCTTTGCATTGGAAAGGGGCAGATGTTTTAAGCAGCATTGTTCAATGCATTATTCAAAAGCCACATGCAACTAATTGAGAATCCAGATGTGGCTAATTGCATTTCTGATTAGAAAGTGTAAATTGAGTAATGAATGTGTGACGCCATTGGGCATGTAATCTCACTCCTCGTGTTTGCTATTCAGGGGAAAAAGAAATCTCACAGGTGCAGGATTTCCTTTGGTTTGTTTTGGGGAACCTGTGAATATGGTGATTATTTTTACACACTTGTCAGATATCTGACTGACCAAAATAAAAGCCATGTGGGGAAAAAGGCTGGACCTACCGACAAAATAATTAATGGCCTGCTTCAAAGCTGGAGATAATATTCCACTGTGTGAGCTGACATGGTTTGCATTTCAGAATGGACAATAATAAAGCCAACACCACAGCCTTTAACAACACACACGAGTCTCGTCACAAATGTCCTTATTTACTGATCCTGGCCTCCTAACAATACCCAGGGGAAATCAATGGTACCGCTTTAATATTATTATTTTATAACGTGTTGCCTTCTAGAGAATTTAGTGTGAATTATAGAAAGATCCCTGCAGAAACTAGTCCAGACGAATATGGAAGTGCTATTATACTGCCCGATCTTTCCTAAATGGAGCCAGGAGTATGTCATAGCCTCCCACCTCATTTAAATTTTAAAAAGGAAAGAGAAAAAAATTGAAGTTGGGCCATCAGCTGACGTTTCTTCAGAAAGAGCAGGATTTGACCAAAAATGGAATTATGACCCTATCTGAAAAACGAGGTATGCTTCCCCTGTCAGCCCTGGATTCACGGACAGTGTTGCACTGAGTGTTCACTGCAGTGGAAAATTATTAGTAGAATTGGCCCTTGGGGGCTAAAACTATTTTGTGTTATCCCTTTGCTCCCAGGTCGCACCATTGTGGGACGTTTTGGGAGTGAATTCTTCTTTCAGGAAAAAAACTTTGAAGGGTTTATGCATTATTTCCGCCCCCCCCTCCCCATCTGTAATGCACTGTGGCCTGGAGCGTGTATGTTTTGCATGCCAGGACAACTGTCAGGCTGATTAGCATCTCCACACATTAACCCACCCACCACCCACACCGCCACTAGACACACATCACCCAGAGCCACCTTTTCAAAGTATATTACAGATAGACTGCGGACAGCCTCTTCAGGCCCAAAGAGCCTTGCCACCTATTTTACTCTAACCTAATCACAGGACAATTTACAATGACCAATTAACTTACCAACTAGTATGTCTTTAGACTGTGGGAGGAAACCGGAGCACATGGAGGAAAACTATGTGGTTCACCAGGGGAACACACAAATGTACAGAATTGAACTCTGAACTCTGGAACGCCCTGATCTGTAATAGCAGAACGTTAACCACTATGCTGCCATGGTGCTCCAGCAGGTATACGTACAGTCAGTCTACCTATCTAGACAGCAGTTGCTTCTGCATTGTGTTTTATAGGGTTGCTTTTATAATTACTTGTGTTTTTTTATTGTGGTCTTTATACTTGTGATATCTTAAAATGCTGCATCAGATCCAGAGTAACTATCATTTTGTTCTCCTCCACGCTTGTGCACTGAAGAATGACAATAAACAATCTTGAATCTCAATCTTGGGAAAGTGGGTGGAGGAGGGATGGAGATACAAGTTACGGAGGAGCAAATTCAGGATTTCAAGCTGTGGGCTTACCCCACGTCCAGATTCCTTCATTAACGTTTCGTGTATCAACAGCTGCTTTTTTTAAACAAGACTGGGTGATGAAGAAGCCTGATATGAGCGAAACAATGCAGGAGGAGAAAGGAAAATGTGAGAAGTAAATCAATATGCGAAGCGATGCCAGGCCTGGGCTGGAGCTTCAGACCATAGAAGGAAGAGAGTTCCAAGATACAGAATATCACCATCTTTATAAATTCTCTTGAATTATTGTTTTGTAAACACTCAGGAAAATTAAATCAGATACTCTAGCAGGTTTAATATCGGAGGAGAATAACCAGAACCCATGTTTACTCAACTTTGTATTCTAGCAGAAACTGCTTGTGGACATTAAATATAACAGATATGGCCCATATGCCTTTTTAACCACTTAGTGAGTGCCATTTAATCATTATTACTCAATTTCCAAATGTAGCTCCACTGTCATAGATTGAAAGTTAATCCTGAGTGTTAGAGTCTTAAAGATTTTAATCCTTCTTAACCTTGCTTTTGATGTTATAAGTGGCTGTCAAGAGCTTGTTCCATCTCCTGATACATCTTACCCACTAATACAATTAGCCCAAACTTCAGCTTGCTGGAGACTGCTGTGGGGGAAATAGAACCCACCGTTTGCTGATTTTTACTTTGTTTAGAGATATAGCACAGCAACAAATCCTTCCAGCCCATCGAGCCTATGCCACGCAATTCTGCTGCCGGGAACAATTAACTTACTGACCCGTATGTCTTTGAAACGTGGGAGGAAATCGGAGTGGCGGGGGAAACCCACACAGTCACAGGGGGAACGTTAAAAACTCCTTACGGACATGGGCGGGAATTGAACCCCGGTCGGTTGTGCTGCAAAGCATTATGCTAACCGCTATGCTACCATTGCCGCACCAATGGATAGAAAATTTTGGGACGCTAAAGAGAGTGTGCACGTGAGTTTCTGGTGTGTGCTCCGGTTATGTAATATTCTTTGCTGAGCTTTAGCAGAAATGTATCTTCATTGAAAGATGAAGATGCAGGCAGCATAGTCAGCCCCTTACATTGAGCCATCATGATGTAAAGCCTTATGATTTAATGAAAGGTGAGCAGCTACTTATTACAGATGAAATTTAAGTTTTTTTGCATGCCATTTTATAGCATTCGCAGCTCCTCTGGCAGAGAAGGACCGTAAATCTTAAAATTTAATCTAATGTTGGAATTGTTAGAAGCTCTGCAGATAATTTACCTGAATAGGAGCTGCCTTACACCACAATTCCCCGGGGCCTCAGGAGTAATTGTCATTTGTTGTGAGCCCCATAATTTCACAGAGAATGGATGTCAGAACCATCTCAGGACAAGGTACTGAAGGATCAATACAGAGATGTTTGTGTGGCATCCAGTTTTAGAGGGAGAGGGGAGAGATAGAAGATAGTTAAGAGGAAATAATTAAACTATGGTATGTACCAATTTATACAGAATTCGCAGTAGTTTTTAAATTCTGCAGGAGCCCTGATGAAGGGTTTAGGCCTGAAATATTGACTCTCTATTCCTCTCCAAAGATGCTGCCTGATCTGCTGAGTTCCTCCAGCAGTTTGTGTTTGTCTCTATGGATTTTCAGCATCTGCAGCTCTTTTTGTGTTTATGGTTTTAATTAGTTTGTTTATCTTTTCTGAAGAGTGAGGCAGTTGCAGACATCTTCAATGCTATATGCATTTTGAGCACCCCATTATCATAAGCTAGCATTGAAAGATATGCAAAATATCCTGAACTATGCAGCACCATTGAAGAAGTAATCTGCATTTTGGCATTCCGAATTAAAATGAATCTATATAAGTGGGTTATCCTCGGCAGGGGTTAATAAACAAACTGCAGGAGGAACTCAGCAGGTCAGGCAGAGGAAGAAGGATAATCAATGTTTCAGGTCAAGGTGCGAATCCCCCACCCATCAACCCTTCCCTATCTCGTTCCATCATTCAGGATCTCCAACATTCAGGACATCCTTTTGCTACCATCGAGTAGGAGATGCAGGACTCTGAGACGCACACTCAACATTTTAGGAACAGCTTCTTCCCCTCTGCCATCAGATTTCTGAACAGGCAATGAACCGACCCATGAACACTAATTCAGAACTTTTGCCCTCTATTTGCACGACCTATTTAAATATCTACACAGTATAATCGTAATTTATAGTATTTTATTATGTATTGTGCAGTACTGCAGCTGCTGAACAACAAATTTCAGAACACATGTCAGTGATATTAAACCTGATTCTGATATTGATTCCACTTATCACCTACCTTACTTATCAAATTCCAGTGTCTGCAGCTTTTTATGTCTGCATTTATCACTTTACAACCTCTGTCTCTACTCCCATCCCACCCAGCCCCACTTTTTTTTCTCTTTCTTATCTGTTTCCACCTATCAGCCCCCAAACTCCACACCTCCCTACCCTAATTCCATCCCTCCTTTGTTGGATGAGGGTGTAGAAATGCTATTTTTTTTATGTTTTACTTGTAGATTAACTTCATTATGTTTTGGAACTTCAAGACATTGAAGGAATTCAAAGGAAGACAGGGGAGTATGAAACATGAATCTGGCTTCACGTTCACTTTCAGTGAGGTGCCCACGTATCATGCGGTGGCCCGATGACATTTCAATTCACTTACTTATACGTATAACTTGTAATGAATTATTTAAATGAACGAGAGTGCTTGATCAAACAATATACACACAATATTACTGAGATATTAAATACACTACAAACTTTCCTGTGCTTACTTGTATTTTTGTGCAATCACCTATATACATGTAATTGTCCAGTGAATTTTCCAGTTGCCTCCATATTTTTCTAGAAGCTTCTTAGTTTCCAGTAGCAGGTGTCAGGCCACTCGAATCTGGCTATTTTATGTGCTAATTGCTATCACTGGAATGTTTTTATCTCTAGTCTGAGTTTTAGATGACTATGACTGCTTTTCCCTTACTCTTTGCCCCTCTTTCTTCGTTTTTGCAACACTTAATAAAACGGCAGTAAGCAATAAAAATTACGGCTTGTTCTTGACTTCGGAAGAAAGCTTGCATTACAAAAGAATCAGAATCCAACACCATCATTCCCCTTCTCACCTGGTCACTCTGTTGCCTGCCTCATCCCTGCTGATCACCTCTTCAAATTGACTAGCTCCCTTCAACAGGCTCAGCCTTGGTGCATCACTGAGTTCCTGCAGCAATTTGTTTTTTTTTGCCCCAGATGAAAGAATCTGCAGTCTCACATGTCATCCTCTACAGGGGAATCTGTCACTTAGATAAACAAAATTAAATTAAGCATATTGCATTCATTGACTGCAATAAAACTTGATTGAAATTTGAGAGGCAATTTACCAGTCGGAATTGGTAGTGCTCTATGTAAGATACTGAGTGTGCTAGGGAGGGCAGCAACAACATGATCATGATTGACACCTCTAACTGATTGGCACATGAAGTTGCTCAGAAGCCATAGCATTTATTTTCATCAAAAACAGATAGGAGTTTTCTTTAAATATTGCAATGTACTGCGATGACATGCTTGTGTGACTAGGCACAATTTCCTGTGAATTCCTCATTATTCTCACCCGGAAAAGCACTGTGCCTTCAGTTTGTGAATACAAATCTTTCAGTCATCCTCCACCACAGGAGTACCACGTTCAGTGGCCATTAAGGTCACCAGAGCCTGAAGAAATTTTATGTGGTTGGATTATTTCAACTTAACACAAGGACCAACGTGTTCTAAACTGACACTAGGCCTTTAAAGGAAGCGAGCTGTTTTGGAAAATGAATTTAAATCTGTCATTTAGTGTAAGAGTCCCAGTACTCTTTTTGAAGTATTTGTTTTCCATGACTCAATGTGTTCGCATTTTGGTCGCAACAGTTCTGAGATTGAGGATTAGTCTTCCAAAGGGACAAGGGTAACATATAAAAAGCCACAACACTTTTCAGTACAAGTGACCCAGGTTCAACTCCCGCAGCTGTCTGTAAGGAGTTTGTACGTTCTCCCCGTTTGTACGTTTCTCCCACAGCCCAAAGACGTACTGGTTGGTAGATTCATTGGTTATTGTAAATTGGGGATTTACAATTGGGGATTGCTGGTGGTGTGGCTGAGAGGGCCAGAAAGGCCTATTCAGTGCTGTATCTCAACAAATAAATAAAAAATAAATAAACAAAATGCTGGAGGAACTCAGCAGGTCAGGCAGGATCTATGGAAATGAATAAACAGTCAACGTTTAGGGCAAAGCCCCTTCATCAGGATTGGAAAGGGAGGGGGAAGATGCCTGAGGCAGCATCTACATACAACATCTACAGGATTGATGAAGGGTCTTGGCCCAAAATGTCAACTGTTCATTCTTCTCTATAGATGCAGCGTGACCCACTGTGTACCTCCAGCATTTTGAGTGCGTTACTCTGGATTCCCAGCACCTGCAGAATCTCTTGTGTTTATTCCCAAGAGATAAAACTGAATTACTTAGAGGACGACACAGTGGAACTGAGGAGGAGTTACATGAATGGCCTACATCAGAAGGAGTTTGCTGACCTGCTATTTGCCCTCCTAAGAATTTCTGTTACAGGATGGAGCTGCCTGTAGATGCTGAGACCATTGTAGACCAGGATGTCTTTTTGTCTAGCACTTTTTAGGCAGAGCATTTAGACAGCACAAAGACATGCAGGGAATAAGACCATACGACCATAAAGCATAGGAGCAGAATTAGGCCATTCAGCCCATCAGGTTTGCTCATCCACTCCATCACGGCCGATTTATTTTTCCTCTCACCCTCATTCTTCTGCCTTTTCCCTGTAATTTTTGAAGCCTTGACTAATCAAGAACCTCTGCTTTAATTATGCTCAATGATTTGTCCTCCACTGCCATCAGCGGCAATGAATTCCACAGATTCTCCACCCTCTGGCTAAAGAAATTCCTTCTGTTCAAAAAGGAAGTTATTGTATTCCGAGACTGCCCTCTGGTTAGGTACCCTCCCTCTATAGGAAATATTCTCTCCACATCCACTCTATCTAGGCCTTTCAATATTCTATAAAGTATTATTATTACCTGACAATTCTTTGCCCATTCTCCAAATCTCAACACTGCCTGCCCCTCCACCTGTCTTCTTATCATCTGCAAACTTGGCCAGAAAAACATCAATTCCATCACCCAAATCATTGAAAAATATGTAACGTGAAAAGAAACGGCCCCAACACTGACGCCTGCAAAATGCTTCTGGTCATCGGTCAGCCAACCAGAAAAGGCCCTTTATTATTTCCTCTCTCTGCCTCCTGCCAGTCAGCCAATCTTCTATCCACACTCATATCTTTCCGGTAATATCATGGGCTCTTGTCTTGTTAAGCAACCTCCAGTGTCAAAGGCCTTCTGAAAATCCAAGAAAACAACATCCAGTGACACTCCTTTGACAATCCTGACTGTTATTTTCTCAAAGAATTTCAATAGATTTGTCAGGCAAGATTTCCCCTTAATAAGCCATGCTGATTTTGGCCTGTTTTTGTCATGTAGCTCCAAGTACCCTGTATCATCATCCTCAACAATTGACTCCAACATTCTCACAACCACTGAAATCAGGCTAACTGGCCTGTAATTTCATTTCTTCTGTCTCCCCTCCATTCTCAATGAGGGGAGTAAACTTTGCAACTTTCCAGTCCTTCAGAACCATTCCAGAATCTAGTGATTCTTGAAAGATCACTACTAATACCTCCACAACCTCTTTCAGAACCCTGGGGTGTAGACCATCTGGTCCAGGTTACTTCCGAATCTACCCTCAGACGTTTTGGCATCCCATGCATCTTCCCCTTAGTAATAGCAGATGGACTCACCTCTGCCCCCCCCCCCGACACTCTAGAAATTCTAGCCTAGTGCTAGTGTCTTCCACAGTGAAGACTGAAGCAAAGCACTTTTTAAGTTCATTGCCTACTTCTTTGCCCCCATTACTACCTCTCCAGCATAATTTTCCAGCAGTCCAATATCCACTCTCACCTCTCCTTTACTGTTAATATATCTGAAAAATCTTTTGGTGTCCTTTTTTATATTTTTGGCTTGCTTACCTTCATATATCATCCTTTCTCTCCCTATGGCCTTGTTTGTTGCCCTCTGCTGGTTTTTAAAAGCTTTCTGATCTTCGAGCATCCCACTAATTTTTGCTCTATTATATACCCTCTCTTTTCCTTTTATGTTGTTTTTGATTTCCCTCATCAGCCACAGTTGTGCCATCCTTCCTTCAGACTTTTCATCTTTGGGATGTATTTATCCTGCACCTTCCAAATTGCACCCAGAAACTCCAGCCATTGCTGTTCTGCCATCATCCCTGTAAGTGTCTCCTTTGAATTAACTTTGGCCAGCTCTTCTCTCATGTCTCTGCAATTTCATTTACTCTACTGTAATACTGACACGTCTGATTTTAGCTTCCCTCTCTCAAACAGCAGAATGAATTCTATCATATTATGATCACTGCCTCCTATGGGTTCCTTTATCTTAAGCTTCCCAATCAAATCTGGTTCATTACACAACATCCCATCCAAAGTGCCTTTCTCACAGTGGGCTCAATCACAAGCTGCTCTAAAATGCCATCTCATAGGCATTCTACATATTCCTTCTCTTGGGATCCAGCACCAACATGACATTGCCCTTCTTACATACCTTTTCTATCTCCTGTTCTAACATGTACCCAATATCCTGCCTACTGTTTGGAGGCCAGTTGGGCATTCAGTACTATCATCCCCTCAAATTTAGTCAATAAACTTCAATACCTCCTTGTGTGATCATCGTCGATCTTTGATTTCCTCATTTGTAGACACCAGTTAGTTCAGATTGTCAACACCATCTCCTCCATGATCTCCATCAGCACAGGTGCACCACAAGGCTGTAGAGCCTCCTGCTCTACTCGCTTAACACATATGGCTGTGTGGCGAAGTACAGCACCAATGCCATATTCAAATTTGCTGACGATGCCATTGTCGTTGGCTGAGTCGAAAGGGTGATGAATCAACATATAGGAGGCAGATTAAAGATCTGGCTGAGTGGTGCCACAACAACAACCTCTCACTCAATGTCACGCAGACCAAGGAGCTGATTATTGATTTCAGGAGGAGGTTCTGATGTCCATGAGCCAGTCCTTAAACTCAGAAACTCAAAGGCGGAGAGGGCCAGCAATTTTAAATTCCTCAGTGCTTTCATTTCAGAGGATCTGCCCTGGGCCCTGCATGTTAGGTGCAATTACAAAGAAAGTACAACATGGCCTCTACTTCCATAGAAGATTACGATGATTTAGTACAACATCTAATATTTTGCCAAACTTCTAAGGATGTGTGGTATATTGATTAGTTACATCACATTCTGGTATGGAAACATCAATGCACTTGAACAGAAAATCCTACAAAAGGTAGTGGATACATAGAAACATAGAAAACCTACAGCACAATACAGGCCCTTAGGCCCACAAAGCTGTGTAAAACATGTCTTTACCTTAGAAATTACCTAGGGTTGCCCATAGCCCTCTATTTTTCTAAGCTGTATGTACCTATCTGGGAGTCTCTTAAAAGACCCTATTGCATCTGCCTCCACCACCGTTGCCAGCAGCCCATTCCACACACTCACCACTCTGTGTAAGAACTTACCCCTGACATCTCCTCTGTACCTACTTCCAAGTACCTTAAAACTGTGCCCTCTCATGTTAGCTATTTCAACCCTGGGAACGAGCCTCTGACTATCCATACATCAATGGATCTCATCATCTTATAGACCTCTATCAGATCACCTCTCATCCACCACCTCTCCAAGGAGAAAAGGCCAAGTTCACTCAACCTATTCTCATAAGGCATGCTCCCCATTCCAGGCAACATCCTTGTGAGCTCCTCTGCACCCTTTCTATGGTTTCCACCACCTTCCTGTAGTGAGGTTTCCAGAACTGAGCACAGTTCTCCAAGTGGGGTCTGACCAGGGGCCTATACAGCTGTAACATTACCTCTTAGCTCTGAAACTCAATCCCACAGTTGATGAAGGCCAATGCACCATATGCCTTCTTAACCACAGAGACAACCTGGGCAGATGCTTTGAGTGTCCTATGGACTCGGACCCCAAGATCCCTCTGATCCTCCACACTGTCAAGAGTCTTACCATTCACACTATATTCTGCCATATATTTGACCTACCAAAATGAACCACTTCACACTTATCTGGGTTGAACTCCATCTACCACTTCTCAGCCCAGTTTTGTATCCTATCGATGTCCTGCCATAACCTCTGAAAGCCCTCCACAACACCCTCAACCTTTGTGTTATCTGCAAATTTACTAACCCATCCCTCCACTTTCTCATCTAGGTCATTTATAAAAATCACAAAGAGAAGGGGTCCTAGAACAGGTCCCCGAGGCACACCACTGGTCACCGATCTCCATGAAGTATATGACCCATCTACAACCACTCTTTGCCTTCTGTAGGCAAGCCTATTCTGGATCCACAAAGCAAAGTCCCCTTGGATCCCATGTCTCCTTATTTTATCAATAAGCCTTGCATGGAGTACTTAATCAAATGCCTTGCTGAAATCCATACACATTACTTCTACTGCTCTACCTTGACAATGTGTTTAGTCCCATCTTCAAAAGATTCAATCAGGCTCATAAAGCACAACCTGCCTTTCACAAAGCCATGCTGACTATTCCTAATAATATTATGCCTCTCCAAATCGTCATTAATACTGCTTCACAGGATCTTTTCCATCAACTTACCAACCACTGAAATAAGACTCACTGGTCTATAATTTCCTGGGCTATCTCTATTCCCTTTCTTGTATAAGGGAACAGCATCCACAACCCTCCAATCCTCTGGAACCACTCCTGATCCATTGATGATGCAAAGATCATTGCCAGAGGCTCAGCAATCTCCTCCCTCATCTCCCTCAGTAGCCTGGGGTACATCCCATCCAGTCCCAGAGACTTATCCAACTTGATGCTTTCCAAAAGCTCCAGCACATCCTCTTTCTTAATGTCTATATGCTCAAGCTTTTCAATTCACTGTAAATCATCCCTACAATCGCCAAGATCCTTTTCCGTAGTGACTACTGAAGCAAAGTATTCATTAAATATCTCTACTATCTCCTCTGGTTTCATACACACTTTTCCACTGTCACACTTGATTGGTCCTATTCTCTCACGTTAAATCCTCTTGATCTTCACATACATGTAGAATGCCTTGGGGTTTTCCTTAATCCTGCTTGCCAAGGCCTTCTCATGGCCCCTTCTGGCTCTCCTAATTTAATTCTTAAACTCCTTCCTGCTAGCCTTATAATCTTCTAGATCTCTATCAATACCTAGTTTTTTGAACCTTTCATAAGCTTTTCTTTTCTTCTTGACTAGATTTTCACCAGCCTTTGTACACCACTGTTCCTTTACCCTACTATCCTTTCTCTGTCTCATTGGAACGTTCCTGTGCAGAACGCCATGCAAATATCCGCTGAGAATTTGCCACATTTCTGCTGTACATTTCCCTGAGTTCATTGGTTCCCAATTTATGCTTCCAAGTTCCTGCCTGATAGCTTCATATTTCCCCTTACTCCATTTAAAAACTTTCCTAACTTGTCTGTTCCATCCCTCTCCAATGCTGTGGTAAAGAGATAGAATTGTGATCACTAACTCTAAAATGCTCTCCAACTGCCCCAGTCCTCCCCTCCTTTGAGTACATCAACATGGAGCTATTGCAGGAAAGCAGCATCCGTCATCGGGGAAAACCCCACCCGGCCCACCACCGCCCAGGTCATGCTTTCTTCTTGCTGCAGCCATCAGGAAGAAAGTGCAGGAGCCTCAGGACCCACGCCACTAGGCCAAGTAATTGCAGAGGGTCATAGCTTCTTGATTAGTAAGAGTGTCAAAGGTTACAGGGAGAAGTCAGGAGAATGTTGATGAGAGGGATAATAAATCGGTCTTGATGGAATGGAGATCTGTCTCGATGGGCTGAATGGCCTAATTCTACTCTTATATTTTCTGGTCTAGCCCTGGGGTTCCCAACCTTTTTAATGCCACGGACAAATACCATTAACCAAGGGGTCCATGGACCCCAGGTCAGGAACTCGTAGTCTAACCAGTTGAATCTTTTAATGTGAGCTAAAGCAGAGAAGTGGAAAGAGCACAAGAAACAGAGACAGTGCAAGAGTTCAATTTAAAAAAGAACTCAGCCTGTAACATCTGTTTTAATAAATAAGGTTGTCAGTACTCATGAAGGAACTATAATGAAGTTCCTTTTCTCCTTCATTGGCCATGAATCAGCTGCCAATCTGCCTCTTGCCTCTGTGATCTCTATATCCTGTAAAATGACAAGAATCCAAACTAAACAAAGCAGTCCTGTATGATTTTTAGATTCAATCAAATAGTTATGTTACATAATTTATGAAAAAATATTATTCTGCCAGAAGCAAATGACTGAACTGAGATTGGGTTTACAGAAGTGCTGGAAGGCCTATTTCAGCTCATTGGGGAGAGGTTGTTTGTTGGGACTTTCAGAATATTCAGGGATGGTGCCAACAATAGACAATAACTCAGTGAAATTGCTGTATACAAACAAGGGAGAACGTTAAATCTTGCAGTAACAGATGGATCTACACAAGCTGGCAGACTAGAAAAAAGCCTATTGTACAATCACAGGGTTGTGAGCGATGGAAGAACAAGTACTGCAGCAGAATTTTCATGCTCAGTTCGACAAGTAAAGCTCCAAATGATCAGCATTGTGAAAATGGCTGTGTTTGTCAATGATTGTTATCACAGGCAAAGGATCTCAATCAGAATCAGGTTTAATATCACTAGCATATGTCATGAAATTTGTTGTTTTGCCCTAGATATACAGTGAAATACAGAATAAAAGCTATAAGTTACAGTAAGAGGTATATACTGTATATCTATCTTATAAACCAACATATTTAATGATATATGCCAGTGACTTTAAACCTGAACTGATTTTGATTGATATATATATGTATATAACTGTGTGTATATCTATCTCTCTCTATATATGCATACACACACACACACACACATATATATACATACATACATACATACATACTATATATCTCCATCGTCATAATGACTGTGTGCCATGTCATATGATGTGGGCAATTATGCTCTTATGACCATCATTGCTCTTGGCAAGTTTTTCTACAGAAGTGGTTTGCCATTTCCTTCTTCCGGGCAGTGTCTTTACAAGATGGCTGCCCCCAGCCATTATCAATATTCTTCTTAGATTGTCTGCCTGGCATAGTCACATAACCAGGACTTGTGGTCTGCATCAGCTGCTCATACGACCATCCACCATCTGCTCCCATGGCTTCACGTGACCCCAATCGGGGGGCTGAGCAGGTACTACACTTTGTCCAAGGGTGACCTGCAGGCTAGCGGATGGAAAGAGCGCCTCATAGCCCCTTTGGTAGAGACATGTCTCCACCCCACCATCCAATATACATATTAAGTGAGTGGTATAAAAATAGGGTCAGCAAAACCGATTTTGTTGCAGATGTATCCTTATTCTAACTATTGTAGGTACATCCTCAATGACTTCCTTTTGTCAGAACGCTGAGAATAGAGTTATTTGACCATAAGAAGTAGGAGGAGAATTGGGCCATCCAGTCCGTTGAGTCCAGGCATGAGTCATTTGCATATGGTTAATCTTTGTTCACAACTCGAAGACTAAAGGTATGAGCTTACCTCAGGATGGTTGGGATATCAGTAAAAGTCAGGTAAGTACAGACGATACTCATTCTGTATCATGTATTTCAGGAAGAAAGTCAGCAATTACCTCACAGTTTTTATTGACACAGCCACTACTGGGCCTGCTGCCATCAAAGCATTGGGAATGACCATAGGCTTGGAGCTCAACCAGTGCAATATTGTTAAATGGGGTGGCTTTGTAGTGCAGAAGTTAGTGTAATGCTATTACCATGCCCGTGACCTGGGTTCAATTTTGCCACCGTCTGTAAGGTTGTTTCCCCCCACATCCCAAAGATGTTCAGGTTGGTAGGTTAATTGGTACATAGGTGTAATTGGAAGGCACAGCTTTATCGGGCCGGAAGGTTTTGTTGCCTCAAATAAATACTAATCCGATTTAGATGCAAGACACATACCACGCCTATAACAAGTATTCAGCCCCCTTGGAAGTTTGCATGTTTTATTGTTTTACAACTTTGAATCACAGTGGATTTAATTGGGCTTTTTTTTCAACAGAAAAAGACTCTTTCATGTCAAAGTGAAAACAGATCCCTAAAAAATGATCTAAATTAATTACAAATATAAAACATAAAATAATTGGTTGCTTAAGTATTCACTCCCTTTAATATGGCACAGCAAATCATCACTGATGAAGACAAATGGTTTCAAAAGTCACAAAATTAGACCACATGACCACAAGGCATAGAAGTAGAATTAGTCCATTTGGCTCATTGAGTCTGCTCTGCCATTTAATCATAGCCAATCCTTTTTTTCCCCCTCCTCAGTCCCAATCCCCGGCCTTCTCCCCATAACCTTTGATGCCTTGTCCAATCAAGAACCTATCAATCTTCATATCATCTGCAAACTTGGCAACAAAGCCATTTACTCCATCATCTAAATCATTGACATACAGCATAAAACGAAGCAGTCCCAACACCACACAGCGGAACACCACTAGTAGCCAGCCAGAAAAGGATCCTTTTATTCCCACTTGCTGCCTTCTACCAATCACCCAATGCTCTAACCATGCCGGTAACTTTCCTGTAATACCATGGGCTCTTAACTTGGTAAGCAGCCTCATGTGTGGCACCTTGTCAAAGGCCTTCTGAAAGTCCAAATATACAACACCCACCGCACCGCCTTTATCTATACTACTTGTAATCTCCTCAAAGAATTCCAACAGATCCATTAGACAAGATTTTCCCTTAAGGAAACCATGCCGACTTTGCCCTATTTTGTCCTGTGTCACCAAGTATCCCATAATTGCAGCCTTAACAATTGATTCCAAGATCTTCCAACCACTGAGGTCAGGCGAAATGGCCTATAATTTCCTTTCTGCTGCCTTCCTCCTTTCTTAAAGAGTGGAGTAACAATTGCAATTCTCCAGTCCTCTGGAACCAAAGCAGAGTCCAATGATTTTTGAAAGATCATTACCAATGCCTCCACAATCTCTACGACAACCACTTTCAGAACCCTAGCATGCAGTTCATCTGGTCCGGAAGACCTATGTCCCTTAAGTCTTTCAGCTTTTTAAGCACTTTCTCCCTTGTAGTAGTAACTACACTCACTTCTCTTCCCTCACACACTTCAACATCTGGCACACTGCTAATGTTTTTCACGGTGAAGACTGTTGCCAAATACTCATTTAGTTCATCTGCCATCTCTTCATCCCCTGTTATTATTTCTCTGGCCTCATTTTCCGGCAGTCCTTGGCCATTCTCATCTCTCTTTTATCTTTTATGTACTTGGAAAAGCTTTTGTTATCCACTTTGATATTGTTTGCTAACTTGCTTTCATGTTTCAAAGTTTGCTTCCTAATGATTCTATTAGTTGTTTTCTGTAGACTTTTAAAACTTCCCAATTTTTGTGCTGTTGTATGCCCCCTCTTTTGCTTTTATATTAGATTTGATCTCTAGTCAGCCACAGTTGTACTATTTTGCCATTTGAGTACTTTTGGAATACATCTATCCTGCACGTTCCTCGTTTTTCCCAGAAACTCACACCATTGCTGCTCTGCTGATACCCCTGCCAGCAGCTCCTTCCAATTTACTTTGGCCAACTCCTCTCTCATCCCACTGTAATTTCCTTTACTCCAGTGAAATACTGCTATCCCGGACTTTACAGACACCTTATCAACTGTAGTTAATTAAATTAGTTAAATAATTAAATAATTGGGAATCTGTTTTTGAAGAACTGTGTTCAGTCAAGGTCTTTCAATTGATTGTAGTAAAAATACACCTGTATCTGGAAGGTCCAATTGCTGGTGAGTCAGTAAGTATCCTGGCAAAATCTGCACCATGAAAACAAAAGAACACTCCCAAGCAGCTCCGTGAAAAGGCTATTGAAAAGCACACACACAATAAGCTGGGTGAACTCTGCAGGCCAGGCAGCATCCATGGAAAAAAGTACAGACATGATTTCAGCCCGAAATGTCGACTGTTCTTTTTTCCATAGATGCTGCCTGGCCTGCTGAGTTCCACCAGCATTTTGTGAGTGTTGCTTGGATTTCCAGCATTTGCAGATTTTCCCTTGTTTGCGATTTGAAAAGCACAGGAGTTGGATATAAGAAAACTTCCAATGCATTGAATATCCCTTAGAGTACAGTTAAGTCAATCAAGAAATGGAAAGAATATGTCACAGTTAAAAAATCTGCCTAGTGCAGGCGATCCTCAAAAACCGAGTGACCGTACAAGAAAGGGACTAGTGAGGCCACAAAAGACCTATGACAGCTCTGGCTGAGTTACAAGTTTCAGTGGCTGAGATAGGAGAGACCACACATACAACTGTTGCCCGGGTGCTTCACCAGTCACGGGTTTATGGGAGAGTGGCAGAGAGAAAGCCACTCTTGAAAAAAACTCACATGAAATCTCAGCTAGAGTTTGCCAGAAGGCATGTGGGAGACTCTGAAGTCAGCTGGAAGAAGGTTCTAGGTGTAAGGCAAACACTGCACATCATCAAAAACACACCATCCTTACCGTGAAGCACGGTGGTGGCTGCATCTTTCTGTGAGGATGCTTCAATGCAGCAGTCCCTAGAAGGCTTGTGAAGGTAGAGAGTAAAATGAATGTGGCAAAATGCAGGGAAATCCTGGAGGAAAACCTGAAGCAGTCTGCAAGAGAACTGCGACTTGGGAGAAGATTTGTTTTCCAGCAAATCAGTGATCCCAATCATAAAGCCAAAGTTATACAGGAATGGCTTAAAAATAACAAAATCAATGTTCTGGAGTGGCGAAGTCAGAGTCCAGACTGGAATCCAATTGAGAATTTGTGGCTGGACTTGAAAAGAGCTGTTCACTCATGATTCCCATACAATCTGACAGAGCTTGAGTGGTTTTGTAAGGAAGAAAAGGGAAAGATTGCAGAGTCCAGATATGCAAAGCTGATAGAGACCTATCCACACAGACTCAAGGCTGTAATTGCTGACAAATGTGCATCAACTAAATTCTGACTAGAAGGGGGTGAGTAATTATGCAATCAATTATTTTGTGTTTAATAATTGTAATAAATTTAGACCAATTTGCATAAATTTGTTTTCTCTTTGAAATGAAAAAATCTTTTTTTTTGATCAGTGTCAAAAAATGCCATATTAAATCCACTGTGGTTCAATGTTGTAAAGCAGTAAAACGTGGAAACTTCCAAGTGGGGGAGATGAATACTTTTTACAGGCACTCTATTTCCAATGGCTATGCAACATACGGCACGCGCAGACATGTTTGATGAGGGTGTTCAAAGCCATTACAAGTAGAAACTAAGACAAAGTCTGTAGTTGTCTGCAGTGAAGAGAAGAGCACATGAGCAATCTCCCTTGATTAACAATAATTCTCACATTCCTTCGGTCCTTCCCCAAGCAAACAGTGACTGTCAAAATTATATTCATCATGTGAGCTAACACCCAGGCTTCTGCTTTCCTCCCTCATTCCAGAAATGTACAGGTTAGTGAGGTAATTTGCCACTTGGGCTCATTGGGCTGAAAGGGCCTGTTACAATGCTGTGTTTCAAATTAAATAAACAAATAAAAAGAGAGACAAATTTTCTTCTTCTGGGGCCCTTTGTTCACAGTTGAGCATAGGCCATTAATGGCCTCCGTCTCTATCATCTAAAATCCATTGTATTCACTGTACAGGGATTGGCTTACACAGCTTCACCAAAGCCCTGTAGGCTGGAGTTTCCTGTTTCCACCACTCAAAGTGGGGATGTAGAGTTGGACTTTGAGAGGCAGATAGAGAAATAGATAGATAATATCAATAAATAAATAGAGAGCATGGCAGGTACCAGATATTCAGCGATGTGTGGTATTTCACTTAACACCCCATGGCTTGAGAATTTCAGCTTCGGTAAGTGCGAGACTTGTCAGGGTTCGAGAACCCGAAGCAACAGGCAAGATGCGTGGCACTACCAAGGACAAATATATAAGAGTGGGAATCTGTCAACTGCAAAGATATGACTGGAAAGAAATCAACTTCAAAGAGATGAAAAATTAGTTTGGATATGCTGGGAAAGAAAAGTAAATGGCAGATAAGACTATCGATAAATGGTCGAACAGGGAGAGAAAAAGAATACAAAATAGGTGCAGAATGAAAGGAGGCCATGACCCATCATGCTTGTGTTTGCTTTCTGAAGAGCTGCCTTCCTGTGGCTCTGAAGGTTTTACCTCTACAATTTATCTAATTCACTTTTGAATGATAAACTTCTTATCTCCAGCCTTTCAGGCAATGTATTCCAACCAATGACACTCACTGCATAAGGAAATGTCTTCTGCACTCTATTCCTAGTATTTTACCAATTACCATGAAAACCTCTCTCCTCCATTGAAGGGAGTTACTTTCATTTGCTCTGCAAACCAACCTCCTAATCCTGAAATCTATTATCTAACATTTTCTGTGCTGAGAAGAACAATTCCAATTTCAATTGGTTCTCCACTTTAACAGAAATCTCTATTCTTTGTCCTTAGCCCCTTTTCAGTCAAAAGTTCAAAGTAAATTTATTATCAAAGTATATATATGTTACCACATATGAGATTCATTTTTGTGCGTGCATTCACAGCAAATAGAAAGAAACACAATAGAATCAATGAGAAACATCATACAATGGAGACAAACAACCAATGTGCACAAGACAGCAAGGTGCAAATATAAAAGTAATTATAATAATAAATGAACAATATGTATCAAGAACATGAATTGTAGTCTTTAATCATGAGTCCATAGGTTGTAGAATCTGTAGGGGCTTTGGCATCAATTCTCAATCTAGTGCCCAGAAATGAAGACAAAGGTCATCATGTCGCTATGAATAAGGCTTCCAAGCTTGTGTGGAATCGCATGGATGAATTTCGGCTGTCAACTTGCAGTCCCGAATCTGTGGCCCCTATGCAACAAAACCAATTATTTTTGATTTCTGTGTGCTACTTCTTCTGTACGCCACAGCCTCCTGTCCAATTAAAGGGATAGGACATATTTGGAAACTGGAGGTGCTGAGATTGGATGCAACTAGTTTGGCACCCAGATTTAATGATGGCTTGTTGGGATGACTTACTCCTGGATGATTTTATCTTGCCCTGGCAAGGGAGGGTGATGCCTGCTCTTATCAAGATGATGTTGGATGCAATGTGGAAAGTTGTACAAAAATCAGAATCTGAATCTGATTTATTATTCAAGATTGATTACTGTCTTTCATCAATACACAAGTGCGAAGGAGAATAAAATGTATATTGTTAATATTTGCTAATTATTAATCTATCAAAGTTGAAGGTAAATTTTATAATCAAAGAACATATATATCACCATATACAACTCGGAGATTCTTTTTTCTGAGGGCATACTGATTGAATCCTTAGAATAATAACCATAAAAGAATCAGTGAAATAGTGTCCAACAAGAAGACAACAAGCTATGCAAATGCAAAAAGAAAGAGAAAAATATTAAATAAGCAATAAATATCGAGAACTTGAGATGAAGAGCCCTTGAAAGGGAGTCTATTGGTTGTGGGAACATTTCAATGATGGGGCAAGTGAATGTGAATGAATCTATCCCCTTTGGTTCAAGAGCCTGATGGTTGAGGAATAGTAACTGTTCCTGAACCTGGTTGGTGCAAGTCCTGAGGCTCTTATACCTTCTTCCAGCTGTCAGCAGTGAGAAAAGGGCATGTCCTGGGTGGTGTGTGTCTCTGCTGATGGATGTTGCTTTCCTGTGACTGTTTTTCATGTAGATGTGTTCAACGGTTGGGCGGGTTTTACCCATGATGGACTGGGTGGTATCTACTACCAAGGCTTGGTGTTTTCATACCAGGCTGTGATGCAGCCCATCAATATACTCTCCACTGCACATCTATAGAAGCTTGAAAAAAGTTTTAGATGGCATCCCAAATCTTGCTGACAGTGAGTAAGAGGAAATCCAGGATCCAACTGAGCTATTGAGGCCAAGATTTTGGAACTTAATGATTAGTTTTCAGGGAATAGTGGTATTGAACAATGAACTGTAGTCCATAAAGAACATAGTGATGTATGCATCTTTGCTCTCCAAATGTTGCAAAGTTGAGTGAAGAGCCAATGATATATGAATTATTATCACTGAAGTTCACTGTGAAATTTACTGTTTTGCGGCTGCCATATGGTGCCACACATTAAAAATTATTAGTTATGAAAAGAAATATAAAAAAAACTAAATAGCGCAAAATGAGAACAAGATAGTGAAGATGTTTTCATGAATCATTCTGATGGCAGAGCGGCAGAAACTTTTCTTAAAACATTGGGTGTGTGTCTTCAGCCCCCTATATCTCTTCCTTGATAGCAACAATGAGTAGAAGGCATGTTTTGAGTGGTGAAGGACCTTAATAATGTTGGTGCCACCTTCTGAAGATGTACCCAGCAGGAAGAACGGCTGGAGATTAGATCCACTCAGAGCAGGAAACTTGTTGGAAGTAAGGTGTAGCACCACAGAGTGGAGGAATGTGAAATGTGTTGATACTTTCTTCTTTGGTCTCAGCTTGCACGAGCATCAATTATGATGTGGGCACAAAGTCTAAAAACATAGCCTGCATGCTAACATAGAAAAAAGACGAATTTCAACGACAGTCAAATGTAAGAAGAATTCTCCATGGTCCTGATTCAGATTCCAGGGTTTATGGGCCAATGAGGTGGTGCACATAGACCAGTGAGATGGTGCTCATGCTACCATGGACCAGTGAGATGGTGTTTATGGGTTCACAGACCAGTAAGGTAGTGTTCACAGGTTCAAGGACCAGTGAGGTCATGTTCCTGCAATCATAGGTGCTTGTAAATGGGGAAGCTAAGTTTCCTTCTAGAATTTAGAGTCCAGTTGAAGTCACATGTTTCCTAAGGAGGTTAACTGCATGTCTAATAATTATATCCTTTCCTATTAGCAACCAATCCACTTCTCTTAAACCTAGAAATGAAGATTCTCTGAAATCTAGAAGCGGAAACTTCCAATTCAGATTCAGCTTCATTTATTGATCGTACCTTTATTGAAACATAGAGTAGCACGGTAGCACAGTGATTCGTGTAATATTTACAGTGCCTGAGACCCGGGTTCAATACCCTCCGCTGTCTGTAAGGTGGCTGCCTGTTCTGTGACTGTGTGGGTTTCCTCTGGGTGTTCCGATTTCCTTCCACATTCCAGTGACATACAGGTTAGTAGGTTAATTGTTTACATGGGTGTGTTTGGGCTGGAAGGACCTGTTAGCGCGCTGTCTCTCTAAATAAGTAAACAAATACAATGAAATATGTCATTTGTGTTAAAAACCCAAGGAAGTGCTGAGGGCAGCCTGCAGGTGTCACCACACATTCCGGCACCAACATAGCTTGTCCACAATACACATAAGCAACACCAGAAGAAACTTAAAAGCTTCTTCCCCCAGACTTTAAATATTGAACCCCCTGTCACCACCTTGGTCTCATCATATATGAAACACCAACAGTGTTATACTGTTTACTTTTTAAATTGTATCCTATATATCCTTATTATTTGTTAGTTTACTTGTGGAAATATTACTTTATGCGTTACATGTGTAAGTTATATGTACCGTGTTATGCACTTTGGACCGGAGTGACATTGTTTCATTGGGTGGAGTACATGTATACAGTTGAAAGACAATAAGTGGAATTTGAGCTCGAACAGAACAACAACCAAACGGCAACAGGAAAACAAGCCCCCTTCCTCCCTCTTGCCCGCGCACACATACACAGACACTCGTGCAGTAACTGAGGCCTAACCCATGTTTGACGACATCATTTCTGCTCTTTTCGAGGTTTGAGGGTTCTGGAATTTATTTCAGACTGATTTTCCTGTGCCCCCTTTGGTGCCGCGGTGGTGAGGATGCGTACTCTGAGTCCAGGCACGCTTCTCGCTTTGGCAAAGCGGCAGTGACAACGTGGAAACTTCCCAGTTGTGCCTGTTCACAAGGGGAGAGCCAGCCCAGTCTGGGCAGTTGTGGCCCCCACCCGCTGATTGCCCATCATCAAGAAATAATGTAAGGGGTCTCTGGCAGCATGTTTAGTTGGCACATCAGGATCGAACATTCGGTCACATTGCTGTTCAGATACAAGAGAAAATCTGCAGATGCTGAAAATCCGAGCAACACACACAAAATGCTGGAGGAACTCAGCAGCCCAGACACATTGCTATTCAGTTTGGGTATCACCTAGTATACTTTGCTCTGGATGTCATTCCAAACTTGATCCAAAGAGGAAACGCCGAGCTGAGGTGAGGTCCAAAGGCAATGTTTGACAGAGAGTGCCGACGATCATACAAAACTGGAGAGTTATGTGTAGTCTTGGTCTCCTTGCCACAGATAAAAAGCTGTACCTACCATAGACAGACTGTCATGGATTACATCAGATTCCAGAGACTGGCCAAAAACATTGAGGACAGAGAAGAGGAGAGATCTCTTCATTCAAACTGTGGTGAATCTGAAGAATTCTCTACCACAGGGGGCTATGAAGCCCGTGTGACTGAATCCACTTGACAAGGAGCTAGATCGAAGAATGAGTGATGATGGTGGGGGGGGGGGGGGGGAATCTCATTGACGCCTATTGAATATTGAAAAGCCTTGATAGAGTGGATGCGCAGAGGATATTTCCTGCAGTGGGAGAGTCTAGGGCCAGGTGGCAAGCCTCACAATATAAGGACATTACTTTTGAATAGAGATGAGGAGGAATTTCTTTAGCCGAAGGGTAGGGTAGTGAGTCTGTGGAATTCATAGCCACGCACGGCTGAGAAGGTCAAATCATTGAGTATATTTAAAGCTGAGGTAGATAAGATTTTGATTGGTAATAGTGTCAAAGGTTAACGAGAAAAGCCAGAGAATGGGGTTGAGAAGGATAATAAATCAGCCATGATCAAATAGTGTAGAAGACTCAATGGGTTGAATGGCCTAATTCTGATCATATCTATTATGGCCTTATAGAATTCTAGAGACAAAAGGTATGGAGCAACATAGGGGAGAGCAGGAATATGATATTAGGATAAAGGAGCAGCCACAATTGTATGGAAAGGTGTGGTCAACTCAAAGCGCTGAATGGTTTACTTCTGCTCCAGTTATCTATGTTCTGACAAGGAGCTCTAATGAAATAGGAGCCAATGAGAATGGAGCAGGTTTCATGCTCTGCATGGTCTTGGCAATCTGAGGAAACGTGTGCTTGAAGATCAGGACCTCAAACCTGGCGTGGAACTCGAGGTCCATTGGGCAGCAATGATTCCTGCCCTCGTAAACACATCAGAGTTCTGTATCACCTGCAGCTGGAGCCTCAAGGCACTGAGGAGTCTTCTGAACACCTCCTGGAATATCAGCAGAAGATAACACGCTGTCCCTCTCAGCTCCATTCTGTTGATATTGGAGTGATTTTCCTTTAATTCTGCTTAGCGCAAGCAGATACCTTGGAGCCACACTAACAACTTAAAGGAAGGACATACGTTGCAAAGCAGATGGGAACCAATCCCAAAACAAAGGGGTTTCATCAAATGTGACATCTGGCTGAATTGACTTTGATTAGATTCTGTAACTTCTCATCCTTTGGCCAATATTATGAATTAATTTTCTTTCTATATAACTTTGTTAAAAGTATAGAAAGTAAAATTAAAATAATACTTCAAACTAACACAAAGTTCTGGAGGAACTCAACAGTTCAGGCAGCATCCATGGAGGGGAGTAAACAGCTGATTCTGTTTTGGGCAAAGACGCTTCCTCAGGACTGGAGAGTAAGTGGGAAAAAGTGGAAAAAGAAGGTGGGGGAGGGGAAGGAGTACAAGCTAGAAGGTGACAGGTGATGCCAGGTGAGGGGGAGAGGGGATGAAGTGAGAAGCTGGGAGTGGAAAATGTGGAAAAGGTGAAGGAATCTGATAGGAGAGGAGAGTGGACCATGGGAGAAAGGGGAGGAGGAGAGGTATTAAAGGGAGGTGGTAGGTTGATGAGGAGAAGAGATAAGAGGGGAACCAGAGAGAGGAATGGAAGAAGAGGGAAAGGGAAGGCAAAAAAAGCATGGAAGGTTTGAAAAATTGATGTTCAAGCCAACATGTTGGAGGCTACCCAGAGGAATACGAGGAGTTGCTCATCCAACTTGGGAGTGGCCTCATTGTGGCAGTAGAGGAAGCCATGGAGCAATCATAGGGAATTGGGATTGGAATTAAAACTGGGAGGTCCTGCTTGTTACAGATGGGGCAAAGGCATTTTTATAATACTTCAAAAATGTACCTCTCAATTTGTTAAAATTGTGGTTAGTTGTGCTGGAGAAAAATGATACAGATCACAAGAATAAGTGCTTTTGGCCTAATACACACAATTTTCATTTAGTACTCTAATATTATCATTGGCCCTTCCAGTATTTTATAGCTTGGGTTAAGTTACAGTGAAGTTTTTGATTAAAAATCAGGCAGCCGTTCAGATCCTTGGGAAATAATCTTGAAATGTTCCTTAAATCTGCTGGACACTTCCGAAACTCGAATCAGCATCTTTAATCAGAAATATGCCAGAAGATATATCCTATGATGAAAATTTACCCCCTTGGACTCCTTCATTACAAGACAAAAATACTTGGAGATTTATTGTAAGTTCAGCTTCCTGAAAGTATGGAGACGAGCAGAGATGGTCTGATAACAAAATCCCTAAAACGGACAACAGATCAGACTTACAAATAGGCTCCATGCTGAACCTTGGAGCAGGAAGAAATTAATGAAAAAGTTGCAAAAGGGATGGAATTTTATTTCATTAGAATGCTAGTAGCATCCAGTAGATCAGAGTTAGAGCAAAGGCCATGCGTGAAATCAGAAAGTCAGTTATAAAACTAGTGAGAATTATTCAGTTCACTCTTATAACTTGCCTGCAAAGGTAATTCATGAGCTTCAGAACTTTACTGGGAGTTCATTGTCCTGGATAACTTGTTGAGAATGGCCTTTTTTAAAGAATTAATCACGTATTGCATAAATCATAAGAATATTCTCAAAATCTGTAGGAACCGTTCTTCATGCCCCACAAAACTAGATTTATGCCAACATTTACTGGCAATTATTTAATGTCCCTGCTTTCTCCATGGGATCATTAAATGAGTTTAATTGCTTTCCTCACCTTAAGAAATTTTCACATAAATAGAAAAAAATATTCAATACGTGAAGCTGGCCCCTGGAGTTCATAAGTAGTATCCTGTTGTTCATTCAAATGTAATTAAAGCCAGGAAGGCTCAGATCAGAATCAAGTTTAATATTACCGGCATATGTTATGAAATTTGTTGTCTTTGCAGCAATACATAATAATATAGAAAAATATGAATTACAGTAAGTATGTATATATTAAATAGTTAAGTAAGTAGCGCAAAAATAAAAAAATTTAAAAAGTGACGAGTTTGTGTTTATGTCCTTTCAGAAATCAGAAGGCAGAGGAGAAGAAGCTGTTCCTAAATCACTGAGTGTGTGCCTTCAGGCTTCTGCACCTCCTTCCTGATGGTAGCAATGACAGCGAGGCATGAGATACAAAAATCAGGATTGCTTAATGTCATTTTCAGTACACAAGTGTAAAGGAGAACAAAATAATTGTTACTCCGGATCCAATCAGCACAAAAACAACACAATAAGATTAAGAAAATACAATAAAAACCCTCAATAAATGTAAGTACATAAGATAGCTTATGTGCATAAATTGATTGTATATCCATAAAGTGATGCTAGGTACAAGAGTCTCTGTACATAAAGTGAATCTGACAGGAAATTATAAATGTGATGGGTTGGATTAATGAGTTGATTAGCCTTTTTACTTAGGAAAAGTAACTGCTTTTGAGTCTGGAGGTCCTGGCGTGGATTCTATGCCTCTTTCCTGATGGGAATGGGACAGACAGTCCATGAGCAAGGTTGGTGGAATCCTTAATGATATTGCTGGCCTTTTTCTAGCACCTTTCTGTTTATATATCCTTGAAGGTGGGTATGCTGGTGCTGGTGATGTGTTGGGGAGCTTTGACTACACATTGTGGAGTCTTATAGTCTGCCGCAGGGCAGTCTCTGTACCATGCAGTGGTCCTGCTTGTTAGGATGCTCTCTACTGTGCATCCATAGAGCGTTAGAGATCTCTACTAGAAGGTTGCACAATACTGCGTGTCGTGCAAAGGATATAGAATGGGGTGCCTAAGACTTTTGCACAGTAGTGTATCTGTCAATGTGGAGCAGAGGGTGAGTTTGTAAATCTGGTGGGAGCAAAGAACATTTGGGATGGCGAGGGTGGTGTGCCATTGGAGAGGTATGGGACAAGTGGCAGAGCAAGTGCCAGGGGCATGGGTTGGCACGTTGCAGATGCACCTGACCCTGAGGCACGAGCCAAGGTCACTTGATTCTAAACAACTGGTTTATTGATCATTCCAGAATGTCCCACCAGTGCCGCCCACTCCCACCCCTCCCCTCCCCCTTTCCCTTTTCCCAACCATGATTTCCCTCTCCCTGCCTCCTTCCCACTCTCAGTCCTCAACAGAGCCCCAGATCAGAATCAGGTTTATCATCACCCACACACTGTATGTCATGGAATTCTGTTTTGTGGCAGCACTCCAGCGTAATACATAAAATTGCTACTGTATTGTACACCCTGACTTAGGCACCCTAACTACATATATAAATATATATATATATATATATATATATATATATATATATATATATATATATATATATATGTATATATATATATATATATATATATATGTGCTAAGACTTCTGCCCAGGACTGTATATCTACTGAACAACTGTAGGGAGTATAGGATATGCTGTGAAGAGCTTTAACGAGTCTTCAATTGATCTCAACTTTCAGTCCTGCGATGCTGTAACTTGAAATCCAGGAAGTACCAGAAGAAGAGGTTAGGGTCGATAGTTGTCTTATTGCAGGCAATGATAGAAAGTAGTTGTTGTTCATCAAACACTGCCCAAAAATGAGGTGGCAGCAACATCAAAACTCAACCAAAAATTTGCCCTTGTTAACTGGACTTTCATTTAGGCATCTGGATTTCTTGCTGTATCCAGCCAAGGACGTGCAAATTGTAGTCAAATAACACTGCTCAGAACCTGAAATTATTTTTATCTCTGATCATGTGACTGCTGTCCCACAGTCCACTGGTGCTCCCATCCAAGGATCCCATTAAGCTGATATTAAAGTGATCCCCAGCTAACACCGCATAACAGAGGAGGAGAGTCAAATCACAAACACACGAGATCCCCGAAATCTTGAGCAACACAGACAAAGTGCTGGAGGAACTTGGCAAATCAGGCAGTGTCTGTGGAGAGGAGTAAACAGTCGATGTTTCAGGAGAAGGAATCGGATTATCTATGACTGTGCATTTTAGTTAATTGTCCTTTACATGAGAACTTCATTGATAGTGTTGGTCACTTTGTCAGTTTATTATTGAATGAGTAAAATTAAAGCTTGAAATATCTGTCTCGATCAGATACCAACCAAAATCAAAGCTGCTCCTTTTAAATGGACAAAAAGCAACACACAACGTTTCAACTGCCCTTCACAGTTAATGCTCAGAAGCTTGAAAATGGATCGGAGAATATTATAAAAAGGCCGTGGAAGCGTTAGAGAGGGTATAGAGGAGATTTACTAGGGTGATTCCAGGATTTAGAGAATGTGTCTTATGAGAAAATGTTGAGTAAGGCTAGGACTTTTCTCTTTGGAGCAAAGGAAGGTGACAGGTGACTTGATAGAGGTGTACAAGATGATAAGAGGCACAGATCGACTGGAAAGACAGAGCCTTTTTCCCAGGACAGAAATGGCTGATACTATTATCATTTTAAGGTGATTTGACAAAGTACAGAGGGGATGTCTGAGGTAAGTTTGTTACACAGGGAATTGTGAGTGCATGAAATGCTTTGCCAGTTGTGATTGTAAAGGCAGATAGATTAGGGGCATTTAAGAAACCCTTAATAGGCATATGGATGATAGAAAAATGGAGAATTAATCAGAGGGAAGGGTTAGATTTATCTTAGATTAGGTTAAAAATTCAGCACAACAAGGATTCTGTGCTGTGCTACAGTCTTCTGTGTCTGTGTTCAGTGATAATATATTAACTTAGTTCATTTCTAACCATGCTTACTTCCTTTTTACAGAATAATTTCATATAGAACTCATCTTTACATGTAGAGCAAAAGCAGTATTGATTGTATGAACACATGCTTCAGTTCGAATAAAAATTCGAAGGCTGTAAACCACAGATTCTGTATATATGTACAAATCATTGTGGTTAGCATTATGAAATCACTCTGGACTCTACTTCGAGCACGCAACAGGAAGCTAATCTGTGCCCGTGATGACATTTGGGACAGCACTGAGCTGAGTCTGTGATCGTTTCCAAAAAAGCTTGTTTGTTCATCATCATCCAAGATCTCTTTCAAAATAACCTGCAGACATAGAGCTGACAGCTGTGTGCATCGGGCGGAGAGCTGCGAGAAATAAACACAGAGCGTTTCAGAGGACGTCTTTGGGAAACGCAACCAGAAAATGTGTTGTGAGTGGCGCAGTACCAATTCCATTAATCCAACAACTTGACTTTTAGCACCACCAAATACTAAAGCAAATATACACGATGGAATTTCAGCCTTCAGTCACCGAGTTACCATGATTTGTTATGTTGTGCAATCCAATTTCAATAAAAATGAAAAGTAATTGAAAATCTGACACTTCATGTGAATTGAACAAAGTCACAATTTCCCTTTTGGGATTTTCATTTTGCCTTCAATCGTCTCAGCCCTGGTGTTGGACACAAACTCGGTGATAGGTACTTCAGCAATGGCCAGCACTCTTTCCTCCAGTGATCGTGATCACCGTTCCCTCTAATCTTTTTTTACAGCTGTGCGGACCAACCATTGCTCCGAGCAGGAAATTTTTACACGGCCTTAAAACTGTACGGCACTTTAAATATTTATTTTTGTAATCTTGCATGTTTTGTGAACATTTTCTAGCTGCGTCCAATCGTGGCTGCGGGGCAGGCTTAGCCACGTGTGCAGGAACATTTCAGTCGCAGCCACGCAGCTCGGGGGGAACAGTGGTGGTGATGCTCTTCGAGAGTGGCGTCTGCCTTCATATCTTCGGTGTTGGTTTTATAAGTTACAAAAATAGGTGGTGAAAAAGAGGAATAATGAGGCCGTTAGCATCCATGGGTTCATGGACCATTCTGAAATCTGATTGTGTTGTGGAAGAAGCTGTTCCTAAATAATTGAATGTTCAGGTTCCTGTGATTTCTTCATGATGAGCAGAGGCCATGCTGCCTCTGGTGAGGGTCCTTAATGCTGGAAGCTGCCTTCTTGAGGTGCTGCCTCTTCAAGACGCTCTTGATGGTTGGGAGGCTTGAGCCCATGATGGCTAAGCCTACAGCCCTTTTGCAGGCCCTTCCAGTCCCGGGTACTGCAGTCTCTATACCAGGCTGTGATGCAACCAGTCAACATGCTCTCCATCGTACGTCTGTCAAAGTTTGCAAGAGTCCTTGGTGACAAATCAAACCTCCTCAAACTCCTGCTGAGGTAGGAGAACTGGAATGCCTTCTTCATGTTTACATCAAAGTACTGGGCCCAGATTTGAACCTCTGAAATGTTGACAGCTAGAACTTGAAGATGCTGACCCGTTCCATCATTGGCCCCTTGATGAGGACGGGTGTACGTTCTCTGACTAAAGTGTATAGACTCATATTCAGTTATAATTTGAAATGCGTATGCTTCCAATGTTTGATTTGATTTAATAGTCCTTACTGAAGTACATTTACCGTTTCTTTCACATTTAACTCCTTATGTACACCAGAAGGCAAATGTACAAAATTAAGGGAGGGAAGTTTAAGGGAGACATCAGGGGTAAGTTTTTTACACAGAGGGTTGTGAGTGCCTGGAATGAGTTGCCAAGGATGGTGGTGGAGGCTAAAACATTAGGGGTATTTAAGAGCCTCTTGGACAGACACATGGATGAAAGAAAAATGGAAGGTTATGGGGTAGTGTGGGTTTAGTACTTTTTTTAAGGATTATATGGGTCGGCACAACATGGAGGGCTGAAGGGCCTGTACTATGCTGTAGTGTTCTATGGTTCTATGGTACCTTTTAAAGATGGCCTTTCAATTAGAGAAGTTTATTGTTTTGGTAATCTAATTCACACAGCTATTGGAAAAGTATTATACAGATTTGCTGGAAACGACACTACCTAGGTAGTACGGTACCGTAGTTATTAACACAATGCTTTACAGTGACGGCAATTAGCAATCAAATCCGACCACTGCTGTAAGGAGTTTGTACATTCTCCCTGTGTCCACGTGGGTTTCTTCTGGCTGCTCCAGTTTCCTCCCGGATGTTCGGTTAGCGTTTGGGTTATTGAGTTTCAGGCAAGCCATGGTAGCATGGCATCACTGTGGGCTGCCCCCAGCACATCCTTGGAGTGCATTGGTCATTGACGCAAATGACATATTGTATGTTTCAATGTTTCGATGTGTCAAACATCTTTAAACTTTTCTCTCTGCAAATATTGCATATTTCATCAGTTAAATATTTGGGCTCTCAACAGGTTATTATGAGTTGAGAATGGAAGTTGACTTATTCCATAAAAGAGTGCTATTTACACACTCAGTCGTGACTTTATTAGGTACTCCTGTACACCTGCTCACTAATGCAAATATTAATCAGCCAATCATGTGGCAGCAACTCCATGCATAAAAGCATGCAGACATGGTCATGAGGTTCAGTTGTTGTTCAGACCAAACATCAGAATGGGGAAGAAATGTGATCTAAGTGACTTTGACCATGGAATGATTGTTGGTGCCAAAAATGATGGCTTGAGTATCTCAGAAACTGCTGATCTCCTGGGATTTTTATGCACAACAGACTCCAGAGTTTATGGAACGAGAAACAATCGCATCCAGTGAGCAGCAGTTCTGTGGGGAAAGGTGCATTGTCAATGGAAAGGCCAGATTGGTTCAAGCTGACAGGAAGGCAACAGTAACTCAGATAACCATGATTTACGACAGTGGTGTGCAGAAGAGTGTCTCTGATCACACAACACATCAAATCCTGAAGTGGATGAACTACAACAGCAGAAGAACATGAACATACAGAAGTCACTCAGTGACCACTTTATTAGCTAGCTCCTGTACCTAACAAACAGTACGCTGATCACATGTAAAATCAGAATATTCCTCCCTTCAAGCTCAGAAGAGCACCACTGAACACACTGTGGTGAACTACATATACCCGTCTGGACATGCTCCCCCCGCTGACTGCTCCTGTGGCTCCTTTCACAGACCCCGGTATAGAGGCGATTGGAGGCACTGCTCCTCCCTCAGTCTCCAGGATGTTGTGTGATGGTCTCTTGCTGTTGATAGTGCTCTCTCTTCCAGCTAATAAAAGCCTATCTCTCACGTCACGTCTCCGAGAGTTATTGATGGTGCATCACACACAACACATTGAACCTTGAAGCAGAGGGGCTACAAAGGCAGAAGATCATGAATATAGACTCAGTGGCCACTTTTTGGGTACAGGAGGTACCTAATAAAGTCACAAACAAGAGAAAATCTGCTGATGCAGGAAATCCAAGCAACATACGCAAAAATGCTGGAGCAACTCAGCAGGCAAGGCAACTTCTAGGAAAAGAGTAAAGTTGACGTTTCCTGCCAGAGGGTTGTGGCCTGAAATGTCGACTCTACTCTTTTCCTAGATGCTGCTGGGCCTGCTGAGTTGCTCCAGCATTTTGTGTGCGTTCACTGACTGTATCTTATTCAGTTGTTTAATTTTACTTCCAAAAGGAATAATTTGGCATTTCACTTGGGATAGCATAATTAATGGCTACGGAAGCTACAGATTGTGCAACCCAATTGTTATATAAATCTGAGTGAGCTAGACCGTGCTTGTTGGATGGCCTCCATCTAATACTGCATCTGTCTTGTCAGAGATTCAGCTGGCAACATGTCACCTTGTGTTTTTAAGAGCCACATAACAGCATGCTGGTGTTGTGGACACGATTGCTCTGTTAATCAAGCAACCGATTTAGGTTTGGTTGCCACTTTGTACAGGAGATGACACCACTTTGAGCAAAATAGAATATGCTACTTTGGATACAAAAAATGCTAATTACTGGCCTTTCTTGCAAAATGTGTGTCTCAACGCTGACATTTGAAAATGGATATATATTGGATTGACTGCGGTTGTAAGGATACGCACCAAGGGAATTGTGGCCAGATGTAAGAGTGATGGGCCAGAAGAAGTCTTTGCCATTCAGACATGGACAAGTGACAGAGAATCTTCACTGTGGAGGAATTTTTTCCTCCCTGAGAGACATTAAATTAATAAAATATATATACGGCCTATTTCAATGTATTATTTACACATTTATAATTGTTTTATTAATTTAATTTAATTTTATTCCAAAGACCACAAGACATAGGAGTAGAATTAGGCCACTTGGCCCATCTAACCTTCTCCTCCATTTAATCATAGCTGATTTATTTTCCTTCTCAACCCTATTCTATTGCATTCTCCCCCATAACTATCAACACCCTGATTAATCAAGAACCTATCAACCTCCACTTTAAATATACTCAAGGACTTGACCTCCACAGCCATCTGTGCAAATTAATTCCACAGATTCACCACCCTCTCTCCCTCTCAGCTCTGTTCTAAAGTGATATCTGAGTCTATGCCCTCTGGTGTTAGACTCTCCCAATACAGGAAACATACCATGCACATCCGCTCCATATTGATTTTCCAATATTGTTCAGTGCAGTTGGAAATACAGGGCTAGCAACATTTTGGAGGAAAATAAACTTGAATAATTGCTTTTCCACTAGGGATCTATCTTCAGAAAGTTGGTGTGATTATGTTTTGGTCAGTATAAAATGCATGATGACTCATTTCCTTCTGGTACTGGCATGTGTAGATGTAACATGCGATTCCTTCTCTTCAGATTGTTAATTATCTAGTCAAGTCAAGTCAAGTTTATTGTCATTTAACTATGTACATGTATATAACGTATATAATCATATATTGTATTTAGAAATGAGATGACACTTTCTAAACCAGGGTGTAAAGCCAGTAGTACACATAACACACGATAACTTATGAAGGTAAGGATAAAATCTACAGATGAATCACACATAAATAATGAATTAAAGTGCATTAATTAAATACTGGAACGTACAGAATAGTGACACTTTGAATGCTATTTAGCAGGGAGTTCAGAAGCTTAACGGCCTGGGGGAAGAAACTGTTTCCCATCCTGACCATTCTTGTCTGTAAGCTTCGGAGTTTCCTTCCTGATGTCAAAGAGGATGCCGGATGGATGCGTGGGATCCTGAATAATACTAAGGCCCCAGCGCATGCAATGCTCATGATAACTGTCCGCGAAGGACGGTAGGGAGATCCCTATGACCCTCACAGCCGTTCTCACAGTCCTTTCTAGGGACTTCCCTCCGACGCTTGGCCGCTCCCATACCGGTTGGAGATGCAACTTGTCAGGATGCTCTCAATGGTGCTCCTGTAAAATGAAGTACAGACGTCAAGTAGGTCAGCTTCTTATCTTCCCGACAAGGTGACTACTAGCCGGGTAGCAAGATGAGGGCCTTCCCATGTGGAAGGACTTGTAAAATTAGATGTCTTTGTGTTCTAATATACTGTGTTAGCTTCTACCCTCCGTTAGCCTGCAGGTCACCCTTGGACAAGGTGTGGCACCTGCTTAGAGCCCCTGATCAGGGTCACATGAAGCCATGAGGGCAGGTGGTGGATGGTCGTGTGAGCAGCTGGTGCATGTCACAAGTCCTGGTTATGCGACCACTGACACCAGGCAGACAGTCTCTGAAAGTTACTGATAATGGTTAGGGTCGCCCATCTTGTAAGGACACTGCCCAGAAGAAGGCAATGGCAAACCACTTTTGTAGAAAAACTTGCCAAGAACAATCATGGTTATGGAAAGACCATGATGGCCCACATCAAACAAACATGATGAATGCAACAAGTTTCCCGATGTATGTCAGCAAAAATAAAACTGATTCTGATTCTAATGGTAAATGGCCTATTGAAGACCACCCATTGGGGAATTGAACAGGACACTTCCTGTCCTGATTCAGTCCCACCCGCTGGGGTATTGGACAGGACACTTCCTGCCCTGATTCAGTCCCACCCACTGGGGAATTGGTCATGACATTTCCTGTCCTGATTCATTCCCACCCGCTGGGGAATTGGTCATGACATTTCCTGTCCTGATTCATTCCCACCCATTGGGTAATTGGTCATGACATTTCCTGTCCTGATTCAGTCCCACCCGCTGGGGTATTGGACAGGACACTTCCTGCCCTGATTCAGTCCCACCCACTGGGGAATTGGTCATGACATTTCCTGTCCTGATTCATTCCCACCCGCTGGGGTATTGGACAGGACACTTCCTGCCCTGATTCAGTCCCACCCACTGGGGAATTGGTCATGACATTTCCTGTCCTGATTCATTCCCACCCGCTGGGGAATTGGTCATGACATTTCCTGTCCTGATTCATTCCCACCCATTGGGTAATTGGTCATGACATTTCCTGTCCTGATTCAGTCCCACCCACTGGGGAATTGGACAGGACACTTCCTGCCCTGATTCAGTCCCACCCGCTGGGGAATTGGACAGGACACTTCCTGCCCTGATTCAGTCCCACCCGCTGGGGAATTGGACAGGACACTTCCTGCCCTGATTCAGTCCCACCCGCTGGGGAATTGGACAGGACACTTCCTGCCCTGATTCAGTCCCACCCACTGGGTAAATGGACAGGACACTTCCTGCCCTGATTCAGTCCCACCCGTTGGGTAATTGGTCATGACACTTCCTGCCCTGATTCAGTCCCACCCGCTGGGGAATTGGACAGGACACTTCCTGCCCTGATTCAGTCCCACCCGCTGGGTAATTGGACAGGACACTTCCTGCCCTGATTCAGTCCCACCCATTGGGTAAATGGACAGTGCCTGTCCTGAGGCAGAGTAACATTAATGTCATTTCCTCCTCTTATTCACATTCAAGGTAGCATCTTAATTACTTACCAACAGAAAATGGAACAAGAGGTCACAATTTATGCCCTTCAATATTAGTTCTCAATAACGCAGAGTACATCATACTGAAAGTAGCGTATTATGTCTAATTTAAAATGTCTTCATAGAGACTTCATTGTATATTCCACCCCCCCCCCCCCCACCACCTTCTCCACCAAAGTAATTTTAAGATATTGGAAACGTTACTGTTGGAAGCTCGGTGCATAGACGGGTGGCTAGGTGCACTGATATGTGCTTGCAGCCGTGGAGGGAACACTTTAATCGTGCTAGTTCACTTCCCATAAGTCAGTGTGTGAATGGCATGGCAACCGTGTGCTTCATTATGCAGATCAGATTTTAAAGCTTTTTAAAGACAGAAACCACAATAATGATGTTTCTAAAAGTGTGGACATCCCAATTTTGCTATTTGCTTTGGTAATACCTAACTTGGTATAAGTATTACAAAATGTACTTCTTCTTCTGTTGTGATATGAAAGGACAACAGACGAATCTCTGGTAATTAGAACCCAAGCAAAGCATCTCACTAAGAGCATAGATCATAAAACCAGGATTAAAATTCACAAACGAGAGAGATTCTGCAGATGTTAGGAACGTAGAGCAATGCAGGCAAAATGTTGGAGGAACTCAGCAAGTCAAGCAGTTTCTATGGAGATGAATAAACAGCTGACCTTTTAGACTGAGACCCTGATAAAGACCGATGAAGCCCAAAATGTCGATTGTTTATTTCTCCACATAAATACTGCCTGACTTGCTGAGTTCCTCCAGCATTTTGTATGTGTTGCTCTGGTTTTCCAGTATCCGCAGAATCTCTGGTGTTTAAAATTCAAAAGGTGCATCTCAAAGAACAGAACTAAACCCATTCTGCAGTGCTGTAGCATCAAGTGCTTTGCATTCAGCTGAGCTTATGAATTTCATACCTTTTCCTTCGCTGAAGAAATTTCATTCAGACAACCAAGTAGAGAAACTCCCAATGTTATAATTCAAACAAGTTAAAAATATTTCATTTCTCTTATTCTTCTAAGGATAAATTCAATATTGGATATCTGTCAGAGGCATGGATAGAGTATTTCCTTGAACCAAGGATTAAAGTGTTAGTCTTTTTTCCACAGAGCCCAAATTCACACTGTTTTACAAGGAATACATGCATAACATAGAAGCCATTCAGAGATTCAATTCCATTGACTCTGAAGGAAGTGAATATTAGAAACAGAGTTACCACCCAGGATGTGCCCTCTTCTCATTGCTACTAGGTGCAGGAGCCTGAATCCCACACTCAGTGTTCTAGGAACAGCTTTTCCCTCTCTACCATCAGATTTCTGAATGGTCCATGAATCCATGAATACGACCTCACAACTTTTACTCTCTTTTTGCATGACTTATTTAATTTAAATGGGTGTGTGTGTGTGTGTGTATAGACACACACAAGCATACATACATATTTATACAGTATATATATGTATTTCGTTTTGTAGTTTATAGTTCTTTTTTAATGCATTGCAATGTACTGCTGCTGCAAAAAACAAATTTTACAACATATGCCAGTGATGTTACACCTGGTTCTGATTCTCACCCTTGCAGATTTCAGCAAACCATCTTTCATATCAACTGCTCGCCTGTAGAATAATAAGGATTTCTTTGACGTAGGAAAACACAAGATGGAGCCTTCCCACAAACAAGGAAAATATGGCTCAATTTGAAAGGAGAACTCAGAGTCGGGGCACCGATTACTGACCCTGCTGCATCACCAATATCCCAGTGTCAGTAGTTGCTGGAAACCCTGGTTCACGCCTTCCCTCGAGAGGGGGGCTGACCAGGTCAATTTCCCATCGTGGAGCTCCAGCCCTCTCTGTAAGCAGGCTGGAAAGACATGTTTTAAATTGCTAGTCTCCTTCCTGTGTCTGGTCGATTCTGCCTGTGCCAACTGTTCGATAGAGGTATAACAATGTGAAGAATTAAATACTACTTCTACAATGCAGCTAAATGCACACAACTACCTTAGCACTGGGTTTAAAGGATTAATTGTGTTATTGTGAATTGCATGATCCATGTAGAGCTATCTATATTTTATGTGGCCAATTTCTAATTTAGTACAATTTTTTATCAGCTATTATTGAATTACAGTCAATTTGTGCTATAATCTTATTCCAATAACAACAGCATCAAAATCCTTCATCATTTCATCTGGATCCTTGCAGTCATAGAGTCACGGGGCTTTCATCCAACAGTCTGGACTGTGTTCACGTTCTTGTCCCAGAGATGAAAGGTCAGTTCTGTAACTGCAGTGCTGGCCCCCTCATCCTACTTTGACACAAAACCACAAATATTTCTGAGTTTTCCACATCCAGGCCAAGAGCAATCAGTCTTCATTACAGCAGACACACTTTCAAGCCATGTACCTTCTTTCAAAGCTGTGACTATTTTTAACAACATTTTGTTCTGAGGTGATGAAAAGGATCAGCAGGAAGCCATATCTTTCAATGCAGACTCAAAGATGTCAGTCGGAGAGCTAGACTCCACTCTCAGGAAAAGCCTTTTTGCTTAGAAATGCATCCTACCGACAGAGATTTGTTGGTTACTTGTGGGATAATGTATTATTTATAACCGCAGTGGATTTACTCATTTACTAAGAATAAAGAGTAACTAGTGTCTGTTGAAAATACTGTATGTCAATATTTAATACATTTTTTTATATGGTTGTGCAGGCTATTTAACCCTTTGACCCTGGGCTGGCACAGTTGCATCATGGTCAGCCTAGCAGAATTATAGTGCCAATGACCTTGGATCATAAGCTGCTGTCTGCAAGGGGTTTATATGTTCTCCTGTGACCCCATTGGTTTTCTCAGGTGCTCTGGTTTCCTCCCACAGTGCAAAGGCATACAGGCTGGTACGTTACTTGGTCGTTGTAAATTGTCCAATGATTAGGCTGGGGTTAAAAATGGGGATTGCTGGGTGGCAAAGGTTAAAGGGCCTATTCCACGCTTCAATAAATAAAAATAATATTCATTCAATAAATAAGTTTCAAGTTGCATATTCCTGGGAGTCAAGATCTCTGAGGACCTAACCTGGTCCCAACATACCAATGCAGTTATAAAGAAGGCAGGACAGCGGCGATACTTCATTAGGAGTTTGAGGAGATTCGGTATGTCTTCAAAAACTCTCAAACATTCCTACAGATGTACCGTGGCTGCATCACCATCTGGTAATGGGTGGTGGGGGTCGGGAGACTACTGCACAGAATTAAAATAAGCTGCAGAGAGTTATAAGCTCAGTCAGCTCCATCATGGGCACTGGCCTCCATAGTGTCCAGGACATCTTCAAGGAGCGATGCCTCAGAAAGGTGGCATCCATCATTAAGGACCCTCATCACCCAGGTCATGCTTTGTTTTCATTCCTACCATCAGGAAGGAGGTACGGAAGTGCGAAGATACACTCTCAGCAATTCAGGAACAGCTTCTTCCTCGCTGCCGTGTGATTTCTGAATGGACATTGAACCCATGAACACTACCTCACTACTTCTTTATTTCTGTTTTTGCACCACTGACTTAACTATTTTATATATATAAATATACTTACTGTAATTCACAGTATTTTTCTCTCATTTTATATATTGCATTGCACTGCTGCTGCAAAGTCAACAAATTTCATGAGATAAGCTGATGATATTAAACCTGACTTTGATTCTGAATTGAGAAAGTACAAAACTAGAGTTGCACTGGTACTTAATAGCAAGGTAATGCCGAGGACTGGTATCGATGCCGCCGATTAAAGCTCGAGGATGAATTGGAATCCAGAAGTCAAGGCCCATTGGCCAGAGCCAAGTTTGTGAATCTCTGAGTGTCCGCTAAGGAGGCTGAAGCCTGGTACCTATAGGCCCAAATCCGTGTCTGCTGGAGGCCAGTCCTGGGGGGTTAGCGGAATGTGTATCTGCATGGATGGGAGGGAGGAACGAAGGTTGATTTTGCTATTGTTGTTTGTTGCCTGTTGTGTTTTCTGTTGCTCTGCTGAGCATTGTGGGCATGTTGTGTTGGCCCTGGAATGTGTGGTGACATTTGTGGGCTGCCCCCACCTCACCCTCCGGTGTGTTAGTTGTTGACACAAACAATGAATTTCACTGTATGTTTCGATGACAAATATGTTTGAATCTTGAATCTTGAATGCCTATGGTTCTCACAAGGGCTATCTCATACCATTATGGTAAGATTAATTCTCCATGTGCAAAGTTCATTCTTCATTGTGATTGCTATAATTTTGGGAAACGCATGTAGTTAATAGCATTGGAAAAAATTGGAGAGATCTTTGCAGTCAATGCTTTAGATGGGATATACACTAGAGTAAGATTCAGGAATGAACAAGGGAGAAAGGGAATTGCATCAAATTATATCAATTATATTAATACTGAGGTAATAACGGCAATGCTCTTTAACTATGTTTAGTTTTAGAAATGATTGAAGAAAAAAAGTCACATGATAAACCTGTTAATGTCCTACCTCCGAAGCAGTGATTTCAGAAGTAGTACAAGAACAATGTGGGTTTATTCTTTTAAAATGGGTTTGAACTCTGGGCATCGTCCATTAGGGTCTTTAACAGAGCTCTGTATCACATGATGGAATGTGTAAATGAACATCAGGGAACACTTACACCTCCTTTCATTATCCCTGTGTTCTCAGCTGTTTGCAAATATTACAGCACAAATCAAGGCTGACATGCAATTATCACCATTTAGCACCTTGACAAGCAGCAACTGATATAACAAAATATTCACTCATGCAGATGCGCTGTTTGGAAATTAGAGACTTAGATGTAACCGTAATGACAGGCAGGTTTCACCAATGCCCAGTGATACCAGATGAATTGGGTTGAGGCTAGTGGGATTAATATTTTAAAATTACACTGGACAACCAAGATTCCGTTTCCTGAATACTTTTGGGTGTATCTTATGGACTTTGTGCTGCTGATCATGAAAATTCATCATGAAGATTCACTATCATGCACCATTTTTAAAAAAAAAATCACCCATATTTGTTATTCCAATTAATAATTCAAGTCAGAATAACTGATCCCAAGATTAAGAAAGGCATTTTTGTTCGTCTACAAATCAAACAGGTCATCGATAAAAGGAAATTCAAAGAATTTCTAGTAGGACTGGAGAAAATCACATGGAAGGCGTTCAAAGATGTTGTTGAAAGTTTCGTTGGCAACTACAGAGCACCAAACTATGTGCAGCTGGTTGACACCATGCTTCCAGCATATTAAAACCATTAAGTGCAACATGTCACTAAAGCTTCATTTTCTGCATTCCCATTTAGTCTTTTTCCCTGCAAATCTCGATGCTGTCAGTGATGAGCGTGGTGAAAGGTTTCACCAGGATGTTGCAATCATGGAGAAATTGTATCAGGGCAATTGGAACCATCAGTGCTGGCTGATTATTGTTGGACACTGAGTACAAACAAAAATCACAAAACTCCTTTAGCTTAGTTGGATTATTGCAGATTGTCAGCACCGTTATTCAATTAAATGCATTATATTCAATAAAAGTTAATTTCTTATTTGTCCAAATTCCTACCTGATACAAGAAGTCTGAAATGATATCTGTGTTCAAGTGGTCTATCATAACCAAAAAAAAATCCTGATGAAGCAACACTTATAAAGAAATTTGTTATCCGGTGTTAGAATCAGAATCACTTTATTGCCAGTACGTGAAACACAACAGGAATGGTTGTGCTTCAGTGCCAAGCATAAAACACAGGACAATACCATACCAGACAACACAATTGCAACAAGACAAGACAATGGTGCAAAAATCATGAATGGAATAGAATAGAACTTTATTGTCATTGCTCAAGACAACGAGATAGCGGTTCGACGTCAGTCCGTGTAAAACAGATATATATAATGCATGTGGTACGGCTTAATTTTAAAAAATCTCATATTTGCATCCAATGGCTGTAAGCTGCTGAGACTGCACTCACCCCCATCTTGGTCAATCAATAATTAGCAGAGGGGTCACTGCGAAAACATCACTAATCAAACTTAAATAAATGTGAATGTATAAACAGATTCAATAATTATCAACAAAATAAGGAGAGTGGGAAAGGTTATTGAACAGACATTGTGCAGGGATAGTTAGGGTATTACACCTGATTGTTGAGAGGCTGGATTGCTGCAGGAAAGAAGCCACAGAGAAGATGTGTAGTCCTGGTTATTGTGCCTACCTTCTGATGTAATGCTGATAGGATGGTGAAGAGGTGTATGGTGTGTTGCCCTTCATTAATCGGAGGATTGAGTTCAAGAGCCGCGAGGTAATATTGCATCTCTATAAAATTCTGTTTAGTCCACAGTTGGAGTATTGAGCTTAGTTCTGGTCACCTCATTATAGAAAGGATGTAAAAATTATATAGAGGGTGCAGAGGAGATTTACTGGAAGGCACCCTGGATTAGAGAATGCGTTTCATGAGGCTGAGCAAACTAGGGATTTTCTCTTTGGAGCGAAGGAGGATGAGAGGGGTTTAAGATGATAAGAGGCATTGATCAGTCAGCTCCTTTTCTTCTAGGCCGTCAATGGCTAAAGTGAGGGGACATACTTTTAGGGTGATTGGAGGAAAGTATAGGGGGGATGTCAATGGTAATGCTGTGTCGTTTCTTGACTGCCCTGGCAAAATCGTGCAAAATAGCAATGAGAAGGGACTAACCAGAAACGAGAAACACATTACGTGAACTGCAGAGTCCTCCAGAAACAAATCTAATGCACAAACTGTGCCAATCAAACCTTGCCCAGGACCCATGACTCCAGCACCTTCCTCCAGCAGCAGTGAGTGCGAGGGAGAGAGAGACCGGTCACTTGTAGGCAGATGTTGCTGAACATCTGCTCGTGTTCTGCTCTTGTCCTTGCTGATTTCAGTTATGCTTGATGCTAAAGACTAGTTCCGTCACACCTGATGACTAGCGACGATACTGCTGAAGGATTCACTGACTGAACGTCATGGGCACTGCTGGGGTTCCTTCTGTTTAAGATAGCCATTATTACTCATTGCTTGCCAACAAAGGCCAATAAAAGACCAAATCACAACGTGTGCTGGAATGGATGGATTGATATGGCCAACTCCAGAAATGCTGATTAAGAGAATAGAATCAAATTTGTTCCTGAATGACCCACAGCATTTCTTGGACACTTAACTTTGGACCGGTAGGTGTGCTTTTATTATACACAGCAATCAGTACAGAACCGCCATGCTTCACAGTGGAGGCTGTCCTCAGATGAATTTACACAGGAGTTATATAATGTGCTTTTTCCACTGAGGTTGGGTGAGACTGGGGTCATAGGTTCAAAGTTTCATTTATTATCAAAGCATGTATCCATATACAACTCTGAAATTTGTCTTCTCCAGATAGCCATGAAACAAAGAAAGAAAATGACAGTTGTTCAGAAACAACAAACCCACTCCCCTGCACAAAAAAGAACAGCATCCTCCCCTCAACAGCATCCCCCTCACACAAAACCGAACAAGATCATTGATCCCCATAAAAAACAACCCTCCCACACACACACACACACACAAAAAATAACAGAACACAACAGAACATCAACCACCAATCACCTTCCCCTGGCAGGACAAAATGGAAAATGAACGGGCGATAAAAATACACAGAATATAAAAACCATAAGTCTGAAAAAGTGCACAGTCCATAAATACAATTGTCCAATCTATAAACGTAGAGCCATGATACCATCCTGTGATATCACCATCATTCAATGAAAGAGAGGGATACCACATGAGGCAGAGAGCCCTACTCACCTGCCAGAATGAGCAGTGAAAGGCCACTCACAGACGCCTTCTCTGGCAGTGATCAAAAGGCAAGCATTAGGCATTTGAACACTCACTCATCTTCTGCATTCGCCTCGATGTCTCAATCTTCCTTGACACTTTAATCAGCAATTAAAGAATTCTTTAACCAGCGAAATGGAGGTGAGCGTTGGCTTATGCCCTGTCTCGAGGTTTCTTTGCCCTGAGGCTGACTGAGTACGCGCTCACTTCCTAGGATCTTCTTGCAGACAGCAAAACACTGGATCGCACGAATGATCCCCAAACTGTAAATCGCAGGCTCTAACAGTCCCCGAGACACAAATTAAAGGTGAAAAACAGATGTAAAAGAAGTAAAAATGACATTTCTGTCAGCTATCTGGAAGATGAAATACTTAAGGAGAACCTGCAGGAGAGATACTTCACCTAAAAGGTGGTGTAGGCCATCAGCACAAGTGGTAGAAAGGGAACTTTTAAGATAAATTTGGATGAATATGAGTGGGGTATGGAGGGATATGGTCCAGGTGTGGGTTGATGGGACTACTTCGAATAAGTTTGGCATGGAATGAAAACATAGAAACATAGAAAACCTACAGCACAATACAGGTCCTTCAGCCCACAAAGTTGTGCCAAACAGGTACTTACTTTAGAAATTATCTGGGGTTACCCATAGCCCACTATTTTTCTAAGCTTCATGTACCTATCCAGGAGTCTCTTAAAAGACCCTATTGTATCCGCCTCCACCACCGTTGCTAGCAGCCCATTCCACGCACTGACCACTCTCTGCGTAGAAGACCTACCTCTGACATCTCCTCTGTACCTACTTCCAAGCACTTTAAAACTGTGCCCTCTGGTGTAAGCCATTTTGACCTGGGAAAAAGCCTCTGACTATCTACACAATCAATGCCCCTTATCATCTTATACACCTCTATCAGGTCACTCTCATCCTCTGTCGCTCCAAGGAGAAAAGCTGAGTTCACTCAGTCTATTCTCAGAAGGCATGCTCTCCAATCCAGAAAACATCCTTGTACATCTCCTCTGCACCCTTTCTGTGGTTTCCACCTGCAGTTAGGTGACCAGAAATGAGCACAGTACTCCAAGTGGGGTCTGACCAGGGTCCTATGTAGCTGTAACATTACATCTCAGTTCTTAAACTCAATCCCACGGTTGATGAAGGCTAATGCACCATATACCTTCTTAACGACAGAGTCAACCTGCGCAGCAGCTTTGAGTGTCCTATGGACTCGGACCCCAAGATCCCTCTGATCCTCCACACTGCCAAGAGTCTTACCATTAATACTACATTCTGCCATCATATTTGACCTACCAAAATGAGCCACCTTGCATTTATCTGTGTTGAACTCCATCTGCCACTTCTCAGCCCAGATTTGCATCCCGCTGTAACCTCTGACAGCCCTCCACACTATCCACAAAGCCCCCAACCTTTGTGTCATCAGCAAATATACTACTCCATCCTTCCACTTCCTCATCCAGGTCATTTATAAAAATCACAAAGAGTAGGGGTCCCAGAACAAACCCCTGGGGCACACCACTGCTCACCAGCCTCCATACAGAATATGATCCATCTACAACCACACTTTGCCTTCTATGAGCAAGCCAGTTCTGGATCCACAAAGCAATGTCTCCTTGGATCCCATGCCTCCTTACTTTCCCAATAAGCCTTGTATGGGATGCCTTATCAAATGCCTTGCTGAAATCCATATACACTACATCAACTGCTCTACCTTCATCAATGTGTTTAATCACATCCTCAGAAAATTCAATCAGGCTTGTAAGGCACAAAGCCTTTCACAAAGCCATGCTGACTATTCCTAATAATATTATGCCTCTCCAAATGTTCATAAATCCTGCTTCACAGGATCTTTTCCATCAACTTACCAACCGCTGAAGTAAGACTCAGTGGTCTATAATTTCCTGGGCTATCTCTACTTCCTTTCTCGAATAAGGGAACAAGATCCGCAACTCTCCAATCCTCCGGAACCTCTCCCGTCCTCATTGAAGATGCAAAGATCATTGCCGGAGGCTCAGCAATCTCCTCTCTCACCTCCCACAGTAGCCTGGAGTACATCCCATCCAGTCCCGGAGACTTATCCAACTTAATGCTTTCCAAAAGCTCTAGCATATCCTTTTCCTTAAAGTCTATATGCTCAAGCTTTTCAGTCCGCTATAAGTCACCCCTACAATCACCAAATTCCTTTTCTGTAGTGAATATTGAAGCAAAGTATTCATTAAGTACCTCTGCTATCTCCTCTGGTTCTATACACACTTTTCCACTGCCACACTTGATTGGTCCTATTCTCTAACATCTTATCCTCTTGATCTTCACATACATGTAGAATGCCTTGGGGTTTTCCTTAATCCTGCTTGCCAAGGCCTTCTCATGGCCCCTTCTGGCTCTCCTAATTTAATTCTTCCTGCTAGCCTTATAATCTTCTAGACCTCTATCATTACTTAGTTTTTTGTACATTTCGTCAGCTTTTCTTTTCTTCTTCATTAGATTTTCAACAGCCTTAGTACACCACATTTCCTGTGCCATACCATCCTCATTTGAACGTACCTATGCAGAAAGTTACACAAATATTGCCTGAACATATGCCACGTTTCTGTCGTACATTTCCCTGACAACGTCTGTCCCCAATTTATGCTTCCAAGTTCCTGCCTGATGGCTTCATATTTCCCCTTACTCCATTAAACTGCTTTCCTAACTTATCTGTTCCTAACCCTCTCCAATGTTATTTTATAGGAGATATAATTGTGATCACTATCACCAAAATACTCTCTCACTGAGAGACCTGACACCTGACCAGGTTCATTTCCCAGATTAAGTACAGTCTCTCGTCTTGTAGGCTTATCTACGTATTGTGTCAGAAAACCCTCCTGAACACACCTAACAAACTCCACCTCATCTAAACCCCTCGCTCTAGCAAGATGCCAGTCAATATTTGGGAAATTAAAATCTCCCACCATGACAACCCTGTTATTATTACACCTTTCCAGAATCTGACTCCCTGTTTGCTCCTCGATGTCCCTGTTTCTAGTGGGTGGTCTATAAAAGACACTCAGTAGAGATATTGACCGCTTCCTGTTTAACTTCCACCCACAGAGACTCAGTAGACAATCTCTCCATGACTTCCTTCTTTTCTGCAACCATGACACTCTCTCTGATCAGCAGTGCCACGCGCCCACCTCTTTTGCCTCCTTCCCTGTCCTTACTGAAACATCTAAAGCTCGGCACTCTAAGTAACCATTCCTGCCCCTGACCCATCCAAGTCTCTGTAATGGCCACAACATCACAGCTCCAAGTACTGATCCACGCTCTAAGCTCATCCGCTTTGTTCATGATGCTTCTTGCATTAAAATAGACACAGCTCAAACCAACGGTTTGAATGCATCCCTTCTCTATCACCTGCCTATCCCCCCCCACTCACACTGTCTCCAAGCTTTCTCTATTTGTGAGCCAACAGCCCCTTCCTCTGTCTCTTCAGTTCGCTTCCCACCCCTCAGCAATTCTAGTTTAAACTCTCCCCAATAGCCTTAGCAAACCTCCCCGCCAGGATATTGGTCCCCCTCGGATTCAAGTGCAACCTGTCCTGTTTGTACAGGTCACACCGACCCCAAAAGAGGTCCGAATGATCCAGAAATCTGAATCCCTGCCCTCTGCTCCAATCCCTCAGCCACAAATTCATCCTCTACCTCACTCTATTCCTATACTCACTGTGCGTGGCACAGGCAGTAATCCCAAGATTACTACCTTTGTGGTCCTGCTTCTCAACTTCTTTCCTAACTCCCTGTAGTCTGTTTTCAGGACCTCCTCCCTTTTCCTACCTATGTCATTGGTACCAATATGTACCACGACTTTTGGCTGTTCTCCCTCCCACTGCAGGATATCTTGGACCTTGGCATCTGGAAGGCAAGCTACAATCCGCGGTTTTTTCTTGTGACCACAGAATTGTCTGTCTCTCCCCCTAACTATTGAGTATCCTATTACTGCTGCCTTCTTCCTTTCCCTATCCTTCTGAGCCACAGGGCCAGACTCTGTGCCAGAGGTGCAACAACTGTTTCTTCCCCCAGGTAGGCTGTCTCCTCCAACAGTTCTCAAACAAGAGTACTTATTGTTAAGAGGGACAGCCACAGGGGTACTCTCTAGTATTTGCCTCTTGTCCTTCCCTCTCCTGACTGTTACCCACTTATCTGACTCCCGAGGCCCCGGTGTGACTACTTGCCTGTAGCTCCTCTCTCTCCCTGACCAGACAAATGTTACTGAGCTGCATCTCTAGTTCCCTAATCTGGTCTCTAAGGAGCTGCAGTTCAACGCACCTGGCGCAGATGTGGCCGTCCGGGAGGCTGGGAGTCTCCCGGATTTCTGACATCTGACACTGAGCACAGAACATCGGCCTCACAGATATATTTCCTGTTTCTATCCTTCAAAGAATGGATGGGCAAAAGGGCCTGTTTCTGTGCTGTAGTGCTCTATGAATATTGACTTCAGGAGAAAGAAATCGGGGGTCCAGGAGCCAGTCTTCATCAGCGAATTGGAGATGGAGAGGGTCAGTAACCTTAAATTCCTCAATGTTATAATTTCAGAGGATCAGTCCTTAGTCCAACATGCAAGTGCCATTTTACAAAGTAAGCACTGCAGCACCTTCATTTTCTTAAAAGTTTGCATAGATTCAGCAGTCATCTAAAACATTGCCATTCTTCTATAGGTGTGTGGTGGAGAGTATATTGACTGGTTGATCACGGCCTGGTATGGAAACATGAATGCCCAGGTACGGAAAAGCCCAGCCCATCAAGGCTGAAGCCCTCCCCAACGCTGAGCACATCCCCACAGAGAGTGGTCACAGGAAAACAGCGTCTGGGCCAGGCTCTCTTCTTGCTGCTGCCATCAGAAAGAAGGTTCAGGAGTCTCAAGACCCACACTACAGGTTCAGTTATTACCCCTCAACCATCAGGCTCTTGAACCATGAAAAGATAACTTCACTCGCCCCATCACTGAACTGGACTCACTCATCAAGGACTCTCCATCGCATATTCCCAATATTTATTGCTTACTTATTATTATTATTATTATTATTATTATTATTATCTTTTCTCTTTCTTTTTGCATTTGTACAGTTTGTGGGGTTTTTTTGCACATTAGTTATTGTCCATCCTATTGGGTGCAGTCTTTCATTGATTCTACTGTGTTTCTTGTATTTACTGTGAACGCCCACAAAAAAAGAATCTCAGCATTGTGTTTGGTGACATTTATATACATTGGTAATAAATTTACTTTGATCTTTAAACTTTGACTCCATGACTTAGTTATTTCTACCTGTAATATCTGGCATGGATATATCTGTGATAATAGATAATGGTGACAAGGAGATTGTTTCTGCATAATGGCTATGTCCCTATCAATCGTTGAATCGACTGTACTCAGCAAGGCTAGCCAGAATTAGTGTTACTGAATTACCACACTTCCTATGTCTTGGTGCAGTTTGAAATCCCATGGGACCAAGTGTCGGTGGGTTCATTCATATAATGATTCATTCAGTTGAGTCTGTATGCATTCCAAAGTTAATGCTGAGAAATTCCAGCATAATTCCCATTCGGCTGAGTGCTATTATCCCCTCACCAGCAGTGGATCTGTTGTAATATGTAGGAGCAAATGTAATGGGAGAGCCTGTTACTGTTTCATTCTGATCTGTAATTGCATCACTGGGAAGTCTCAACACTCTCCGATGTCTCTCCTCAGTCAATTTCAAACACAATATTGCTACACTGAGGTCTTCTACCAGCAATATGTCTTTTTCTTGAAGGCACTAAACCTATGTTCCCACAATTTCCATTTGGTCTGTTTCCCATCCGGCAGTTTAATAGTGGAAACTAACTTGTCAAGCTATTTCGGATGCTGAAAGTCATTGTTGGATAACTTCCTCTTCGGAAGCTGCCTGTGTTAAAGTCTGTACATAAGCTACTGGGCATTGTTATATCCTTATTCACATTTACAAAACCTGAAAATATGCCACAGGAGCTCTTAATCTGGAGGCTCAACACTTAGAAAAGACTCTGCTGACTTTGTGGTAAGGAGGCTGTTCCTGTGTTGAGTGGTAAAGATAAAGGTGAGCTTTATTCATCTCGTGTATGTCGAAATATACAGTGAAGTGCATTGTTCTGCATCAACAACCGAAAGAGCCTGGGGATTGTGTTGGTGGCAGCCTGCATCACCACACCTCTGATGCCACCATAGCACATACACGACTTACAAACCCTCTTCACATATCTTTAAAATGTAGATGGAAATTGGAGCACCTTAAAGAAATCCATTCAGACATGGGAAGACCATAGAAACTCCTTACGGACCGCAGCAGGAATGAAACCATAGCTGGTGATCACTGGTGCTATGCTAACCGCTAGACGACCGTGCACCCCCGTCACGTAAATGATTTGCATTTATCTATTAAGATACAGTGAAAAATAGGCCCTTCTGGACCATTGAGCCACACCCCCCAGCAATCCTCTAATTTAATCATAGCCTAATCAGGGGAAAATTTACCATGACCTATTAAACTACCAACTGGTACGTCTTTGGACTGTGGAAGAAAACCAGAGCACCTGAGGAAACCCATGCGGTCACAGAGAGAACGTACAGGCAGTGTAGGGTTTCAACCTGGGTCATGGTGCTAGTAAGTGGTGTGCTAACCACTATGCTACCATGCCCTCTGCCAAATGGGGCCCAAGGTTTTAGTGATTTTCCAGCAGAATTTTACAAATTTGGCCTCAAGTATATATTGAGATTCTAAGTTCATGCAGTCATATCTGTACATTTCTAGCAGTCAGAAACCCTCAGATATTATTTATATTAAACCCAAACAGAAAGTCATCAAATTAGCTGTGTGTTACAATGCAATGTAAAGTATTCATAACACATGTTAAAGATCTTTGCATGATATGGGTTATAAATTGCTCACTAAATGACAAATAATGACTGTATGAGCTGTAATACTTGATTATACCAATTATTTTGCCTTTATCTAGATACTGGTTTATGGATGAAAGGATGTGTGTTATGGGCCAGTAGCTGCTTTGACAAAATCTCACATCTGAGAACCACACTTCAGGGGGAGACGTGGTGTCATTGACTGAGGTAACCCCTTCCACTACCCTTGCCTGGCATACTCTTTCACTGCCTGACTGTGTCCCACTGCTCTGAAGAAGGCGAATAAGTACAGGTAAACTTCTACTAAGATAAAAGTAGGAACTTTTCCTTTAAAATCCGAAGGTAATCAAGTGGAAGCTGCAGGATAGAAGTCTAAATCCTTCAGATTATCCATCTTAGACTGGTCACATTCCACAGCTAACATACACATGGTCCCTAAAGTACTGAAGCTATAGGGGGTGAATTTCTACAAGGATTCTCCTGATTGTTCACAGTAAGGAGAAAGCCCATAAGGTAAATCACCTACATGATGTTTGATAGATTACTATCTTTTTAACCTTCTTCCCAATTCTTAAAAAAAATACACATCCATTTCTATTTGATCCGAATGGCTAAACTCTGAATTCCTCTCAAATGGGAGCCTGCCTCACTATCTATTAGTCTGAGCTAGAATGTTAAGGAAGGTTTCTCAATCATCAATCTGGCTTGAGGTGAATTTATTTTGCAATAGTTTTCTTTGGTTTTTCTGGCGTGGTTTACACAAGAGATTACAATGAAACATTTAATAGCATTTATACCTCAAAGGAGAAATGAAATTTCTTTGACATACTTGTCGATTAAGTATTTTGAATGCATTATAAAATCTTCACATTGGTTATTGTCACTTGTTTTAATATAACTTTGATACACTGTTGATAAATTTGTTTTTAACTTCTATGAACAAAAGCAGCTCGCAGAATGGTAGCAGAGACAGACTCAAATCTCTTAATGGCACCAGTATGAAATAATAGACAGAGAATCAAACCCGAACATGTGTCTTTAATTTAGAATAATTCAGCAATCAACTTTTACAGGAACCTGATTACACAAAATGGGACTCTGTTCCCAAGTCCTTGATCAAATTTTTGGGCAAAGGAATGTGAGGGAGCCATTTTGCGCTGGGACAAGGCATCTGCTCCATGTGTATTGTCTCAAATGCCTGTGGTCATATATTCGCCATGTCCCTTTTGTGAGATATCACTTGCACCTTTGTGCTTGTAAGAGCTTGTTACGCTTATTAGGATTCATCTTGAATTAATTCTAAGTGTTTTGAGAGTCTTGCCAGAAAAAAAACTCTGTTGTTACTTACTCAACAGAGATGCAGGGTTTGTATGATTACTAACATCTGTCCATGTCTTCTTAAAAGAATGCATAATTACATCATTCATAATATGTAACAAATGTCAAGAGTTATAAATAGCTGGTACAAAGATTAGTTGGTTATGGCCTAAGGTTTGAAGATAACTTTCATACATCAGAGTATTTGTTTATATTAATGTCATCTTTAAAGATGCAGGATATTTGCTTATGGTCTACTCAAACAATATTTCAAAACGATTGAATAACCAAGCTCCACTAAGTCTTTATAATCCCAGCACATGACTTCAATATTGCAATCCAGTAGACATTGATTATTAGCTTTTGTGATCATTTTCACTCTTCTATAAAAATCATTTTAAGTTTACAACCAGACATGGTGAAAAAGAAATAACTATTTGCCTTAAATGTAGATATAATCATATTAGTTTTCTGTGATGAGAATCAGCAGCCACAAACCAGTTTTGAAGCTGAACTTATACTCACCTTGGAATGTTAAAATTAATCCACTATTTCAGAGTTAATTTCATTACACCAAATAATAAAAAATACACTATTATTTGTGCTTTTATCTTCTGAATAGACATAAGAAAGTTCAACATTATTGCTTTCTTTGTAATGATAACCAGCTGGTACACTGTTTCTTGATTAAACTAATCTGAATGCATTTAGCCTGAATTTCCTTTATAAGACCAAATCAATGATATAATTTCCTGATTTTTTTCTGTAACTGTGGAGTGAAGCTGTTTAAGAAAAGGAGGGAATTTTTAACCATGGATCAAATTAATCCTCACATCGGGACTGCCCTACTGTCAAGTTGGAGATGCTGTCCAAAATACAAGTTGGGATCATTGGCGTCACCAGATTTCTCACGTTGTCTCCCCTGGGTCATCAACTGGACAGAGTCCCCAGGTCTGGCAAGATCACAAAGGAAGCCTTTCATTTTTCTTATCTCTTAATCACAAAAGCACCCACGGATGGAACGCTAGGGTAGAGGTTAGCGCAAAATTACTTTACAGTGCCAGCAATCAGGGTACGATTCCTGGCACTGTCTGTATGGAGTTTATACGATCTCCTTGTGACCGTGTGGTGCTCCGGTTTCTTCCCACAGTCCAAAGACACACGGGTCAGGGTTAATAAGTTGTGGAGATGCTACGTGGCGCCACAGACATGGTGGTACTTGCGTGCTGCCCTCAGCCCAATCTTCACTGAACTGATTTGATGTAATTCACTGTATGTTTCAATGTACATGTGACAAATAAAGCTATTCTAAAAATCTTTGCAATGTTATTGGCAAAAGCAGAAAATATCATATCTAACTCCCATTGCCCATGAAGCCAGAAAATAATGGGGAGGGTGGGTAAAGAGATTGATGGTAGAAGTACGACAAAGGAAGTTTGGTTGGAAGCCAATTACTGGAATTCCAGTCTCCACAGTACTGGCCTTTTAGATTGTGAGAAGGTAATGCCTTTGTTAAATCTTCCACCAATACTACCTCAAGACTGCAGAGAAACTATGAGCTTTATGTCTTTCACTGGCCTCAGTAGAATTTGCTACAGATGAGGTCAGGTTTCTGTTCATGATGGTTTTAAGGCTCCAATTCTTTTTTGCAGTTGGTGCAAATCTTCCCGGATAGACAGTTTGTTGCAACAAGAGCAGAAGATCAAAAAACGAGAGGTTTCCTTTGTGGTCTTGCTTGACCTGGAGAGTCCGTCTGCATCACTTTGGTTTTCCAGTTGGTGACTCACGTTAATATGAGAAATCTGGATGTGCCAGAGATCCCAACTTGTATGTGGGACAGCATCTCCAAATTGACAGTAGGGCAGTCCTGATGTGAGGCCAGGCTAGAAGCTTAAGATTCATGACTATGCATTCACCGAGGATCGTCATCTTGTCGTGGTGGAGAGGCATGAATTCCTGAGAACCCGAGAGCGATGCCGTCTGGAGCTTAGCTCTCTGGTAGGATCACCCATGGCAATAAGATCAAGAAGGTCCAACTAAGAGCTCATCGGTGGAGCTGGTGGAAGATGATGACGCATCGCAACAGCTGTGAAGGTGGAGGAAGGCTGAAGCAGTGAAGCATCCTTCCTTAATCTCACTGGACCCTGACCCTAATCAATCAAGAACTGTGCAGCAGCAACTCATGCAACAGCCCCTCTAAGTCAAACAAAGCCACACCCAGGCATTCTTCATTTAGGGAATAATCCCTTAGGAGAATGTCATATTCAACTCGAGTGATTACAGACTAGCGTAACACAAAAGGGAACTGGTCAAGATTGATTCCGTTTGGCCCGTGCTAACTCATTCTTACCGATCCCCACAATTATCACCACCTTGCACCCACATGATTCAAAATCTTATCTGTAGATATCCTCTGAGAAGATTTTCCCTCCTCTGGCACTATAGGGCAAACCGACTATTTGATACGTCAGAAGGGGTGTGCGTACACTCATTCAGTGGGCAATCAGTCCCAGGTTGGAGGTCTGTATGGACAGGGGTCATGAGGGCTAGTGATGACCTTAGCTTATCAAGGCTGAAGGTCAACACGAGTCCAGAAATCGAGGCCTGAAGATGAAACCTGAGATCAAAGTCCCGAGGTCAAAGTTCAAAGTAAATTTATTATCAACATACATCGTTTGTATTTGTCAACATTTACAGCTCTGAGATTTGTTTTCTTACGGCTATCTACAGCAAGTCCAATAACCAAATAGAATCAATGAAAGACCACACACAACAGGCTGTGTGTAAATGACAAGAAACTGCAAATACAAAGGATAAAAAAAGAAATAATAATTATAATAATAATAATACTACAAAAAATAAATAGCAATAAATATTGAGAACGTGAGATGAAGAGCCCTTGTAAGTGAGTCTGTAGTTCAGTTTTGGGTTGAGGCCTGAAGGTCAAACCTGTAATCAGCAAGTCCTGGGGATGATACCCAGAGGCCAGTGAGGGTCGGAGGAAAATTTGAAGGTTGAAGTTTAGAGCTCAGCAAGTCCAGAGCTCAGTGAATCCAGAGGCAGAATCCTGAAGGCCAAAGACCGAAGTTGCCAAATCCTGAAGGTTGGAGGCCCAAAGGTCGAAGCCCCTGGGTCGACTTGTACGGAGATCAGAGACTGGATGCCTGTGGGTTTGCAAGCCCAATCTATTCACAGCGTGATCAATCAGCCACGTGCACATTATTACAACCGATCCAATATGGTTCAACTAGAAAACAGCCAAAGAACAAAGCTTGAGTCAATTTGTGAACAGAGAGAACAAAATCATTCTGTGACAAGAGTAGACTTTATGATTTAAATATGCTCCAGTATTCAATGAATGCTCCAATCTTGGCCTCACCTCCACTTCCCTCTTTGTTCTCTTCATCCCCTATTGACCAGCAAATATCAATCTCAGCCTTGAATTTCGTCAATGACCCAGCCTATATCATCAGATCTATATTCCAGTGCTTTGTCACTGGTGCACAACACTGACATGTGCGGAACAAAGGTTAATCCTTATTATGTAGCGTATGAAAATGGAGATTCCACATTTGCCAACTGCCAGAACTACGTATCCTTGAATGCATATTAAACTGTAGAAGAGCATTGAAGTAAAAGCCATGAGTAGACAACAGAAGACAGAGAAGTATGAATACCAGGGGTGTGTATGGCATAGAAAGAACTATTGTCATAGTTTAGACTAGGGAAAAAATGAACAATGTGATAAATGTTCTGTATTGATATGTACATGTTCCTTATGCTAAGAAAAGGTAATAGACCCTCAATAAAAAATAAAACTAAGGGTAAATGTCAAAATGAATAGTAATATTAGGATAAATTTATTGCAAGTTCTAATATACTTAAGGTACACCATGTGCTAACTTTCAGAATACATTCTGTTTATACATGTGAATTCACTTTAGGTAGCATAGTAAGAATTTTCTTTAACTACAAACAGATGGCTCCCAATTTTTAAGATAGTCCTTTTGTAAGGTTAGAGGCGATATAGCAGGCAGCTGTTGTGTCTCGTGTTTATTCAGTGGATTGCTCTGTCTGATTAATGCATTTGCCTTACGCTAGAGTGTAAGGTTACATGATGGTATGCATGCCGTGATCTTAAACAATGGGTCCACAAAGAGCGCAAATTCACAACTTTAAATGTGGCACAAAGTCTGCTGGCTCACTGCGATCCCTGCCTTCCTGTATTCTATAGAGTGACGGACATCATAAGGCAACAAAAAGCACCAAAGAACTGTCATCCCTGCCTTCTCCTCAAAGCCATCCCAATCCACCAGCAAGAAAATTGAATCGAGGCCATCATTCTCTCTCAGGCCAACACCTCCCAGGTCAACAAGGCCCTGAAATCCACCCATTTGGTTCTGATAGGTAGAACAACATGACAACACCTGGCACCTCAATAAACCTTCTCCTCTAAGCTCTATTGTAACAAGACATTACCAACAGAAGATAATGCTGAGATCTCCTCAGAGTTAGTTGGAGGAACTCAATGGATTGCATCAGACCTTCCTCCGACATCCCATGGATGCTGCCTGACCCACTGAGTTCTTCCAGCAGATAGTTTCTTGCCTCAAATTCCAGAGTCTGCAGTCTCTTTTATCTTCATTTTTCTACTTGGGAAAAATGAGGCATTAACACCTGCTTTGGGAATCCCTGGTCATCAGCACAAAGTGGAGAAGGAACATCTGGGATATTACTGAGAACTTTGAATATATTCCTTGCGAACACACAGAAGGGGGGCATAAATAAAGGAAAACGCAGACGTCTTCTTTGGCTGCCCTCATGAGGCACCTCCTGATACACCTATGACAATTTTCCTCAGAATCAATTTGAAGCAAATTATTCTTTATCCAAAGAAGCAATATAAGACTATATGACCATAAGACATAGAAGCAGAATTATTCCTTGGCTCATTGAGTCTGCTCCATCATTCCATCATGGCTGATTTATTATCCCTTTCAACCCCTTTCCTATAACATTTGATATCCTTACTATGCAAGAACTATCAACCCTGCTTTAAGTGCACCCAATGACTTGGCCTTCCCAGTTTCACTCTGCCTCATCTTCCAGCTGCCTATCACCTCTCTTATGATTCTGCCTTCTTCCTCCTCACAGTGCTTTCCCCTTACATTCCTTCTTCACCTCTCCTGCCTATCCCCTCCCCCACCCCTTGATCTTTCCTCTGATTGGTTTTTCACCGGGCACCTACCGGCTTTCTCCTTCCCACCCTCCCCCCACCTTCTTTGTGGGGCCCCTGCCCCTCCCTCTTTAGTCCCGATGAAGGGTCTTGGCCCGAAACGTTGACTGCTCGTTTCCACGGATGCTACCTGACCTGCTGAGTTTCTCCAGTTTGTTGTACGTGTTGCTTTGACCCCAACATCTGCAGTGTACTTTTGTGTTGGCCTCCACAGCCATCTGTGGCAATGAATTTCACAGATTCACCACCCTCTTGCTAAAGAAATTCCTCTTCATCTCTGTTCTAAAGAGACGTTCTTATAATCAAAGGCTGTGCCCTCTGGTCTCACACTCCCCCATTTTAGGAAGCATCCTCTCCACATCCACTCTGTCTAGGCCTTTAGATATTAGATAGGGTTCAATGAGATCCTCCTTCATTCTTCTGAACTCCAGCAAGTACAGGCCTAAAGCTGCCAAATATTATAAAATATAATAAAATAACCACATACATGAACCCTTTCATTCCTAGGATCAAAGGTTTCAAAGGTACATTTAATGTCAGAGAAATGTACACAATATACATCCTGAAATACTTTTTCTCTACAAATGCTTTATCTTTGTAACCATCCACAAAACCAGAGGAGTGCCCCCAAAGGATGAACAACAATTAAATGTTAGGACCCTAAGGTCCCCCCCCCCCCCAGCTCACTCCCTGCCACGTGTAAGCGGCGCAAGCAAAATTCCTCCCTCCCCCCCCACTGGCAAAAAGAAGCATCGGCACCCGCCACCGAGCACTCAAACGTCAGCAAAGACACAGACTAGCAGTACTCCAGCACTACATAGTTTACCCGGCAGAAGTTTCGGTTGGCTCAATGCTATTAGTGAAGAACTGTGTTCTCGTTTTCCTCCAGAGTCTATGTCAATACTTAACCAGAAAGCACATACAGAAAGTGTTGTAATGTCCAAAGTGTTTCTCTCAACGTCAGTCACTAAACAATGCCTTCTGCAGATGGATGTAAAATGAATTAATTAATGCAGACACAGACCTAATTAAAAATCAACAGTTCTACAGAGATTTGAGGCCTTTACTTGTGTGGCTGGGTAGAAGTTCATGCCTTTAAAGAAAAGACCGAGTTCCCAAACCCCAGCTCCAGCAAGTAGCATTCTTTAGACAACCAATAAACACAAGAGATCCTGCAGATGCTGGAAATCCATACACAAATATGGGGGTCAGCTAACCTGGTTCTCAAAGTATTTCCAGGTCAAAGTTTATCAGTTTCAGTAGAATGACCCTGTCCTGTGCTGACCGATTAGCTGAATTACAAGTTTCCCAGTTGAAGCCTATACCTGGGAAATCCACTCCAAATAGGCATGGGTAGTGGAGGGTGACCAAGATGAAGAAAACAGGGGAATTTTCCTGCTACCAAGACCAAATATCAGGTATCCAATTACCAAGTATCAAGAATCCCATAACCAAGTATATAGTCTCCTATAGCCAATATATAGTATGCCATAACCAAGTATTCCATCACCAGGATGTTCAAGTGTCCAATAACCCAATATCAAGTATTCTATAACCAAGCCGTTAGAAATAATTAATTTTGGGCAGGTTTCTTCTTGAAGGACGGGAGAAGTATGGACATGCCAGCAACAATTAATGTGATCTTGTGGCATTGGAAAGCACCTAGCCAGAAGGTCGAGGCCCCACCAACGTGAAGGAGCAGCACTCAGCTGGTCAACTCCTCCGAACACTAAATGCTCACTCCTCTGCCACCAACACACCGCAGCTATGGTATCTATAAAGTGCCAAGTCTACTCCGACAACGATCCCCAAACCCCAACACGAGAGTGCCACCACTTGCAACTTCTCCCCCCAGGCCGTACACCTGGGCAATGTCCTAACTACCACTTCTTCATGGGAGCTCAGATAAGATCCGAACGCTCTTCACCCGAAACGTTTGTGGGGGTATCAAGAGGCAGGCTCATTGCTGCCTTCCAAAAACCGATCACCGGTGGTGTTAAGCCGTGATGTATCTGCTCTTCCCAAATTTGCTAAAATCATGACAGCACCTCTACTTTTTAAGAAGTTTGTGTAGATTTGGCATGTCATCTAAAACATTGACGTTTCTATGGACGCTAAGCGGAGAGCGTCCTGACTGGTGTGGAAACACTGATACACAGGAACAGAAAAATGTGGTGCATCTGGCCCAGTTGATCACAGGTAAAGCCCTCCCCACCACTGAGCACATCTACAAACATCAAAGTTCAAAGTAAATTTTATTATCAAAGTACATAAATGTCACTATACACAACCCTGAGATTAATTTTCCTGTGAGCCTACTCAGCAAATATATAGAATAGTAACAGTAACAGGATCAATAAAAGATCAACCAGAATGCAGAAAGCAACAAACTGTGCCAATAGAATTATAAATAAATAGCAATAAATAATGAGATAATGAATCCTTAAAGTGAGATCACAAGCAAGAAACAGATCTGCACAAAATGCTGGAGGAACTCAGCTGGCCAGGCAGCAGCTATGGAAGAGAGTAGAGTCGATGTCCTGGGCTGAGACGTTTCATCAGGACTGGGAAAAAAGATGAGGAGTCAGAATAGGGAAGTGGGGGGAGGGGAGGAAGAAATACAAGGTGACAGGTGAAACTAGGGGGGAGGGTGGAGGGTGAAGTAAAGAGCTGGGAAGTTGATAGGTGAAAGAGATAAAGGGCTGGAGAAGGGGGAATCTGATAGAAGAGGACAGAAGGCCGTGGGGAAAAGAAAAGGGGGAGGAGTCCCAGAGGGAGATGGTGGGCAGGTAAGGAGATCAGGTGAGAGAGGGAAATGGGAATGGGGAATGGTGAAGTGGTCACACCGGGGCATCGGATACAGTAGATGACCCCAACAGACTCACCGGTGAAGCGTCGCCTACCCGGAGGGACCGTTTAAGTTCTGGATGGTAGTGAGGGAGGAGGTGTAGGGCCAGGAGTGGCACTTGTTCTACTTGCAAGGATAAGTGGCAGAAGGGAGATCAGTGGGGAGGGACTAATGGACAAGGGAGTCGTGTAGGGAATGATCCCTGTGGAGAGCAGAAAGTGGATGGGGTGAAGATGTGCTGTGTGGTGGGATCCTGCTGGAGATGGTGCAAGTTATGGAGCATTACTTGCTGAATGCAGAGGTTGGTGGGTTGGTAAGTGAGGACAAGAGGAACCCTATCCCTGGTAGGGTGGCGAGATCATTGTCGGAACATTTCAACGGTGGGGCAAGTGAGTGTTGTTATACCCTTTTATTCAAGAACCTGCTGGTTGAAGCAACCACAAGAAAGCAGCATCCATCGTCAAGTATCCCCACCATCCGGGCCATGATGGCCATTGGGTAGGAGGTACAGAAGACAAGGGTTCAACACCACCAGATTCAGGGACAGTTATTACAACCATCAAACTCTTGAACCAGTATAGCCAACTTCACTCAGCTCAACACTGAACAGATTTCACAACCCATAGGAATTTACAGCTCATTTTCTTAGTCTTATTTATTTACTCTTTTCATTCTTTGCTGCACAATTTGTCTTCTTTTGTACCTGGATTGATTGTTAGTCTTGTTATTTATAGCTTTTCATAAATTCTATTGTATTTCTCTTTTCCTGTGAGAAAATCAATCTGTGACCTACATATACTCTGATTAGAAATTTACTTTGATATATTCAGTTGCATATTTTACATTTACCTACTAAGATTAGTTGGATCCATAGATCCTATAGGATCAGCCCCACAGTACCCTTGGTAATCGGGCTCCCTTGATCACTCCACTAGGATGTTTCTTGGATTAGAGGGAATGTGTAGTAATGAGAGGCTGGACATACTTACGTTGTATTCTCTGGAAAGGTGGAGGGTGACAGGACATCTGATAAAGGCTTATAAGATTATGAGAGGCATAGATAGAGTAGACAGACAGTATCCTTTTCCCAGGATTGAAATGCTTGATAGCAGAGGGCATGCATTTAAGGTGAGAGGCGGTATTTTCAAAGGAGATGTGAGGGGAAAGGGTTTTTACACAGAAAGTGGCGGGTGCTCGGAATGCACTGCCTGAGCTAGTGGAAGAGCCAGGTACATTATGGACCGTTGAGAAATGTTTAGACAGGCCCATGAATGTGAGGGAAATGGAAGGAGATGGACATTGTGTAGGTAGAAGAGAACAGTTTAGTTGTACATTTGATTACTAATTTAAGTGGTTTATCACAACATTGTGGCCTGCTGCTGTGCTGTATTGGTCTATGGTTTACGTTCTATATTATGCATCCAAAAGTATCACTCAGATCTTCCTGCAGTCTAGTTACTATAATAACCGAAAAGCATTTGTGATTCTTGTTAAAATTTAATCTCATACAATTATCAGGAGATAAGTGGATTGCTGCTTTGATTTGGCCGGGGCCTCTTACATTCTTCATAAAATATTTTTCCTGATCTTAATCCTGTAATGATTGATTGTTATCAGAATCGTTCACGTTTTCCTGGCACCAATTTTGTTCTTCAGATTCTGTCCAACATCTGTGGTGTATATGTCACCTGGTAGAAATTACAACTGAAGGAAGCAGTGGCAGACAAGAAGATTTTTTGACATTTGTGTTAGTCACACAGTCAATTCCCAGTAAAAATGGTTTACATGTAATGGTCTATGACAGGATCCGCTATTTCTTTTCTCCCTGCGATGAAGAAATTGCTTTCACTGATGATTGAAAGAATATTAGCACATTAAGCACAATGGGTCAGTGACGGAAGGTTTCCACACTGCACGATTACAGCACTGAGAATTAATTATAGATAAATTTAGGACTCTCATTTGAATGTGGACATGTAAGAAAGTGAACTAAATGAGGTCCTTCGGAGAATATTTTAGACTGCCTTATTAAGGTATTTTATTGCTTCAGTAGAAAGAGACAAGAGTAGGCAGTTTAAATGGTACAGCACAGGGCACGAAGGGCCTGTTTCTGTGTTGTACCTTTCCATGACTGTATGACTCTATCTGGCTTGGTATAATGATTATTTTACATAATATTTTATAATAGGGGACTTGATCTTAAAATATAGGACTCATTTCAAAATCATGTAAATTCATGAGATTTTTGATTATATATGTATGATTTGCAATAAAAATGTCATCATATTTTGCTACTGCTGCTTGTACCAATATGTTCCCTTTGCTGAAACTCAGTTTACCTTTATTGACGCAGTTTCTGAAATGTTCCAGCGCAAGCCCAACTTTTGGATACATGCCCAACAGGAAGAGCTGCCTCGGGTTCTGATGTTAACTCTGAATGGAAGTCAGTAGGTGGGGTAAGGCCCGTTGAGTCCTGATGCTTTTGTGGTCCCACGGTTCCTCAGCAGTCAAGAATGAAGCATAAAACTTGCTGCTTATGGCCACAAGGTTTTATTGAGGCTTACATGAGTAAAAAGAGCGTATGGGGTGTCCATGGAGGGGTAACACCTCTGGTGAAGGGGTTTTTTTGTGGCCATTCTGGGGCAGCTCACTCATCTTTGGAACATGCTGGACACTCAGCTCTCACCTCTGACTCCAAGTAGCTGTCGGCATGCCACAGTGGCCACAGCCCAGTACACCGCTTCGACAGGTGGGCTAAACCAGGAGAGGGTAGCCAGGGGGCTTCATACCCCGGTGAGACAAGGGCACGCCTGTCCTAGCATACAAAGTCAACTCTTGCAGACTGTGCGGATGACACCTACAGTGAGATCTAACAGCTGGGAAGGCAGCAGGACACGACAAGGCACTGAAGACGTCGTGGTCATCCACTGCAGCCAAGGAGGACCCCAGTTTGTGACACTTGGTCATACCACTGGATCCAACCTTCTGAGGCCGAGAGAGTGGAACTGCCCCATTGAAACGGCTTTTCCACTTTAAAAGCTCTCCCGCACAGGTTCCCCGTCAGCATTGGACACGATGGACCAGCACTGCCACATCAGCGGAGAACAGGAGAAGTGGGACACGAGAAGCTGAGAAAGGAGAAGACAAAAATGTAGTTGTTGTCTTCTCACACCAGGCTAGAGAGCAACAGAGCTTCCAGTTAGCCAATAAAACAGCCAGGTTCAGAAATGAGCCACCCGCCAATGAAACCAGGAAGCGTCCACGAGAACAGAGAGGCCATGCTGCTGCAACCCCCGGAAAACTCTCGGACCAGCCACACGCGTACAGTATAACACCGCAAGAAAAATTAACCTTTCGACACCACAATCCGACAGGCCAATGGGAGACGAGCTGGATGTAAGGGTGGGGGATCCACTGACTGAACTTGAGAGGTCAGTCATTTTCCCAGGGTGGAAATGGCAAATACAAGGGGGCATAACTTTAAGGCAGGGGGCTCCCAGCCAGGGGCCCACGGACCTCTCAGTTAATGGTAGGCGTCCATGGCATGAAATTGGATGGGATTAGACGAGAGCACAGGAGTGACTTCAGAGGGTGTTCTTTTACACAGAGAGTGGTGAAAGCCTGGAACTCACTGTCAGGGATGGTGACAGAGGCAGATACATCAGGGGAATTTAAGAGCTCCTGGATGATAGAAATTGGGGGTGGGGTGGCCATGTGGGAAAGAAGGGTTAGATTGATTTTAGGGTAGGTTAAAAAGTCACTGTACTGTTCTAACTTCTATCTTCTGTTGAGGTTGAGGGAAAGGGGGAAACCCAGAGCAGACATACTTCCTTCTGAGCCGGCGAGGGAATGAGAAAAATTTAGGCGGCCCATATATTGGCTTTCACACTCTGACTTCTGATCAAAACTAAAGTCAGAATAATGCTTGCAGAGCCCAGCAGTGCAGTTTCGGGAGTTTCCATCCAACGTGGTCATTATTACCTGTTCTGCAAGGCAGGTTGGGATTGGAAACAGTCCGGAATATTCCATACACCACATTACACGTACCCATACACACCGTCTTCTGGTTGGGTGGGTTTAGTAATCAGCATTATTCCAAACTAGAATCTGAAACCAAGTACATCTTCTCCTGTCAAGAATAGCCCACGCCCATTTTCCACCCTTCACGGCTTGTTTTCTTTGCGAGTTCCCCGCATTCACAACTGTGAGCTACCATCTCTGCTTGTGCGCGAGATATATATATAAAAAGTCCCTGTTAGCCTTGTTCTGAGAATTGAGCAGTGAGAGGCCTCTGCCCAAGGTCTCCATCCCCCCGCGATAGATGCTGCCCGACCGGCTGAGCCCCCTCCGGCATTCCGTGAGATCTCCAGCTCCAACCGCGCTCAGGCGCTCCACCTGCCGGCGGCGGAGTGAAAGGCAACACCGAAGAAGCTGGCAATTTGAAAGGATCAATTTTATTCGCCATATAACGTTTGCACGTATTAGGAATTTGCTGTGATGCGTTGGCAACAAAATCCAACGTCATTAAATAATTATAAAGAAATAAGGAATGGCTGGTTCAAAGCGTTGACTGTTTATTCATGTCCATTGATGCTGCCTGACCTGCTGGGTTCCTCCAGTGTTCTGTGTGTGTTATTTAAGAATAAAGGCAGAACTATGGATGTGGAATTAAATGTGCATAAATACATAAATATCAGCATGCATTTACAATGTTAGCAGCAATATGAAACGTGCTTTAAGGTGTTTATGCAGTGATGGGGGTATTAGATAGAGGAGGAAGGAGTGGGGCTAATTAGAATTGTTGATTTGATTAACACCCTGGGGGAGGGAACTATAGGGCTTTCCAGAAGGGAACTTCTGGGAAAGGCAGTTTGCTGGGTCGGTATTAATTTTTCCTACTCGCTTCTTTGTCCTGAACAGTCACAAGTCCTGCAGAGATGGTAGATTGCAGCCAATGGCCTTTTCGTACTGCCCTGGTGGTTTTCTGTAGTTTTCACATACTGTGAGAGAATGAGAAGCCACAGCTCCACTTACAGTCAAGGTGTGATGACACAGTGAGCTTTTCATTCTGTCTGAAGGTCCCCGGCGCCACTGTACAATGCTCAGCCCTGGGTATCTTATGCAACTAGGTTATTCTAGCTGAAAAGTGGGAATTTTTCAGGCTGGTCATGTGAAGGTCAGATCTGTACTGTTAACAACTGGCTGCTCTCCAATCACTCACTTTTGGCTCTAGCTGTTATACTGGTCCGGCATATTGTTAAAAAAAAAACAGGCTACATTCTGACAAGTGGATACATATTGAAATTGGGACCTCCTGGTGGATTTTTAATATTGAACTTAAATTGAAACTGTCCCAAATTCAGCCCCAACTTGCTAAGATTAGAGTGACTTCCACCTCCACTATCGTCAAAGCAACAGCTGGTTATTGCTCTTTCTGGCTGGCAAACAGCCAGCAGCTTGACCCGCTATTCAAAGTTCAAAGTAAACTTGTTATCAAAGTACATATACGTCACCATATACAACCCTGAGATTCATTTTTGCTGGCATTCATAGTAAATAGAAAGAGACACAGTAGAATCGGTGAAAAACCACACATAACAGAGAAGGACAAACAAACAATGTTCAAAAGTCAACAAACTGTGCGAATACAAAACGGGGAAAAAAAACCCCAGAAGAATAATAATGAACTTCAAGAGTTGTAGAATCCTTAAAAGTGAGTCCATAGGTTGTGGGGATCAATTCTATTTTGGGGTGAGTTATCCCCTCTGGTTCAAGAGCCTGTTATGTGGTCGACACAACATTGTGGGCCGAAGGGCCTGTAATATGTGGTAGATTCCTATGTTCTATGCTTCGTGTTACATACTGGTCCCAGGCCTGATCCAGTGAGATGATAATGCCAGTGAACAGTGTCCCAAACTGTTCAATATTTTTACAAGTTCCACCCTGTGCACTGCAGCAAGTCGCCGAGGGGCTTCTTTGGCATCACACCCCGAACCTGCGACCCCTGCCGGTGGGAATACTAGGGCAGCATGTCAGTGGGAGCATCTGCATGCTTCTCTCAGAGTCGAGCTCCACCCAAACCTGGTCGGTGAGCCTTCATAGTTGGACCAGGAGTTAATTCTGACAGCTTGCTTCAACGCCCGATGTGGAAGCTCCATTGCGCAGGATCAAAAGAGCTGCAGTCGCAGCCAGCTCCATCTCGGCCACAACCCTCCCAACTCTTGAGGACACCTTCAAAATCTGATGCCTCCAGAAGCCGACACCCATCATTAAGGGCCCTCACCACCCAGGAAATGCCTTTACCGTCGGGGGGGGGGGGAGGTACAGGAGCCTGATATTGGGTACACACTCAATATTTTAGAAACAGCTCCTTCCCCTCTGCCATCCGATTTCCCAATGGTCCATGACACTACCTCACTATTTTGCTCTCTAATAGATTTTTAGCAATTTTTTATATCTTGCATGTTACTTTTCTCAGATCTCAGAGAAGTGGAACGGACATCTTCCTCCTCAATAAAACTTTGAAACTTCCCCGGGAGACAACTGTGACGTTAAGATTTAGTTGCAGCTAACTCTGTAGCATGGTCATCTTCTGCCTCCACCTGAACCCCCCCCCCCCCACACACACACACCCCTGAACGTCACAGTGTGAGAGGGCTGGTCCTTTGCCCCAGATGCCTGCACAGGAGAAGTAAATCTGCCCACTCCAACGGGTCGTTTGGGAGCCTCGAGGTCCTAGTTTCCACTGTTTGTGTTGCTGTCTCACAGTGCGATGCTACTTTACAGTCAATTAAGCTATTGTCCATGATAATAGATTTTGCACATTTTTAAAATCCAGCACTGAGACTGATTTCAGATTGAATTTCATCCAAGTATTATTTAAAATGTTTCTGAAACGATGTTTATAATCCCCTCTGCAAGATAATGGCAAATTATTTCACATTTAAAGAACCTCTCTCATTTTGAATTTGACGTTTGGATTGCCATTTTAGCGAAGGCTTTACTGCGATGTGTCGGAGTCAGAATCAGGTCGAGTATCAGCGACGTACTGTAAGCCATGAAGTTTGTTATTTTGCTGCAGTAGTACATTTCCATGCAAAAGGAAAATCATAAATTACACTAGAAGTGCATATATAGTGCAAAAAGAGACCACAAACAAAATAGTGATGCCGTGTAGTGTTGACGGGTTCATTGTCCATTCAGAAATCTGATGGCAGAGAGGAAGAAGCTGCCGATGGCGGGGGTCCCTTAATGATGGATGCTTCACTTTGGAGGCACTGCCTTTTGAAGATATCGCTGATGGTGGGGAGGGTCGTGCCCACGGTGGAGATGGCAGATTCTGTGCCCTTTTCTGATCCTGCGCAGTGGCCCCTCTGTACGAGACGGAGAAGCATCACGGTACGGCATTGCATCAACCGAGCGGCACCCGAAGAGACGGGGAGGGTTGCTGAGTGCTATCGCTTGATCTGGGAACGTTGTCAACAGCTAAACTCTCCTCACCGTGTCAACGACAGTTTTATAATTGGCTTAGAGTGAAATCTGGTAATCATTGTCTGTGGCCTGAAATGACATCTACTGCAGTTCCCACGTATGCCTGCAATCCAAAACAGAAAACACGGTCATTGTCTTGTGTCAAAGAAGTGCACAGTTGCACCTTCATATGTGGGAAGGGAAGCGTTTCGGAGAACCCGATTTTCAACTTTGTCTTGGTGTGGTTTGTCAGCACTTGAGACCATATGGAGTGCCCACTTAATGGTCACTATATTAGTTACTTCCTGCGTCCAGTAATGAGAATGCTGAGTCTGGGTGCGTGGCCCTTCTTCTCCTGTAGCCTGTCCACTTCAAGTTTCAAAGTTAGAGAGTCATAAAATACTACAGAGACAGGCCCTTCAGCCCATCAGTGCCAAACTATTAACCTGCCTAGTCCCATCCGCCTGTACCTGCACCATAGCCCTCCATACCCCCTATGGTATAGGAAGTAATTTTAACATAAAGACGTTTTTGTGAACTACCATCAGCCCAGGATAACACAACAAACCACTGGCAGCAATCCATTTTCAGCAAAGGCCCAGCCAGGCTGTAAGAAGAGATGTGTCAGTGGATGCAGGGCTACGCTTTTCTTTTGGTCTAAGAGTGGATGGACAGAGTCAATGGATTGGGATTCATCCTTAAAATAACATGATCACACTCTGAAACAGCAAATTAACCAATATGCAAACTCATTAGTCATTGAGGACTGTGAAACAGGGCCTTTGGCCCTACTAGACCATGTTGACCTGGTCTTTTGTCCAGTCCCATCGACCTGCATCTGGACCAAAGCCCTCCATACCCATCCCATCCATGTATTTATCCAAACTTCTCTTAGATGTTACAATTGAACCTGCATCCACCACTTCTGCTGGCAGCTCGTTCCACTCTCACACCGCCCCCTCTGAGTGAAGAAGCTCACCATCAGGTTCCACTTAAATATCTAACTTTTCGCCCTAAGCCTCTGACCTCTCATAGCGTTTAGAATGAAAGGTGAAATATTTCAGGAGAATCGGAGGGGGGGGTGGTGAAAGAAAAGCCAGTGTTCTAGATCCCTTTTAATTTTGTATATCTCTATCGTAACTCCCCTCATTCTCACAGACTCTGATTATTTAAAATCTCTGTCTATTCTGCCTTGGGGACGGGGGACGGGGGGCAGAGTAGTATAGTGGTTAGCACAACGCTTTACAACACCAGCAACCTGGGTTCAATTCCCGTCGCTGCCTGTTAGTTCTCTCTGTGACTGCGTGGGTTTCCTCTGGGCACCCTGGTCTCCTCCCACAGTCCAGAGACATTTCAGTTGTTAAGGTTAATAATTGGTCAATGTAAATTGTCCTACCATTAGGCGAGGGTTAAATCGGGTATTACTGAGTGGCGTGGGTTGAAAGGATAGAAGAGCCTATTCCACATTCTAGTCCATAAATAAATACACAAATTTAGTGGGCGACTGAAGGATAAGTACCGAGACACAAAGAGAAATGGAAGACTACTTTGATGAGATTAGATTAGCGAAAAATTGTCATGTACATTGAAACATAATGCATATGATGGCCACGTTATCAATCACGTCCAATTCAGCGGTTACTGTCAGAGGCAACGGGCAGTTCAGCTGCTTGTATTATTGGCAATGAAGATGTCATTCCATGGTAATGCAATATTCTCTGTAGCTAACCAGCATCTGGTTTTACATTCCATCCACTTTAATACTGACTTTGATAGAGAAGGAAAGCAGACAGACTGTGAAACAGGAGGCAATTCCCTATACACTCAGTGGCCATTTTATTAGGTCTACCCATACACCGGCTCGTTAATGTATATCTCCAATCAGCCAATCACGTGGCGGCATTTCAATGCATAAAAGCATGCAGGCATGGTCAAAGCACAGCTGTTGTTCGGACCAGACTTCGGAGTGGGGAAGAAATATGATCTAAGTGACTTTGGCCGTTCAGTTGGTGCCAGATGGGGTGGTTTGAGTATCTCAGAACTGCAGATCTCCTGGGATTTCCATGCACAACAGACTTCAGAGCAGGAATTACCAAGCTTTTCTAAGCCATTGACCCCTGCCATTAACTGAGGGGTCTGCAGACCCCAGGTTGGGAACACCTGCTCCAGAGTTTGCAGAGAATGCAGCGAAAAACAAAAAAAGTACCCAGTGAGTGGGAGTTTGGTGGGAGAAAATACCTTGAGAGAGGTCAGAGGAGAATGGCCAGACTGGTTCAAGCTGACAGGAAAGCTAAATAACCATGCATTACAATAGTGATGTGCAGAAGAGCATCTCTGAATGCACAATACATCAGACTTTAAAGGGGCTGGGTTACAGCAGCAGAAGACAACGGGCATACACTCAGTGGCCGCTTTACTAGATACAGGAGCTACCTAATATCGTGGCCACTCAGTGGAAGCGTACTTTCATACACCAGTAAAATTGCCTTCTGACCTCTTTTAACAACAGCCCGTAAATAGCAGAAAACTAGATCCAGAAATCAGAGCTTAAACTTCTCCATTCACTGTTGCCATTTCACAGCGAAGTGGGGACTGGGCCAACGACAAATTGTCAACAAATACCTTGCAGCTATTGCTCTAGCAGCCTTAGTTCAGCTCCCAGATCCTGCTGGTGCTCCATGTCCATAAAAGCACAGCCAGCCTCGCCTGTAAATTCCCCTCATGTCTTTGACTCCTTCGCGCTGGGTTTAACAGGCGTATCCCCAATGAGGAGCAGGGTCCTGGGCAACCATCGAACCCCATTCGAATGGGGCGGCGTTGACATTCATGGCAGTTAGGTTAAGGCCTTCAAGATTGTTTAACGTAAGCTCCGGTACACAAAAGTAAAGGGGGAACCAAAATAATTGCTAACAGAAGAGATTCTGAAGATGTCAGAAATCCAGAGTAACACACACAAAATGACGGAGGAACTCATTCGGTGAAGGCAGCGTCTATGGAAATGAACAGTTGATGTTTCTGCCTGAGACTCTCCGTCAGGACAAATAGTTGTGGATCTGATGCAGCTAAAAATAAAACACAATAAAAAAAGAACACAATATGATGCATAAGATACCTTATATGCATAGATTATATACATAGATGTCCATAAGGTGATGCTAGGCAGAGGGGTGTCTGTACATAAGGTGACTCTGACAGCAAATGATAAAGCACTCTCTTTTCACACAGAGAGTGCTGGGTGCATGGAATGCACCGCCAGCGATGGTGGTGGAATTGGATACAACAGGGTCTAATAAGAGACTCTGAGATAGGTACATGGAACTTAGAAAAATAGAGGATTATGTGCTAGGGAAATTCTAGGCAGTCTCTAGATTAGGTTATATGGTCAACACAACATTGTGGGCCGAAGGGCCTGTAAAGTGCAGTAGATTTCCGTGTTCTGTGTTTCAGTGGTGGTGGGTTAGTGGGTGGAGGTGTTCATCAATCTTACTCTGGAGAAAATGACTGTTTGAGTCTGATGGTCTGGGTGTGGATGCGATGGTGTTTTCTACAATGGGCAATGGACAAAAAAAAACAAGAAGAATCTTTATCAAGTGGTCAGGCAGCATCTATAAAGAGTCCACGTTTCCAGCTGACACCTTCCATCAAGACTGAGAAATGTCGACTCTTTATTCCTCTCTATTGATGCTGCCCGATCGGCTGAGTTCCTCCAGAATTTTGCGTGTGTTTCTCCGAATTTCCAGCATCTGCAGAATCTCGTGTTTATGGATCTTTATCAGTCTCCTTTATTTAAATATCTGTAACCAGAACATCCCTGCTTAAAAAGGAGCCTTTAAACGGCACAGAATATCAATATGACATGTCGCACCGGCAGCTCACATCCCGCTAATCGAATATGAACAGCAGCCCGCTGCACGGCGAGTTTCATCCTCCGCGTTCAGCGCTGACATTTGTAACATGTATCGCTGCATTGCTCGGTTAGATCACACCGAGTTATTAATGTCGCCAAAGCCAGGGAACTAAATAAAAGTCCGATTCCATTTATTTTCTTTTTAGCACCGTTGACAGAATTACCACGGTGGGCATCTCCTTCCCGCTTCGCCAGCCTTCCTCACTGGTGAAGTTAATCACAGCGCCTGCTCGCTGATGATTTAAACATTTAAATTATCGAGCTCAGCGAGGAAATGAAACAAGTTCTCAAGTTGCCCCCGCAGTATTCTACATTTTTACGATCTTCTCAGCAGTCTGTGCCCATTCTGCGTTATTTGAAAGAGAATTTAAAAAATACTTTTGAATATAGTTACATTTTACTTGTATAGTTCAGATATTCTATTTCCCTCAAGGCAATAGTATTCAGCTTGTTTTTGTGTGCAATATTCTATTGATAATCAATAAACACAAGATACTAAAACCATTCTGATATCTTTCCCCCTTCCTTTCCAGTCCTAATTAAAGGCCTCGGCCAGAAAAGTGGACTGTTTATTCCGTCCCTCCAGCATTTTGTGTGTGTTGTGTGGATCTCCAGTACCTGCAGATCTTATGTTTAAAAATATTCAATTTAATTTTGACACCAATCAATGCAAATTTCCTACCAACAATAAGGAAGGGGATTCATTAAGTGAGGGTATTATATTCAGAAAGGTAAGTGAGTTTCAAACACTGCTGACAGGAATCTTTATGTTCCTCTGCGAACAAGCCCCGAGTTGATGCTGGGCAGCAAGACGGGAACGAAGTTAATTGTGGGGCCGAAGGCCTGTTCCTGTTACCCTTGCTCTACCTCTGATGGAAGACTGTGGCACATTTCTGCAGAGACACCGGTCGCAAGCTGTGCTCTGTGTTAGTCTAATGTAGATTTAATAACCAGCTACCAAGATCCGCTTTGGCTTCTAAGTTTTCCATATTTCATAATAAATATTTTCATCCTAATCTCCCGGAAATGAGACATTCATTCTCGTGGGCAAACGATGGATTCGAATGTACGCGTTTATGCTTTTGAATATTTTAACATGTACCGCTGTCACATTAAAAAAAAGCTAATATTCCAATTATGCGAACATTTCCCTTTCCTGCAAACTGAACAATACAACAAATAAACACCCTGGGCTCCAACCCCACGGCGAGGGAGAGAAGATGTTAAACATGTTAAAAATGCAAAGGCAATCAAATATTATAGCAAAGGTGAAATCATGAAAAAACAATTCTACAATAACCTCTAGCGTAACGCCTGCATAATGTCATGAATAAGGAAATAAATTAAACTAATAAATCCTAACGAAAGATGCAAAGAAATGCTCCGTTCCGTCACCAGAGGGCGCTTCCTCCGTCCGTAGGCTCAGCGCTGCTGCAGTTTGCGTTCTGTCACACTAGGGGGCAGAACTACCTCAGGCGACTTCTGGATGCATTTTTTCAAACTTTAAGAACTTTACAACGAACTCTGTGAGTTACTTTATTTGTCATGTTCTGCATTTTACTACCCTGATCAGAGCTCATAATATTTGTACCATTATATGTGAGGGTAGTTAAGCATTTTTGTTTAGAATCTGCTTTGATCTTTATTGAATTTTGTTTGCAGACCTCTATTTAAAAATATGATAAATGTCAGACTTGATATTTGGTAGTATGTTACTCTATAGATGTATAAGTTTTGACAAATATAATTATTGATTCACTATGAAATGTGCATATACTCTCCCAAGGCAGTCCAAAGTTGAGCTCATAAGGCTGACTGGCAATTCTTACAACGCCGCTGGTGCCAAACTGTATCGGTCTCTGCCGCTCCTTTGGAGTCATCAGCTGCATGGAGAGAGGGAGCCTGCTACCCGGGCAACAGCCTGCCCTCCATATCGTACTGCCCAGGCTTGTATATCAGGTGGACAGCTGGGGCGCAACATCCATGGTCGGCCCCAACCAACGGAGGGCCTTGATGTAGTTTCTGTGGCGATACTTCATAGTGTGAAATGGATACATCCCAGTCTGCTTATGGGCTAGTCTTTTCCATGTTCAGAATCGATTTATTCAGTCATCCTGCCTGTTTCCTAGTACAAACCCATAGTTGCAGGCACCTAAGGTGACGTTCTGGGTTTGCTTCTCAAAACTGAGGAATGTGCCCAGAATAAAGGTTTATTATCTACAATGCTACTATGTTTCTAAAGCTGTTTGTAAATGGGGCAGTGCGGTAGCGTAGCAGCTGAAGTGATGGTTTACAACACTAGCTGTAAGGCCTGTGCAATTCCTGGGGCTGACTCCATGTTCTTCCTGTGACTGCCTGGGTTTTCGCCCACGTTCCAAAGACATAGGGAAGAGTTAGGCTTCAGAAATTGTGGGCGTTCTATGTTGGCGCCGGAAGCACGAGGGCCCTTGCGGGCTGCCCCCACACATATTGCGGACTGTGTTGGTCGTGGATGCGAGAGAGGCGTTTCACCGCGTGCTTCAGTGCGCTTGTGACGAGTAAAGCTAACCTTTAAAAAGCATGTGCACGTTTACCGTCCGGTTCACACCACCCGCCAAGTTGGTTAGGCTTTTATTCTGCACATTGTTTGTGCATGTTGGGAATATACAGCCAGTCCACAGGGAATAACTACACCCTGAGAAGCCACAGGCTCAGAGTGCTGGCTCTTTGATGTTGCTCAGGGCCATTTGAGGTTGATCATTAATTGCAAACAATAATCAACATTTTTATGAATTTAAATAAACAATATCTCATTGCACAAACGTTTCCACATCATCCTTCCCATTTGCTAATCATCTCAACATCTGTTTAACCTCAATACGTCAATGAAAAACTAACAGAAATCAGACTTCCAATTAACATTTATACACTCAGTGGCCACTTTATTAGGTACACCTGTACAGCAGCTCATTAATGCAAATATCTAATCAGCCAATCACGTGGCAGCAACTCAATGCATAAAAGCATATGCAGACATGGTCAAGAGGTTCAGTTGTTGTTCAGACCAAACATCAGAATGGGGAAGAAATGTGATCTTAGTGACTTTGACCGTGGAATGATTGATGGTGCCAGATGGGGTGGTTTGAGTATCTCAGAAACTGCTGATCTTTTGGGATTTTCATACATAACAGTCTCTAGAGTTTACAGAGAGTGGCGTGATAAGCAAAAAGCATCTAGTCAGTGACAGTCCTGTGAGTGAGAATGCCTTGTTAATGAGAGAGGATAGAATGGCGATACTGGTTTAAGCTGACGAGAAGGCGACAGTAACTCAAATAACCACATTACAACTGTGATGTGCAGAAGAGCATCTCTGAATGCCCAACATGTCGAACCTTGAAGTGGATGGGCAACAGTAGCAGAAGACCACGGACATACACTCAGAGAGAACTTCATTAGGTACAAGAGGGACCTAATAAGATGGTCACTGAGTGTCATATTAAATCTTGATTATAACCACAAAAAGAACTACTAATTACCCTAATGCAAACTCTTAATATCAGTCTTTCATTTTACTTTGCTTGTGCTAAACGGATTTCTGTGATGGTAGGATTAGTTAGGTCGACTGGTTTTGTACAGTACTCTGCAGGACTCTCAGACACACGTATATAGCTAGGCTGCCTAAGATTTCTGCACAGTACTGTATCTACCAAATGTTTCCCAATATTAACAAAAGCTTAAGACTCACAGATATTGCTGTTTCAGGGGCAAATAAAGAGAGGATGGAGATGGATGTCTTCTCACCGTGTGTTTCAAATCAAATCAAAATTAACCCACACAAAGTGATATAAAAACCATTTCACAGTACTGTCCAAAGTTGTTCAGCACTCTAGCTACACATACGTGTCTAAGACTTTTGCACAGTACTGTGTATCTGAAGGTCCGTAAGAACAAGAGGTGATTTATTTTCTCTCCCATCGGGCAGAAGATAAAAAATCCGAAAGCTCACTCCGGCAAGCTCAGGGACAGCTTCCGTCCCGCTGATACCAGACTCTTGAACGGACCTCTTGTACAAGTAGATGGACTCCTCACCTCAAGATCTACCTTGCTATGATCTTGCACCTTATTGTTTCCCTGTACAATAATTTCTCTTTAGCTGTTACTCTTTATTCTGTTGTCTAATGATTTTATTTATTTATTGAGGCGCTGCATGGAGCGTGTCCTCTCGGCCCTTCAAGCCCGGCCGCACAGCTACCCCAGATTTTAGCCCGAACCTCATCACAGGACAACTTGCAAGGACCAATTAACCCACCGACTGGTACGTCTTTGGACTGTGGAAGGAAACCAGAGCACCCGGAGGAAACACACACGGGCGCGGGGGAAACGTGCAAGCCTCCTTACAAGCAGCGGCAGGAATTGAAACTGGATTCCCTGGTACTGTAGAGCGTTGTGCTGACCACTATGCTACGGTGCCGCCTTGTTCTACCTCAATGCACTGTGTAATGATTTGATCTGTATGACCAGAGTGCAAGGCAAACTTCCACCGTATCTCAGCACGTGGTAAACAATTACCAATACCTAGTTATGATTTGCCCATCCTGCCCTCAGGCAAATCCTGCGCCTCAGCCACGTTAGTCAGAAAATCTCTGAGCTCCTAAGGGCTCACACTCCAATTGCTCATTTGCCCCCCCGATGGTCAGGTGACGGCTCTTGGTTACCTGAGTTTCCTTGGTTACCAGATCTCCTGGCAAGGGGAGGAGATCACTGGGGAGGTGTGCTCTCGTGCTCCTGGAGCCTGTAATCGGGCAGAGCTGTGCAAGTGGTAGGCTCCTGGTGTGCGAGGAACTTTAGGGGTGACCATCCCATTACCTTACACACAAGAGGTTCTGCAGATGCCGCAAATCCAGAGCAACACAGACAGATTGCTGGAGGAACTCAGCAGGTGTCTGTGGAAATGAATAAACAGTCGAGGTTTCGGGCTGAGACACTTCATCAGCACTTCCTGTCTCATTCACTGATCTCTGAATTCCTGTAGTCCACAGACTTTGACCAATATTTACCGCTACCCTGTCCTCAAGGGAGTGACGGATAGAACGAGTGAGCTTGTGAATCCACACTTGGCCCTTGGCTGTTAGCACTGGCTACATCGATCACCTTCTCCTGTAAGAGAGGTGGGGGGGGGGGGGGTTCTGTCAGCAAGCGTCTTTTATCTATTCATTTAGAGATCAAGGCTCAGTTTGTAAATGAATGTGATTTAACCATTCAGAGATCTAAGAGTTAATATTAGTTCTATTTGTCACATGTACATTGAAACAGCAATACAGGCCGTCAAGTATTGTTTTGCAATCCAAATATTTACTGTGGCACCCACAACTTGCCAACCAGAATGCAGTCTTTGGACTGTGGGAGGAAACCGGAGGACCCAGAGGAAACCCACGCGGTCACGGGGAGAACGTACAAACTCCTTACAGATGGTGGCGGATCTCTGATGCTGATGTAATACCGTTATGCTAACACTACACTACCATCCTGCCCAACTTTAGGATGGACATTTAAAGTATGAGGTCTGAAATGGGATGCTAACAGAGAAATACAACAGAATCAGTGAAAAAACTGTACACAAACAGTGATAACCAATGCACAACAGAAAACAACCTGTGTAAATAAATAAAACATAATAAATAATACCGAGAATATGAGGCTGTGGAGTCTGTGAAAGTGAGTCCATATGTTGTGGATAACACACACAAAATGGAGGAACTCAGCAGGTCAGGCAGCATCTATGGAGAAGAGGAAACAGCCTGACGTTTCAGGCCGAGACCCTTCATCAGGACTGGAAAAAAGATGAGAAGCTAGAGCAAGAAGGTTGAGGGAGGGGAGGGAGAAGTACAAGGTGGTGGGTGGAACTGGGAGGGGGGAGGGTGAAGTAAAAAGCTGGGAAGCTGAGAGGTGAAAGAGGTAAAGGGCTGGAGAAGGGGGAATGTGATAGGAGAGGGTTGAAGGGCCTCTCAGAAAGGGAAGGGGGAGGAGCACCAGAGGGAGGTGATGGGCAGGTAAGGAGATAAGGTGAGGGAGGGAAGCAAGAAGGGGAGTGGTGAGGGGGGGGGCAGGTGAGGAACTACAGGAAGTTTGAGAAATTGGTATTCATCCCATCAGGTTGAAGGCTACCCAAATGGAATATAAGGTGTTGCTCCTCCAACCTGAGTGTGGCCCTATCGTGGCAGTAGAGGAGGCCATAGACTGACATGTTGGAATGGGAATGGGACGTGGAATTAAAGTGGGTGGCCACCAGGAGAATCTGCTTTTTCTGGTGGACAGGGCATAGGTGCCCAGCGAAGTGATCTCCTAACCTACACAGGGTCTCACCGATATACAGGAGGCCACACCGTGAGCACCGGACACAGTAGATGACCCCAACAGGCTCACAGGTGAAGTGTTGCCTCACCTGGAAGGACTGTTTGGGGCCCTGAACGGCCGTGAGGGAGGACGCGTCAGGTATGGCACTTGTCCCGCCCGCGAGGGTAAGTACCGGGACGGAGATCGGTGAGGAAGGAGGAACGGACAAGGGAGTCGCTTAGGGGGCGACCCCTGCGAAAAGTGGTGAGGGGAGGGAAAGATGAGCTTGGTGGCGGGATCCCTCTGCGAGTGGCAGAAGTTACGGAGAATTACGTGCTGGGGTGGCGGGAGGACGGGCTGAGACACGTAGATGCTGCCCAGCCCTGCTGAGTTCCTCCAGTATTTTGTGTACGCTGTTTGGATTCCCAGCATCTGCAGGTTGTCGCTTTCATATGTGATGGAATCTCTCAGCTGCGATTTCTTCTATTTATCAGCTGTTATTCAGTGAAGTGGATGTCAACAGACAGTAACTAAGTCTACAAGAATACTTAACTGCTCAGAATTAGGTGGAGAGCTAAACGATGTACTTTTGTCTAATTTGATATGATGTAAACACTTTACACATAAATATACCTCCAGTCTGCCGAATTAGACTGTGCTCAAAGTAAGTTTATTATCAAAGTATGTATATCTGATCGTCTACAGTGCTGTGATTCATTGACAGAACAAAGAAATATGACAGAATCCATGAAAGACTGCACACAAGCAAAGACAAACAGTCAATGTGTAACTACAAACAAAACAAATAAATAAGCCAGCAAATTAATTAATTAATTAATAAGCAGACAATTCAATAAATAATACCGAGAACATGAGTTGCAGAATCATTGAAATTTTGTCTATAGTTTGTGGAATGAGTTGAGGTGAGTGTTGTTATCTGGGGCCTGATGGTTGAGGGGTGATAACTGTTCCTGAAGCTGGTGGTGAGGGACCTAACACACCAGTTGCTGCTTCCCAATGGCAGCAGCACGAGGAAGGCATGGCCCAGATGCTGGTGGATGTCGCATTGTTGTAGCAACGTTCCTTACGGATGTACTCAAGTGGGGCAGCTGGGAGTTCAGCTAGGAAAACTAAAGAAGCAGAGACGCAGGAGATCCCACAGTTGCTGGAAACCTTGAGCAACACGGGACTGGCGAAGATCCTTGGTCCGTAACGTTGGCTGCTTACTTCCCTCTGTAGACACCTGCCTGACTCGCGGAGTTGCTCCAGCACGTTGTGTGTGCTAATTAGATAGCAAGTGCAACAGGGACATTCAAAACTCAGCAGAAAACATTGCGTGGCAACTTTCTTGATGAGCTAACAAGCAATTTCTACGGAGTAATAGGAACAAGAGCTGTTTAGACTGATTGTAGAGTAGGTTAAAGGGCCAGTACAACATCATGGGCTGAAGGGCCTGTACTGTGCTGTAATGTTTATCGATTTATTTATTGAGATACGATATGGAATCGGGCCTTCCGGCCCTTCGGGCCACGCCACTCAGCAATCCTCTGATTTAATCCGAGCCGAATCATGGGGCAGTTTCCAATGACCAATTACCCTACCAACCGGTACACCTTTGGGCAGTGGGAGGATACCAGAGCACCCGGAGGAAAGCCAAGCAATCACAAGGAGAATGGACCAACTGTTTACAGGCGGCAGCAGGAATTGAACCTGGGTCGCCAGTACCGTAAAGCACTGCGCTAGCCACTATGCTGCTGTGCCGCCCCGGTGTTTTATGTTCGATGTTTAGAACGCTTGATGAAGAGATGATTGAGAACAGGCCTGAACCGCTCAATCAAACTTGGCCTCTAGAGCTGAACAGAAGCAGCTGAGTCAAAAATGTCACCATAACACTATTCAGAGAGATTACAGAGAAAAGACCTGTGTTTGTGTTCTTAACCTACATTACAAGTTGAGCACGCACGTGGGAGGCAATAGCTAAAGGGGAATAAAAAGGGGGTATTTTGATGAATTCGGTTACAAAGTCCAATGTGTTCACATAATTTAAATAATTACTGCTAGACAGGAAGTAATTATCTGTGGTAAACAACCTAATCAAGACGCTGTGTCTGAGTTAGGACCAGTGCAAGCTTCTGGAAGTGAGATACCAAGTCCATGAAAGTCTCAACATTCTTTGAGTTCAAATTTCAAACAAACGTCTTCCAGAGTTCACTCAATACTGAAATCTGCAAGGAGATTCTGTAAGCAATATAGAGAAAAAGCTGGTTATATTATTTGAAAAGTGAATATTGATACATTGTTTGCATCATGTTGTCGCTAAGATCAAATGATTATGTGTAAAAATATCTTTCTTTTTAGAAATGATTGGGAGCTGTATACTGTATCCATATGGCCACTTTGTTAAGTACCTCCTCCACCCTATAAAGTGGCCACTGAGTGTATGTTCATGGTCTTCTGCTGCTGTGACCCGTCCACTTCAAAATTCGACAGGTTTTGCACTCAGAGATGCTCTTCTGCCTGCTGCTGTTGGGATGTGTGGTTATTTGAGTTACTGTTGCCTTCCTGTTAGTTTGTAACAGTCTGACTATTTCCCTCTGACCTCCTTCATAAAAAAAAAGGTGTTTACACCAACAGAACCGTCACTCAGTGGATTTTTTTTTTGTTTTACTCACCATTCTCTGTAAACTCTAGAGACCATTGTGAGTAAAGATCCCAGGGGGTCAGCAGTTTCTGAGATACTCAAACCGCCCTGTCTGGCGCCAACAATCATTTCTTGGTCAAAGTCACTTAGATCACATTTCTTCTGCATTCTGATATTTGGTCTCAACATCCAACTGAACCTCTTGACCATGTCTGCATGCTTTTATGTATTAATTTGCTGCATGCGATTGGCTGATTAGATATTTGCATTAATGAGCAGGTGTACAGTTGTACCTAATGAAGCGGCCACTGAGTGTTCGTCTATCATTGACCCCTCGGTATCTGCTTGTGTTTCTGTATTGCGAGACAACTGGAGAGGGAGACATGTGGCACCCCTGCATTCCAACCATGTGATAATCGTCTTGGTCATGTGGCTCTTCAGTTGGTAGAATCTCACAGTTGTCACCAGCATCAAAACATAGTTTTGGCACTTCCTTATTGTGCCAGCCCATTACAGAGCACAAGCGTACACTTCCTTTACTCCAGTTGCCTCGTGCACCCCATTCATTTGACTTAGATGGTGAAGGTTTTACTTAATCGTTTATTTACTTAATTAACATAATTAAGATTGGTTGACACAGTGGCCTAATGCTATTATAGTGCCAGCAATCCTGATTCCGTTCCACTGCTGTAAGAAGTTTGCACATTCTTCCTGTGATGAAAAGGTCTTCCCACGTGCTCCAGTTTCCTCCCACAATCCTAAGACGTGCGGGTTAATTGGTCACACAGGTGTAATTGGGTGCCGTGGGCTCTTTACACTGGAGGGGCCTGTCACCACGTTGTATCTGTCAATTAAAAAGTAAATAAATGATTTATATGTCTTAAGCACTATATTTACTTATTAAAATAAATAATATAGTTAAATACATTTGAACTATTTTTTAAACTCTCTGATCATCAGAGTTATTTAGAAAGATTTGAAATGGCCTTTGGCAGCACGGTAGCCTAATGGTTAAGTTGGAAGCCATTTCTTTAAAATAATACTTTTTATAAGCTTTGTACATTTTAACAAACTCATGTATTTTTTCCACTCACTGGCAGAAAGCAGTATAGCCCTTAAACTTGTCGCCTTTCCTATCTTTCATTGGCTATGTATTAGCATATTTACCCACATGATGTAATTGTTTTAATGATATAGCCTATTATTTAATTTTTCTCTATCTAAGGAATTTCTCATGAATAAAATCAAGCCATGCTGATAAAAAAGGCCACCGGGAACGCTGTGGCAGTGGTCAGTGTGCGTTGCCTAGGGCAAATCGCAGGCCCTGGGCCGCTCGGTTCAGGGGGTGGGAGCAACAGGAGGGATTCCAGCTCACCTGTGAGCCGAGCGCATCCTCGACCAACCTCACTGGCAACCCCCCCCCCCACAGCAGTACATCGGTTAGCTGCTCTACCCTGCAATAAGCCAGTGGCACGGGAGAGTAGCCCGTGGGTCAGTGGAGTGCTGTAAAGTACTGGCGACCCGGGTTCAATTCCGCCACTCATTGCCCGAAAGGAGTTTGCTCTCCCCATTCTCTCTGTGGCCATGATGGTTTCCTCTGGGTGCTCCAATATCCTCCCACAGTCCAAAGACATACGAGTTAGTAGGCTAATTGGTCACATAGGTGTAAATGGACAGCATAGGCTTGTTGGCTTGGAAAGGCCAGTTACAGTGTTATATCGCTAAATAAAAAATAAATAGATAGATAAATTGACTTATATACTGTAAATAAATAGGTAGATAGCTAGATAAATATATTGATGGATAAATAGACAAATAAATAGATAATAGATAATAAATCAATACATAAATAAATAGATTAATTAATTTGGTAAATAGATAACTAATAAATAAATATACAAACAAATAAATAGATAAACAGACAGTTAGATAGATAGAGCCACCAAGTGTATTATGCACAGTATGTACGTATATTATGCACACTATGTCTTAATGTATCCTTGAAAACATCACAAGCATATTCATCATTTTTCTCCACAGGTCAAACTTTCTTGCCCAGACCGACGACGGGGAGTCACGGAAAAACACAAATGTGCAGGTCTGTGAATTATTGCCTGAGTAGCGTCAGTTTGGCACAATCTCCAGCAATTAGTATAATTTAAAGAGAGTTTTGCAATGCCTGGATCTGCAAGGGGCAGCCCATCATTGAGAAGCAGTCTTGTGCTCGCTCACGTGTGTAAGCGATTGACAAATTTAGTTCCTCAAGTGGCATTTGCCGAGGCACCATATTTACTAGTGAGCAAGTATCACGGATAAGTTATCTCAAGACAGGATGATAGGATAGTGAATAACTCTGTATTTTGCTGCTCAATAGTTTAATCGGTGCACTCTACCTGTGACAGGGCTGTGAAATCATTCAATTGATTACACATCAACACCTATGTCTCCAAGATGTCTCCAAACAGCTTGGAACACAAATAATTCAAATGGGACTTCTAGTTTCATGGATAATAAAGTTGTGCATGCACTATTAAAAAGAACTGCCATATGTAGAAAGCTGTTAACAACAGCAATAAAATGCTGAAGCTCGGACAACAGTCAGAAGCTAGAGAAGATTTTGCTGTAATTTATGTCATCTGCAAATTGTTGGTGGCAATCTTGATATTTTAATAGCTTCTGAACTCACCAATTACTTTATAAATAAGGTAGTAAATATTGTGATTTCCCCTTATCGTCAATCTCCCAAGAGTGTAAAATTGAAATAATAAAACACATTGATTATCTGGCCATGATCATCGTAAGACCATACGATATAGGAGCAGAGTTAGGCCATTTGGCCCATCGAGTCTGCACCGCCATTCCATCATGGCTGATTCTTTTTTTTCTCCTCCTCAACCCCACTCCCCGGCCTTCTCCCCGTAACCTTTGATGCCACGTCCAATCAAGAACCTATCAATCTCTGCCTTAAACAAACCTTGTCAAAGGCCTTCACATTCTGTTTGACAAACTTTGTGTGCAAATTTCATATCTTGTGCCATGTTTCCAGTTCCCTAAGTGGAGTAGGCTGTGCTGACATTTCAAAGCACTATAGAGATGCAATCTTCCCTATCTAATCCTTGCAGAGTGAAGGTGGCGTAGACAGAAAGGTGCAGCCATTCGAGGGGAGATATGTGTTTAGAAATATTTATTTTCTTTGTGCTGATCCCTCAGAGAAATAGAATTGGATATGATGATAGATTGCTGAAAGGTCCATTATTTCAAGAGAAAAAGCAGTTAATATTTCAATCTGGAAAATATACGTAGGTACTCCTGTACACCTGCTCATTCTTGGAAATATCTAATCAGCCAATAATGTGGCAGCAACGCAATGCATAAAAGCATGTAGACATTGTCAAGAGGTTCAGTTCTTGTTCAGATTAAACACAGATTGGGAAAGAAAGGTGACCTAAGTGACTTTGACCATGGGTGATTGTGAGTGCCAGACAGGGTGGTTTGAGTATCTCAGAAACTGCTGATCTCCTGGGATTTTTGCACACAATGGCCTCTAGAGTTTACAGAGAATGGTGTGAAAAACAAAAAAAAAAACCAGAGTGAGTGGCAGTTCTGTGGGCAAAGCTGCCTTGTTAATGAGGGAGAATGGCCAGAATAGTTCAAGGTGACAGAGAAGCAACAATAACTCACGTAACCACTCGTTACAGCAGTGGTGTGCAGAAGAGCATCTCTGAACGCACAACGTCGAACCTTGAAGTGGATAGGCTACAGCAGCAGAAGATCACGGACATACACTCGGAGGCCGCTTCATAAGGTACAGGAAGTGGCCATTGAACATAGAGTGCATTCAGGAGTATAAGGCTCTAAGCATTGATGTAGGACCTACACTGACACTTTCTGGCAGCACAGTACACTCAAAGCAGACTTTCAACGATCAGCATGCACAACGTGCAAAATAACCTGTCTCCTCATTTCAGGAGGATGCTCTCTGCCAGGCGATTCTCGTTTTCTGAGGTGAAGTGCCATGGCGAAGCTGGCAAAGGAAATGCCGTTCTGAGCAGTTTCGAGCCCTGTGGCTTTGCTCTGGAGAGGATCTGGCATCTGAAGCCCTTCACAAATGGGTGCACTGTCATTTTAACATGGTGCACAAGGAGTTCAATGCCCATATAGATCCTCGTGCACACAGAAAAATTCACACCTGTATGCAAAACTCACAAGCGTGCACACACACTTGAGTTCTAGTCCTATAGTTCTTTTACTGTAAGCTCTGCATTTTGTAACATGAATTATGATTATTTTGCATTGACAGTGTAGTATAGAATCATTAGTGTAAAGTTAGTCCATTTCTTTATTCTCTAAAAAAGTTTTAATAGAAAGTAAAGTTAGACACAGAATGTAGAATACAGTGTAAAAGTCTTAGGCACATTTATAGAGTGAAGAGGCCTAAGACTTTTGCACAGTTCTGTAGTAGTTTTATGTATTACAATGTACTGTTGCCACAAAGAAAAAACAAATTTCATGACGTAAGTGAGTGATGATACACCTCATTCTGATATGTGTCTCTATTGTGGACTGAGAGTGGAAGGAGGCAGGGAGAAGGGGAATCATGGTTGGGAAAAGGGGAAAGGAGAGGGGATGGTGTGGGAAGCCCAGAAAGACATTCTGTAATGATCACGAGACTGTTGTTTGGAATCAAATGAGCTTGTCTGGAGTCATCCACTCCTCTACCATGGCCCTCCACCCTCGCTGTTCTCAACATCCTTTACTCCCACCAGATTTACAAACTCACACTCTCCATTCCACATAGACAAATACAACACTATGCAAAAGTTTGAGGCATCCTAGCTATACTGTATATATGTGCCTAAGGCTTTTGCACAGTACTGCACTGCCTAATATTAATACACAGGGCCTAGAAAGACTGGATGTGGAGAGAATGTTTGCTATAGTGGGGAACTGTAGGACTGGAGGGCATAGACCAGGGGTCAGCAACCTTTACCACTGAAAGAGCCACTTGGACCCGTTTCCCACAGAAAAGAAAACACTGGGAGCCGCAAAACCCGTTTGACATTTAAAATGAAATAACACTGCATACAACGTTTTTTTTGCCTTTATGCTATGTATAAACAAACTATAATGTGCTGCATTTATGAAATTGATAAACTCCTGCAGAGAAAACGAAATTACATTTCTGCATGCAACAAAAACATTTTGAACTCCGAAAAAAAGACGTTGGGTTGAAGGTTACTTTTAAGTAAAATACTCAACGTCTATTTGAGTCCTTCTTGTATTTATGAAAAACGCCAAACTTAAATTTGCCGCCAGCAGCAAACCAAAAATAACATCAGCCAGCTGTCAGCCTGAAAAATAAAAGGACTATTTCACTGAACAATGAAAAAATATGAATATACATAAAATAATAGGCAATTAAAATATTTATCATACTTGGTTAATGGGATTTCTGCTCCTGGACCTCAGCGCACAGCGTCTGCACATCAGGGCTGTATGACGTCACCTTCATCTTTACACAGGATCGCAAGCTGTCATCTGTGAGGCGTGCGCGATGTTTGTTTTTAATAAAGTTCATGTTGGAGAACACCTGCTCACATACATATGTGGATCCAAAGATCGACAGGACTCCAAGCGCATACTTTTTCATGTTTACATAAATGTCGGGCATAGCATTCCATGTTTCGAACACAAGTTTGTCCGGTTTTAGAAGGTTTTCAATATCACTCCATTTGTGATTCTGAGCAAGAACGGCCTTCTGACGGGCAACATCTTCAAGGTCTGCTGTCAAGCGTCTAAACTTGGACACCCATATGTTTTTGTCGGCTATGTCGGCCAGTTCCATCTCAAGATCAGGTTGACTCACACCTGCCCATGCAGTCGTATTCAGTAGGGAAGGATCGATGCTTAAGGGAGTGACTGGGAAGGATAATGTGTTTTTTTCCTCTCTGAACTCACAGAAGCGTTTCCCAAACGATGTTTGCATTGCGATGATTGCAGAATGTAAATACTCCGAAATTATCATGTCGTGACCTTGTTTGAACTCTCTCAAATTGGGGAAGTGAGACAAAGTGCCTTTCTGTAAATCTCTGGCAAGCACTGTCAACTTGCGCTCGAATGCCAAAACATCCTCCAACATGTGCAGGGCTGTGCGTCCTTTCCCCTGAAGAGCTGTGTTCAGCGTGTTCAGGTGCGCTGTCATGTCTACCATGAAGTGTAGCTTTTACAGGCACTCTGGCTGTTCCAGCTCAGGAAAGGTGAGCCCTTTGCTGCCCAGGAAAGTTTTCACTTCTTCCAGACATGCGACAAAGCGTTTCAGCACCTCCCCTTTGGACAGCCACCGGACTTTGTTGTGCAGCAGGAGATCAGAATATGCGCTTTCCATCTCGTCCAGTAACAAACGGAATTGACGGTGATTTAAACTTTTTGCCATTATTTTATTGACAATCTGAATGACAACATCCATTACTTCTGTGCATTCCGGAGGAAATGTTTGAGCGCACAGTGCCTCTTGGTGCAAGATGCAGTGAAAAGTCAGCAGCTTTCTGTCCAGCGACTTCTGCAGTAAAGCCACAAATCCCTTGTGCGTTCCCGTCATATTCGGAGCCTCATCAGTAGCTACTGACACCAGATGGGTGGTCTTTATTCCTTTGGCTCTTAAACAATTCAAGACAGCCTCACAGATGTCCTCCCCCCGTGTTTGGTCTTTTAGAGGTATCAACTCAATCAGTTCTTCCTGTGGCCCGGCAGAGTTTACATACCGGCAGAACAACGCTATTTGTTCAATATCACCTTTGTCTTTAGACTCGTCACAGGCAATCGAGTAGGCCACAGCTGAATTGATGTCTTTAATTTGCTGTTTTGTGATGTCTTCTGCCATTTTTATGGTTCTGTCTTTGACAGTCTTTGCAGAGAGGGGCATATCCCTGATTTTCTGCACAATTTCACTCTTGTTTTTAAAGTCCGTGAATAGATGTTCTGAAATCTTAATGAAAGATTCTTTTATATATTCACCATCTGTAAACTGCTTCCCGTGCCTGACTATTTCCTGAGCGGCAATATAACTGGCGTATGTCGTTGATTTTCCAGACTTCATCCATTTCTGGAAATGATTTTTGCTCAGATCAACCTTCCGCATCAGTTCCGAAACGGCTTTTTTTCTCTCATCTCCATCCGGATATTTTTGAGCAAAGGCTGCGTGTTTACTCTGGAAATGCCTTGCGACATTTGACTTTTTGTTGTTTGCTAGTTTCTCATTGCATACTAAGCATACCGGTAAACCAGTCTCGTCAACAGTGAAAGCAAATGAATCTGTCCACGTATCATTAAACGTTCTGTTTTCTTCAGTCACTTTTCTTTTTTTAGAATTCTCCATAGTTGGCTTACCTTGGATCGAAAAATTAAAGAAATCGCGCACTGGCGGGTGTCAGGTATTGGCAGTGGTGACGTATATTAATAGCGATAAAAACACGTTGTAGCGGTGTGCTCACGCAGTCAGTAAACTGCAGTCGAATAACTTTATTCGAACTAAACAGCCTTGCTTTTAAGCCTCCCTCAACCCAGCCCCCATGGACGCAGATGCTGCAAAAGACGCGTACTCACAAACCCCCGTAGGCTATCTCCCTTAGCCGGAATGCTGGCTAATTGTGAGCCGTTTCGGATGTGCCAGGAAATGTGTCGCCACACTTAGATTGTACAAGATCACCATAATCTTCAAATTTAGAATTACATTTCAAAAGCTAACAAACTAACATAAAATACATTTTAATTAAATACTGACCAATTATTTCCCAAAGCCACAGGGAGCCGCAGCACAGAGGTGAAAGAGCCACAAATGGCTCGGGAGCCGCAGGTTGCCGACCCCCGGCATAGACTCAGAATATAGGGATGCCCCTTTAGAACAGGGAAGAGAAGGAATTTCTTCAGCCAGAGTGTGATGAATCTGTGAAAATCATTTCCACTGACAGCTATACAGGCTGTCACTGGGTATAAAGTGTAGTGAGATGCTGAAGATGTTCTATCGGTCAGTTGTGGAGAGCGCCCTCTTCTTTGTGGTGACGTGCTGGGGAGGCAGCATTAAGAAGAGGGACGCCTTGCGTCTTAATAAGCTGGTAAGGAAGGTGGGCTCTGTTGTGGGCACAGAACTGGAGAGTATGACATCGGTGGCAGAGCGGAGGGCGCTGAGTAGGCTACGGTCAATCATGGAAAACCCTGAACATCCTCTGCACAGCACCATCCAGAGACAGAGAAGCAGCTTCAGCGGCAGGTTGCTGTCAATGCAATGCTCCTCAGACAGGATGAAGAGATCATTACTCCCCAATGCCATTCGGCTCTACAATTCAACCACCAGGGGCAAGACATGTTAAGTGCCGGGGTTAGGACTGAGCTTAAGTTACCACTCAATGCACTTTAGTAACTATTTAAGAACTTTTTAAAAACTATTTATTAATGCTTTTTGGGAGGGTGATTTTAGATGCATATCATATTTATACTGAGTTAAATACTGTATGTAATTAGTTTTGCTACAATAAGTGTATGGGACACTGGAAAAATGTTGAATTTCCCCTTGGGGATGAATAAAGTATCTATCTATCTATCTAGCTATAGATTAGTCAGGGCAGCAAAAGTTACAGGGAGAAAGCAGGGGAATGGGGTTGAGTGAGAAAGTAAATCAGCCATGATTGAATAGTGGAGCAGACCTGATGGGCCAAATGGCCCAATTCTGCTCAATGTCTCTTGGTCTTATATTGTGAATAGATAAAGAGAAAGATGTAAAATGCTCCATTTGAAACAAAATAATTAACTTTGAAGTTTAAGTATAATGTGACCTAATGGAATACAATCCAGCTTATGCAATATAAATAATTATTCCTCTGTGGGGTTGAATACTGATAGATAGATTAATTCATTGCACCTTCCCTTCACCTCCCAGTGTTATGCAGAAAGGTAATTGTGGATATTATAGATTTTTAAATTAAAAATCCCCATTCAAATTGCATTTTTAAAATGATATCCAGTTGATAAGTCACTATTCAGATGCTAGCTGCTGACTCAGCCTTCTCTGGCCAAAGCTTTATTCCTCCATAAATTGAAATTTTAATAAATATAAAATTCAACAGCATTCACAGTAATAAGATAACTACAAAACCATCTGTGATTTTACTCTGTTTCAGTGTGGGCACATTAATATGTGAAGTCTGATAAATTGATCTTCCCATAATTGTATGGAAGTTCCTTCTGTGGAGAATCAAAACTTAATATCCATGCAATGAAATCTAATTAAAATCTCCAGCAAAACTTCTTATAACACTGAAAAGGAAGATGCGGATTTCAAAATGTACACACCATTGCTCTCAGTAAAATATTGTAAGCATAATGTATAACAGAAAATTATTGCAAGTAACTGAAATTTTCTTAATTCAGGAACATCTTGGAATGAACTCAGTCCTTGTTGTTTGCAACACTTGAAAGAAGCTCTTGAAAGGCTGGTAATATAATATGATACATTGATATGATGATTGCATGCATTAGTAAATATTTTATGACTGAAGAGTTCGGGGAGCTGATAAAAACATAACTGACAGTCAGATACTCTAATCTGATTACAATGTCTTTTCCAGCACAAACTGTACAAGAATGCTAATTAAGAATCTTGGTAGACCACTTTGAAGTACGAATTGAGAAAAACAGCTCCCAATCTTTGCCCTGGCTTACAGGGTTGTAGGATAGATTTATTGGAGAAAGAATCAATTAAGTTTTGTATAAATGTACTATGCTATTACAGCTGGGGCATTGGAGCTTGGAGCTCAAGTCCGGGGCCATCTTTAAGGAATTTGTATATTCTCCCCACGAACTGTGTGGGTTTCCTCCGGGTGCTCACAGTCCAAAGACGTACAGGTTAGTAGGTTAAATAGTCATTATAAAATGTCCTGTCATTAGGCTGGTGGTAAATGTTTCTGGGCAGCAAAGCACATTGGACCGGAAGGGCCTGCTCTGCTCTGTATCTCTAAATAAATAAATAATGGGAGTCCGCTTCGAAATATGAAATGAGAAAAACTTAAAAGGAAAGATTAAAACCTGGCTTAAAGCACCTATGAAATAGATTAATTGGAAAAAGAACTGGTTAACTATTTGTGGGCATATGAGCACATAAAAATGGCTATTTCAAAATTTACTGTTAACCATGTACTGATGTTTCAATTGCCCATACCTAACCATCAATCCCAAGACAGATGGTACAAATTGAAAAGAATACCCCTGAGTAAATGCTCCAAATTCACCAAGTTATTTTAATTTGATATGAGGACAAGCAGACTCTTTAGGGAAAGCAAATGATTGGAAACCTGTGTTCTGTGAATGAGAACCTCTCCCTGTGACAATGCTGGTTCAATATTCAAGATTATTTAATGCTATTTCCAGTACACAAGTGTGAAGGAGAACAAAATAATTGTTACTCTGGATCCCATACAGCACAAAACAAAATGCTATATGATAAAGAACACATAAATAAAAACACATAATAAATATAAATACATAAGATAGCATATATATACATACAGAAGTTTGATTGTATATCCATGATGTAATGCTAGGGAGTAACTGAGAGGAAATTATAAGGTAGTGGTTGTGGGTGGAGGTGCTGACTGGCCTCACTGCTTGTGTTTGATCGGTCTCTCTCTCTCTCTCTCTCTCTCCCTCGTTGCTCGTTGGTGCCAGAGTCTTGGGCCTTGGGCAATGTTTAATTAACGCAGTTTGTGCATTGGATGCTGTACTCCATGTAATGATGCGTTTCTCGTTTCTGGTCACTCCTTTTCTATTGCTACTTTGTGTGATTTTGATTGGACTGGCTCTGCGCCTGCAGTCAACGAACGACACAGTGCTAAACTGGCCTGAATTGAACTAAACTGAATATTCCTAGACTGCTACAGCGACTCTGTGGCTTGATGTTTTATATTCTGTGTTTTTGCCTCATTTTGCCGTTTCTACGATATGTTCTTTTTTTGCACGTTGGGTGTCGACGCTTTCTTTGAACAGGTTCCACAGTGCTTCTTTGTTTCGTGGCTGTCTGTGGAGAAGATGAATTTCAGGGTTGAATACTGCATGCATACTTTGATAATAAATGTACTTTGAGCATATACCATTCAACTGTTAATCTAATGCAAGCCTGTTCTTTTCAAGAGGGGATCAAGTTGAGAGGCTTGGTAGAGGGGGTGCGGGGGGAGGCTGGTTAGGGTCTCTCCTGAACCCACATCAGCACTGACACTTCCTCTGGACCTAGCAAAACAAACATAAACATTCTGAGGCCTCCTCAGCCAGAATGGATGCAAGTTCAACTTGAAAAGAGTAAGATTGCGTTATGTTAATATTTATGGGGCAGCACAGTATGGGGTGGCTTAGTAGCAGCACGGTTACACGGTAGAGTAGCAACTGGCGGAATGCTATTACAGCATCAGTGATCGCTACGCTGGCACAGTAGTGTAGTGGTTAACACAACGCTTTATGGCACCAGCAAACTGGGTTTATTGAACGATGCTGTCTGTAAGGAAGTTGTACATTCTCCCCACTGGCGTGTGGGCTTCCCCTGCATGCTCTGGTTTCCTCCCACAGTCCAAAGAGGTACCAGTTGGTAGGTTAATTGTTATCTGTAAATTGGGCCAGGGTTAAATCAGGGGTTCTGGGTGGCACAACTTGAGGGGTATCTGATTGGGGTTCACTTGCCGCTGCTGTCTGTAAGGAGTTTGTACGTTCACCCCGTGACCGTGTGGGTTTCCTCCAGGTGCTCTGGTTTCCTCCACTCTCCAGACGGCTGGGGTCGGTGAGCTCTGGCATGATATGTTGATGCCAGAAGTGTGGCAATACTTGTGGGCTGCCCAGCCCAATCCTCGCTGACTTGATTTGATGCAAGCGCCACATTTCACTGTACGTTTCAACGTACGTGTGACAAATAAAACTAATCTGGTCAGCTGCTAAGAGTCATTAAGCTTCCTGAGCTGGGTGGAGATCAGTGTGCAGTGAAATGGAACGCACGTGAATTAATGTGGGACTGAATGCCCCAGGGCAGAGGGCTGCTGCAGAAAGTCCAACTACTCCACAAAACCCTTCACTATAGATCAGTTGATGCAACACAACTCATCAAATGGTTGAGAGAGAGAGATCGCTCGAGTATGGGGGGCTATCTTCCGACAGCGGCGTACACCCCCTACTGTCCTGATGTTTCAGTTGCCATGACATTTCAGTTAGCAAAATCGGTGAGGAACTGGGTCATGTACGGGGCCATTCCCTGAAGGTGCACATTGTCCAGGCTGCTTCCAGTGGTATCAAAACACCAGGCAGCATGGAGAACAGTAGTTTGGGATCTAGCTGTTGAGCACTGGCTCCAACTGAACCCCAGCCACCTTGAAAAGAAAAGAAAGACAAGAGAAAGGAAGAATAAGCTCTTTTGTGGACAGTCTGGAAGAAGTTGCCTGAGTCTACAGAAAGCTCTGGCATCACCCTCATCATCGTTTCAAACTGGAAGTTTCTTGGTCTGAATGATTTTAATTTTGCTCCAGCCAGTGCCTTGACATATTAAGTCAATTAGAGTCAATATTAAGCATCACTACAGAAGATCGTCACACTGGAATAAGAACAGATCAAGCAGCCCCTCAAACTAACCTGACAATTTTATAATCATGTCTCATCTCCTCGGCTCTTCTTTCCTCTGTATTTCCAAACTTTAAAAATTTTTTAAAAGTTCTGCACCTATTTTCAGATTCTACATCCTTGCTCTGGAATTTTCCACAGAAACAATTTCCTATGTTGATGTTATTAAATTCCTTTACAGCTTTAATTGTGTTAATTAGATAGGCAGTCAATTTATTTAGAAATACAGCGTGGAACATGCTCTTCTACTCCAACAAGCCACGTTTCCCAGTAACCTCCCCAGCCTAATCACAGGACAATTTACAATGGCCAATTAATTTACTAACCGGTATGTCTTTGGAATTTGGGAGGAAACTGGAGCATCCAACATAAACCCGTGTGCTCACGGGAAGGACGTACAAACTTCTTAAAGGTGGTGCCACCTCTCGAAGTCCAACCCCAGGTCCCCGTTGTGAGAGGTGGAAATGGGTATAGCCAGCCCCCTGTGAGGTGGATACAATGGATTACAGAAGCATTGATGAGCTCCAACCATACCATCGGCTTCAGAAGGCGATGGAGACAGGAGACCATCGATGGCCAGTGCTCCACTGGGAGCTGAGAAACCAAGTAAGTAAGTATCAGATGGTGTCAGAACTGAACTCCCAACCCCCAAGTTGTAACAGCGTCCTGCTAACTGCTGGGCTACCATGTGCCAACTACCTTATCTGAAAAGGAAGGCAATGCACGTTTATGCAGTTTATCTTCTCAGTGTAATTCTTTCAATGCCATTATCAATATGGTTCATTTGGACTGTTCCCCTCACGAGGTTACCTTTCCTGATGGGGTTCCTAAACTGATGCAGGTCTTCATCTGGGGCCAGAATTCTGCTTGTGAGGAGAAATATCGGTGATATGAATCATCCAGATGCAAAACCTGAAAAGATTTTTTTCTTCATATATATATATATATATATATATATATATATGTATATATATTATGATGTCAGTCATGGTCTCTTGCATTTTAATTTAACACTGCATTGATCTTGTGAAGTAAGAAACATTACAGATGCAAAAAGGAGAAGGATGCTGCTATTTATGAGGTCGAAAATTGGACAGGGAGCATGTTAGGAGCTTGAGCTCTCAGAGCTAATTTGATTAGCTAGGCTTTTGGTGAGGGATTTGCCTGATCATAGAGTTCATCATTAACTTTCTTGCACAATGCTTGTGACTTACCAACCTCTCCTTTTATTGAATGCGATATCCTGGGCATTGAAAGTCTAGATTTCTGCTGTTGCTATGCCAACAGCACTGGTTCTCACCATCATCACCGAAGACTTATAGCAGGGGTTCCCAACCTTTTTAAGACCATTGACCAAAGTCATTAAGGAAGGGGTCCATGGACACAGGTTGGGAAACCCTGACTTATAAAACACCAGCGGTAATCAGCCATCCCATAAGACTGGGGACTTGGGACTTGCCCATTCATGTTTCTGAATGGTCAATGAATCCATGAACACTACCTTAGTATTTTTCCCTCTATTTTTGCACTACTTACTTGATCGATTTTTCTTCTTTATATATACTTCTTATTGTAATTTGATTGTCATGTATTGCAATGTACTGCTGCCACAAAACAGCAAATTTCATGACATATGCCAGTGATATTAAACCTGATTCTGATTCTGATTGGTTGAACACGGATATAAATGTTATAAACGAGTGTCACATTTTGAGCAGTTCAACCTTAGTGCTTGAGTTATTTGAATGGGAGGAAGCAGCTGCTTAGCAGTTTGGAAAGGATGAATGTTAGGAATACATAATTAGCAGCAACTTCTAAAACTTCAGCATTTAAGGATCAGAAATTTACTGAGAGGATCTGTAGATTCAGGATACAAGGTTGTTTATTGTCATTTCTAGCATACTAGTGGAAATAATTGTTACTCCGGATACGGTGCAGCACCAAAAAAAACCACAATAAGGTAAGGAATGCAATAGTACTTTAAAAAAACCAAAATAAATATAAATATATATATGTATAAATAGTAACAACAAAATAAATATAAATATAGGGGGTGGGGGGGGTGCAGAAATGCCCCTACCAAGGGAGGCCTAAGGTGTTCCTTCCCTTCAGGTCGCCCTGGAGACCAGCAGAGGGAAAGTGAGCTAAGTGTAACATGTGCTTACCACCCCCCACCCCCAACCCAATCAGGGTCACTTGAAGTCATGGGAGCAGCAGTAGATGGTCGTATGAGCAGCTGGTGCATATCACAAGACCTGGTTATGTGACCACTGACACCAGGCAGACAATCTCTGAAGAGTATTGATAATGGCTGGGGTCACCCATCTTGTCAACACACTGCCCAGAAGGAGGCAATGGCAAACCACTTCTGTAGAAAAATTTGCCAAGTACAATCATCGTCATGGAAAGACCACGACTGACCATGTCATACGACATGGCACATACCAAATGAATGGACAAACATAGCTTATATACATAGATGAATGGTGTGTCTATAAAAAGAATCTAGTACTTTCCTGGTGCATATGATGCATAAACTCTTCTCGGGCTTCCAGCCGAGTCCAGGTGCCAATTTTAAATGACATTTTGATGACAAATTCTGCCAGCTTCATCAGGGATAATGCCTAGTCATGTCTAGTCCACTGGTATGTACACCCAACTCCCATCGCCTGTTCCTCCTAATTGGTTAGTCTTCAACCAATCAGGTTTCCACTGTCCCACCTCGTTTAAAATAGTATTCCATTTCTAACTAGTAGTGGGACCTTCATCTTTGTTGAAATTCTTATTCTCTAGTCTTATTTCAATGGGTTCCTTCACCAGGCTGTCCCAAAACCCATTGGCAAGACACAGTAGCTTTGATCCAATTGGTTGTGTATAAGCTGGGATTTGAGCTTCCTTATGGGTTTGTAGGTGACATTTATCCAGTATTTTTTCAGGATCCTGGCAATCCTTCCAGAAACCATGGAAATATAGGGAAGACAGGCGGTAGCAACGGGTTCCCCCTATTTGTTAGGTTTCCTGGTTTTTCTGCTGGCCCTTTTAAAGGCCCGATTGATTTCCTTCTCCTTGTAGTCATTCTGCTCCAACGCAAGGTGACTCTGACAGGAGATGATGAAGTACTGGTGGTTGGGGGTGTTGTGGGGTGGGTTAGCAGGTGGAGGTGTTGATCAGCCTTACTGTTTGAGGAAAGTAACTGCTTCTGAGTCTGGAGGTCCTGGCGTGGATTCTATGTAGCCTCCTCCCTGAGAGGAGTGGGACAAACAGTCCATGTGCAGGGTGGGTGAGGTCCTTCATGATGTTACTGGCCTAATTGCAACACCCTGGGATCGTACAGAATATCATTTTACAGTGAGGGCCAAGGATCAACTTCACATTTAAAAGTATTAGGAATTTGCTGTGGTGTATTGGTGTGACATACAACAAAAAACAACATTCTACAATTATAAAGAATAAAGAATGATATAAAAAGTAAAGATTGGAGGTTAATATATGGATAGGGAATATAATATGCATACCTACATAAATACCATAAAGTATTTGCAATGCAACAGCATTATAAAAAGTGGTTTGAAATGTTTACACTGGGGTAATAGATAGAGGGGGATTTAAGTGGTTAATAGCGCAAATACTGATAGAAAAGACACCTGCTGTTACTAATTAAAGAGTGACTCTTCTCTGTCAGCTTTCCAGATTTCTTTTGTCTGTTGTGCTGGGAATAGCTGCAGACTCCATCTCCCTCACCACTTTGTCTCACCTTTCATTTGTTGAATGGTGTCCTCCCCTTGAAGGCTTGGCAGCGACCGCACAGCACAATGAGGCAACGCCAAGTCCATTCAGTGCGGCTGCTCTGTCTGACGCTACATGCCAATCAAACGTCCCCTGGCTTTTACCGCCGCAAATCAATGCCGTCCATTGATCTCAATCGGGCAAGCATAAGTAAATCGAGCCCCGTCATCTCTGTGTGAGTACCTTTCAGCGTCGGGAGAATGCCGAACGTATGGCCTCCATTACAGCCCAGGACAGGAATGAGCGCACAGGAGTATAACGAAATAAGAAGCTCATCAAAGGAAACTTTTCATTTGTACTAAATGACTGTGAAGCTGGGCCTTGCAGTTATCAATAGTGCTGAGGGGGTAGGCCATGATGCGAATCACTGTGGAACACTTTTTGAAGCCATTGCTGCCAGGTTAGAGCTCAGTCCTACAGTTTCTGAATCTTAAACCATGAATGGCTGAATATGGATTCAGTGGCAGGGAGGGACCACACTGGCCCTACTTGATGAAGCAACACATCAAATCAGCAGATCAGGCAGCATCTATGAAATGAATAAACAGTTGATATTTCAGGCCAGATGAAGGGTCTCAGTCTGAAACTTTGACTGTTCTCCCTGGGTTCCTCCGGCATTTTATGTGCATTGCTCCGGATTTCCAGCATCTGCAGAATGTCTCGAGTTTTTTGGTTGTCTGAAGAATGCTACTTGGTGGAGCTGGTGTTTGGGAACTCGGTCTTTTCTTTAAAGACATGAACTTCTACCCAGCCACACAAATGAAAGTTGCGATTCTCAGTACAACCATTGATTCTCAATTAGGTCCGTGTCTGCATTAATGAATTAATTTACATCCATCTGCAGAAGGCATGGTTTAGAGACTGATGTTGAGAGAAATGCTTTGCACATTGCAGCACTTTCTGCATATGCCTTCTACTTAAGTATTGGCATAGACTCTGGAGGAAATCTAGAACACAAATCTTCACTTGGGGAACTGAGATAAACTGAAACTTCTGTGTAACGTTCTGTGTAACGTTTCTCAGTTGCTAGATTGTATCTACTGATGCAATGTACAATCTTGATCTTTGTAAATGACTTAAATTTCAAGCTAAACACAGAGATTAGCCCTGTCCTACACACTATAAAATGGCTAGTGCCACCTTACTCTGGTTTAGGCAACTCTTCTCCAATAGTGCCAGTGGATTTGCTGATCAGAGCAAATCAGAACACGATTTGGATTTTTGTCTCAGGGTTCTGGAACTGTGTTGCGAATTTCAATCTGGAAACGTGAAGTGATTCGCTTTGGAAGGTCCAACATGAAGGCTTTGTAATCCTCTCACTGGGCTCATATACGGACTTAGCTAACTCTGCTAAAAGCCACTTGACTCAGCAGTGGGAAGGGTGCCTTTCCTTGTGATGTTCCCATTAAAGAACCTCAATTTGCACGAAAGCTGGGGAAGTACTGCCCATACACAGTTATCGGTAGCCCAGAAATGACAGATCGTACACCAGCATAAATTATAAAGGAAGTGTATTTACCGAATTTTCAATTTCAACAAATAGTTACAGGAAAAGAAAAGAAAAAGTACAGCGGCCATTACAGTTAAACCAGTCCAATGTGCAGATAAGTGTTGAAGCTCATTCTGGAGTATTTGGGGGGGGGGGGGTTTATCTTTTTACTCACTGTGTGAAAGCACCCACCACGTTCTGAACTTCCCTGGAAAACCATCTCGAACAAACTGGATCCCTCTCAGCAGTATTGGCCCTTCCTCCTTGGGGCCATTCATCTGCACAAAGCACCTCTTACAACAGGGTCTCTCCTTCCAACGGCAATCTGCAGCATCTCCCCTTGTACCCCGCTCCGCGGCTCCCGCCATAAAGTCCCAACCCCGACGAATGTGCTTCAGAAAGCTCTTCTCCACAGCTCTCTAGATACGTCTCTCAAATCCCACAATCCTGAGTGGCTGATACGCATCACCAAGTTGCACAACATGGCTCCTTATCTGAGCCAAAGCACTCTTTACAGCATGGCGCACCGCTTTTACAGAAAACTGCTAATATAAACTACCTCACAGCATAGCAGTGGAAATCTTAACAAAGGCATTACAGCAGGATTCAGGGTAAATGGCAGGATTAGTACAAGTATGGAGGAACAGAGAGATCTTGGGACCCTCACAGTTGCAGCACAAATTGATAGTGTGGTAAGAAGGCGTTGATCATCATTAGTCACAGGATTGTGTTCAAGAGCAACTAGTAAATGTGCAGCTCTATAAAACTCTGATTAGGCCACACTTGGAATATTGTGCTCAGCTCTGGTCGCCTCATTATAGGAAGGACGTGGACGGTTTAAAGAGAGTGCAGGAGTTTACCAGGACGCTGCCTCGATTGGTGTGGTGAACTACATATACCTGTCTGGACATGCCCCCCACCCCACCTGCTGACTGTTCCTGTGGCTCCTCCCACTGACCGTGGCTTCTCCCACAGACCCCAGTATAAAGGCGATTGAGGCCTGAGCCCGGCCTCAGTCTCCAGGATGCAGTGTGGTGGTCAATTGCTGCTTGTTCTTTCTTCCAGTCAATAAAAGCCGATATCTCGCCTCACGTCTCGGAGAGTTATTGATGGTGCATCAATTGGCAAGCATGTCTTATGAAGATAGTTTGAGTAATCTGGGGCTTTTCTCTTTTTATTGAAGAGGTGATTTGATAGAGGTATACAAAATGATAAGGGACATACGGTAGATAGACTGAACAACTAGATGCTTTCTCGCAGGGCAGAAATGGCTAACACAAGACAGCATAATTTTAAGGCATTTGGAGGAAAATAGAGGGGAGAGATAAGTTTTTTTTAACAAGGAGAGTGGTCAGTGCCTGGAACATACTGCCAGCGGTGGTGGTAGAGGCAGATTAAGGACATTTAAGAGTCTCTCAGATAGGCACATGGATGAAAATAATGGAGGCCTATATATGACAGAAGGGTAGATTAAAGAGTTAGCACAACATTGTGGGCCAGAGGCTCGTACTGTGCTATGTTCAGTGATCAGAGACTCTGCCTGGATATTGGGCAGAGGTTCAGTACAGCCAAGTATGTCAGGTAGAAATTATGCTATATGTATTTTCAAAGAACTTGGCCTTCATCTCCTGTAGATTCCATACCGTGAACTGGCATAGAGCTGATCAGCAATATCACATCCCTATAAAATGGCAATTGTAATGCAGTGGTCAGAAACAGCAGAAGAAGCACCTCACCTCACTCTGTTAACTGCAGTGGCTGAGGACTTTGAGAAATGGAAGGAAAGAGGAAACTATTCAAAAAATTGGTAGCATTGCATTCCACTTTGACAACTTATTCATCACAGGTTACTTGAACCTAGTGTTCCCAGTGCTTCAAATTGTTGAATCCTTTGAAACTTTCAAAAATACTTCCTTCAAAGTTCAAAGTAAATTTATTATCAAAGCATCTATGTGTTACCATATACCACCTTGAAATTCACTTTCTTTCAGGCATTTTCATTGTATTGCAATTGTTTTGGGTAGCCAATGAAGTTTTAGGAATTTAGGCATGTGATTGAAAGGAAAAGGGAGAGCTACTGTACTGTGCAACAGATTGAGGCACACTTATATAGTTCGGATGCCTTTTCACGGTACTGTATTTGTCAATATGAAGCAGAAGGCGAGTTTGTAAACCTGGCGGGAGGAAAGGGTGTTGGGAATAGTGAGGGTGGAGCACTGTGGGATGAGTGTGGGACAGGTGGTAGAGAAAGAATGCCAGGGGTGTGGGGGTGGAGCAGATGCAGACACACACCCAGCCCTGAGACACCAGGCTAGGTCTCTTGGTTTATTGATCATTACAGAATGTCTCTCTGGTGCTTCCCACTTCCTCCCCTCTCCTTTCCCCTTTTCCCAACCATGACTCCCCTCTCCCTGCCCCCTCCCTTCTCTCAGTGCACAAGAGAAACCTAGGATCAGAATCAAGTTTACCATCACTCACATTTGTGATGAATTTTGTTTTTTTGCAGCAGTACCATGCAATACATAAAGTTACTGCAGTACTGTGCCAATGTCCCTAACTATATTTATGTCCCTAAGACTTTTGCACAGTGCTGTATGTGGGAGGAAAAGGTTAGATTGCTCTCGGAAGATGGTGCTACACCTGGGGTCGGTACTGTGCTCTATTGTTCTATGTTGTGAGTTCTATGCTCTCTGATGGGTAGGCTGTTCCAACTAATATAGTTGTCCCCACTTTTTTGCTTTGAAGTTTCCTTTTCTGATATAAATCTCATTCTTTTCTGAACATTATCATTAAATCTCTTCCACGACTCTTCCAGGAAGAGCTAACCAGGTTGCAAGAGTAGTGTTATGGAGTTCCTCTGCTGTTCACATGCCACTGAGGTAGGTTACCATGACAGCGGTAACGAGCTCAGGACGAGAATGTATAGCAGGGTATTCATCTCCACTCAAATGAGTTGGACTGGAGTTTCTGAAAGATTGCTTTCGGGAGCATGAAACTGGCCTGGAGAGGGGCGGGAGCGAGGAAGCTCTTGCTCGTCCACTTGTAACTCCAGCATAAACAATATGCAAACCACAGGAATCAACATCTCGTGAAGTTAATGACCTGAGTGCCTGCTGGAAATTATTTAAGTAGCATTTTACTTACCCATGGCCTGAATTGTGTCTTTAACAGTATGTATTTGTAAGCCTGCAATATATGCACTAGTGCCACGACAGCATGGCAGTTAGCGTGACACTATTACAGCTCCGGGGCATTGGAGCTTCGAATTAAGTTTTGGTGCCGTCTGTAAGGAACTTGAACATCTTTCCGTGACTGCATGGTTTTTCTCCAGGTGCTCTGGTTTCCTTCCACAGTCCAGAAACATAGGTTGATTGGTCATTGTAAATTGGCCTGTGATTAGGCGGGCGTTGCCGGGCAGGCCAGTGCTATAAATAAAAAAAATACATATTAGAATACATATTTTATTAATGACTTACTTATTCCTTTGCTTTCATTGGTGCATTTTGTTGACCACTCTGTCTCAATTTGCTTCAGTAATTTCTGATTGGATATTTAGTTCCTCGTGCCACTTCTGTTTGATATTTGTAAGTTGAAACCATGATGATAATAGTATAAGGGATCAGGGGCAGGGACTGATTAGAGATGGTCAGTTTGGTTTTAAGAGCTTTAGGTCATACATAATCAATTTACTGGATCTCTTTGAAGTGCTTGCTGCCCCAGATGATGCTGTCCATGTGGATTTCAAGAAGACACTTGACTCTATCCCACATAATAGATCATTACATAATATTTGGGGTCACGACTTGGATGATAGTATGTTGGACCGGGCAAGGAATCGTCTGCTTCGTAAGCAGCCATGGGCTGTTGTGATGGAAACTTAATGTAAATGATCATTGTAGGGAGAAATGATGAGGGCTAATTATAATAAATAGTGACGTGGATTGTGCTGATGTGGTAACAGGGAACTGCAGACTGATATACAGCAGTGACAACACCCCAGTTTCAGGAATTTCACTAATGATGTTATAATGTTGTAATAGAAAATTGGATTTACTGTTAGACTTCAGGACAATCATTTTGGTCTGTAATCAGGACCTATTCTGTTACTTAATTAAGTCTTCCTGTAGCCACCATTCTGCTACTAAAATGTAGCTTTACTGGTAATCTCATCAACTGAGAACGTGAAAGCTGCATCAAATTCTTGCTCAGGTAGATCAGTTTTGACTGGCCTCCTGTGTGCGCACCAGTTTTTCTTAATAAATCACCTTATTTCGAACATCAACTCTGATCTTTCAGCTTGCTCCTACAATTTCTATGTTCATAGTAATTAATGTAAGTGCTATTATTGTTTAAGTTCAAAATTCAAAGTAAATTTATGATCAAAGTACATACAGAACACACAACATAGAAATCTACAGCACATTACAGGCCCTTCGGCCAACAATGTTGTGCCAACCATGTAACCTACTCTAGAAACTGCCTAGAATTACCCTACTGTATAGTCCTCTGTTTTTCTAAACTCTATGTACCTATCGAAGAGGCTCTTAAAAGACCCTATCGTATCGGCTTCCACTACCACTGCTGGCAGTGCATTTCACACACCCACCACTCTCTGTGTGAAGAACTTACCCCTGGCATCCCCTCAGTACCTATTTCCAAGCACCTTAAAACTCTGACCTTTCCAGTACGATCAGTGCCTCTCATCATCTTATACACCTTGATCAGGTCACCTCTCATTCTGCGCCGCTCCAAGGAGAAAAGGCCAAGTTCATTCAACCTATTCTCATAAGGTACGCCCTCCAATCCAGGCAACATCCTTGTAGATCTCCTCTGCACTCTCTCTATAGTATCCATATCCTTCCTGTAGTGAGGCGACCAGAAATGAACACAGATATATGTCACCATATACATCTCTGAGATTCATTTTCTTGCAGGCATACTCATGTAAATCTTTCACAGTATTGTTCAGTTTTTATAAGTAATTTGGAGGAACAATCATAAGCAGCATGTATACGTTTGCCTGGCAATACCATTTTGAGAGTAATGTTGGTAATAATTATCAACATGCATTAATAATCTAGAGAAGCCTAATCTGTGGGTAGAGAGATGTTAGATTCTATTTAATGTAGATAAAATAAAGTTAGGTGATTTGGGAGATGGAACGGTCATGACAAATACATTCATAAGCTATTGTATTACAAAGGAAAAATTCTTGGGATTTGTGTCTGTTGGTACCTTCATCTCATCAATTTGTTCACTATACTTTTATTTGGGTAACATACAAGAAAAACTGCTTTTGCCTGTTTTTAACCTTTGTCCTTCTATGTCTTTAAAACCCTCACTAATTTTGTGCCTTCTAACTCCAATTCTACTTTCCTCCCTTCTAAATCTTTGCTCTACTACCCATTCCTCTGCCATTCCCATTCAACCTTTCCCAGCTACACTTGTTTGATTGGTCTAGCTGATTTTTTTTCGCTGTATTTCAGTATTAGGATGTTTGACTGATCAATCTGACGCATGTGGAATTCTACCGATGCTAGAAATTTTGAGCAACACACACACAAAATTCTGGAGGAACTCAGTAGGTCGGGCAGCGCCTACGGAGGGGAATAAACAGTAGACGTTTCAGACCGAATGGGAAAAGGAAGCGAATTGAAATGGGTGGCCACCATGAGGTCCTACCTTTGGTCACTCTCAGGTTGGGAGATCAATACCTCATGTTCTGTCTGGTTGACTCCAAATTGATGGAATCAATATGAAAATCAATTTCTCCAGCATCTGGTAATTTCTCCCACCTCCCCCCCCATCCTTTTTCCCCCTTCTGGTTACCCTCTTTAGTCCTCACCAGCCCATTACATTCCTCTGGGTCCCCTCCTCTTTCCCTTTCCTCTGTGGTCCACTATCTGCTCCAATCAAATTCCTTCCTTATGAGCTCTTCATCTCTTCCGGTTCCCCTTCATTCCCCCCTTCCCCACATCAGGCTTCATTTATCACCCCCCCCCCAGCTTGTACTCCTTCCATTACCCCCTCCCAACTTCTTATTCTGGCTTCTGCCCCCCCTCCTTTCTGGGTCACAGCCCAGAACACCGACTGTTTATTCTCTCTATAGATGCTGCCTGACGTGCTGAGTTCAGCCAGCATTTTGTGTGTGTGTGTGTGTGTGTACACATTGCTCATTCTGATGTTGCGTAAGTCTTTATTTTTTGTCTGACACCATGTTGAGTGGTTTTGCAGCACCTCCTGGTTTCTAGCTCTGGCGTTTGGTGGCTGAGTACATCCTTTCAATTAAGGTGCAGTGGAGGTTAAACACTATGCCAGGCATAGACAGTAATAGTTCTATTGGGACCATTTCAAGAATTCTGCTCATCAGGTTCTTTTATAATACCTTTTCCTTTATTTTGTTTTGATAAAATGTACCCTTTGAAGGGACTACATATTAATTTATCCTGTTTACAACTTGTCTTTCTCTCAGTAAACTTCTGTGATCTGTGGTGCCTCTGGTTTGCGTACTCCAATATTGTTTTAAAGTACAAGTTATCTAAACTCTTCTTCTTAAGCCCATCGCCCCCCCCCCAACTGGGGCAAAGGTCACCATCAGTAGTTCACCAGAGCTCTCAGTCCTGAGCCAGCTTTCTCACGTTTCCCCAGGAAACATAAAAACCCAGAGCAACAGAAAAGCTGACAGAAGCTCCAAGGAACTCACCCCTGAGAGAGGAAGCATGCACCAAGACGATAAGTGTTTCTGTAGCTCTGGGTTTTTATGGAATAGGATTGTGCACAACCTTCCTCCTTTTGCAGCCAGGTCTGGGGCCATTCCTGGTGGAGTTAAGCTAACAAAACACCTGGTCAATAACACCATAGTCCTCTCCTTGATCCACCTTACAGACTGCCTGTTCTGCACTTTCTCTGTACTGTACAGTTCTATTCTGCACTCGGTTTTACCTTGTATGTCCTCAATGCACTGCTGTAATGACTGGTCAGAATGCAAGACAAGCTTTTCACTGAACCCCATTATTAAACATGACATTATTAAACCAATTTACATGTTTACCAGCATTTAGGTTCTATAAACTTAGCAGTTTCTGGAAACACTACAGAATATACACTTCAGTAGGTACCTCCTGTATCTAGTAAAGTGGCCACTGCATGTACGTTCATGGTCTTCTGCTCATCCCCTTCAAAATTCACTGTGCTGTACATTTAGGAATGTGTTTCTGCACTTCCAATACGTAAATACAGTGGCATGCAAAAGTTTGGGCACCCCCCCACCCCCCGATCAAAATTTCTGTTACAGTGAATAGCTAAACAAGTAAAAGATGACCTGATTTCCAAAAGGCATTAAGTTAAACATGACACATTTCTTTAATATCTTAAGCAAGATTACTTTTTTATTTCCATCTTTTACAGTTTCAAAATAATGAAAAAGGAAAGCTAACTAAGAGTCTTTCGATTCTTGTTTGGGGGATTTTCACCCATTCTTTCAAACAAGAATTGAAAGACTCTTAGCTGGCTACAGAAAGCGTTTTCAAGCTGTGATACTTGCCAAAGGGGGTGTTACTAAGTACTGACTATGACCCTTTTCCTTTTTTGTTATTTTGGAACTGTAAAAGATGGAAATTAAAAAGTAATCTTGTTTAAAATATTGAAGAAATGTGTCATCGTTAACTTTATACCTTTTGGAAATCAGGTCATCTTTTACTCGCTTAGCTATTCACAGTAACAGAAACTTTGACCAGGGGTGCCCAAACATTTTCATGCCACTGTATTTGTGCAGGTGTCGCTGCACAGTAGAACAGTGCACCACCACTCCAGAGTCTGCTAAATCTTCCTGAAGGTCTTTTGGAGACAAACAGAGGTTTTGATTTGTCTTTCTAGCAATTCTACGAGCAGTTCTCTTGGAAAGTTTTCATCCTCTTCCAGACCTCAAGTTGACCTCCACCATTCCTGTTAGCTGCCATTTCTTAATTATGTTATGAACTGAGGAAATGGCTACCTGAAAATGCTTTGCTATCTTCTTATTGCCTTCTCCTGCTTTGTGGGCATCATTTATTTTAACTTTCAGAGTGCTAGGCAGCTGCTTAGAGAAGCCCATGGCTGCTGATTGTTGGGAGAAGGTTTGAGGAGTCAGGGTATTTATAAAGCTTTGAAATTTGCTTCACCTGGCCTTTCCTAACGATGACTGTGAACAAGCCATAGCCCTAACAAGCTCATTAAAGTCTGAGACTTTGGTAAAAGTTATCTGAGAGCTCAAATCTCTTGGGGTGCCCAAACTTCTATATGGTGCTCCTTTCCTTTTCTTTCACTCTAAAATTGTACAAAACAAAAATAATACACTAATCTTGCTTAAAATGTTGAAAAGAATGTTTCACCTTTAACTTTATGACTTTTGGAGATCAGATCATCTTCTACTCACTTAACGATTCACAGTAACTGAAATTTTGACCGGGGGTGACCAAACTTCTGCATGCCACTGTATGTAAGTATAACTTTTCCTCTCCTTTTATGTCCATCTCCCACTATCCTTGAAATTTCATATAAACACTATCCTTTCTTTTCCTTATCCCAACTTTGCTGCCACAATGATCAAATAGATTTTTTAAAATCATGGTTTCCAACTCCCTTTTATACAAAGACACCCCCTACATTTACATGTTTGATTTTAAGTGATTGGTTGACTAGAACGATGGCCACTTGGTTTTCTTCAGACCCAAACTGGGCAGGGTTAGAGCAATAAATGGGTGCACAAGCTTAGGCTGTGCAGCCTCAGCAGGTTTTGTTCAACCTCAAGAAAGATTCTCTGGCCTGCAATTTGAAATACCTGATTTTATAGATGTCAAAACCAAGAACAAGTCGAAGCATAGAAATACATAATCGAGGTGTACATCTTGGACCCATTGCAAGGCTAAAATGACAGCAAACATCTTAGACATGAATACTGATACTTGGTCTGATAACTTTTTTCTTAACAGTCACCTGAATCTTTGAAGATTTAACAGAAGCATCTGCATGACCTGTCACTGGACCTTTTGAACCATCAATCTAGATAGGTAAGAAACTAGAATATCTGTCTTGCATGCATTGCTGAACTTTCTGAGCCACTGATATACAATCTCTCCTCATCTTGATCTTTTCTTGAACGCGTAAATCAACCACAGGCAAAGGGAAAAACCATGGAAGAGCAAGTGGCAGGGGCACACTGGGACCATACTCCACATAAACAACTTGGGGATTTTGTGTCCATTCATTTCCCATCCATCCAAAACTGAAGACCTTATGAATGCAGTGCTCCCAACACTACCAGTATTTCCAATATCGAATGACCATCTTTACGTCTTCTTACATTAACCCAGCAAACCACTGTTAACTGTAATCTGTGTAGATGTGAAGGTACTTCACTTATTTCTACCAGTAATGCTGAAAATGGGGATGATTTAATAGCACCACAACATAATCTCAATGCTTGAACTTGAACTTTATCTAAGGGTTTAAGACCACTGGTGAGGCTGACCCATAAGCAACACATCCATAATCAAAGACAGATTTGTTTAAGCAATATACATTTGTTTATGTGACCTCCTACTCAACCGAACTGAGCACCTGAGAACATTAAGGGCTTTTCTACACTTCTCTATTTTATTCACATGCACCTTTCATGCTAGCCTTGTGTCCATCCACATGCTAGAAACTTTACCACTGACTCTTGTTTAAGGGTTTTACCAAATAACTTGTGATCAATTGTGAGTATAATGTTCTTTTTAGAAAATAAATAATTTGAGTCTTTGCAACAGAAAATCTAAACCCCTTCTGATGTCCCCATTCCTTTACTTCATGGATAGCTGCCTGCATTTTCCTAACTATATAATTTATATTCCTACCTCTCATTGACACTGCACCACCATCAGCATATAACAACTTGGAAATATCCGAGGGAACGTTTAAGACAATATCATTAATCATAATATTAAAGAGGAGAGGGTTATGCATACTCCTTTGTGGGGTCCCATTCTCTATCTCATACTGCTTTGAGAATGCAATTCCCACCTTAACTTGTATCTTCCTGTCACATAAAAAATCTTGAATCCAATTGAACATTCTACCACCTATTCCCATCTTTTTCAGTTTAAGCAGCAATCCTTGTATCCATAACATATCATAAACTTTCTCTACATCAAAGCAAACTGCTACCACTGATTCTTTATTAACCGGGGCCTTATGAAGATCAGATTCCAAACTTTCCATCAAGCCCGTGGCCATCTCCTCTTTACAATATCCAGATTTGTATACCACTAATTTTCCACTACTAACTGAACCTCTTGACCATGTCTGCATGTTTTTTTTATGCATTGAGTTGCTGGCGCATGATTGGCTGATTAGATATGTACGTTAACAAGCAGGTGTACAGGTGTGCCTAATAAACTGGCCACTGAGTTTATGCATGTAAAAATGAGAAATGTTCCAAGTCAGTTCTGTGTGAAATGACCATAAACAATCAAAAGTATAAAAAGAGAGAAAAATAACACTGTACAAAAGGGTAAATAAAGTAAATAATCTTTTATGAAAAACTCCTAGAACACAGGACAATTAGATTATTAACAGCTCTTAAAAATGAACTAAAACATTGCTTGTAAGTCCCTTGTTTGGTTTCTTTGACCATTTAGTTGAAGCAGTGAATAGACAAAAATTGACTAATTGATCAGAGAATGTTTTCAAATTGTTAATATTGGTTTGTGATTAGGACATCAAAGCTTTGCAAGTTCACTTGTCATGATCTTTTTAAAAAGTTAACTCTTTTTTAAAAATCTGCACTTTGTAGTAATTTTATGTCTTTGCACTGTACTGTTGCCACAGAAAAACAAATTTCATATCAAATAAGGCGGTGATAGTAAAGTAACATTCATAAAATGCTTGAGGAGCTCTGATAATAAATCTGATTCCGATATTAGCTTAGTGTTAGAATCTTCTGCCTGTGATTTTTTCCCCCCCTTTTCCTCTTGGATTTTTGTTGTAATTTGCTTTCTTTAACTGCACTGTTCTAATGTGAGTGTGGCTTTTATTTCACTTGGGGGTTTTGGTCCACTTTCCCTGATCCCTTTCAGTGGCTTTTTGTCTCGCTCTAGGAGGCCAAATTCTCAAGCATGCCATTGAGCTCATAAGTGCTTTCAAGCTACTTTCCACATTCCTTTCTTGAAGCTATGTCGCCCTTGTTAATTTTATTTTGAAAGCATTTTCATTTGTCTTTCTATGCGCTCTATGTTACTCGTAGACGCAGCAGGAACTATTTTTTCTTGGTCGGTGTCATGTGTCTAGTTTGTCATGGCTACAATAATTATTTCTTGCTTCTTTGTTACTATTTTACAATTTGCTCCCATTTCAGCTTTGTGATCTTATGTTTCTAGCTGTTTTATTTATTGCTTTTATTATGCTATTTCTCTTTTGCAGCCCAGTTTTTAATCTGTTATACTTCAATGCTGTTGAGTCACTTTACCATTTTCATTTCTTTCATGATTCATGACTCATCTCGGGACATGCTAATCATTTCCTACAGTGTCATATGTCATTAGTTTGCTTCCCATTGGCCACTGAGTGTGGGGGGATTTTTCTAATCAGTTATGCCTTTGCATCGCTACAGTCACCTCCTTTAGGAGGGTATCGCTTCAGTCACCTCATTTAGCATGGTTATAGCTATTACATTTTCAGCACATCCCGCTATCCTATTTCATTTTATTCTCGCTTCGAATTAGATATGCTGAGTTTGAACAGGCGTTGTTATTCTTTGCATGTATGTAAGTTTAACGAGTTAGTCAACTCCCTGTAATTCCGTTGAAGGAGTCGTTATTACTTCTCCCCAGTAACGGAGGAGGGTCCGCTCCTATCACAGAAAATCAACAAAGGCTGCTCCCCTCTAAGGGTGGATGAAGTTTCTCGTTTATTGAGATAAAACTGTGAAGCCTGCTTTGAAGCCAAAAAAAAAATGATCTTGGACTGTCTCTGCCTCCTCCACTTGTACACTTTGTGTTCCTACGGGCGGTTTCCAAGGTCAGGAGTGATACTTTTGTACTTGTTTCCATCTGTGGCAGTAGGTCAGCAGAATCTACAAAAGTTCTCCCCACGCCTTGTATTTATTTAGCTGCTATCAGTTCACTTGTCTCCAGTTTCTCAATAATGCAGATTCAAATTTATGTGTCACACTTGTATGGGGAAACTGATAGTGAAATGCAACATTTGCATTAACAACAAGCACACTCAAACATGCGCTGGGGGCAGCTTGCAAGTGCCACCACACTTTCTAGTGCCAATGTAACATGCCCACAATGTTCTGCAGAACAACACAGTCAGCAACAAAAGCAACAACAAAAAGCAAGACAACAGCAAACAAGCCCCTTTCCCATCCCTCACTCATGTTCATATACAGACGGACCTCTTACTGCAGGACGGGCCACCTCTGCTCCTTGTCCTCCGATACTCAGACTCACAGACGTCTAGTCTCCAACTTCGGACCTCACCCAAAGACTTGCTGATCATGGGCTTGACCTTCGGACCTTGACTTATCGACCCCCAACCCCGGTGATCAGGACCCTCGTGACTTGTTTGAGCCCTTATTCCTCCTTCAGGTCTGTGCTGTTTGGGCCAGTGACCTTGCAGCTTATGGCTCTTCAGGCTCGTCCTGATGCGTTAAAAGCACGAAGACTTATTCATGAGTGAGTTCAACCAAACACTTAGAGCCCCTGGGATCCAGTGCAAGCTGACAAAATAGACGTGGTAATTGGAATTTTGCTTCAAGTTGCCGTAAAGGAAAAAAGATGATGGCCATGGAATTCTGTGCTAAAAGATGTGGTAATGGGCAACGTAAGTCATTCTCTGCCTGTCTTTTCTGGCTCCACAAAAATATTCTGAGCTGTGTTTGGTCGGGCCTGCTCCCCCCCAACCCCACCTTTAGGTTTAACTCTTTTTCTCCCTCGACTGACATGAGCTTAGCCATGGAGCAGGCCAGGATATGTTAGGTCCCTGCCAAGGATCTGCAAAAGCCATTTAGTACCAATTCCTTTGGGCCAAATGCTGGATTTGGCTGAGGTCTCACACTGGCATCAACTGCGGAAAACAATCACTTCACTGAGTAGCACCCACACAGCGCTGGAGGAACTCAGCAGATTGGGCAGCATCTGTGGAGGTGAGTCAATACCTCTGACAGTGACCCTTCAACAGGACTTCGCTGGAAATATTGACTCCTCTCTATAGGTGCTGCCTGACCTGCTGAGTGCCTGCAGGATTTTGTGTGTTACTCTGGATTTGCAGTATCTGCAGAATCTCTTAAGTTTATTCATCACCTCACAGACTTGTTCATAAGAACATGAAATAAAAGCAAGAAGAGGCCCCTTGTGCTTTCTCAGACATCTTGCTTCAGTGGTAATTTCTTATCCTAACCATATTCCTGATGCTGCCATTGTGAAGAAGGTACATGAGCCTCAGGACTCCTACCACCAGGTTCAGGATCAGTTACCCCTCAACCATCAGGCTCCTGAACCAAAGGGGATAACTTCACTCACCTTCACTTGCCCCATTATTGAACTGTTTCCACAACCAATGGACTTACTTTCAAGGATTCTTCATTTCATGTTCTCAATATTTATTGGCTTCCTTATTTATTATTATTATTTCTTCTCTTTGTATTTGCACAGTTTGTTGTCTGCTGCCCTCTGGTTGAACACTCCGTTTAGGTGGTCTTTTGTTGTTTCTGTTATGGTTATTATTCTATAGATTTGCTGAGTATGCCCACAAGAAAATGAATCTCAGGGTTGTATATGGTGACATGTAGGTACTTTGATAATAAATTTACTTTGAGCTTTGAACTTTTATTTAATGTCAAATAACACAAATATAAAATAATAAACATAAATATAAATAACAAGCAGCAATAAACTAAATTAGAATCAATGTATCTATTGATCAGTATCATTAGATACCAATCAATCTATTGATTAGTATTTCACAGATGCCTGCATGATGTCCATATCCTTCCATTTCCCTCACACTCATGAGCTATCTAAGAGTCTCTTAAAAATCCTTAGTGTATCTGCCTCTACCACAGCCTCCCAAGGCACTGCATTCCAAGCAGCCACCACCCTCTGTGTAAAAAAAACTTGCCCCTCATATCTGCTTTGAAATTACCCCCCTCATATTAAATGCATAACTCCAGCATTTTCTGTGTGTTGCTCTGAATTTCCAGCTCTTATATTTACATGTCACCTGCCAGCTTGCACTCCTCCATCTTCCCACACCCCACCTTCTTATTCTGGCTTCTTCCCCCTTCCTTCCCAGTCCTGTGAAGGGCGACAGCCTAAAGCATCCGCTGTTCATTGCCCTCTATAGGTGCCACCTGACCTGCTGAGTTGCTTGGGCATTTTGTGTGTGTTGCTCTGGACTACAAGCATTGCAGAATCTCCCGTGTTTGCCACATCTTCAAACTCCCTTTCCTCCTCAGTCACGAACTGTGCTGCAGTTTCCTGATTGTGCAGCCATTTATTCTGCCACACGTCACTGCAAGTCCTCTGGAAGATGTGTGTGCACTCAATCAGATGTAAATCTCCAACTGCGGAATGTGCAGACTGTTGGACTGAAGGCACCAGTAGCTCAAGTAAAGAGCAAGCTTGCATCTCAGCGTTCTTTACAGATCACCTCTGAACACATCTACAAGATATCACTGCTACCCAGAGAGCAATTGATCCCATGACATAATCCATAAAGGTTAGCAGTTGTTAAATCATGATGATTGTTTACAGGATCAATATCAGAAATACTCTGCCCTTCAATCAGTTTTCATTTCTGCTGTGTTATTGAGATATCTTTCATCAAAATCTCCTTTATGCTGATGACAAACACAATGTCCACCTGCATGAAGTTTTTGACGTGACGAACCACACAATTTGAACAATTTTCAACCTGTGAATCAGAATCACGTTTAATCTCACTGGCATATGTTGTGAAATTTGATGTTTTGTGGCACATTGTAATACTTAGTAATAAAAGCTAAAAAGCTGGGGAACTCAGTAACAGAGGCAGCATCCATGGAGGGAATAAACAAATCAATGACCCTCTGCCAGGAAAGTAAAAGTGAGAAAATAAGTATGTTTTAAATTGCAGAAGGAAGTTGGGGCAGAGAGGGCAAAGGCAATGCCTGCAGTAGCTGTAGATCAAAGTTGCTAGCTTACGTTAAATCACCAGTCATAGACAGAAGATAACAGAGACAAAAGAATGACTGGATGGTGATGAAGGAGAGCATAAAAGGCTGCCTGCCTCCAAGAAGACCACAACCTTGTCATGGTTTGGGGGCTTGTGTGCCTCAATGACTTGGAGAGCTATGCTGGCTGGAGTGAGGCTTGTGTGCTTTGGCTCTTGGTCGGGTCACCCTTGCCAAACAGGTCAAAGGGTAGAGGCCAGACTAAGAGTGGTCCACTGGTCCCCCAGGTTCAGGGGTTCAGCTCAGGGATAACAATCCTGACTGGTCAAACAAATCTGTTATGGAAACAGCAATGAAGAATCTTTCTACATCTGTGTGCAGCCAAGGACAGAGAGGGATGGAGGACCTTTGTTGCTGTCCTAAATGCCAGCAATGGCATGGTATCTTCAGGCTCCTGTGCCTCCTCCTTGACAGTCACAATGGGAAGAGGGCCCGTCCTGGGTGGTGGGGGTCCTCAATAATGGATGCCCCCTTTTTGAGGGATCACCTTTTAAAAGTGTTCTGGATGCTGGGGACGTTAGTGGCCATGGTGGAGCTGGCTGAGTTTACAACTTTCTGCAACTTTTTCAGATCCTGTGCATAGTAGACAGTGATGCACCCAATTAGAATGCTCTCCATGGTAGATCTGTAAACATTTGTGAATGTCTTTGGTCACATACCAATTCTCCTCAAACTCCTTATGTAATATAACTGCTGTTGTGCCTTCAACATATTGCGTCAATATGTTGGACCCAGGATATCTCCCCAGGATCTTGAAACCACTCACCCTTTCCACTTCTGATTCCTCGATGAGGTCTGGTGGCCTCGACTTCCACTTCATAATCAATCCGATTTCAATTCTAACCTCAAATGGAATTGCTTATTGCCATAAAAATAGCCTTCTGTAGGTTGTCCCTGGACTTCTTGTATTGTTCTGAATCATCAGTGTTGAACGCCACAGATCTAGCCTCAGCAGCCTGCAGATCTCCTGATTCACCCATGGCTTTTGGTTTGCGTATGTCCAGAATGTTTTTGAAGGTGTACGCTCATGCACATAGGTCTTGATGAAGTCTGTGGCAACTGTGGCATATTCATTCCGACTCAAAGACGAATGCCTGAACATTGTCCAGTCTCAAAGCAGACCTGTGTTTTTGCGTATTGAGATACAGTGCAGAATAGGCCCTTCGAGCCACACCGCCCAACTTAATTTAATCCTAGCCTAATTATAGGACAATTTACGATATGCCTTTGGATTGTGGGAAGAAACCAGAACACCCAGAGGAAACCCACGCGGTCACAGGGAGAACGTACAAACGCCTGTAAGCTCAAGGCGGGAATTGAGCCTGGGTTGCCTGTACTGTAAAGCATTGTGCTAACCACTATGCTACAGTGCCACTTCTCTATTCACTGCTAGGCATCCCTTGACCAAATCTTCTTGGTCCGCGCTGCTATGTTTGTGCACCGTAATGAGTTAATCATAAAGCACACTCCAACTGCTCTGCTTTTCAGACAGTTGGCTGTCCTGTCTTTGCAGAGGATGGTGAAGCCATCGAGCTTCAGCATTGCATCTGAAATCGCTGCTGTGAGCCATGTTTCCGTGAAGCGAAATCAGCAACCTCTGATGTCCCTCTGGTTCAGCAATCTTGCTCTGAGATCTTCTATTTGTCAGAGACTATACAATCGTGAGCAGTGTAGTTGGGGTGGAAGTCTTAGTCGACTACATTTTGATTGTACCTGTAGACTGGAACTGTATCGTTGTTTGCATTTTCTTAAAGGGGAACTGCACTTGCTGTCTGAGATTCACCAATTTTGAGTATCAAAAGATTTTTTAAAAGTCTTAAAACGATGTTGCTTATTGAAATACCCATGGCTGTGACTTTGGATTTCATCTGTGGTACTCCTGAGTGGGAATATTTGATGATTCTCATTAGGGCTGCATGCAAACAGTCACCACTTAATGGTGCCATGTGTAGGACCATGTGTGTCTAGTTTCATTTTTACCTACAGTTATTATCAAGGAAGTTTTATTTCCTCTCCTACATTGTTGCTCTGGTAAAACCAAGGATTTACCGTTGACCCCTGCTACATCTGACTTCCATGCATCTCAGTCTGGTAGGGAAACACCAAAGACCAGAATGGAAAGGGCTACAGAAAGTGGTGGATTGCGTCCATCACAGGCAAAGCCCACCCCACCACTGAATACATTTACATGCGCCACTGCCACAAGAAAGCAGTATTCACCACCAAATAACCCCACCATCCAGGCCATGTTCTCTTCTCATTACCAACACTGGGCAGGAAGTACAGGAGCCTGAAGTCCCGCACCACCAGATTCTGGGACAGCTAGCAGATCCCTGAACCAGCATGGATAACTTCACTCGCCTCTGATTTTAGAATAATACAGTGGCCTCTTTATGAGCTACCTCCTGCACCCGATAAAGTGGCCACTGAGTGTATGTTTATGCTGTTCTGCTGCTGTAACCCATCCACTTCAACGCTGGATGTGTTGTGTGTTCAGAGATGCTCGTCCACACACCACTGTTGTAAACTCTAGAGACCGTTGTGCATGGAAATCCCGGGAGATCAATAGTTCTTGAGATATTCAAACTTCCCTGTCTGGCACCAACAATCATTGCACAGTCAAAGTCACTTAGATCACATTTCTTCCCCATTTAGTGTTCTGTCTGAACAACTGAACCTCTTGACCAGGTCTGCATGTTTTTATGCATTGAGTTGCTGCCACATGATTGGCTGATTAGATATTTGTGTTAATGAGCAGGTGTATTTAATAAAGTACCTGTGTATTAGTGGTGAACAATGCATAGGTACAGTCAACCATACCTAACATGCCTTTAGAATTAATGCAAAGATATCATCTCAGTAACTCTGGCTTTTGTCTGTCTGCCTGTAATTGAACAATGGAAGTTTTAAAATCCATCCTTTCTGGTATAGTGTAACATTTAATAGTCCGTCTCTAATGTACAAATCAGAATGATAAGAGTGCATTTGATTTGTATATCTTACTGAAGAACTCCAAGAACCTGATGAAAAGATACATTTTAAGATAATAAACAGCATCAGACTGCATCCCTGGTTCTTCTCCCACTGTTCTCATGCCTGGAATGTATACAGTAGAGCATCTAACAGATGACAGAATGACCTTTCTCAAATGACACAGATTCTAACAATGTGGATTTGGCATGTCATCTAAAACTTTGATGAACATCTATAGATACACAGTGGAGAATACCTTAACTATAGACAATAGACAATAGGTGCAGAAGTAAACCATTCGGCCCCTCGAGCCTGCACCGCCATTCTGAGATCATGGCTGATCATCTACTATCAATACCTGGTTCCTGCCTTGTCCCCATATCCCTTGATTCCCCTATCCATAAGATACCTATCTAGCTCCTTCTTGAAAGCAACCAGAGAATTGGCCTCCACTGCCTTCTGAGGCAGTGCATCTTGGCCTGGAATGGAAATGCCAATGTCCAAGAAAGGAAAAGCCTACAAAATGCACAACCCAGTCCGTCACAGGCAAAGCCCTCCCCACCATTGAGCACATCTACAAGGAACACTGTCACAAGAAAGCAGTTTCCATCGCCATCCAGGATATGCTCTCTTCTTGCTGCTACCATCAGGAAGGAGGTACAGGAGCCTTGTGTCCAACACCACCAGGTTCAGAAACAGGTATTACCCTTCAACCATCAGGCTCCTGAATCAGCACGGATAATTTCATTCACCTCAACTCATTCCACAACCTATGGACTAACTTTCAAAGATTCTACAAATCATGTGCTCAATATTAACTATCTATCTATTTATTTATTTGCACAGTTTGTCTTCTTTTGCACATTGGTTGGTGTAAGACTGTGTAGTTTTCATTGATTCTATTGTATTTCTTTGTTCTATTGTGAATCATAATGTTGTGAACTTTGAACACTGGATAATTCAGCGTACTAGAGGTATATTTATGTGTGAAGTGTTTACATCATGTCATGTTAGACAAAAGCCCATCATTTCATGAGCTCACCACCTAATTCTGAATGCTTAAGTATCTTGTCGACTTAGTTTACTGCACATTGACGTCCACTTCACCAGATAATAGGTAATAAATAGCAGAAGTCACAACCGAGAGATTCCATCAAGCAGTTTTATATGATATAAAGTAAAGGAAAATGTTGAAGTTTATGAATATGTAGGGCCATGTGATTGATCTACTGATTGAAACTGCCAGCTGTTTGATATTCTTCACCAAGTACATTGAATTTTTATCTTTATGAACTATTTTCTTACCATAGATTGTGCAGTGGGAGGTGTTGAAACATTGAGCTAAGTGAGGCCACATTGAAGATGAACATAATGGATATCTGTGCCATCTATTGACAAGCATGTTAGCAAAATAACATTCATTTTGCCAGCTGAGGCCTGAATTATTCAGAAATATTCAAGTTGTTATTGATGGTTAACTCTCTGTATCCAACAAGAAAGTATGTTCTCCCCAAGTCCAGGTGCTCAGTTTCCTCCCAAATCCCAAAAGTATATGGTTAGAGTTAGCAAGTTGTGGGCATGTCATGTTGGCACCGAAAGCACTCCAGCACTTGAGGGCTGCCCAGCAGAATCTTCGCTGATTTGCTTAAATGCAAATGACCGACCTTGCTGTTGTTCCCATAGTGTTGGCAATTACAATTTCAATAATATATGGGTAACCTTGAGTTATCTTGTATGCATATATATGTTCTTTTACTGAGCATTCTTGTTCTTTTAAAAATTAATTACGGGTTATATGCAAAAATACGCTAATTGCATGGATCGCTAAAAGTAAACCTGACTTTACACCAGTATTCCTGGATTTCCCGTGTGCTCCTTTGAGTTAATTTAATGTTTTGAAGTTACAAAACCTAACACACAGGACTTTTGTACTATTTCTGGGGCAGTGATTGGCATCCACAGCTCACTGGTACTCCACTTGGGAGACCATTAAAGCTATCCTGAATATATCCCTGCTGCTGGTTTCATTACATTTCGCAAAGATCAGCTTTATTTGTCACGTGTACATCAAAACATATAAACATACGGTGAAATGCATGTTTGCGTCAGTGACCAGCACAGTCTGAGGACGTGCTGGGGGCAGCCTGCAAGAGTCGCCGTGCTTCTGGCAATAACTGGGCGCCATGGTAACTTAGCGGTTAGCGCGATGCTATCACAGCTTTGGGTGTTGGGGTTTGGAGTTCAAACGCGGCGCCCTCTGTACGGCCTCCCCGTGGAATGTGTGGATTTTCCCTGCATACTCCGGTTTCCTACCACAGTCTAAAGATGTACCGGGTAGGTTAACTGGCCTGAGATTAGGTTAGGATTAAATCGGGGTTGTCAGGGGTGTCTGGGGCCAGAGAGGCATATACTCTGCACTGCATCACACAACTTACAAAACCTAGCCTGTACATCTTTGGAAGGTGGAAGGAAACTGAGACACCTGGAGGAAACCCATGCAGTGACAGGAAGAATGTACAAACTCCTTACTCCTCCTTACAGCAGCAGGTATTGAACTCTGGTCACTGGTGCTGCAGAATGGATGTGGAGAGGATGTTTCCTCTGGTAGGGGCGGTCTAGGACCAGAAGACACAGACTCAGAATACAAGGATGTCCCTTTAGTACAGAGCTGAGGAGGAGTTTCTTCACCCAGAAGGTGGTGAATCTGTAGAATTCATTGCCATCAATGGCTGTGGAGGCCAGGTCATTGGAATATTTAAGCCAGAGCTTGACAGGTATTTGATTGGTAAGGGTGTCAAATGTTGCTGGAAGAAGGCAGGAAAATGAGGCTCTGAGTGATAATAAATCAGTCCATGATTGAATGGTGGAACAGACTTGATGGGCCAAATGGCCTAATTCTGCTCCTTTGTGATATGGCCTTATGGTTGCACTAACTGCGACGCAATGCATTTGGATTATGTCATGATACAAATACATTCCAATTTCTGGGCTTTGTTTTCTAAATAAGTTAGTGTAATGCATTTTTGTTGTGTTTGTCTGTGTTTGAAAAAGGGTCAGTGATCTATTTTGAAATGACCATGAAATAGCATAGCTTTACTTTGGGATTAGAACGTCCTTCTCTGGTAACAGTTACACTTTATCAAATAAAATATCTCTGAATGGATCAGCTGCACTCTATTTTTCCATTTGGCCAGATTACTGCATATTGAATCAGACGTTCCGTCAACACACTGCTTACTTGTTCCAATCAATGTAAGTGTCCTCTGGTCTGTTTGATGAAGGGCACGATATTATCTGTGTCAACATTCCTCCTTCATGACGTACCATCAGAAGATAATCAGATCATTAAATGGCCGTCGATAGAACCTGCCAATATTTCCACTTCAAAAAGTAACCCATTGATTGTAAGATGTTTGGAACCTGATGAGTTGATCAGATACGATCTCAGACCAAGTTCTCTCCAGGCGATTGTATTTGCTACACATTGAAAATCTCACAGAGTACCTGGTCAGCATATTTGTGTTCACTTGAAAAAGAGACGCACTGGGTATAAATTTATTCTAAGTATGCCCAGAGGCAAAATCAATGATTATTTTTAATCAGCTTTCACTCTACTAAATCTTACATAATTAAGCTTAGTACCTTTCCTCCTGCATTACATGAAGCAGTAAGCAGAATATGACAAGAAGTGGATGTTCATATCATGCAGGGGGATAATATGCACTAGATTCCCACTGACTAATTGAATTAAATTCCTGAACACAAGAGATTCTGCAGATGCTGGAAATCGAGAGAACACACACAGAGAACCCAGCATCCATACTTATTTACTTACTGAAGCCCATCACCCCTACTGGGTCATAGGTCACCAATGGCAGCTCACCAGAGTTTCTGTGTTTCTGTAGCTCTGGATTTTTACAGAATGAGATTACTAGCCCCATGCTCAACCCTCCTCCTTTCACACGCAGGGTCGGGACCATCCATGAGAAGTTCAAAGTCCTGAAGAATGGTTTTGGTCCAAAATATCAACTGTCTGTTTCTCTCCATAGATGCTGCCTGACCTGCTGAATTACTCCTGCACTTTGTATTTGAATTAAATTCCATTTTTTTTAAAATGTGTCCCAGAATATTTACTCTTAGATCGAAACTCACTGCTGTGATCCATTCTGTGATCTACATGTAACGTTTAGTTCATTATACGAGGGGTGATTGATAAGTTTGTGGCCTAAGGTAGAAGGAGATGAGTTATTAACTTCAAACTTTCTGCATTTTCACTCAAAGTGTTGAACTGCACATGCATGTAATGAGGGCTCTCCCCTTCTACCTTAGGCCATGAACTCATCAGTCACCCCTGCTGTGGACCACCTGGAGGTCCAAGATGCACTCGTTACATGTACGTGCAGTTCAACTCTTTGAGTGACAATGCAGAAAGTTTGAAGTTAATAACACTTCTATCTTAGGCCATGAACTTATCAATCACCCCTAGTGTGGACCACTTCTACAAAGAAGGGATCCGTATGCTCCACAACCGCTGGACTAAGTGTGTATGTGTAGGAGGGGACTATGTTGAAAAATAACTGTGCTAGGTTTTCTAAAATTGACTCCTACCTTAGGCCACAAGCTTATCAATCACCCATCATACAAATACTCACCCTGTATCGTCTATGAAGCCCATATTAAAATGCAAGATGAACTTCCAAAATTTACGACTGAGCTGTGGATGAGATTCAAATTCCGATTTGTGTACCACTTGTACCTCGAAGCAACACGTTGATGCAGAGATAGTTTACGAAAGTCAATAGACAAATTTGCTTTTGTTGGAAGAAGATCTTGAACCTCATCGTTTTGTGTCTGTGAACTCCCTTTCATTCTAAATGCTATCTGCTTACTTTTATTGTTTGCATGATTTGTTTTTTTTGGGTGTTTGTTGGTCTTTCTTTAATGGGTTCTTATTTCAAGGCTGCCTGTGAGGAGACAAAGTCTGAAGGTTGTATAATATCTACATACTTTGATAATAAATGTACTTTGTATTTTGATCTTTTGGGAAGCATTTTCATCCAACAAATGTAGGGCAGATGACATTCATGTCTCCTGAAGTTTAGGAACATGAGTGGGGACTTGTTAAACGGATTAAATTTTTGTCATTGGATTAATCACCAGAAGTGACAACTTCAAGTACCACTAGGAAGTGGAGAAGTTAGAGCCCTGGTGATATCACAACAGTTTGGAGCTGAATGCCGCAGAACAGTGGAGATGTATATCAATTTCAATATCCACCTACCCATCTTCACCAACTTTACAGTTAGCACCAATTCAATGTTCAGATTTCTGGGCATCAGATTCACTCCGGTTCAAGAAAAATTTCCTCATCTCTGTTCTAAATGAACATGTCTCAAATATGAGGATGTGCCCTCTGGTCCTGATGATTCCCACCATCTTACCCAGAACATTCTGGAGCAATTCTACCCTGTCATTATAGAGAGAGTCTTCACATCAACCATTACTGCCTGGTTTCGTACAAAATCCTCTCACAATGTACAAACTGTCAGGCCAACTGAGAGGGTGATTGGCAGCGGTCTACCATCACTGCAGGACTTAATGTGCCCAGCACAAAGAAGCAGGCAGGAAAAATTATTGCCAACAATACCCACCCTGCAAGCTGCCTTTTCCAAAGAACTCCCTTCTTGAAAGCATTTTTGAAATAAAAAAAACTTCACGCCACCTTGGAAGTTTCTTCCCCCAGATAGTTAATCTGATCAACCATTTTGTACAGGATGATATTTATGTATTTATACACATTCTCTTCCATATCTGTTCTTCAACCTCTCAGTTTAGTTTTATACAATCTTTATTCTGTATGATAGTTGAAAGTTGTTTTTTGATGCACGTCATGCCAACACACCACAACAATTCTTCATACATGTAAATGCATATGGTGGATAAAGTTGATCCTTGATGGAGCTATATTAAATTATGAGGCCTTTTGACAGTGTGGAAGCGGAGAGTGTCTTTAGTATTGTGAACCTGGGGTTATTCTTGCAGAATTGTGAATGGATTTGCTAGAGGTATTTAAAACCATACAGAGGACAGACAGAATTAATGGAGAGTGGTCCAGACCAGGAACATAGAAAGAAAATGATTTGACAAAAGGGCCAGGAGTAATATGATATGAGGAAAAGTGTTATTCCTAGGTGAGTGCTAGGGTCTGGAAGCTACTGTCATCGATACAAGTTTAGTTGAGAGACTATGAGAAGAGGATTGTTCCTACATTGAGACTGTACGGGCTCAATGGGTTAATTTTTTTGTTACTGTGGTTTTGCCAGTGCAGAGTATTATATGAAATGGTGATCTTGGAGAATTAGTTTATTCAACAACTTCATTTTATTCACTGGTCTGAAATATTGGGAAAAGTTTGTAATACAAATTGAGCAGAAGATATCCCATACATATTGCACCATAAAGTATGAAGCATTGACTCTTCCGATTCAGTTCCTCTCTTCTTAATATGGACTCAGAGTAACAATGATGACCTTGCATTGACTTCCATTGATATTAACTCCTGGACTATCTTCAAGCAGAGATCATCAATTAAAGATCCAAGTAATTCAAGAAGCACAAGTATATTATGGACTGAAATTATGTTGCCATGAGGGAAGCATTTTAATGCACCTAGATAACAAGCTCGGCCTTTCTGCCTGCAGAGGCTGGGGTGTATGTTAAAGAGAAATTATCATCATCTTACTGATATTCATTCTGATTAATTCATATGTATTTTGTTACAGAAAGATAATAATACTACTGTATGCTGTTTTGTGCTGATGATGCAATGTTGCTCTGTTTAATTCATTGTATTTCCAGCCAAAAGCAATTGACACAAAATTGTTAATGCTAAGATATTGCTTTATTTTATGGTAAAGTTTAATGTTCAGTGAGAAAGTGGTTCTGCAAACTACAAAATGTTACTCTGCAAATGAAACAGTGTGGGGCAGATTCCTCTAGTTGGTCTACAAAGACTAGGTTCTGTCTAGTTGGGACTAGTACCCTTTGACCCAATTAAGTGGCTGCCCCTAAAGTTTCATTGTAATAGTTAAAAAGGCGTAAAAAAGTCAAACTGCTGTTAACTGAGTAACAAACTAAGCATTTAAATGATATACAGAACAAATTAGATCATTGCCAATGTTACTACAGTAGTATAAAACTGTGTATTAATTCCTAATAGTTATCATCAGAGGAATACGTCCAGTGTACACTGCCATGTATGGGGTATCTAGGGAGGGGTAGCACCTCTGGTGAAGAGACTTGTCATGTCCTTTCTGGGGCAGATCACTCACCTTTTGTCCACACCGGACAGTGAGCTCTCACCTGCGGATCTAGGTAGCTGTTTGCATGTGACTGTGGCCACACGCAGGTACACTGCTTCAACAGGTGGGTTAAACCAGATAAGGGTAGCCCATAGGCCTCATACCCCTGGTGGAATAGGGACATGCCTGTCCTAGCTCTGGCAGACTGGATGGATGAGATCAACAGAACCAATGGTCAAGAAGGTGGCTCTGCAATGCTTCATGGAGAGCGAGGAGTGTGACAAGGCACAGAAGACAAGTCATAGTCATACACTGCAACCAAGGAAGAGCCCAATCTGTGATGACTACTTGCATTACTGGAACAGAGATTGGAACTGACCCAGACAACAGCTTGTTCAGTTTAAAAACCCTTTCACACAGCTTTCACTATCATTGTTGGATACGACAGACAACCAATGTTCTGCCGTCTTCTTTTGATTGATTGTAAATGAACAAAATCAGCACAGACACTTGGTGCAGATAATGGGCTGCCTTCATACAATGCTTTCGATAACTGCATTCTCCAAACAAATGGAGTTTTCTCTTCTACATTGTTAATATAATTTTGAAATTATGCTAATATCCTTTTGAAATCTATGTTATCATAACTGTGAGATATCCTGTAATTAATTATCTGTTAATAAATATGAGCCATATATTTTCGAAGTAATAAACATTCCCCAACTAACATTTTAGAGCTTCAACGTATTTACATTGTCAGTGTTTCAAATTGCAACAATAAGCACAGAATGGAAGTCAGAAGCTCATTGTTAATAAACCACCAGCCTGCTGAACGCTGACACCATCTAGCCCAAACATTTTACTTTTGCCATTGTGCTTTCAGTTGTTTTAACTGCCCAGAGCCATCAAATGCTCCCCAATCATTAAACCTTTTAAGTCCAGGTTCACTCTTGTAAACCTCCTTAGGAACCTTAAACTATAAACATTATCAATTTTGTCAGATTCTTTAAGGTCTTTAGGATCTATTAAGTTGCCCCCTTGGGCTGAAAACCATTTGCTTCCTCTCCAATTCTGTGGGTTCAGAGGAGTCTTTTATGGGATCTTTGCCTCTGTTGGTAGGAGGTGCTGACAGAGCAGAAAGCTGGGTTATGCCCATTCCTTTGCTTGGCATGCTCCTGCACAGTGACTCAATATCTTCAGTCCCACCCTGGATGTTTTCTCTATTTACTGAATGGTCATGAGTCAGAGATTCATTTGAGGAGATGACGCAAAGTATTTTCAAGTGGGTTTTAAACTGTTTGCTCTATCCCCTGTAAGTGGCACCCTCCCGGTACAATCCCCACTGACTTGATTTGATGCAAATAACGCATTCCATTGTATGTCTCAAAACTTAAGTTTGTTTAATGTCATTTCCAGTACACAAGTGTAAAGGAGAATAAAATATTTCTTACTCCAGATCCAATGCAGCACCAAATAAAAACTCAGTATGATAAAGAATACAATAATAAAAAAACACAATAAGTATAAATATATAAGAAAGCTTGTATACATAGATTGATTAATTCTATGTCCTTAAAGTGACACTAAACACAGGAGTGTCTGTATGCAAGGTGACTGACAGGAAAAGGTAAGTAGTGGTGGTGAGTTGGGTTTGTGCGGATGAGCCTTACTGTTGATGTACAGGTAACAAATAAAGCTAATCTTTTTAAACATCAAATGCTTTGCTGCAACAGAACTTAATAGTGTTTGTTTTGCAAGCATGGTATCAGGTAAATGGTTCAGAGCTGGTTCAGCACAATCAACACGTCAGATACTGCGAAGGGGAAGGGCGCATTTTCCTGATGGAGGCTGCTTGACTAATTTCTCCAACCCTGCCAATCAACTTGTGTGATGTGTGGTAAGACAGCATTGATGGCATTTCTTCAGTGAATTGAGATGTCTACTGTCGAGTCCGAATCTGGTTTATGTTCACTGACATATAGCATTATAAGTAGGTTAACTAAAAAGCAGGCTTTTTATACTGAGGTTGGATGAGACTAGAACTAGGTTGGGCAAGACTAGAACTAGGTTGGGCAAGACTAGAACTAGGTTGGGCAAGACTAGAACTAGAGGTCATGGGTTAAGGGGAAGAAATGTGACCTGAGGGACTTTGGCTGTGGAATGATTGTTGGTGCCAACAGGGTTATTTGAGTATCTCAGAAACTGCTGATCTCATGGAATTTTCATGCACAACAGTCAAGAGTTTACAGAGATTATCTTAGAAAACAAAGAACATCCAGTGATCAGCAGTTCTGTGGGTGAAAGCAACTTGTTCATGAGAGGGGTCAAAGAAGGGGCCGAATGGCTCAAGCTGACAGGAAGGCAAATAACAACACATTACAACAGTGGTGTGCAGAAGAGCACCTCTGAATGCACAACATGTCGAACCTTGAAGTGGATGGGCTACAGCAGCAGAAGACCATGAGTGGCCACTTTATGAGGTACATAACAAAGAGGTTATGTTGTGAAATTTGTTACTTGCAGCAGGAGTACAATATAATATATACTATAAAGATAAGTTACAATAAGAAATACAAAAACTAAATAAAGACTGCAAAGAGGGTGCAAAGTAGTAAGGTAGTGTTCACGGGTTCATGGAAATCTGATGGCTGAGGGGAAGAAGCTGTTCCTAAAATATTGTGTGCGAATCTTCAGGCTCCAGTACCTCCTCTCTGATGGCAGTAATGAAAAGGGGGCAGGTCCTGGGTGGTGAGGGTCCTTCACAATGTCGTCTTCTTGAGGCATCCCCTTTTGAATATGTCCTAGACTGGGGGGTGGCTAGTGGCCAGGATGGATTGGGCTGAGTTTACAGTCCTCTGCAGATCTTTCCAGTGCCAGAGGTGCAAAACACAGTACCAGCAGTCATGCTCAACACGAGGCACATCAAACACATACAAGGTATCAGTAAAATACAGTCACAAAAACATATATATAGTCCAAAACCCTGGGTCCTTGAGTCAAACACAATATGGTTTGACTTCTGCTGAGTGAACACTGTGAGTGCGGGGGTGGGAGCAGCGCCAACTCCGGCTTGGACTGCGCCACACTGCCCCCAGCGTGCCGGAGGAGTGCACCAACTCCAGCACCTCTTTCCTGGGTGACTATAAACAGTTAACACTGCTGCTTGAGGCCTTAAACCCACTGCGACCGAGGACGTGCAGTTCCCCTGCCATCCACTAAGAGATCAGTCTGTAAGACTTTTGAATATTCTCCCATGACCGTGTCTTTTCCCTCCAGGTGATCCCGCGTTCCAAAGAGGTACTGCTAGCATTAGGACTATTAAGCTATGGGCATGCTGTATTAGACCAGAAGATCATAAGATATAGGAGCAGAATTAGGCCATTTGGCCCTTCGAGCCACGTTTATGTTGGAAGCATGGTGACACTTGTGGGTTGCCCAACACAGTCCCTGCTGATCTGATTTGACGTGAGCTACACACTTCACTGTATGTTTTGATGTACATGAGGCAAATAAGCTAATCTTACTTTTTTAAAAAATTTTTTTATATAAGGCTCATCTTCTCAAAGGAGTCAGTATTTGAACTCAGTCTCAGTGTGAACCTGCACAGGCATCACCACCCTACTGTAAGTAGAAAGTTGACGTTGGGTTGATCTTGGTATTAAAATGGAAACAATATAACCTGGAGCAGATAACAAAACTCTGTTGAGCTGCTTGTTGGAAGTGAGTCACTGAGTTGCGGTGATGAAGTTTGAGAAGGTCACAGGTATGATGTTACAACCTTTTTTGACCTCAGACTGCCCTGGACAGGTATGGGAAGAACCCTATCGACAGGGGACCAAATGGGAGGGCTAGGTTCACAGGTCAGTGTGCCTGATGCATGAAACACTTGATTTTCAAGTGATTTGTTTTAATTTTGAACCTGACAGCGTTTTCTTTGACACGGGGCTGCCAAATTGATGTTGTATGGTAAGTTTTACCACAGGAGCTTGAATTTCAGTTGGCATGCTACATTTCAGAAAATCAAGCAAACTTTGGATTCAAAATAGGATCTCCTGATTTTCTGGAGATTAAATTTAATGATCATAGCATCTGTAAGTCGAATCCTCCAATTTCCTTTTCTTATTCTCTAAGGTCCTGAATCAGGAGCTGAACCTGGAAACTATAGTCAACGTGTATAAAGAGGTATAGGTGGGGGGGGGGGGGGTTGGATTAATGGCTAAATGTGCACCATGGTGGCACACTCTTCAATGATCACGTTGTATCAAACTTGATGTCATAGTGCCCCAACTTTCTGAAAACTTACATGGTTGGCACTGTAGCATAGTGGTTTTTGCAATGCCCTACAGCACCAGCTACAAGATCAGGGTTCGACTCCAGCCACTGCCTGCAAGGAGTTTGCATTTGTTCTTCAGGAATAAGTGAAAATAGTCCATGGTCAATTACATGTTCCTCTCCTGAGCCCAAATTGGAACATAGAACTAATTAGAATCCATGCTAATCAGAAGTGGTCATTAAAGTCCTCATCCAATGGAAACTCTGTGCCCTTGCACTCCTCAACAATTCTTCCAAGTAAAATTCAGCAAAGGTTCATTAGCTGAGATAGAGGTTAGCTCAACTCTTTACAGTACCAACAGTAGGATAGTGGCTCAATTCCCCCCATTATCTGTAAGAAGTTTGTACATTCTCTCCATGACCACATGGGTTTCCTCCAGGTGCTCAGGTTTCCTTCTACGTTCCAAGACACATGGTAAGGGTCAGTGAATTGAGGCATGCTAGGTTGGCACCAGAAGCATGACGACATTTACGGACTGCCCAGCACAATCCTTGCTGATGCATTTCACTGTATTTTTTAATGTTCTGATACGCATGTGACAAGGTTTCTCTTCTCCAAACCTGCCATCAGCTCAGAGAGTTGTGAGTCTGCAACATCTCAGTGTTTCACAAGTGACCGACAATACCTTACTTACACTTAGTGACCACTTTATTAGGGAGCTCCTGTACCTAATAAAGTGGCCACTGAGTATGTGTTCATGGTCTTCTGCTGTTGTAACCCATCCACTTCAAGGTTCAATATATTGTGCATTCAGAGAAACTCTTCTGCTCAGCACTGTTGTAATGTGTGGTTATTTGAGTTACTGTCGCCTTCCTGTCAGCTTGAACCAGTCTGGCCATTCTCCTCTGACCTCTCTCATTAACAAGGTATTTCCATCCACGGAACTGCCGATCACTGGATGTTTATCTTCTTTGTTTTCTCGCACCATTCTCTGTAAACTCTAGAGATTGTTGTGTCTGAAAATCTCAATGATCAGCAGTTTCTGAGATACTGAAACCGCCCCGTTTGGCACCAACAATCAGTCCACAGTCAAAGTCCCTTAAATCCCATTTCTTCCCCATTCTGCTGTTTGGTCTGAACAACAATTGAACCTCTTGACCATGTCTGCATGCTTTCATGCATTGAGTTGCCTCCACATGATTGGCTGATTAGATATTTGATTAATGAGCAGCTATTTCTAATAAATTGACAACTGAGTGTATGTAATTCTTTGAATTATTACAAATGCGCAGAGCCACCTAAAGGTTAAATGGATGCAATGTTCAGCGTTTGTATATCTGACAATGTTGCTGATTAGTCAGACTGCCCTGCCACTTCCTGCTGCATGTCAATTCTCCACAGAGAAGGGAATGACATTAATTTCCTGAGCAAACAAGGTGTCAACAACTTACTCAGAATTGGCAAGGACAGCTGACTGGTTCAGTTTGCTCATATATACACCTTCAAGACTGTTATCATTGGGCAAAATACTACAACTTTATCCTGCAAGCTTGTATTTAAGTGACAACTCTACAGCAATGAAAGCATTGGCCTTAGCATTGACTCTGGGACACAACTGTCTTCTATCTTTCAGCCTAGAAAAATAGCTCTTTACCATCACTCTACTTTCTGTCCTTGAGCTGAATTCCTATCTAGGCTGTGATAGTCTTTATTCCAGTTGTTGTGCTTTTATTAATGTGACTTATTGTTAATTGTCTTATGTAGGTGACTTTTGCTACATCCTCTGCTTAAACTTTCTCTTAGCAACAAAAGGGTCAAACACGACTATCAAAGACAAATCTTTTGCAAGCCATCAGTCGCAGGACCTTCAGAGGGCAGTAAAAACTGCAGAGGAGATCACCAGGGTGTTTCTCCCTCTATTTGTGACAATGGGCCCATCATAGAGAAAGTACCAAAGGATTGTTGAAGATCCCTACCACCCATCCCACAATATCTGACCCACCAGAGAGCAGGAGTTCTCAACCTGGAGTCCATAGACCCCTTGGTTAATGGTAGGGATCCATGCCATAAAAAAGCTTGGAATCGCTGCACTAGAGTCAGGATGGAGGTACAGGAGCATCAGGAATAGGACTGCCAGATTAGGCAACAGCCTCTTCCCTCAGGCTGTGAGACTAATGCCAACACCAAGGTTTCATCATTCAGACAGTGAGCTGATTACTGTCAAGAAAAAATCTGCAGATGCTGGAAATCCAAGAAATACACACAAAAGCTGGAGGAGCTCAGCAGGCCAGGCAGCATCTATGGAAAAGAAAGTACAGTCAACATTTCGGGCTCTAACCCTGGCCTACTGAGTTCCTCCAGCATTTTGTGTAAGCCGTTTACTGTTTGCAGTTTAGCTGGGCTATGCACTACAAGCATCTTGAATGATACTTTATTAACTTATTATGGTAATGGCCGGCTGGTGGCACAATGACATCAGACCGGACTCCGGAGCGAAGGGTCACGAGTTCAAATCCAGTCGGGCCACTCCCAGACATGCTTTCCATTCGTGCCGGGTTGAGTGTCGAGCTCACAACTCAGCCTTGTTTAAAAAAAACACTGCGCTGTGCGAAGGATGTGGGGGCCACTCACAAAATCTGTCCTCCAAGACAACCACTTTGGAAAAAAAAGCGGTTGCCAAGGCTCTGGCAGAGTATGGAACACACAAAAAAATTATGGTAATACCTTGAACTCTGCGTGTTATGTATTTTGTTGTTTCGTTTGGTTGTATATGTGTACGTTCAGATGGTAATAAACTTGAACTTGACTTGATCCGTGATGGCCAGTTAAAGCAGGGAATCTGAAAGCTTTTTGTGAGCTTGATGGTTTCTATGTGTCATGCCTGTGGAAGGGGTTTGTCTGCAGGGTGCCTCGGGGAGAATGTGAGAAAACTCTTGTCATGACTGGTGCTCTGAATTGGCACTGATCTTCCACTTAAAAAGATGCTGCGTTCACCTATCTTTTAACTGAGTTTGCAAAGCTTCCTGCCGAGGAATGGAGAGTGCCATTGGTGCAAGCAGACTTCAGCCGTTCTCCTCTTTCAGAGAGCATGAGTAGGTAGGGATTCCCGAGGGTAAGTCCATTGCCTTGTTGTCATGTCACACATGAAAAATGACAGAGACTAAACGATTACCCCAGGGCTTTTGACTGTCTGACTGGTAACAGCAGAGGAAGATTAAAACAAGGTGCAAAAATAGCTTTTGAATGCTCCACCAATCCTCTTATAGGACTTGTTAAACAGCACAGCTTTTTGCGATCCCGAGCCGTCAATTTGAATGCAAATAGATATCCTGAGGCTGCCCACTTACCATTACCCAATTTGCACTAACACAGAAAGTTTCAGCCTACCCTGAAGAATGGATGCCGCATTCTGTCCATCCTCGTCTGTGCTGGAGAGATGCCGAACTTACCTCAGAGACTGGTACTTTTGAGGAGTATCTGAATAAAACTATAATACACGGGGAGCAAGATTAGGCCATTGACCCATTGAATCTGTTCCGCCATTCCATCATGGCCGACTTATTAACCCACTCAACCCCATTCTTCTGCCTTCTCCCTGTGAGCTTTGACAACCTTACTATTCGAGAATCTATTAACCTCAAATGTTAAATATGCTCAATGACTGGCCTACACAGCTGCTTGTGGCAATGAATTCCACAGAATCACCACCCACTGGCAAAAGAAGTTCCTCCACATCTCTGTTCTAAAGGATCATTCATGTGTTCTGAGGCTGTGCCCTCTGGTTGTAAACTCTCCCACTATAGGAAACATCCTCTCCACGTCCCCTCTATCCAGGCCTTTCAATATTCGGTAGGTTTCAATGAGATCCCATCCTCATTCTTCTAATTTTTTTCTCACTTCTTCAATACCTGCACCATTGTGGTTCGAAGCTCCTCACAGAGGTATACTTGACATCTGCCACTTCCTTTGTTCCTGCTTTGCATGAGGAGAATAGTAGCTCACTGTCTTCCTCAAAAACACTGTCTTCCTCAAGAACACTGTCTTCCAGAAGAGAGTGAGCTACCATTCTCCTTGCACTACACTAAAGTACTGTCATGGATTCTTCCCCTTAAGTGATTATTCATCTTGTCCTTTAAGAAGTGAAATGGTCTCTGCCTTGACACTCCACTGAGGCAAAACACTGCAAGCTGCAATGGCCTTCTGCACTAATGAATTGCTCCAGTCCACCCACGTCTCAAGATCTTGTTGCAAAAGTAGATTCTCTTCCCTTTTTTACCAAAGTCTTTATATTTGAAAAATGCTATGCAATACCTCCTTAGTTTTCTCTGCTTAAGTGAAATACCTTTGACATCTGAATTCCTTTTGGTTCTAGGTTTCCTTTTTCTGGCAAGCTTCATGCTGTAAACTTCTGATGGTTTTAATGTCCTTTCTACAACGGAGCATACAACAAAATGAGATGACAAATATGCCTGTGTGATTGATGAGGAAGAATCTTCTGCCAGGTTTCCAGATTTGAGGACCCAGTGTTGTGGTTCAACATACCATTTTCCAATCAGTTGTTTCATATACACAACATGTCCAGAATAATAAAACCATAAGACATAGGAGCAGAATTAGGCCATTCAGCCCATCAGAAAAACCTGAAATATCTTCCCTATGCTATCATTAAATCACAGCTGTTCCAGTTAAATTGTATAAATTACATACATCAAATGCTCTCATCTGCTTTGGGGTCCAAGATATCTTCTATTCTCTATGACCAGGTAACCCTTTGATGGTCCCTCTGCTCCAATTCTTTCCTTCCTTCCTTCCCACTTTCCTTCCTTCCTTTCCTCCGTCCATCCTTTCTTCACTCCATCTTTTCTTCCTTCCTTCTTTCCTTCTTTTCTTCCATCTATCTATCCTCCTTCCCTCCCTCCCTTATTTCCTTCCTTCCCCTCTCTCTTTCTTTCTGTAATCTATTGGCAGTGTCACAATCATTTTGCCTCACACTCTAACGTTCAACTGCAGTCGCCTCTGAAGGCCTCGGCTCTGGCCACTGTCACGCCTGCATCAGGCATGTACAAAGCTGGCTGTAACAGCTGACTTGTTTCAACAAGCGACGATGTCTCAGTAACAATGTGCAGAGAATTAACAGCCACATTCTTATTTTCTTACTTTGTAAAGGATACGTCACTGTAAACAGATGACCCATTACCATGGTTCCAAGTGAATGAGAGGGCACAGCACAAGCAGTTTCATCATCAAAAGGATTTTATAGAATACACAGAGAAAGTACTGAGTCCAAACAAGCACTCTCATGACCTTTCAGAAATGTGGAGATTAAAATCACCTTGAAATGGAAATACTATCCATATAATTGACAATTTCATCCCAGAAGTCAGTAAGTGTTTTAAATTAATCACTGCAGATTCAACAACTATGTTAACAAGCTATTTCATCAATATTGCAGTACAAGTTCAAGTTTTCAAGTTCACGTTAATTGTCATTCAACTTTATAACCATGTAAAGTTACAGTAAGATGGCAGCGCATTCGAACGCAGCGGCCTCTCGGGCCAACCAAAGGGGTTTCCTTCTTTTTAAAATGTGTTTTTTATCATCATCAGCCTAAAGTGGACTCCAAGAACAATGGGTCCATTGGCTGGTTTTCCAGGAGCTGTACCATCAATTTGCCTGTCACTCAGGGTTTTGGACTATACACGTATTTTCTTACGTAACAATGTGTATTTTGTTTATCTCACTATTTTGAGTGTATGTTATGCACCTTGGTCCCAGGGTAACCCTGTATCATTTGACTGTATGTATATATGGTTTAAATGATAATTAAACTTGATTTGATTTGATTTGATCTGATCGATACGTACAGTTCCGTGCAAATGTTTTAGGCATATATCCTATATGTAGCTAGGGTGCCTAAGACTTTTGCACAGCACTGTAGTGATTCTTTCTGTCATTCAGTAACCTTTAGAAATCAACATTCTCACATGGAGTATTTTTTTAACAAAATAAACCTTATTCATAGTCAAAAAATTTACGAGAATAAACCATGCAGTGCCTTTTCGTCCTTCACGTTCCTAGTCAATGGCTTCAGTGCTGTTTATCAATGGCAGTGTTGCCACTTGTGTGTATGGAGCATTACTGCCAAAGTAGTTGCTGTACAGAACAGGAGTGAAAATCTTGACCTTCACTAATATAAAACCAGCAAACTTTGCAAACCACTGAATACTCTTTTCCAAGTGTAATGCGGTGATAACAAATTGGTCACGCCTGCATTGTAACATGTTGCTGTTGTTCTTCTCCGTGCCCGGTTGTGCATCACACGGCAACCCTGCCAGTTCTTTAGCATTTTTGTCTGTTTTTCACAGAGCCGAGTTGCTAGCTCGATGCTCTTCCCAGCAAGGATGGGAAGCGTGCAAGGAGCCGGCCAGATTCGAACCCGGGACCACTCACTTCGGAGTCCACTACACCACCGGCCAACACTGTAACAGGTTAAAGACCTGAAAATGTAAAGCATGAAGGAAGAAGACCATACCATGAACAAAGACACTTCACGATGCTGTTTGTAGTCTCTAATGTGCCAGGACAGGCTATGAAGATTTGACGGCATCCTCCACACCCAGGTCTATAGATAATGTTTAGCGTTTTGTGACTAAAGATTAAAAGAGGCTAATGTTTCACAGGACTGTAACAACTGAATGTATAGATTGGCATCACTAAGTTCTCTGCAATTTGATGGATCTAAATTGCTTGTGGTTATAAAGAACAACAAAATGTTTTAGTGCCTTGTAGGAATTGGTAAATACCTTCAATTACTGTTCACAGTGGCATGCTGCCTGAATGAAAAAGTAGTAGCTTATTTTACAGCTATAATTAAATTAGAGAGCTAATCTTCTACCAAAAGGGTACTTCTGATTACCAGCAGAAATATAGGAGTTTTATTTCAATTACAAGCTCTCCTGGAACATTCCACTGTCTTTATTTTTTTTTATTTATAGATACAGTGTGGATTAAGCTACTTCTGCCCACCAACCCTTCTATTTAATCACAGGACAATTTACTAACCTACTAACTGGTACGTCCTTGGACCGTGGGAAGAAACCAGAGCACCCGGAGAAAGCCTGTGTGCTTCATGGGGAGAATGTACCAACTCCTTACAGGCAGCAGTGGGAATTGAACTCTGACCTCCAGAACACCTCAAGTTGTAATAGCGTTGCACTGACCACTGTGCGACTTGTGGCTCCCTGGGACACTCACAAAGCGCTAGGGGAATTCAGTAGAGCAAAATAAACAGTTGAACCTTTATTCCCACTGGAGAGGAAGGGGGTTCCTCCAGCAATTTCTGTCGACCCTCAAGATTTCCAGCATTTCTAGAATCTCTCGTGTTTATGATTTGCCACTGCACTGTCTTCTGTTGGCTTCTGAAATCTCATAAAACCTCTAAGCTAAACCTCAGAGAAGCAGCTTGTTTCTGCTTTCACGATCATATCTTTCATAATTTTAATCTGTCAAATACTCTGTTAATCTCGTCTTTTCAGTAAAAACAGAAGTCTCCTGCATTTTTTAAAAAACATGGTATAAGAATTAAATCACCTTACATGCTATAAATGATTATGGCCAGGTACTGAAGTAAATATACCATCTGGCCCCTCTGAAAACTGATTCCTTTCAGCTCAAGTAAACATTGTCTGTGGATGTTCAGTTAGTAATATCATATTCATTTATCATGCAAGCATAATATTTTGCTTGATGCTAGGATGGTGTGATTGTCTGCCAAAAATCATCAAGTGTCTGGTATGTGAAGTTTGTAGAAGAGGCACAGAGGGTTCTCTTAACTGAAAGGAACATTGGTTACATCGCTCTTAAACTTATGCCCTTAAATTCATCTCATCTCTCTCTTCTGAGGGTAAAACAGGTACTTAAAAATGTTCTTGTGTTCAGGCTGAATTAATACATCCTGTTCAGCCCTGCTGGCATTAAGTATTATAGATCTAGATCAGAAATTTTCTGAAATGGGATCACAGCAAATATTAATTGGATCTAACCATCCAATAACTACTAATTGTCACTTTGCTACCTTTTTATATTTATATCGGGAGAAAGTGCCAGCTCATTTCTACTCGGATCAAGCTGTGCATGTTCATGCAGCCAGCTGAAACTTCTCTCACACATTCTGTACAAAAACTTCATACTTAAATGTCGTCAAATTACCCCTCGGGTGATTACCCTCTTGTCCGTTTGGAGCATGTGAAAAGGGCAGCTTCAAATGGAGCATGCTTCATGCAGTATGTGAAAAGAGCAGCTCTTCAAAGAGTGTGCACATTGCACATCACCCTTCCATTTTTATTTTTTCTCAGCGTCTTTTTAATGTTATTTTTCTGGGATTTTCTTTTTTATCGATTGGAATATTTCCTTTGGAATTTAGAACCATTTTAAATTGGGAATTGGCTGTAAAATCGCTGGAGAAAAAAATATCATTCAAATGACTGGAACAGAACACAGAAATTGTAAAGAGAAAGGCAGGGAATAAAATAGGCGATCCAAGTTTCTATTACACCTCCGGGAATGACAAAACATCTAACCACAAACTGAAATCTGTGCTATTTGGCAAGTCAATGGAAAATTAATGATGATTTTGCTTTTTAAGACGTCCCAGTTGCAGTATTTAATGGCACGAAAGAAAGCATGCCAGGAAGTTCAGCTGTCAGCAGAGCTGGAATGACCATGGTCAAAATGATACCACCGACTATATCGGCATATCTGTCTGGCAGTAACTGAGGGAACCTTCATAGCTGTTGCATGGACATCTGTGGCAAACCTACAGAGACGGCAAAGCTCTCCACCATGCTCAATCTTTATGCCTCTTCTTTGCTTTAGATTGTCATCAGACAATCTGCATCATTAACTAACGTGCTGGCTGCAAAGATAACTGAGCCGGACTCTCAAATTTGACCACGTTGCTTCACCTTCTGCGCACTGGAATTGCACAGAGCTCCCTCGTCAATCACACCCTTGGGGGATGTGCTGAGCAAGTGTTGGTGACTGGGCACCGGGGGGGCATGAACCAGGTCAGCCCCACACAGACTTGCCAGGAGACTTCACACTACCTGCGAAATTATTACAATTGCTTATATTTGCTATTCATGATTATGTTCTAATACCTGGGATTGCCAATGCACAGATGGACAATTCCATTTGTAAATCTGCATAAGAAAATCTCTCTACCACATTGAAACTGCTGTGGACCCATTGCATTTTAAAGCGATTTTCTCCCTGTTATTCAGCTTCCAGCCGTGTCTTGTGCTGGTAAATTTCTGATTTTGCAAGAGTAGTTTCTGTAAATGATTGTTAACAAATCTGCATCTAGTTCAGGAAATTTTAATACAGACTAAAGTCAAGAAAAACTGATTTGCATTTCATTTACCATATAATAAAATAATTCACGCTGTATCGCATGTCACTGATGTGAATTTTTCTGGTGTGGATTATCTCCACCCCTCCCTCCAAAATCCATTAACCCCCCCCCCGCATAATCTTGCTCTCTTCTTTTCATCTTTTCATCTAACCAATATTAGGAATGTATGTAGTGTTGACCCAAAGTATCCTGGAGTCAAGTGATAAGTTTCTGAGTTGTAATAATGACTTTTAGGTTAAAAATAAGTACTTATTTATTTAGAGATACAGCCCTTCCAGTCCAATGAGCCACGCTGCTCAGCAACCCTCCTATTTAACCCTTGCGTTATCACAGGACAATTCGCAATGACTGACTAACCTACCAACCGGTGCGTCTGTGCACCTGGAGCACCCGGAGGAAACCCACGTAGTCACGGAGAGAGCATACAAACTCCTTACAGACGGCGCCGGAATCGGATTCCGAACTTGGCCGCCCGAGCCATAATAACGTTGCGCAAGCTGCTACACTGCCACGTCGCTGCTTTTAAAGGCAAATGATTATGTAACATGAATACACGGTGCAGATTTAAAAAAAGAACTTGATATTGTGGCAAGTGATTAGAATTGCTTTTTAACTCGCTTTACCGAAATGCAGCACAAAGCAAACTAAGTTAACCAGAATACTCTCTGGATTTGTTGCTTTTTAAATATCTCTGGGGTGCCAGCATATTGCTGACGGAAAACCACTCCTTGCCTATCACTCAGGAATTGCCAGTGCTTAGCAGTTGAGGGCATGAGCATCTGGCAGATGGTTTGGTAGTCAGGCAGATAACTTCTTGAAAAGAAGCACTGAAGTGTGGAGATTAAGGATAGTCTGTCCCATCGTCAAAACTGGGCCCTGTCCCAACAAGGGATATTTTCTGACAAATGCTTTGCTCTCATGCTGTTTCAGCACACATCCAAAGTCCACCTGAGCTCTGCAGATGACAGACCAATTAAATAAAAGTTCACAGTCAATATAGATCAACCAGAAGATTAGAATATCAATTAGTACTTTCTCTGACTGAAGCCTGTTTAGAATTCTTCTGCTTCGATGCTGGGAAGCAACACAACTGGCACTAATCTAATTACTAAATTTCTTGAAGAAGGCTGTAATAATTACCTATACGTAGAATAAGTTAAAAACTCGCCATTGGCAAGCTATAGTTTCTTTTGCTTATTTATGAGAAACTTACAACCCCATAAGTACAACTATTCTGCACTGTGTCTCAATAGATAATAAAAATAATAATTTTAAAATGCTTAACGTGTTATTGCTTTGTTCATGGTGCCTGGTAGGGAGTGTTCATCCAATGCTCCTTGCTTTGACTAGAGAGCAGTTTGCTAATATTGGATGTTTCACCCCAAATTTCAGTAGATGGGGTGGCATGGTAGCATAGTGGTTGGCATTGTGCTGTTACGGTGCCAGCTGTAAGATCAGGGTTAAATTCCTGCTGCCATCTGTAAATTATCCTGGTGAATTCACGCCCACATCCCAGAGCAATGATAAGGGTTAGTAAGCTGTGCACTAGAAGCACGGTGGCCCAACACAAGCCTCACTGATTGGACGCAAAACGACACAGTTCACTGTATGTTTTGATGTACGTGTGTAACTTAATCTAATCTAGTCTAGTTTGACAAAAGGAAGGATTTGAGTGCAATTTAAAATCCTGTGTAATTTCTCATTCAGATCTGGATTCAGGGACAAGAAAAAGACCAAGAAATAGGAGGCATTACAAAGAATGCATAAAAAGGGATTCTTCGCCCTTTACCTTTTCCACCAATCACCTCCCAGATTCTCATTTCATTTCCCCCCATCCATCTACCTTTGCCTCACCTTGCTTCACCTATCAGCTGGCAGCCTGTGCATTGTTCTCTCTCTCTCTCTCTCTCTCTCTCTCTCTCTCTCTCTCTCTCTCTCTCTCTCTCTCTCTCTCTCTCTCTCTCTCTCTCTCTCTCTCTCTCTCTCTCTCTCTCTCTCTCTCTCTCTCCCTCTCTCTCTCACTCCCTCTCTCCCTCTCTCCCTCTCTCCCTCTCTCCCTCTCCCTCTCTCCCTCCCTCTCTCCCTCTCTCCCTCTCTCCCTCTCTCCCTCTCTCCCTCTCCCCCTCCCACCCCACCCACCGTCTTATTCTGCCTTCTTCCCCCTACCTTTCCAGTCCTGATGAAGGGTCTTGGCTGAGACTTCGATTAGATGCTGCCTAATTTGCTGAGCTCCTGTAGCATTTTGTGCGTGTGTATGTGTGTGTTACTTTGGATTTCCATCATCTGCATTAACTCTTGCATTTATACTGTGCCTTACTATAGTAAAACACACAGGAAACTGCCATCTCTCTTTAGACTGTTGCCTCGTTCAGTGATAATTAGTTCAATTAATAGTGTAATTAGTTATCCACGTTATTTTTGCGATCATGTATTCTCTGTGGAGAAAAAAAAACAACCAGTTTCAGAATACTGTGTCACTTCAACATTTGCCCGTGCTTCTCCAGGCACCAGGTTGAACTTTCAAACCGAGACCCTTCATCGGTACTGGAGAGGAAGGGAGAAAGAAATTGTTTATTGCTTTCTGTAGATGTTTCCTGACCTTTTGAGTTCCTCCAGCATTTTGTATGGGTTATCTGTGTTACGTTTTGTAACTTCGAAGCATTAAACTAATTCAAAGAAAGACACGGCAGCCTGAAACGTAGGTGCAACTTTGCTCTTACTTTAAGCGAGGCATGCACATAGCATGTGATAGTGTGATGATGTCTACAATTAATGTACTTTTACACATAACCTGTAATTAATTATTAAAACAAAGAATAATTAATCAAGCAATACGTATACCAGATTACTCAAATATTATTGAAATATTGATTGCATAACATTCTGGATTTCCTGCGTTTGTAGAATCTCATGTGTATGTTTATAAAAAGGGAAGTAAATTTAATTGTTCAGTCTCTTAACAAAATTGGAATGAATAGCAATAATGTAGTTCAGTCAGAGACTGACAGCTGTCCGTCAGGTGATTAAAAGATGGTAAATAAAGATGAGATTGATGCACCATCAATAACTCTCTCTGAGACATGAAGGCGAGATATTGACTTTTATTGACTGGAAGAAGGAACAACCAGTGAGTGACCACCATACTACATCCTGGAGACTGAGAGGCCGGGCTCAGGCCTCAATCGCCTTTATACAGGGGTCTGTGGGAGGAGTCACAGGAGCAGTCAGCAGGGGGCGTGTCCAGACAGGTGTATGTAATTCACCACAGAGATGCACACCGTGATTTGATGGAATGACAGAGGTGTCTCAAAGTGCCCCCGTTCCTCCTCATGGACAGGAAAGCTCTGCAGAAATTAGTTATGATTTTCGTGTGATGAAGTGCAGTGTGGTTTTGCTTAACAGAGATCTATTTCAGATGCTCTGCAACGTGTGTGAGGCATGACATTGCCTGCCATTTACTTCCATATTGTGCTTAGTGCACGGCAGCTAGTTCACTTCAGAAGATCGTTGTCATGGAGTACTGACTTTTGACCCTCACGGTGCAGACTCAGAAATACTTTATGACATCACCTGCCTTATCTAAAGCACTATTTAAAACCAGATGGGCATATCTGTTGCTCTTATCTTCCATTGACAGCATATCTGACCTTTGATCCCGGACTTCCTCTTCCCATCACTCGGAAGGGTTACTTCACTTGTAACTACCCAACTGCCAGGAGCACAGCTTTGGTTCACGAAATGGTGTGTGCGAAAATCCTTCAGAAGCAGCCACCAATGATTTCTACATTCCTTTCCACTTTTCCAACAGGCGAGGACATCATTGTACAGGCAATGCCCAGGTGTTTTTCGTATGTGCTGGACGTTTAAATAAATCAATCTCTATTGATTGTACACTGTGTACTCTTTCCTGTCTACATAATGGGAAGCAATACACTCTGCCTCTCAGAAATGCAATCTTTTTATTTATTGAGATACAGCACAAAACAGGCCCTTTGAGCCATGCCTCCCAGCAATCCCCCAGCCTAATCCTAGCCTAATCACAGGACAATTTACAATGAACAATTAACCTACCAACCAATACATCTTTGGACTGTTGGAGGAAACCAAAGCGCCCGGAGGAAACCCACGCGGTCATGGGGAGAACATACAGATTCCTCACAGTCAGCGTAGAGAATTGAACCCGATCACTGGCACTGTAAAGTGTTGTGCTAACCACTACATTACTGTGCCTCCCTCTTGTTCAAGTGAACAATTCCCTTGTTAAAATGAACAGTAAGGTATTATGTTTCCTGCATAGAATATTACCATTTGTAATTCTGAGCATCAGGAACCACTGTTTCCTCTCCCTGGTTGCAGTAAGAAGGAAATCACTGCAATATTATTTTTCTGTGAATGTTCTCTTTGAACCCTTTGTATTACTTCTTAAAAGTGCTAGTATTGTCTCTCAAGTAACATCAACTAACGAGCCAACTTTAGTCTACTCGAACTTTCCTGTGAAATCGATTCTCTTCATTTGGAGCCTGGGCTCTTCTAAAGATTTATGTTTAGGTAGATCAATTCCAATCTATCACAGCCTGAGCTATGAAAGTCACTACTTCCCTAGCACATCACAGGGTTGAGAAACTTAACCCTTTTAGGGAAGAATCATCATTTAGAAATGATCGCCCAAGTTGGTGTGGTCTTCCGTTGATTCTGTTATGGTTATTATTCGATGGATTTATTGAGTATGCCCTCAAGAAAACGGATCTCGGGATTGTATGTGATAACACAAAGTGCTTTACTAATAAATTTACTTTGAACTTTGCAGCTTGTAGGAGACAGGTCAATATTTTCTCTATGGCCAAGATTGGAAAAAGCTGTTCTGTCAAATAAAATGCAAAAATTAAAAGTTCAAAGTACATTTATCATCAAAGAATGCATACTTTGTACAACCTTGAGATTTGTCTCCTCACAGGCAGTTACAAAACAAAGAAACCCAATAGGGCCCATTTCAACAAAAGAAGACCATTGAACACTCAATGTGCAGAGAGAGAGAGAGAGAGAGAGAGAGAAAAAAAATCAAACAACCAATAAAGAAAGCAAGCAGCATTCAGAAATGAAGTTCTTAACACCAGGCATCTCTGTAGTCAATTCTGAAGTCCACAGAAGCCGATTCAGAAGGCTTCAGTCCAGCTCGAGGTTGAGCAAGCCCAGCAGAGCTAAGACCTAAAGCTGGCCGTCTCTCGCCTCTGACCCCAACACCCCAACCATTTCGATATGGCTGGGCACTTAAATTTAGCACAAGGAAACAGTATTTATAGGGAACATAAAGGGGCTACAGAGAGATAGAGATAGGTAAAATAAGTGAATAAAAGTCAAGTCTGAAATTCTCTATTTGGGCAGGGGAAATAAATTTCAGTGGCATGGTAGAATAGTGGTTAGTGTAATGCTATTACAACACCAGGGTTCAGCTGTTGAAAGGAGGTCGTATGTTCTGCTCATGATTGCTTGGGTTTCCTCTGGGTGCTCTGGTTTCCTCCCACATTCAAACGACGGATGGGTTACGGTTAGTAAGAGTGGGTATGCTATGTTGGTAGGGCGACATTTAAGCCCCAGCTCCAGCACATGTTCAGACATATTGATCCAAGCATTGCAATTCACTGTACATGTGACAAATAAAGCTAATTTCTTTAATCTCCATTTTTTTATGGTCAATATTAGAAAAGAGAGCTCTGTCAAGTCTTTAGCATTATTTAAGATGGCGACTGAGGGATACAGATTGGTAGAGTTAGTGTTCAAAATTCATCTGAAATTCTTGATTTTGGCAGGTAAATAAGTGCATATTGTGGAAAAGGTGAGTCTGCAGATTGGCAGGTGCAGAAAATAATTAAGAAAGTTAACAGGGTGTTAACCTTGTTGCTAAGGAAACAATAGAAATGTTCAGGACTGATGAAGTGTCTCGGCCCGAAATGATAAATAATTTTCCCCTTCCATAAATGCTGTCCGACCTGTTAAGTTCCTCCAGCATTTTGAGTGTGTTGACCTGGACTTCCAGCATCTGGAATAGAGAAATTGTAATATTCTACATGTTTGAATTCTGGAGATTGCCCAATGAGGAAAGAGAGTAAATAGGTTGGGTTTATAGTATATAGAACAGGGTTTCCTAACACGTTTTTACGCCATGGACCCCGGCTGTTAACTGAGGGGTTGGGAACCCTGGTTTAGGAGAATGAGAGGTGATAAAGTATTCTTATGGGCTTGACAGAATTCACACAGAGGTGATGATACTCCTGGTTGGGATGTCTAGAAATAAGTCTCACTGTCTCAGATAAAGGATCAGCTCATTTACTTAAAACAGCACGGAAAGAGGCTATTTGTCAAGCACGTGCTGGCTTCCAGTTTGAGAACACACTTCGTTTTCTTAGCTTGAAGACGTGCTCATCCATTTTCCTTTATTTTTTCCCACTTCTCTACAATATTGGGTAATTCACAGTGGCCAGTTAACCTGCCAGCATGTCTTTGAGACGGGGGAGGAAGCCGCAGTATCTAATGGAAACTCCCACAGTCTCAGGAAGAAGGTGTAAATGCTAAGTGTCAGGATAAATCCTGGGGCCTTGGAACAAAGAGACAATAATACTACTTGCTGTTCCACTGCACCACTTGACAGAACTTGCTTAGCCCTCTGCTCTACTCTCTCTACACCCATGACTGTGTGGCTAGGCAAGCTCAAGTGTCATCTATAAATCTGCAGATGGTACTGTTGTTGGCAGAATTACAGATGGTGATGAGAAGGCATACAGGAGCGAGGTACATCAGCTAGTTGATTGGTGTTGCAGCAACAACCTTGCACTCAGAGTCAGTAAGACCAAAGAACTGATTGTGGATTTCAAAAAAGGATAAGACGAGGAAACACAAACTAGTCTTCATGGAGGGATCAGAAGTTAAAAGAGTGAGCAATTTCAAGTTTCTGAGTGCCAATATCTCTGAGAAGCTATCCTGGACCAACATATCAATGCAGCTACAAAGAAGGCATGAGAGCAGCTATATTTCATTAGAAGTTTGAGGATTTTGTATGTCACCAAAAGCACGTGGAAATTTCAACAGTTGTACTGTGGAGGGCATCCTAATTGGCTGCATCACAATCTGTTTGTGGGATGGGGGATCGGTCTACTGTACAGGATCGAAATAAGCTGTGGAGAGTTGTGAGAGTCAGCTCGATCAAGGGCACTGGCCTCCGTAGTATCCAGGTCATCTTCAAGGAGCGATGGCTCAAAAAGGCAGCATCCATCATTAAGGACTCACATCACCTAGGGCATGTGATACTACCATGAAGGAAGAAGTACAGAAGCCTGAAGGCACACATTCAGGAACAGCTTCTTCCTCTCTTCCATCCAATTTCTGAACATTACCTCATTACTGTTTTGTTTCTATTTTTGCACTACTTATTTAACTAGTTAATATATATACTTACTGTAATTCACAGTTTTATGTATTAGTATGTATTGATTTGTACTGCTGCTGCAAAGACAATAAATTTCATGACATATGCTGGTGATATTAAACGTGATTCTGATTTTGAATATATTTCTCCCCTCAAAAGAGCATGTACCTTTGGACTTCTCTCCTTAGAGGGTGGTGAAACTCACTCCATAAGCATATTCAAGGCAGTGATCGATAGAATAGCGATATTATGGGAATACGGTCCCAGAATTGATTGATGCATTGCTGGTCATTTGTACAGTCCTGAACAGATTGGAAGGTTGTTCATGTTGTCCCACTATTAGAGTGTAAGTTGAAGGGTTGACATTGAGAAACAAAGGTCAGGAGTATTTCTTTCTTTCTCCCTAGGCCTCCTGTCCCATGATCCTTTCCTTTCTCTAGCTGTATGTCCCTTTTGCCAATCAACTTTCAGGCTCTTGGCTTCATCCCTCCCCCTCCTGTCTTCTCCTATCATTCCGGATCACCTCCTCCCCCTCCCACTTTCAAATCTCTTACTATCTTTTCTTTCAGTTAGTCCTGATGAAGGGTCTCGGCCTGAAACGTTGACTGTACTTCTTCCTATAGATGCAGCCTGTCCTGCTGCGTTCCACCAGCATTTTGTGCGTGTTGCAGGAATATTATGGGTCTTTTTCTGAGTGGCAGGCGGTGACTAATGGCATCAGGGTTCACTTCAAGGATTCCAGCTATTCATGGTATACATTAAGGATGAGAAGTGGGAGTTGAATGTCATCCAACCAATTTACAGATGACACAAAGTTGGGTTGCACCTTTACTCCCTTGGGAGGTGTAAGTCATAATCGAGCACTTTAACCAACTACGAGGTACCCCGACTGGTTGCATCATGGTCTGGTGTAGCAATTCGAATGCACCAAAATGTAACAAACTGTAGAGAGTGGGACTATTCATTACTGAGTCTGCACGCTATCACTGCCTCAGCAGCGGAGATCGTTATTGCAACTTCGTCTTTGTAATGCTATTATCACCCCATTGAGCGCCGATTCCGTTGGTGTTCTCTGTCCAGGGACTGCAGAGTGTGCATCAGCCCCGAATCAGTTAAGTTTCACTCTGTACCAATTCTCTCAGCTCTTGCCGCTCGCCCAGTCTGGCATTTATGTCCTTCAGCAATAAACAAAACTGGTCCATGGTGAGACTGGTCATTGACACGTTTCCTTCTTGAGGTCAAATTAGAACATGGAGCAAATTAGATTGCCATGGTAGCATAGCTGGTAGTGCACCACTTCACAGCTGTACGATTGGTGTTCGATTCCAGCCACTGTCTGTAAGGAGTTTGCATCTATGTCCTGGAGGAATAAGCAAAACTGGTCCATGGTGAGGTTCTGCGCCCTTGAACTCCTTAATACTTCTTCTAAGTAATATTAAGCAAGGTTCCATCAGCTGAGGTCATGGTTAGTCCAACACTTTACAGTGTCAACGGTAAGATAGGGGTTGAATTCCCGCCACTGTCTGTGAGGAGTTGATACGTTCTCCCCGTGACCGTGTGGGTTTCCTCCAGCTGCTGCAGTTTCCTCCCACAGTCCGGCTGGTGACAGAAGCATGGGGAGTCTTGCAGGTTTTCCAGCACAATACAAGCTGATTTGATATGATGCATTTCACTGTATGTTTCAATGTACAAATGACAAATAAAGCTAATCTTTATCTTTAAATGGTAATTAATAATCAATTTTCTTGCTGGTGTTTGCCTGTTCTTCTGATCTCCTCCCACTAACCGTTCAAAATTCAAAGGTAAATACCTATGTGTCACCATACACTACCCTGATATTCATTTTCTTGCAGGCATTCACAGAGTGGAAACCAGACACCTATTGAAGCAACAAAAATGTCCTGGAAACATCTGGTAGGTCAGGCAACATCTGCAGAATGAAAAGCAGAAGACATGATAACTTTATATATTAATTCTGCTTTGTCTCAGCTTTCCAGCATCTGCAATGTTTAAAATTTATTGTTTAGTAAGGGGATCAGAAGGGGAGAAGGCAGGAGAATGGAGTTTAGAGGGATAATAAATCAGCCATGATGGAATAGTGATTAAGACTTGATGGGCTGAGTGGTCTAATTCGGCTTCTGTATCTTATGGTCTTATATTCTTTTGGACTAATAAGGCTAATTTTTAACCTCTTTGTTCCATTCATGCTATAGCAGCGGAGGAACTTCCACCTTGGGTAGAGGTTGCTTCTTTATTGCTGGTCTGAAATGCATTAAGTCAGATATTTCTTGATCACTAAGAGCAAAAGTTAATGTAAGCAGAGCAATGTACCATAGATGATACAGATTTAATGACTCTGATTGCTGAATCATCAAAGACAAGCGATTGTAGGAAAATGGTAATACTTCCTCATTAGCATTCTATCTCATGAAGTGCGAGATCAGATTTCAAAAGATGTAAATGGAATTTGAAGGTTTCCCATGACATTAAATCACAGATTCTGTTACTTAGATTTAGTTCTGTCTAGAGATTGAAATGTGGATTGATAATGCACATCATCCATCTATAGCTCATCATGAAACTTTGCAAGACAGTTTCAACCAAAGGTCTTGCAAATTACCAAGCTATATGAGAAATATATTTAAAGTGCATTTTAATCCCTTGTGTACTGGTTCTAATTTGGCTATTTTAAGCACAGTGCTAATTTATGCCATGTCTTATTGTCTTCCTACAATGCTCCACTTACATACTTTTGCAGGGGCTCGAAGGATTCAAGGGGAAAAGGAGGGAGGAAAAGGGAATGGTGAGTGAAGGGTAGAGGGGCATGGAAGAGGATGGAGCTGAGAAGGAATTTGGAAGGGGAAAGAAGGTTGGGGGAGGTTGGCTCTAGCCTTTTCTCAGTGGAAGGTGCAAAGCAGGAGGCCAGAGCATATCCTCCAATACAGTTACCAATGAGTGGGAAAGGTATGGCTTACAATAGGAATATATGGCACAGGAGCAGACTTGGGCCATTCAGCACATTACCTCTGCTCTTGCCTTTCAATCATGGGTGATTTATTATCCCTCTGAACCCCATTCTCCTGCCTTCTCCTCATTGCATTTTTAATTGGAGAGCTACTTTGCCAACCCTGGAGAATAGGTACTGGAATGGGTTCTGGAGAATGGGGGGTGGGTGCTTCCTGGGGACATAGTGAATGTTGCTAGATTGAGGAGGCCAGAGAGAGCAAATAATAGTTGAGGGTATGAGGTAGAAGATTGAGGGAATGCAATGTTGTTGTTGAGGAAACCAGACAGGCAGAGTGTATAGTTACATTTTTAATGGGTGGACCGGCCAGGAGAAAATATTCTTCTTCCCCTTAGAGCACAGGCAGTGTGAGATTCTATCCGCCTTCTGGTTTTCTTAACCCCTCTGATGCTTATACACCTGAGGCATGAGACACAGTGCTGAAGATGAAGAAACTGTGACTTTACGTCATGGGACTGTGAAAATGAGTTCAACAGAGTGGCTTGGGATCAATCCCTTTATTCATCTTTACTGGTTTAACACAAGCTGCTGGATGAACCCAACAGGTCAAGCAGCACCTATGGAAGAAAATAGACAGTTGGGAGTTTGGGTCGAGGCCTTTGATAGTTCTTAAGAGCACAAGACCATAACACAGAGGAACAGAATTAGGCCATTCAGCCCATTGAATCTGCTCCCCCATTCCACTCAACTCCAATCACCTGACTTCTCCCCGTAACTTTTGATGCCCTTACTAATCAAGAATCTATCAACCTCCATTTTAAGTATACCCAATGACTTGGTTTCCACAGTTGTCTTTGGCAAAGTGCTCCACAGATTCACCATCCTCTGGCTAAAGAAATTCCTTCTAATCTCTTCTCTAAATCGACATCCTTATATTCTGAGGCTCTGCCCTCACGTCCTAGACTCCTCCACTATGGGAAACGTCCTCTTCACTCTATGCAGGCTATTCAATATTCAACAGGTTTCAAAGATATCTCCCCCTTTGCATTATTCTTCTAAATTCCAGTGAGTACGGGCCTAGAGCCATCAAATGTTCTTCATTCATTAACCCTTTCATTTTTATGAACCTCCTCTGAAGTGTCCTGACCCAAAATATCGATTGTCCACTTTCCACAGACACTGCCTGACCTGCTGAGTTCCCCCATCCTTTACTGTTAGCTCCAAGTCCCAGCATCCATGCTCTTTGCTATGGAGGTTCCAGTGCACATTATTAAAATGGGCTACAGAAAGTTGTAGGTTCAGCCAGCTCCATAATGGGCACAGCTCTCCTCACTATTGAGGACATCTTCAAAAGGTGATACCTCAAGAAAGCGGCACCATCATTAAGGACCTTTACCATTTGACTCATGCTCTGTTCTTATTATTTTCTCTGTTCTCCATCAGAGAGAAAGTACAGGAGTCTGAAGACCCACATTTAATATTTAAGGAATAGTTTCTTCCCCTCTGCCATCAGATTTCTAAACAGTCCATGAATCATGAATGCTACTTCACTATTTCTTCTCTGCACTATTAATTAATTTATTTTTGTAACTTATAGTACAACAAATTTCACAATATGTCAGTGATAATAAATCTAATTCAGATTCTGATTCTGAAAGAAGGTTTAATATTTGATTAAGATTTGTTACCTACTGTCTCAATATCTTCTGCCTGTTGTGCTTAATAGTTTTGTCCCACTATTTGGGCTCAGTGATAAATCTGAGGTTGGAATTGCAGACTGATCATAAAATTCCTACTTGGCACATTGCAGGCATGCAGGTTGAATTCCAATACTTGCATAATCTAATTAACTTCAGTTCTGGGTAAGCATTGACATTGGTTGTTTTCTGAAGTAGTTGAGGTATTGTTTGACTGGTCAGTTCTGAACAACTTACTCATTTGCAGTACTTGGCAAACTCCTGATGAGGTATCCTCTGCATTGGTGAGACCCGACGTAAACTGGGGGACCGCTTTGTCGAGTGCCTTCGCTCCATCTGCCAAGAGTGGAACTTCCCAGTGGCCAACTACTTTAATTTCCATTCCCTTCCAACATGTTGGTCCATGGCTTCCTTCTTTACCATGAGAAGCCACTCTCAGGGTGGATGAACATCACTTCATATTCCGTCTAGGTAGCCTCTAACCTGACGGCACAGACATCAATTTATTCTTCTGGTAATTTTTTCCTTCCCCCCTTCTCTCTTCTTCTATTTGCCCACGCTGGCCTCTTCTCTCTTCTCACCAGCCTATCACCTACCTCTGGTGCTGCTCCTCCTTTCCTTTCTCCTACAGGCTGCTCTCCCTTCCTACCAGATTCCTACTTCTCTAGGCTTTTATCTTTCCCATCCACTGGGCTTCACATTTCACCTTCTAGTTAGTCCTTCCCCTCCTGTTACCTTTTTATTCTGGGGCTTTCTCACTTCTTTTACAATCTGGAAGAAAGGGTCTCGGCCTGAAATGTTGACTGTTTATTCATTTCTATAGATACCGCCTGACCTGCTGAATCCCTCCAGCATTTTGTGTGTGTTGCAGTAGAGTGGTTTTGCTGCTTCTAATTTCACACATTCTGAGTTTATTATTCCTTAAGAAGTAAAAGTTATTCCTTCTCTAATGTCTTTCAATTTGTTTCAACACAGGAGTAAAGTGAATTTGCCAAGTTGTACCTATTTTTAAAGGAACTTAAGTCACAGTAGAATAGGTGGCAAGGAAAGATTCCATAACCTCTGGATATAAAGGAGGAGGTGTTCAGTTTCCACTCTCGAGTCCAGGGCATGATCGCCCCAAAGTCAGAATCGGGTTTATAAGCAGCATTACATTCTCCAGTGCAATGAGGACAACGTGTAATATTGTAAGTGGTGTCGTCTTTCAGAATCAAAACCTGAATTAGGTCTACTATCACTGACATGTATCATGAAATTTGTTGTGGCAGCAATACACTACGATACGTAATAATATGATAAGTTACAAAAATAAATAAGTTAGTAGTGCGAAAGAGGAATAGTGAGGTAGTGTTCAAGGTTCATGAATTGATCAGAAATCTGATGGTAGAGGGGAAGAATCTATTCCGAAAACATTATGTGTGGGTCTTCAGGCTCGTGTACCTCCACCCTGATGATAGTAATGAAATAAAAAGGGCATGTGTCAGATGGCTTTCCTAGAGCATCAACTTTTGAAGAATCCCTCAGTGGCAAGGAAGATTGCGTCTGTTATGGAGCTGGGTGAGTCTACAACTTTTCTGCAGCCCCCTTTGATCCTGTGCATTGGAACCTCCAGAGCAGGCAGTCATGTGACAGAATGATGACAACAGACAAAATGCTGAACCTTGACCCTGACTGCCTGATCAATTTTATCATCAAAGTATGCACTACCTCACCATATCCTACCCTGAGATTCATTTTCTTGTGGGCATTCATAGCAGATACAAAGAAACATAATAGAATGAATGAAGAACCACACACAAAGGTATACAAACACCCAGCATGTTGACAAATTGGGCAAATACAAAGAAAAACAAAATAATAATAACCAATAAACAAGCAATAAATAATATTGAAAACATGAGTTGGAGCATCCTTGAAATTGAGTCCACAGGGGTTGGGGAATCAGTTCAGTGTTGGGGTGAGTGATTCACACTGGTCCAGGAACTGGTTCCTAGATGTGAAGTCTGATGTGGGGGGGTCACACTATATATAGTGTGGTTAAGGGTGAAAGGTGAAAAGTTTAAGGGGAACATGGGGGAAAATTCTTCACTTAGAAGATTGTGAGAGTGTGGAATGAGCTGCCAGCACAAGTGGTGCACGCAAGCCTGATTTCAACATTTAAGCAAAGTTTGGATAGATACATGGATGGTGGAGGTATGGAGGGCTGATTTCCTGGTGCAGGTTGAAAGGAGTAGGCCGCTTCAATAGTTTCAGCATAAACTAGATGGGCTGAAGGAGCTGTGTCTCTGCTGTACTTTTTTATGACTCTGTGTTTGTATTTTACTGATATCTTATATGTGCATGCTGTCTTGTAATTGCGAGTGTTGCTTGCTTACAGCCGCTAGGAGAGAGGTGTCAGAACCAGCGCACTCCAGTGGGGATGGGGTGACGCGGTATCCAGGCTGGTATCAGTGCTGCCCCCCACTGTTGGCTCGGCAGAAGACAAGCTGTATTGTGGTCGACTGCAGATTTCTGAGGCATTCATGGTTTGGGACTGGACGGTTATGTTTGTGTGGTTGTATCTTGCTGATATCTTTATGTGCTTGCTACCTTGTATGTGCTATGTGCGCTTTGTGCTGTGTGTGACTGTTGGTACAGTGTTTTGCACCTTGGCCCCCAAAGCAACACTGCCTTGTTTGGCTGTAGTCAAATGACATTTATACTTGATTTGAACTGAATTGAATTGAACCTGATGGTTGTAGGGTAATAACTCTTCCTGAACTTTGTGGTGTGGGACCTAAGGCTCCAATACCTTCTTCCCGATGGCAGCAATCAAAAGGAGGTCTTGGAGTTTTAGGTCACACACCACCACCAGACTTCAGGATGAGAAAATGCTGGGGCATTGTAGCAAACAAAAGCACTGGAGTTATCTTCATTGTGTTGGCTTGATCTGGTCATTATCATACAGATCTCGTTGGATGCTCTGTGCACAAATGTCTGCTGCATTTCTGACATTACAACTTTGATTACAGTGGCCACACAGTACTAGAGAATTGACAGGGCCATAAGCTCAGAGAAGAAGTCAATTCAAACACTAAATTAGCAAAATCTAACTGTGGCTGCACAGAAACTGGCTTATTCGTGTTTAGTTGGGTTGAATCCTATTCTAAGTAAAGAGCCATTTTCAGCAAATCACAATGTTAAATATACATTATTCCCAGAAAGATTTGTAGTCATAACATCTTACAAATTAGCTATTTAAAACAACATTAATCATTTATATATTTTTCTGATTCATGTATTATTTTTCAGTTAAGAACTATTTTTGTCAAATATTTCTTGTCTCCTAAATCTCCAGCACTACCTAAAATTTTCTTAGGATACAACTCACTGCGTTAAGGACAATCATGTGTTACTGCAGATATTTATTAGCCAATAAATTAATCTTCAGCTTTTAATCTTTTAAATCCTGATAATGAATGTCTGAGAGTATCTTTCCAAAGTTAATGAGTCCCAGTCCCAGTCAAACTGAGTTCTGTTAATAATTTATTCACAAAGGGAGAGCCTGTACCAGATGTTCCTCTATAGTAAATCAGTGTTCACACTGACTTGCCTTAGTCATTTTTAACCTTATCGGTTGACACCAGCTGAACAGCCAAGGTTATTTATCCCCGTTCAAGAGCTTCAGGTTACAAAGAAAGTAAAAAAGAGAGTAAAAAAGGAAAAAAAAAGCAAAGACTTCCTTTATTTAACTGAAGCTCTTGAATTTATACTTAAGACAAATTAACTTCTGATTTAATGCGTCAGTGTGTAATTACGCTGTTTAAATTTGTTCCATTGTGAAATCTGACGATTCCTTCCAAGAAGCTGACTTCAATGGTAAAATATGGTTTTATTTGAGTTTGTACAATTAATTAATGAAACAGCTTTGATGCTCTCATTCATTCTGAATGGCTTTTAATCCTGAATTATGTTGATTGGGATTCATCTGCACTGGGAGGTTGGGGAGTGCTCTGTTTCTGCCATTGAATAATTCTCCATCAAGACCTCAAACGTGAGTGGTCTGGCATTATACCTCCCATACTTAATAAAGCGGACACTGAGTGTATGTTTGTGGCTTGCTGCTGCTGTAGCAGACCACAAACAAACAACTTCAAGGTTTCAATGTTTTTTGCGTTCAGAGATGCTCTTTTGCACACCACTGTTGTAATGCATGTGACATTATTTGAGTTACTCTCGCTTATCAGTTTGAACTGGTCTGGTCACTCTCCTTTGACTTCTCCCATTAACGAGGCATTTTTGCCCCCAGAACTGCCGCTCCCTGGATGATTTTTTTGTTTCTTGCACCATTCTCTGTAAACCGTAGAGACTGTTGTGCATGAAAATCCCAGATCAGCAGTTTCTGAGATACTCAAACCACCCCGTCTACACCAACAATGGTCAAAAGTCACTTAGACCAGATTTCTTCCCCATTCTGAAACTAGGCCTGAACAACTGAACCTCTTGACCGCATCTGCATTAAGTTGTTACCACAGAATTGGCTGACTAGATATTTGCATTAATGAGCAGGTGTACAGGTGTACCTAATAAAGTGGCCACCGAGTGTATTCTTAGACATTAAATTATACAGTATGCAAACATTTCTTGAATCTTTTGCATCAGTCTATACTTTAATGATGAGAAGTAAGAAGTGGCGGGATTTACCTAGTTGTCTGATTTGTACCCTGCATCTAGGATTGAAGCTGAGACCTCAAACTTAATTTCTTGTACAAAGCAAGGTAATGCTGACTAGTACAAGTTAGGAATTCCAAGCCGGGGCCTAACTGGAAACACATTTGCCTGCAGTGAATTGATTGACATCTGGACAACACATTTTCAGCTTCCTTGAAGTTTTGAAGGATGAGAGAAATATTTAATTCATAGACTAATATAACACTGTAGCTGGTCGGTGGGCCACTGTCTCCATGCTGACCATCAAGTGCCTCACTACGCATGAGAAACTTTGCAGATGCTGGAAATCCAAAGCAACAAACACAAAATGCTGGAGGAGCTCAGAGGGTCAGGCAGCATCCATGGAGATAAGCAAAAAGTCAATGTTTCAGGACAACATCTTCTTCTGGAAGGGTTCCCAACCTTTTTTATGCTACGGAGCCCTCCCAATAACCAACTCAGTGGACTCCAGGATATTATTAGTCCCATTTACCCGCACTTTTTTCATAGTCTCACTACGCCTTAATGACTCATGGTCTCATGCAGGTGCTTCTAAATGTTGTGGGTGAACTTGTCTCCATCTCCCTCTTAGGCAGCGTGTTCTGGATTGCAACTAGAACATACTGTCTGAGAGGGTGGTAGAGGAAGGTACTAGATCTAAGGAAGACCAGAAAAAAATCTTCTTTAGATCCACATTAAACCTGATTCTGATCTTAGAAATATATGTCATGGGAAAAGGTCTCTTAATATCTGCCTCATCTATGCCTCTCCTAATTCAGCATGTTTCTATCAGGTTCCCCTATATTTTTCTGTCTCCGAGGGAGACAGGCTAGCCTGTCTCATCATAAAAGCAACATTCCATCCTGAGTAACATCCTGGCGAATCTCATCTGAACCCTCTACGTTGCAATCGCAACCTTTTGTGATTACAAAAGTAGCACACAATATTTCAGCTGAGGCCATAAGACCATAAGACATAAGAGCAGAAGTTGGCCATTCAGCCCATCGAGTCTGCTCCACCATTTCATCAAGCTGATCCTGGAAGCCATTCAACCACATACACCTGCCTTCCCACCAGATCCCTCTTTGCCCCAGCCAATCAGGAATCTTGAATATACCCATGGGCTTGACCTCCACCACAGTCTATGGCAAAGAATTCCACAGATTCACCACTCTTTGGCTAAAATAAGCTCTCTTTATCTCTGTTCTAAAAGGTCACCTCTTGATTTTGAGGCTGTGCCTTCCAGTTCCAGACACCCTCATCAGAGGAAGCATCCTCTCCATGTCCATCTTATCTGGTCCTTTCAACGCTTGGTAGGTTACAATGGGATCCCCATGCATTATTCTAAATTCCAGTGAGCACAGACCCAAAGCTGCCAAATGCTCCTCATATGTTAACCCCTTCATTCTTGGAATAATCCCCGTGAACCTTCTGTGGACCCTCTCCAAAGATAACGTATCCTTTCTGAGGTAAGAAGCACAAAACTGTTGACAACTCTCCAAGTGTGGCCTGACTAGTATCTGATACAGCTTCAGTGTTATCTCCTTGTTTTTATATTCTATTCCCCTTGAAATAAATGCCAACATTGCATTTTCCTTCTTTACAACAGTATCAGCCTGCAAATTAACCTTCTAGGAATCCCCCTCTGCACCTCTGATGTTTGAACCTTCTCCCCATTTAGATAATAGTCCGTACTGTTGTTCTTTTTACCAAAATGCATTATCATGTATTTCCCAACACTGGAATCCATCTGCCATTTTTTGCCCATTCTTCCAATTTGTCTAAGTCCTGCTGCAATTGCATTGCTTCCTCAGCACTACCTACCCCTCCACTTATCTTCGTATCATCCGCAAACCTTGCCACAAAGCCATCAATTCCATTATCCAAATCATTGACAAACAATGTGAGAAGAAGTGGTCCCAATACTGAACCCTGATGAACACCAGTAGTCACTGGCAGCCAACCAGAAAAGGCCCACTTTATCCCACTCACTGCCTCCTCCTTGTCAGCCATTCCTCTATCCATTCCAGTATCTTTCCTGTAATGCCATAGGATTTTATCTTGTTAAGCAGCCTCATGTGTGGCACCTTATCAAATGCCTTCTGAAAAGCTAAGTAAATGACATCCACTACCTCTCCTTTGTCCACCCTGCTTGTTACTTCCTCGAAGAATTCTAACAGATTTGTCAGCCAAGGTTTCCTTTAGCAGAAACCATGCTGCTTTTGACTTATTTATCATTAGTCTCCAAGTACCCTGAAACCTCATCCTTAGTAATGGATTCTAACACTTTCTCAACCGCTAGGGTTAGGCTAACTGGCCTATGGTTTCCTCTCTTTTGTCTTCTTCCTTTCTTAAAGAGTGGAGTGACATTTGCAATCTTCCAGTCCTCCAGGACCATGCCAGAATCAAGTGATTCTTGAAAGATCATGACCAATGCATCCGTTGTCTCTTCAGCAACCCCTCTCAGGACTCTGGGATGTAGTCCATCTGGCCCAGGTGGCTATCCACCTTAAGACCTTTCAGTTTGCCTAGCACTCTTTCTTTTGTAGTAGCAATGGAACTCACTTCTGCTCCTGACACTCAGAGACCTCTGGCATACAGCTAGTGTCTGACACAGTAAAGACTGAAGCAAAGTACCCTTTAAGTTCATCTGCCATTTCTTTGTCCCCATTGCTACCTCACCAGCATCATTATCCAGTGGTCCAATATTAACTCTCATCTCCCTTTTATTCTTTATATAACTGAAAAAGTTTTTTGTATATGGCTTTATATTATCAGCTAGTTTGCCCTCATATTTCATCTTTTCCCTTATTATAGATTTTTTTGTTGCCTTTTGTTGGATTTTAAAAGCTTCCCACTCACTTTTGCTATCTTATATGCCTTTCCTTGGCTTTCATGCAGTCCTTAAATTCCCCTGTCAGCCAAGGTTGCTTAGCCCTGCCATTTGAAAGCAACTTCTTCTGTGGGACATATCTATCCTGCACCTTGTGAACTATTCCCAGGAATTTCAGCCGCCTCTGTTCTACCATCATCCCCACCAGTATCCCCCTCCAATCCGGCTGGGCAAGCGCCTCGCCCATGCCTCTGTAATTCCCTTTATTTCATTGTGATACTGATACATGTGACTTGTTCTTCTCCCTCTCAAACTGCAGTATGAATTCAATCATATTATGACACTACATCCTTAGGGCTCCTTTCCATTGAGCAGAGTAATAAAATCTAGGTTATTACACAACACCCAGTCTAAGCCAGCCTTTTCCTGTGTAGGCTTGAGCAGAAGCTGCTCTTAAAAGCCATCTCATAGACATTCAACAAATTTCTTCGCTCGTGATCCGATATCAAACTGATTTCCTCAATCCTCTTGCATATTGAAGTCCCCCCTTGCAATAATGTCATTCCCCTTATTACATGCCCTTTCCAGCTCCCTTTGCAATCAACCCCACGTCTTGGCTACCATTTGGAGGTCTATATATGATTCCCATAATGGTTTTCTTACCCTTGCAGTCTTTTAAGTCAACCCACAAAGATTTGACATTCTGATGCTATGTCACCTCTTTCTAAAGATGTAATTCCATCTCTTACCAATAGAGCCACACACTGCCTTCCAAGCCTTCCTCCATGTCCTTTCGAATCACAATATATCCTTTGATGTTAAACTCCAACTATGGCCTTCTTTCAGCCACGACTCAATAATGCTCACAACGTCATACCGACCAATCTCTAACTGTGCCAAGAGTTCATCCACCTTATTCTGAATGCTACATGCATTTAAATACAACAACTTTAGTCCTGCATTCCTTGCCCTTTTCTGTGGTACAACTTAACTCTTTGCTCTGTCTGAAGTTGTACCCAATGATTGGCTGGCCTTCCTTACATTCATATTAGATATTATGTCATTTACTTATAAACCTCCTGGCTCATCCTCAGCTCTATCATCCTGGTTCCCATACCCCTACTATATTAGTTAAAACCACTCTCAACAGCTCTAGCAGCAATGATATTGGTCCCCTGGGATTCAAGTACAACTCACCCCTTTGTACAGGTCACACCTGCCTCTGAAGAGGTCCCAATGATCCAGAAATCCGAATCCTTGCACCCTGCTCCAATTCTTCCACATTCTAGTCCTATCTCACTGTCGCTTGGCCTAGGCAGCAATCCCAAGATTACTACCCTTGAGGTCCTGCTTCTCAGCTTCCTTCCTGTTTCCCTGCGTTCTGTTATCAGGGCCTCCTCCCTTTTTCTACATACATCGTTGGTACCAATATGTACCATGTTCTCTAGCTGCACACCCTTCCTTTTCAGGATATTGTGGACACGTCCAGAAACATCACGGACCCTGGCACTTGGGAGGCAAACTACCATCCGTGTTTCCTTCTCATATCCACAGAATTGTCTACCTGTCTCCCTAACTATAGAGTCCCCTATTACTGCTGTCATCCCCTTCCATTTCCTGCCCTTCTGAGCCACAGGGCCAGACTCAGTGCCTGAGGCAAAGCCACTGTTGCTTCCCCTAGGTAGGTTGTCCCCTCCAACAGTACTCGAAATGGAGTATTTATTGCTGAGGGGCACAGCCACAGCGGGGCTCTCCACTATCTGACATTCTCCCTTCCCTCTCCTGACAGTCACCCATTTACCTGTCTCCTGTAGCCTTGGGCTGACCACCTCCCTGTAGCTCCTGTCTATCACCGCTTCACTTTCCCTAACAAGCTGAAGGTCGTCGAGCTGCTGCTCCAGTTCCATAACACGTTCTCTAAGGAGCTGCACCTTGATGCACCTGGTGCAGATGTGGCTGAACTAACAGGATATAGAAGAGTGTGGCACCACACAGGCCCTTCAGCCCACAATGCTGAACCTGCCCCACAGTCAATTTAATGCTTCCCTCCCACAAAACCCTCCATTTTTCTTTCATCCATTTTCTTTCATCTAAGAATCTCTAAATGTCACTCTTGCACCTCCATCTACCACTGTCCCTGGCAGGGTGTTCTACGCACTCACCACTCTCTCTATAAAAACCTACCTCTGATGTTACACTTTATTTTCTTCCAATCCCCTTCAAATAATGCCCTCTCCTATTAGCTATTTCTCCCCTAGGAAGAAATGTCTATGGCTATCCACTCTATCAATGCCTCGTATTACCTTATACATCTCTATCAAGTGCTCTCTCATTCTCCCCCTCTAAAGTGAAAAGTCCTGATTATTAACCTAACCTCATAAGAAATGCTCCCTCTGTAAAGCTTCCACGTCCTTCCTATAATGAGGTGACCAGAACTAAACACGATATTCCATATCCCTTTGGAACGTGAGAAGTAACCCACACCTGACTGGCAGTGTTGGGAATTGAACCCCAATATTACAGTTTGCACTGTGAAGTACCATGCTGCCCCGGCTATCGCACTGCTTCATATAATTGTGCCTCACACAAATCATCAGTGTTACTACAAAAGCACATGACACATTCTTCAATATCAAGAAGGATAAGGACAATAACATCTTGGGAAGACCACCATGTCTACGTTCTTATGCGAGCCATGTATCATGCTGGAGGTGGCGTGGTGGAGATACGTCTCTACCAAAGGAGGCGTAAGGCTCTGCTTCCTTCTGCTAGCTTGCAGGTCATCCTTGGGCAAGGTGTTGCACCTGCTTATCCCCTGATCAGAGTCACATGAAGCCATGGGAGCAGGTGGTGGATGGTCGTATGAGCAGCTGGTGCATATCAAAAGTCCTGTTACGTAACCGGTGATGCCAGGCAGACAATCTCTGAGGAGTATTGGTAATGGCTGGGGTCACCCATCTTGTAAAGAAACTGCCCAGAAGAAGGCAATGGCAAAATACTTCTGTAGAAAAATTTGCCAAGAACAACCACGATCATGGAAAGATCATGATTGTTCATGTCATATGACATGGCACGTAAAGAATGAACGATATAATTCTGAGAAGGATGTCCATCAGTTCGTCATTGGTCCTTTGTTATTAATCTGCCTAGTATGATTCTGGAGTAGCTTCATCTGGAAGACTATACTGTCACAATCTGAAGACCATGTACTGAATTTCCAAGGCTCTCAGAGTTTTGTTATGAATGCAAAGAAAATAAGAAAGATTGAATTGAATTGACTTTGTTATTTACATCCTTCATATGCATGAGGAGTGAAGATCTTTACGTTAGGTCTCCAACTAAATGAGCAACGTGCAATTATAGTAATCTATAATAAATATTATGTACAACAGGATAGACAATATAACATAGAGATACAGTTGCGTCAGCATGAATTAATTACTCTGATGGCCTGGTGGAAAGAAGCTGTCCCGGAGCCTGTTGGTCCTGGCTTTTATGCTGCGGTACTGTTCCCTGATGGTAGCAGCTGGAATAGATTGTAGTTGGGGTGACTCGGGTCACCAATGATCCTTCGGGTCCTTTTTACACACTTGTCTTCGTAAGTATCCTGAATAGTGGGAAGTTCACATCTACAGATGCGCTGGGCTGTCCACACCACTCTCTGCAGAGTCCTGTGATTGAGGGAAGTACAGTTCCCATACCAGGCAGTGATGCAGCCAGTCAGGATGCTTTCAATTGTGCCCCTGTAGAAAGCTCTTAGGATTAGGGAACCAATACCAAACTTCTTCAACTGTCTGAGGTGAAAGAGGCACTGATGTGCCTTTTCCCCCACACAGCTGGTGTGTACAGACCACGAGATCCTTGGAGATGTTTATGCCAAGGAAGTTAAAGCTGTTCACCCTCTCAACCCCAGATCTATTGATGTCAATAGGAGTTAGCCTGTCTCCATTCCTCCTGTAGTCCACAACCAGCTCCTTTGTTTTTGCAACATTGAGGGAGAGGTTGTTTTCTTGTCACCACTTCTTCTTTGTAGGCTGCCTCATTAGTATTTGAAATTAGGCCAATCAGTGTAGTGTCGACAGCAAATTTAATGAGCAGATTGGAGCTGAGGGTGGCGACATGGGTATACAGACAGTAAAGGAAGGGGCTTAGTACACAACCCTGAAGGGGCACCTGTGTTGAGAGTCAGAGGGGCAGTGGTGGGGGAGCCTACTCTTACCACAACTCCTTCTAGTGCAAGCTAGCTCACTCTTGATGTATTAAAATGCCATCATTCACATTTCATTTTAAGAATTCTTTAAAGTGTTCTACAGCCATTGAGTGTAAAACCATGGAGAGACTTACAGCCAAAGCTCATACAGACTGTAAGGAGTTTGCAGGTTCTCCCCATGACCATGTGGGTTTCCGCCCACATCCCAAAGACATATGGGTTGGGGTTAGTGAGTTGTGGGCGTGATATTTTGGTGCTGGAAGCATGGATCCCTCAGCACATTCTCGGACCATGTTTGTCATTAACATAAAAGACGCATTTCACTGTATGTTTCGATGTGATGAATAAAGTTAATCTTAAGGGGCACATTTTGAAGTGTATTTCCTCTGTCAATAATGCAGCATTAACTGCATGCATTCATGTGAGAGCAATCAGATTTTTAAGAAGTATTTATTGATGGCTAACTGTTGTCTGATGCAGACAAGATCCATCACCTCTTCATCTTCAAAGTAGTAGTCGAGATCTTTAATGTACTCCTTGGAGATCTCTCGTCAAAAGGCAGCATCTCTTAGTGCAACACTCCCAATGGAGTGTCACTACTTATGTCTCCAGAGCAAGGTTCAAACACACAAGATGCTGGCCCTGAACTTTGTTACTGGGTCCATCTCAGTTTACGTAAAGCCATGGTTGAAGGGTCACATACTTCAATGCGACATACAGTCAGTGACCTCTTTATTAGGTACACCTCATTAATGCAAATATCTAATCAGCTATTCATGTGGCAGCAACTCAATACATAAAAGCATGCAGACATGGTCAACAGGTTCAGTTGTTGTTCAGACCAAATGTCAGAATGGAGAAGAAATGTGATCTAAGTAACTATGACTGTGGAGTGATTATTGGTACTAGATGGGGTAGGTGGTATATCTTGGAAACTGCTGATCTCCTGGGGTTTTCATGCACAAGTCTCTAGACTTTACAGAGAATGGTGAAAAAAACAAAAAAAAAACAGTTCTGTGGGAAAATGCCCCTTGTTAATGAGAGGCCAGAGGAGAGTGGCCAGATTGGTTCAGGCCGACAGAAAGGTGACAGTAATTTAAGTTGCTACGAGTTACAAATACTGATGTGCTGAAGAACGCCTTTGAATGTACAACATAGCGAACTGTGAAGTGGATGGGCTACAGCAATGGAAGACCATGAAGATACAACAGTGGCCACTTTACTAGGTATAGATAATACAGACCTGGGTTTCCAAGGCAATCCTATACTTAACCCATCTCTCCTCTTACCATTCTAAGTACCTTTTCATTCTTCACTCTTAAAATGGTCACCAGGCTCATGTTGATATGGTCAGATAAGCCTACTCTCCACAACCTTTGCGTCTGTTAGCTTGGGACTGCAGTGCAGAGATTAAGTTCAAACTAAAGGTGAGGTGAGGTGTTGCTGGGTCCAGCGCGAATAGTAGTGGTGCACAAAGCTCCCTGAACTGAGAAGCCAAATGCTCGGCACACCCGGTCCTTCAGCCTTTGGCCAGAAATGTGATACAAGCCCATTATTTTGATCTTAACGTTTTAAGTTAACTTCCAGCACTTACTGGTGTTTTCCATGTGTGCACCAGGGGAGGTGGAAGAGGCAGATGCATTAGGGACATTTAACAGACTCTTAAATAGGCACGTGGATGAAAGAAGATGGGAGGGCTGTGTAAGAGGGAAGTGATTGATGTTGGAGTAATTTAAAGGGTTGGCACATTGTGGGCTGAAGGGTCTGCATTATGTTACACTGTACTATGTACTATGGTCTTAAGCAAATGTATTATGGAACATAAAACATTATAGCTCAGTACAGGCTGTTCGGTCCATGATGTTGCACCAACCTTTAATGCATTCTAAGGTCAATCTAACCCTTCCCTCCAATGTGACCGTCCATTTTTCTATTATCTCTGCACCCATCTAAGAGTTTCTTAAATGCCTCTAATGCATCTGCCTCTGCCACTACCCCTGGCAGGGCATTGCACACATTCACCACTCAGTGTAAAGAACTTGCCTCTACTTTCCTCCAATCATCTTAAAGTTATGCTCCCCCTTCTGCCATGGGGAAAAAAATGTCTCTGGCTGTCCTTTACTCCTTTGCCTCTTATCATCTTTTACACATCTGTCAAATCAACTTTCATCCTCCTTCGCTCCAAAGAGAAAAGCCCTTGCCTTATCTCTAGCTTCGTAAGACATGCCCCCTCGTCCAGACAGGATCCTAGTTAATTTCCTCTGTACCCTCCCTAAAGCTTCCACATCCTTCCTATAATGAGGTGACCAGAACTGAACACAATATTCCAAGTGTGGATGAACTAGGGACGCAACACAGCACAATATTAGTTAAGATTTCTACTTTATCGATCTGTACATTATTTTTAACAAATTTATTGATATTTATTTATTTGGTGATGCAGCACGTTAATAGAGTTTTCCAGCTCATGGAGCCCACTCCATCCAATTACACCCATGTGACCTATTAACCTCCTAACTAGTACATCTTTGGAATGTGGGAGGAAACGGGAGCAGCCAGAAGAAACCCACACGCTCATGTATAAACTCCTCACAGATAGCGGCGGAATTGAACCTGGGTCACTGGCAGTGTTACAGCATTACAATACCCACAGCATTACTGTGTGCCCCAAAACTTGCTCATCTCCTAAAAGTTAATCTGAAATTCAGTCCCAGCTGTAGCTAATAGCGGGTATTCACTATGGATTGACTTCAGTGGGAAGAAAAAATCAGTAGAATGCACAACTTCTACTAGGTAGTGTTTAAAAATACTACCTTGTATTGATAATTATTGGATAATACTACACCTGGTATTATTATTGTTTAAGTAGAACTGGTCTGTCAACAATAACGCTGACAAGTGTCTACAGATGTACCATGGAGAACATTCTGACTGGTAGCATTACCGTCTCATTTGGAGGGGCTACTGCACAGGATCAGAAAAGGCTGGCGAAATCAGCCAGCGCCATCACGATGCTAATCTCCATATCATCCAGGACACCTTCAAAAGGTGATGTCTCAGAAAGGCACCATCCATCATTAAAGGCCCCCATCACCCAGGACATGCTCCTTTCTCATTGCTACCATCACGGGGGAGGTACAGGAGCCTGAAGACACACACTCAGTGTTTCAGGAACATCTTCTTCCCCTCCGCCATCCGATTTCTGAATGGACAATGAACTCATGAACGCTTTCTCAGTATTTTTCCCCTTCTTTTTGCACTACTTATTTGAATTATTTTGTTAATAGACGCTCCTTATTATAATTTAAAGTATTTTCATGTATTGCCACAATATAACAAGTTTGACGATATATGCCAGTGATATTAAACCATTCTTTACTGAAGTTACACAGAATAAGCTTAAAGAGAGTCAAACTTTAATGTTCCAAAGTCAGGAGTTTAGTACATGTGGGAATTTGGTGCAGATTGGGGTGAGGAATGATGATTTGTGTCTCCAGACTTGTTACTTGTGAACGTTTCAGGCAGGAAATAAATTCAGCACAAATGCAGAATAATGTAGGCATGGAAATCTGATCTTCATTGACCTGAAATGTTTATGTTGTTTCTCTCCTCCTCGTATGCAGCCTGTCCTGTCAAATGTTTTCAGCAAGTTTCCGTTTTCCTCAAATTTTGTCCAGTGTTTAGTGCAATGTCTATATTAAAATAGAATGGTTAATGTTTGGTTAGCTAAATTATTTCTCTTCAATATAAGCATCATACAATAAATAAATCTTATCATTATGAATATACGCTCTGTGGCTACTTTATTAGGTACACCCGTACACCTGCTTGTTAATGCAAATATCTAGTCAGCCAATCATGTGGTAGTAACTCATTGCATAAAAAGCAAGCAGACATGGTCAAGAGGTTCAGTTGTTATTTAGTCCAACATCAGAATGGGGAAAAAATGTGATCTAAGTGACTTTGACCGTGGAACGATTATTGGCGGCACATGGGCTGGTTTCAGTATTGCAAAAACTGCTGATCTTCTGGGATTTTCACACAGAACAGAGTTTACAGAGAATGGTGTGATAAACAAAAGAAGACATCCAGTGGGCAGCAGGTCTGTGGGCAATGAGTGAGGTCAAAGGAGAATGGCCAGATTGCTTCAAGCTGACAGGAAGGTGAGAGCAATTTAAGTAACAATGTGTTACAACAGTGGTGTGCAGAAGAGCATCTCAGAAAGCACAATACATCAGACCTTGAAGTGGATGGGCTACAGCAGCAGAAGACCTCGAACATACACTCAGTGGCCACTTTATTAAGTACAAGAGGTATCTAATAAACTACCCACTGTGTGTATTGATAGCAAAGAAAAAATATTCCCCCCTAAGAATTTTGCACAGAATCTTTTGTGCCTGGAATTTTGGAGAACCTCATAGAGCATATTTAATGCTATTGATTGGGAATAAATTTTCTAAGCAATTGACATCTTGTCAAAATTAACTATAGTTAAGACCATAAGACATATGAACCATTCTGTTTTTCAAGTTTGTTCTGACATCGTTCATGGCTGGGATTTTCCATTTCAATCCTGTTATCCTGTTATTAACTTATATTATTAACTCTTCTGTTGATAACATATTCTTACATCCAGACCATTCTGAACGAAAAAAAACAAGGATAAATGTTAAAGACCATGTCAGGGATATTTTAAAGTCGAGTTGTACCATGCTCTGCTGTGCTAAAAGAATAAAGGGCCTGCAATTATAAAGTGCCTTTCCTAACCCTAGGATGCCCCAAAGAACTTCACAGCCAACAAGGCACGTTTTGAATTGTAGACTCTGTCTCAATGCAGGAAATGACAGCCAATTTGACCGTCTCTTTGGTATTTGTTTGCTTCTCCATTACTGCTTAATACGTGATTTATGGGTAGTACTTTTGCAAGTGAAACACCCAGTAAATAGATGATTGTAACTTTAGCAAATGTTAGTAGAAGTACCCATTGCATGGTAATAACCAACATTCACAGACACTTCAGATAATCAACAGAACCTGATAGCCTGTGGAAAGCTTCTGTGTAAGTCCAGCTGACCTGTGAAAGGAGATAGGCTAGCCACATTGCTCGCTACATGAAATTCCTTGGTGAATTGAACTATGGTACACAGATGTGCAGTACATCTGGATCAAGAATCACATCTGCACCTTGGAGCTGCAAACTCTTTCATCACATCCTAAAGCTGTTATTTTGAATTAATAATAAAAAGAAAAACCCATTCTCTTGGGAAAAGGAAAGACGGCCTTTTTCAAAAACTTATGCTTCTTTTCAGTTGAACCAATCTGTGTTTCACCAAATTCAATTAGCGATGTGAGATCCTTACCACCTCAAGTAACGAATATTTGATCCTTCAAACTTATATTAATTAACCTTTTCCAGGAATAAAATTCCCCTTTAATAAAGGTTGGTGTTTACTTCAAAAATATGCTCCAGCTGCTCCTCCGATGATCAGCAGTAAGTTGAGTGGAAAGTTCAGAATCATAATCAGGTTTATTATCACTGATTTAAGTCGTAAAATTTGTTTGGTGGCTAGTAAACAATCATATAGGAGGGAGATTGAAGACTTGGTTGAATGGAATCACAACATTAACCCCTCACTTAACGTCAGAAAAACCAAAGATCTGATTATTGACAACAGTAGGAAGAAATTGGGGTCCATGAGTCAGCCCTCATTAGGGAGTCGGAGGTGGAGAGGGTCAGTAAATTTAAATTCCTTGATGTTATCATATTGGAGCATCAGTCCTCGGACCAGCACGTAAATGCCATTTCAAAGAAAGCACAGTAGCGCCTCTACTTCCTTAGAGTTTGCACAGATTTGGCTTGTTATCTAAAACTTCACTAAACTTCTATGGTGCACCTATAGTGACCGCACTACAGATGCACAATGGAGAGTATCCTGAGCAGTTGCATCATGGCCTGTTATGGAAACATCAATGCCCAGGAATGGAAAAGCCTACAAAAAGTAGCAGAAACAACCCAGTCTATCACAGGAAAAAGCCCTCCCCACATCTAAAATGATTGCTGCCACAAAGAAAACAGCATCCATCATCGAAGACACCCACCATCCCGGCTATCTTCTCACGGCTGCCATTGCATAATAAAGTGGCAACTGAGTGTAGTTGGGCTCTAATTAACTCCAGATCCACCAAAGTGATTGGTTCTTTATTGCCTCATCAGTTTCTGGAAAACTAGAAATGGGCAAAAATGCCAACATTGTCCCGATTCAGTGGAAAAAACTCATTAAAAAAATTAATGTCCATTTCAACATTCGATAATCTAGCACAGTAGCATGGTGGTTAGCACAACACTTTACAGTACCGGCGACCTGGGTTCAATTCCCTTTGCTGCCTGTAAGGAGTCTGTACATTCTCCCTGTGACCAATGAATAAACAAATAAACAAATAAACGAATAGACAAATACTCAAAAGCTGCTTGCTTTTAAGAAACAAGTAGTATTTCAGAAATCTGGTCTGCTGAGTGTCTTGGCTGGGGTGCTCTCACCCTCCTACAAGGACATAAAACCGTGCAGATATGCACTTGCCTGGCAGTCCACAATGACGTATCTGATTTATTTTTCTTTACGGTGAATCTATTTAAAATGTAAAGCCAGGCTGGTGTCTGAAGTATGGCAACTAACATAACTCATTCATTTAATCTGATTTCAAAACTCATCATGTTAACTTCATAAATAATTAAAGGTAGAATTTTTCTACCACTCCTTGGCTGTGTTAAGGAAAAAAAAATGTCCCTATTTAAGCTGACAAGTAACATCATTGTACAGTTCTTTAATTTACTTGGAATATGGAAACAACTTAGTAAGCAATTGTGAAAAAAATAAATATAGCCATTTTTTGCCTGCTAAAATCATATTTCATCCCTTTGAATGCATTTACCATCATTAGAAAGCAGTCATACCATCTCATGTAATTGAATCCAGACATGATTAGGTTCTAACTTGAAATATGATTCCATGGAACTCTTTAACCCATTCATGTTAACTTGGTTCAATTGTTAGCCCAGTCATCTCAAAGCCAGCATGTTGAAAGTTTTACCTATCACACCCTCAGTCTGACCGCACATGTTGAGGAAGTGCCTAAGCTACCAGAGTCCAAACAAATTCATGCCCCAAACTTGGCCAACGGTGCTGGCATGTTGTAAGGCAAGGCAGAACCAGGAACCCGAGAGCTGAAAATCACCAAGCCTCAATGTCGCAATTCCCGAAAACTGAGAATATCATTGAGGCCTCCAGTACTGATTCCCCACGGCGGCCTAGGGAATTTTGGCCGGCACACGAGTCCCACAGATAAGTCTACAGGGAGTGTTAGTGAACTGAATGGGAACTCAGGAAATTACTGCAATCCTCAATGGTTTTGTGAGGGAGGAAATTAGTGATCACGCAAGGCTTTTTGTACACTCACCAACTGTTCCTTAAAGAACCATTGGTGACACATCTAAAGCAGGGTATAGGGCAATTAACACTGGTTTCCATTTTACTCATATTATTCCCAGAAAACTGTGAGTGGCCTGGTAGCATTGAGGTTAGTGCATCATTTTAGTGCATCAGACTAGAACTAGGGGACATCGCCTTAAGATTCAGGGGAGAAGATTTAGGACGAAGATGAGGAGAAACTGTTTTCCCCAGAGAGTGGTGAATCTGTGGAATTCTCTGCCCAGGGAAGCAGTTGAGGCTTCTTCACTAAATATACTTAAGAAACAGTTTGACAGGTTTTTACATAGTAAGGGAATTAAGGGTTATGGAGAAAAGGCAGATAGATGGAGCTGAGTTTATGGACCGATCAGCCATGGTCTTATTGAATGGTGGTGCAGGTTCAATGGGCCAGATGGCCTACTCCTGCTCCTATTTCTTATGTTCTTATTATAGCTGCTGGCTGTAAAATTGTAAAATCACTGCCGACTGTAAGGAGTTTGTACGTTCTCCCTATGATTGTTTAAGTTTCCTCCAGGTGTTCCAGTTTCCTCCCACATTCCAAAGATATGCAGGTTAGGGTTAATGAGTTGTGGGCATGCTACATTGGTGCCAGAAGCATGGCGACACTTGAGGGATGCCCCAATGCAACCCTCGCTGATCTGATCTGACACAACTGTTGTATGTTTAGATGCACAGTACTGAGCAAAGGTCATAGGCACATATACATAGCGAGGGTTCCTAAGACTTGTGCACAGTGCTGTAGTTGTCAACGTGGAGCAGAGAGCGGGTTATTAAATCTGGTGGGAGCAAAGGATGTTGGGAATGGCGAGGGTGGGGAACTGCATGAGAGGTGTGGGACAGGAGGCAGAGAAGGAGTGCCGGGGGTGGGGGGGGCTGGTGGCACAGGTGCAGATACACCCAGCTCTGAGACACCAGGCAAGGTCATTTGATTCCAAACAACTGGTTTATTGACCATTGCAGAATTTTTCTCTGGTGCCTCCCACGTCCTCCCTTCTCCTTTTCCCTTTTCCCAACCATGATTCCCCTCTCCCTGCCTCCTTCCCACTCTCAGTCCCCAAAGAGACAAATATCAGAATCAGGCTTACCATCACTCACACATGCCATGAAACTTGTTTTTTCTGCGGCAGCAGTACAGTGCAATACATAAAATTACTACAGTACTGTGGAAATGTTTTAGGCACCCATATGTGCCCATGACTTTTGTACAGTACTGCACCTGTAACAAATAAAGCTAACCTTATTTTTAAAACAAAATGAATGTGACAATACTTAAGCTATTTGGGTAAGATATATTAAGTACCCAAGAAACAGGAGCATGACTAGACCACATGACTTTCATTCAGCAAGAGAAGACCATAAGGCCGTAAGACATAGGAGCAGAATGAGGCCATTCAGCCCATCAAGTCTGCTCTGTCATTCCATCATGGCTTATTCCGGATCCCACTCAACCCCTTACACCTGCCTTCTCACCATATTTTTTGATGCCCTGACTGATCAGGAAACTATCAACTTCTGCTTTAAATATACCCATGGACTTGGCCTCCAGTGCAGTCTGTAGCAAAGAATTCCACAGATTCACCATTCTCTGGCTAAAAAAAATCTTCCTTACCTCTGTTCTTCAATTTTGAGGTTGTGCCGTTCAGTTCTGAATAACAAAACAGGGAACTTCCTCTCCATGTCCACCCTATCTAGTCCTTTCAACATTCAGTAGGTTTAAATGAAATCGCCCCACATTCTTCTAAATTCCGGTGAGTACAGGTCGAAAGCTGCCAAATGCTCATCATATGTTAACCTCTTCATTGCTGGAATAATTTTTGTGAACTTCCTCTGGACTCTCTCCAATAACAATACAATCTTTCTGAGATATGGGACCCAAAACTGTTGACAACACTCCAAGTGTGGCCTGACCAGTGTCTTATAAAGCTTCAGCACTATCTTCTTGCTTTTTTATTCTATCCCCCTTAAAATAAATGTTGACTTTTGGGAATCTACCTCTGATGTTTGAAGCTCCTTCCCATTTAGATAACAGTCCACACTGTTGTTCCTTTTACCAAAATGCAGTATCATACATTTCCCAACACAATATTCCATTTTTTGTCCACTTTTTTGTCCATTCTTCTAATTTGTCTAAGTCCTGGGGCAACTGCATTGCTTCCTCAGCACTACCTACTCCTCTGGCTATCTTCGTATCCTCTGCAGACTTTGTCACAAAGCCATCAATTCCATGATCAAACAACGTGAAAAGTAGTGGTCCCAATACTGAACCCACCACTAGTCCCTGGCAGCCAACCAGAAAAGGCCTCTTTTATTTGCACTCAATAGACAATAGACAATAGACAGTAGGTGCAGGAGTAGGCCATTCAGCCCTACTAGCCAGCGCCGCCATTCACTGTGATCATGGCTGATCATACACAATCAGTACCCCGTTCCTGCCCTCTCCCCATATCCCTTGACCCCGCTATCTATAAGAGCTCTATCTAACTCTCTCTTGAATGCATCCAGAGACTTGGCCTCCACTGCCTTCTGGGCAGAGCATTCCACATATCCACCACTCTCTGGGTGAAAAAGTTTTTCCGTATCTCTGTTCTAAATGGCCTACCCCTTATTCTTAAACTGTGGCCTCTAGTTCTGGACTTACCCATCAGCGGGAACGTGCTTCCTGCCTCCAGTGTGTCCAATCCCTTAATAATCTTATATGTTTCAATCAGATCCCCTCTCATTCTTCTAAATTCCAGTGTATACAAGCCCAGTCGCTCCAATCTTTCAACATATGACAGTCCCACCATTCCGGGAATTAACCTTGTGAATCTATGCTGCACTCCCTCAATAGCAAGAATGTCCTTCTTCAAATTTGGAGACCAAAACTGCACACAATACTCCAGGTGGGTTCTCACCAGGGCCCTGTACAGCTGCAGAAGGACCTCTTTACTCCTATACTCAATTCCTCTTGTTATAAAAGCAAGCATGCCATTAGCTTTCTTCACTGCCTGCTGTACCTGCATGCTTGCTTTCATTGACTGATGTACAAGAACACCTAGATCTTGTTGTACTTCCCCTTTTCCTAACTTGACTCCATTTAGATAGTAATCTACCTTCCTGTTCTTGCCACCAAAGTGGATAACCTCACATTTATCCACATTAAGCTGCATCTGCCGTACATTTGCCCACTCACCCAATCTGTCCAAGTCAGCCTGCATTCTCATAAGATCCTCCTGACATTTCACACTGCCACCCAGCTTTGTGTCATCAGCAAATTTGCTAATGTTACTTTTAATCCCTTCATCTAAATCATTAATGTATATTGTAAACAGCTGTGGTCCCAGCACCGAACCTTGCAGTACCCCACTGGTCACAGCCTGCCATTCCAAAAGGGACTCGTTAATCACTACTCTTTGTTTCCTGTCAGCCAGCCAATTTTCAATCCATGTCAGTACTCTGTCCCCAATACCATGTGCCCTAATTTTGCCCACTAATCTCTTATGTGGGACTTTATCAAAAGCTTTCTGTAAGTCCAGGTACACTACATCCACTGGCTCTCCCTTGTCTATTTTCATAGTTACATCCTCAAAAAACTCCAGAAGATTAGTCAAGCATGATTTTCCCTTCATAAATCGATGCTGACTTGGACTGATCCTTTTACTGCTATCCAAATGTGTCATAATTTCCTCTTTTATAATTGACTCCAGTATCTTTCCCACCACTGACGTTAGGCTAACCGGTCTATAATTCCTTGTTTTCTCTCTCCCTCCTTTCTTGAAAAGTGGGACAACATTAGCCACCCTCCAATCAGCAGGAACTGTTCCTGAATCTATAAAACATTGGAAAATGATTACCAATGCATCCACGATTTCTAGAGCCACCTCTTTAAGTACCCTGGGATGCAGACCATCAGGTTCCGGGGACTTATCAGCCTTCAGACTCAACAGTCTATCCAACACCAAAACAGTCTATCCAATATAAATTTCCTTCAGTTCATCCTTTACCCTAGTTCCTTTGGCCACTATTACATCTGGGAGATTGTTTGTGTCTTCCCTAGTGAAGACAGATCCAAAGTACCTGTTCAACTCATCTGCCATTTCCTTGTTCCCCATAATAAATTCACCCATTTCTAACTTCAATGGCCCAATTTTGGTCTTAACTTTTTTTTCTATTCACATACCTAAAAGCTTTTACTATCCTCCTTTATATTCTTGGCTAGTTTATCTTCTTACCTCAGTTTTTCTTGGTGTATTGCCTTTTTTGTTATCTTCTGTTGCTCTTTAAAAGCTTCCCAGTCCTCCGGTTTCCTGCTCAACTTTGCTATGATATACTTCTCTTTTATTTTTATATTGCCCTTTACTTCCCTCGTCAGCCACGGCCGCCCCTTACTCTCCTTAGGATCTTTCTTCCTCTTTGGAATGAACCAACCCTGCACCTTCTGCATTATTCCCAGAAATACCTGCCATTTTTGTTCCACTGTCTTCCCTGCTAGGGTATTGTTCCATTGAACTTTGGCCAGCTCCACCCTCATAGCTCCATAGTTCCCTTTGTTCAAATATCTGATTTTCCCTTCTCCTTCTCAAATTGTAGGTTAAAACATATCATATTATGGTCACTACCTCCTAATGGTTCCTTTACCTCGAGGTCCCTGATCAAATCCAGTTCATTGCACAACACTACATCCAGACTGCTGTTTGGGGGCCTGTAGATAACTCCCATTAGGGTCTTTCTACCCTTAGAATTTCTCAGTTCTATCCATATTGACTCTACATCCCCAGTTTCTATGTCCCCCCCTCACAAGGGACTGAATATCATTCCTCACCAACAGAGCCACCCCACCCCCTCTGTCCTTTCGATAAGATGTATATCCTTGAATATTCATTTCCCAGGCCCTGTCCGCTTGAAGCCATGTCTCAGTTATTCCCACAACATCGTACTTGCCAACTTCCAACTGAGCCTCAAGCTCATCTACTTTATTCTTACTCACTGCTACTCACCTATTCATCTATTCACTGCATCTTCCCTGTCAGCCATTCCTCTATCCATGCCAGTATCTTTCCTGTAATGCCATAGGATTTTATCTTGTTAAGCAGCCTCATGTGTGGCATCTTATCAAATGCCTTCTGAAAATCTAAGTTAATGACATCCAGTGCCTCCCTTAACAGAAACCATGCTGACTTTGACTTATTTCATCATTAGCCTCCAAGCACCCGGAAACCTCATCCTTAATGATAGACTCCAACATTTCCCAACCACTGAGATTAAGCCAAATGGCCAATAATTTCCTTTCTTTTGCCTTCTACACTTCTTAAAGAATGGAGTGACATCTGCAATTTTCCAATTCTCTGGGACCATGCCAGAATCAAGGGATTCTTGAAAGGTCATGACCAATGCATCTGTTATCTCTTCAGCAACCTCTCTCAGGACTCTGGGATGTAGTCCATCTGGCCCAGATGACTTTTCCACCTTAAGACCTTTGAGTTTGCCCAGCTCTTTTTCCTTTGTAATAGCAATAGCACTCACTCCTGCTCTCTGACACAGGGCTAGTGTCTTACACAAGGAAGACTGATGCAAAGTATCCATTAAGTTCATCTGCCATTTCTTTGTCCCCCATTACTACCTCACCAGAATCATTTCCCAGTGGTCCAATATCAACTCTCACCTCCCTTTCACTCTTTATAAAACTGAAAAAACCTTTAGTATCCTGCTTTAAGGGTGATCTTGCAACTTCATCCATTTTCCAGCTTGATACTCATTTCCCTAGAACACATCACAGGAACAGGCTATGTGTTCTCCGAAGAGATTCTACTTTAATTTTTCTGAATTTCAAAATACAACTTTGATCTTATCCACCTGTACTTGTTTGATCCATGACACTGTTCAAAGAAGAGCAAGTTTTTCTGATTACATCCTTGCCATAACTTTGCCTTAACACAACTCACTCAGCCCATCATCCCACTATCACTACACCCACATCAACCACTCCTCTCCACAGCCCCTCAGCATCATCCCCCAATGCACTGCCACTTTACAGTTACCTGTACATTGTGTTTTATAGGATTGCTTTTATATTTAAATTTATTTGCCAAGTTGTTGGGTGCACTTAAGGTTCTTGATTAGCCAGGGTATCAAAGGGTATGGGGAGAAGGCAGGGGAGTGGGGATGACTGGAAGAATTGGATCAGCCCATGATTGAATGGCAGAGCAGACTTGATGGGCTGAATGGCCTACTTCTGCTCCTATATCTTATGGTCTTATGGATGTTGGGGTGGAGATACATCTGTACCATAGGAGATGTAAGGTGCCCCTTCCCTCTACTAGTCTCCCTTATACAAGGTGCTTGGCCCCACCCTCCTGAATCAGGGTCACATGAAGTCATGGGAGCAGGTGGTGGATGTTTGTAAGAGTAGTTGGTCCATATCACAAGTTCTGATCATCCAACCACTGATGCCAGGCAGGCAGTCTCTGAAGAGTATTGTAATAACTGTGGTCAGCTGTTTTGTAAAGACACTGTCCAGAATAATGCAATGGAATACCACACTTGTAGAAAAATTTGCCAAGAACCATGAGACCATGATCACTTACTTCATATGACACTGCACATAATGATGATGGCAGCAAGTTTAAGTCCCTTTCTCAAAAGCTGTTTCAGTTCTAACATATGGTTAAAATTCCGCTCTTAAAGCAGAGTTTGTGGTTAAGTAGGGGTCAACTTACGAGTATGTGCTGAGCCAATTTTCTTCTCTTCATAGACATGGCACACCCTCTGTTGTTCAGCATTGACCATGATGTTGCTTACTTGCTGTCCACATGCCATGTAGCAGGCTCCCCCTCTCCACGCAGCTGATGCATCCAAAGGAATGGCAGAAACCAATATATTTTGGGACCAGCTGCATCACAGGAGCTGCAAGTCAGCATTGAACTCAAGATGGAACTGCCTTAGCGACACCAGCTCCGGATTTGTCTGTGGGGTTTACTCCCGAAGCCTTCCACATGAGAGGATACAGCTGCCAGTTTGAGATTGGAGTTTTCCTTCTCTTAGAGGAGCTGCCAACCATGGCTGATGAGCCCCATCTGCCCAAAGCAACCACCTTTGCCCCTTCTCCTATTAGTAGAAATGGCTCCCCTGTGCTTGGTAGATTAGCTACACATGGAGGGCAGGAGCTGGACTTGGTTGTCAGAGGCTATTTGAGACGCACACCCTTGGGGGCACTTAATAGGTCGTGAGAGCTTATCCCCACTACCTCCCTCGACTATGACAACCTTATGCAACCTTCATGTATTGCACTCCACTTCCAAAATCTGAAGTTAGTAAATCTGAATTCCGCAGTTGGAATACAATGCACACACACTACCAAGTTCATTGCTTAATGCAACTGTCAGATTTCTTCCAGCGTCTGCAGAATCTCCTGTGTTTATGTTCTTCCCTCTCTTGGTATTACTCGGTTATGTTTACTTGTCATTTCACCAGAAAGTACCGTTGATTCTGGATATTCTGATGTAAGACCTGCCTTGAAATTTCATCTTGAGAAGTGGTTCGCAGGAATGTCCTGGATAAAATCCCTGCAGTGAAGGTTTAGTGAGCAGGTTAGAAGGTTGTGGCCCTGCTAATCATTTGACATAACTTCAGGGAGGGAGAATTACTTCCTACATTCTGTGCAGCAAAGTCAAAACACAGCTCTCTTTCAAGACAGGTTTGTGGTTTTGATGAGAGGGACGAGTTTTTTGCAGAGTGGTGGGTGCCTGGAATGCACTTCTGGGGAGGAGGTAGAGGCAGATACATTAAGGACTTTTGCCAGATGTTTAGATAGGCACATAAATGTGAGGGAAGCAATAGGATATGGACATTGTGTAGGCAGAAGGAATTAATTTTGCTAGCCATTTGATTACTAATTTAATTAGCTCAACATGACATTGTGGTCCAAAAGCCCTATTCCTGAGCTTACTTTTCTATGGTCTCTATTCACTTCTCACTAATGATTGTGACAAAAAGGTGGTTTTATAACAAGAGGTTCTGCAGATGCTGGGAATCCAGAGTAACACACACAAAATGCTGGAGGAACTCAGCAGGTCGGGTCGCATCTATAAGTAGTGAATATTTCAGGCTGAGGCTCTCCATCAGGAATGGTAAGGAAGGGGGGAAGAAGCTAGAATAGGAAGCAGTAGGGTGGGGGAGTGGATTTATCATGTTTGAATGCAGTGCTCTCTCTTTCAGTCCATCCATATTATCAAATTTAACACCAAGTGCTATTCACATTCGTTCACCAGGCCTGCCCTAATTGAATGTAGCTAATGATATTAGTCACAGGCGGAAGAGAAAATCAGCTTAAGTAATGCAGTGTGTTCAGTTAAGCTTATTCATGACTAACAACTTCTTTTTAAATTTGCACGGTCATATATTCAAAACCCAGAAAACCCTATGTTCTCTCTTGCTGGAGTAAAAACAAACTTGTCTGGGACAACTGTTGACCCTGGGACTAATCGAAATGGGAAAACTGTTATGTTTTGTAACTTCAAAACATTAAACTAATTCAAAGGAAGACGCGGGAAGTCCAAGATACGGGCGTAACTTTGTCTTTCCTTTAAGAGTGGTACACATGTATCATGTGGTAGCATGATGACATATGCAATTAACTTATTTTACGTATAACTCATAATGAATTATTTAAACAGACAGGAGTGCTTAAACAATATATGTACAAAATTACTCAAATATTATTGAAATATTAAATATACAACAAAAACCATCGGTTTTGAAGTTCCTGAAGGTGAGCAAAGTTATTGTCGAGTGTCAAAGAAATGGTTAAAGATTAGTTTTATTTTACACATATACGTTGGAACACACAGTGAAATGTGCCATTTTCTCACATCCAAGAAGCAAGGATTGTGCCGGGCAGCTCAGGAGTGCCGCCATGCTTCAGGTGCCAACATATCAAACCCACAACTCACTAACCCCTACTGGACATCTTTGGAATGTGGGAGGAATCCAGGGCCCCTAGAGGAAACCAACATGGTCACAGGGAGAGTCTTTACAGGCACTGGCAGGAATTGAACCCCATTCTTACAGTCAGTATTGTAAGTGTCGTGCTAACCACCACACTACTGTGCCATGCCAACCTTATTCCAAACTTCCTCAGATAAAACAATTAATTAAGAACAGAACATGGAGTGGTCTGAACACCCCTGGAGTGAAAGAATGTAAGTCATTTGCAGCAAGGGGATTAAGCCCAGATCATGAGGTGGACTGAGATTTGGCTAAGATTTCACCCCAGTTAGAACTATTTTTTAAATTCCGGTTGGGCATACCATAGACAAATCTTCCTTCTACCCATTTGTAAGAAGTGGAAGGTGTGCAATATGCTCATGAGTTTGTGCCTGAAGTAGAGGACATTAATTTCATTTGAAGGAACCGGCAATAAAGAGATGGTGAAACAGATGTACCAATGGGCTTAGTTAATCAAGTGGGGGTGGTGGCATCCGTTGGTCTCGAGAGACCATGGATCTGCGCCTGGAGTTTCCAGGGCGCAGGCCTGGGCAGGGTTGTATGGGAGTCCGGCAGTTGCCCAAGCTGCAGGCCTTCCCCTCTCCACGCCACTGATGTTGTCCAAGGGAAGGGCACTAGGACCCATGCAGCTTGGCACCAGTGACATCGCAGAGCAATGTGTTGTTAAGTGACTTGCTCAAGGACACAAACACGCTGCCTCAGCTGAGGCTCGAACCAGTGACCTTCAGGTTACTAGTCTGATGCCTTGCCCAGTAGGCCATGCGCCAACAGTTAATCAAATAATTCTACGTAAAAAGGAAATTTTGGAAAGTTTTGTTTTGCCATCTGAGGCATTCCTCTCCATAGCATTGAGAGGTGCTGGTGGAACCTGATATTCTGAAGGGATTGCACCTTTAATTGACTTCATTAAGTGATGTGCTATATCAGATTGGATCTCTTACTTTCATTTCTGAGTTTTTCAAATGGGATTCTGCTGAGTTTTTTCAGATTTTTCTATTTTTGCTATCAGATTTTCAGCATTGTTGATTAACAGACTTTCCTGATGAGTTCAACAGCAAAATAATAGCCAATTCCGAAAGGCAGAGTTACTGCTCTTTGTAATATGCTGAGTCTCTGATCAGTTAAATTAGGAATGAAAATCTCTGCCTCTAATATCGCAGCACTATCTAAAACCATTGCCAAGTTAGAAAAATCCTTTCCATTTTATATGGCTGTGATCTTGATACTGATGCTCTTTTGTACTAATCAATAAATGTCATCTAATTCAGCTTTTGCTAGGTAAATTTGGTTGAGACTGTCAGACTGCTTTAGACTTAAGCAAAGAATTCCACCCTTAAATGTAATATCTCTTGAATTAATACTTTTCAGTTTCATTGTTGGCTATGTAACTATTTAAACACTGGCCACAGATGTTAATTCTGTTAGGAATGACATGAACTAAGTTAAGCTTGGCTGAAAATAGTTCAATATGCGAAACTTAGCTTCTCTGATTGTAAAAGACAATTTTGTTATTGTTCCACAAGCTAACTAACTGCTGAGAAAATAAGAAACAAAGCTTAAAACACAATCCAAGTTTTACATAATCTTGTATGAAAATTTTATGGAAATTTATAGGAGAATTATGCAATTCTGGAAAGAATGTGCTGATGTCATGTGTGCTAGGTCACATGACTGCATCTCCAAGAATATGCCAAACTAGATTTGAAAACCCTAATCCCTTTGGAAGGGTATGCTGCACCTGTAGTATGTTAAACACAGCATTGCTGTAGCTGTTGAAATAAAGCAGGGTGACAGGTTGGTGCACATCTGGTCAACATCTATTTTCTGGGAAAGAGAAGTCCCCAAGGAGGCAGCTATTCAGATGGTGCTGAAACCTAGGGAAACAAGGCAAATCAAGAGCCATTTAGTTAGAAAAGGCTGGCTTTGAGTTGAATAGGATTTTACTTAAGGTAACTTAAATAATTGCAGAAATTAATAATTAATTTGCAAAGAAGTGCCATTTTCAGATAAGTGAGAGAAAGGGTTTTGGACTTTTTTTTCATAGAGTCAGAGTCATAGAACACTGCAGCACAGGAACAGGCCTTTCAGCCCATCTGGTCGATTCTGAACTGTTACCCTGCCTAGTCCCACCAACCTGCATCTGGTCCATAGCCCTCCATACCCCTCTCAAAATTTCTCTTAAAATGGAGGAAATGAACCTGCACCCACCATTTCTGCAGGCAGCTCGTTCCACATCCTCACCGTTGTCCGAGTGAAGAAGCTCCCCCCGTGCTCCCCGTGAACAGTTCACCTCTTTCTTTACAATACGGATAGGTTGTTGAGGATGTGCATTAGATAACTCACAATAGATGTATTCCCATACTTTTTCAGTCTAGAGATGTAGCTTAGTTTTCAGTAATACATTCAGCACACTTCCAGTCATTACATGTTTCTTTGTGGCCCAGATAAGAAAGTGGAGTATTTCACATTCAGTCTATATTAAAACTTTAAAAAAACTTTAAGCAAATGCATTTGACAGCATGCAAATAACTGGAAACATCAGAGATTCTGCAGCACACACCAAATGCTGGAGGAACTCAGCAGGTCAGGCCATATCTATAGAGAGGAATAAACTGTTGATGTTTCAGGCTGAAACCAGAATCAATAAGCTGATCAGTGACTATCACATTAGTACGATAAAAAGATATTAACTTCTGGCTTCTTCCCCTTTCCTTTCCAGTCCTGATGAAGGCTCTCGGCCCAAAACATCAACTGCTTTTTCCCCTCCATAGATGCCGCTTGACCCGCTGAGTTCCTCCAGCATTTTGCGTGATTTCCAGCATCTGAAGAATCTCTTGAGTTTAAGATTTTTATTTATTTTCTTAAAGGGACAAATGAATGACATTATCTTGGCTATGAATTTCTGTTAAATTGATCTGATCCCTCTGCAAAACAGCAGTAAGGGAGCTCCCAAACAGAACCTAAATGACTGCCATGCAGAGAGGAATTTTTTTATCTAACTCTTTTTGCTGCCGGAGGATATTTGAAAACAACTCATGTGGTAGTTTTTAAACTGTTATGTCTCTTCTTTGGCTGGAAGTGCAGAAGCTAATTTGCAAACACCAGGGCTTCGTAAATACTAGTGAAAGAAAATGATCAGATCATTTGGTTTTTGATGGCAACTAATGGGTGAATACTCGGCTCAGCTAATGTGATTATGTCATCAAATAATACCCTAATTTACATTAACCTGGAAGGTTGAAGTTTAGTAAACATCTGAACAATAGTTTTACTCCTTTGTTAGGAGTTTGCTGTCCTTCAAAAATGCGGCATAAATAAACTTCCCCAAAGCTTACAAAAATTGGAACCCTTAACTTTACGAAAAATTTTGGAACCCTTGACTGCCTATATATTCTCAGAGTGGAGGGTTTTCTGCTTGCTGTGAGAATATAGTCTATGAACTGCTTTGTGTCGTCATTTTGTCTTCCTTCAAATGTTGGAAAATGAGACCCAATGGATCACTCTCCTCACCACAGCACCTTGTCCGTTACTGAGAAATGGATGATGGATTCTGTTCTGATCCACCTCAGCAGGGCGTTTGGGTTCATCACCCGGAAAGACCTCCCCATCACTGAGCACATCTGCACGAAGTATTGTCACAGGAAAGCGGCATTCATCATCAGGACCTCCCACCACCTGGGACATGCTCTCTTCTCACCACTGCCATCAGGGTTAAGGTACAGGAGCCTCAGGACTCACATCACCAGGTACAGGGACAGTTATTACCCCTCAGCCATCAGGCTCTTGAACCAGAGGTGATAACTTCACTCAACTTCACTTGCCCCATCATTGACTCACTTTCAAGGAATCTTCATCTCATGTTCTCAATATTTATTGGTTACTTATTTATTATTATTATTATTTCTTTCTTTTTGTATTTACACAGTTTGTTGTCTCGTTGTTTGAATACCTAGTATGGTGTGGTTTTTCACTGATTCTGTCATAGCTATTAATCTATGGATTTATTGACTATGCTCACAAGAAAATGAATCTCACGGTTATGAATGGTAACATATACATATATGTCGATAATCAATTTTCTTTGAACTTTGAACTTTATGAACTCTGAAAGTCCTTTACATAAACTAGTAAGCACAAATCTTAGTCCCATCATAGCTACCTCATCAGTGGTCAGGTTACAGAGTGTAATGCAAAGATTATCCTGGGACCTTTCTGGTTTGCGGGCCTCAGGGCCACAGCACACATTTCATTTTCTGCTGATTTCAAGATTCTAATAATAACTGTTAAATGAATTTGGAAAAAGCCTTTGTGGGATAATACCAATGAAAGTTAAACTTCAGAATCAAATCAATATTCACAACCAGAGAATATTATTCCTCTGTCAGTATAATGCCATTGAGAGGAAAATTAATAATACTTATTCATGCTTAGCAGATCAGGATTGCATGCAGGCGATTGACAGTTATGAGTAATGCTGTGAACGTGAATGTTCTGTCATTGAATTGAATAGCCAGGAAATGAGTCACGAGAAGACCAAGAGAATTACTCGTTTCATTGGGACCCATACCCTTGACTGCCTATATATTCTCAGAGTGGAGGGTTTTCTGCTTGCTGTGAGAATATAGTCTAAGAACTGCTTTATGTCGTCATTTTGTCTTCCTTCGAATGTTGGAAAATGAGACCCTCTGGATCACTCTCCTCACCACAGCTCCTTGTCCGTTACGGAGAAATGGATGACGGATTCTGTTCTGATCCACCTCAGCAGGGCATTTGGGAACTAAAGACTTTTAACAGTGAACGCATGAAAAACTTTATACAAACAGCTTCTTATTATTTACTAGAGCAGTTGAAATAGCTCTCACTCTCTGATCCGGAAAGTTGATATGATGTTTAAAGATATTGAGACTTGAAGTTTTGCCTTGGGCCTGGTTTCACTAACAGCATTACAAAAAGGGATTTGGAAGGGTTAGACCGTTAAACATTGGAGCAAAATTAGGCTATTCAGCCCATCAAGTCTGTTCTACCATTAATTATGGCTGATTCATTATCCTTCTCAACCCCAACTGTCCTGCCTTCTCCCCATAACTTTTGACACCCCTACTAATCAAGAACATATCAACTTACACTTTAAATATACTCAATAACTTGGCCTCCATACCATCTGTGGCAATCAATTCCACAGATTCATCACCCTCTGGCTAAAGAAATTCCTCTTAATCTCCATTCTAAAGATATGTCCTTGTATTCTGATTTTGTGACCTCTGCTCCTTGATTCCCCTGTATTGGAAACATCCTCTCCACGTCCACTCTATCTAGGCCTTTCAATATTCAATAAGTTTCAATGAGATTCCACTTTATTTTTCTACACTTCAGCAAGTACAGGCCCAGAGCCATCAAATACTCCTCATATGTTAACTCTTTCATTCTTGTTGACCTTCTCTGGAGTTGTTGGAGATGACAGCAGAAGGTGAGTAAGATCCCAGGATTCCATCTTGTAAAGAAATGACATATATTGTGGTGGGTCACAGTCACAAGATGGAACTGGTCTTTGAGGAAACATTATGACAACGCTTCCGAATTTGTTTTCCAAACACAGGGCCAAGAGCATGGTTTCTACTGCAATGAAGCATTGTTGCAAAGTAGTTTATGCCACGATATCATTGTGAAAGGCCATTTGATCCCAGTTGCCTCTGGCTTGAATGAGTCAAGCTCCGAAAATGAGGACAACTTAAAATATCCAGGATGTCCTTAAATAATGAAGTTATCTGTGAAGTGGAGTTTAATTTATTTAAGGAAGCAGTATGGTAACAGGCCCTTTCGGCCCAAAGACCCCTCGCAGCCTGGTTACACCCATGTGACCAATTTACCTACTACCCTGTACATCTTTGGAAAGTGGGAGGAAACTGGAGTACCCGGAGAAAACCCACGCGATCACAGGGAAAGTATGCAAAGTCCTTGAACCTTGCGTCACCTTAATAAAGTTACACTAATCACCACACTACCATTTTAGTTAGCTTGAACTTCCCTTTGCCTTGTTACAATGCCAGACATGCAGCAAAGCAAGAATATTGTCAACCAAGATTCACTAGTTCAAGTCTGGCTCTTTGGAATTTTCTGCACTGTTGACAATTAGTCACGGAAACTGAAAATACTAGATGTACCCAGCAGGAAAGGTAACATTTGTGGGATGAGATCAAAGTTAACATTGTTTGAAGTTGAAGCTGATTTTAATCAGGAGTTCTGTGGGTAGCAGCCATTACTACCATCAATAATCAATCTTCGGAAAAAACTTGCTCACAGTTAAATTACAAGCAATATTTAAACAGACACCATCCTCTATAAAGATGGTAGGCTACTGGTTCACACTGTGAGATCACTTGAGAAAAATACTTTGTAAACTGGAGACAATCTCAGACTTAAGTGATTCAAGCTCCGATGCTGCCTGGCCTGCTGAGTTCCTCCAGCATTTTGTGTGTGTTGTTCTGAAAACAAGGGTAAGACAATATTTGTAGGACAACTTAAAATATCCCGCATGTCCATAAATAATGAAGTTATGTGCGAAGTGGAGTTTATTTTTATTTTATTTAGAGATACAGTGTAATATCAGGCCCTTCCTGCCCAAAGAGGCCACACAGCCCAGGTGACTAACTGGCCTACTAACCCATCCATCTTTGGAATGTGGGAGGTACTTCTTTAAACAAAATTATTGCGGTGCCATGAATAAAGATTCACCATGATTAAACACACCAAGTAAACATCTTGATGTTTAGCTCTTCTGTAATGGAGACTGCTAACTCATGCTCTCAGGGTATTGTTTATATTTATCTGACATCTTCAAGGAGCAGTGCCGTGGGAAGGTGGCGTTCATCATTAAGGATCCCCACCACCCAGGACATGCTCTCTTCACACCGTTACCATCGCGAAGGAGGTACAGAAGCCTGAGGACACACACTTAGTGATTCAGGAACAGCTTCTTCCCTTCTGTGTCCGATTTCTAAATGGATATTGAACCCATGAACACTACCTCACTACCTTTTTATTTCTGCTTTTGCACTATTTATTTTAATTTACCCATTTAATAGACTTTTATATACTTAATGTAACTCAGTTTTTTTCCCTCTATATTTATGTATTCTATGTTTCATTGTACTGCTGCGTGAAGTTAACAAATTTCACGATATATGCCGGTGATATTAAATCTGACTCTGATCTGTTTGGGAGCCTATAGAATCAGATGGTGTTGCCATTTTGCAAAGAGACAGTAGAACAGAAATAGACGATCAAGACCAGAAATATACCTTTAAAAACTGAAAATAAGCATGCAATGTTTGCTCCCTCGGATAACTTGTTTTTCGAAGTTAGTCTTGAGATCTTGTAAAACACTTGATGGCGTTCAGAAGATTTAAGGATAAGGAAATATCTGGAATAATAATGTAGCCCTTAGCTACATTATTGAAAATGGGAAAGACATTAAGAAGATTCTTAATGTTGCTGATTCACATGCTTTAGAAAATGAACACCACACCGAAGCCTTGACAGTTCATTAAGCAAAGGGCTGTGGATATGTGCAAAGCCTCATCTTCCTGCTGGCACTTTGACATATTTATGGTGTTTGCTGATGACTGGCTGTTAGCTCTAGTTCACCATGTCTTACCAACAGCTTATCTGTCTAGTGAAGGTGACAGTTTGTACAGGTCTTTCTCGGCAGCTCTGGGCTCGCATTTGACCCTCGGTGCCCAGATGTAAAGTGATTAGAAGCAGCTCCTGTATCCACAAGATAAAAGTAATCCCACACTGAGGATGATGGCTGCGAGGAAGCACAAGGGAGGCTGTCAGTATTCCTGAGGCTGATGGCCCCTGTGGAGCTGCCCTTCTGCAACGCAAGTGCCAGTAATTCTTCAATTTGGCATCTGGTGCTCTGTAATTGTCACGGAATATAGTCCGACTGAAAGGGACTTTAAAACCTGATTTTGCTTGCCTTTGATTAACCACCTCTGTTAGGTAAAGCATTCCTGGAATCAGCGATAAAAAGGAATGCTATATGTTGGCGGTTGCACCATGTTTATGAATGGCTCATTTAATCAAACTCATGCCATCACCTATTGGGATTTCCGATGTCAGCCAGGATTGGCATTAAAGTACAGAACAATATGTCCCTGCAGATCGGCTGTTTAACTTCGATAGTACAACATCACTCCACATCATGTCCAGTGAATTCTGTTTTGTCTGTTTTATGTAAATAAATGATTATAAGTGATCTCACATGATATATGGGAAATTTTTACAATGCAGCTTTAATAATGAGCGTTTTCTTGCTACAGTGAGGTAGAAAAGACTAGTTGACATCGAGCCATTGTATAACTAAAGGAGACAAAATTGCGAGTGGACTTAGGCAATGTATCTGAATCAATTCACCTCTGTAAATATTGTACATGTCATGTTCAATCAAGTCATACAGAATTAAGTAAAAATGTCACAGAAGGCAGGCAGTAACTCTCCGAATAAAACAAGGCACATGCAGCATCTGTAAGAAAGGTACAAACACCAGCTGTCCAATAAAGGAGGAGGGGGTAGCTTGTTTATTGTTGTGGGTGTAGGACACTGATTCTACTGAGTGACTTGATTAATGGCCAGGCTTTGGCCTGTCACCGAATTTTGTCTTTGTCAAGAAAAATGAAGCTCAAGCACCTTGTAGAGGGTGTCCTATTGACGCAGACTGCTCTCGTTTGCCATTGTCTGTCACCAGCTGATGGATGGTACAGCAGACTGATTGGCCAGTTTCAACAGCCATTCATCAGCATCATCTGCAGGGATTACAATTCAGAAGATATTATATTCCATTAAAATTATTATCAGATATTGACCTCTCAGCTAGAGACAAAAAAAAAATCCAAGAAGGATGGTTTGCTACAGTCAAAACATCGAGTGCATTAGCTGAGAACCAATACAAATGTTTCAGGCTTTCCCTTTGTGGACCATTTTGAAAGAAATTCTTAAGATACACAATTCTCTTTATCTTCTGTAAGTCATTGAAATTGACTAGGAATTGCATCGCTCTTTTATTTTAAGCATTTGAAAATCAGAACTTTTGGGTATGAAGAACAGTAACAATCTATAAAAAGGCCAATGGAAATTTACATATGGAAGTGAGTCATCCTAGTTCCTCAAAGTACCTTTTCACAGTATGTTTATATGGGATGACTTTAATAACTGTGCAGTCCTCATTTGGCATATTGTGTTTAACTTGATAACTGTTGAGGCAACTAGGTTCTCCCGAGAAGATCTTGGACCAGGACAAGACCAAAAATACTGGAGATGCTTCACAAGCACCCCGACACGTAATACTGTCATATATCTATATTTTTTCTGTCCACACCTACCCCTTCTCCAGACTGTATCAGTATTTCTGAACCCTTGATCAGCCAGGGATCTGATCACCCTTTCCCACTCCCTACTCCACCCAAATCCTACTACTTCCCAAAGTCGAGGCCCCTGGCTTTGATCTTCTAATTACTTCCACCTCCATATCCACCAAAACCCCTGGTGCTGGTGTCAGCTTCTGTCTTCACCCCTCACAACATACCTTTTGGCTCTCCTGATCCTCCATTTCAATACAAGGTTCGTTGTTGGCTCTTCTTCCTGCTGACGCAAGGCACAGACTTTGGCTGCCTTCTCTACCAGCAACACTGCCGTGCTGTCAGGCAAATTCAGTCCTGGAACTCATGCTCAGCCATGCGTTGTCATTCCTGAAAAGGAACCATGTCTATTCCACTGTACCCAAGGCCTCGGACATTATGCACAATTTTTACACATTTCTTCAGATCTCTAGAGAATTCGACATCATTTCCACAGATCTCTGCAAATTTCTACAGAGGTACTGTGGAGAGCATTCTGACTTTGCATCACCATCTGGTATGGAGGAACGAATGCACAGGATTGGTAAAAGCAGCAGAGAGCTGTAAGCTCAACTAGCTCCGTTATGGACACTCGCCTCTCCACCATCGAGGACACCTTCAGAAGGTGATGTCCATCATTAAGGACCCTCATTATCCAGGACATGTGCTCATCTCATTGCTATCATCAGGGAGGAGATACAGGAACCTGAACACACAGACCCACACACATTTAATCTTTTAGGAATATTATCTTCTCTGGCATCAGATTTTGGAGCGGATAATGAACTTTGGAACATTGCCTATCTTGCTCTATCTGTCTATCTATTTATCTTATTGTAACTAACTTTTTGCATGATTTATTTTTTTATATTTGCTATCACAACCTACAGTAGTTTTTTTAAATGCATTTTTTTGTACTGCTGTCCGTAGTAATAAACCTGATTCTGATTCTGATTCTGACAACAAAAGACTGGAGATGGAACACAAACCCAAAAATGTAAGAACTCATCTACAACACCCTTTCGGGTGCATTAGATTTTCTAGTCTGTAAAGGGAAGCTGGACAATATTAAACTGCAGCTTCATCTTGGTAATCATTCAGGGTGTTCTAATCAAAGTCTTTTACACATGTGAAAATCAACATATTTTTAATTCCTAGTCGGACAAACTTTGCTCCCAGCACATCTCCAGGAGCCCAGGATGAAAGCAGCTCCATTGGAACTAGATGGTAGGTTAGCCAGGAAGAGTTTCTGTGAAAAAAAGACAGACCCTGAACTACAGAGAAAATCATTGTCATCATTATGTGCCATGTCAAATAACGTAGGTGATCATAGTAACCATGATTAGAAACATAGAAAACCTACAGCCCAATACAGGCACTTCGGCCCACAAAGTTGTGCTGAACATATCTTTACTTTAGAAATTACCTAGGATTACCCATAGCTCCCTATTTTTCTAAGCTCCATATACCTAACCAGGAGTCTCTTAAAAGACCCTATCATCACTGTCAGTCCATTCCACGCACTATCCGCTTTCTGAGTAAAAAACTTACCCCTGACATCTCCTCTGTGTCTATTCCAAGCACCTTAAACCTGTGTCCTCTCATGCTAGCCATTAACCATGATTGTTCTTGGCAAATTTTTCGGAGAGAAGGAGTGTCTTACATCTCCTTTGGTAGAGGTGTACCTCCATCTCACCACGCCAACAGTGAAATTAGAAGAGTCAAATAAATAGTTTGGTTTTACCTTGTGGATATTTGAATTTGCACTTAGAACAGCCTAAATCAGTAATATTTTACAAGGCAAACAATTCTATTGATGTACTTCAGCAGCCTTTTGATGTTCGTTTTTTTTGGAATAAACTTAAAGTGCAGCAATCTGATTTTTTTAGCATCATGATCTGATTGGTTAAGGACTAAGAAAATTAAACCAAAGCATGTGTGCAAATTGTAAATGAGTTCCCTGTGTTTCAGGGACAGTACCTTCAGTGGCAGCAGTGAAAGCAGCTGGGAAATTCAGATTAGGAAGCGCAGTGGCTAAAACCCAGGCTTCTTGCTTGGGTGGATCAATTGCAATTAACAGTAGGAATCACACCGTGGAACTGCAAATCACTATTCTAATCCTGTTAGCTGCTGAGTGCTGAGAGTAAAGAAAGAATTGTAGCAGACTTGTCAGCTTGATTAGGCAAAACTTCTCTCTCTTTCTCTCACTCTCTGCTGTCTATCTCTCTCTTCTCTGCCTCATCTCTCTCTTTCTCTTTCTTCTTCTGTCCGTGTCTGTCTGTCTCTCTCTATCCCTCTGTCTCTCTCTCTCACTCTCTCTGCTCTCTCTCTCTCTCTTCATCTCCCTCTCTGTCTTCCTTCCTGTCTCTATCTCTGTCTGTGTGTCTGTCTCACTCTGTCTCTCTTTCTCACCTTTAAAAGGTGTAAGTAAACCATGTCAGAACCTTCTGAGTCAAATGTTAAACCAAGTCTTATTGGCAACTCAGCAATAACTACACAGGCCCAGAAAGAAAGAATGAAATCATGTTTCTACTTTTACAAGCTCAAGATGCCTTAAAGGCTCTTATAGGCAACAAATTCCCCTTCTGCATTATGAGAAAAACAACAGCTCGCAAGTACACACAATATGGACGACCAGAAGATTAATTTCAGTCGTGTTGCTTTGGGAGGCTAATACTGGTCCAAACACAGAATATAACTCCTGTGCTTTTCAAAGGACTAGTACCACAGGATCTTTACCACCTACCTGAGAGAACAGATATGGCCACTAGTTAGGACACACCAGGAGTATTGTTTGCAGTGTTGCTTGACGTACTTTGGGAAGAATGTGATTGCACGGGAGAAGGTGTCAAGGGTATTTATTAGGATGTTGCCCGGATTAGAGGGCTTAAATATAGTTGTTATTTAAAATTTTTTAGAGATATAAAAGTGAGCCAAGCTGCTCAACTACACCTGTGTGACCAATTAAAGTACTAACCTGTATGTTGCTTGGAAGAAGGGAGGAAACCAAAGTATCGGAATGAAGCTCACACAGTCAAAGAGAGATTGTACAGACTCCTTCCGGACAGTGACAGTATTGGATCCAGCTCAATGCTGCCCTACTGTGCCACTTCATTGGTGGGGGGAGGGCGAGGAAGTTTAAATAAGTTGGGGCTTTTTTCCACTTAGAGCAAAGGAAGCTGAAGTGTGACATTATGGACACAAGTTAAATAAATGATGTGATGTATAGGAGGAGCAGTTAGAATCCTTCTTCCACGCTATCTTGTCAAGACAACATAGATTTAAGGTGAGAGGTTATCATCATCATGTGCCGTGTCATATGACGTGAGTGATCATTGTCTTTGACCATGATTATTCTTGGCAATTTTTTATACAGAAATGGTTTGCCATTGCATTCTTCTGGTGACCCCAGCCATTATCAATATTCTTCAGAGTTTTTTGCCTAGCGTCAGTGGTCGCATAACCAGGACCTGTGATATCATCAGCTGCTTGTATGGCCATCCACCTCCGGCTCCCATGGCTTCACATGACCCTGATCGGGGCAGGGGTTGGCACTAAACAGGTGCTACACCTAGCCGAAGGGTGACCTGCTGGCTAGTGAAGGGCAGGAGCATTTTACACCTCCTTTGGTAGGGAAGTATCTCCTCCCCACCACCTAAAAGATGAGAGGTAGTAGGTTTAAACTGGATCTTAGGGGATTGCATTCATACCGTAAGACCGTTAGGCATAGGAGCAGAATTAGGCCACTCAGCCCATGAGTCTGATCCACCACTATGTTATGCCTCATTCTCCTGCCTTCTCCCCAAAAACTTTGATGCCCTGCTAATCAAGAACCTATCCGCCCCTGCTTTAAGTACACTCAATGACTTGGCCTCCACAGCTGCCTGTTGCAATGAATTCCGTAGATTCACCACCCTCTGGCTAAAGTATTTCCTTCTCATCTCTGATCAAAATGGACATCCCTCTGTTCTGAGACTGTGCCTTCTGGTCCTAGACTCACCCACTATTTGGAGTGTCCTCTCTATCTATGCCTTTCAATATTGGAAAGGTTTCAGTGAGATCCCTCATTATTCTTCTAAAGCCCAGCCGATGCAGGTTCACTCCTCATATGTTAATCCTTTCAATCCCAGAATCATTCTCCTCTGGACCCATACAGAGAGAATAAGACTAGTAGCCACTTTATTTGGTACAGAATGTACCTAGTAAAGTAGTCACTGAGTGACTTCTGTATGTCTGTGGTCTTCTGCTGCTGTAGCCCATCCACTTCAAGGTTTGACGTGTTGTTCATTGAGAGATGCTGTTCCAGCATTTTGTGTGTGTTTTTCTTTATAACAAGGCAGAACTGTCGCTCATTGGCTCGTTGTTTTGTTTTTCACACCATTCTCTGTAAATTCTAGAGATTGTTGTGCGTGACAATCCCAGGAGATCAGCAGCTTCTGAGATACTCAAACCATACCGCCTATTTTCAGAATGAGTTCCATTAATGAATATATGAAGTAATATTTCTTCATGAAATGAATAAAAGGAAATTGTTTTAATAGGCTACACAGTGCAATATGAAGATTTTATGTACACGATTCAAGAATTTATGTGGAAGCTTAAAATATAACCCAACCTTATAATTCAAGACACAAAAAGCAAAACTAAACACGAAGTACATTGCAGATGCTGGGGTCAAAGCAACACGCTGGAGGAACTCAGCAGGTCGGGCAGCATCCGTAGAAATGAACAGTCAACATTTCAGGCCGAGACGCTTCGTCAGGACTGAAGAGGGAGGGGGCAGAGGCCCTATAAAGAAGGTGGGGGGAGGGTGGGAAGGAGAAGGCTGGTAGGTGCCAGGTGAAAAACCAGTAAGGGGAAAGATCTAGGGGTGGGGGAGGGGATAGGCAGGAAAGGAGAAGAAGGAATGTAAGGGGAAAGCACTATGGGTAGTAGAGGAAGGCGGCGGTCAGTGGGAGGGGCCACAGGAGCAGTCAGCAGGGGGCGTGTCCAGACAGGTATATGTGGTTCACCACAAGGAGGCAAAGTGAAACTGGGATGGGGAGCAAAAATAATGTGTTAGAAATCAGAAATAAAAGAATAAAGTGTGAGAACTAGTCAGCTGGTCAGAGAGCATCTGTGAATAAGGATCTACACAGATCCTCATATGGGGCGACAACATTCTTCTCAGTAAGCCCCACAGATTCTTCCAACCAGGTTTCTGCTACCTCCAGTTCTATAGGGTCTCATTATCTACTCCATGGAGATTCTCAGTCACGTCACGGGCTTTCCTGATCTGTCCTGTGGATTTTCCTGATCAGGCTCAGAGATCCTTCCAGTCAGTTCCATTAGCTCTCTCAGCTGGCAGCATGTATTTTCCTAACTGGAACCATGCATTCTTCTGAGCAGATCTCCCAGTCTGCCCCATGGTGGTTTCTGACAGTTCCTGGATGCTTTTCTCAAGATCCGCACCATAGGCTTTCTCCCCCCAGTGTTAGATACTGTCCCGGTCAGGAACAGCAGTGGAACTTCAATGCAAATCATTTTCACTCAGTGAATCTGGAGATCTGCTCAAGTTGTTAGAACATCTTCTTCTGCTTCTGCTTCTTCAGTTGTCCATCGGAATCTGATGACAACATCCACTCCTTTAACAGTGAGATCTTTGATGACTATACAGTCCTATCCTGGACACACAAGTTCTATTGCAGGTGGGACAGGTATCTGTGGTAACCGTGGCTGCATTTCTCCTGGCTCTCCTCTGCTGTCTTCTGGTTGTTCTTTCCATCTCCAGAACATAGTACACAGAACTCCGGCATTCTACAAGCCCTTTGTCTAATGATGCTGGGCGAACCTTTTAACCTATTCCAAGTCCCCTCTAACCCTTCCCTCCTACAGACCCCACCATTTCTCTATCATCTATGAGAGTTTCCTAAATGCCTCTAATGTGTCTGCCTCTACCACCACCCCTGGCAGCGTGTTCCATGCACCCACTACTCTGTGTAAAAAAATCTCCTCCCATCACCTTAAAATTATGCCCCCTCGTATTAGGCATTTCTACCCTTGGAAAAAGTCTCTGGCTGTCTGCTCGATCTATGCCTCATCATGGGGAAATTCTCACTGAAAATCTCCAGATGATGCTGATTTGCTGTACTAACTAAAAATATGATATGGTTACTATCAGTGAATTGGAGCTGATATATCCCAACACCAATCAGTAAAGTTCTTAGGCACCTCATTTCACCTTTCCATTTAAAATGATGGCATCTCTCGTGTAACTTGACTCAGTAGCAGCCAGCCTTCCACAAAAAGTCTGCACAATCTCACTCAAAAATAAATTGAAAAATAAAGTTCACTTACTCCGTGACAGAAAATACCTCACTCAGTTTGACATTTTATATACAACAGGCGAACCGCAGTTTTAAAATGTTATTTTCAGTAATGCCACCTGCCATTCAGAGCTCCTAACAATACATTCCCTGGTTAATTGTTGCTGAAAAGAACACACTGTTTCTCCATATCATTTTGGTGTCCAAAAATTTAAATAACGACGGGTAATATTGGTATTTGGAGAGTTAATTTAAGATATAGAGAATCAAGTTGTAAGAGGTACAGTTTCGACTTTGGGCTTCCAAGTTCAATGGTGGCCTTTGACCTGACATAGCAGCTGCAAAAATTATGTTGTAATGGATTACACATACTTTCGTTGGTTCTCATTTCCTTTGGTAATACTAAGAAGGATTTGTGGAAGCAGTGGCTGACATGTGCTCCATTGCCTGGGGCAATTTTCTTTAGTGCAGCAGTGCAGGAACATTCTGCAACTGCGATATTTCCTGGACATTTACTGACAATCTTTTTAATACGTAGCAGAAAGTTCAACTCGCTGCGATTCTGCTAAGTAAAGATCAGAAATAACATTGTTCTAGATTGCAGATTGATTTACACTTCTTTTCTCTCTCTGTGCTCGCCACAACTTTTTTTTCCTCTCTTGCTTCCAGGTTTCGATGAATATTTTAAATAAAGATTACATTATGGGTTGTAACGGGTTTACTGAAAAATAAATCAGTGAGCAATGTCAGCAACATAACTAAAAAGCTGGAAGGGTGAACAAGTTGCGCAGGCTTGACTTACTGCTGGTTTATTATACTCTAAACCACAGCCCTCTTGTGTATTGTATTTATGCCACATGTTCAAACTATCTAGCAGTCAATCTAAGTTTTTCTTCAAGTTGAGCAACCTGGGTGAAGGAACAATGCCTAAAGCACAAAGCACCACCTAGATTGAAAGCAGTAGGAGAGAAATCAAGGGAAGTCAATAAAAATAGCTAGATAATAATTTCAAGCTTTGCATTTTCAGAGAATAAAGGAAATATTGAGGGAAGCAAGATTCCCAGGTTTTTAAAATTTACTTATTGGGATACAACATGGAATAGGCTCTTCCATCCCCCAATTTTAATCCTAGCCTAATCACGGGACACGATTTACAATGACCAAATTAACCTACCAACTTGGCCAGTGGTGCAGTGGCATCAGCACTGGACTTTGAGGCCAATGGTCCCAGGCTTGAATCTGGCTTCCCGTCCGTCGAGCTTGACATCGTGAAAATCAGACTGATGCTGAAACCGACAAATAAAATGCCACCCAGGCACGAAAAGGAGCAACAAACAAGAATTAACCTACCAACCAGTACGTTTTTGTGGGAGGAAACCCATGCGGTCCCTTACAGGCCAAATTCTTTACAGGCAGCGGCAGCCTCTGTGATTAAGTAATAGAATTAAAGTGGATAAAACATTCTGTCTGGTCTGAAAAAGCTGCATGCAGTCGTAAACTCAGCCATCGCCATCATGGATACTAGCCATCCCACCACTGAGGACATATTCACTAGTGATGCCTCAAAAAGGCGGCGTCCATCATTAAGGACTGTCACCACCCGGAACCTGGCCTTTTCTCATTACTGCCATCAAGGAGGAGGCACAGGAGCCATCAGCTTTCTGAATGGACATTGAGCCAACCCCTACACATTACCTCACTTCTTGTTCTCTTACTGCACGACCTATTTATTTCATTATGTTTTTTATTGTAACTGATGGTAATAATTTATAAACACAAGAAAATCTGCAGATGCTGGAAATCCAAAGCAACACACACACACACACACACACACACACACACACACACACACACACACACACACACACACACACACACACACACACACACACTCAAAATGCAGGAGGAAATCAGCTGGTAAGGCAGCATCTAATGGAAAAGAGTGAGCAGTCAACATTTCGGGCCACGGGCCTTCGCCAGGACTCATATTGCTCTGTACTGCTGCCACAAAACAACAGATTTTATGACATATATCAGTGATATTAAATCTGATTCTGTTTGAGGATGCCAAACAATGTACAGCATGCTACAAACGAAAGGTGTTTATTTCAGCTTGATATTGCTGTTACTATAACGAGTTGGGCTGTTGGATAAACTAGGTTACAAGGTACTTATTTATTATAGGAGGGCTGGCTCCTGTGTACGACAAACTAGCAAAGAGCAAAATGGTGTTTCCTGTCATAGTGTAAGGCAATTATAACACAATGAATTTACCACAAAAATCTTTGTTGTCTTTAATGGAATGCTACAATATACAAACCGGACTTCCAGTACACCATTTTTAAACAAATACTGCACAGAATTTCACTTATTTTGAATAGTGGGACTTGAAATTAGCATCTCTAGTGTGAAGGCCCTGGGCCTGTACTCACTGGAGTTTAGAAGAGTGAGGGGGGATCTCGCTGAAACCCACTGAATATGGAAAGGTCAATGCTATGTTTTGTAAATCCGAAGCATAAAACTAATTGAAAAAGAAACAACAGAGTCCAGAATGCGTGTAAACTTCATTTTTACGTTTAGTGAGGCATGCACTTATGATGTAATGGCGTAATGATGTATGCCATTCACAGACTTTTATATATAACCTGTAATAGATTATGTAAACACTAAAGGATGCTTAATCAAAGAGTATATTTACAATATTACTCAATTATCACTGAAATATTAAATAAACAACAGTCTAGATTAGATGGATGTGGACAAGATGTCTCCTACAGGCGTACCTTATGAGAATAGGTTGAGTGTATGTGGTGAACTACACATACCTGTCTGGACACGCCCCCTGCTGACTGCTCCTGTGGCTCCTCCCACAGGCCCCGGTATAAAGGCGATTGAGGCCTATGCTCGGCCTCAGTCTCCAGGATGTAGTATGATGGTCACTCACTTCTGGTTCCTTCTTCCAGTCAATAAAAGCCGATATCTCGCCTCACGTTATTGATGGTGCATCAGTGTACTTGGCCTTTTCTCCCTGTAGCAATGGACGATGATAGAGGTGTATAAGATGATGAGAGGTATTGATCGTGTGGATACCCAAAGGTTTTTTCCCAGGGCTGAAATGGCTGACATGAGGGGGCATAGATTTAGGTGCTTGGAAATAGGTACCAAGGGGATGTCAGGGGTAAGTGTTTCACACGGAGAGTGGTTGGTGTGTGGAATGCACTGTTGGTGGCAGTGGTGGAAGCGGATATGTGAGGGTCTTTTAAGAGCCTCTCAGATAGGTACATGGAGCTTAGAAAAATAGAGGGCTATGCAGTTGGGAAATTCTAGGCCGCTTTGAGAGTAGGTTACATGGTCGACAGAACATTGTGAGCTGAAGGGCCTGTAAAGCGTTGTAAATTTTTATGTTCTATATTGTATGTATAGTGCGAGAGTCTAGAACTGGGGTCACAGCCTGAGAATAGAAGGATGCCCCTTGGAAAGATGAGGAATTTCTTCAGCCAAAAGGTGGTGAATCTGTGGATGCGTATACTTAAGGCACAGGTTAATAGATTCTTCATTAGTAAGGGCATCAAAGGTTATGGGAGAAGGCAGCAGAATAGGATTGAGATCCATAATACATCGGCCATGATAGAATGGCAGAGCAGATTCAATGGGCCAAGTAAGCTAATTCTGCTCCCAAGTTTTATTGTCTAGATCATCAGTCCTAGCATTTGTGCTGCAACCCTTGTAAAATTATTATTTTGTTGCTGCATTGTAATATTTGTGAAGAACACAAAGAAATGGTACCATTGACCTCAGGTTGTCATGCATGCAGGTATCTGCAGTTCATTATGTTTCATTTTATGTTAGAGAGGAAATCAGTCTCTTCCAGTCATGTCTTGTTCTTCTCTCTTTCTATCTTTCCCTCTTCCTATCCCTCTCCCTCTCTGTCTGTCTGCCTGGCTTTCTCCAACAGTTGGTGGACAACAGATAGAACAATCAGTTTGCCCTCTCTCGTGATTAATGGACCATATCATGCACAGTTCAGAGCTTTTGCAAGAGTTTTAAACTAAAACAAAACAAGCGAGAGTATCATATACAGTAAATGTGCGGCATGTTCACCGTGCAATGTGAGGAGTCAAAGTAAGTGTTGTATTTTGAATTACCCTTCTGCAAAAACCCACTGGGAAATGTAATCAGAACTAAAATTGAAACAAATGGCACTATAGTTTAAAGGCAGGATATGCCAAAGATGATATTGTTGAGAGTGAAATTGTTGATTTTTTTATTCCAGCATCATCAATCTCCATCTATCAATCCATCTGTTGGGAAAGTAATTTGCTTAAACATGTAATATACTGTAATAACTTGTAGGTCGTACAATTATATCGTGAACTTGAGGTAGTGAGTTTTTGATGTACCCATTGTGTTATACATACAAAATGCTGGAGGAACTCAGCAAGTCAGGAAATATCTATGAAGAGGGCATTTTGGGCCGAGTAACTTCATCATGAGAGCCCAAACTACCTATTGTTAGATACTTTTCACAGTGCAGGACAGGCTCTTCCAGCCCTTTGAGCTATGCCACCCATCCACCAATCCCCTGATTTAATCCTAGCCTAATCACGGGGTAATTTACAATGGCCAATTAACTTAACAACCGGTACGTCTTTGGACTGTGGTAGGAAACTAGAGCACCTGGAGAAAACCCACACGGTCACAGGCAGAATAAACAAAAAGAAATTGAAGCCAGGTTGCCTGTACTGTAAAGCACTGTCCCATAATATCATCTTTGGCATATCCTGCCTTTAAACTATAGTGCCATTTGTTTCAACTTTAGTTCTGATTACATTTCCCAGTGGGTGATTTGCAGAAAGATATTTTAAAATACAACATTTACTTTGATTCCTCACTTTGCACAGTGGTTAGCATATCAACTGTTTATTTCTCTCTGTAGATGGTGCCTGACCTACTGAGCTATCCCAGCAGTTTTGTGTGTTCTTCAGGGTCTCCAGCCTCTTGTGTTACCTACCGTGTTGAGATGTGGAGAAGAGGAATAGGAAGCCTAATCATTTCTTTGCTCTCCGTGCTTTTAGACAGAGAACACAAGCCATTCTTTCTGTCATCCATTAGAATGGGGTGGTCTGAAATCTGGAGAAAATAACGAAGGGGGGTATTGCAATAGAAACAGAATAGTTTGCAAGGTTCACCATCTGAAAAAGCTGCCACTCTAACTCTTTGCAGTATGATGAGGTTTCTTTAACAACGCAGTGCTCATCCCACCTCTTCAAAAAGTAGTGAGATCAGATTTAACATCAACAGTATATGTTGTGAAATTTGTTGTTGTACATTGCCATAGGTAATAATAAAAATTATGAATTACAGTAAATATATATACTGTGGTGAGCATTTAGTCCATAATGACAGATGAGGAAGCTTGTTAACTCAACAACCATTTTATTGTGGTAAACACAGAACGGACCGGGCACCCTGACCCGGGGAGTGAACCCAACCGGTCTCACACCGACGGGGGAGGTGACCATCACACACCCCAGTTACAGTTGGGATAACCCACAAGCACACAGGCAAATAACTGCACAACCCACGCTAAAATGTAGCAATAAATGAGCTGGAACTTCTCACCATAATCCCACAACAGCATTTCAACACAAGATCAATAAACAGTACTGGTCATTGGAAATGTAGGGGCAGACTGTCCACCATGCTCCCCCCACCCCCCAGAGTGTCACAATAAAATAAGTTAAATTAAAAAAAGAAAAAAGACAAATTTTTCACTAAACATTATATTATCAGGAAGCAGGAAATCAATTCTCCATTGGCTATGCTGTTAGCCTGGCATCAGACTTCTATTCTAGGCCTGTCCTTGATTTAAACAAACAGAAACTCCAGATGAAGAGCAGGATTCAAGCCACTTTGAACAGACTTTACAGCAATATGTAACAGTCTTTTGCCATCTATAAAGCGATTGCCACATTCGATATGAATAGGTAAGCAACATGAAGAAGAATGATAGTTTCAGGTTAGGCTGGGAACTGGCTCTCAGCAGGCACAGAGTTCTTTGATGTGCCGAATGTCAAACGTTCCCGTCCATCTGGGCAACATACAGATCCCAAAAGCTGAAGCAGGTTCAGCTAGATAGATTAGATTCTCAGCAAGTCACGCAGGACCAAACCAGAGCAGGTAATTATCTGTCTGCAACTTAACTTCTTCTAAAGCCTAAATCAAGAAACAAAGATTGGAAATGTTCTTTAGGAACGTAAGCAAACCACACTGATGCTGGAAATCTGAAAGAAAACGGAAAGCGCTGGAAATTCTCAGCAGCAGCGGGAACATCGGAAGGGAGATCAATAGTGGGCAACGTTTTAGGAGAGAAAGCAATGAAAACCTGAAGAAGTGTCTCGACTCAAAATGGCGACTGTTCCACTCGTTTCCATAGGTGCTGCCTGACCTGCTGAGTTCCCCGGCACTTTGTGTGTGTGTTGCTCTGGATTTCCAGCCGCTGCAGAATCTCTCACGTTAATGAAATTCGGACTGGCCGGGGAGCTGCTGGAAAGAGAAGGAACCCAGGTGAAGGTCTGTCCTAGGGAAATGGCAGGGCAGGCTGGATTGGGACTGGTTTACTAAGATATAGTGAAAAGCTTGTCTTGTATGTTGTTCAAACAGATCAAATCGTTACACAGTGCACTGAGGGAGAATAAGGTGAAAGGATAATAAAGCAGGGTAAAGTGTAACAGCTACAGAGAAGGAACAGTGCAGGTAAACAATAAAGTGCAAGGTCAGAACAAGGTAGATTATGAAGTCTTATACAAAAGGTCCATTCAAAAGTCTGAGAATTTTTGGATTGTGACTGTATTGGTACCTGTATTTGTATCTTCTGCCTGATGGGAGAGGGGAGAAGAGGAAGTGTCTGAGGTGGGAGAACACTTTGATTATGCTGTCTTCTTTACTGAGACTGCGAGTCCATGGAGGAGAGGGCGGGATGATGGAGGAAGAGTAAGGTAAAGGTGCGTGAAAAGCAGACTAAGAGAAGGGCTATTCAAGTCGAGCCCTCTGCCCTCAGAGACTGGTGGATCTCCAGAATTTGCTACTCTGGAGGGTTGTGCATTGTTTATTTTTAGAAATTTTCACTATTTGTCTTTTTTTGCACACTGGTAGTTTGCAAGTCTTTGTTGATGTATAGTTTTCATAATGCCCTTCCCTTGGACAACATCGGTGGCGTGGAGAGGGGAGACTTGCAGCTTGGGCAACTGCTGGTCTTCCATAAAAAAACCCTGCCCAGGCTTGTGCCCTGGAAACTTTCCAAGGTGCAAATCCTTGGTCTATCGAGACTAACAGAGGCCTACTACAAATAGTTTTCATAAATTCTATTTTATTTCTTTGTTTTCCTATAAATAATCATCATCATCATTAAGTGCCATGTTAAATTTTCCTGCAGGAGTGTTTTGCCATTGCCTTCTTCTGGACAGTGTCTTTACAAGACGGGTGACCCCAGCCATTATCAATACTCTTCAGAGACTGTCTGCCTGGCACTAGTAATTGCATAACCAGGACTTGTGATCTGCACCGGCTGCTCATACGACCATCCACCACCTGCTCCCACGGCTTCACGTGACCCTGATCGGGGGGCTAAGCAGGTGCTACACCTTGCCCAAGGGTGACCTGCAGACTAGTGGAGGGAAGGAGTGCCTACACCTCCATTTGTAGAGATGTATCTCCACCCTGCCTTCCTATAAATACCTGTAAGCAGATTAATCTCAGGGTAATATATGGTGACATATACGAACTTTGACTTTGACAATGGATCTGAAGGGTCTAAGTGGAAGGGACTCTATAGAGAATGGAGTGAGACAAAAAAATCCAGTGAGCGTTAGCTCTATGGGCAAAAAAGCCTTCTTAATGAGAGGTCAGAGGAGAATGGATAGACCGGATCGAGCAGAGAGGGAGCTGACAGTAACACTAATAACTGTGTGCTGCACCAGTAGTGTGGGAAAGAGCATCTCTGAAAGCCAAACACATCAAACCTTGAAATGGATGGGGTAACGCAGCAGATCTAATAGGGGGTACCTAATAAAGTGGCCGCTGAATGTATACATAAAGCACATTCAATGCCTTCAACCCCAAAGCAATTTATGTATGTGTAAGGTAAAAGAAAAATGAGGCAGAGGATTAAAAAAAATCTGTTCTGTGGTACCGTTCATAGATTCTGGATACCCGAATGCAATCGGAAACAATAAAGAAATTTTGAAGTGTACTTAATTGTAATGTATGAACTGGTTCAGCCAGTTCGATCACAGCAAGCTTCCATGGACTGCAATTGTTCCTCTTGTCTATTTTTTAACAAGGCCAGGTTACTAGCTCGATGCTCAACCCAGCACATGTGTGCAAAGAGCTGGCAGGATTCGAACCCAGGACCACTTGCCTCAAAGTCCAGTGTGGATGACACTACACCACCAGCCAGCAATAGACCACAATGGGGCTAGGAATTTCACTCACATTAGTTGTGAGGAATCGAGATTAATTTGTTCAAGGCAGAGGCTAATGGCTTTAGGAATGAGGGAGCAAGCTGGCCTCAATTTAAAACCTCATTTTACTAGATCACTCCAACATTGCAGCATTCCCTCGGTTCTGAAAAGTCAGTCCAAAATTAGACTCGAACAGCAATACTTGTGACTTAGGAGGGAGTGTTATCTATTGAACCAAGATTGACACCAGCAGAACAGTTTTTGCCTCTGAGGTATGTTATTGAAAACTGAGGAGCAAATAGGCACTGTGAACAAGATACCCTGTACCTTAAAACATGGAACAGAATCATTAAATTTGAAGGCACATGAGGTAGCCAGTTCAGTACAATTAACTCCACTTCAAAATTTCTTAATTGGCTCCAACTACATTCGGGTATGCAGAACCTGTGAAAAACACCACAAAATGCAATTTTTTTTTATCCTCTGTCTCACAGTTTTGTTACCTTGCACATTCCCGCCACTGCCTATAAGGAGTTTTTACATTCTTCCCGTGACTGCGTGGGTTTCCTCCACATGCTCCAGTTTCCTCCCACATTCCAGAGATGTACCGGTCATCGTAAATTATCCCACGATTAGGCTGGGGTTAAGTTGGGAGTTGCTGGACAGAAGGGTCTATTCCGTGCTGTATCGGACGGACTCGGAGTTGGCTGTGGTCGGGGCTCCCAGAGTACTGAATCGGCAAGCTGCAGCGCAGGAGGTTCATGGCAGGAAGTGTTTTTCTTCCTTCTACCGTCTGCGTGAGATGATGGGCTGTCGGGACTTTGAGACTTTCTTTTAAACCATGCATGGACTGCTCTTTACCAGATTACGGTATTGCTTTGCACTGTTGAAACTATGTGTTATAATTATGTGGTCTTTGTCAGTTAGTCTTTTATCAATTATGGTATTGTCTGCACTGTTGAAACTATATGTTAACTATAACTATATGTAATCTATGTGGTTTTGTGCAGGTCTTGTAGCTTTAGGTTTGTCTGATGGGTTTGTAGTTCCTTTCCGGGGAACGCGCTAAGACGGTAGCGCAATATCGATACGCAGCAGCCTCTCCGGACTCTGGATTGGGGATTACCAAACGAAATGTGGTTTTTCTTGTGTGGTCTGTTTTGTGCTTTTTTGTGATATCATTCCGGAGAACGTTGTCTCATTTTTTGACTGTATTGTATTTGTGGTTTATAAATGACAATAAACTGAATCTGAATCTGAATCTGATCTAAAAAAAAATACTTAGTGGCCACTTTATTAGGTACCTGTACCTAATAAAATGGCCACTGGATTGAGAAAATCTGCAGATGCTGGAAATCCAAAGGAACACACACAAAACACTGAACTGTTCATTCTTCTCCATAGATGCTGCCTGACCTGCTGAGTTTCTCCAGCATTTTGTGTGTGTTGTAAATGGCTATATATTCTACGTCTGTGGTCTTCTGCTGCTGTAGTTCATCCACTTCAAGGTTTGATGTGTTGTGAGTTCGGTGTCTCTTCTGCAAGGTGCGCAGTTCATAAAGAGCACAGCTTTGCAAAACCAAGTATATGGAAACAATTTGACTAAGCTCAAAATGAGGCAGAGTGGTAAATCATACAAGTAGATTAAACAGAGACATTAATATACATGATATATAGATAGATAGATCAGCTACTGCACAATGTTTGTAAAGCAATGAACTATAAATTCTGGTGCTCCCAGAAGGCTCCCCTAGGCTGTGGTACGTCAGCAATTGTTTTGGTTATGGGAATCCCTTCCCACGGCAAACCTCAGTGGCACCAGCAGGCTGTGGTTTGCAATGGGGATGGGAACCCATATCCCGTCAGAAGACGTCAGAGGGCAGTTAGGTCAGTCAAAGAATCGGGACAGTGGAGATCTGAGGGTCATTGTAGGGAGGTCAGAGCTTTTCAGAAGATCTCTGCGAGTGATGGTCTCTCTCTCTCCCTCGACGCTGTTGGAGGATGGTGTGAAGTTCTGGGTCTGCGGTTTGTAGGTTGGACTTTGTAGTTCACGTTATAATTTGGTTCTGGTGTCTGGTTGCTCCTTTTTTGTTACTGCTTTGGGCAATTTTGAATCCGGGCAGCCTACAGGTAATGAATGAGCTGAACTGAATATGCCAGGACCCTTTAGATTTTGTGTTTTATACTCTGTGTTTTTCACTCTTTTTTGTTGCCATTTGCCCTATTTGTTTTGCACATGGTAAAACAAATACCGTGTTTGGTATCTTTCTTTGAACGGGTTCTATAGTTTTCTTTGTTTTGTGGTTGTCTGTGAAGAAGTCAAATCTCAAGTTTATACACTGTCTTTAAATCTTTTGTACCTCAATATGTGACAATAAAGAGCCAATTTACCAATCTTGCTGGGCTGATCAAATGGGCAGGGAAGAGAGATCAGATAAATCTCTGAGAAATCAGTGACTGGGAAGTTAAGGGAGGTCAGTAAGTGGGTCTAGAGTCCCACTTTGATTGGAGGACATCTGGGATGGAGGGGTTAAGAGGGTGGGTGGGGAACTGTAATGGCTAGTCAATGGAGTGAGGTAGGTATGAACTTTATTTAGCAGAACCTTAGTCCGGGGCTGCACTGTAAAGACCTGCAGGATTTTTCAACAGAGTTTACTACTTGAACAAATTGGGCAGATTTCCTCCATTGTACCACAAAAAATAGAATTTCTCGTGGAATGTAATTAGCGCAAGTGTGACGTGAAGATCTTGTACTTGCACTAATCCTAGATAGAGCGGATGTGGAGAGGATGCCTCCTCTGGAGGGGAGTCTAGGATCAGCGAGCACAACCCAGATAGCAGGACGTCTATTTAGAGTGGCAAAACGGAGGGGTTTCCTTCGCCAGTGGGTGGGCAATTGGTTGCCACAAGCGGCTGTGGAGGCCAGGTTTATTGGGTGCATTTAAGGTGGATGTTGTCAGATTCGTGATCAGTCAGGGCGTGAAAGGTTTTGGGGAGAAGACAGATGATGGGGTTGAGAGGGAAATGGATTAGCCGTGATCAGATGGCAGAGCAGACATGAATGGCCTAATTCTGCTCCTATATCTTATTGTCTAATGGAAAATCTTAATAAATGTGCAAACAAAACTTATGCCGGGAAGTATAAGGGGGAATTTCTGGGGTGAAATTGAACAACCCAGATATGGTCTTTATCACAGACACAAGAGATTCTGCAGATGCTGGAAATTTTGAGTAACGCACACAAAATACTGGGGGAACTCAGCATGTCAGGCAGCATCGATGGAGGTGAATAAACATTTGACATTTTGGGCTGAGATCCTTCATCAGGACTCAATGATGAAAGGCCGTTCTGATGCAGGGTCTCAGCCCTAAACGCAGACTGTTTATTCCCCTCCATTACTACTGCCTGACCTGCTGAGTCTCTCCGGTATTTTGTGTGTGATCGCAATTATCACCTTTCACCCCACAGTAAGTACACTTTCAATGCAGTTGCATTGAAATACAGAGTACTATGCCATCTGCATTCTGAGCTTGTTGTTTTTTTAGGTTAACTCCAAACATGAGGGAGGAGTCGGGGTTTGGGGGTCTGATCTTCTTGTTGGCGTTTTTCCGTGTGGACATTCTGTTCATTTTTTGTGTGTTAGAGAGTGTGGTTTGCTACTGTTGCTGGTCTTTTGTGGGTTTAATGTTCCAGCTGCCATTTTCTGGGAGTGCGATCTGTTAGCTTCTGTGCGAGGCAGGGGTTGGAACTTTGGGGGTTTGATGTTCCAGCTGCCATTTTCCAGGAGTGCCATCTGTTAGCTTTTGTGTGAGGCAGGGGTTGGAAGCTTTCGGGGGGGGGGGTGTTGACGTTCTTGTTGCCATTTTCCATGTGGGTGATTTTTTACTTTTTGTGGGAGGGAGGGGGTGGGAGTTTGGGGTTTACGAATCTTGTTTCCTTTTGTTTTTTGTGCTGGGAGGGGTTGATGTCTTTTCTTTCAACAACCCCATGGTTTTTCTGTATTTCACGGTTATTTGGAGAAAACGCAGATCGGAGTTGTATTGTACATACTTCAACAATAAAATGAACCTTTTGAATCTTTGCATTACAGACTTGCAACACAGAAGAATACAGAGTGTGTGTCTTGTTATAAACCTTGAACTCAGCTAGCCTAATCCCGGGCAAAAGCCTCCCACCATCGAGAACATCTTCAAAAATATGGCATACGCCATTAAGTTTCCCCACCACCCAGGACGTGTCCGCTTCTCATTGCCACCATCGGACAGGAGGTACAGGAGCCTGAAAACACAAACGCAATGTTTTGGGAACAGCTTATTCTCCTCCAACATCACATTTCTGAACAGCCCCTGAACACTTCATCAGGTTTTGTTCTCTTTTAAACCTACTTATTTTAAAATTTCTTATTGCAACTTACAGTAATTTTTTCATGTACTCCTCTGTACTGCTGCCACAAAGCAATAAATTTCATGACGTGTCCGCGTTAGTGGACAATGAAACCACACTATTTTTTGCTCTCTTTTTGCATTACTCATTTATCTTCTTAAAAATGTATTTCTTATATAATCTACAGCATATTTTATGCTTGCACTGTACCGCTGAAGCGAAGCAAGTAATTCCATGATGTACGTCAGTGGTGATAAACCTGATTCTGATTCTGAACACAGTGAGCCAAGGGTGGTAAGGGGCAACTCGCTGTTGTCTTGCATTTGTTAAAAACATTCATGACATGTGAATTTTACTTGAGCTAGAGGTAACACCAAGAGAATAGCCATCAAAAAAACAAAGAGATACATTGTCAAAGAATCCAACCTGCTCTGCTAAATGCTTCTCGACCTGAGGACGTGGACGGACACTATGACTCACAGCAAATGACTGATAGTAATCTGTACACACTAAGAATCTTGTCATTGCTCTAAGCTCTTTAGTTGTGCCAGACAAAATCGTGATGCTGGGGTGGGGAGGTGGGAATTAAACAGATAAATTATGGCTGACATTATTAATGTTTTCTTTGGGTTTTCTAGACCAGGCGATAGAGAATATTTTATCCTGTTGTGATGTGGAACTCTTGTCTCTTGGATCCTTTGGGATTAGCTGGAGGCATTTGTGTGGAGGTATGATTTACCAGTACGTGACATTCAACGCTAGATCATCTGCCGAGTTTACATTCCTCGGCAAAGACTGCTGCATAAAGCATCCAAGACCACATAATATTGCTTTATATGGGTACTGGCACATGCATGCGTGCACTTAAATAATCTGTATATATTATAGATCGCTGTATAGCAGCACAGTAGCATAGTGCTTAATGTGTCACTTTAAAGTCCCAGCGATCACCAGTCAGGGTTCAATTCCCGCCACTGTCTGGAAGAAGTTTCTATGTTTCCCCTTGAACTTGTTTGTTTCCTCTGGGTGCTCCGGTTTCCTCCTGCTGAATCAAGGAGGGCCTTTGACTAAGTTCTTCCATGTGATACTTAAAAACACTGTGCTATGCAACATAGTCTCTAGGTCAAAGAGCTTTATTCCAGATGCGTGTAGATAAAATTCAGAGAGCGTGCAGCTAGACGTTCATTCTAAGCATTATCGCAAAGCAGGTAATATTGCTTTGGCCAAAAAAATATACGACCTACCTGACGTAAAGTGCAATAACTTTAACAGATTGTGGCCCATGCAATGTTTAATACTTTTTTGATCAAGGGAGGGGTTTCTTTGAAGTTGCCAGCTTGCTCTTGCTTGATTGCTCTTTTCAGAGTTTCACAATTACACCAATCAGTTCATAATGTCACAAACCCACGCTCAGCAATACCTAGAACTCCTCGTTTTGGAGATCTTATTTCATTTTAGAAAAACCTACAGAAGTAGTGGATACAGCCCAGTCCATCAAAGTTCAAAAGTTCAAAGTATATATATGTCACCACATACAACCCAGAGATTCATTTCCTTGCAGGCGTACTCAATAAATCCAAGAACTATAATAGAATCAATGCAAGACTGCACTCAATAGGGCAGACAAACAACCAATATGCAAAGGCCAACAAACTGTGCAAATACAGGAGATAGATAGATAGATAGATAGATAGATAATAAGCAATAACTATCTAGAACAATAGACGAAGAGTCCTTAAAAGTGAGTCCATAGGTTGTGGGAACAGTGAAGTGAAGTTGTCCCCTTTAGTTCAAAAGCCCAATGGTTGAGTAGTAATAACCGTTCCAGTGTTGTTTTCACAGGAAAAGCTCACCCCAACTCTGAACTGATTCCACAAACTTTGGACTCACTTTCAAGGACTCTGCAACTTATGTTCTAAGTATTATTTATTTACTTTTTTAAATTGATTATTCTCTTTCACATTGGTTGTTGTCAGTCTTTGTGTATATTTTTTCATTGATTTTATTGTATTTCTTTGCTCCAAGAAAAGGAATCTCAGAGTAGTCTATAGTGACAAATACCTTCTTTAATAATAAATTTAGTTTGAACTTTGAGCAACTAATTACTAGATTGTTGCTAGATATATTTTCTTTTTTTTATATAAACCTTGTGTTAATATAAAATACTCATGGTACTTTTGTATTACTTCTTGCAGTGGAAAAATAATGCTTGTTAGCAAAGGTCAAATAATTCATTTCCTGGTGTACAATTTGCACAAAAACATCTAATATGGTATTATGTAGTTCAGCCAAACACCGAATGCAAACTAATGCATGAAAATATACCACGTGTCTTGTAACATTTGGTCTGTAAATGTGGTTATGCTCTGAATTTATTGCATAAATAGTCCTAATGGTTTTGGACCAATCAAATCTACCACAAATCTTTGAAGGGAAATGTGTAAAATCAGAGCTGTGGTCTATGCTCCTGCCATGTTACATTAGACATCAATAACTCTGTTTTACAGCGCTGAATTACCATTGGCTCTTTGATTTTCTACACTTGCGTTCAGTCTTCTACCCTGAATTCAAGCAGTCCCTGTAACAACATCTGCTAATTGATTCTGGCTCTCCATGACATCTAATAGAATTTAATATATGAACAGTTCAGGAAAATATTTTGCAGAATAAATTCAGTGGCTACATTTTGGATATTGTACACAGTTTGTGCATTTATATATTACTGTCTATTAAAAATCCTTCTAATTGGGTGTAATTGGCAGAAGAAAAATTTCATTTCAATTATATGCAAAATATGCTAGATTTATGCATTAATTATGAGTGCCACTTTCTATTTAAATGACTTAACCCTTGTAATATTTTTATTTATAAACACAAGAGGTTCTGCAGATGTTGGAAATCTGGAGAATTAGTAGTGTAGTGGTTACCACGATGTTTTACAGTGCAGGCAACCCAGGTTCAATTCCCGCCACTGCCTGTCAGGAGTTTGTTTGTTCTCCCCGTGACTGCGTGGGTTTCCTCTGGGTGCTCCAGTTTCCTCCCACTGTCCAAAGACGTAGGCTAATTGGTCATTGTAAATTGTCTGATGATTAAGCTAGGGTTAAATCAGGGGGATTTTTGGACCGCTTGACGCAAAGGAATTGGTCCTTACGGCCTTCGAGTCACGCTGTATCTCCATAAATAAATAAAGTATTAGAGGAGCTCAGCAGGTTATTCAGCACTTGCGGGAAGGAATAAAGAGTTGTCGTTTCATGTCAAGACCCCATATCATGACTGGAAGGGGAGGTGATGGCAGGTAAGGAGAAGAGGTACGAAGGGGTCTGGAAGAAGAGAGAAGGGGGGATGGGGATGAAATTACCAGATGTTAGAGGAATGGAAGTTCGTGCCATCAGGTTGGGGATTACTCAGACGGAATGTGAGGTTTCATTTATATTTATCCATTTTAAACCAACCGATGGCTGCTACGCACAGACAAAAATAAAGACAAGCTTGATGGTGCTTCACTCCTGAATACATTTATTTGGAGTGGTCTGTGGAAAGACATCAAACAATGTGACCTTGCACTCAAGGCAGGGTTTATTGCTCTTCTTGATGAGAGCTAATCACACCTGAGTTTGCTGAATGTTTGTGCACAATTACTTCTTCATTTAGTCAAAAATGCCTCAATTATATCCCCACTCAGAATTTGTTTTTTTTATATATAACATTTAAAATCACACACATACACACACACTCACGGACTGAATCATACCACAATTAATCATTTCCATCATAACAATGGCCAACAGCTGGAACCTATTTTAAATAGTTCAATTCAAACAAAATGATTGTGATGCAAGAATAATTAATCATAGCAATCTGGAACAGTTGGTCTAAAGGTCTTTTCCCTGAGTAATGGGCATGGTATGCTGTGGCTAAGAGAGCTGACACTCTCCAGTAGCTGCCTGCAGCAAGTGGGATTGAGGTAATTCAAGCTTCTATCTTCTCAGCTGGGTCAAGACGTATAATGCCCTGATTCAGAAGAGTGACTCAGCCAGTTATTATCTATCCAAACAAAACCAAATACCCATGGTGAATCAAAGGCAGTGAACAAAGAGGACAGAGCAAAGCCAGCATTGTATCATCATTGTGCCAACAAAGTTATGTCACCTGCCTTGTCTCATTCCTCCAGACAATCTGCACTAATATCAAATACTAACCACAATGACCACATCTGAGAGTGTAGCTGAAATTACGAACCTAGGATATCAAGGATCAAGATCAATTTTATTCACCATATGCATTTACAACCATTAGGAATTTGCTGTGATGTGATGTGTTGGCATGACAGGCAACAAAAACAAAATCCAATAATTATAATGAATTATATAAGAATAAGTTAGAAGGTAAAGTGCAGATATGGAATGAAATGTGTGTGTGTATGTATGTATATATATACAGAGAGAGAGAGAGAGAGAGGGAGAAAATGAGAGTGACAGTGTTAGGGTGTCTAAGACTTTTGCACAGTACTGGAGTAATTTTATGTATTGCACTGTACAGCTGCCATCATTAAAAGACAAATTTCATAACATACACTATGATAAACCTGATTCTGATATGGGTCTCTGTTGTGGACTGATAGTGGGAAGGGGGCAGAGAGAGGGGAATCATGGTTGGGAAAAGGGGAAGGGAGTGGGGAGGAGTAGGAAACACCAGAGAGATGCTCTTTAATGATCAAGAGATCAATTGATTGGGAACAAATGAGCTTGCCTGGTGCCCCAGGACTGGATGTATCTGTACCTGCACCACACTGTGACGTTGGTGCTCCTTCTCTGACCCTCCCCCCCAAGCCCACCCCTCTTCTGTGGCGCTCCACACTCACCATTCCTTATTACTTTGCTCCCACCTGATTTACAAACTCGCTCTCTACTCCATGTTGACAAATTCAGTACTATACAAAAACCCCAGCTATATATATCTACCTAAGATGTTTGCACACTTCTGTGAATAGATATCAGAATGTGCTTACGATGCAAACAGCATTATAAAAATGGTTTACAGTGTTCACAGTGCAGCAACTGAGATAATAGATAGAGATGAGTTGGGGCGGGGGGGGGGCTAATTAGAGTGGTTGATCGGATTTCTTCCCTGGGGGAAGAAATGCTTATATGGTGTGAAGTTTATATTTTTATAGGCCCATAGCACTTTCCAGAAGAAGTCTTTGGAAAACGCAGTTTGCAGGGTGGATTGTGTCTGAAGTATTTTTTTCTCGCCTGCTCCTTTGTGCTGGACACACACGAGTCCTGCAGTGATGGTGGTGTGGTGAACTATGTGCCTGTCTGGACACGCCCCCTGCTGACTGCTCCTGTGGCTCCTCCCACAGGCCCCTGTATAAAGGAGATCTGAGGCCTGACGCTCGGCCTCAGTCTCCAGGACATAGTATGATGGACACTCACTCCTGGTTCCTTCTTCCAGTCAATAAAAGCCGATATCTCGCCTTACGTCTCACTGTGAGTTATTGATGGTGCATCAGGTGGACTGCTGCCAATGACCTTTTCTGTTGACCTGACAGTTCACTGTAGCCCTTGTACACTCTGAGAGAATGCTGTACCAACCTGGACAGTAATGGCTGATGTGAGGATTCTATGACGGCAATATAGAATTGGACCGAACTGTTCCGGGGAAGATAGAATTTTATCAGTTGCTACAGAAAGTATAGCCTCTACAGAGCCTATTTGTTAATGAAGCAAGTATGGTCCTCCTACACAAGGTCCAGTGAAATAATGATACCTATGAACATGGGGCAGCATGGTTAGCACAATGCTTTACAGTGCAGGAAGCCCAGGTTCAATTCCCACCACTGCAAGTGAAGAGTTTGTATGTTCTCCCTGTGATTGTGTGGGTTTCCTCTGGGTGCTCTGGTTTCCTCCCTGATGCACCATCAATAACTCCCGGAGACATGAGGCGAGATATAGGCTTTTATTGGCTGGAAGAAAGAACAAGCAGCAATTGACCACCAAGCTACATCCTGGAGACTGAGGCCTGGGCGGTGTCTCCAATTGCCTTTACACTGGGGTCTGTGAGAGGAGCCACAGGAGCAGTCAGCAGGGGGGGGGGGGGTGTCCAGACAGGTATATTGTAGTTCACCACACTCCTGCAGTCTAAAGACATACCAGTTGATAGGTTATTTGGTCGTTGTAATTTATCCCGTGTTCAGGTTAAGGTTAAATGAGGGGTTGCTGGGCAGTGCAGCTTGAAGTGTCGGAAGGGCCTATTCTGTGTTGTATCTCAGTAATTTTTTAAAACTTGAGTATTGAAATGGTGCTAACTGCAGAGTTATTGATGATGAGCACCACTCTAGTATGTAGACACACTACTCCTGTTCTTCAGCTGAAACCCCAAAAACTTCCCAACGCTCTTTATTTTTCCTCTACCCCAACCTCTCAATTGTTAACTCTCTTCCCATAAGTATCTCACGGCCCTGATGTGTTTGCTCTGCTGTCCAGTGGGCTCCGTCTGCAGGCTCAGCTCTCTGCAATGGCACAGATGAACACACAGATAAAAGGCCTTCGTGTAAGTTTCCAACATGCAAGGCCTGTTCCATCACACATGATGACTTGGGTCTTTTGGTCAACTGAATATTGTTACAGATAAAGTCTCCCACAAAACTCGCACAGTGCCATTTTAATTCACTCCGGTAAAAGTAATCACATGACAATTTAAAGACAATTATGTTGCTGCCAACTGAACTCACCAGAATCTGACCTTGTATAGACATAGAACATAGAACGTACAACATAGAATATAGAACATTACAGCCCAGTATGGGTCCTCCAGCCCATGATCATGTGCCGACCTTTTAACCTAAAAGATGAATCTAAACCTTCCCTTCTACATAGCCTTCCATTTTTCTATCATCCATGTGCCTACCGAAGAGTTTCTAAAATGCTTCTAATGTATGATGTGCAAGAACAGGAATTCTGAGTTTTAATTCTGTTAACTTTAATGTCAGTAAAAATAAGGAAAGAGCGAAAATAAGCTGCTGGTTTGCTGTTGCCTGGCTTATACCATCTCACAATATGAAACTGATCTCTGCTGCTCTCTATCTCAGAACCTCCTGCTGGTCTTTGACTGAAACTTCCTGCCGCTATACCATAATTCCACTATAGCTCAAACTCTCCTCTCTTACTCCACAGGCTTCAGCTGTTTGAAACCCGTAAGAATTTAACGATTTTCTCTGAGCTTCATTTGTGAAGATTTATTCAGATCTACAGACTATTATTTAAGGTTGTCATAGTTGGGGAGCCGTGATGTTGCTAATGGGGAGAAGTTCTCAAACCGTGCATCTCAAATAGCCTCTGATAACCAAGCCCAGCTCCTGGCCTTCACATGAGGCTTAGCTACTAAGCCTGGTGCAACCATTTCTACTAACAGGAGAAGGGGCAAAGGTGGGTTACTGGTACCTTAAAACCAGTCACATTGGAGAGATGGGGCTCACTGGCCATGACTGGCAACTCATGTAGGAGAAGGCAAACTCTGATCTCAAACCTCAGCTGCCTTGTGGCTATACCCACCCATGGCTGATCTATTATCCCTCTCAACCTCATTCTCCTGCCTTCTCCTGATGACCTTTGACACCCTGACTAATCAAGAAGCTATCAACCTCAGCTTTGAATATACCCAACAGCTTGGCTTCCAGAACTGTCTGTAGCAATGATTTCCACAGATTCAGCACCTTCTGGCTAAAGAAATTTCTCCTCATCTCTGTTCCCGAGGGACATCCCTCTGTTCTGAGTCTGTGCCATCTGGTCCTAGCCTCCCCCATTATTGGAAGCATCTTCTCCACATCCACTCAATCTAGGCCTTTCAATATTTGATAGTAATATTGACATTATATAAAAATGTATAAATTTGACCTTAAATTGGAAACTCAGAGACTGCCTCTGATCCTTAACCATTTCTTAATAGTGGGTACAATCCTATTATTAATGCATGAGTTCCATAAAAAATAGTATAAAAATCAGTTGAGGGAGTATTAGAACATGCCTGGTTGTCAAGTCATGAAATTTATTGCTTAATTAAGGTTAAGGTTCTAGTGATGTTCCTACAAGTCAGTGAAAACGCTTCCTTCAGGCACCAAGTAAAAGATTGAATATTTTACTGATTCAGGATCTTCAGCTTTTATTCTGTTACAGTCTAAGTGGTTAGGTGATCCAGTGTGGTTAATTCATCAAACTTAACCTCACTATTGATTTCATTGGTGGGAAAAGTAATGATAATTAGTGGCTCAACTTCGTGCTGGCATGTACTCAGTGACAACTTTATTAGGTACACCTGCTCGTTAATGCAAATATCTAATCAGCCAATCACGTGGCAGCAGCCCAATGCATAAAAGTATTTAGACATGGTCAAGAGGTTCAGTTGTTATTCAGGTCAAACATCAGAATGGGGGAAGAAATGTGATCAAATTGACTTTGACCCTGGAAAGATTGTTGGTACCAGCAGGGGTGGCAAAGATCTGAGAAACTGCTGATCTGGGATTTTCATGCACCACAGTCTCTAGAGTTTAAAGATGATGGTTTTGAAAATCAAAAAAAAATCCAGCCCTGTGGGAGAAAATGTCCTGTTAATGAGAGAAGTCAAAGGAGAATGGCCAAACTAATTCAAGGTGACAGGAAGGCGACAGTAACTCAAAATAGCCACGTGTTACAACAGTGGTGTGTGCAGAAAGCATCTCTGAATGCACAACATGTCAAACATTGATGAGAAACTCTGCAGATTTTAGAGATCCAGGCAGTGCAAACAAAATGCTGGAGGAACTCAGCAAACCAGGCAGCATCTATGGAAAAGAGACTGAAAGGGCTGACGAAGGGCCTCGGCCCAAAACGTTGACTTGTTTACTCTTTCCCATAGATACTGCCTGGCCTGCTGAGTCCCTCCAGCATTTCATGTGCATGTCGAACCTTGCAGTGGATGGGCTACAGCAGTGGAAGAACATGAACATGCACTCGGTAGCCACTTTATTGGGTGCAAGAGATACCTAAGAAAGTGGCCACCGTGTGTATAAGGCAGCACTAAAGCCTCTGCAGGTTATGGCAAAGTGCATGGATGACCCGGGTCACTCAATGTAGTGCATTATTATAATTGTGTATCAACAATCTTCAGCAAGTTCAGAGGTGGGAGGCAGAATTCGTCAGATTGTGCCTGCCACTCAGAGTACGTAGCAGGAGATTTCCTTATAGACTACACTGGACCCTCTGAGGTCACTCCACCAACAACCGGTATATAATTCTGCTCTTAGTGAACTAAGATTTTGCTTTTGCGATTCTCACCTGATCAGTATTTTAAAACACGTTTTCACTCACGTCGAGGTACCAGCAAATGGAACTTCATCTGCTATTCCCCTCACATCGGCTTAGTTAATTGGAAAATGAACCACTGTGTGAGCTTATGTGTGCATGCTTCATATAATGCTGTACATTTAAAACATCTATTTAAATAATAACAATTTTCCATACATATAAATTAGAAGAGTTTATCAAATCATTATTCATCATGATGTTACATTTGTCAAATTTGGTTAATTGCAATGAAACTTAATAATCTATTATATGACACTATTAGACTGCTGGACTGTGCTTTGACTGCATTTGTCAAATTTAATAGGAATTCATATTTTACTTTGAATGGATGCTCCATCATTTCAGATTTAAGGTTTATATACTCAAAAGTATAAAAGGGAGGTGGGGAGGGTTGTGAAAACAAATTGCATCCAACTCCTTGGGCAGAATGACAGCGTCTTCAGAGTCATAGAACACTAGAGCACAGAAACGGGCTACTTGGCCCTTCTAGTCTGTGTCAAACTATTAATCTGTTTATTCCCATCAACCTACACCTGGATGATAGCCCCAATCCCATTCTCCTTTCATCCATGTCCCGATCCAGATTTCCCTTAAACGTTGAAATTGATTCTGAGATCCCTGCTGATGACTTGGCCACCCTGTTTTCAGTTTTCCCTCATGATGGGAGATGCAGCCAGAATGAACAACGGCAGAGAAGTGTCTGACTCAATATGATAACAGTTTATTGAGTGAATGTTCCGGAATAGTGATTTAAAAGGAAAGGGCAAAAGGAATTAAGGGATAAAGGGGTTTGATTGAGGTTAGGAACATTGATAAGTGGCAGTCTGTGTGTGGCTTTAAAAATGATTTCCCTTACTGGGCTTGTTTAATCTTCATGCTTTAGAAAGGAGTGTGATCTAGAATGCTTTATTTTGATTTCAGTACTCCTGATAGATATAAAAGGTCTACTCAAGGAGTTTCCTACATTTCAAAGTTCAATGGGTACATTTAATGTCAGAGAAATGTACACAATATACATCCTGAAATTCTTTTTCTTCGCAAACATCCACAAAAACAGAGGGGTGCCCCAAAGAATGAATAAGAGTTAAACATTAGAATCCCAAAGCCCCCCAGTTCCCCCTTCCCATGCACAAGCTGTTCAAAGTTCAAAGTAAATTTATTATCAAAGTATATATGTCCACCATATACAACCCTGAGATTTATTTTCTTGTGGGCACACTCAATAAGTCCATAATAGAATCAATGAAGGACTGCACCAACTTGGACGTTTAACCAGTGTGCGAAAGACAACAAGTTGCAAATAGAAAAAGAAATAATAATAATAATAATAATAAATAAATAAGCAATAAATATTGAGAACATGACAGAGTCCTTCAAAGTGAGTCTATTGGTTGTGGGAACATTTCAGTGATGAGGAAGTGAAGTTGAGTGAAGTTGTCCCCTTTGTTTCAACAGCTTGATGGTTGAGAGGTAAGAACTACAAGTTGCTCTTTTGAAGATATTCTTGCATATAGTTTCTGCGACTGTGAGCAAAAGCGATGCAATTTTAATATCTGGCTCTCAACATGAGTAATAGCAAATAGGATAAAAGCACAAAAACACACTTTAGACATATTTTGGCTTGTAGCTACAAATTATGCAGAGGCAACTTTCCTGCTCTCGATAATGTTTTAATCTGGGTGCTTTATTTCCTGTCCTGCAAGTATGTGTGGTTGCACCGAGTAACATGGTCGGGGAAAATGGAGGCAGGTTAATGACTTGAATCTCTGGTAGTTTCTGATGTATTTGACATCTCCATGGTTTCAGTGATGAAAGCAACCCCCAGCTTTCTGGCCCAGATAAACATCTCTAATCACTTTCATGTGGAAATAAAAGGAACTGGGGAATGGCACAGACTGACTTGTTTCAAGTCTTAATAAGAGGCCCAGGGACATATTTCTGTGAAATCATGTATAAATCATTTTTTAACCTTAAAGGAGGTCACTTGAGGGAGTTAAAAGTTCTGCACTTCACATACATGTTGTAGCTCAACTTAACACATAAATCTACTCTTTCTCTTTGCCAATACTTGTACTGGGATTCAAAGTCAATGCATATATTGTATATATTTTGTTTAGATGTGTTTGTGTCTTTGTGCTAGTCAGTCAAACCTTACACTCACACACCCATTGACCTCCCTCGCATTCATATATTTTATAATGCAGAAGTCTCTTTTGGTATGTGAATCTATTTTTTTCCTGAATCCCAGTTGAATCATACATTATACATGCAATCATTTAACTTAATAATCATCATATTTTTAGTTCAAAGTGACCGCTAATTCCTCATGCTTATTAGATTATAAAGTGCAATTAAAACATGAGGTATACTTTAAACAGCCCGGACAGCAGCAGTCCATAGAATGTTTGCTTGCGTTTGTTAAGCCATTTTAGCATGTTAATTTATTGTAACCTTCTAGTACTCTGTTTCTTGTCTCAGCTTAAAAGGTGGAACCAACTGCCTTCAACATCCTTCAGCAGTTGATAGGAAACATGCTTTGAATGAAGTGACTGGTCCTCTCAGTTCACTCTCCTGCAGGAGAGATGACTCTTAGTGCAATCTCCCTCTAGTGGCCAGAAGTAGGTACAACAGGAGACGCAAGACGTCCTGCAGATGCTGGAAATATTTGATTGAAGATTTGTCATTCATCAGTACGCAAGTGTAAAAGAGAACAAAATGATCGTTACTTTAGATCCTATGCAGCATAAAAACACAATAACTATAAATAATGCAATCAAAACAATAAATATAAATACATAATATCAGCATTTATACTGTACATGGGCTGACTGTATGTATAAAGTGATGCTAAGGTGATTCTGACAAGAAATGATAAAGTAGTGGTGGTGGGGTAAGTAATGGGTAATTAGCCTGACACCATGGAGCAATAAACTGTTTTTGTGTCTTATGCTTCTGGTGTGGATGCTGCATAGCCCCTTCCCTGATGGGAGTGGGACAAATTAGTCCAGGAGCAAGGTGGGTGAGATCCTTTATGATATTGCTGGACATTTTCTGGCATCTTTCTGTGTGTATATTACTGTGCAAAAGACTTAGACATGCATTGTATATATATATATAATATAGAGAGAGAGAAAGAGAGAGAGAGAGCGAGAGGGTGCTTAAGACTTTTGCACAGTACTGTAGTAATTTTATGTATTGCATGCAAAAAAAAAACAAATTTCATGACATACGCGAGTGATGATAAACCTGATTCTGATGTGGGTCTCTACTGTGGACTGAGAGTGGGAAGGGGGCAGGGAGAGAGGAATCATGGTTGGGAAAATGGGAAGGGAGAGGGGAGGGAGCAGGAAGAACCAGAGAGACATTCTGAAATGATCAATAAACTAATTGTTTGGAATCAAATGTCTTTGCCTGCTGTCTCAGGGCTAGGTGTATCACCACCCACACCTACTCTGACACTGACATTCTTTCTCAGCCGCCAGTCCCACACCCTTTCCACATTGCTCCACCAATTCCCAATATCCTTTGCTCCCGACGGATTTACAAACTCGCTGTCCACTCCACGTTGACAAACACAGTACTGTGTAAAAGTCTCAGGCACTCTGGCTATACATGTAAGCCTAAGACTTTTGCAAAGCACCTTAGGTCCCTAATGGCGGTTAAGCTGGTCCCGGTGCTGCGTTGGGAGTTTTTAACTACTTGTTGTAGAGGACTTTTATCTGCCATAGGGCAGTTTCTGTACCACACAGTGATGCAGCATATTAGGATGCTCTCAAATGCGTGTCTGCAGAAGGTCGTGAGCATTGATGTGCATGCCCATTATGTATCTGCCTCTACCACCACCCCTGGTAGCACATTCCATGCACCCACCACTCTCTGAGTAACAATCTTAGCCCTGACACTCCCCTACACGTTCCTACTGTCACCTTAAAATGGCACTGTCTCATATTAGCCATTACCTCTCTGGGAAAAAGTCTCTGGCTGTTTTTTTCAATGTATAACTCTTGTACACCTCAACTGAGTCACCTCTCATCATCCTTCACTCCAAAGAGCAAAACTCTAGCTCACCTAACCTACCCTTGAATGACATGCTCTCTTATCCAGGCAGCATCCCAGTCAATCCCCTCTGGGTCCCATCTGAAACTTCCACACCTGTCCTTTAATGAGACAAGAACTGAGCATAATACTCAAAGTGTGGTCTAACCTGAGTTTTAGAAGCTGCAACATTACTTCGTGGCTCTTTGCAAGGTGTTGACGTGTTATGGAGGAGCTGGCAGTAGGAGAGAGGAGCAAAATGAATTGCGAAGTGAGAGGAACTGAGCCCTAACTCCAACAACGTCACTACCCTCTTCTCAAGTACACTGATCTCATAAGACAGTTCTAAGCTGTTCCTAATACAAGAACAACTGGTTATGTCTCACACTGATGCTCGATAATGCTGACATTTGCAGCAGTCAGAGTGAATCAGACAGCAGCACTATTACAAACACTGAGCTTGGGTATCTACTGTGAAATACAGACTCTTGTTAATTATCGGTCACTTGTATTACTTACCAAGCTTGTTGTTTTTCAGACTTCCTTTTTGTTTCATGATAGTTGATGTTGCTTCCATTTTCATTGTGATTCAGAGTAAAATCTGCTTTTATAAATACCAAAAAAATTGTTTAGATGCTGGAAATCCACAGTAACACACACAAAATCCTGAAGTAACTCAGCAGAACAGCTCATTTTCCTTTGCAGGGGAATAAGGAGACGACACTTCGGTCCTGATGTGGGGTTTCAGCCTGAAACATTGACTCTTTATTCCTCACCATAGATGCTGCTTGACCGGCTGAGTTTTCACATTTTAAGTGTGAAATATGCTTTTATAAGATATAGGAGCAGAATTAGGCCTGTTCTGCCATTTCATTATGGTTGATCCATTTCCCCCTCAGCCCCAGTCCCCTGCCTTTTCCCCATATCCTTTCATGCCCTGGCCAATCATGAACCTACCAACCTCTGCCTTAAATATATCCAGTGTCCTGGCCTTCACAGCCACCTAAATACCACATATTCACCACCCTCTATGGCTAAACTGGTTATCCTACTTTAGTTTGGAGTGAAGGAGAGGAGATCAAATACACCAGCTCCCTATCATCATTCTCTTTCAGAGATCAAGTATAAAAACCTCATTGACGAAGAAAAATGAGTTTCTGATTCTGTCATTAGGATATTTGAATTTAATATGTATTGGTTATAAACACATTAGTGAAATAAGATCTGCAATTGCTAACCATCTTTATTGTTCTTGTACTTCCAAAGACAGTAAGTAAGACTTTACTGGGATGTTCTCCGGATTGGAGAGCAAGCTAGGAGTTTTGGTGCAAAGGAGGATGAGAGATAACTTGATAAAGGTGAACAACATCATAAAAGCTAATGAGATTAGACAGCCAGAGTTGTTTTCCAAGGGTCAAAATGGCTAATATGAGGCGGCATAACTTTAAGGGGATTGACGGAGAGTATAGAGGGGATGTTACAGGTTCATTTTTTACACAGAGACTGGTGGGTACATGGAGCACACTACCACAGATGGTAATAGAGACAGATAAATAGAGACAGATAAATTAGGGGTTCCCAACCTTTTTTATGTCATGGACCCCTATCATTAACTGAGGGGTCCATTGACTCCAGGTTGGGAACCCCTGCATCGGGGACATTTAAGAGACACGGATGATAGAAAAATGGAGGGCTATGTGGGCGGGAAGGGCTAGATTGATCTTAGAGTAGGTTAAAAGGTCAGTACAACATTGTGGGCTGAAAGGCCAGTACTGTACTCTAATGTTCTATGTTCAATCACATGCTTCTACTCGTATCATGAAGGTACAATTGTGTGTTAAAATTCAGGAGACTTCCAGCTTGTTATACCCATGGTCTGTGTCACAATACTCTTGTGATACTGCTAAAGTCTAGAAATGATGGTGAGAGAGTAATAGTGATTGATATTTTTTAATATTAGTTTTGATGTCTAATTTGTGACTTCGGTTATTCTGTTTTCCCATCACCAGAGACATTTGACTTGAGGTGCCTAGGTCCACCCATCATCTTGGCCTGTTACAAGTTGATAGATGTTCACTTTCCAGGTCTGAGAGGGTTATTGCAAATCTCAGCTTTCCAGCATGGCCTTTCCAAATAGGCAGAGTTGTCGGTGATAAAGAATATTCTTTGCTCAGTTTTTTTTCAGTCCAGTTTTTAATGTAAATTGCAAGTAGCAATCAGTTTGAAGTTGGATGCCCAGCTTTGCAAAGTAAAGTGACCATGAGGGTTATCTCCATGAGCCAAAAACAAGGCAAGGGGGTTAGGTCACTTAACAGACCAAACATGCTACGTGTTGGGATGTTTGTGTTTTCAGAGGATCTGTCCTCACAGCATTAATTGTGGATGTTTGCGATCTCTGTTGCCAGAAGCTTTAAAGACCATCTGTGTGAGTTACTTTGTCCCAGCAAAGTTATCCGGAACACATCACATGCAGATGATGTCATCTGGTAGAAAATAGTATAGACAGCATCACAGTATACGGATCATTAGGAATGACTGGAGAACCACAGAAAATGGAGTTACAGGAAGAAGAACTATGATTCGTTCTTCACTCTTCTGCGAAGAACAACTTGATCATCTGCAACTTACTGGTATTTAAATGTCTTATTTAGTGACCCAGCACAGAACAGGCCCTTCGGCTCCGACAAGCTGCTCCACCTAACAACCCACTTATTTACCACTAGCCTGATCACAGGACGATTTACAGAGCCCAATTAACCTACTAACCAGTACGTCCCTGGACTGTGGGAGGGAACCAGGGCACCCGGAGGAAACCCATGTGCTTAGGGAAAGGACATACAAACTTCCTAGGGAGTATTTGGAATTGAGCTCTGAACTCCTTGATGCACCAAGCTACCCGTGTTTGGAAATCCTTTGTAGTTTGCAAATCTTTCATAATTCAGAAATCTTTAGTATGTCAGAAATGCTCTGTGAGTCTTAAATGCGTGTTAAGATTTAAGTATACAAATTTATATGTGTATCATTAAAAATAAAACAACAATGTTTAAATGACTTCATTAGCAGGAAGTGCCTCCTCCTTGATAAAGGAAAGGGGACCCACAACTCAAGCAATGTGTATTGACAGCTAGACCTTGCTGCAGAGGCTAGACGGGGAAGTAAGCTCGTCCTTGAAGAGCAGAATAACATAATCGCTCTATAGTGAGGGTACCTGTAGATATCTATATCGAACAGAGCTTAAAATCTTCTCAATTTAGAGCTTTGTGTACAGGGAATCCAATGCCATCACAACTAGAAATATCACTGAAAGACTAGTCATTTTAAAAGCTGACTGTGAGCAAGGACCTAGGAGATTGTCATCTCTTTGATCTTTAAAAGCATATATCATAGACTAAGGTAAAAAACTACACGCTCTTTTCTATCAGTAACTGTCTCTGCCCCTGCCTTATGCTCTCTAATTCTTCCTGTCTTTCTTTTCCAGTCTCTCTGACTATTTGTTTTGCTCGCTCTCTCTGCACAGCTGCCACACAGTCGATTTCATTGCTTTTCCTAAGAAGCAGGTTCAAGACACATTTATTGGCTCTTTAGTGCAGAAGTCCTAAAGTTCAAAAAGATGGCATTGGTCCTGAGTTATGTTATTGAAAAATGGCAAACAGAGGGAATGAATCTGAGCTCTAACAAGCAGATTAAATTTCAAAACTGTTTCCCACTACTACTCACCTTCATTTCTGGTTTTTGATGGCTGTGTCCATGAATTTAAATATATTATCCTCTTTTCTCTTCATCCATAGTAAATGGCAGCGTCAAAGTGATATTGAACTTTTAATTATATCTACCCTATGTGTGATATTTACCATGAGCATTGTAGACAAGGGCCTGAAGCATTGTTGAGGATCTAGTGTTATCATGTGTACATAATAAAGAACTACAGTTCCCACTGTGCAACGTGGGTGGTTCACCAGAAGTGATGTCGGTGAGCTGGTCGCACGCACTCAGGTTGGGCTGGAGCCATTACCAGATGTCTGTGAATAAAAGATGTGTTAGTTTGTCTTTATTAAGAACAAATAGATCCCTACCACAATCTCTTTGACCCACTACCATCAGGAAGCATCAGGATTAGGACTGACACACTGGAAAATAGTTCCTTTTGTCAGGCTGAGAGACAAATGAATACCCTACCACTGCCGAGATCTCGTTACTAGGATAGGGAGATGTTTACTATTTACGTGTGCTGTGCACTACATGCATTTTGAATTATATTTTATGAACATTTGTGGTAGTATTTTGTTTTATGTGCTGATCATGACATACATTTTGTGGGTGCACTGCGACCCGGAAGAACATTGTTTCGTTTGGTTGTATATACATATGTACAGTCAGATGAAAATAAACTTGAACTTAATAGATTCATATAATATTTATCACATATGCATTGAAACATAATGTGTTATTTGCACCAACAACCAACAATCTAAGGATGTGCTGGGGGCTGGGTTTTAAAACAACACGCAAAATGTCAAATGGTGCCAGAAGTATTATCCACTTGTATTGCTCATCATGATAATAACTAATGTAGCTGCTGATTGCTACTTTGCCAGTGTTTCAATTTGCAGACTGTCAACCTGTTAAGCTGAAACTGTCAAGCAAACGCTAATGGCCAAAGGGAAATCTGAAAACAGAAACCCAAATACACGAAACACCTGGACATGCAGCATTACTACAGAGAAGAGGTAAATCATAGTTTCCCAGCTACTTACAGATTGACAATTGCACTGTTGGTACCAACAGTAAACAGGTTCACATGGTCTGTGAAATTCTCTTACCTTCTGTTTTTAACTTCAAAGCTGGTTCACTTGTTTCACATACCCCGTGGTTAAGAAAAAGGTAATTTCTTCAAATAAAAGAAGTAAAAAAAGAAGATTAGCCTTACTTGTTATATGTACCTCAAAATGTACAATGAAATGCATTGTTTGGGCCAAAACAACTCGGAGAGGAGAGCGTTGCCACACTTCTAGTGCCAACATAGCATGCCCACAGCTCACGAACCCTAAACGTGCAAGTTTGGAAACTGTGTGGTCACAGGGAGAATGTATAGACAGCGGCAGAAATCAAACCCCGATCTTACAGCTGGTGCTACAACAGCATTACGCTGAACACTACACTATTGTGCCGCCCCATTACAAGGAGAATTAATAAAATGATTAGAGAACGAATTCTAACAATGGTGTCATTGCCTTTAATTTTGTGGGTTTTCAAATCCACATAATCACATAAACATAATGTCTGTTAAAGTCCAAGGGATGATGTTATGAAGAAGATCACAAATGGATTTGAATTGTGTTGGTTATTCTGAAAAACCTTTAAAAATGAATTCAGAACATTTTGCAAGTAGTACAATATGTTTTAGAAGACTTCAGAAGTGTAAAGAGTGAACTGAATGGAGGCGGCTAGCGTGACACTTTCTGGCGCCATTGATGGGAGTTCAGCTCCTGCCTGTTCTCCGGGTGGCAGCACTGATTTTCTCTGGGTGGTCCAGTTCCCTCTCACATTCCAAAGACGTACAAGTTAGAAAGTTGTAGGCAAGGTACGTTGGCACCCGGAAGCATGGCCACACCTGCGGGTTGCTCCCAGCGCACCCCGAGACGGCGTTGACCGTTAATGTATGTCTCAGTGCTTTAGTGAATGTGTGACAAGTAAAGATAATCTTTAATCTTTAAAAAAAGGCCAGTTCAGTTGAATGAACATCTTTCATCCTTGCCATCGACCAGCCTCCCCTCTTCACTTAAGTGGTCTCGAGTGTGATTCATCAGTTGCAGCACACTGCAGGTTTCAAGGACAAATGTGGAAAACCATTGTACCTGACACTGGTGTTTGTGATGTTAGTATGAATACAGATACTCAGATTTCCACGCTCAGCAATGTTCGTAGACACCAGTGTCAGGTATGAATTAGAGCTCTTCTAACTTTACTTAATAATTCAGTGACTGAAAAAAAACAAGCTAATTATTTCACAAGTGCTGCAGTAGTAATTTTTGCTATGTTTTTAACTTCCACTTAAGATGCTAATTTGGACAATGTCATTTATTTCTGTTCCAAGCACGATTTTGACTTATGTCTAAAGTTAAAAAAACAACTACGCTGCTTCTTATTTTACAGATTGGGTACACTTGACTTTTTATCATTGGCTTAGTTATAGAAAAATTTAAATCCATGGGTCTGTATTTAGAATTAAATTGTATTTGTAGCAGCTTTTCTCCCAACCAGCCTAATTTGCTTGGATTTTGTCGGTCCCATGGCTTATGTAATGAGAACGACGATGGATGTATCACAGGCAGCGCAGTGGTTAGATGGTGACAGGAGTCAGTAAATCAGGTTGTACACCTTCCAAAACAACGTGTAAGGGAGTTAGCAACCTCATCCAAGCATCAGGTACTATTACCCCCTGTTTCAAAAATTTCTCTTTACAACCAGCACTCTTACTGTTGGTCCACCTTTCAGGAAATATTTTGCAGTTTTGTGAATATGGCAGATATTAATTCAAACAAGAACCAGTCGTCACTTCTCAATGTAAATTGCATGCCGTCATCAGTTTGAAGTTCTCATATACACCATAAGACAATGGTGGTGTTTAACTGGCCCACATAGAAACAGACAACACTGAATAAGTTATTAGCATCATTGTAACTTGAGTTCAGATTGGCAGATCAGACTGCTGGTTTCAAACATGGTCGCAGCTGTAGGCAATCAGTAGTTGGGATATTTGTGTGCTCAGAGTCAACCCTACAGCATTAATTCTGAGTGACTGGGATTCCTGTCCTCAGAAGCTTTTAGACAATCTTTGTCCCAGCAAAGGTGTTTGAATATTCAGAGATGTCTACCACTGTGGATATGCATTATGAACCCAAAACATTTAATTAAACAATGTAATTGTAACTATTGGATTTGTATTGAATCACCTACTGTTACCTTCAATCTTAAGAGTATAAAAAGGTCTCACTTTGGATTTGTGAGACTCTACCAGGAGGGTCTCCAGAAGAATGCCTGTTATTGTGATGAATAAAGACTTCTATGTCACCAGCTTCAGTCTCTCTCTGATGACGTAGAGCACAGTCACAACACCACCTACCACCACTAAAGATCCTATCAAGGACAGTTTCTAGAGGCAGTGCCTCAAGAGGCTGGCATCTATCATCGATGCCCCTCACCGCCCGGGACATGCCTTCTTCACATTACTTCCAGCAGGGAGGAAGTACGGGACCCACACTCAATGATTTAGGAACCGCTTCTTCCTCTCCACCATCAGATTTCTGAACGGTCCATGGATCCATGAACATTACCTTGTTATTCATCTTTTGTACTACTTAGCTATTTCATAATTGATTGTAAATTTTATATATTTGTGTCATACTGCTCCCATAGAGCAACAAATTTCACAACATACAGTATGTCAGTGATGAAGGATCCAATTTTGATTCTGATCAAGTTATTAACAGCAAGATTACATAAGGGCCTGTTCTTCAAATCTCTAGCCTGCGTGTGTATGAAATGCTTAAGATGTTTAGCACTGCAAAAGGGCATGCATTGAAAGTGCGGGTGGGGGGGGGGTAGGTACAAAGGGGATGTGAGGGGTAAGTTTTTTGCTCAGAGAGTGATGGACGCCTGGAATGCGTTGCCTGGTGTGGTAGAGGCAAATACATTAGAGGCTTTTAACAGACGTTTAGATAGGCCCATGGGTATAAGGAGGATGGAGGGATATGGATATGATGTAAGTTGGAGGGATTAGCGTTAGAGTGTTTTTGATTTGCTCTTTAGCTGGTTTGGCTCAGCAGTGTGAGCTGAATGGCCTGTTCCTGTACTGTACTGTTCCATGTTCAATGTTCTTGAAGATTTATCCATAAGAAGACCCGTAATAATTTGCTTCCAATACAAATTGCAAATAAGTAAACAGCTGTAAATAAAATATTGCAGTAGTTAATACAATCAACACAAAAATCAAAGTAAAAGAATAATATTCATTCTATAATATTCTATCCATGGTCGGCAGAATTCAAAGACCATATCACAATGTGAGTGCCTGTACTTTGCCTCTGAAATTCATTTTATTGACTTCATTAGAAAAAATTTCAGAGACAGGATAAAACATTTTGATGTCCTATGCTACACTTAGTGCTATCAACTAGGGATGAATTTTTTAGGCAATAAAATAAAAGGACATAAATGTTTATGATCAAAATTTTAGAACCTGCATTTAAATTGTGCTTTTCACTGCCTTGGGATGTGGCCCAATAAAGTACCTACGAAGATTAGTCAATGCAAGAGTGGTGGCTGCTGCAGTAACGGAAAAGGGGAAGGAGATTGAAAAACAACAGGTTCTCTTGTTTCATTTACAATAAAACTAGGACCAAAAGGAAAACAATTTTTTGAGGTACAAAGAGGAAACACATGAGGGTATTTTTTCCACCAGTATTATTCTGAAGCCAAGACGAACCTACTTATTTTAAGCTGATTAACTTCAACGTCAGAACAACGGAGATAGGAAAATAACTGGTAAATAGCAAGTCACTGAGGCAAGCAGGCTGTTTAATATAATGGTGCTATTATTGCTATTTTGAAATCAAATGGCAACATATTGCACCAAATTATTTTAATAGCCCTGACTACGATTTCCTCTTCTTGCTTTAGTTGCAGTGAAATCATAAATGTGGCCTTAAGAAATATGTTAATAATTGTGCTACAAATAACCTAGGAGAACTTTTCCTGTTAAGATTTTGTGGCATCCCTTGGGTTATTGAAGTGTGCAAAGCACAGTTGGAAGGAACCTAATTATTTTCTGTAGCTTTGTACATTTTTCACATTGTAGCTAGTACTACAATATAAGTGCAAACGTGTAATTACATAATAAAGGTCATTCCACAGATGCTGGTTGATGCAATTTTCAAATTTATATCAGGTGTCCAGCATGGATAATATTTTACTTTGGTTCATGAAACCGTTTGGATATAAAATCCATAGGACATAGGGGCAGAATTAGGCCATTCAGTCCATTGAGTCTGCTCCATCATGGCATCATGGCCGATCATGGCCATTTATTATCCCTCTCAACCCCATTCTCCTAACTTCTCCACATAACCTTTGGCGCCCTGACTAATCAAGAATCTGTCAACTTCCGCTTTAAATATACCCAAATACTCGGCCTCCACATCCGTCTGTGGCAATGAATTCCACAGATTCACCACCCTCTGGCTAAAGAAATCCCTCTTCATTTTTGTTCTGAAGGGACATCCTTCTATTCTGAGGCGGTGCCCTCTGGTCCTAGACTCCCCCACTATGGGAAATATTCTCTCCATATCCACTCTATCAAGGCCTTTCAATATTTGATAGGTTTCAGTGAGATTTCCCCCTCATTCTTCTAAACTCCAAACATATCCATATAAGAAAAGTCAGAATAATCAACACTCTAATGGCACATCTACCACTTTAAATGGTGATTGACCTTTGATCTCTGAACCACAATGCAATTGGTTTAAGACATTTTGATACATTATCCCAGATGTTTTCTCATTGCACCTGAAGGCTTTGATGCAATCTGTCTTTTCTTCAGACTGAAGTGAATTGACTGCAGGCATCACCTTTTGTGCAGTGTTTTCCTATGCAGCTTCCAAATCACTTTTATAAATGAAAGGACATTTTCAAATTGATTATTTTTAGGCTTCAAATGTAGTCTGTTTGAAGTATGATTTTGTTAAATGGACACAAAGATCATGTGTCAGTTTTCAAAATTCCTCTGAAGAAACAGCACATCCTTGAATTGCTGAAAGCTATTCTGTCAGCCGTTCTAGATTACTGTTTTAACACTATCCATATTTATATTCAGTAGTTGTCTGTATCAGCAGCTTGGAATGCAATTATGGTGCTATAATGGGTCGCAGCAGCCCAGGTTAAGAAGGAAAACAGCCAATATTCTTCCTCCAGAATCATTGCCAGTCTGTCCTGTTGGTAGAAAGTGAAAGAGGATGCCAGATGGACGGGTGAGATTCTTGATAGTACTTAGATGCGTGCACCAAGATGCAGTGAAGAACTTAGTTCTGCACACCGTGCATACGAATCATTTCAAATTATAAGTTCACCAAGGCATTAGAAGGGCAAAGCAGTGATATTAAGGGGGAAATGCAGTAACAGAATGATTTGTTGAATATTTCCAAGACTGGAAATAACTCTGAAAATGTGTAGCTTGGGCGGCTGGTGGTTGGGGTGAGCTGTTCTCCTCTCTCTGCCAAGGGCAGTGAACAACTGAATTCAACCTTACCAAGGCTTTTGAATTTCTTCCAGTGCTATCTATCCTGGTTTCTTCCCACCTTTCACTCTCTGTAAATTTAAGTCAATCAAAAATTCAGATTTTAATTCGCTGCAAGTGCCATTCACCTCTTGCCTCTATGCTTGTTGATCTCAATTACATCCTTACACAGGAATTCAAGGTTGTTTATTGTCGTTCTTCTGTACACTGTCTAAGTTTTGAATGGCAACTATGTTATGTTTTAATTTTTTTTATGTTCTGTGTGCTTCTCGTCTCATCGCAGCGATGCAAGTATCCTAGTTTTATTTGCATTATCACTCATGGCCATCTTGAGTTGTCCGGGTCTTGAATTCTGAAATTACCTTTCTGAAGTCCTCTTGCTTGGAGACACATAAGCCTGAAAGCGTAAATCACTAGGTTCAGTGACAGCTTCTATCCCACTGTTATCGGACTCCGGAATGAACTTCTTGTCTGATAAGGTGGACGCTTGCCCTCACAATCTTATGATCTTACCCTTTATCGATTACCTGCACTACCCTTGTAGGTAGCTTTAACCCTTTATTCTGCATCGTTACCGTTTTACCTTGTTCTAGCTCAATGCACTGTGTGATGATCTGATCTGTATGAACAGTAAGCAAGACAAACTTTATCTTGGTAGGTGACAATAATAAACCAATACCAATACCACTACTGGACAATAGTGGTAGCGTCATGGTCAGTACATCGCATTACAGAGCCAGTGACCCCGCCAATTCACTTCCCACCGGGGTCGGAGGAACGGGCCAGTTCTGCTCGCTGCTCTGCGACGTTGACTCGGTTCTGCACTGAACTGAGGCTGGTGGCCTGCACTGGCTGAATTGATGCTCGGGTTCTGAACGCCACTTTGGTACTTTTGCACATTGTGTATTTTTCTCTCAACATACCGGGTGTTTGATGTTCTTCTTTTCCTGGAAGGGTTCTTTTCGGTTTCTTTGCTTTGGGGCTCTTTGTAAGGAGACGAATCTCAAGGTTGTATAATGTATACATAATTTTGATAATAAATGTACTTTGAACTTCAACCTGTAAGGAATTTGTACGTTTTCCCCATAACTGTGTGGGTTTTCTCCAGGTGCTCCAGATTTCTCCCACGCTCCAAAGATATATGGATCAGTAAGGGTTATTGAGTTGCAGGGATGCAACGTTGCAACCAGAAGAGTGGTGGCATTTGCAGGATACCCCTAGCACAATCTACGTGGACAGTACTGGTTGGTAAAGCAAAATGACTCACTTCTCTGTATGTTTCGACATTTCAATGTTGCATACATATAAAAAATAAAGCTATTCTTTAGCCTTTAATACTAGAAAGTGTTCCGAAGTAGCTACAACCTATAAATTGGAATTTACACATTTTTGGTGTGTTAAATATTTCCCAAAGTGTTAATACTCATTTAGATCTCAAAAAAGAATTGCAAAATTGGCACATAAAACACTGATTCATTGCTAAATTGGAGCCTATGTGTTTCCTACAGCCGTATATTCAGATCCTACATGTGTCATAAGACTGTATGATATAGGAGCAGAATCAGGCCATTTGACCCATTGAGCCTGCTTCGCCATTTCATCTTGGATGATCTATTTTCTCTCTCAGCCCCAATCTCCTGCCTTTCCCCCCTGTCACTCCAAGCCCTGACGAATCACGAATCTATCAACCATTTCCTTAAATATACCCAATGACTTGGCCTCCACAGCCATCTGTGGCAATAAATCCCACAGATTCACCACTCCCTGGCTAAGGAAATTTTGCCTCATCTCCATTCTAAATGGACGTTCCTTTATTCTGAGTCTGCCATGCTATTGCTGCACATTTTGCTGGGAAGGGAATTGATGCTTAAAGAGCTTTTCCTTTGAAGTCCACAAGGGAAGAGGGATATGGTACTTGCCATTATGTCTGGCCTAGCACCAAGTGATGACTGTTTCTTTGTGCCATGAACAGCCCTTCGCCACTGTGAGGTGTTGATAGATCACAACGGATATTTTAAGAGGCCTAAGAATGGAGAATGGAGTTCCAGTGAATTATTTAATGTAATTCTTTGAGAGAGTGATATTCCTTGCACACCTCAGGATATTCAGGATACCCTTGTGATGACATGGAGGAACTAGTGTCTCCATTTAGAAAACCAACCACCAGTTTTCACAGATCCCTGAACTCACTTTATCTGCTTCTTTCCACCCAGAGAGAAGAAATGAAAGACTTTCTTCTAAGTACGAAGCACAAAGTAGATCTTATTATTATCAAAGTACATAGATTTCACCATATACAACCCTGAGATTCATTTTTGTGTGCATACTTTGCAATCTATAGAATAGTAACTATAACAGGATCAGTGAAAGATCAACCAGAATGCAGAAGACAGCCAACATTGCAAATGCAAATAACGGGTACATGAGGTAAGTGAGATCATTGGTTGTAGGAATGTTTCAATGATGGGTCAAGTGGGTGCAGTTATCCCTTTTTCATTCAAGAGCCTGTTGATTGTGGGATAATAACTGTTCTTGAAATGTTGGTACCTGAGGCTCTTGTACCTTCTACCTGACGGCAGCAGCTAGGAGAGAGGGTGGTGGCGTCTCTGATGATGGATGCTGCTTTCCTGTGACAGTGTTTCATGTGCATGTATTCAATGGATGGGAGGGCTTTACCCGTGATAAAAAGCAGCCACATTTCCTTTCTAATACTGCTAATTTCTCCAGCACTGTCCCGGACAGTTTCAGTGCCATGGACATTTAGAGCATCGGCATGTTTCCATGCAAGTGTAAAGATGATCTTGGCCCAGCTCGGTAGCTGTAGATATGGCTGCTCTGTGAGACAGCTCCCCATGATGACCTCTGAGGAGAAATAGAGTCCTGTCAAGCATTTCTTCATTGTCAGTTTGAAAGTAGGATTAGTGCTGCCAGAAAGCCCTTTATGGATTTGCCTCTTGCTTGATGTCTTGCTCCTGCCCTCTTTCCAGGCTCTACAAGCCCTCATGCTTCCTGATAAACATAATCTTCATTCACAAAACTGGTCACTAGCAGCTTTCCAAGTATTATTCTCCATACACTTGCCCCATGACCATCACCTTGAGGAGTTTTACAGATCAGTGACCTGAAGTTCTCTCCCTAGAGGAGGCAAACTGACCAATTAGCTGCAGGTTCACTGTTTGTTTACACCTGGAACCTAACAAACAGTTGGAAGCTTTTTCATTGAGTTATTTCTAGTCTGTTCCTCCTCCACTAGACTGCATTGGACAAAGATTTTGCCTCCCGAGTACTTTTGGGTGTATCTAATAGATTTTGGGTTGCTGATCATGAAAATCACCATGAAATTTCCCTAAAGCACACTTTTAAAAAAAAATCAGCTATATTAGTTATTTCATTTCATGACTCAAGTCAGAATAACTGATGCCGAGATTAAGGAAGGCATTTTTGTTGGTCTACAAATCAATCATTGACAGGCAATTCAAGGAGCTTCTAGTGGGACCAGAGAAAATCGCATGGAAGTTATTCAAGGATGTTGCTGAAAATTTTCTTGGCATCTGCTGAGCACTAAACTACATGCAGCTGGTTGAAGACATGCTTCAAGCATACAAAACCATTAAGAGCACCATGCCACTAAAGATTCATTTTCCGCATTCCCCATTTGGACTTCTTCCCTACAAATCTTGGTGCTGTCAGTGACAAGCCTGGTGAAAGATTTCACCAGGGCATTGTGGTCAGGGAGAAACGGGATCAGGGGAACTGCAATCCATCAATGCTGGCTGATTATTGTTGGACACTTAAGCGAGAAACCTCAAATGAAAATCATCAACCAAACATTTTTAGCTTAGTTGAACCATCGCAAAGCGTCAGCACTGTTAGGCAATTAAATGTATTATATTCAATAAAAATTAATTTCTTGTTTCTCCAAATTCATAGTCTGAAATTCTGTTTGTGTTTAGCTTCAAGTGGTCTATCATAAACAAAAAAAAGTGTGAGAAAGCAACATTTTGAATGAAAGTGTTGTCCAGTGCTGTCACTGCAGTGTTTTAGATAGAAGTGAGTGGCATACCTGTTCAGAGTGTTTACTGGCTACAGACGTCTCAATGTCACATTTTAAATATTAACAGAGCATGAAAGGACAACAGCCCTGCATCACACAAAGCTAACAACAGAGTAACCAGGGACAAGAAAGACTGAGAAGTCAGTCTACCAAGGGGGAGAAATGGGGTCTGCTGGAGAATCATTTCTAACATTAAAAGACAATAATCACTGTCTTTTATTTTGGAAAAGGTTTTCTTTGAGAGTAATTCCTTTTATAGTGAGTATGTTCTTTTCTCTTTCCTTTTAAATATTTCCAGAAAAAATCTGATTTGACAAGAAATAGAACCTTCATGAGAGATTCATTCCTTATCTCGCATCATTTTGTACAGGAAGAGACATTCAAAGATAGTTTGTTGGCTTCAGTCAAAGAAAAATTACAAACTTGTGTCAAACAATCTATTGGGGTGGCAACCTGAGCAAAAAAAAAGCCTTAAAAATCATATAGTTTCATATTGAACTTGCCAATGGATTTGCATAATTAAAGGAACAAAAGTAAGCATTTTTCAAAATAATCGTCATTGCTCTTTAATGTGCTTGAAGTGCTTTGCAATATTTTGATGTGTTATTGAATAAGTGTAGTTAGATTGTAGTGTTTGTGCCTGAACTTCTGTCACAGAGGCAGGTGAGAAATAGGCTATAAATCTGACATCAGTCACCCCCTCTACCAATTGCTAGATGGTTGGTTTCTCCATTAAGGTTGAAAGATTTTGTGTCAGTCCATCAATCTATCTCAGAAGGTTTGTCTGACACTCTGTCATTACAAAGAACAAGCTCCTTTTCGATGTCAAGTCCTAAATTAAGGAAACATTTAGTACCTGCCAAAGGGTTGCAGCTAAGAACATGCTAACATTCAACTCCTGGCAACTGCTTTTTTTTTCAGTTCTGCTTTTACATGTGACTTCCTCTGAAATCAAACAGAGAAGAAACTCAATTCATTCTTCATACCTGTATAAGCTATATATTTTCTTGGTTACAGTTATCTGAGACAGCTTGTAATATTGCTCGAAGCAGTCACAGTTTCCTTCTTGTTTGGATTTTAAATGCAAGTTGATTGAAAGACCAAAACAGTCTATTCAATACTCTGCTCTTAAGGTCTTAACTGCACATTTTTCTCAGGTTCTAATTGTAGAGCGTTATGCAGTTGTCAGGTACCTCATTGGGACGAGAGACAGTGTTTAAAATATATGAATAATGGCTCATTTATCATCAGAAGAATAGACAGCTATTGGGCTGCTGTTTACTGTCTTTCATTTTTCTGGTTATTAGTTAGTGATGTTTATGCAAAAAAATAAGAGAGTTATGTTTCCCTTGAGACAAGAGAAAAAAGAAAAATTAGATGACGGTCTCTGGCAAGGAAGACAAAACAAAGAAACATGTCTTGATTGAAGAAAAGCCTTTGTATATAATAATGGTTATTTAATACAATCACCACATGTCACAAGTGGAGAATGTGACACTGATACCTCAGTGTTAACTGATACTGAAAGACACACACACACACGTACCCACACACACACACACACACACACACACACACACACACACACACACACACACACACACACACACACACACACACACACACACACACACACACACACACACACACACACCAGTCCTGAACATGGCTGATTGGTTTTGCATAATTACAGGCCAATTTGAACATAAAGTGTGGAATCTGATTAGAAGCTGGATGTTCCTGGTTTCTGCCCAATTTGTATTGGCAAGCAAAGTAAAATTCTGGGCTTTGAGGAAGGAATGCTCCTGTTCAATTGCTGGGTAACTCTAGGGATTTTCCTCCAAGTAACCTGATCAATCCAACATGACATACGTCTACTTGCGGGATCTGATACCATTGGCATCCATTACCACTATTGAAAATAAACAGTTAGTTTAACAAATCCAAGTGGACGTATTTCTTCAACCATGTCTTGATCTCCAACTCTTATCAGCGAGTGACAGTACCTTCCTCTGCCTCTATTGAGTCATAGTGTCATAGAACAGTACAGCCACAGCAACAGGCTCTTCGGCCTATCTAATCTGTGCCGAACCATTTAAGCTGCCTGCTCCCATTGACCTGCACTGGGAGCACAGCCTTCCATACCCCTACCATCCATTTATCTATCCAAACTTCTCTTAAACATTGAAATCTCATGCACCACACACTGGCAACTCATGCCACACTCTCACAGCCCTCTAAGTAAAGAAGTTTCCCCTCATGTGTCCCCTAAACTTTTCACCTTTCACCCTTAACCCATGACCTCAGGTTGTAGTGCCACTCAACCTCAGTGGAAAAAGCCCGATGAGGCAATGGCAAACTGCTTCTGTAGAAAAATTTGCCAAGGACAACCTTGCTCATGAAAAGACCATGCTCGCTCATGTCACACGACAGGGCACATAATGATGATGATGATTGCTAAAATACTAAATATTTATTTCATAAAATATACAGGAGAACTTATTTAAGCTTTCCCCGCTGCTGTCTGTAAGGAGTTTGTACATTCTCCCCATAACCTCTAGCTGCCCCGGTTTCCTCCAAGTGCTCTGGTTTCCTTCCACATTCCAAAGACGTATGAGTTAGTTGGTTAATTGGTCACATGGGTGTAATTGGGAGGCACAGGCTCGTTGGACCAGATGTTCCTGCTACTGCTGTGCATAAATAAAGTAAGTAATTAAATTAAATGTAGATATGAAGGATGTTTGAATCTAACCATTTGTGTAGGTAGATATGACAGTTTTGATAATTGGAGACACCACCCTGAGACCTGTTGATGTGTAGAGAGATATATTTCAATACACAAAAGTCTGTAGATGCTAGAAATCCAAAGCAACACACACAAAATGCTGGAGAAACTCAGCAGGCCAGGCAGCATCCATGGTAAAGAGTAAACAGTCAACGTTTCAGGCCAAGGCGCTTCATCAGGATTCTTTTCCTTTTAATAGATCTGTTGTGCATTTGCAGAGTAGCAGGATCAGGTGGATTGACGGCTGAAGAAAGTAACTGCAATTGCTGTACGTTTGGGTGCAATTGAAACACGGATGAGCCGTCTGTCCTTTCAAAGGACAATAACTGAAGAACAGCAAAGCGGAGTTAAGGACAAAGGCAGTAAGTTAGTGCTTTTGGGATTGTTGCAATCATTAGATGCTCATCAGCAAGGAACATCAGGATCATTGGGTTTAATGATTGTCTGGCGGCAAAAGAAGTGATTTTTCTCTTTTGTGCCTGGGCTTAACTAATTGCCTTGTTAGAGCGTGGAACAAAATCGAATGCCCGTAACAGAAGTTGTCCAATAATTTAAACTATGTGAGCTTCAGACAGCTTTCATTATAAGCTTGCCATACAATCTTTTCTATGCACTTCTGCCAGGTACTTATGTCGACCCGAGGGCAAAAGAGGGACATTTTCCCCATTAAAAGAGAAATGAAAATTTGCTACCAAAATTGCAAGTGTTGTGATCCCAGAATATAAGGGCATATTGGGACACAAGATTAGTGACAGAATCATTTTATCATCTCTGATCTGATTGGTGTTCTTTCAGGGATGATGGGAAACGTTAAGCATAGCTGGAGCAACACACACAAATTGCTGGAGGAACTCAGCCTGTCAGGCAGCACCCATAGAAATGAATAAACTGATGACGTTTAAGGCCAAGGCTTTTCATCAGAACTGGAAAAGAAGGGGGAAGAAGCCAGAATAAGAAGTGGTCGGTTAAGGTATACTAGCTAGAAGGTGATAGGCGAAGCCAGCTGGGTGAGGAAGAAAGGATGAAGTAAGAAGCTGGGACATGAGAGCTGGGGCAGGTAAAGGGCTAGAGATGGAGGAGAGGAGAGTGGACCAAGGGGAAAAGTGAAGGAGAATGAGCACCAGGGGATGTGACACATAGGTGAGGAGAAGAGGTAAGTGTGGAGTCGGAGACGGGAATAGAAGAAGAGGGAAGGGGGAAGGGAGGAATTTCCAGGTTTAAGAAATTGATGTTCATTTCCTTGGGTTGGAAGCTACTTAGACAGGTAATGAGGTGTTGATCTTCCAGCCTGAGAGTGGCCTTGTTGTGTCAGTAGAGGCGGCCATGGACTGACATATCAGAATAGGAATGGAGATTGTGGTAAGCATAGCTGTCCATTTTTGTGCAAACAACATCATAATTTCTATTATCTTTAATGCTTTAACAGTATCATGGTACCATAAGCACCGTTTAAAACAGATATCCAAACTTCTGAATTACTAGTAAGGCAGAGCAGAATGTCAAGTTAAGCTTTTCAAATAACTGTCAGGTTGAGTGTAATTAATTGTACAGCAGGTCACTAAGACCAAGACTTAAGGAGAAAGTTGTACTCACATCTAACGTAAACTGCATCACATTTGCCTTGGGGCACGAGGCGGATGGAACATCACATATTTTCAACTCTTGTATAGCCACTTTCTGGGCAACAGTTTGGTTGTTTTACACTTTCTAAAGCTGAAACTGAGCAGTATGACCCTGTTTGTTTGGTAGAGCTACTCCAAAGGTGTAATAAATGGCTCGACATTATTGAGGAGCATGGAGGGACAGAGGAGCTTGGCAAGGAAGCAGGGTAGGTGTGTAAATGACGCCTGGGTTACTTTCCTTTATTAGCTAAGGCATGGACAGTAAGGTTAAACCAGAAGCATACAGATCACAGTTAGAGGTCTGCAAACATTCCTGGTCCCCGCTTTGTACTGGAAAGTGTTCAGATGAAATCTAGGAGGATGTAGTCCGATTGAAAAGCTTGTAGCCATGAAGAAAGAATGAACAAACTGGGGCTCTTGTGTTTACAACATAGAAGCTTCTTAACTGGCATGTATAAAATTACAAAGGGCCTTGAAAGAGTAAATGGAAAGGACTTTTCCTTAAGTAGAGAAGCCAAACACCAGGCGGCATAGATTGGAAGCAACTGGTAGAAAACTGAGAAAGGAAATGTTGGATTAAAGTATGAAACTGTAATTTTCCCCATAGTTTAACTTTTCCTATAAATTTAACTTTTCCTTTAAAGTTTTATATAGTCACTCATCATAGGCAACTGTGGATTTTGCATCCTCGCTGTCTACAGAAGTCATTATTCGAGCCAGGGCAGTACGATATGGAGAGCAAGCTGTTGCCCATGGAGCAGGCTCCTCCTCTCCATGTAAGTGATGAATCCAAAAGAACGGTGGAGACTGATACAGTTTGGCTTTGATCTCATTGTAGGACTGCCTTAGAGACTCCAGCTCTGGATTTTTCCTCAGGGTTTACTCCCAAAGCCTTTCCCAGGAGTGGAAATCTGAGATCAGTTTTCCTTCACCCAGATGAGCCAACCACAGCTGATGAGCCCCATCTGCCAAAGCGACTGGTTTTAAGGCGTCAATAATCTGCCCTTTCCTCTTCTCCCATCAGTAGAAACAGTTCCGCTGGGCTTAGTATCTAAACCATATGTGATGGCCAGGAGCTGGACTTGGTTGTCAGAGGCTATTTGAGATGCACACTATTGGGAGCATTTAATAGATAGGCGGAGTTTTTTCCCCACTACCAGTCCCCTACTCCTGGCTATGACAACCTTAAGGAACCTGTAATTACCTGTGTCGTTATAATTATATCGTTCACTGATCTTTGAGTCACTGCAGTATTGATGATTCAATATTATTCTACAAGTTTCTCTGTAGCAGGTGTCATGCTGCTAAATCTGGCCATTTCGTAAATTATTCTTATCACTTGAATGTCTGGTTGTCTCTCTAGATTGAGTTAGTTTTTAGTATAGGATGACCACAACTTCTTTGTTCTTTTTTACCTTTTGTTCGTTCTTCGTTCTTATATCATTTAATAAACACCCATAAAAACAAGTTTTATACCTCATTCTGTACTCTGCTGGATCATGACATCTCTTGATACAACAGAGAAGAGGAAAAGTACTTTCTCCCTGAGGTTATAGGAGTTAGGAACTGTCTGACTGAATGGGTGGTAGGGACAAGAACCCAGATAATACTTAAACAGCACTGGGATATGTAACTAAAGCCATGATCTGTAGGACTATAAATCCTGAACTGGAAAGAGGGATTGGGCTGGGTAGTTCTATTACAACTAGTACAGTCATGAAGGGCTGAATGGCCTCTTCCATGATGCAAATTTTCTACAGTTCCATGAAACATGGTGCTTTCTTTAATCTGTTTCTCCAGATATTCTATATAAATAATACTTTGTATTATTAATGTTAATATTGAAACCTTGTAGCTTGAATGACATGAGCGCTAGGTTAAAAGGTGTCAATATACGATGAGCTCTAATTATATAGCTAAATGTTGCATGAAATTTCATTAATCTTACGTGACTGTATTATAATAAAGTCAGGGTTGCAACTCAGTAATGAAGGATTCTTTCTGATGCCAAACCAACCTGTAAAGAATTTCTGAATGGACATTGAACCCACAAACACTACCTCAACTACTTTTTTTTCTCTTTTTGCACTACTCATTGAATTTAACCCACAAAATGTTGGAAGAACTCAGCAGGTCAGGCAGCATCTGTGGAAATGAATAAACAAGTGACATTTCGGGCTGAGATCCTTCATCAGGCCCAAAACGTCAACTGTTTATTCACTTCCATAGATGCTGCCTGACTGATGAACTTCTCCAGCATTTCATAGGTCTTGCTTTGAGTTTCCAGCATCTGCAGACTTTCTAGTACTTATTATTTAATTTAACTTAAAAATATGTATTTCTTACTGTAATTTACAGTTTTTAGTATGTATTGCAATGTACTGCTGCTACATAACGATGTAAACCAATGATATTATATCTGATTCCGTTTCTGAAAGAATTGTAGAATTGTTTTTATTAGGAACTACACTCTCCTTTTATCATTTCTCCGAACATTTCACAATAAACTGAAAAGCATTCACTGGATGTAACTGAGTGTTTCTTGTTGTCCCTGAGTGTTTTCTGTTTGTCACCAAGAACAGTTATGTTTGTTTTTGTACATTTATTATTCTTCACCGATGGGTAAATGATAAAATTTGAAATTAGATTGTTCCTCTTTACCATACATTTCTTGCTATAATTTAGATAAATAGAGAATTAATTGTCTGAAATACAATTTCTAAATAGCAATGCTGAGTGCAGAGATTTGCAATTAACTTTCCAGCCTGTACACATCACTGAAAGAAGGACATTTGCACACAACTGGCAAGAGTCAAGAAAAACCATAGAAGAGCGACAAGAACAGGAGTGAGTAACAATGTGGGTTCTTGAAATCTTGGGTCATTTAATGTAACCAGGGTTTGTCATCAAGGGAAGCCGGATGAACGAGGATCTAAAATATTCTCTTAACATGTTGCATTGTAAACACAAGCGTTTGCGCGTGTGCACACACACACACACACACACACACACACACACACACACACACAACCTGCTGTCACAAATGCAAGCAACCTTATACACAGAAGCAGCACATATGCACATACACCATCCACACGCACACATGAACACACACACACATGAACACATGCACAGGCACACTCACACTCACATACACACTCACAAATGCACAGACATACTCGCACACACATACACACTCACACATATATACACACACCATCCACACTCACACATGCACAGACACATTCACACACACATACACACTCACACATGCACAGACACATTCACACACACACACACACACACACACACTCACACATGCACAGACACATTCACACACACATACACACTCACACATGTACAGACACATTTACACACTCACACACTCACACATGCACAGACACACTCACACACATACACACTCACACATGCACAGGCATACTCACACACACACACATTCACACACACACACACACACACACACACACTCACACATGCACAGACACATTCACACACACACACTCACACATGCACAGACACACTCACACACACATACATACACACTCACACATATACACACACACCATCCACACTCACACATGCACAGACACATTCACACACACATACACACTCACACATGCACAGACACACTCACACACACATACACACTCACACATGCACAGACACATTCACACACACACACACACACACACATACACACTCACACATGCACAGACACATTCACACACACACACACACACACACACTCACACATGCACAGACACATTCACACACACACACTCACACATGCACAGACACACTCACACACACATACATACACACTCACACATATACACACACACCATCCACACTCACACATATACACACACACCATCCACACTCACACTCATACATGCACAGACACATTTACACACACATACACACTCACACATATACACACACACCATTCACACTCACACATACACACACAGAGGTAGAAACATACAATCACAGAAGCACATATGCATAGGCATACAAATAACAGAAATGCATGCACACAGAGACACACACAGAGACACACACACAAACAGAAAAATGTGAATATTTAATGGAGAATATTAAAAAATATACAGTTATTCTTCTCCTGAAAGGCAAAATGACTTTCCAACACTGAGCTGCAAATCACCTTTGTGTAAAGCAGCTCGAGCTTCAGCGTCTCCTTTGAAGGAAACTCTCTGGGACATTCTATCCACGTACTTTACCAGCTGCATTCCTGCTAGCGCATGGCCACTGAATCGAGAAAGGAAAAGAACAGAGTAATTCTTTCCCTGGTCATGGCCAGGCATGCAGATTTTCTTCTGAAAGGTGATGAAGCAGAGGTTTTAGTAGAAAGGAACAATAGTAGGCAGCTAGAAGTCACTGCAGTGGAGACTGGGAGAGAGAAAAATGTCCACCTTATGGAATTTACATTGGAAATGACAATTTGCAAATCTGGGTTTCCAGAGAGGAGATGGTGGGAGGGGGGTTCTGGGCAGGAGACATCAGATGGCCTTTTATTCACTTGGGGAGTAATCGTGCTATGGAGATAAACATAGGCAAATTCCTTGACAGATCATAAACAGAAGCTATGTTTGTGTGTAGTTTTTTTCATGGATTCTGTTGTATTTCTTTGTTCTACTGTGAATGCCTGCAAGAAAATGAATCTCAGAGTAGCATATGGTGACATTTACATACAGTACTTTGATAATATATTGGCTTTGAACTTTGAACAAGAAGTTCTGAAGATACTGGAAATTCAGAATCCTAATGAAGGGCCAATTATAGATGCTCCATAGATGCTGCCTGACCGGCTGAGTTCCTTTAGCATTTTGTGTGTGTTTTTCCTTGACAGGTGACTGAAAGCTTTTAATCTAGTCATGTTTGAATGAACGAATGAAGGCTCTAATTTTATTAAGAAAATGCAATTAAAAGTAACAGAAATTGCAGCATTTTTAATACAGCATTTATGTCATTTTTTGACTCAGCAAAATGAATTAGGTCTTGTCTGTTATAATCAGATAATAGCAGGAAGCTTGGAAAAAATCAATGAAAAATTAAAAGAACTGTGAACATGTACAAAATGCTGGAGTTCTCAGCAGGTCAGGCAGTATTCACAGAAAGGATTAACAGGCAATGTAGTAAAAAGTAGTTGTGGTGAGCAAAATTAAAATAAGTTAAGAGATGCAAATTTATGTAATTAAGGAAAATATTAAATAGCAGTACTGGTCAGAATTAAATAAGTGAAGTGTTAGAAATAACAAGCAGTTCTTTGGGCTGCAAATGAGGTACAGGAATGAAATGGTTAAGGATAAAATTGTGGCTGGTAAATATCATGTACCACATCATACGACATGGGTGACCATGGTCTTTCCATGGCCATGATTGCTCTTGGCAAATTTTTTTTTACAGAAGTAGCTTGCTATTGCCTTCTTCAGGGCAGTGTCTTTACAAGACAGGCGACTCCAGTCAATATTAATACTTATGCACCATCTGCTCCTACAACCATCCACTACCTCCTCCCTTGACCCTGATCAGGAGAGCAAAGCAGGTACTACCTTGCCCAAGGGTGACCAAGGCCAGCAGAGGGAAGGAGCACCTAGCACCTCCTTTGGTAGAGATGTATCTCCAGCCTGCCTTCTAGTACAGTATTTTCAAAGTTACAGTGTGTGAAGTTTGAAACAGCTGAAAAAAATGAGGGGAAGTGCTCCAAGTCCTTACAGGAAATGTTCATCGGTGATGTGGTCAGGTACAGTAATTAGTTTGAATTTCTGAGATATTTCTGTTTTGGATATGTCAAGCAGATATCCATATCTCGTGTAGTGGTACCATTCACTTATGGTGAAACATAGAAACATAGGAAATAGGTGCAGGAGTAGGCCATTCAGCCCCTCGAGCCTGCACCACCATTCAGTATGATCATGGCTGATCATCCAACTCAGAACCCTGTACCTGCTTTCTCTCCATACCCCCTGATCCCTTTAGCCACAAGTGCCATATCTAACTTCCTCTTAAATATAGCCAATGAACTGGCCTCAACTGTTTCCTGTGGCAGAGAATTCCACAGATGCACCACTCTGTGTGAAGGAGTTTTTCCTCATCTCGGTCCTAAAAGGCTTCCCCTTTATCCTTAAACTGTGACCCCTCGTTCTGGACTTACATGTTTCAATAAACTGAAACATATAAATAAATGTACAAATGAACTGTATACTCAGGTTAAAGACTCCAAACTCATTGCAAGAATGAGCTAGGTAAGTCCAAAGTTCAAAATAAATTTATTATCAAAGTACATATATGTCCCCATATGGAACCCTGAGATTCACATTCCTGTGGGCATACTCAGTAAATCAAAAGAATAATCATCATTACAAAATCAATGGAAGACCACAATGAATTGGGCATTTAACTACTGTGCAAAAGGCAACAAACTGTGCAAGTACAAAAAGAAAGAAATAATAATAATAAATAAATAAGCAATATATGTCGAGAACTTGAAATGAAGAATCCTTGAAAGTGAGTCCATAAGTTGTGAGAATGGTTCAGCGATGGGGCAAGTGAAATTGAGTGAAGTTATCCCCTTGTTGCCTGATCATTGAGGGGGTAATAACTTTAGGTGTGAGTCATAAGGCCCCTGTACCTTCTTCCCGATGGCAGCAGAGAAGAGAGCATATCCTGGGTGGTGGGGATCCCTGATGATGGATGCTGCTTTTCTGTGACAACCTTTTGTGTAGATGTGTTCAATGGTGGGGAGGGCTTTACTTGTAACGGACTGGGCCATATCCACTGTTTTTTGTAGGATTGTCCATTCAAGGATTTATTGGGAAGAATTACTCTCCAAACATCTACCTCTCTCTGTGTAAAACAAAACTTACCTGTGACATGCCCCCTATACTTTCCTCAAATCACCTTAAAATCATGCCCCCTTGTAATAGCCATTTCTGTCTTGGGAAAGAGTCTCCAGCTGTTCTTTTGATCAATGCTTCTTAATACCTTAAACACATCTATGAAGTCACTTCTCATCCTCCCTCACTCCAAAGAGAAGAGCTTACTCACTCTAACCCCATACGACATGCTCTCCAAACCTGGCAGCATCCTGGACCCTATCTAAAGATTCCGCATCCTTTCTATAATGAGGTGACAGAATCTCTAAGTCTTATTGATTAATTGATTAAATCTTCGATTAAAATCTGATTGGTTTGACTGTTAGTGAGGACTGAGCGGGTCTAACCCTTCTTGAGCTACAATACCCGTGTTGTTTCAGGGGTGGCATAGACACAGTGAGAGCAGACAGCCAGGGCTTAATAAGGAATAATGGGTCTGGGTAGGTTTACTGGGATATCACAGGTGTGCTGTTCAACAAAGTTCAGAGTGAGTTTATTATCAAAGTACGTACCATATTCTGCCTTGAGATTCACTTTTCTTGCTGGCACTAGTAGAACAGAGAACTGAATGGAATCACTGAAAAACTACACACAAAGACTGACAAACAACCAACGTGTAAAAGATGACAAATCATGCAAATAATAAAGAAAGCAAATAAATAATACTGAGTTGCCTGTGTTGGCAGGCCTGTATCCACCAGTATTTGTAGATTTTACACTTGGCTGGGTTAAATTCCATCCGCCATTTCTCTGCTCATAGCTGCAACTGATCTATCTCCTCTTTGTCAGTCATTTACAATAACCACAACACCACCAATCTTCGTATTATCTGCAAACTTACTTACCCACCCATGTAAATTTTCACCCAGGTCATTTACGTACATCGACAGCAGAAGTCTCAGTATAGATCTCTGCAGAACATCACTAATCACAGGCCTCCAACTAGAATAAGTCCCTTTAAACACCCCTTGTCTCCTATGGACAAACCAGTTCTGAATCCAAACAGCTAATTGATCCCATGCATCTTAATCTCCTGGAGAAGCCTTCCATGAGAGGCCTAGTAAAATCCTTGTAACACTCGCTGGTCTACCATCATCAATCAGCCTTGTCACCTTTTCAAAGAACTCAATCAAGTTAACAGGATGCTACTTGCCCCTTACAAAACCATGCTGGCTCTCCCTAATTAGGACATGGTTTTCCAAGTGCTCATTAATTTATCCTGCGGCTAGAGAAGACACAAAGATATTGGTCAAATCCTCAGCAATCTCTTCACTTGCCTCTCTCAATAACCTGGGGTGTGTAGGCCTCCGTTAGTCTCAATAGGCCTTGGGATTTGCGCCTTGGAAAGTTTCCAGGGTGCAAGCCTGGGCAAGGTTTTTTTTTGTGTAAGACTGGCAGTTGCCTTTGCTGCAAGTCTCCCCTCTCCACGCCATCGATGTTGTCCAAGGGAAGGGCATTAGGACCCATACAGCTTGGCACCAGTGTTGTTGCAGAGCAATGTGTGGTTAAGTGACTTGCTCAAGGACACACATGCAGCCTCAGCCAGGGCTCGAACTAGCGACCTTCAGATAACTAGATGAACGCCTTAACCACTTGGCCACGTGCCAACACAAAACCTGGGATATATCCCATTGGATATACATTATATGTTCTATATGTTCCTTGGGGTGTGTACAACTGTTGACACAGTATATTGCACTATGGCCTTGGAGGAACGTTGTTTCATTTGGTTGTATTCACGTGTATGGCAAATGACAACAAAAGTTGCACAATGGGCTGATTTCCATGAAATGCTTATGGAAGGAATAACTTTCACATTCTGAAATAATATAATGGTATCTTTCAACTTCCAGATCTGTGGATCCCAATATTCATTGCCTCTTCTATCGCAAACCTTACATCTTCACTCAGTTCCTCCCCACCCAACTTCCTGCCACCATTTTCAGGGCAATACCCCTAACAATATTGCAATCCCAAAGGTTCAATTGCAGCTCATTATTGGTACCTAGTTCTGCCAATTGTGGATTCTACTGGATGTCACTGGTGATCTGCCAAAGCACTAACTCTGAATATTGTACGAATCGTCCATTAATTTTAATGAGTATTTTGTGACTCTCACAGCTCAGTCAATTGCTTGTTGGTACTACTTTGTCATGCAATATTATACCGTAAAAGTAGAATTTTTATTTCTGTTGCTATTTGACTAATTGAATCCCTTAAAATTTGATAGGATGATTTCATATATACAGGTTTTAAAGATTGAAATGCTCATATTTTACATTTTATTTCTATTTATTCACTCCTTGTTTCCAGAGTGGTAACACAGTGCAGGATTATGTAGAAAGTTAGCAAGTTTAGAATAGTATTTAGGCAGATCTGCCAGGCTTTTCTCTACGTGACCTGTGCGTGTGAATGTTAGCGGACATTTACATATAAAACCAATACAGCCTAATCACTTTGTGACATTAGTAGACCTCATTTATTTGTGTAGTTGTCATCTGGCCCCAGAAGAGCAGTCAAAATTCTTCAGATCAATTTAGACCAGTCAGTTGACATCTGTTGGCATCACCAAGTCACCAAATGACAATACATTTTGCAGTTAATTGTGCGCAGCCAAGCTACAGTGCATGACAATGTCTCGCAGTACAACAGTGGGACACTATGAACACAGCTCATAGCAAGAGCTGTCAGTTAACTTGTTAATTACAGCATTGTTGTTACCAAATGTTCCATTTTCTTGTGATACAAAAATGTCAATGTGTTTGCTTTGTTAACCTTGCCACAGCCCAGACGGATTGTGGTGGCTGCCCTTCATTCCTTCTGCCCTCACCGCCAGAAAAAACTTAGTTGAGGATTGAGCAACTTTAGTGATCTCTGCAATTATTTTCCGGATGAAATCTACAGTTTCCAGCTCCATCCCAAAAGATGGACACAAACATGTAGGTTTCCTCCAGGTGCTTCAGTTTCCTCCCACAGTCCAAAGACAAACTGATTGGTAGGTTAATTGGTCATTGTAAATTGTCCCATGATTAGGCCGGGATTAAATTGGGCAGTTGCTCGGTGGCGTGGCTCGAAGGGCTGGAAGGGCCTATTCTGCACTGTATCTCTGTAAAAATAATAAAAAATAAATAAACAAAAGGAACACTTTGAGTAACTTGATGTCCCTCCAAGGTTAGTGCGAGATATTGGTCACACCAAACACTTTCCGGATAAGAAGGTTTAGCTGGAGAGTTGATGTCTTCTCTGTTTTAGTTAAGGAGGATGAGACCTTATCTCCTGGTGCTCTCGATGTGGCCTTCTCTACATTGGTGAGGCCCGTCGTAAATTGGGGAACCATTCATCAGACACCTCCTCTCCAACCGCCAGAAGTAGAATTTCACAGCAGACAAACAATTTAATTCCCATTCCCATTCCTGATCGACGTGTCGGTCCCTGGCCTCCTCTTGCGCAATGATGAGGCCACCCTCAGGCTCAAGGAGCAACGCCTTATATTCCGTTTGGGTAACTTCTAACCTGATGGCATAAATATTGATTTCTCCTTCCGGTAAAAAAAAATTTCCATCCCCCTTACCTCATCTTCTATTCCCCTCTATAGGCCTGCCTATTACCTCCCACTGGGTCCCTTTCTCCTATGGTTTATTCTCTTCTCCTATCAGATTCCTTCCTCTCCAGCCCTTAACCTTTCCCACCCAGCAGGCTTCACCTATCATCTTCCAACTATCTTTCTTCCCCTCCCCCCAACTTTTCATTTGGCTTCTTTCCCCTTCCTTTCCAGTCCTGAAGAAGAGTCACAGCCTTAAACTTCGACAGGTTGTTCATTTCCATGGATGCTGCCTGACCTGCTGAGTTCCTCCAGCATTTTGTGGGTGTTGCTTTGGATTTCCAGCATCTGCAGAACTCCTCGTGTTTATGAAGCCGTATTATTCCGCACTCCACTCCCACCTCTTCCCACCATCTCACATTGTTCGGACCTCTGGTGACATGTTTAATTCCTTTTCTTTGTACCCCCCTCTTCCACACACTCCTCATCCAACATTCCCTACTGTCCAGACATATGTCTGATCATCACTGACCCCCATCGCTTACTTTTAGCCCCCTCTTCTGTTTTCTCTGCTCCCTTCTCGGCCATCAACCCTTCCCACCATTGTTGCAACCCCACCCTCCCACTAACTCTGTGCCCCATGAAAAAATAAACATAACATTCATAGCGTGTCTTATACTGGCCTGGAGATGGGTTTGCATCAAGAATGAATCCAATACAACTTGTGGGTAGGTTCCGATGTTTCAAGGTTTCAAAATAAACCTATTATCAAAGTACGTACGTGTCACCTTGAGATTCAGTTTCTTGCGGGCTTGGAAAATAAAAAAGTAAAATTGAAATTATGAAAAAGCTTAAGATAAACAAAGACCGACAAATGACCAATGTGCAAAAGAAGACAAATTGTGCATCTAGGTATATACACTCAGTGGCAGCTTTGTATTGTACCTCTTGTACCTAATAAAGTGGCCATTGAGTGTTTGTCAGACCTTGTTCATGTATAGTTTTTTTCATAACTTTTATTCTGTTTCTTTATAGAAATATATGCTGCTGTAGCCCACCTACTTCAAGTTTCAACGTGTTGTGCATTCAGAGATGTCCTTCTGCACACCAATGTTGTACATGAGGTTATTTCAGTTACTGTCACTTTCCTGTCAGCTTGAACTAGTCTGGACATTCTCCTCTGACCTCTCTCATTAACAAGGTGATTTCACCCACAGAGCTGCTGCTCACTGAATGTTTTTTTTTTCCCTCACACCTCTCTGCAAGCTCTAGCAACTGTTGTGCATGAAAATTCCACGAGATCAGCAATTTCTGAGATACTCAAATCTCCCCGTAAAGCACCAACAATCATTCCACAGTCAAAGTCACTTTGACTACATTTCTTCCCCCACTCTGATGTTTGTTCTGAACAATAAGTGAACTTCTTCATCATGCTTTTATGCATTGAGTTGGGGCCACATGATAGGCCAATTAGATATTTGCATTAACGAACAGGTGTACCTCATAAAGTGGCCACTGAGGGCATATAATACTGAGACCATGAGTTGTCAAGTCCCAGGGGGTCCTAATCAAATGTATGCTGGATTAACTGGGTAAGGTTGCATCTAGAGAGCACATTATGGGACCAGATTGCACCTCTTTTCCTGTATCAGAGATTGTAGTTTAGCCTCATCCCTACTTTATCTTTAAGGTTTGTTCAGATATGGCATCATCTCCTTCTGGTTATACATTCCATAGGATTGGTGGTGTGGATGAATCTCCACAGTTCAATTGCTTTCTATAACTTGGCAACTTAACAAAGTAACCTAACTGCTCTGCTGCTTTTGCAGATTGTAGTAGGTGAGCGTATTGTGAAATATCCCCTCAGTTGCCTCCTTAAAGAAGTGGATGCTGGGAGCATCAATAGATGCCTTTGATGTCCTTGCGCTGAAGCACTTAGTGCAACGAAAGTTGAAGCATTAGTGACCTTTAGTGGTAATGGATATCGGATGATTGCTATCTCTGTCTACATCCGTGCATTAGCTGGAATATGTCAATCACAGCTGTACTGCCGAGACTAGATCTTGCCATGCATAGCTGCTTGGCTATATCCGGTAGCTGACCCTGTTGCACCCAGTGCACTGCCTGGGGTAAATTGTTCTGCAAGAATGTGATTTTTATCCTCTCCCTGATATCCAGACTGCTCTCACCTCCTGCTGCCACGGCTGATAACTGTCTATCACTATTGCATTCAAATAGATGCACCAGATAATTTCTCTAAAACATTCACTGCCATCTCCTGCTGCTTGCTCCATTCGAGCCTAGGTCCAATCTGTGTTTTAACATTCAGCTTCTGTTGCCTGCTTTAAGATGCCTTGCAAGTCTTTAGTGACTGGTGTTCAAAACTTCCTGCATGTCTCTTGGAGGCTGATCGGAATTGAAACCCGAAGGCCAGAGGCCTAAGGCTGAGAACCTCTGCCAGTCTGCTGGGGAAGTTGACGGCCCAATGCCTGTGATTCAGTGAGATCGCTGGAGGCCAAAGAAGGTGCCTGAAAGTCCTTAATAGTTCAACTCTTATTTATTCCTTCCCCTCTGTGGACTCTGTCTACACTTCTTGATGCCCCAGTAAAGCACCCACCATAATCAAAATCCTCACCCACCCTGGGCATTCTCTCCTCTCCCCTCTCTTAGTAAGCAGAATATATGAAAGTACACACCACCAGGCTTAAGTACAGCTTCTTTCCTGCCATAATCAGCCTCTTGTATGATAGAACAGCCTTTTGGTCTCACAATCCATCTTGCTATGGTCTTGCACTTTATCGTTTACCTGCACTGCACTTATTCAGCAGTTTTTACTCTCTATTCTGCATTGTTGTTTTACCTCAGTTTAGATCAATGCACTCATCCATGATTCGATCCGTGTGTAAACAGTATGCAAAACACTGAATTTAAAAATTTCAGGCTACAGACCTTTTCAATTCTATCAGAATCAGCCAGTTCTGATGATAAGATATAACCCTAAAACTTTGACCCCTATTCTTGTCGCTATAAACGTCCCTAATCCAGTGAATGTTTCCAACATTTTCTAATTTTATATCAAATTCCTAGCATTTACAATGTTTTGCCTCTTCAGTGTTATATCTTACAGTTTCTAGCTTGTACTCCCATCCCTCCCCCACACCACCTTATTCTGGACTCTCTCCCCTTCTTTCCAGTCCTGGTGAAGGGTCTTAGCCCAAATCATTGACTGATTATTCCTTTCCTGACCAGCTGGGACCCACCAGCATTTTGTGTGTGTTACTCTGGATTTCCAGCATCTGCAGAATCTCTTGGTTTTTGGTCTTAGTTCTTGTTTTTATTTTTCTCTATGCTTTTATTTTCTCTTCATTCCTCTGTCTCTGACTCTAGGCTTTGCCCTTTGTAGTAACAGGCCACCAACCTGGAAACTTGGACTTGGCTTCTTTCTCCACAGATGATGCCTGATCTGAGAAGTACATCCACTATTTTATGGCCTTGCACTTGGAAATTTGCCCCAATATTCAGTTTTCATAATCAATCATCATCCCACAATGTAAGGCATTTTTATAGTTGTATGCGACCATTCTCAAATCACTTTCCCACTTGAATTTCATCAAAGAAAGATGACTCTTCTTGCAGTGAAAATATTTTGCATGTAAATGTGGCTTTTTCCTTCATTCCCATTATTGGCAATGTTCCTGTTGTCCAATAGCTAATCTTCTCCAGTTGCCTTTGGAGAATATTTTACTATTTCACCTACACACATCATTTTGTACTGTCAAAAAGTAATTTCAATTATGCAGTAATTTTTCATTCCTTGTCACTAGGTAAAGCTGTTTTCTGAAAGCAAAGTGGAAGGCTCTGTGGGAGGGACAGTTTAGATTGAGCTTAGAGTATGTTAAAGGTTTGGCACAACATTGTAGACAAAGGGCCTGTACTTTTCTTATGTTATATGTGCTAATTAGTCATGAGCAATGGCTTAAAGGGTTAGACAAGGGAATGACTGAAACAGGAAGAGAACCAGACAGGTGCAGTGCTTTGGATAAAGGGGGTACATGGCATCTGGTTATCTACTTTAACTTCAAATATTGTATTTTATTTTCATTTTTTAAAAATATAAAGTAAAATAGTTGACAAGAAATTTGTTTAAAGTTATCTATAATCTACTCTTTCCAGTGTAAATATTTTACTTTTTCCAGATAGATGATATTCAGAATGCATCAGGACTACAAATGCAGTAGTTAAATATGCAGACTTTTCTGTACTTATTGCCCATGGCTGGGATGATGATCACTCAATACCAATGACTCTAGAAACTTGTGATCATCTTGCCCTTAACCTGGCAGATTATTAAGAGATGATCCAGAACCTTAACTAATCAAACATTGGTTCCTTCAACAAGCCTGAAGAGAACTACAGTTCAAGATGTCCAAAATTATTTCCGTCCACTGTGAGTTTCGAAGACTTGCACTAGAAAGAAATGTTGTTATGTTTTAGGCATAACAAAAAGCTGCCACAAACTAAGAGAAAAATGTCCCATTACTGAGGCAGAACTGAACATTGCAATAACTGTGATGAGATAGAAGACCAAAAAGATACCAGTTATTTGAACATGTACCCAGTATTCTTACCTAATAAAACATTGCTGTCATTAACTCCACACTTCCATAACAGAAAGAAGTGAAATTGACCTCACTATTTCAATCAGTCCTGTTGAAGAGTCCCAGCCCAAAATGTTGACTCTTTATTTCCATAGACACTACTTGATCTGTTGAGTTCCTCCAGCATTTTGTGTGTGTTGCTCATTATTTTTGCTCTTTATGCACTACTTATTTGATGTTTTATAGATATTTCTTATTGCAATTTATATTTTATGACTTGTACTGGACTACTGCTGCAAAACAACAAATTTCACGACATCAGTGAGTGATTTTAAACTTGATCCTGATTCTGATTCAAATGTACTTTTGTGAATTTTTACATCCCAGCTTAACTTTTAAGGGATGTATAATACTTGAAAAGTTCAAAGGAAACTTATTTTCAAAGCACATATGTCACCATATACAGTCCCAAGATTTGTTTTTTTGTGGGCATACTCAATATGTCCATAATAGAATAATAGCCAAAATAGAATCAATGAAATAGTGCACCATTTTGGGAATTCAACCAGTGTTCAAAAGACAACAAACTGCAAGTACAAAAATAAAGTAATAATAAATAAATGAGCAATAAATATTGAGAACATGAGCCCATAGTTTGTGGGAACATTTCAGTGATGGGGTAAGTGAAGCTATTCCCTTTGATTCAAGAGCCTGATGGGGTAGGGGTAATTGTTGCTGGTGGTGGAGGGCTGAGGCTACTGATGGCAGCAGTAAGAAGAGAGCATGACCTGGGTGGTGGGGGTCCTTGATAATGGGATGCCACAACCCTTGGTGTAGATGTGCTCAATGATGAGGCAGGCTTTATCCATGACGGATTGGGTGTCATGTTGCGGTTGTACGAACCATTCGTTAGATTACACCTGCACAGTTTTGGTTGCCACATTTGAGGAAGGATGTGGTTGCTACGTAGAGAGTGCGGAACAGATTCACTAGGCTAGTACCTGGAATGGAAGGCTGCAGCTATAAGGAAAGTTTGGGCGGGCTGGGTTTACTTTCACTGTAGGATAGAGAGGTTTACAAAATTATGAAGGGCATGGATAGTGTTTCCCAGGACAGAGAAATCTTAGAGTTGAAGGGCACAGAGAGAAATTGAAATGAGATCTGATGGTGGTGGTGATATGGAACGAGCTTCTAGAGTAGCTATTGAAAGAAATGCTATTACAACAGTTAAAAGGTATTCTGAAGGGTCGTTGATAAGGAAGGAGTATGGAGTAGGAATTACAAACACAAAACACTGGAGGAACTCAGCCGGCCGGGAGGCATCTAAAGAGCTGAAGTTTCAGGCCAAGACTCTTCATGAGTCCTGATGAAAGGTCTCAGCCGAAAATGTCAATTCTTCTGCACAGGAGGAATGTTGACCACTCAATTGTTGCCCCATCTACTTGACTTGGCCCAATGATTCTTCTGTGCTTCAGATTGACAATGTTGCCAAAATGGTAGCTTGGTGCTATATGCTGCAAGAAAAGCCAGCAGCTAATGAAGGATCTAAGGTTGGGAAACAGCTGTGGACATAATGAAATCATTCCCCTCCTCCTAAACTAGGGGTTTCCAACCTTTTTCATGCCATGGACCAATACCATTAAGCAAGGACTGCAGGCTGGGAACCTTTCTCCTAAACATACCAATTCTGTGTGCGAGCAGACAGGATGTTTCTCTCTTTGGAGTGAAGGAGGATGAGAGGCAACTTGTTAAAGGTGGATAAGATTATAAAGAGGCATAGATACAGTGGACAGCTAGCACCTTTCTCTTGGGGCAGTGAAGACCAACACCGGAAGACATTCCTTTAAGGCAAGTGAAGGAAAGATTACGGGAGATGTCAAAGGTAGTCTTTTTACATGAAGAGTGGAAAGCACTACAATAGACAGTAGGTGCAGGAGTCGGCCATTTGGCCCTTCTAGCCAGCACCACCATTCACTGTGATCATGGCTGATCATACACAATCAGTACCCCGTTCCTGCCCTCTCCCCGTATCCCTTGACCCCGCTATCTATAAGAGCTCTATCTAACTCTCTCTTGAATGCATCCAGAGACTTGGCCTCCACTGCCTTCTGGGGCAGAGCATTCCACATATCCCCCACTGTCCGGGTGAAAAAGTTTTTCCGTATCTCTGTCCTAAATGGCCTACCCCTTATTCTTAAACTGTGGCCTCTGGTTCTGGACTCACCCATCAGCGGGAACATGCATCCTGCCTCCAGTATGTCCAATCCTTTAATAATTTTATATGCTTCAAACAGATCCCCTCTCATCCTTCACTACCAGGGGCAGTGGCAGAGACATTCAAGAGACTTAGTCTCATGAGAAAAAAGAATGGAGAAAAACATTAGATAAATTGCTGTCTGGCTTTATATAGATCAGTGCAACATTGTGGGCTGAAGAGCCCACACTGCACCGTACTCTTCCATGTTCTACGTTACCAACGAAGCTGTAGAAACTTTGCTACACTATACTTTTATTTTATTACCCACTAGGAGGAAAGCTACCTTCATAGACAACGTCACCTCCTCACCTCTGCAGGCTTCAGTGGGCCGTGAACAGGGAGTGGGGAGCAGTTGCTTTAATGCGGTGAGCTTACATCTTAACGTGAGGTCAGCCGGCACATCAGAGGAAGATGCAGCATGCGGGGGAGAGCTGCTCCAGCATCGCCAATCCCAGAATGCATTTCAGACACCCAGGAAACTGCAGTCTCCACAGTAACGCCATCCGTTTGAAATCCTGACTCGTCTATTAGCAACTGGAAAGCCTCCAGATTCTTAAATACTGTTCATTGTTTTTAGATTTGCGATAATATTTAATCGTTCTCTATTTGCAATACTGGATTAATATGGTTAAATATCCCCGAGAAAGGATCCCGGCCTGAAATGTTGACTCTTTATTCCTCTGCCTGTCGTGCTGAGCTCCTCCAGCATTTTGTGTGTGTTGCTCTGCAGATTCTCTTGTATTTGTGCCTAAATATTTCTTTTGATTTAAAAACTAGCTAATTCTCCAATTATTGCAAAGGACCAGGGAAATGAAGCTACTTGATTTTTATCAACTGATTTATGTAGAGATACAGCATGGTAACAGGCCATTCCAGCCCAACGAGGCCACTCTGCACAATTTTACCTATGTGACCAGTACACCTTTGGAATTTGGGAGGAAACTGGAGCACCTGAAGGAAATGCACATGCCCATGGGGAGAACATACAAACTCCTTATAGAGTGTAGCAGAAATTGAACCTGCGCTGTTGGTACTGTATTAGTGTTATAGCCACCCAGGGCTGAGATCCCTCATTAGGACTTTTTGAAGGGTCTCAGCCTGAACTCCCTATCCCACTCCATAGCTGCTGCTTGACCTGCTGAGTTCTTCCAGCTCTGAGTTTTAGTTGGATAATCCAGTGTTGAGTCCCATAGGTCTGCAACAAGGAATGAAGTGTTGCTCCTCGAGCTTGCGTTGGGCAGCAGGCTGCAGGGAGCGACCAGAGTGGAAATGGGACTGTGAATGAAAGTGACAAGTTCATGAAGTTCGGGACCACTCCTGCAGACTGAGTGCGGGAAATAACCACAGCCCTGTTGAATGAAGAACTCGATGAAAGGAAGTTGATTTGCAGTGCAGGGTCGATTCTAAAGTACCCAAAGGACGCTTATATCTTATTGCCAAAGACTTAAAGATGAGAATTCTTAAAATTGTAGTCAATAAAACTCAGTTGCTGATTGAGAACTGAACAGTTATGTCAGTGAAACCCTTTAACCGCTAAACCATTTTCTGCTACACTTTGGCCCTCTGGTGTCATCAAAAATGTTTCTTTTTCTTTGAGACATACCTCTGCTTTTTTTATAATGAAGTGCAATCGTGAACAATAGCCAGATCAGATATGCTAATCAAGTCAACCTGTAGCCAATGAGAACTCTGATAGGCCAGTCAGATGGTTCACTGCTGCTCAGATTTCCAATCTGAAGTACAGCTACTAAGCTTTTGGATCCCCAAGTAACTCTCACCTGATCAGTCTTCCTGCCTTCCAGCATAATTTCCTTCAAGGGCCCTGGAGCTGTGGACACACTGACCAGTGTTGGTGGGTGTTTGTCTGGTAGACAATGAGGTTCTGATAATGCAGAGCTTTCTTCGCAGGATCCTTGAGACCTGCAGCAGATCTTCCTCCAGATACAGTTTCATTTATTTGTCACATGCACATCAAAACACACAGTGAAATGCACCATTTATGTAAACAACCAGCACATCCAAGGAGAAGGAATCTCAAGGGCTCTATGACTCATGTTCTCAATATTATTTATCCATCTATCTATTAATGATGTTGTTTTTCTTTCTGTATTTGCACAGTACGTTGTCACTTGCACATTGGTTGTTGGTCCGTCTTTGTTTGTGAGCAGTTTTTCATTGATCTCATTGCGTTTCATTGTATCTACTGTGATTGCCTGTAAGAAAACAAATCTTAGGGTAGTAAATGGTGACGCATGCGTACTTCGGTAATAAATTTACATTGAACTTTGAACTTTGTTCCTTCTCAGATTATGACATGAAAACTTCTTCAAAGGGGCTTGAGAGGACTGTGCCAAATGGATTGACATGCTGCCGTTCTATTAGTCCTACGTGAAGATGAATAGAGCTCAAGAAATTGGCAACACCATCTGGATTCTCAACAGAATAAGGAAACCAGATTATGTTTTTGTAATTAACAGCTTGAGGTCAATTTCAGCTCCAAATTCTATTAGATAAAGGTTATAATATGATTTTAAAAATTATTATGCAAATTGCGTGTTTTTCAAAATTTTAACTACACAACAGTAACAGCTACTGCTCAGGTACCAGTTTTATGATTGTTTCTTTTTTGTAGTCCTGTCAATATACTAAGGAATGGCTATCGTTGAACATTAACAAAATGGTTTTTTAAGCTTTGTGTGAAAAGCCTTTGCTAGGCCTCTTGTCACTGCACTGCAGTTCAAAGTTCAGTGTTCAGGTCAGAGTTATAAAATGGTCCTTCACCATTGTGTCGACTGCTGCTGAACCCTGCAGTAACCTTTACACTTTATGATTAATCATCCAAATGTAATAGCTGGATTGCAGGAAACCAACAGAAGAAGTCTTGTTAAGTGGGCCAACTATGTATTTGTAAAAGAGATTGAAAAAATTTTCTTTCGCTAACTGAAGTTAATATAACTCAACATATGTAACTTGTCTCCAAGTGCAAATTAGCTAAAGCAAGATTAGTGTCTGTATAGAGGTTCACTCTGTTTATTATTGAGTCTTGTAGAAGCTCTCAATACTAGTCCTTGATTTTGGGGTGAAACGGTAGCGTAGTGGTTAGCACAATGCTTTACTGTACTGGCGATGTGGGTTCAATTCCCACTGCTGCCTGTAAGGAGTTTGTGCGTTTTCCTTGTGTGGATATCCTCCCACAATCCAAAGGTATACTGGTTGGTGGGTTAATTGCTCATTGTAAATTGTCCTGTGATTCGGCAAGGATTAATTCTGGGGGTTGCTGGGCACTGCAGCTCAAAGGATCGTAAAGGGCCCATTCAGTGCTGTATGTCAGTAAATAAATAAAATAAATTTAGAGGCTCTGTATACTGGTCAGTGAATCTGGTCACGTAGAAGTTCTATTAGGTTACTGAGGCAGGGCATAAGTTGTTATGTTGTGTAACTCCAGAACCTAAGAAAGAAAAACACAGGAGCTGAGAGAAAGTGTATGCTTACTTTTAGTTAGGTGCACACCAATGACGTGGTGGCCATTTACCGACAACCGGTAATGAATTATTGAAATGAAGAACATTAAATCAAACAATACCCAGTCTCTTTTTTTCTAGTCCTGATGAAAGATTCATCAACTATTTACTCTTTTCCACAGATGCTTACTGGCCTGCTGAGTTTCTCCAGCACTTTGTGTGTGTTAAAAGAAATATATTTACTATATTACTCAAATATTACCAACATATACAACACTCCTCCCTGCCTGGCTATAAACTTCAACTCAACAAAGATTGCATCGCAACTTGAATATTTAATGTAATTCTTATATACACATCTTGTGATCTAGTCATCTTATATACGCACTATAGAGATATTTACAGCATAGTAAATTTTAAATTGTCCCATTCATGCCTGAAGATTGAGTCACGGTGTAGGATTTCTTACTCTTGTGGGACAACATCATGACATCAAAGAGGGTGTGGAGGGTCACTCTGTTTGGCAGCTGAGTCTTGTGGCTGTGAAATAATCTCAGGTCCTGGGATCTCCTACAGCAGGGGTCGGCAACGTTTACCACTAAAAGAGCCAATATGGACCCATTTCCCACAGAAAAGAAAACACTGGGAGCCACAAAATGAAATAACACTGCATACAACGGGTTTTTTTTTTTGCCTTTATGCTATGTATAAACAAACTATAATGTGTTGCATTTTTGAAATTGATGAACTCCTGCAGAGAAAACGAAATTACATTTCTGCATGCAACAAAAACATTTTGAACTCCGAAAAAAAGACGTCGGGTTGAAGGTTACTCCATAGTTAGCCTACCTTGGATCGAAGAATTAAAAGAATGCGCGCACTGGCGGGTGTCAGGCATTGGCAGTGGTGATGTATATTAATAGCGATAAAAACACGTTGTAGCGGTGTAGCGCTACACGCAGCGCTAAAATAAAGACTGCAGTCAAAGGTAACTTTATTCGAACTAAACAGCCTTGCTTTAAAGCCTCGTTCAACCCGTCCCCGTGGGCGCGGATGCTCCAAACGACACGTACTCACAAACCCCCGTAGGCTATCTCCCTTAGTCGGAACGGTGGCTAATTGTGAGCCGGTTCGGATGTGCCAGGAGATGAGGTCTCCGCAAAGTTTTCATATTGTACAAGATCACCATAATCTTCAAATTTCGAATTACTTTTCAAAAGCTAACAAACCACGGGGAGCCGCATCACAGAGATCAAAGAGCCGCACGTGGCTCTGGAGCCGCAGGTTGCCGACCTCTGTCCTACAGGGTGGTTGTAGGAGTTGACTCTGGGACTGCAGGAAGTGGTTCTGTCAGCTCTGCACACTCCTCTTCTCCAACAATTGACTCTGTTCTCTTCACCTGATCAAAGTGTCATTTCCAGATGACATCAGATGCAATCTCCACTGCATCGGAGTGTGATCCAGTTCTGTCGTTAATCTTTCCAAGAACCCACTTTAGACTACCTGTGTTATCCCTTGCCAGGACTGCTTGTCTGGGAGAGAAACAGTGAATCTCCTTGTTTGAGGAGTCCTCAATTCGTCTCAGCTGCTTGTCCTGTGTGTTTTTAGACTCTGGGCAAACCTTTCCACCAAGCCTCTTGTAGCTGGGTAGTACAGTGTGCAGATGCAATGTGTCCTATTCCATTTATTTTCAGGAAGGACTGAAACAGTCCCACAACAAACTGTGGTGCACTGTCACTGACTAAGCGTTCTGAAACACCAGTCCTTGAGAAGGGGCTTCTCAACATATCACCAGTGTGCAAGGCTGCAGTGGAGGCCACTGCGAACACATCTGTCCAATTTGTAGTTGCATCTACTACTACAAAGGAATCTGTGCCCATGAACGGTCCGGCAGAATCTGCGTGAATCCTGTGCCGGCTGCGCTGCTCTTGGCTTCTGTAACGTGGGAGAGCTGGTTCGAGGATCCAATGAGTGGAACAGGAGACTCAGATTTAGAAATGGGTGTGTGTGGTACTTATTTAAGAAATGAACAATGAAAGACTAAATTGGGCATCTAGCTAAACAAGTGTTCATCTAAGCCACCCAAAACTATTACACCATACATTCAGTTACGCTTTAAATGAACCGATACTCTGCTGAACCTCCCTGATTTAGAAAAAAACACCCAAGAAGTAAGCATGCTCTGAACAGATACTTAACTAAACAACTGCTGATGGGGTGGGGGCATCTATATTTCTCTCATTGGTCCTTCAGGACTGATCACAAATTCAGCTGCATGGGTGGCAAGAAAGGAGAGTGAAGCCCCGGCACATGCTGGCTTTTATACCCCCAGGTTACCCAGAACCGGACGTGGGTTCCATTGCGCCCATACCCAATGGGGAAAGAGCATCACAAACTTTAAGCGGACCAATCAGCGGCTTTCAAACAGATTAAACTGTGCCCTCTTTAAGACAGCATCTTCTGGATGTGTTGGCATGCCGACCAATGCATGGCAAGCTGCTCGATCTACTCATCTATCTCAGGCCGCCACCCAAAACTTGGAGCCAACACCTTCATTTTGACCGCACCTACTGCATATAGTTCCTCCAACACCTTAGTTCTCAGCTTGGGCTGTGCAACAACCATCAATCCCCACATAAGACAGGGGCTAGTTCATCCTGGCACTGGTAAAACTGGGGGAATAGAGATGCCTGCTGCACATTCCAGACATTTTGGGTGGCCATGTAGACCTGACACCGTGTGGGATTTTTTCTGGTTTCCCTTTGGATCATCACCACTGTAATAGGGAAACTTTTAATTTGCTTTAGGGAGAATATATCTAGAAGGGGATCCTTTCGTTTTGTCAAATTTTCAGTTATTTCCTTTTCCAAGGGTAAACGGGACAATCCATCAGTATTTCCATGATCAGGTGTCGTCCTAAATTTGATCTTGTAATTGTGTCTCCAAGCAACAGAGCCCATGTCTGCATTCCTGCTGCTGCTGTTAGTGGAATGCCCCTCTGTGGATTGAAGATGGTCTGTAATGAGGGTAAACTCTCTCCCGTACAGGTACTGGTTGAAACCTTTACACCCCAAACCAGACTCTAGGGCTCTCTATTAATCTGCGTGTAATTTCCCTCTGCAGCAGTAAGAGAACATGATGCAAAGGCTATGGGGCGTTCACTTCCATCACTCATTTCATGTGACAAGACTGCACCTATACCATAAGGCATCACGAGAAAGCTATATGATCCAGATTATAAAGTATCTGACATCAGCATTTCCCTTGCCCTTTGCAAAGCCACCTCACATTGCTTTGTCCATTGCCATTTCTTCCCAATCTGCAGTAATGATTTCAAGGGGTGGGGCACAATAGCCAGGTTTGGCAGGAACCTGTTACAGTAATTGACAAATTCTAAAAAGGACTGCAACGGTGACACATCCTTTGGCCTTAGGACATACACCACCGCTTGAATTTTTTTCAGGACACTTGTGTAAACTTGAGCGTCAATGGTGTGACCACAATAAGTGATGCTTGCTTTAATGAATTTGGATTTGTTGAGTCATGCTCTGAGCCCATGATCTTCTAATCTTTTTAACGCTGTACTGAGAGTTTGGAGGTGCTCTTTGTTATCCTCACTGACAATAATGATGCAATCTAGGGCAGCCTTGCAGCACCTGGCCCATAGCTTTCTGCCAGAGTGCAGGTGAAGGTGCTACTCAAAAATTAAGCCTACTATAGTGATAAAGCCCTTTGCGAGTGGTTATGTTGAGAAACACTTTGGATTCTTCTATCTCCATCTGTAGGTAGGCACCAACTAAGTCCACTTTGCTGAAGTGTTTCCTTCCAGAAAGGTTTGTAAAAATATCCTTTATCTCGGGCAGAGGGTAATGATCTACTTTCAGTACTGGGTTGATGGTGACCTTAAAATCACCACAGGTCTTGACAGACCCGTTCTTCTTGGCTACTGGGACCACTGTCATTGCTGCTCAGTTCCACTCAAGGTTGGAAAGAATTTCTTCAGGCTCCATGCATCTGGTTCCAAGGGTGAGGGAGACTAAAACTGGATGGCTCACGGTTAAGGTGAGAAGGTAGAAATTTAACGCCAATTAAAGTGACCAGGAAAATTGAAACATTGGGGTAAATGTGCTACTGTTACCCCGGAGAATCTTTCCCTTGTTTTCTGCGTTTTGGAAATGGACGTGGACTATGGACTTTTATTTAATCTTATCATTTTTTTAATATTCTGTGTTTTTTGTGTACGGGGGAGGAGATTGTGGGGGGGGGGGGTTAATGTGCCGGTTCGTTCCTGTTTGTCTTTTTGTGGGGAGAGTGAGTTTGGGGGTTGATAATTGTGCTGCTGTTCTTTTCCTTCTTGGCTTGGTGGCTACCTGGAGAAGAATTTCATAGTTGTATGCAAACACCCACTTAGTGGTCACTGGGTGTACATCAATATCTAGTTCAGCAGCGGCAGGCAAGGAGAGAGTATGGACCTTTCTGCCTTCTCTGAAGTTCTCTGAAGCCTTAAACAACAAGGCTCAGTAACCAGTACAGAGAGCCACTGTATAATCTAGATCCACTAAATATTGTTGATAGCTCCTGCATACAGACAGTTCAACTAACTAGCACACAGAGCTTGTGTTCAATGAGTGATATAGAAAGCATCTATATAGTTCAACATAGATCTATTGCCAAAGAACATACCTCACCTTTGAGATTTGTTTTCTTGCAGGCACTTAAAGGAAAATAAAGAAATACAATAGAATTTATGAAAAAAACCTAATTAACAAAGACCAATGTGCAAAAGAAGACAAATCGTTTAAAAAAAAAAGTCAGTAAATTACTCTGAGTTGTAGATTCCTTTAAATTGAGTCTACAGGCTGCGGAGTGAGTTCAGCCTTGAGGTTGGTTCAGGAGCCTGATAGCCACCGGATAATCAGTCGTCTTTAACTAATATTGCAATTTTCTTTATTATTGGATCTCACTAACTCTGATTGAAAACTTCTTCCTAACCGCCACTCAGTAACTGAGATCTTCCACAGAGAGTCATAGACTTGCACTACGGACAAACAGGCCTTGTGGCCCAACTCATTGACATTAACTGTGATGACATGTACACTATAACAATATGCTGACTCTAAGCCTATATCCCTCAACCCATGTCCAGTTATGTGCAAAAGTCTTAGGCACACATATACACTGTGTGTATGTGTATGTATGTAATATATACACACATATATATATACATACATACACACACATACACACACATGTATATATACATGGGACAGAGTTCAAGTTTGTAAATCTGCTGGGAGCAAAGGATCTTGGGAATGATGAGGGTGGAGTGCCGTGGGAGGGGTGTGGGACAGGTGGCAGAGAAGGAGTGCCTGGTGTGTGGGGAGTGGCGTGGGCGCAGACACATTTAGCCCTGAGACACCAGGCAGGGTCACTTAATTCCAAACAATTCGTTTATTGATCATTACAGAATGTCTCTCTGGTGCTTCCCACTCCCTTCCCCTTTTCCCAACCATGATTCCACTCTCACTGCCCTCTTCCCAATGTCAGTCCACAATCCAGAACCATATCAAAACCAGGTTTATCATCACTCATGTGCGTTCAAAGTTCACTTGCTTTATATTATAAAATGGTCACTGACTTTACATTATCACACACAGTCCCCTGTGTTTTCACAGATGTTCCCTCCAGTGTGTCCTGCCAACATTCATCCTTCAACCAGCACCGCCAAAAACAGTTTATCTTATTAATTCACAATAAACAAATTTGCCACTGCTTTCTCTTGCATTGTAACAGCTCTAGCAGCAGTGAGACATCAACCTGGATTTGGTGATCGGTCTCCCTCATTCAGGACTTGAACCAGTAACCTTTTGATTGTGCAACCACAGAACCAACGGTGACTTGGGATCTCTTCAGTTTCCAAATGGAAATTCTTGCCTTCGAGCATGGAGACAACCGTCACCCCGGTCAAATCTAGTATGTCTTTTTAACTCCTGGTTGTCATGTTAGATTTGTACAATAGCAAAATATTTGAGCTCAAGGAGCAGCTAGAAAAAACAGTTTCTATCTAGCCTGCCTTGTTTTTACTGAGGCTCTCTGTTAGGAAATTATTGCCAATGGTCACTGATAGCTCGACAGCTCCCTGTTCAGCACTTTCAGCCACAGGGAAATCTTTGATGTTCACTGCACCAGAAGGGGGGAAAAAGTTGAGGAAAAATTATTTTACAGGGAAAAGCGCTTTGAACATTTTATCTTCTCGTCTTTCTCAGTCAGGCACAAGCCAGAGCCTTTCCATCACACAGAAGCTGGAGGTAATGAATTGTTACTGAGCAGTTTGGGAGTGATGGTCTGTTAATAAGCTTTTGCCTACTTGAGAGATTCTGAGGTGCCACAGCCTGAAAAGCCATTTACTCATCACTTCACACTCTAATACACTTCACTTCTCTTGACGAGCAATTATAGATTAAATCTCTCTCACACACAACACATTTTAAATCTGACAAGATCTTTACTTTTCTTCAGGTAGAGTGGCAGTCGTTGCCCTATCTCTCGTATGTGAATTGCTCTGTCAAACTCCTGAGCAGCAGTGAGTTCCACAGTGCCTGAAGCAGTCTCCCGTCTGGGAAATAGAGGCAAGGCATGAACTAAGCTGTAAATTGTGCTTCAAACTGGAAACTATAGTGGCTGGAGAGAGACTTTAACAGGACTGCAACACCCTCATTTCAGTCCTACATTTAGCCCTGATGAAGGGTCTTGGCCCAAAATGCCGACTGTCCACCCTTTCCATAGTTGCTGCTTAACCCATGCTGGGTTCCTCCAGCATTTTGTGTGTTACTATAGATTTAGCCATCTGTGATCCATTCTGGGTATCTCTCTCTCTCTCTCTCTCTCTCCATTCATTTCACTCCATGTACCCACCCATGGAAAAATACTTCAAAATTTATTATATCTGTACTTCTGAGATATCATTTATACACATCTCATTTGGCCATTTGCCCACACACATTATGGACATACAATCAATTATGTATATCAGCTATCTTATATATTTATATTTGCTGTGTGTTTATTATAGTGTTCTTTATCATAGTGTGTTTTCTTTGCACTGAATAGGATCCAGAGTAACAATTATTTCATTCTCCTTTACACGTGCACTGGAAATTAAACAACCTTGAGAACTATTGATTCTCTCTGAAACATCCAAAACATATAAAATCAGATATAAAACATCACAAAGTTAAAAATATTTAGAATGCTTTGAGGCATTTAAAAACAATTAAAAGGAGACACCAGACTCTGCAGATACTGGAATCTGGAGCAACACCAAATGCTTTGGGTGAACTCAATGGGTCTGGCAGCATCTGTGGAGAGAGTTGGACGGTTGCCATTTTAAGTCAAGAAACTTCATCAGGACTGGAGGGAATGGGGGAGGTAGTCAGGTTCAAAAGATGGAGAGAAGGGCTGCAGCAAGAGCAGGTGGGTGATAGGCAGAGAAGGGTAGGAACGATGTTGGAAGCTGGGAGGTGATAGGTGCAAGTGTCAGAGAGTTGAAGATGATGGAATATGATAGGAGAGGGCAGTGGAGCATTGAATAAAGGGAGGAGGTTGGGCAGGGAACCAGTGGAAGGAATGTGTGGGTGATGGACAGATGGAGAGGGAGAGGGTAGAAGAAGGAAAGAACTAGGATGATAGACCAATGGAGAGGGATAAAGTGAGAGAGGGGGAAAAACAGTGATGGGCAGCTGGAAAGGGAGAAGGTTGGAGAGCGAAAGACACAGAGTGATGGGCAGATGGAGAAGAAGGTGTGAGAGGAAAACATAGAATGATGGGCAGACAGAGACGGAGAAGGTGGGAGAGGGCAAGACATATTGCAATGGGCAGATGGAGGGTGAGAGGGAGGCCCCTTCTCTAGAAGAAAGCTTTCAATGTGCTCATGATACCTGTTTTGTTCAACCTAAAGGGGACATTATTGTGCAGGTTCCAGTCTAATTCTGGGAAACCCCACTCAGATAAGTCTCTTATAAATAATTTACTTACCCAATTCTTCTTCAACATCCAGACACGAACACCCAATCTATTCCCCTGGTGGTGACTCCCACACTACTCAAATGAATAACCTTCCACTATTCCCTCTCCAACAAATAACCCATGAACCCAAAATGTACATGCTGATCTGACCTGCCAACTCTCACAACCTTAAGCATTCCTTTCTGACTCTCCCGATTCTTCAGCCAAATCTACCTCCACCACCAGCTCTTGATATCACTACCTCACACTCATCCCATCAATGAGTGCAGATCCCACCCTCCATCCTCCGCTTAACGGCTCATTCATTACCAGCCACTCCCTCACTTCTACCCCGCCAATGCCCCATCTCCAAACACCAACAACTCTCTCCCACATCCCCTGCAGGTCCAGCCCCAGCCTTGGTTTAACACACACGATATGCCGGGGGAACTCTGCAGGTCAGGCAGCATTCATTGTAAGGAATGAGCAGTTAACCTTTCAGGTTGAGACCCTTCATCAGGACTTGAAAACCAGCCCTAGTTTTCTTTTGTGCATCACACACACACTAAGAGAAGTGCAGATAGAATAGACCACCTAAGGCTTGTTCAGTCACACATGAGATCTTGCACCCCAATGGAAAGGGACAACACATAAAATTCCCACTGCTGTCTGTAAGGAGTTTGTATGATCTCCCCATGACCATGTGGGTCTCCTCCAGATGCTCCGGTTTCCTCCCATGGTCCAAAGACATACTGCTTAATAGGTTAATTGGTCATCATTATTTGTCCCATGATTAGGCTAGCATTAAATAGGTGGGTAGCTGGGTGACACGACTGAACGGGCCAGAAGTTGTAGCTCAATAAATAAGTATTAAATATTCACACTTTAAATTTACCTTGTGGATGTCAATAAGTCTTTAGTGTATTTCCAATATATTTCTGTTTTGATTCTTATTATTCTGTTCATTGTTATGCACAAAATTTAATCCTCTTATTAGATTTCAGATTAGTAAATGGTACAACTGAACATTAATCATATAAACTGGAACAGCATTATCTAGTGAGGAGAGGACCAAAAATTATATTTAGCTTTTCTCTTTTTTAATTTTTTAAAAACTTTGGTTGATACTCTGAGTTGATAGTGATTATTAATTTGCCATCGATTGTGGTTCTCAGTCTCAAGATTATGTTGTGAACAGTCGGGGAATCAAATAGCAATATAACTATGCAGATATGTTTGTTTATTTATTTCGAGATACAGCATAGAGCAGGCCCTTCTGGCCCAATGTGCTGCACCAACCAGAACCTACCATTTAACACTAGTCTAATCATAGGACATTTTATAAAAACCAATTAACCTACTGACTGTTATGCTCATGGGGAGGAACAGATAAACTTTTCTTGGACAGTGCCGGAATTAAACTCTGACCTGCGATACCCAAAGCTGTAATAGTGTCACATTAACCACTACACTAAGGTGGCACCCTAAATAAGTAATGACCTAAAACTGGGCTATATTGTTATTAAATTCTTCTTGATGCAAATCATTTGGTGTTTTATTATAGGCAAGTATTTAAAGTTTGCTCTGTCTTAACCTACATTCAAAGTTCAAAAGTTCAGAGTAAATTTATGATCAAAGTACATACATGTCTCCATATACTATTGTGAGATTCATTTTCTTGGCAGCATACACAATAAAACAAAGAAATACTGTTCTTTGTTCTCACTGATGAAGATTATTGATTCACAAGGAAACAGCAAAGTCAAAACATCAGTGCAAGGGGAGCTCTGCTCAGCAATGGAGAATTATTAGCTCTAACAGCATACTGACTATAAAAATACTTTATAACAATATTATTGCTATGCTCTCCTAATCCTGTGCTGTAAACACCTAATCAAGACAGTCAATAAAATCATACTGAGTCCATCAACTTGGAGCATCTGGTCTGCAAAGTGAGAAGTTTTGTTTAACCCAGGTCTTTTACATACTGTTTGCATGCCGTTTCTCCTGTGCCTATGATATGACATTAAACACCAGCAGTTACCCTGGATAACAAAAACTCCAATAGCGTTCATGACCTGTTGCTGAGTCTTGAGTCCAATAAGTGCCCTTAATCCAAGTGATTTTTCTTTCCTTAGAAAAATATATAATGTTAAGTTTCACTCAAGTGTGGCTGGTAAAAGCCAGATCCTCATTTCAGACTTGGGGCGGTTCATTAGGAACCAAACATCATGGGAATTGTGCAGTTTAATGTTACTCCTTGGTTTATTTTCTTTGGTGAACTGCTGCACCCAATCATTCCTCTTTGTCGGCACCTGATGACTGAATCTTTCATGCGCTGTACGCAAACAATGATGTACCAACAATTCCTGTCATGGCTATGTTGAGTGCTTGGCCTTATATCAGTGCTTCTGTATCTTAACAGGGCAAAGCAGATTTTTTTCCAACATGCTTGCAATTTACTTGTTTGGTACAATACACCATAGTGTAATGTTCAGTGCAATGCTTTACATCACCAGCAATCACCGATCTGGGTTCAATTCCTGCTGCCAACTGTAAGGAGTTTTTGCGTTCTTCCCGTAGTTGCATGGGTTTCTCTGGATGCTCCAGTTTCCTCCCACGTTCCAAAGATGTACCGGTAAGGATTAGTGAATCATGGGCATGCCATGATGGTGTTCGGAGCATGGAGATACCCGCAGGCTGTCCCAGCACAATCTCGGACTGCCACGGTCGTGGAGATACCCGCAGGCTGTCCCAGCACAATCTTGGACTGCAACGGTCGTGGAGATACCCGCAGGCTGTCCCAGCACAATCTTGGACTGCAACGGTCGTGGAGATACCCGCAGGCTGTCCTAGCACAATCTTGGACTGCGATGGTCATAGAGATACCCTCAGGCTGTCCCAGCACAATCTCGGACTGCAATGGTCATGGAGATAGCGATGGTCATGGAGATACCCTCAGGCTGTTCCAGCACAATCTCGGACTGCGATGGTCGTGGACACAAATGCTGAATTTCACTGTATGTTTTGAAGTGCACGTGGCAAACCTTTAAACCTATTTCCATTCATCATTAATTTATTCTGTTTTATTTAAATTAATTTATTTTATTTTTATACATTATGAAAAATTTATTTTTAACATATATGTGATTTATAAATATGTATAATTTACATTAATGTTAAAATATTTTGTGAAGTTGTTTCCTGATGTTCCCTTCTGTTAGTTGTAACTACTTAATATCTAAATGTCAGTGGAAGGCATCTGAGAATATCCCAGAGAGTTTAACACCCCACCATTCATGTCTCTTGTTTCATTCCAGTTCAATTAAAAAGTCTGGATGAAATGTTGACCTTTTAAATACACTTACTAATTGATCACTGGGTTAATGCTGTGTATTGAGATCAGAACAAGAAACATTTTGAGTGAAACTCTAGACTGTGTTTATCCATCTTGATTACCAGTGGGACCCAGATTTGTATGATAAACCAGCAGTGTGAGTTTGAGATTATCTGTTGTCCTAAGAAATGCTGCAGGACATCAGGGGAGTGATATCACTCAGAGGCTACTTGTGCACGGTAATAAAAGCGACTGATTCAACTGTGGCAGGTTGATACTTCAGGTGATCTCAGGGAAGTGGGAGTGAGATAACAGGTTCTTCTTCTGAAGCCTCTAAGAGCAATTCTCCATTTCCAGAACCTATGAGAGAATGAAAGGAAAAAATGCTAGATTTAACATTTTGGAGCTCTCTTTGTTGGGGGATTATGCTGTGCTGTGAAGTGTGCAGTCAGGCAAAGGGAATCAAGGGATATAACACAGAGGTAAAAGATGAACTTCAATCTTTTTGAATGTTCAAGCAGATAAGAGAGTGAATGGTTTTATAATATTGATTTTATGATATTGCAAAGTTTGGCCTGTACATTTGGTGAAATCCTGAGCTTGTCCTGTCTGCCTATGTCTGACCCATTTTCCTGTTGTCTCGCTAGTAGCATCGGCTGTGTGGTGCAGGGTTCTTAGGTCTCACCCCACCAGTTTCGAGAGCAGCTGTTGCCCTGCAGCCATTAGTCTCCTAAGCTGGCTACACTCACCTCAGCTCTATAGTGACTCTGCAGCTGTGGACTTTTGGATCTCTGCAGTTCACCCTTGATATATTATTTGTTTACTTTTTTTTGTTATTTGCATGATTTGTTCTTTGTTCACACTTTGGATGTTTGTCGGTCTTTGTCTTGTGTGGTCTTTCATGGATTCTATCGTGTTTCTTTGTCTGTGAATGCCTGCAAGAAGTTTCAAGGTTGTATATGGTGTACGCACTCTGATATTAAAGGTACGTTGAAATTTGAACTTTGAAACTTTGACTGGTTATTTCCCTCCGTAGATAGCCTGCAGAATTCCTCCAGCACTTGCATGGAGGGTCCCACCACCTTCTGCCAGATGTTTGTGCCAGCTGTGCAGCTGAGCAGGTGAAAATCACAAACTCTAGGTTCTCCTGGTGGCGCTCATGGAGTGAGGTTCAATTTGGCTTTGCTCCATTTCCTTTACTTTTATTACCTGTAGCCACCCTTCTTTACTCTCTTTTGTACCTACACTAAAAGGCTTATGTTTTAGACATATTTTTGGACTTTGACTTTAATTCACTGGAAATGAATACCAGGTCATGAGAAGCAAACAATGGGAAAGATTCGGACCCTAATGGAAAAAAAGATGGTGATTCTAAACAATCTAAGCAGCCTCCGTTAACTTTTGAAACAATGTGGAAACTTTTAGCTGATAAACTTATTCAAAAGTTTGCTGTGCTCGAAGGAGTTTTAGAGATGGTTGAGGATAATTTTAGATCGCTTTTGAACGTGAATTTGAACTGCGGCGAGCAACAATTTCAGAACTTGACGAAGATGCTCAGTGAAGAGATTGATAGATTGCAACTCTGGAACAAACTGTAATCCCACTCCCTTTGTACTATTATGACTGTTATGTATTTGTTTGAGCAAAGAACAAATCATGTAAAATTCAACAAAAAGATTGAAAAAGAAAGAAAATCACAAACTCTCAGTTCAGGTCCAATCTGACTGGAAAATGATCCAGCAAACATCTTTTCTTTGTTGTGAATATGAACATAAGCATTGTAAACAATGCTCCCAATAACTTTTTTTTTACAGCTGTACAGATCAACCACTGCTCTGAGCAGGAAGTTTTTATACTGCCTGAAAACTGGCTGGCATTTTAAATTATTTTTTAAATATTATGCAGACTATAAATATTTAGAATGAAAATTTTAAAATCACATACTTTTGACGTTACTGATTAATTGAAGTGTATAATGAAATACAGTACAGTGAAGAAAATCTTTCATATTTCTTAAAATCTTTTTGTCTGTTTTTATTCCAGTTGCGTGGCGACGAAGGCTATGTGCGAGGGAGCGTCTCTGTTATTGTGTGGTCACGAACCCACAAGGCTTAGAGGGAACAGTGATTGCATAATTAGGATATTAACTACCCAGATAATTTAATTTGTACACGCATTATTCATTCTTATTCTTGCAGCTTGTGAGCAATCTTGTGTTCGTGGAATAGAGAATTAACCTTTAACATGCTGCAGCATTTTCGGTGTTTGGGGCAGGAATCTGAGTGTCTTGTGTGCCTGTAGCAGGAATTTTACGTGCAGTTGTTTAAAATTCATGATATTGAGTTTTTGTTTTCTGTTGGATTTCAAAGTTCGAAGTAAGTTTATTATCAACATAGGTATACCATATACAAGTGTGAGAGTCGTTTACTTACAGGCACCCACAGGAAAATAGAAAATATACAGAAGTGTGCAAAAGTCTTAGGACAATATATATCGCTAGGGTGTCTAAGACTTTTGCACAGTACCCTAGTAATTTTACATATTGCACTGTAGTACTACCACATTGTAAAAGCAAATTTCATAACATATATGAGTGATGAAAAATCTGATTCTGATATGGGTCTCTGTTGTGGACTGAGAGTGGGAAGGGGGCACCAGAGAGGGGAATCATGGTTGGGAAAAGGGGAAGGGAGAGGGGAGGGAGCAGGAAGTACCAGAGAGACATTCTGTACTGATCAATGAACAAGTTGGTTGTAATCAAATGACCTTGCCTGGTGTCTCAGGGCTGGGTGAGATTGCAGCAGCACCACCACCCTGCCTCCTACCAGGACAATGTTTTCACTTTCTTGTTAATAAAACTAAAATCTGGAAAAGCTGTAACTTCAGAATTAAAAGCAATTTTTATCCATAAATTTGAAAGTATAGGCATAAAGCAGGGTAAATTCTGCCATTTTCTTTTCAATTAAATAAGAGAATTAAAAACCTGGAGCTGACACAGGGCAGTCATTTTATTCAGTTCCCTCACTGTAATCGTGAAAGACAGAAGTGTTGGAATAATAAGACCGTAAGACATAGAAGCAGAATTGAGCCATTTGGCCCATCGAGTCTGCTCCGCCATCATGGCTGATTTATTATCCCCCTCAATCCCATCCTCCTGCTTTCTCCCCGTAACCTTTGACACTCTGACTAATCAAGAACCTATCAACTTGTGCTTTAAATACACCCAATGACTTGGCCTCCACAGTCACTTGCGGTAATAAATTACACAGATTAACCACCTTAGAATGCTTGGAATGGAATCTGTTCTACTTTGGTCATTTATTGCCAGATAATGTAAAGAGGACAAAAGAAAAGTGATACTCCCTTTATATTGCTCCAGTGACGTGCAGGGAAGCAGGGGAGAATGGGTAGTATGCGATGTCAGAACCAGATATTTTAAATCTCTTTCCCAAGCAGAATGAACTTCCTATTAAGCAATGTCCTTTTGAATGCTTGACTTACACAGAAAATGTGATATACTTCAATTTGTTAAGGCACGGCAGCATAACATTTTACTGCACCGCTAACACAGTTTCGGTTCTTGCCACTGCCTGTACTTTCTCTCTGTGACTGTGTGGTCTAGTGCTTTGGCTTTCCTCCCACATTCCAAAGACATACAGATTAGTACGGGTTAATAAATTGTGAGAGTGCTGGAAACTTGGTGACACCTGCGGGCTGCCCCTAGCACATCCTTGGACTATTTTGGCCATTGAAAAAAAATCATTTCCATGTATAATTCGAAGTTTCAATGTACATGTGACAAATAAAGCTAATCTTAAAAAAAAATTAGTTTTTGTTTCATGGAAATGCTAACCAATTAATAGTACATGTTTGTGCAATGTGAAAAGTTATTTTCAATACTAGTACAATTGCTACCAACTATATATAACAGAATTACGAACAAATATTAATGTTTTTGAATTGACTTCCAAAAACTGTTTGCAAGGAAATTTATTTATTTGTTCAAGCGACTGCAGGGAATAGCTCTTCCGGCCCTTTGATTTGCACTGACTAGCAATTCCCCGGTTTAATCCTAGCCTAATTTTAGGACAATTTACAATGACCAATTAACCTACCAACTGGAACATCTTTGGACTGTGGGAGGAAACCGGAGCACCCAGAGGAAACCCACACAGTCATAGAGAGAATGTACAAACTCACTACAGTCAACAGCAGGAAATGAACCTGGATAGCCGGTACTGTACAGCATTGTGCTAACCACCATGCCACTCCAAATAATGTATATGAAATACATTTTGCATCCCATGGATTTGTAATGTATTTTTTGCATGCGGGTATTAGCCATATAATCCCATGAACTTCCAGCACTCTTTGTCTAAGTTTTTGCCAACCAAAGTAGAGGCTTATTTAACTTTCTCAAGTCCAGAGGATGCTCTGAAATGAGAGCTTGCCAAGATTTTCATCAAGATTTATGCTCTGCCAAACCATTCTTTTCAATGATTTTCCTGAGTCAGATTAGTGAACGTTAATTATGTCTGAACGATGTATAGTTTTATGCAATGGCCGTAAATCCACTGGAAGATTGGTTCATTTGCATTTTATGTAACGCCTGATGGTAAAAGAAATCCAGTCTTGACAAGAATTAAGTCCAGTTTCAAGAGATTAAAAAACATCGAACTAAACACATAATAGAAGACATCAAAGTCTTTATCTGGAAGATAGGTTTAGGCATCTTCTGAAGGTGAAATTATCTTTGTGACATTCTGGGCATGTAATACAGGAGAACCAGAGTTAGAGGAAACAAATATTTTGAACTTATTGTCTGTAAGTGACATTTATGTGTGCTACCTAGGCTCAATTTTGTATCAGAATTAGCAACTACTGTAGCCAAACATCTACATTCAAGCAGAAGTTCAATACTTTTCAGGACCGAGACTTGGACTGTAATAATTGAACTGCATTATTTTGCAAGTGATAAAGAGGTAGTGATGTGATACTGACAGCTGGAAAGTCATTACATAGCTGTAGGGAGAAGGCAAGTCCAACAAGATGAGTAATGAATGGGGATTCGTTGTTCAGGTGAGCCAGTTTCCCATTACTTTATTTTCTAAAACCCATTCCCAAAATCTCTCCTGTCAAAGTTACTGCTTTGGTCATTGTTATTTAGGCAATGCAGTATGAGCATGAGGTCAATAACAAATGTACAAATATCCATGGGATGTGACAACTAAACTTCAGACTCGAGCTTCCAGGCCTGTGATCTGCTTAGCGAAAAGTTGTATCTTAAGTGGAAGAGGAAGAAAGGAATTAAATTTCAGAGGGTCTGGCCTTAACTTTCTATTCCAACATTTTGATTGCATAATTTAAGAGAAGTTTGGATAAATACATAGATGGGAGGCGTATGCTCCAGGGTGGGTCAATGAGAATAGGCAGAATAGCAGTTCGGTAGCTACTAGATGGGGTGAAGGGCCTTTTTCTGTGCTGTAGTACTCTATGAAATTATTACTTTTGGGCATTAATAAGTTGAGTTGTGGTGCCTAAAGAGTGGTAGATTTGGAACATTAGATCCTTGTTCCAAACAGAGTTAGAGATGAACTCATTAACTAAAGGCCAATCAATTTAATCACGGTGGCTGGGAGAATTGTAAAGCAATAGTGAATGATAAAACTAACAATCACTAGGAGCGAAGTGCATTGATTAAAGAAATTTAACCAAGATTAAAGAAAAATCATAGGTGTTTAGCATAACAGAGAGGATTGATGAAGGAAAAGCAGTTAATATGATATATGTGGACTAAGAAGTCATTTTGTAAAGTGCACAAAAAAAGGTCAAGCCTGAAGCCCATGAAATAAAAGGGCTTCAGCATATTGGTTAGAAAGAAAATAACAGGAAACAGGGAACAGTTCAAAGATCCAAGTAACTTTATTATCAAAATACATTTATGTTACCATATACTACCTTGAGATTCATTTTCTTGCAAGCATTTACAGGAAAAATAACCAAAAAAATAGAATTTTACAAAAAAGCAGTAAATAAAGAAAGGCTGACAACAACGAATTTGTAAAAGAAGACAAAATATATAAATAAAAATAATGCTGAGAACATGAGTTGTAAAGAGTCCTTGAAAGTGAGTCTGACAGTTGTAGAATCTGCTCCAAGTATGGTGAGTGAAGTTATCCACGCTGGTTCAGAAGCCTGATGGTTGTAGGGTAATAACTGTACCTAAGCCTGGGGGTTTCTAAACCTCCTGCCCGATGGCCACAGAGGTCACAGCCTGAATGGTGGGGTCTTTGATGATGGATGCTGCTTTCTTGTGGCAATGATCCATATAGCTGTTCTCAATGGTCCGGAGGGCTTCAACTATGATGGACTGGGTTCTATCCAACACTTGCTGCAAGTGTAGCCATTTCCATACCTGGAAAAGGATATCTATTCTTTTGATGGCATAGTTTCCATACCAGTCCATGATGAAACAGTTGCATCCATCATGCAAATGGTAATAGAAGAGTTGTTTCCAAAATTACAGGAAGTTATACAGTGAAATTAGTAGCATTAGTATCTTCTAAAGGGTTAGGATGAAGGCATTAGTTTTCATAATATATATTAATGAATTATATTTACAGTACTGCGCAAAAGTCTTGGGCACATACAATATATATACCAAGGGAGCCTTGTATTGCACTGTACTGCTGCCACAAAAAAAAACAGATTTCATGACATGTGGGGTGATAATAAACCTGATTCTGATATGAGTCTCTATTGTGGACTGAGAGTGCGAAGGGGGCAGGGAGAGGGGAGGGAGTAGAAAGCGCCATAGAGATGTTCTGTGATGATCAATAAACCAGTTGTTTGGAATCAAGCGGCCTTGCCTGGTGTCTCAAGGCTGGGTGTGTCTGCACCTGCAACACTCCCCAACCCTGGCACTCCTTCTCTGCCACCTGTCCTACACCTCCGCCATGGCACGTCACCATCACCATTCCCAACATCCTTTGCTCCCAGCAGATTTACAAACTCACTCTCTGCTCCACGTTGACGAATGCAGTGCTGTGCAGGAGGAAATTTCCTCTTATTTAGAGTATTTCCAAATATGCAGCTGATTAAAAAGCTTGCAGGTGTTACGAAGGGTGAGGCACATAGCCACTGACCTCAGCATAACAGAGGCGAGCTGGAGAAATGGAAGAATGGGTAACGGATGAAACGGAATGAATAACCCCCCCCTCCCCCACCCTCCAGCTCATGTTCTCTACTCACTGTTGCCATCAGGAAGAAGGTACAGGAGCCTCAGGACTCACACCACCAGATTCAGGAACAGTTATTACCCCTCAGCCATCAGGCTCTTGAACCCAAGGGAATAATTTCACTCAACTTCACTTGCTCCATCACTGAACTGGCCCCACAACCAATTGACTTGCTTTCAAGGACTCTTCGTCTCATGATCCTCATATTGATTGTTTATTGATTTATTACTATTATTTGCGCAGTTTGTTGTCTTCTGCACTCTGGCTGAATGCTCTCGGTCTTTCATTGATTCTATTATGGCTATTATTCTATAGACTTATTGAGTATGCCCACAAGAAAATGAAACCCAGGATTATATATGGTGACATTTTTGTACTTTGATTATAAAATTTACTTTGAATTTGAATGCTGAGACATATGAAGTACACACTGCTAGAAACAATGAGAAAAAATAAATATAATATAGAGCATACAGTTTCAAAAGAAGAAAAAGAATTGAGTGATTCTGGTTGGCATTGAAAATGGCAGAGCAAGTTGAGATAAATACCTCGAATGTCAGGCTTCGTAAATACACACAACACGTTGGAGGAACTCAGCAGGTCAGGCAGCATCTATAGAGGGGAATAAAGTGTCAATATTTCGGGCTGAGACCCTTCATCCAGATAGGAAGGGGGAAGAATATGAATGTGGGGGGAGGGGAAGGAGTACAAGATGGCAGCTGATTGGTGAGGCCAGGTGAGGGGGAAGGTAGAAGGGTGGGGGAGAGAGTATGAAGGAAGAAGCTGGGCGGTGATAGGTGGAAATGCTGAAGGGCTGAAGAAGGATTCTGATTGGAGAAGAGAGTGGACCATGGGAGAAAGGGAAGGAGGAGGGCACCAGAGGGAGGTGACGAGCTGGTGAGGAAAAGAGAAGGGTTAAGAGGAAAGCCAGGATGAAGAATGAAAAAAAGAGAGAAGGGGGAGGGGGTTGGAAAGTACCAGAAGTTAGAGAATTGAATGAATATGCTGGAAGCTACCCAGACAAAATGAGGTGTTGTTGTAGAGGAGGCCATAGACTGACATGTAGGAATGGAAATGAAGAGTGCAATTAAAACGGCTGGCCACTGGGAAATCCTTCCAGTTGTGGATAGAGTGAAGGTGCTCGAGAAAGCTGTAGCTCAGTCTGTATTTGGGCTTCAGAAATAGAAGGATAGAGCATAAAAATAAAGAAATTATGATGAATCTTAATGGCGCTGTTAGTATTGTGTCCAGTTCTGGGAAAATGTAGAGGTTTAAAGAGGAGCTTTACAAAAGTTGGTCCAGAGGTGAATGATTTTTATTATGTGGATAGGCTGGAGAAGGTGGGGAAGATTCTCCTTGGAAGAGAGGAACTGTCTCAATTTATGATGGATAGAATAGATATCTTAGACATCTCATTGGCAGAGAGGTCAGAAATGAGAAGATATTGAATGATGGTGCTTGGCAAAAGAAACAGAAATTTGAGGAAAAATCTTTTCACAGTTCATGTGGGAAGACAGAATCAAAGAAGTAATTTGTTTCCTCTCACCATTCTGAAGAAGGGGCTTCAACCAGCAGCAAAAATTCTCTTTTTCTTTCCCGCAGTGTTTAATTTATTTTCTCAGGCTTGGGTGGGTACGACAGTGCTGTGCAAAAGTCTAGGCACATGTGCACGATGTATAGCTAGGGTGCCCAAGACTTTTGCACAGTACTGTATTTGTCAATGTGGAGAGGACAGCGAATTTTATAAATCTGGTGGGAGCAAAGCATGTTGAAGAGGGTGGGGGCGCCATGGGAGGAGTGTGAGACAGGTGGCTGAGAAGTCATGCCAGGTGAGGGGGGAGGGGTCGCGTGACAAGGTGCAGACACCAGACAAGGTCATTTGATTCCAAACTATTGGTTTAATGATCATGTTTCTCTGGTGTCTAAGGCTTTTGCACAGTGCTGTATGTTTCAATACACCTGTGACAAATAAAGCTAATCTTTTATAATAGTGTATATTTTACCTACGTCATGCTGGTTTTGGAAAATCATTCTAATGTGTGGTTTCTTTGGTCTCCAGTGATTTCCTTTTGAGGAAAGCACAAATGTTTGTTCAATGATGCCTGATGTTTGTAATAGGCTGAGAAACAATACTAGGAAGGCAGCCCATCTTGAGGCTGCCATTGTAGACACAACTGGTGTATGAAATGCGCCTATAGTGTTATACTGTTTACTTTTGCAAATCAAATCATATCAAGCTTAATTATCATTCAGAGCACACATGAAAGAGACACATTTGAATGAGACAGAATTCCACTGGGATCCGGGTGCATAACATGCATTCAAAATAGCAAGAGAGCAAAAAAAAACACACACACATACATATCATTACACAAGAAAGCACATGTACAGTCCAAGTCCTTGAGCGACCTACACATCAATGGCACAGCTCCTGGCAGTCCAGCCCCTCCTTCTGCTTGTTGAACTCTGAAGGGTAGCACTGATGGGAGAGGCCAGCTTCCAGCTGAGCGCAGACTCCACGCTACACCGCATCCAGTGTCGTCACACCTGGACTGCAGCAGCAGGCAAGCCCACTTGAGGCCTAGTCCCTGCTCTAACCGAGGCCACGCCGCTGCCTTGTCACCATTCTCACCACCAAACAAGGGAAACAGGCCTGTGGCATCTGACCTTATCAAAGACAGTCACTCACGGTTATTTCTAACTTGTGTTATAAATATACATTATTATTTGCTAATTTACTTGTGGTGATATTACTTAATGTGTTGTTAATATGTAGTGTGTTATACACCTTAGCCTGGAGGAATGTCGTTTCGTTTGGTGGTGTACATGTTTACCGTAGAATGACAGTAAAATTTAACTTGAACTAATCTCAGTTTACTGCTAATGATCTCCCACTACTATTGCTGTTGACACCAAAATTTATAAGGAAACTTTACAAGTTGTGGCGTCTGGAGTTCAAGGTTCAATTCTGATGCTATCTCAGGAATTTGTCTGTTCTCTCCATGGACAATGTGGGTTTCCTTCAGGTGCGGTGGTTCCCTCCCACGGCACAATGGCTACAGGTTAATTGTTCATTGTAAATTGTCCCATGATTAGCTCAGTGTTAAAAATGTGTGTCACAGGATGGTGCGATTCATTTGGGCCAGAAGGGCCTGTTCCACAGTATGGCTCTAAATAAATAAAATAAAATGGCATATTTCTGAAATGTCAGCAGGTGAATGATATTTTATGACAAAAAAGATAGATTATTGCAAGTATTTTTGTGAAGCACAGATAAGAGTAAACATGCTCTTCAGCATCCCTTTAGCTGCACATTCACGTACAAATGAGTGGATTGGTGAGTCACTTTATGTTGAGGGAAAAGGGCTGGTATAATCTGAAGCAACGGCTCATCTGGAGGAAAAATCTAAGCTTTCTTTTTTTTAAACATTCATTTCTCTTATTGTGCCAGATGAAAAAAAAATTGATGACAAACACAATTAAGTAAAAATTTCTTTTGGAAGTCACATTACAATATACGATTCAAGATGACAGTCAATAAATCAAAGAAAAACACTCTACTAGATATATTTTCTGGAGGAAAATTACACTGTGTGAATGATACATTACTGACAGAAGGATGGGAGAAAGAGGAAACACTTTCATAACAAAATGTATTGAGACTATCGCAAAGTTATAACACGGCCAACCACTTAACTAAAGGACAGCTTTATAATATCAACACTGGGATCTCAGGTAATGGGACTCAAATATCCTGCCAATTTTCATACCAGATTTGATGAAGAGAGTGCGTGATGCTGAAAGCCTATAAACTCGATATCTGGTGAGTACAGATCCCATACTCAGTAATCAAATTTCACGTGTTGTTTTGAAAAGCAAAATTACATTGATAACAGTTAATTAGAATTAAAAAGATCACTCCTTATATTCCTTATAATGCACTCCTGGTTTGTAAGTAGATGCTGGAAAGACTGGCTGAACAAGCGTAAATAGCAGAAATGAATGCCAGGTGATGTGGAACTGGTACTGCTAAAATAAACTCTTAACCCAGCAGGGCAGAAGGAAGATGATTAGAACTAGTCAAAATGCATTCTGAGATACCACAGATCATTTCAAATGCATGAATAAATTTTCATACATTTCAATTTTAATGCATCTTATTTCTTTCAAAGTAAGTGATGTTCACTCTCAAACTGAACTATGAGATCTTGTAAGATTTTTAACATAATATTTCAAGATATTGAAGTTATTTTGTTGTATGTAGCTTTTTGACATTACTTAATTACTGTCCGTTACACCACTGGCGTTTAGGGCAGCAACGATGGCCCTTCATCCCTGGCAGTGTTTGCCCTAAAAAAGGAAGCCCTTTCCTTCATCGCGTCAGTAGCTTTCTCTCAGTTTTCACTACTGTCAGTCACACAAGTCCCGGGCGGAGACTCAGGAATGCTATCGAACTCACATGTAGGAGGATTCTTCATTGCTGTTTACATTAAAATTTTGTTTTACCAGTCAGGGTTGTTAGCCCTGAACTGAGCCCTAAATCTGGCCACTCTTAGTCCGGCCTCTACCCTTTGACCTGGTTGGCATGGGTGACCCTATCAAGAGCAAAATCATATAGACCGACTCCAGCCAACGTAGCTCTCAGGGTCATTGAGGCACGCAAGCCTCCAAACCCAATAACAAAGTTGTGGTCCTCTTGGAGGAGCTTTTCGACCATTTGACATTAATTAGTGTCTTCCATCCATACCTTCTAAAATATCCTCACAGAATAAAGATAAAGCGTCAGCAACCAAAAAAAAATTACCTTCAGAATGATACTCTTGAAAGAAATTGACACTTGTTATATTTTCTGGCAATTGTCCTTGTGCTCAAGGAGGCAATGAAGTACATATAGGACACAGGAGAATGTCACACCGTGTAACATTGATGTGTTTCTGTAGAATTTCACTAGCTATCTCAACCTAAAGCCCAGTAAGTGATTTTGAATTATTGTTTCTTCAGAAAAGCCAACATCTCTTACAAAGAGAGAGTTCCTATAGTTACATTTAGTGCCAGCATCCAGCTGTTTCACTTTTTTATTTAACATCTGGTTGCTCCTGGGAAAATCTCTCTGATCAGGTTGCTCGCTGATGCACGTGGAATAAATTCGGTAAAGTACAAGCATGGTGAGATAACTAGTCATTATCTGCCATCTGTTACATAAATAATCCCTCCAAGATTATACCTCACCTTTTGAAAAGGCAGTATGTAGTGAAAGTATCTAGTTTTCCCAACTATTTGGTCCAGTCTCACCATTCTCCTGTTCACTCACTTACTTACTGTCCTCTACACTGCTGGCAACTGGGGCAACAATGAAGGTCCCCCATCTCTGATGGTGTTCAGGGCTTCCTTCATTGTGTCAGCAGCTTCCTCTCAGTTTTCATTACTATCAGTCATGCAAGTCCAATTGGAGACTCAGGAATATCATCATACACAGATGCAGAACGATACTTCATTGCTGTTTCCATGACAATTTTTTTCTTACCAGTCAGGGTTGTCAGCCTGAGCTGAGCGCCCGAACCTGGAGGACCACTGGACCACTTTTAGTCTGGCCTCTTGTCCTTTGACCTGCTTGACATGGATGACACCACCAAGAACCAAAGCATAAAGCCCTGACCCCCAGCCAACATAGTTCTCCGGGTCATTGAGGCATGGAAGCCTCCAAACCCAATGGCAAGGTTGTGGTCCTCTTGGAGGAAGTTCCTGTTCAAGTTCAAGTTTATTATCATCTGACTGCACAGACAAAATAACATTCCTCCAGACCACACTGCACCCACAACACATATATCACATAGCACATAAATCAAAATATTACCACCAATCAGTTAATAAAATGTAATTCAAAGTGCACATAGTGCACAGCACAGGTAAATAGCAAAGAGTTAGCTGTTCTAGTGAGGAGACCTCGGTGGCAGGGTGTTCATTATCCGCAAATCCCTTTACTAGGTTCAATGCTAGTTGTGCCTAAAGGAGATTTGAATGAAGCAATTCACTTGCATATAAAGAAATTGAGGCATGGATCTCAGTGGATTCTACCGATCTCTCTTCAGAGCTCTGAACGTACTTTCCTGATGACGAACTTCAATGGTAGGGGACATAATTTGAAAAAAATATCAGTTCTCTTGTGATTGTCTTTTATCACTCAGTGTTGCAGGAATTTCCTACTGACACTGGGAGGAGAATAGCAGTCCACTGAACACGTATGTGGAAAGTCCAGTATCTCAAAGCTGTTTGTATAGAAATGAAGGAAGAACAAGTTTTTAAATCAGCGTGAGGTGCATAAAAAGAGCAAATGTAAAGGACAGGAGCCAAAACTCTCCCCATGACCAAGCCGGGTTGCTTTCCAATGATTATGTTATGGTAATTATTCTATAGATTTATTAAATATGCTCACAAGAAAATGAACTTCAGGGTTGTATATGGTGAAGGAGATGTACTATGATAATAAATTTACTTTGAACTTTTATCAAGGCCTCTCCACCATCCAGGCCATGCCCTATTCTCACTGCTACCATTGGGAAGGGGGAACAGAAACCCTCGGTCCCACACCACCAAGTTCAGGAATAGTTACTACCCTACAACCAACAGGCACCTGAACAAACACTCACACCTCTGAACTGATTTCACAACCCACAGACTCACTTTCAAGGACTCTACAACTCACATTCTAATTTATTTTTTATTATTTGCCCATTTGGCTACTTCTGCACATTGTTTTCAGTCTTTGTGTATAGCTTTTTATAAATTCTATGGTATTTCTTTATTTTCCTGTAAATGCTTGTAAGAATCGGAATCAGAATCAGGTTTAATATCACCAGCATATGTCATTTCAGGCAGGTGGGGCTCATCAGCCTTGGGTGCCTAGGAGAAGGAAAACTCTGATTTTAAACCTCCGCTGCCTTGCGGCCATACCCACCCATGGGAAAGGCTTTGGGAAGAAACCTCAAGGAAGAAATCCTGAGCCGGGGTCCCTAAGGCAGTTTGATGTTGTTTACAACCTCACTCTGGCAACCTCTGTGACGACACTGGTGCCAAGCTGTATTGGCGCTTGTCCTTCCTTTGGACTACATCAGTGACATGGAGAAGGGAACCCGCTACACGGGCAATAGCCAGTTCTTCGAATCTTCCCCCCCAGGCTTGTGCCCAGGAGAGGACACAGTCCATCAGAGGCACAAACCCATCATCCCCTGGGATCAATGGCTGTCTACTACTATGTCATGAAATTTGTTACAGGAGCGGTACAATGCAATACATGATAATATAGGAAAAAATTAAATGAATTACAGTAAGTATATATATGTATATTAAATAGTTAAACTAAAAATAGTGCAAAAGCAGAAATAATAATAAAAAAATTAGTGATGTCCATTTAGAAATCAGATGGCAGAGGGGAAGAAGCTGTTTCTGAATGAAAATATGTACTTAGAGAATAAATTTATTTTAACTTTGACTTTGCCTGACCAAAAGCCTGAATGAAAAAGTGTTTTATTGGAGAGGAGGGTTAAGGAGAGAAAACATGATTTTGAGGCAGTCATAGATCTAAAGTTTAGGAGCTAGAACACGGGCGACTAGTGCAGAACAACATCAATAGAGGAATGGATTAGCCGGGATCTAAGTAAGTTGAACATCAGTTTAAAGGGGATGTAGAGCGTAAACCTGGTTCCAATTTTCGAAGTGGAGAGCAGAGCTTTGAGAGGGAATATACCGCATGGAGAATGAAAAACCTAGGTAAAAAGCATTAGAATAGTTAATAATTCAGGACCTGATAGAAATGTGGACTAGGTTTTCAGAGGCATTTTAGCAGAAAGGAAAAGGAAAGGAACAGCATGGGGAACAAATCCGGCCTATGTAATTAACAAGACAGAATCTAAGACCATAAGACATAGGGGCAGAATTAGGCCATTTCGCCCATTGAGACTGCTCCTACATTCCAACGTGACGGATTTAATTTTTTCTCTCAAATTTATTCTCCTGCCTTCTTCCTTTAAACTTCGGTATCCCTTACTAATCAAGAATCTAATAAATAGTTCAAGCTTAATCATTATTCAACCATACACGAAAGCCCATAAATACAGCCAAACGAAACAGTATTACTTCAGGACCAAAGTGCAAAACACAGTACCAGCCGTCACACACAGCACAAGCCTCATATAAGATATCATTAGAGTCCAAGAACCTGAGTCCATGAATGTTGCAGAAACCTGCCCCCGCTTAAGTAGGCTAATGAGTTGGCCTCCACAGCCATCTGTGGCAATGAGTTCCTCAGATTCATCACCCTCTGGCTAAAGAAATTTCTTCTCATCTTTGATTTAAACCGACAAGAAAGTGACGGTATCTCAAACAACCACTTATTAAAATAGTGGTGTGCGGAAGAGCACACAGTGAGTTAGAGGCGAGGTAGGGTGTTCATTGGTTACTCAGTTTGTACAATGTCCGATTTCCAACATTACTGTGAATGAATACTGAGTAGGGCAGCAAGTCCTTGCTGTGCGGAAATCTGATCTACCGGGTATTTCATGGGCTTGACATGATAAAATATCCTGTATCCTTTAGTCTAGAGTGATGGGGTGGGGATATGTCTTCACCAAAGGAGGTGTAAGGTGCTCCTTCCCTCCACTGGCCTGCAGGTTGCCCTTGAACAAGGTGTAGCATCTGCTTAACCCCACAATCAGAATCATGTGAAACCATGGGAGCAGATTGTGTGAGCAGCTGGTGCACATCACAAGTCCTGGTTATGCGACCACTGACACCAGGCAGACAATCTCTGAAGAGTATTGATAATGGCTGGGGTCATCTGTCTTCTAAAGACACTGACCAGAAGAAGGGAATGGCAAAATACTTCTGATGAAAAATTTTGACAAGAATGATCATGGTCATGGAAAGACCATGAACATCCACATCACATGACATGGCACATAATGAATGAAAAATCCTTCATTCATGCCTGCTGATACTCATAACACATGGCCATTGAGTTGGTCCATTGAAGGCTTCAGTCAGCTTTGTGGAGCCATATTTGGTTGAATATTAGGAAGCTTCTCAGCTCTAGATAATTTTAATTAGTTTGTTTGGAAAAGATCAGACTAAATTTATATTGATTCAGAATGTGAATTTTATGTTGTTAAATGTAACAACATAGAAAAGTGGGAAAAAACCGCTTAATAAGTAACAAACAAATACTTTGATTTTGCAAAGATGCATTGGAATTCTCCCTACTTAAGTGATTTTAAAGAGCAGCTTTATTTATTCATAACAGGCTTGAAATACCAAGAAGGAGCACATAAGCAACATAAACCCTCAATGTTACATCTAGAACTACTGCCATTAATCTCTTGGACTACATCCAATATTTAATTTTTTTGGAAGAATTATTGATGGCAAAATCACTTAAATCTGACATGAGAAATGAACTTATAACCTTGCACACATTATACTTACAAACTCTTTTATGGGTATGTTGTTGCCAAAATCTTCCTTACATGATGAATCTACTTGTTTTGCTCAGACTTTATTTTTTCTAAGTTCCTTCCATTATTTTAATATTTTTACTTCCTCCACCATCCCACGGCATACTTAGTTAATTTTATCTTTGATATTTTTGTTTTATTGTACATATTCTTCTTCTTTTGCCTGTTACGACGCTGGCATTTAGGACGGCAATGAAGGTCCTCCATCTCTGGCAGTGTTCGCGGTTTCCTTCATCATGTCAGTAGCTTCCTCTTGGTTGACTGTCAGCCATGCAAGTCCTGGATGGAGATTCAGGAATACTGTCACACACACACAGATGTAGGAGAATTCTTCATTGCAGTTTCTGTAACAGTTATGTTTGATCAGTCAGGGCTGTTTGCCCTGAATGGAACCCTCCAAATCTGGAGGAACAGTAGACCACCTTTAGACTGGCCTCCACCCTTTGACCTGTTTGACATGCGTGACCCTACCAAGAGCCAAAGCACAAGGCCCTGACTCCAGCCAACATAGCTCTCCGGGTTATTGAGGCATGCAAGGCACCAAACCCAATTACAAGGTTGCGGTCCTCTTGGAGGTTATTTTCTGATAGTCACCAAGCTCCTCAACCGAAATGGAAAAAATTCACTCACTTCAACTCTGAACTGATTCCTCAACTACAGACTCACTTTCAAGGACTCTACAATTGATATTCTCGGTATTATTCAAAGTTTCAGAGTATACTTATTTTCAAAGCACGTGTACAGGATACAACTCTGAGATGCATCCTCCCACAGGCAGCCATATCAAAGAAAAACCATGGAACCTGCTATTTGCACAATTTATCTTCTTTTGCACGTTGGTTATTTGCCAACCTTTGCTTATGCATGGTTTTTCATAAACTCTTTTGTTGTTCTTTATTTTCCTGTAAACGCCTGCAAGAAAATTAATCTCCAGGTGAAATACACTGTACGTACTTTAATAATAAATTTACTTTGACTTTGGCAATTTGTGTTTCACCACAGAAAGTTTGTTTTTATTTTCCATTTTCTGCACTTCGGTTTTTTATCAGTCATTTCTGTTTGCTCTCAAAGGCTCAGATTTCCCTGAGGATTGCTTACATGGAATTCTGAACGGCTCCCAGTTGGACTCCCCATGGAGCTGAATAGCAGAGCCACAGTTTCCTGCAATTCTTGAGTATTGGTGCTGAGAAATAAGCTTGTAGAATTTGTGCCAGGTTAAACCTGGCAGAGGAACATTGATTGGAATTCATTTTAGTCCATAAAACAAGGGAGCTAAACATTTGGCCCATTGATTCTGCTCTGCCATTCCATCATGGCTAATTTATTATCTCTCTCTCAATCCCATTCTTCTGCTTTCTCCCCTTGACTTTTGATGCCCTTACTAATCAAGAATCTATTAACTTCTGCTTTAAATGTACCCAATAACGTGGCCTCCACAGCTGTCTGTGGCCATAAATTACATAGATTCATGACCCTCTCTGTTCTAAATATTCTTATCTATTTACATGTATGTTTTTAATTGTTTGCAAAATGTTTTTAGTAATTTATTTTAAATAAGTATTTTTGTGCAGTATGATGAACTTGAAATTGTTTGTGAATCACAGCCTTTCAGAGCTTTTTGACAGTTTCATCAGGCAGCTAAGCTGATGCGTGGATTCGACAGATGTCAAATTTAATTTCAGCCTTTCTGTGACAGGAATTATTTGGGCCTCACAGCTTTTGGCTTTTGCCACCTGCATTGCTTGTTCTCTCCAGCCCCTTGTCAAACAGGGGCAAGTCCTCCCAGCAAGTTCTCACTGGGCAATGAGCACAAAGTCAATGTGGATTTTGGTGAATGGCCAGCTGAAGCAGACACTGTTGCCAGGAACTTCTAGGACATTATTTAAGCTCTCAGCTTCCTGCTGCTTTAAATTATACTGCGGCTAGAGGTAAATTCAGACATCTCGGGATAGACCACCAAGGAAACTTAATACTATGATCATGAATTCTCTAATGAGCTCTTAAGTGCCATGCTTGTGTGACTACTTTGTCCTTGTGATAGTCTGATTAAATATTACATTGTGTGCAAATACTTAGGTTTAGGTTTATTTATTTATTTATTACATGTGCACTCAGTGGCCACTTTATTAGGTACACTTGCTCGTTAATGTAAATATCTAATCAGCCTATCATATGGTAGCAATTTAATGCATATAAGCATGCCGACATGGGTGTACGTTTCAGTTGTTATTCAGACCAGACATCACAATGGGGAAGAAATGTGATCTGAGTGACTTTGGCTATGGAATGACTGTTGGTGCCAGACAGGGTGGCTTGAGTATTTCAGAGACTGCTGAACTCCTGGGATTTTCACGCACAACCGTCTCTAGTTTACAGAAAATAGTGTGAAAAACAAAACATCCAGTGAGTGGCAATTTTGTGGGTGAAGATGCCTTGTTAATGAGAGAGGTCAGAGGAGAATGGCCAGAATAGTTCAAGCTGACACAAAGGCGACAGTAACTCAACGGTGGTGTGCAGAAGAGCATCTCTGAATGCACAACATGTCGAATCTTGAAATGGATGAGCACAGCAGCAGAAGACTCAGTGGCCACTTTATTAGGTACAGGAAATATCTAATGTCCATTTGTGGTTTTCTGTGACAGGGATCTCCTGGAAAAACACACATGGTATCACACCAATAAACATTGACGTAGAGTTGTGCAGCACAGGAAAAGGCCCTTTGGCCCAGCAGATCCATGTTGACCAAGATTCCCATCCAAGCTAGTGAAATTCGCCCACATTTGGATCATATGTCTCTAAACCTTCCTAATCATTTATCTGTCCAAGTGTCTTTTCAATGCTGATAATGTTTCTGCCTCAACCACATCCTCTGCCAGCTCATTCTAGGGTGGAAGCCCAAGTCAGTTCTTGTGCAGGAGTATTTCAAAGAATCTCATCCACCAGTTTTGGTGACTGTTGTCACTGGTTGAACTGCCCCTCTCAGAAGCTTAACTGGGAGATGTAAAGTATTTATTAGAACACAGCAGATTTACAGCAGAGAATCTATCTCTCCTCTTCTTAAACACTATTTTATACTTCTTAAACAGTGCGAATAATAAGAAATTACCTGCGGTTTCATGGCTATAATCATCTACTTAACATTAACTGCTTGAATATAGACAGTTAACATTGCAGAATTATATATTTACAATGATAGCACATCCCAGCGAGTGGAATCCCTTTGAGTAGCCAAGCATCAGTGGTTAGTCTGAAATCTCTGAGCACAAACTTTAGACAATCAAAACAGAGTCCTTTTGTTACAGAGTTGAGGGATGGCTCCATGAATAATGTTTAGTATATTGGCGGGCTGCATCACGATCAGGTATGGAAACACCAGTGCTCTTGAATAGAAAATCCTACAAAAAAAGTAGTGGATATGGCCCAGTTCATCACGGGTAAAGCCTTCCTCAGCTTTGAGCACATCTACATGAAACGTTGTTGTGGGAAAGCAACATCCATTACCAGAGGCCTTCACCACCCAGGACATGCTCTCTTCTCACTGCTCCCATCAGGAAGAAGGTACAGGAGCCTCAGAACTCACAGCACCAGGTTCAGGAACAGTTACTACCCTTCAACCATCAGGCTCTTGAATCAAAGGAGATAACTTCACTCAACTTCACTGTAATCAAGATGGTGCCAGCGGTCATGAATAACTCTCCGCGGGCTGCAGGAAATTGTGCCATTTCTCCTCTTAAATACACTCCTTTTGAACTACTTCCACTGCAAACTGGAGCAAGTAAATTTCCTCTTGACAATGGACTATGAAATTACATCAGTGATCTTCAGATCTCACGTTCAATGGTTAAATGCAGAACAGTTAAGGACGGTTCCTTTAAGGGTCAAAGCCATGGCTGAAAACGTAGCAGGAGAGGCAGAATTCAAACTAGGCTGAAGTACAGAGGGATGAGATCTCCTCTACCCAGCATCTTGTTGGCGAATATACAGTCACTGGGAAATCAGACTGACAATCTCAGGGCAAGGCTGCTGTAACAGAGGCAGATGAGGCAGACCTCAGTTGTTTGCTGCACTGAAACTTGGTTAAATGCAGATACACTGGATGCAGTGATATGACCGGAAGGTTTTACGATTTTCAGGATGGATTGAACCGGGATCTCTGGTTGGTAGTGTATGCTTTTTAGTCAATTCTCATTGGTGCTGAGTACTGAAGACCTCTGCTGACCAAATGGCTGGTGTATTCATAGATATATTCAACTTCTCGCTTCGGCAGTGTGTGGTACCCTCAAACGTATAGTAACCTGTCTATCGCCCAGTGGCATTTGCATCCACAGTGTTGAAGTGTTTTGAGAGGCTGGTATTGAAGCACAGAAGCTCCTATCTAAGTAATGGCTTGGAACTACTCCAGTTCACCTGAAGCAACAAGTCTACAGCAGATGCTATCTGCGTGGTTCTTCACACAATCCTGGAACATCGGGACAGCAAAGATGCATACACCAGGATACTCTTTATCCATTGCAACTTGGCATTTAAGACCAGCATCCCCTCTAAGCTAATCAGTAAACTCCAAGATTGGGCCTCAATACCCCCTTGTGCAATTGGATCCCGGAGTCCCTCACTTGTAGACCTCAGTCAGCTCGGATTGGCAAGAACATCCCGTCCACAATCTCCATCAGCACAGGAGAACCACCGGTATCTGTACTTGGCCCCCTGCTCTACTCATTTTACACCTATGACTGTGTGGCTAAGTACTGTTCCAGCACCATGTACAAGTACGTTTGCTGACGACACCACTGATGTGAGCTGTATCAAAGGTCGTGATGAATAAGAATACAGAAGGGAGATTGAAAATTTGGCTGAGTGGTGCAATAACAACAACCTCTCACTCAACATCAGTAAGACCAAGATACTAATAGAAGACCAGGAGAGGGAAACCAGATGTAATCAGGAGTCAGTAATCATCAGAGGATCAGAGATGGAGAGCTCAGTAACTTCAGAATCCTGGGAGACACTATCTCAGAGGACCTGGCCCAAACCTATCATATAAACATAATTGTGAAGAAAGCACAACAGAAGTCTCTATTTCCTCCAGAGCCTGCGGAGATTCAGCATGTCATCGAAAACATTGACAAACTTCTATTGATGTGTGTTGTAAAGTGTGCTGACTGGCTGTATTACAGCCTGGTATGGGAACACCAATGCTTTTGAGTGGAAAATCCCTCAAAAGGTAGTGGATTCAGCCCAGTACATCATGGGCAATGCCCTCCCAACCATTGAGCGCGTCTATTAATTAATTATTATTGCAGTAGAAAAGCCGCATCAATCATCAAAGATTCCCACCACCCAGGCCGTGCTCTTTTCTCACGGCTGCCATTTGGTAGAAGGCACAAGAGCCTCAGGACTCGCTCCACCAGATTCAAGAACAGTTACTACCCCTCAACCATCAGGCTATTGAACAAATGGGATAGCTACACTGAGTTCATGTTATTTTGTTATTTCATGCTTCTTATTTATTGCTATTTATGATCTGCATTTGCATAGTTTACAGTTTACAGATCCTGTTTACAGTTATTGCTCCATAGATTTGCTAAGCATGCCCATGGAAAAAGAATCTTCAGGTTGCACGTGGTGGCACATATGTACTCTGATCATAAATTTACTTTGAACTTTGAACATGCCCCCATCATTGAAATATTCACACAACCTACGGGCTATCTTTCAAGGACTCTTCACCTCATGTTCTCGATATTTATTGCTTATTTTTATTCCTTTATTTTTGTATTTGCACAGTTTGTTGTCTTTTGCACACTGGTTGAATGGCAAGTTGGTGTGGTCTTCCATTGATTCTATTACGGTTATTATTCTATTGTGGATTTATTGTGTATGCCCACAAGACATTGAATCTCAGGGTTGTATATGGCAACATATATGAAGTCTGATAACAAATTTACATTGAACTTTGAGTATCCAACCAGCCAGAGTATTAGGTGACAAACCAGACTGGCCTGTGTATTAGCTGGCTTGGATATACATTTAACAAAGTGCTAATAAGGGGTATGCCATTTAACGCCTTCCTTGACCTCATCCTGAAGTTTTCACTGATTAACATGAATACTCTTACAGGCTAGTTTGCTAGAGTTGTTGGGGAGAGCTTAAACTAATTTGTCAGGGGGATGGAATCCAGGGTGATAGGGCTGAGAATGGGGTAATTGGTATACAACTAGATGCAGTGTGCAATGAGACTGTCAGGAAAGATGGGGGATAACAGGGAAAAATTGTAGTCAGAGGAATGAGTTCAAGTGTAACATGGGGACAACATCAAAAAGGATGGCAAATACAAGTAAGTATGCAGAATAAGGTAGACGATCTGGTAATGCAGTTAGAGACTGGTAGGTATGACATTGTGGACATCACTGAGTCATGGCTCAAAGAAGCTCATAATTGGGAGCTTAATATCCAAGGATACACATTATATTGAAAAGACAGGCAGGTAGGAAGAGGGGGTGGGGTGGTTTTATTCGTAAAAAATTAAATCATATCTAGAGAAAGAGGTGACATACAGTAGTCAAAGTTGTCAAATCCTTGTGGGTAGAGTTAAGAAACTGCAAGGGCAAAAAGACATTGATGAGAGTTATATAGAAGCCTCTGAAAAGAAGCCAGGAAATGGACAACAAATTACAACAGGATATAGAAAATGCACGTCAAAAGGGCAACGTTTCGATAGTCATAGGGGTATTTCAATATGTAAGTAGATTGGGAAAATCTGGTTGGTGCTGGATGCCAAGAAAGAGAATTTGTAAAGTGCCCATAAGATGGCTTTTTAGAGTAGCTTGTGGTTGGGCACACTAGGGGAAAGGCTATTCTGGATTGGTGTATCCCCACCACTAACACATCTTTCCCTCTCTATCCCTCTCCGCTTTCCAGAGGGATCATTCCCTCCGTGACTCCCTTGTCCACACATGCCTTCCCCATGGATCCCCACCTGGCACTTATCCCTGCAAGTGTAAGTGCTACACCTGTCCCTACACCTCCTCTTTTACCACCATTCAGGGCCCCAAACAGTCCTTCCAAGTGAGGCAACGCTTCACTTGTGAGCCTGTTGGGGTCATCTATTGCATCTGGTGCTCCCGGTGCGGCCTCCTCTACATCTGTGAGACCCGATGCAGATTGGGGGACCGCTTCGTCGAGCACCTCTTCTCTGTCCGCCACAGCAGACAGGATCCCCCGGTTGACACTCACTTCAATTCTGCTTCACATTCCCATTCGGATATGTCCATACATGGCCTCCTCTACTACCATGATGAGGCCAAACTCAGGTTGGAGGAGCAACACCTCATCTACCATCTGGGTAGTCTCCAGCCCTTTGGAATGAACATTGAATTCTCCAACTTCCAGCAATTCCCTCCCCCTCCCTTCCCAATCACAGTTTCACTCTGTCTCCTCCTCCAGCTGCCTATCACCTCCCTCATGGTTCCGCCTCCTTCTACTACCCATCGTGCTTTCCCCTTACATTCCTTCTTCACCTTTCCTGCCTATCCCCTCCCTGCTTCCCCCCCCACCCCTTGATCTTTTCCCTTACTGTTTTTTCACCTGGCACCTACCAGACTTCTTCCCACCCTCCCCCAACCTTCTTTATAGGGCTCATGCCCCCTCCCTCTTCAGTCCTGATGAAGGGTCTCGGCCTGAAACGTTGACTGTTCATTTCCACGGATGCTGCCTGACCTGTTGAGTTCCTCCAGTGTGTTCTGCATGTTGCTTTGATCCCAGCATCTGCAGAGTGTTTTGTATTCTGGATTGGGTATTGTGTAATGAACCAGATTTGATTAGGGAGCTTAAGGCAAAGGAACCCTTAGAAGTCAATGATCATAATACGATAGACTTCACCTGTAATTTAAAACGGAGAAGCTAAAGTCAGATATATGAGCATTATAATGGCAATAACAGGGGTATGAGAGAGGAGCTGGCCAAAGTTGATTGGAAGGGAAAACTAGCAGGGATGATAGCAGAACAATAATGGCTGGAGATTCTGGGAGAAATTCAAAAGCAAAGGAGAGAGCATATAATAAAGCAAAAATAGTGGGAAGTTAGAGGATTAGTAAGCTTTTAAACACCAATAGAAGGAAACTAGAAGAGCCATAAGGAGGGACAAGATGAAATGTGAAGGTAAGCTAGCCAATAATATCAAAGAAGATACGACAAGATGTATAAGGAGTGAAAGAGAGGCAAGAGTAGATATTGGACTGCTGGAAAATGAAGCTGGAGAGGTAGAAATGGGGACAAGGAAATGGCAGACAAACTAAATAAGTATTTTGCATCAGTCTTCATTCTGGAAGACACTAGCTATATGCCAGAAGCTCGGGATTGTCAGGGAAGAAGTGAGTGCAATTACTATTACTAGGGAGATGATGCTTGGAAAGCTGAAATCTGAAAGGTCTGAAGACAGGTAAGTCACCTCGGCCAGATGAACTACACCCAAGGATACTGAGAGATGTAGCTGAGATTGTTGAGACGTTAGTAGTAACCTTGCAAGAATCACTAGATTCTAGAACGGTTCCAGAGGTCTGGAAAACTGAAAATGACACTCCACTCTTCAAGAAGGGAGAGAAGCAGAAGAAAGGAAACCTTAGGCCAATAAGTCTGACCTCAGTGGTTGGAAGATGTTGGAGTTGATTGTTAAACATGAGGTCTCAGGGTACTTGGAGAGATATGATAAAATAAGGCAAAGTCAGCATGGTTTCCTTAAGGGAAAATCTGGCCTGACAAATCTGTTGGAATTCTTTGAAGGAAATAACAAGCAGGATGGACAAAGGAGAATCAATAGCTGTCGAGTTCTTGGATTTTCAGAAGGCCTTTGACAAGATGCCACACATGAGGCTGCTTAACAAGCTCATAGTATTACAGGAAAGATACTAGCATGGATAGAGGATTCTCTTATTAGCAGGAGGCAAAAAGTGGGAATAAAGGAAGCCTTTTCTGGTTGGCTGTCAGTGACTAATAGTATTCCACAGCTGCTTCTTTTTACATTATACGTCAATGATTTAGATCATAGAATTGATGAATTTGTGGCCAAGTGTGCCAATGATATCAAGATAGGCGGAAGGGCAGGCAGTGTTGAGGAAGTAGAGAGGCTGCAGAAGGACATAGACAGATTAAGAGGGTGGACAAAGAAATGGCAGATGGAATATAGTGTAGCAAAATGTATGGACGACCATGCACTTTGGTAGAAGGAGCAAAAATGTAGACTATTTTGTCAATGGGCAGAAAATTCAAAAAGTTGAGGTGCATGAGGTCTTGGGAGTCTTCATGCAGGATTCCCTAAAGATTAATTTGCAGGTTGAGTCAGTGGTGAGGAAGGAAAATGCAGTGATAGCATTCACTTTGAGAGGACTGGAATATGAAAACAAGGATGTAATGCTGAGGCTTTATAAGGCTCTAGCGAGGCCCTATTTGGAGTATTTTGAGTAGTTTTGAGCCCTTTATCTAAGAAAGGATTTGTGACATTGGAGCAGATTTAGAGGAGGTTCGTGAGAATGATTCTGGGCCTGTACTCACTGGAATTTAAATAAATGAGGGGGACCTCATTGAAACCCATCAAATGTTGAAAGGCCTAGATAGTGTGGATGTGGAGCATGTTTCCTATAGTGGGGGGAGAGAGAAGCAGTAGGTGTGGTCTCAGAATAGAGGAACATCCATTTAGAACAGAGATGAGGAGGAATTTCTTTACTCAGAGGATGTTGAATCTTATGTATTATGGTCTTATGTTGCTATAGTTTCCTGATTATTCAGGGCATAGAGGATATGGTGAGACAATAGGTGCTTGGGGTTGAGTGGGATCCGGGATCAGCCATAATGGAATGGTGGAGCAGACTCAATGGACAAAAGGGCCTAATTCTGCTCCTATGTCTTATGGAATCTGTGGAATTCATTGCCACAGGTGGCTGTAGAGGCCAGGTCATGGAATGCATTTGAGGTAGATGTTGATAGATCCTTGATTAGTCAGGGCATGAAAGGTTATGGGGAGAAGGCAAGAAAACACAGCTGAGAAGGAAAATGGATCAGCCATGAAGAAATGGCGGAGCAGACTCGATGGGCCGTATGACCTAATTCTGCTCCTATCATTTATGCTCTTATGACCTAACGTTCACCTCTTGACTTACCTGTGTAGTTTCAATGGGAGAGAATCAGAATATCCCATGCACAATGACGAGTTTCAATTGCCTTATAGTATCAGTTTTATACCTTGAAGACTGATTCTCATTTTACTATCCATAATTACACAACTCCAGAATAATCCCCAACAGTGATACCTCTGCACACTTATACCATTTTATCAAAGCAAACCATTGTGTGCTCCAGAGGAGGTAAGTTCTTCTGCATTCCCACAATTAAGAAGTGTGTATAAATTGGAATAACCACTCTGCATCATGCTACCAGAACTTACTATCCATGAAAGAGAAAATAGGTAAAACAGCTCAGGGGCTTTTCCCAGGGCTGAAATGGCTAACATGAGAGGGCACAGTTTTAAGGTGCTTGGAAGTAGGTACAGAGGAGATGTCAGGGGTAAGTTTTTTACACAGGGAGTGGTGAGTCCATGGAATAGAGTGCCTGTGACGATGGTGGAGGCGGATACAATAGGGTCTTTTAAGAGACTCTTGGGTAGGCACATGGAGCTTAGAAAAATAGAGGGCTATGGGTAACACTAGGTAATTTCTGAAGTAAGTACATGTTCGGCACAGCATTGTGGGCTGAAGGGCCTGTATTGTGCTGTAAGTTTTCTATGTTTCTATGTTTCAGTATACAAACCTGAGATTTGTCTTTCCTACAGACAGTCCCAAAACAAGGAAAACCATGGAGCTGGTCAAAGAACATCAAACCCCCATGAGCTAAAAAAAAACAAACACGCAAACAGGAACAAAAATTAAGAGCAAAAAACACATAATATGAAACACAAAATCAAAGGAGTCCAGGCACATTCATTCCAGCTCAGAGTTCATTACCCGTAGACCGTCATGGTTCAAAATCGCAGTAAAATAGCAACAAACAAAAAAGGAGTGGCCAGAAACCAGAAACCAATAGAATGAACTGCCCCCGCTGAACCTCTTCAGCAAGAATATTGGCCTTTGTGAAAGGCTGGTTTCTGCTGTAAATCAGGACGACTTCTTTGCCATACTTGCTGTTAGAGGCCTTCAGGGCAAAATGAGAAAATGGGACCAGGTTCTCATTTCAGTTTTCCTTGCTTTCAAGATACAATCTAACCAAACAAGAAAAAAAAAGCTATTTTCTATAAAGAATGATATCTAAGAGCATCTGGTATGTGTCTGTTGATCCACTTCCCTCTGATATCCTGATGCTTTACCATCTGTATTTTCTTTTTTATTTTCTCTCAATTCTTAAACAACTCTCATATCTTCTTCATAGCTCTTTGACAGGTCAAATGAATTTTATGGCTAGAACATGATACTCAATCATACAAAAATGATGTTGTTGGACTCTAGAATGAATGATGCACACACTTATTTATCAGTTATGTGAAGTAATATGTGACTTAAGATGTGCATGCTTTGTGATGGTCAGTGTGATTATTTTAAAAGCGGCACTTGCACGACAGGCATTCACTGAATTGCAACAGGTGTACAGAATTACAGAGCAAACTTATTTTCTTTTACCAGGAATACTCAGAGGCCACATTATTCAGCATCTCCTGAAGTGGCTGATGAGTGTATTTCATGATTTTCTGCTACTGTGTGGACCATCCACTTCAAGGCTCGATGTTCTGTGCATTCGGAGATGCTCTTCTGCACACCAGTGTTGTAACATAGCTGAATTATTGCTGCCTTCCTATCGTCTTGAACCGGCCGAGTCATTAACCTCTGACCTCTCTCATTAATGAGGCGTTTTTACCCACTGAACTGCTGTTCACTGGATTTTTTTTTGTTTTTCGCACCATTCTTCAGATTGTTGTGCATAAAAAAAAACCCAGGAGATCAGCAGTTTCTAAGATACTCAAACCACCCTGTCTGGCACCAACAATCATTCTACAGTCAAAGTCACTTAGATCGCATCTCTTCCCCATTCTGACATTTGCTCTGAACAACAACTGAACCTCTTGACCAGGTCTGCACGCTTTTACGCATTGAGTTGCTGCTATATGATTGGCAGATTAGATGTTTGCATTAACGAGGTGCACTGGTGTACCTAATAAAGTGGCCACTGAGTGTAAGTTAAATTTCAATCTTTCACGTTCCCTTTCTGGGGCGGTATGGTAGTGTAGTGATTAGTGTAAAGGTGTAGTAATTCTTCTGTAGCTCAACATAATGTCAACACCTGAATCTTCACGTTCATAGCTTTCTCTGGAAGCTTATCATGACTCAATCAAAGACTCAGTGTTCAAAAGAATCAGTCCTCAAATCTAAAGGTTCATATATCCATCAAGTAGCTGACTATTGATTGATATCTCTTAATTGGCTCAGTATTTAGGCAAACCTACTATTGATCATTTCACATGCATTGCACAAACTCAGTCACATCATGGTGTAATTCATTCCACTGTAAACCCTTCTGCTTTGTGAATAAAATTTAGATGATGTCACCCACCAGTTTCCATTCAATAATTAATTTGGTAGCACAGTTTAATGTTTCTCTGTCTAAGCAAAGAACACTCTAGGTATGGTGTGGAAATATATATTGAACTTTGTATTTCTTTTAACCATTTGATGCGACAAAATGGTGTAGGCAATCCTAGAGTGCTGAGCTAATATGTTGCAATATGTGTACGTGACTACAAGAAATGTGCTTACAAAAGGAATACGCGATTGCAAGCGCCCAATGTACTGAACATGGTACAAGAATTAGTAGGTAGCAGAAACGAGTCAACCGCAGATGACAGACTACAATAAATGTATTGGGAGGACTGAACTGACTGGAAAGGAGTGAGTCGTTCTAATGTATCAAAGGTATGCTTTGTAAACTGTGTGTTGGAAGTCCCCTACCATCCCTGGTGGGAGTGGTGGTGAACTTCCCCTTGAAAATAATAAAGAATAAAGGCGCTTGATAAAGATCTGTTCAGTGTTGGTAATATATTTTCCGAGACTTTGTGGAGAGAAAATTGACAATGGCAAGACCATTACTGAGGGGGTCATTTTGAATTTCAGTGTGTGGACTTAGAACAAAAGTGCATTCACATTTCTCCATAACAAATTCTGCTGCAGCAAATCTTTTTGTTATAATGAACTTTATCCTTACACTTTTAAGGAAGCACAAGTATTATCAGGGGATCTCGTATTGAAAGGCCTAGATAGAATGGAAGTGGAGAGGATGTTTCCTATAGTAGGGGAGTCTAGGGCCAGAGGGCACAGCCTCTGAATAGAAGGATGTCCCTTTAGATCAAGGATGAGGAAGAATTTCTTTAGCCAGGGGTTAGTGAATCTGTGGAATTCACTGCCACAGATGGTTCTGGAGGCCATGACAATGAGATATAATTAAAGAGGAGGTTGATATGTTCTTGATTAGTAAGGCTGTCAAAGGTAACAGGGAGAAATAGGAGAATGGGGGTTGAGAGAGACACTTTTATCCCTGGCTCATGTTTATTTCTTTCGATCAGTTTTATGCTTTGGAGCTAAAACAGAACAGTGGTGATGGGGATGAGATAAACATGACCACTTCATTTTTACTTTAGTGAGGCACACTTATGATGTGGTGGCTTAATAAGAACATAAGAAACGAGCCCATCAAGCCTGGCCCACTATTAAATAAGATCATGGCTGATCTGAATGTAAACTCAGCTCCATCTACCTGCCTTTCCCCCATAACCCTTAATTCCCCTACTATGTAAAAATCTATCTAACTGTATCTTAAATATATTTAGCGAAGAAGCCTCAACTGCTTCCTGGGCAGAGAGTTCCACAGATTCACCACTCTCTGGGAAAAACAGTTTCTCCTCAACTCCGTCCTAACTCTTCTCCCCTGAATTTTGATGCAATGTCTTCTAGCTCTAGTCTCACCTACCAATGGTAACAACTTTCCTACTTATATCTTTTCTATCCCTTTCAAAATTTTGTATGTTTCTATAAGATCCTCTCTCATTCTTCTGAATTCCAGAGAGTACAGTCCCAGGCAACTCAATCTTTCCTCATAGGTTAACCCCTTCATCTCTAGAATCAAGCTGGTGAACCTCCTCTGCATTGCTTCCAAAGCCAGTATAACCTTCCTCAACTATGGAGACCAGAATTGCACACCGTACTCCAGGTGCGGCCTCACCAGTACTCTGTATAGTTGCAGCATGACCTCCCTGCTCTTGAATTCAATCCCTCTAGCAATGAAGACCAACATTCCATATGCCTTCCTGTACCTGTTGTACCTGCAAGCCAACTTTTTGCGATTCATGAACAAGCACTCCCAAGTCTGTCTATACAACAGCATGCTCCAATCTTTTACCATTTAAATAATAATCTGCTCTATTATTCCTTCCAAAGTAGACGTTCTCACATTTACCAACATTGTATTCCATCTGCCAGACCTTGGCCCGCTCACTTAACCTATCTATATCCCTCTGCAGACTCTCCACATCCTCTGTGCAATTTGCTTTTCCACTCAGTTTAGTGTCATCAGCAAATTTTTCTACGCTACACTCAGTCCCCTCTTCCAAATCATCAATGTATATGGTAAACAGCTGCAGGCCCAGTACCGACCCCGGGCCACCCTACTCCACCGACTGTCAACTGGAGAAACACCTATTTATACCAACTCTCTGCCTTCTATTGGTTAAGCAATCCACTATCCATGCCAATACACTCCCTCCGACTCCATGCATCCGTATCTTATTTGTAAGTCTCTTGGCAGCACCTTATCGAAAGCCTTCTGGAAATCCAAGTATACGACATCCACCCGTTCCCCTCTATCCACTGCACTCATTACGTCCTCAAAGAACTCCAGTAAGTTTGTCTGAATCCATGCTGCATCTGTCTAATGGAACCACTCCTTTCTAAATGTTTCACTATTTCTTCCTTAATAACAGCTTCAAGCATTTTCCCGACTACAGATGTTAAGGTAACTGGCTTATAGTTGCCTGTGTTTTGCCTACATCCTTTTTTAAAAAGTGGCACGATATTTACTGTCATCCAATCTGCCTGGACCTGCCCAGAGTCGAGAGAATTTTGGTAAATGATTACCAAAGCATCTATTATAACTTCTGCCAATTTCCTCAGCATCCTGGGATGCATCACATCAGGACCAGGGGACTTATCTACCTTCAGGCCCTCTAGTTTTCTCATCACTATCTCTTTAGTGACAGTGATTTTATCGAGGTCCTCACCTCCCATTTTGTCCATAACATCATTCTTTGGTATATTAGACGTGTTCTCCACTGTTAAGACCGACACAAAATAGTCGTTAAATGCCTCAGCCGTTTCCTTATCACCCAATATCGATTTCTCTTTCTCTCCTTCCAAGGGACCTACGTCGACTTTAGCCACCTTCTTCAGCTTTATATATTTATAAAAACTTTTGCTATCTGTTTTTCTATTTTGTGCTAATTTACTTCCATACTCTACCTTCCCTTTCCTTATTTCTTGCTTAGTTGTTCTTTGTTGCTTTTTAAAGTTTTCCCAATCCTCCAGTCTCCCACTACTCTTTGTGACTTTGTACACATGAGCTTTTAATTTAATACTAACTTTGACTTCCTAAGTTACCCAAGGCTGGCTCTCCCCACACTTACTGTCCTTACTTTTGACTGGAATATACTTTATATAATAACATATGCCATTCATGTACTTTTACATATAACCCATAATAAATTAAGTAAACAAAGAAAGAAAGCTTAATCAAACAATATATTTACAATATTACTCAAATTTTACTGAAATATTAAATACACAACATTGTCTTTAAACTTTTATCCACTCACCTTGAACCTATGCCTTCTAGTTTTGACATTTCCACTCGAGAGAATAAAAAAGACTTTGTATAATTGGCCTATTTATGCCTCTCATAAACTTATTACTTCTATTAGGTTGCACTTCCTCCCCTGCCAGTCTCTGATGCGCTAGAGAAAACAAGCCAAGTTTGCCCTGCTGATCCATTTAGCTACACGACTCTATTCAGGCAGTATCCTGGTGAGCCTCTTCTGCACAGCAAAGCCCCACATTGTTCCTATAATGAAAGGACCAGAACTACGTACAATCCTCCACAACTGGCCGTGCCAAGGATTTATACAGTTGCAACATGATTTTCTGACCAAAGTACTCAGTGCCCCATTTGAAGGCATGCTCACTGTGTGGCTTGTGTTACTACCTTATCCACCTACGTTTCCATTTTGGGGTTGCACTCCAAAATACAGCAGAGCAGACTCAATGACCCGAATGGCCTAACTCTGCTCCTATGCCTTAGGGTCTCATAAAGACTGAATTGTTTGTGTATCTATGAGATACTTGTTATTCTTTAAGATACATACTTTGAAAATGGAAAAGGTGCTGTCAATACTGCTGTGATTGTGATGTATAAGGTCAGTCACACAGGAGGAGTCAGTTTTTATGATGCAGGTTCACTACAAGTCATCTACAAAAATAATACAGATTAGATTAACAGTGTATGCTTCCCCATTAGTGCACATTATTATACTGCAGTACCCAACACATGGTAACGATTATTCAGGCAAAAGATCATTACTAAATTTAAAGGCTCAACCAATTTTATAATAAGAAATGCAAAAAGTAAATAAGAGAGAGTCTTTTGTTTTCAGTACCAGTGATGATTATATCAGAACAAAACACTGTCCTTTTTATAATTTTTTTAGCATGTGGGCGTTTCTGCTATTTCCAGCAATACTCATGCTGTGGCGACCCATTTCCTGGCACATCCAAACCGGCTCACAATTAGCCAGCTTTCCGGCTAAGGGAGATAGCCTACGGGGATTTGCGAGCACAGTGCTTTGGAGCCTCTGCGCCACGGGGGGCAGGTTGAGGGAGGCTTAAAAGTGAGGCTGAGGATTTCGAATAAAGTTTTTCCTTCGACTGCAGTTACTGACTCCGTGTCTTAATTTTAGCGCTGCATGTAGCACACCGCTACAATGCACCTTAATTCCTCTTGAGTTGTTGGTGGTGAGATTCCATCTTGAGCCGTTGCATTCAGTCCAGTGGAGATAAGGAAGGAACTGTGATATCTATGATAACAGAAGACTGGAAAAGTGTATGGATGATAGGGGTATGGTGGGCCTTGGTCCTGGTGTGGGTCATTGGGACTAGCCCCAAAACAGTTTGCTATGGACCGAATGGGCCAACAGGCGCTGTAGTGATCTTTGACTCCATGATGTTCTTGTTGCATTTGTTTTTAGTTTTTTTAGTGCGGGGAGGGGAATTTGTGGGTCGATGTTCTTGTTACGTTTTGTGCAGGGGTAGGGGCGGGTTGCGGGTCGGTTCTTGCTGTGTTTCGTGCGGAGAGGGGGGTTTAAGGGGAATTGGTAATCATGTTACCATTCGTTTATGTGCGGTGGGTGGGTGGGGGGGGGGTTTGCTGCCTCCCTTTGAACTGACTTCCATGTTTTTTAAAAATTTCGTGACTATCTGGAGAAGGTGACTCTCAGGGTTATTTACAGTACTGCATACCTACCTTGATAATAAATTAACCTTTGAACCTTTAGAACATTTGATTAGGAGAGGAATGTGCCAGTAGCAATGGGCCCTTAGCCCTGCTGCTCATGTCCTTCTAGAAAACCCAAGGTCAGGAGTTTATTCCTTTAGTATTTATTTATTTATTTGTTTGTTTGTTTGTTTATTTATTTGGAGATAAAGCACAGTAATAGGCCCTTCCAGCTTGCACTGCCAAATTACAGCCATGTGACCAGTTAACCTATTAATCTGTACTTGTTTGGAATGTGGGAGGAAACTGGGGCACCCCGCGGAAACCCATGAGGTCAGGGGTAAAGCACGCAAACTGCTGATCGGCTGCTGGCTTCGTGTTGCTGGACGAACTTACATGACCTGCAATTCTGAATCCTATTTGTGTACTTTTATTATTTGCATGATTGGGTGTTTTAACATTTTTTACGGGTTCTATTGGGTTTCTTTGTTTTGTGGCTGCCTGTAGGGAGAAGAATCTCAAGGTTGTTTATGGTATACATACTTTGAAAATAGATGTACTTGGAAGTTTGAAGACACAGAACAGCAGAAGGTATAGAGGAAATGCAAATAATCCTATTAAACTCACAAAATCTGTAAATATGTCAACTAGTTTATTGCTTCTCCATCTCCCTCTGGTGCTCTCCTCCCCCCTTCTTTCTCCCTAGGCCTCCCATTCCGATCCTTTCCCTTCTCCAGCTCTGTATCCCTTTTGCCAATCAACTTTCCAGCTCTCAATTTCATCCCTCCCCCTCCTGTCTTCTCCTATAATTTCGGATCTCCCCCTCCCACTTTCAAATCTCTTACTATCTCTTCTTTCAGTTAGTCCTGACGAAGGTTCTCGGCCCGAAACATCGACTATACTTCTTCCTATAGATGCTGCCTGGCCTGCTGTGTTCCACCAGCATTTTGTGTGTGTTGCTAGGATATATGTAAATGCATTTGATGTCATTCGAAGTATGTGTGTGTTGTCATACCTGTGAGAAAAACCTTGGGCTTTTTTTGACCCATCTGCAGAAGTCTACATTCCCTGCAAAGCTCTTTGTTCACGTTTGAAGAATTTTAATAGTCCAGAACTATTCGACACTGAAAGAAGTTGGAGTGCAGATGTCTGATCATATCTGAGAATGTCAAATAGCCTATTGGATCCTGTCTATTGCATGCTGAACTTTAGATGCCTAGAGAGATGTTATAGGTGTCACAACCACGGATTTGGCAGCGCAGTAGATATGGCAATTGTGCTCGTGAATATGCACATCAACTAATTATTATTTCGTTGTGATAGTATTTAACTCCATTCATTCCATCATAGTACTTGTCGAGACTTGGACGTAGCAATGCTTTGCTGCCTGCTTGTGTTCTGCCATTTGAGAGTTTTAGCTAACTCTTTGGCCCAGAGTTTATTGTTTTTTTCCTTTAACACTGTTTGCATTAAAGTCTGTGAAATATTGATCCGCTTCAGTGTCTCTCACTCTGCACTTGGGCCATGTTCGAACCTGGTCACAGCAAGCCTCGACCACACAAAGATGGACCCAGCAGAGAGAGGGCAGCTGACCTTGGCCATGAGATTCATTCGTTAAGGCAACAATGTTCCATTGGAATTCCTGTGTACGAACAGTTGTTTCTGTCTCCAGCATGACTAAAGGAATGGACCCAGCCAAATCGGAACGGTGAAGCTTTGACATTGGTGGCTTGAGGAGAGGGTGCCTTTATTCTGAGTGCATGTCCTGACTCTACATTCTGATCTTCTCTAGTCTACTTTGAGTTTCTCCAGTATCCATTCCAAGCTTTTCAAGTCAAAGTACCTAGGTTCTCAGCTTTGTGGTCCTGCGACTCTGGTCTGCTTAACAAATGAGCACTTCAAGCAAGCTTATCAATTGATTCAACAAATCATCATTCAAGTCAATGGTGTAAGTTCTGGAAGAGCCTTACTCCAAAAGCTGATCCCTGGCTGGAGTGTGTGAATACACAAGTAACCCTATCAAGAGTATTTTTAACTTCTTGATGAAAGTCATGGTATAGACCAAGAAAATTGAACTTTCATGTAGCAAATTAAAAAGAACCAGCTAGTTTAGTGATGAAAGAAACCTGTCTATGCTGTCTTGATCTGTAAAATTGAGAGTATATCCTAATTGCCTCTGGAAAAAAATTGTGAAAGTTAAAACACTGAGCAAGATTTGAAAAGGTTCCTTCTCTAGGTTTCAAGTTTCATGTTTTCAAGGTTCCCCAAGGACTTTTCTCTATGTTCCCAAGTTTTTTTATTTTTCCAATTGTCACGAAGGTTTATTCAATGTGTTTAGGGTTTTTTCAGTGTCCTCCCCATCTCGAGGACTCCCAAGCCTCCCTCTCGGTCCCGCCCGAGGTTTCTTGACCTCAGTCTGTTGGGGTTCCCCGGTCTCTCTGTCTCTCTGGATCCCCTAGTCTCCCTGCCTCTCGAGTTCCCCATGCCTCCCTCTCAAGGTCCCCAGGTCTCTCGAGTCCTCCCTGGATCTCGAGTTCTCAGGTCTTTCTGGGTCATCAAGTGCCAACTATAGAGAGGGGGTCCTGTAGTGACTTCAAGGCTGTGCAGAGCATCAGAGCTTTATTGAGCTGCGAGGCTTTTAGAGCATCTGAATTGGTTAATTGTTGCTTAACAGTTATTAATGGTTTAAGAGTTCCTTGTGTTTTCCTCAAGCAACTCTCTCTTTGTAATGCAGTTTCCTGGTGCTTTCTGTTTAAGTTTAACTTTATTTTGATAGGCTCAGAGATTTTGTGTTGGTTTTACTCTTGAAGCAGATGCCTGATTAACTCCAATTGGAGGGTCCTCATTTTGAGTATGATTTGTCTCACGGTGTCACTCGGTCAAGCTACTTCTGTATAAGCTCTTGTTTCTGTCTCTACATGGAAGTCTTTGGCTCCGATATTGGCAGTGCACTCCAAAGCACTTACCTACCAGCATCACTGAAGGACATCTTGGACAAGTCCCTCATTTGGGACTTCCAGGAGACACAAGTCTGTGGCACCTCGGGAACTGTGCCTGGAGAGGGGGGCCCTGTCACAACCATGGATTCAGCAGCGCAGTAGGTACGGCAATTGCACTCGTGAATATGCATGTGTCAGCTAATTACTATTTCATTGTGATGCTGTTAAACTCCATTCATTCCGTTGTAGTACTTGTCGAGACTTGGACACAGCAACACTTCGCTGCCTGCTTGCATTCAGCCTTGCCTGAGAAATTGGACTGCCGAGTCAACGGACTCTAAAGACCAGCGGTATTTGTTTTATTCTTAGTTGTTCTGTTCAGCCGCGGTGTAGGTTTCGCTCACCATTTGAGAGTTTTAGCTAACGGTCTTGTTTGGCCTAGAGTTTATTGTTTTTTTTCCTTTAACATTGCTTGCATTAAAGTCTGTGAAATATTGACCCACTTCAGAGTCTCTCACTCTGCACTCAGGACATTGGGAGCATCATCAGAGTAGTCCTTCACCTGTAGATCATCTGTGGCTCCTGGCATTCTCTTTAATGTGACCTAATGAAACACAATTGACAGCCTGGCTTGATGGCAACAGCAAGGATAATCTGGAACTTGTGTTGGGGTGGCATTAGTAGAACACCTCACAGCACCAGCGACCTCCGTTCAACTCCCGCCTGTGAAGTGTTTATACATTCTCCCCTTGTCCACATTGACTTCTTCCCATAGTACAAAGACATACCGGTTGACAGGTTAATTAGTCATTGTAAAGTGATTAGGCTGAGATTAAATTGGGGGACTGCTGGGCGGTGCAGCTCAAAGTGCAGAAGGGTCTATTACACAATGTCTCTCAACCTATTCCCTAAATCATTAGGGAACCTACTGAAAGCTACCTCAGTATTTTTGCTCTGTTTTGCACTATTTTTTTTGATTTAATTACATGATGCTTGTTTTGTCATCACGTGGCTAAAATAATATCTTTTTCAGAAAATTAACCTCTATGTCATTTGGGTAACTCAACTAGGTTGTTCCACAGCTGCCTGGCTTTCAGCATCAGTAGCACACATGGTGATGTTCCCCCTTGTGTGGTGCTTTCCTTTGGATCATGGTGTCACGTGGCAGCCTGTCAGTGAATAGTCGGGGGGAAACGTGGACTGTCCAGCACCAAAATGGACTAGTATATCAGACCACACAAAATGCAGGTGGAACGCAGCAGACCAGGCAGCATCTATAGGGAGAAGGACTGTCGACGTTTCAGGCCAAGACCTTCATCAGGACTAACTGAAAGGAAAGATAGTAAGAGATTTGAAAGTAGAGGGGGGAGAGGGAAATGCGAAATGATAGGAGAAGACCGGAGGGGGTGGGATTCCAGCTAAGAGCTGGAAAGGTGATTGGCGAAAGTGATACAGAGCTGGAGAAGGGAAAGGATCATGGGATGGGAGGCCTCGGAAGAAAGAAAGGGGGAGGAGGGGAGCACCAGAGGGAGATGAAGAGTGATGGGCAGAGAAGAAAAAGGAAAAAAGGGAGGGGAAATAAAAACAAAAAAAACCCAAAAAAAACAAAATATATCAGGGATGGGGTAAGAAGGGGAGGAAGGGCATTAACGGAAATTAGAGAAGTCAATGTTCATGCCATCAGGTTGGAGGCTACCCAGCCGGTATATAAGGTGTTGTTCCTCCAACCTGAGTGTGGCTTCATCTTGACAGTAGAGGAGACCATGGATAGACATATCAGAATGGGAACGGGACATGGAATTAAAATGTGTCGCTACTGGGAGATCCTGCTTTCTCTGGTGGACAGAATGTCGTTGTTCAGCGAAATGGTCTCCCAGTCTGCGTCGGGTCTCACCAATATATAAAAGGCCGCACTGGGAGCACCGGATGCAGTATACCACACCAGCCGACTCACAGGTGAAGTGTCGCCTCACCTGGAAGGACTGTCTGGGGCCCTGAATGATGGTGAGGGAGGAAGTGTAAGGGCAGGAGTAGCACTTGTTCCACTTACAAGGATAAGTGCCAGGAGGGAGATCGGTGGGAAGAGATGGGGGGGATGAATGGACAAGGGAGTCGCGTAGGTAGTGATCCCAGCAGAAAGCAGAAGGGGGGGGGGAGGGAAAGATGTGCTTGGTAGTGGGATCCCATTGGAGGTAGCGGAAGTTACGGAGAATTATACGTTGGATCCGGAGGCTGGTGGGGTGGTAGGTGGTAGTATATCAGACCAATCATTTTGGGTGAACCACCTTCACCCAACAAATACTGTCCTGACACAATACTGCTGTGTCTCCAAATAAAACTTCAAAAATAAATAGGCACACAAGACTCTGCAGATCATGAAAATTCATACTAACAGATCCAAAAACTGGAGGAACTCGGCAGTTCAGGTAGCATCTATGGAGGGTAATAAACAGTTGATGTTTTGGGCGGGGACCGTTCATCAGGTCTGTGTGTGTTGCTCCAAGTAACAAAAAAGATCTATTAGCCCCCATCTCCTGACTATGTCCTGAATCCACAGTTTGCCCTGATCAATACCAACCCCCCCCCCCCCCGCCGATCTTTCCAACAGAAGGAGTAGGTCTCCTATTTCCCTTTCCTTCACCACTAACATTGGTCTTTAACCTTCAATCTAACTCCCCCAACTGACAATACCCAATCTATCAACTTCAGCAATACCCACTACCCCTACCTACTGGGCAAAGCCCCAGCTCCAGTCTCAGTGTTAGAACTTCTGGACAACTAACCATCGTTGATAACCACATGGCAGCATTATTCATATCACTATGCCATGTAGAATTAAGTAGCTTCCAAATTTCATATCAACATATCCTGTAATGTATAACTCTCATGGGTGAAGAGACTATAAAGCCTGATTAGGAACTTGCTTGCAGATATCCGTAGCAACAGATTGATACATGAATTAAAAAGAAAAATCAATAAAAAACTAGCTTACACAGAGGGATAGCACTAACATTAACAACATTGAACTACAAAACACCTTAAAGTTCAAAATAAATTTATCATCAAAGTACATACAGTATATACTGAGATTCACTTTCTTGTGGACATTCACAATAAGTTCAAAGAAACACAAAAGAATTAATGAAAAATCTCACACAACATGATGGACAAACAAACAACATGCCAAAGGCAACAAGCTGTGGAAGTATAAAAAGGAAAACGAGCAGGCAAAATAATAATAATAATAAATAAATAAGCAATAAATACTGGGACATGAGATGAAGAGTCCTTGAAAGCAAGCCAGTAGGTTGAGGGAACAATTCGGTGTTGGGGTGAGTGAAGTTAAGTGAGGTTCAAGAGTCTGATGACTGAGGGGTAATAGCTGTTCTCGAACCCAGTGATCTAAGTTACGAGGCTTCTGTACCTTCTTTCCAATGGCAGCGGCAAGAAAAGAGGATGACCTGTGTGGTAGGTGTCCTTGGGATGCTGCTTTCCTGTGACAGTGCTCCTTGTACAAGTGCTCAGTCATGGCGAGGACTTTACCTGTGAACACGGCCATATTTGTAAGCTTTTTCTTTCAAGGGCATTGGTGTTAGTAGACTCATTGCTGCGCATCTGTAGAAGTTTGTCAAAGTTTTAGCCATCAAGCCAAATCTTCGCAAACTTCTAAGAAAATAGAGGCACTGTCATGTTTTCTTCATGACTGCTGCATCAAGGACAGATCCTCTGAAATGATAACACCAAGCAATTTAAAGTTGCTGACCCTCTCCACCTCTGATCCCCCAATGAGACTGGCTCATAAGACCTCCAGTTTTCTCCTCCTATAGCTAATAATAAGCTCTTTGGTTTTGCTGACATTGAGTGAGAGGTTGTTGTGGCACCACTCAGCCAGATTTTCAATCTCCCTCCTATACGCTGATTTGTCACCACCTTTGATTCAGCCCACGACAGGGAATAACATGATTGGTGATGTTTCAGTACAACATTGTACAGAGGACAGTAAGAGACAGAGTACCATTAAAATAAAACTTTGCACGAGGAGACAGTAACAAGATTGAAGCAGACATACAGAGAGATTCAGCTGAAATGGTAGTAGACAAATAATACTGCGGGGGATCTTCTTCACTCAGAGAGTGGTGTGAGTGTGGAATAAGCTACCAGCGGATGTAGCGGATGCAGGTTCAACAGAAACATTTAAGAGAAGTTTGCAGAAATATCTGGAGCAACATACAAAAGAACTTAGAATCAGGATCAGAATTAGGTTTATTATATAACCATATAACAATTACAGCATGGAAACAGGCCATCTTGGCCCTTCTAGTCCGTGCCGAACGCTTACTCTCACCTAGTCCCACTGACCCGCACTCAGCCCATAACCCTCCATTCCTTTCCTGTCCATATACCTATCCAATTTTACTTTAAATGACAATACCGAACCTCCCTCTACCACTTCTACTGGAAGCTCGTTCCACACAACTACCACTCTCTGAGTAAAGAATTTCCCCTCATGTTACCCTTAAACTTTTGCCCCCTTATCTCTGACATAAGTTATAGAATGTGTTGTTTTGTGGCAGCAGTACAATGCAACACATTAAAAAGTTACTGTAAGAATTTTTTTTAATGTAGTGCAAAAATAGAGCAGAACAGTGAGTTTGTGTTCATAGGTCTATGGACCGTTCTGAAATCTGATGTTGGAGGGGAAGAAGCTATTCGTAAGTCATTGAGTGCGTGTCTTCGTGCTCCTATACCTAATCTCTGATTGTGGTAATGAGAAGAGGGCATTTTCTGGGTGGTGAGAGTCCTCAATGATGGGTGCCGCCTTCTTAAGGTATTTCCTGATGCAGAAATCCTCTATGCTGGGGAAGCTAGTGTCAAGGATGGAGCCGGGTGAGCATACAATCCTCGGCAGCTTCTTCTCATCCTGTGCATTGGTCCCTCCACAGTTGACGGTGATGCAGCCAGTCAGGATACTCTCCACAGTACATCTGTGGAAATTTGCAGAAAATCAATGGGTCAGGCGGCATCTGTGGTGGAAAATGGACAGTCAACTTCTCGGGCAGAGACACTGCGGGATTGAATTTGGAAGACCATTTGTTTGCTGTTGATTTAAGCTTTCAATTCATTTCAAATCTTTCATAGGAGAAAGATTAAATTAAGGGCTGCATCTCACTACTGGACTATACTTGGACAATTCTACGTGGAAGAAAAAATTAACTGCTAATGTGATTTCATCAATCCTGACAATTTCCCCTTCGTCAAGGCTCTATGTACTCTCTGTATTATTACCACAGCTGAGATTAGCTATTTGAGCACAGGACGGTAGAGGCACTTAATGATGGACACTGCCTTTTTAAAGCATGGCCCTTTGAAGATTTCCTCAATGGTGAGGAGACTTGTGCCCATGACGGAGTAGACTGATTTCAGCACAGTTACTAGCTTCACTGCAGGGCCAAAGTGTGCCCACAACCTATTACTTTTCTTATTTCATATTTGTGACGGCCGTCTCCTGAAAGAGCACAATTTCACAATGGCAAATGCAGTGATGCCTACACGCCAATGATGCCACGTGATCAGAAGATCAGGTTGTAACGAAGTCCACCACCCTGTGGGGCAACAGGGAGCATCCTGGCCACCTCATATTAATGACGACAAGTCCATTGAGATGGGTGTGACCTGACAGCCCCCGCTGCTACTGCGGCCTCACCACTGACTTACCTCCTGCATTCGTTCTGAGCTTTTATCACCATTACTTCATGTCTATATTTATTAAAATAAATTTTGGGATAATGCAATTAAGATATTGTAATATGAATTTATGGTTTAAATACATCTGAAAATATAATTAGAATTTAATGCATCAAAGATTTCAGTTCAGTCTGAGGGAAAATGCACAATTATTTCATCTCTCCTTTCTGAAGTCAGCCATCTCCATCATGGGTACAAGTCTCCCCACCGTCAGGGCGATGTCTCAAAGACATCATTAAGGGCCCCCACCACCCAGGATATGCCCTCTTCTCATTGCTACCATCGGAGAGGAGGTACAGGAGCCTCAAGATGCACACTCAGCAATTTAGGAACAGATTCTTCCCTTCTGCCATCAGATTTCTGAACCCATGAACACTACGTCATTATCTGCTTCTCTTCTTGCTCTATTTAGTTAATTCTATATTTATTTTTGGAACATAGTGATTTTTAATGTATTGCACGTTATCGCCAAACAACAAATTTCATCAGATTTCATGGGTAATACCGTAGCGTGGTAGTGGGCGCAACACTATCACAGCACCAGCGACCTGGTTTTAATTCCTGCCACAAGGAGATTGTACATTCTCCCCGTGACCATGTGGGTTTCCTCCCACATCCTAAAAGACGTATAGACAGGTTAGTAGGCTAATTGGTCGGCACAGGTCCATTGAGCTGGAAGGGCCTGTTACCCCACTGTACCTCTAAATAAAATAGAAATGCCAGTGATAATAAACCTGATCCTGGTTCTGAAGTGCAGGGAAGGATTGGATAAATTAAAATTATATTTCACATATCATCTAAGGCACATTTATTCCAAGACGTCAAAGATAGAAAATGTTGCTGCGAGCCAAAAGAGGAATCGGGGGGAGGGGGGATCTTGTGTTTAGCTGGTTAAATCTTAACTATCGGATAACCAACAGTGAGTTTTGTGGAGCGTAGCGTGAGGGGACAGTGAACACTCACTGATGACCCATCTGTTCTTTAGCTCAGCGGAGCAGGGAGGAACATATGAACGATAAAGCCGATGCATCTGCAGCAATTATACTCGGGCCATAGGTCACAGCTACGAGCATCAGGGTCAACTGATAGCTGGCATTATCAGCCCTTTTCTTCACGGCATCTGGTGCCCCTTCCATAAAGAATCCCATTGTTGCAACTCCCTTACCCTTTTCCTCTGAGTTTCTGCCGCGCACCGAGCTGAATACGCAGCAGACTTTTGCTGACTTTTGCAAGGTTTTTGCTCCTTTCCTTGAAAAAAAACTAGGGAGATAATAGCCATTCCACACAGGGACAGATTTGCTTGAAAGAGCACTGTTGCTGCCTGGGGCTATAATGAGCCAATTTTGTTCTGTGAAAATGGGAAAGCTGAGCAGCTGCAGTGTTGTCTGGCTTCTGACAAATGATGCTGTCACTCCTCCTAATGATTGGTAATAGGATGGCATTTCACTTTTCACACAGATGAGACCCTGACATTGACAGAAAGTGAATGAAGCCGCCCACCAGCCCTTCTGCAATTCTCCCTCTCATAATTTGGAAAAGGTTCGCATTCACTTTGATTTCCTTGTGCTATTACTGTACCTTTTTGCATTCCCTCTGATTGTTTAACCTTTGAAAAGACCGTATGGGAGGGTGCAAATTGAGGCCACAGAACAACAAGGCAGCAGGGAGCACAGTGCAGGCCCCCACTGAATTATTTTCCTCAGGTATTTCATTATGTATAGGCACAGGGTTTGTGTCCCTGAATCAAAGTGTTAATGGTATTCAATACTGCCCAAAGTGTGGCCAAGGAAAATTGGTACTGCTCATTTCATATCCAAAGCATTGTTCAATTAAATGTGCATTTTTTTCCCTCAAACTACTGGCAAACTCTATTGGTATAGAGCCTTGAAAAACAGCATCATATCTGACACTGAATGAGGGCAAATCCTTTGCCCCACAAGGTGGGGAGGGGTGGATGTTGGGGAAATATAACAAACACACACGCCGAGTCAATTAAGCAAATCTTCGGTATCTGCGAATTTACAAAGTAACATTAGCGAGATGGTCAATAACAAAGAACGAGAATGGAAAGGTAGCTAAAGCTTTGAATGGAAATTAACTACAAAATGGCTAAGGTGAGCATCAGAGCATCATCTTATAAAAAACAGACATGTTTTTGCATGAACTGATTTCCATAGCACTACATATAGATTATCTCCTATATACCTATTTCCAAACCATTCCCAGGACTATAATATTTCTATTTTATGACAGATGTTTTTCATAGTGTGAGGGAATTTTGAGAATTCCTCCTTGTGAAGGGTTGCACTCCGACATAAATTATCCGTTTCCACGGATTGCCTGTGGCCCGTCAGGAAAATGCCTCACAATTTGCCCTTTGTTCACTCGACACAAATTTTCAAAGCCCGGCACCTAAAAGCTAAGCTGGTAACTTACAAAACAAGACCTAGTCTCTTCTATCTGACGTAAATTCTGGAGAAATTAAATAACTAGACCATAAATATTATCTGCAACATCCATATTTTAGGTAGTAAATAGCACAGATAATTGATGATTGATATTCTTATAACCATTAAGTTCTCTGTCACTTATCCTTTGACCTAATGTATTGAAATCCTGATAGTACAATGTGAATTTTCTCATTTTCTGCATTGGCTTTTGAAGTAAAATGTAGACACCTCACAATTGCTCCATAAATGCACTGTAATGACAAGCCTGTCTGGCTTGTATTTATTTACATTGATCTATTGCCTTGATAATCACTCCCAGTGCAGCACAAATATTCCTTCCAGTCTATTGCCATGTTTCATTTTATTATCAATTTAGAGAAGTGTAACAGAAATTAAAGAATAATTATATTTTCTTGGGACTTGGGTGGTTCTCTTGTCCCTTGAATCAGGTGGCTGAGGATTTGAGTTTAAAAGGGCAAAGATTAATATTTCAGGTTGATAATCGAGTTCAGAGGTAACACAAATATGTAATGTTTTATTATTAGAGGGGCTGAATAGACTGATCGCATTTCAATGCTCTCAAGAGCCTTCAGATAAAATGTTAACCAAGTTCAAAGTTTAAGGTATATATATGTTACAATTTACAACCCTGACATTCATATTCTTGCAGGCTTACTCAAACTCCGTAATAGAATAATAACCAGAATAGAAACAAAGACCGCACCAGCTGTGCGTTCAATCGCTGTTCAAAAGACAATAAACTGCGCAAATACAAAAAGAAAGTAATCGCAATAATAAATAAATAAGCAATAAATATTGAGAACATGAGATGAAAGTCCTTGAAAGTGAGTCCATAGGTTGTGGAAACACTTCAGTGAAGGGGCAAGTGAAGTTATGTGAAGTTATCACCTCTGGTTCAAGAGCCTGATGGCTGAGGGGTAATAACTCTTCCTGAACCTAGTGGTGCAAGTCCTGAGTCCTCTATACCATCTTCCTGATGGCAGCAGTGAGAAAAAAAAAATGACCTGAGTGGTGGCGGTCCTAGTTAATGGATGCTGCTTTCCTGCGACAATGCTTCTTGTAGATGTGCTCAATGTTGGGGAGGGCTTTATTTTTGATGGACTGGACTGTATCCACTACTTTTTGTAGGCTTTTCCATTCAAGGGCATTGGTGTTTCCATACCAGGCTGTGATGCAGCCAATCAATAAACTCCACTACACATCCATTGAAGTTTGTCAAACCAATAATTCATTCAGGCTTTTCCAGTGGTTCTGTTTGAATTCTTTTTATATATATCTCAGATCGAGGCTTGAAAGTTCTAAGATTCTTAACTCATCAACAATCTCTGCATAAAATAGATAGTCAGCTATTTATCTCCTCTATGGCCACAGAATAGTCTTGGATGCACAGCAGTTGCTTTGCCAAAGTAAACAACCATACTCTGCTGATATAATGGCGGGTGACCATGACATCCATCAACAAGGGGAAAAATGCCATGGATTATCAGAAATTGCTGGATGATATTGTTAGTTCACTAATCAACATCTCAATCTTTATGTAATTGAAATTTTGATGAAGTTACTCTACTTCACATTAATTACCCATTAAGTTCACCTAAGAAAATTAAATCTTGAAACAGGCAGAAAAAAAACCATTTTAGCAATTTGTTGTCAGTGACAAACAATCAGCCGTTCTTGCCTAGAAAACAAACAATTCTGCGCTGGAGTCTCATTCCTTCAATAGGTGAATTGCATTAGAAAATGTGAATTTTCAAGTTTTCTGTCTTTGTCTAGCTTTTCATTTCCCTCTTTATTTTGTCTGTCTTAATCCAATCTTTCTTTCTTTCAACTTCCTTTCAATCTGAATTTTCCCTTTCTAAACGACTCCCTCATTTTACTTTTATTCCCCAATCCTCAAATCTCATTAGTTAAGGAGAACTGTCTGCGGGTTTCATCGTTCACCAAGGTCTCTCTGTTTCCCTCACTGTACCGTTATAAAGTCAATCTTTCAGCTGCTATGTTTCATTTTCAAACTTACTTGCCAAAAGATGCCCTGCCAACTATGATTGTGTGTGTGTGTGCATGTGCGTGTGCGTGCGCGCGCATGCGTGTGTGTGCACGTCATTTTAGAGTGGAATCTGGATCTTACATCCAAATTGTCAATGCCAACCGTTTCTACAATAATTTATTACATGATATATTGTTTCAATTTGAACATGGAACATAGAATATTAGATAAATAAAATGCAATGTCATGTATTAACATTTCCATCTGTTTAAAAAACTAAGATGCTTACTTAAGGAACACAGACAAAATGCTGGAGGAACTCATTAGGCCAGGCAGCATTGGATTTCCAGCATCTGCAGATTTTCTTGACTTTATGCTTATTAAAGGAAAGGCTTAACATTTTTTGCCTCATTTAAACTTATGGGTTTGGCTCTGAAGATTGTGTTCTTCACATTCAGTGATTATAATTCTCATGATAACGATGATCACAATGATTACAATGCAGTGCTTTCTGAGAAGCAGTTTACAAATCAGACATTTAATTAAAAAAAAGAGCAGCATGGTAGCATAGTGGTTAGCGTAATGCTCTATTCCTTTCTCTCTGTTGGCTGTAAAGAGTTTGTACGTTCGTCCCGTGACCACATGGGTTTCCTCCAAGTGCTCCAGCTTCCTCCCATAGTCCAAAAACTAACCAGGTGGTAGATTAATTAGCCATTGTAAATTGTCACATGATTAAGCAAAGGTTAAATTGGGGGTTGCTAGGCAGCATGGCTCGAAGGGCCGGAAGTTGCCAGTTTCATGCTCTATCTCAATAAATAAATAAATAAATATAAGATACCGACTGAAATATATTTGAGTAAAAGTTGTCAATTAGAATTGGATTTTTTTTTAGTTCATTAACAGAATCAGCACTTATCGTTGACTACAGACAAACCGATAATTCAAAGAAAGTATTTATTTATAGTGAATTGCAATCGATAGATATTTGATAACATGTACATCAGTGTGCGCATCTGTACTTTGCCAAAAATAATCATTCATGCCATTTCTAATAGAACCGTTTGAAAGAGCTCTGGTTAAGTGAGGTTAGCACTTTGAAATATTTACTGGACAATGTAAGATTGCAGCCTTGTCGTATCAGGTTGAAAAAATACTAGCAGGGCTCAGAGAAATCAATTTTGTGGAAGTTTCTTACTGTAGCCCATAATTAATGTCTAACTCTCTGGGATGATGGCATATTTTACAACATGCCATTGCCTATTTGCAGCCAAGAATCAGAACAGCAGCACAATTCAGGGTTACACAGCAGAGTTAACAAGCTGGATGCCAGTTTTATTGGTCTCTTAAATTAGGGATCACTTACCCTATAGTTAAAGTAATCATGCAGGGGTGTTTATGTTTACACATATGTCTGCTTTCTTAACCCCCGAGGTCTTTCTTTCAGGCAATAAAGTAAGGTTTGACAAAAAAGATTTTAGTGAAGTTGTCAGAAACAAAGCATAAACATAAGAGATTCTGGAGATGTTGGAAATGCAGAGTAACACGCAGAGAATGCTGGGGGAACTTAGTGGATCAGCTGCATCAATGGAGAGGAATAAACAGTCTTTTTATTAATCAAAATAAACTTCATACATAATTTTTAAAAATTATGCAATGTTTTCTCAATCTTTACATTCATAGTCAATGCCTTCATCACTGTTCCATTACATTCCTGCACACCAATAGCACTGCCATCACTCATGTGGTCCCTTGGGGTGGTGTATAACTAAAATAATTGAGGGGCTTCCTCAGTCAACACACACCAGAAGCAGAAGAACCTTATTCTGCGGTACATACCCACCAAACCCTTGCAGTGGCTGCATCAAGCTTCAGTGTGTCCCTCAAAATTCTGGTTTCCCAACCTAACGGTCCACAGACGCCTTGCTTAATGATATTGGTCTGTGGTATTAATAAAACATGCTCTAAGCAGTCAACGTTTCAGGCCAAGATCCTTCATCAGGACTGGAAAGGAAGGGGTTAGAAGCCAGAATCTGAAGGTAGGGTGAGAGGAAGGACTGCAAGCTGGAAGATGATAGGTTAAACCTGGTGAGGGGCAAGGTAGATGGGTGGTGGAAGTGGAGTGATGAAGCTAGAAGCTGAGAGGTGATAGGTGGAAAAGGTAAAGGGCTGAAAATGAAGAGATTTGATAGGAGGGGAGAGAGGACCATGAGAGAAAGGGGAAGAGGATTGGCACCAGAAAGAGGGGATGGGCAGGTGAGGGGAGCCAGAGTGGGGAATGGAAGAAGGGAGTAAAGGGAGGGGGAAGAAGAAATTACTGTAAGCATGTTCGTGCCATCAGGTTGGAGGCAATACCAGCTGAATATGAAGTGTAGTGTTCCTCCTCCAACATGAGTGTGACCTCAAAACAAAGCAGCCATCACAGAAACTATGATAGCTAACAATCTAGTGCTATTTCAACGAGAATCACAAAACCACCAAACAAGCAATGGCACTATGAAAACAATTTGTTTTCATTGTAAGAAAACTTCCATGTTCTAAATTCATAAAGCTATCTGTAAAAAATGCTTCTATGATTTGACAGAAATCTCAGGAATTGCTTAAGCATATATAACAGGATCAGACTAATATTTTTTAAAAAGTAACCTTTGTTGAAAGAGACCCACGTTTACGTCCGAGGTAGTTTAATTTCAATAAATAAAAATAATTAGCCAATTTTGAAGATGATAGCCTACATCCAATCTCTGCATGTAACCATGTCCAGATTCCTGGAGATTTGTACTCATGCTCGTTTTCAATGACTTCTTACAACTCATGTTCTCAGTATTATTTCTTAATTGCCTAATTTGTCTTCTTTTGAACATCAGTTGTTTGTCAGTCTTTGTTTATGTGTGGTTCTCATACATTCTATTGTATTTCTTTATTCTCCCATAATGTCTGAAAGAAAATTAATCTCAAGTTAATATATGGTAACATATACATACTTTGATAATACATTTACTTTGAACTTTGAAGTAATTAAATCAGAGAAGGACATTTCCTCCTCCTTCGCTTGATTTCCTCTGTTATCTGGGGCATTCAGTGGAAGTGGATACGTGTGCTACTCCCCCACACCCCCATCCCTCTCTTTCCACCCTTCCTAGTGAGAATTATTTAGAGGTGTTACTGTAGTAAAATAGCCACAATTATTGCTGCCTGCCAGGACCTCTTCTATACAATGACCCTGGCAGATGGTGTAGACAAACATATCTATTCACTTTCCACTGAAAACAGGCAGATCAGAATCCTGCTTGGACGATAGTCTATCCCATCTTCTGATCCTTGACTTCCTGTTCTATTATAACACATTTCTGTACACCAGTAGCACTGCCACCATTCATGTGGCTCCCTGGGGTGGTGTACCACCACAATATTTGAAGGGTTTCCTCACCCACCACTCCAGCAGTTGAAGAGAACTGTGCTGTGCTCCTTCCCCTCTGGGCCCTTGTGGTGGCTTCACCAAGCTGCAGTGTGTCCCTCTAAACCAGGGGCTCCCAATCTGGGGTCCACGGTCCCCAGGTTTGATGGTATTGGTCCATGGCATAAAAAAGGTTAGGAACCTCTGCTCTGAACAGTTATCATTTCAGTCCAACATTCCAGGACTGGAAAGGAAGGGCAAAGAAGCCAGAATTAAGGACCCAGAATCATACCTCTAGTCCTCAAGTATTTTATTCAGTTTGTTACTGGTTAGTATCATTACAATAATTATCATTGATTATTCTTTCTCTCTCCATCTCTCACAAATGGTCAGTGACAATAAAGTAAATAGTCTCCAACTGGAAATGAATTGATCGGCTGTCCATTATGAAATGCATTATGTTAAGTTTTGAAAAATGCACTGGGAGATAGATGAGGCTTTGACCCAAGTGCCTGTAATATTGATAATGATCTGAGGGCAATCGTTCCTGTAGTCAATGCCCGGGGTACAGACAAAGACTTACAAGCAGCCCACTACCAACTAACCTCTTGACTAATAGCTGCAATTCTAGAGTGTAAAATGACAAAATCAGGAAGATTTGGATACAGAACAAGTATGAATCTTGAATCATGCAGTGATATTCAGAATAAGCAAACCAGGACAAGCTAACAAGTGGAGTCATGCAACTTAGGACGAATGCATGTCACCCAAGCGTAGAAGTGGATTATGATGTCAGTGCCCCAGCAGACTACTCATTGTGAAAAGGGTAAGAAAAGCTCGAAGGATTAATGTGTTTCCGTCAATACTGGAGTACATAATCATCATTATGTACCATGTCATATGTCATGGATGATCATGGAGGTTTTTAATACCTCCTTCACACTGTTTTTATTCTTTTCTTTAACTGTGACCGTGTTTGCCATTGCCTTCTTCTGGGCAGTGTCTTTACAGGACGGGTAAACTCCAGCCATTATCAATACTTTTCAGAGATTGTCTGCCTGGTGTCAGTGGTCGCACAACCAGGACTTGTGATCTGCACCAGCCGCTCAAACAACCATCCACCACCAGTTTCCATGGCTTCACGTGATCCTGATCAAGGGGGGAGGGGGTAAGCAGGTGCTACGCTTTTCCCAAGGGTGACCTGCAGGCTAGTGGAGGGAAAGAGCGCCTTACTCCTCCTTTGGTAGAGTTGTATCTCCAGCCCACCGCTCAATACCTTAACCAAAACAATAGTTTTTCAAGGATTGGGCCATCTCATGATCTGCCTTTATGCAGTCCTTATGAGTGAACAAGAATCTGTACTTCAGAGTCCATGAGCTCATCCCTTATATCTTTTACACTTAGTGGCCACTTTATTAGGTACCCACTGTAAGTAGCCACCGAGTGTATGTTCATGGCCTTCTCCTACTGTAGCCCATCCACTTCAAGTTTTGACATGTGCATTCAATGATGCTCTTCTGTACAGCTCTGTTGTAATGCTTGGTTATTTAAATTTCTGTTGCCTGCCTGTCAGCTTGAACCAGTCTGGCCATTCTCCTCTGAACTTTCTCATTAACAAGTCATTCTTGCCCACAGAGCTGCTGCTCAATGGATGATTTTTTGTTTAACACACCATTCACTGTAAACTGTAGAAACAGTTGTTTGTGAAAATCTCAGGTGGTCAGTAATATCTGAGATACTCAAACCACCCCAACTGGCACCAACAGTCATTCCATAGGCAAAGTCGCTTTGCCCATTACTTCCCCATTTTGATATTTGGTCTGAACAACAACTGAACCTCTTGACCATACTTTTATGCCTTGAGTTGCTGCCACATGATTGGCTGATTTGATATTTGCATGAATAAACAGAAGTACAAGTGTACCTGACAAAGTGGCCACTGAGTGTATTCATTTATTAATTAAGATACAGTGTGGAGTGGGCCCTTCCAGCCCTTTGAGACATGCCACCCAACAATCGCCCAATTTAATCCTCGCCTAATCATAGAACAATGGCCAATTAGCCTATCAACCGGTACGTCTTTGGACTGTGGGAGGAAGCTGGAGCACCTGAAGGAAACCCACAGGGTCAAGTGGAGGACGGACAAGTTCCTAATATGTTAATAATTTGACATGTTAATTCTGCAGTTGTTTTTACTGTGAGCAGGCTACCGCTCTTTCTAACTTTTTGGAATTGTACACTTGCCTCCTGCAAATGAGACTAATTAAACTCCCAGGCTGTTCTGGAGCAGAATAGCGGCAGATGGCTCTTGCTGGGTCCTTGTGAACATAGCTCCCTCAGCAAAACAACCAAACAGGTTGGCCAGCCATTCATCTCAGAGCAGTTTGATGAAACCCTGCCAGTTTAGAATGACTGTCACATCTGGTCTATAAGAATCGCCCTTGTGTTCCAATTGTGATTCATTTTGGAAATACCTGCAGACACTTTCATGATGTGATAAAATGTTGTGCAAGGCCAGGTAAAATTTATTTATATTATACAAACATATATTCAAACAAGTAATATTTATTTTAACCAATGAATTATATGTATTTTAACCTGATGAAGGTTTAACAAGCCCTCTGATCTGCTTTATATTTGCATAACAAACAATTAAAGTCTCCAAGGAGGAAGCACTTGCTCCTGTTTGTTACCAAAAACAAATAAATGACTTCATTTTGAATTTAATGGTGTTTGCCAGCTGGCTTTCTCTGCTTATATGCGTTGATTTGCCTTTTTCATGATTAAACTTGTGTTAAAACCAAATACTTTTGATGGACTCTGGACTGGGCTCTGTTTGGGGGGGGGGCTTCTGCTGTTGCTGCATGGTTGGGGGTGAGGGGGGGTTACGGCTTCTGCTGGCACACGGAGGGGGGAATCAATGCTGCGGTTTGTGCAGAGAGGGCGGAAGGGGACTTCGGGCTTCGATGTTTCTACCTTTCATTTTTGTTTCGTAGGTGTCTGTGAAGAGTATGAATTTGAGGTTGTGTACTATCCATTCTCTGATATTAAATGAACCTTTGATATACAGTTTATGCACTTGCAATCTTTGGGGCATAAACCATTTCAGAGAATATCTAATTGGATGCCAAAATTTACACTTTGATTAATGGACTTCACAGCCTGCCCATTACTTAAATGAAGATATTGATCTGGAATTTTCTTGGAGCATTGCTACTTCTATTTGCTACTTATCTACCTGCTAAGCTGGTTCTTGTGGCATGTGGCCAAGTGGTTTAGGCATTGGACTAGCGATCTGAAGGTCGTGAGTTCGAGCCCCAGCCGAGGCAGCATATTGTGTCCTTGAGCAAGTCGCTTAACCACACACTGCTCCAGTCCACCCAGCTGAAAATGGGTACTGGCAAAATGCTGGGGGTTACCCCCCTATCCGGGGGGGGGGGGGAGAGGGGAGGAGTCTTGTACTGTCAGTCACCACGGAAACTGGCATAAGCACTGGCCTGATGAGCCTATAACTTTTAAAACTGGTTCTTACCTTGAACAAGAATCCATGGTACAAGCTTCCTCAACAAAGCAGGTGGGCAAAGCTCTGAGCTCACTAATGGTAAATTCCATTGAAATGTTTTGAGAACTGTTTGAGCCTTGCCCCCAGGCTGAACTGCTTGCTAAAGTTGTGAAGGACCCTTCAATCATCACCTCCTGGATAACTTCACTTATCCATGGACTCACTTTCAAGGAATCTACAACTCATGTTGGCAATATTATTTATCTATCTCTCTAGCTATCTCTTATTTATTTACTTGTTTGCTTGTTTCTTCTAATTATTTGTTTTTCTTGCCTTTGTACAGTTTGTCTTCTTTTGTACATCGATGGTTTGTCAGCGTTTGTGTGTAGCTTTTCCACAAATTTTATTGTGATTCTTTACTTTCCTGAAAATGCCTCTAAGAAAATGAATTTCAGGGTAGTATAGAATGCATTTTGATAAGAAATTTACCTGGAATGTAGAATTTTGAATGTTTGTGGATGGATTTGATCTTATTTAGCGAAACAGCATGGAATAGGCCCCTCCTGCCCTTTGAGCCAGGCCACCCAGCAACCCCACAACCCCGATTCACCCTAACCTAATCACAGGAATGACATATTAATAGCACATCTTGGAAACGTGGGAGGAGATCAGAGTGCCCAGGGCAAACCCATGCATTCCATGGGATCTGTAAAGACTCATTACAGAACCACGCCAGAACTGAACCCCAAACTCCAGAAAGCCCTGAGCTGCAACTGCATCATTCTTACCACTTTGCCAAATATCTCTGGCATTAACATACGTTGAGAAGATTTTACAGATTGAATATACTGATTTCAAGAATATAAACGTTTAAAACTTGTTCTAGAAAATTAAAGCACTTGAAAAAACTTAGTACAGGTAACAACTCTACATGGTATAACAAAGAGGAGTAATCCCTCCTTGTAGAGGAACTACCCTGAAGGAGCGTACGAAGCAAGATATTTGGTATTTCAGTATTCCTGCTTGAAATCATAGAGAAGTCAACTGCTTTGTAATGCAGAACCTGTAAAGCTTCTTTAATTTTTGGAGAAGGAAGTATTACCTTCTTTATGGAGTATTCCTCACCCTTCAGGATAATGGCACACGAAGGCCATTGGATGTGCTTGACCCTGTTGGAATGAGGGAAGAGCAAGTGCAGATGTCTGTGGGAGAACAGACTAAAATAAAACACTGTCGAAAATGCTGTGTAGCTGCAGAAATCAGTGAGGCAAATCTTCACCCTCTTCAGACTCGGACACTCCTTACTTAAGCCTGGGTCAGAAGGTTCTGGCAGCAAGCAGCTCCTTAGAAACCTCATTCCACATTTGTTCATTTGTTATGTGCCTTGTCATATGACATGGGCGATCATGACCATGACTGTTCTCAGCAAATTTTTCTACGGAAGTAATTTGCTGTTGCCTTCTTCTGGGCAGTGTCTTTACAGGACAGGTGACCCCAGCCATTATCAATACTCTTCAGAGACTGTCTGCCTGGTGTCAGTGGTCACATAACCAGGACTTGTGATATGCACCAGCTGCTCATTCGACCATCCACCTCCTGCTCCCATGGCTTCATGTGACCCCGATTGGGGGGCTAAGCAGGTGCTACACTTTGCCCAATGGTGACCTGCAGCCTTGCGGAGGTAATAAGTGCCTTACAACTTCTTTGGTGGAGACGTATCTCTACCCTGCCACCTTAGTCCACATTACCATGGTCTAATCGTGACATTGTGTGAAAATATAAACCAAAAAAATTGGCAGCTTGCTTCACACTTATCTATATTTTTTTATTCCCATTAGCTGTAGCTTTTTTTTTCCATCTTTGTGTGTGTAGTTTTTCCAATAGGTTTCAATAGATACATTTAATATCAGGGAAATGATACATCCTGAAATTCTTTTTCTTCGCAAACATCCACGAAAACAGAGGGGTGTCCCAAAGAATGAATGACTGTTAGATGTTAGAACCCCAAAGGCCTCCCTTCTCCTCCATCCTACGCATAAGCAGCAGCAAAGCAAAGACTCCCCCTCTCCCAACAGCAAAAAAGCATCGGCAACCCCCCCCCCCCACCCAGCACTCGAGCATGCAGCAAAGACACAGACTTGCAGTACCCCAAAGACTACTTGTTTACCTGGTAATTTAACATACCACAGACTTCCTGTCTCCGTAATGTGTTTCTTTGTATCTACAATGAATGCCTGCAAGAAAATTAATTTCAAGGTAGCATCTGGTGACATATACATATTTTGATAATAAATGTACTTTGAACTTTGATTCCCTGTTTCAAACTATCATCCCAACTCATAATTACCATTCTGTAAGGATTTTGTACATTCTCCCTGTGGCTTTCCTCCGGTTTCCTCCCACAGTCCAAAGGTTAGGGTTAGAAAGTTGTGGGTGTGCAGTGTTGGCACCTGAAGAATGGTGATACTTGCAGGCTGCCTCCCAGCATCTCTCAGATCATTTTGGTCAATGGCATAAACAGCACATTTCACTGCACGCTTTGATGTACATGTGACAAACAAAGTTTATCTTTATCTTTAGGTAGAGAATGAAATATTAACAATAAGTAGCATTAATGCATAAATTAACTGGGTAGAGGATCCTGAAGAAGTTTCTCGGCCTGAAATGTCAACCGTTTACTCATTTCCATTGATGTCACCCCTCCTGCTGAGTTTCTCCAACTTTTTGTCTGCGTTGCTCTGGGAATGCCAGGATTTGGAGCCAAGAAAATTGAGAGAGCAGAATGCTTTAGAGAAGGTTCAGAGGAGATTTACCAGGATGTTGTCTAGATTAGAGAACATGCCATCCGAGGATAGGTTGAGAAAGCTAGGGATCTATCTCTGGAGCAAAGGAGAATGAGAGGCAACTTGATAAAGATAGAATGGCAGCCTGCACCATTTTCCCAGAGCGCCAATGGCCAATACCAGTGGGTATCCTTTTAAGGTGAATGGAGGGAAGTTTAGTGAATGTGAGGTAGATTTTTTTTAATACACAGGGAGTGCTAAGTGGCTGGAACTCACTGCAAGGGGTTGGTGGTAGAGTCATATATATTAGAGACATTTAATCAACAGTTAGGCACCTGGATGAAAGGGAAATGGAGGGTTATGGGCCATGGAGTACGTTGAAATGTTGCACAATACCATGGACCAAAGGGCCCATACTGTGCTATACTGTTCTATATTCTATGTGATAATGATGTTGGCTCAGATGGTGTAATGACTTCACTATCGGTTTGAGGCATTAGGATGGTGTAGAGCATGATGGGAGACATAAAATGGCTCAATGGTCCATTTCATATCAGAGAACGTATACTGCATATAACCTAAAATTCCTACTCTTCAGACATCCATGAAATGGAAGAATGAATCCCAAAGGATGAATGACAGAAAGACGTAGAACCCTAAAGCCTCCCATGCACAAGCAGCAGTAAAGCATTAACCCTCCCCCCCACTTATTGCAGCAGAAAGCATTTGTCTCCCCATCACCCACCATGCTACAAATGCTAACTTTATCCTTCTGACTTAAATATTTATTTATTCAATTTTATTTATTTAAAGTTACAGCAGGGTAACAGACCCTCCTGAGCCGGCACCCATGTGACCAATTTACCTACAAATCTGTGCGTTTTTGGAATGTAAGAGGAAACCGAAACTCCCAGAGGAAACCCACGCGGCGGACCTATGAACTCCTTACAGGCAGTGGCAGAATTGCACCGGGTTGCTGGTGTTGTAATAGTGTTACACCAGCCACTACAAACACGTTTCATGATTCGTTGCAATAAGTATCACGGTTTTATGACAAGTTTCACTCTTTTCTGCTGCAGAATGAGAATACTTCTGCCTAGATTTTCCTCAGTTACGTTAGTGACAAGCACTTGTTAAGTCACCGTGGGTGGGTGTGGTCTGGCACCTCTGTAGTCAAGCTAGATTCAGCAGCTACATTCTTTTCACAATCCACTTCGAACACATGGTGTCTTCGAGCTTTTCTGAATCCAAAGTACTCACGTGCCTGGCCTGCAGAGCACAGACCACCACTGAAGTCGGTGCCAGAGACTGAGCGGTTTTGGATCAAGTACGTGGAATGCCGCCTGACTTCACATCCTTCAAACTTTAGCAGTGGACAGCTGTCAGTAAACTGAGACTCTAACGCCCTCAGTCTGAACATCGGTCCGGCTCTCTTTTCAAGAAGGAACAGCAAAGCACCACATTCTCTTTTCATTTCAAAGAATTTACATTATATTTACTCTTTTCCTTGGCTAGTCATTCTGCAGTTCAGAATCACTCTGTAGGTCTTAAGCATATTCATGTCATAATCATGTAGCACTTGGTTACAGTCATCAACGTAAATATCTCTGGCATATACTGTCATATAATCAGTCTTCCACTCCCACGCTTCAAGAAGTTCAGAATGCAAAGTGAAAACTCCTTAAATGATATTTGAACACAAGTCATTTCTACTTTCTTGTCTAATTCTTGATAGCTGATGCATAACAACTCCTACAGAAAGCACATTAACAATAAAAAAAACACAGGCCATTCCAAGATTTATGATATCAATCAATCTGCTATCCTCTGCAAAAAAAGACATCATTTCTGGCTACTGCAGGGTCCAGGTTTTCATTTCTATTGAAGTAAAGGATATAACAATCAGCTGATCCTTTCCCTCCCACAACCTCTGAACACTAGAGCCCAAGATGAGAATGTTGTTGCACATTCTGATGAGTTAATAACTACTTATTCAGCTCATGTTTAATCAGAGCCTCTGCCACCAGTCTCAATATGCAGGCACCGTAAAAGGAGTAGAGGTTTGCCGAGATTTGGAGTCTGTTCCGCCATTCCAAAATGGCTGGTTTATTATCCCTCTCAACCCCATTCTCCCTGTAACCTTTGATGCCCTTTCTAATCAGGAATCCATCAGACTCTGCTTTAAATATACCCGATGACTTGGCCTCCACAGCCTTCTGTAGCAATAAATTCAGCAGATTCACCATCCTCTGGTTGAAGAAATTCTTCCTCCTCTGGAGGGATGTCCTTCCGTTCTGAAGGATATCCTTTCAAGACTTCCCCCACTATAGGAAATATCTTCTCCATGTTCACTCTTTCTTGGCTTTTCAATTTTCTGTAGGCTCCAATGAGATACCCCCTTCATTCTTCCAAACTCCAATGAGTATAGGCTCAGAGCCATCAAACACTTTATAAGAGAAACATATTGAATTGATGATACAATAAATGTGGGGAAAGACAATGGATTGAATATATTTCCTGTAAATATTATTATGAATCAAACATACTTTTGAAATACAAATACAGTTGCTGGCTTCACAAGAATGGAGTTCCTTTCCAAGAAATCCCTGACAGCCATAAAGACTGAACTTAAGTATTTCCTAACATTCCCACGAGACATTCCTGGATCTGTTGCTTCAACAAAGTGTGAGTATGCTAAGTATGTGAAGCATGCTAAGCACCAATTAAGGTAGATGTGTTTACGAGATTACAAGATATCAGCCCCTCTTATCACCAATTCCTCCCCACATTCCCATTCAAGGAATTCAAAGTTCAAAGTAAATTTATTATCCAAGTACATATATGTCACCATATACAGCCTTGAGATTTGTTTTCTTGCTGGCATTTGCAGCAAAATAAAGAAATACAATAGAATTTATGAAAAACTAGAAAGACCAAGGACTGACAGTCAATGTGAAAAAGATGACAAATCGTGCAAAGAATAAAAGAAAGTAAATAAATAATACTGAGTAGTAGAGTCCTTGAAAGTGAGTCTGTCATTGTGGAGTCAGTTCAGCATTAACACGTGTGAAGTTATTCATGCTGGCTCGGGAGCCTAGGGAAGTAACTGCTCCTGAACCTGGTGGTGTAGGACCTAAGGTCCTAAGTAGTTCACAGACCAGGCAAGTCTCTGGACTGCATTCTGAGTGTAAGCAGTGTGTTTATCTACTGGCATATGCTACAGGTAGTCTGCATATGATATCGTCTGCTTGGGCAGCTGTGCCTACAGCAGGGAAGGTTACCAGGACACTCAGTGTGTTACCGGGACGTGGCAAGAAGGACGAACCCAAGTGCAGGACTCTGACACGGAGGCAGGATCAGGAGGCTGAAGCTTCGTAGCAAGTGCAGAATCGAGACCAGGCTGAGACAGGACTAGGGAGGCTTGATTCACGAAGAGATGCGGGGTTGGAGACTTGGAGCAAGGTTCCTCTCTTTCTGAGAGTCGACCAACAATCCAGCAAGGGCTGACCGAAGCTGTCGGGGTCTTATCCTCCAGTGGCTAATGGAAACCAGGTGCCAGCGATTGAGAGAAATTGGGATAGATTGGGAATCGAGTGTGAGGATCAAGGACCAATTAGGGAGGAAAAGGAAAAGGTGGGAAATGCCAGCCAGGACCATGACACAACGTTTATATCACAGACTCTAAGCAACCGGCCACCAGAACTCCATGTTATGTTACCCAGGTTCCATCAGGGTCTTCACATCTGTCAGCTCACTGATACTACACTTAAGGGAAATGGAGTACTTGTTAAATTGGGTGCTGAAATGAGGCAGCTGGATGACTGAGACATCTGGTTCTATCAAGTTGCTGGGTCCTGCTCTCTCTCGTCCCTTGAGAATAATAGGTGGCTGAGTGGTGTCAAAGATTTAAAGATTTAAGATTCGTGATTATTTATCACATGTGCATCAAAACAAACAATGAAATGTGTCATTTGCATTAGGAACCAACACACCCAAGGGTGCACTGGGGGCAGCCCACTACACATTCAGGAGCCAACACAGCATGCCCATGATGCACAGCAGAACACAGCAAGCAACAAGCAACAGCAACAATAAGCCCCATTCCTTCCTCCCACTCACGAACGAACACAGTCCTATAATCACAGGACTCCAGCCTCCAGCAGGCACAAACTCAGACCTGCAGACACTGGGCTTTGATCTCCCCCGTGGACTGGCAGAGATTCACGGACCTGGGCCCGGCCAACGGGCCTTGACTTCCAGATTCTGATTCATCGTCAGGCCTTGATCCTCAGCATCAATCCCACAATACACCAGGAGTCAAAATCCAGATTCGCTGATTCTGGAAACCTATATGGTCATTGACTATATTGTTCCTCGACCACACAAAACTCTGTCTAAGGAAACCCCTGACCTTGGGTGGGGGGGGGGGCCCATCCACTTTCTGCTGGTCTGACATCAGAGATCTGACCATATATATCCCACATCCGTGTAGCTGGTCTTCAAACACAGGGCGGAGACAAAGACTCTGGCCTGACCTCCAATTCCCCCAAATCCATGTTCCTAAACCTTAACCTGACCCCTCTCTGTTGCAAAAGCTATCCTTGTATATCTAAAAACGATTAAAAATCCAACAGTTCAACAATGTAAAAGCAAATACATCTGAGCTGCGACTCAATCGAAATTGTAGCTCGGTGCCATCTTGGTTTTGGCCAAGAGTAATGACAGTCTGTAAGCTACATGAATGGTATCAGAATCAGAATCAAGTTTAAATGACTAAACTTGTTGTTTTGCAGCAGCAGTGCAGTGCAACACAAAAAAAACTAACTATAGAGAAATATCATTGCAGACATTACCCACGTGGCAAACCGGCACTTCCAAAAACCCCCTCCTGGAAAGAACGATAGGGCTATTAAAACAAAACCTTCACACCATCTTAAACGTTTCTTCCCCCAGGCAGTTAATCTGATCACCTAATATCCCTGACATTGCAATGCACTGAAAATATACATTCAAAGTTCAAAATAAATTTATTATCAAAGTGCATATATGTCACCACGTACAACCTTGAGATTCATTTTCTCGCAGGCATACTTAGTAAACCCACAGAATACTAACTTTGACAGAACCAATGAAAGATCGCGTCAACTTGGGCATCCAACCAGTGCGGAAAAGTCAACAAACTGCAAACACCAAAACAAAGAAACAACAAAAAATAAATAAGCAATAAATATTGAGAACATGAGATGGAGAGTCCTTCGAAGTAAGTCCATAGGTTGTGGGAACATTTCAATGATGGGGCAAGTGAAGTTGTATGAAGTTACCCCCTTTGGTTCAGGAGCCTGATGGTTGAAGGGTAATAACTGTTCCAGTACCTGGTGGTGTAAATCCTGAGGCTCCTGTATTCCTGATGGCAGCATTGAGAAGAGACCACGTCCACATTAACCCAACTTTTACAATGTAGTTTAAATTGTAAATGTACACTCATCACACCAACACACCACAGCAAATTCCCAATACATGTAAATGTATACGGTGAATAAAGTTGATCCTTGATACAAAATATATATAGAAAATAACTAAACAGTGCAAAAAAGAGATTAAAATAGTGAGATAATTTAGAATGATATGCTGAAGTTTTAATTAAGAGGATTACTTGGGGATGTTAAAGCAATGGAACTGCAGACTACATATACATTTACTGGTCACTTTATGACAGATATATCAAACTCAAGGCCCGCGGGCCAAATCCGGCCCGTGGTGGAATTATCTTTGGCCCGCGAAATAATATCTAATTACTATTAAAGCTGGCCCCAGTAATCGAAGCGCCTATGGCGTATGATATGGCTAATGCTGAGTTTATTCAGGTACCAGGTTTTCAGGGTTTTTAGAGTTTATTCAGCAGTCTTGCTCGGCAGTCTTCTTCATAAGAAACGGAATTTGTAAAGCGAAACATTTTGTAGTTATAGCAGAGACTGAGACACATGAGAGCAGGCTGAAAAAACGGAGGCAATGAAAGCTGTGTTTGCACGCGTCCGACTGATCCGGCCCGCATGAAGCTGCATTTTGCTCAATCCGGCCTGTGACCTAAAATGAGTTTGACACCCCTGCTTTATGAGGTACACCTGCACACCTGCTCATTAATGTAAATATCTAATCAGCCAATCATGTGTCAGCAACTCAATACAAGGAAGCATACAGACATGGTCAAGAGGTTCAGTTGTTGTTCAGACCAAACATCAGAATGGGGAAGAAATTTGATCTGAATGACATTGAGCATGGAATGATTGTTGGTGCTAGAGATGATGGCTTCTCAGAAACTGCTGGTCTCCTGGAATTTTCACGCACAAGACTCCAGACTTTACAGAGAATGGTGTGAGAAACAAAAAAATCCAGTGAGCAGCAGTTCTGTGGACAAAAATGCCTCGTTAATGAGAGAGGTCAGAAGAGAATGGCCAGACTGGTTCAAGCTGACAAGAAAGCAACAGTAACTTAAATAACCATGCGTTACAATATGGTGTGCAGAAGAGTATCTCTGAATGCACAACACGTCGAACGTTGAAGCAGATGGGCTACAGCAGCAGAAGACCTGGAACATACACGTAGTGACCACTGTAGTAGGTACAAGGAGGTACCTAATAAAGTGGCCACTGAATGGATCCGCAAAGTACAAAATATTTCCATGCAATTACTTGGAATAGTGATGGCCAGCTCTGGTTCGGAGTATTGATTTGGACATGGAATTTCTGGAAGTGTGATGCCCGGCCCTCCACCATTCTGGAAATAAAAAAGATCATTGAGTATACTGGCATTTGAAGTGTTTGCCACAACAAAATGCCATATGCATTTGTTATGCAGAGGAAATGGACCTTCAGCTCTCAATACTGTGCTGGACCCATAAAACTAATAATGAAAACCCGAACTAAACTAGTCCCTTATGCCTGCACGTCCAGCTCCCTACATTCCCTGCACATTCACATGCCGATTTAAGTGCCCTCCATGACTGGTATTAAGGAAACTGAATACTAACTAGGCCACATATCCAGGGTCAGAAATGGTTACTTCATCTTGGGTTCTGGCCTGAAGGATGCTGACCTGGTGTATCCACGCCCAAAATCCAAATTCTTCACTGCACTTCCAGCGGACTCCCACCAGCACTGGGAAGTGGGCAGACATCATCAATCTCATAGTGTATATCTCACGGATGGGCTGGCCTGCCTTCTAATGAAGGAACCAAGTCACAAATGAATTATGGCTGGCTTAGGAGCAGTATATCAATCACGTCCCTGGTGCGTCCTCAACCATTCTATTTATGTCACATATTTAAGTAAATGGCTATAATGTTTAAACAAAAACCGTAGTTTGATTGAACTGTTAATTTAAACTGCGAACTATATTGCTGCATGGATTGTGCATTGACTTTAACGCCATCTCAGTAGCTATGATGTGGCGTTCAGGAAAGATTATGTTTTGCGTAGATTACACTGCTGTGGTTCATACAATGAGTGCACGCCATAAAGCAATTAAAAACTAATAAGAATTTAATTTGTTAAGAGAATGAAAAATCTATCAGTTAAAAAGACGAGGCTAAGAATTACACAATTACATCTGATTAATAAGTCCTTATTTAGTCTCAAGATACATGGTGTATCCATTTAGACTGGGTTCTGCTGATCCAAACTTGACTTGTTATTAATGGAGGATTGCTTATAACTCAACATGTTTGGCTCACATCTTCCTGTTCTCAATGAATTTAAACTCCATCACCTCCAAGAAAAACGTAGACTGTGCATAAACTTCATACATTTATCTCCTAATGAATTAATCTAATTGTAACCCGAAATGCACCTTGTCAGCTTTTCAACCAAACATCCCATAACTTTTGTCACACACTCTAACTATGCTCTATCCTCATAATTAAATTCAAGAGTGAGATTAGGTCTATCTGTCACATGGAGCAAGGGTTGGGCCTGTTCTACCTGCTGCTCCCTGATGTTTGTTTCGCTCTCCGCTTTACTGAGGCTGAGGCTGTGGGCCTGCTCCAGGCTTTGCGATAATAGATCACTTTCGTTCTGAGTGCTGTTGCTTACTTTTATTGTTTGCACAGTTTTGTGTTTTTTTCTCTCTTTCTGCAGGGGTTTGTTGGTCTTCTTTTAATGGGTTCTTCTGGGTTTCTTGTTTTGTGGCTACCTGTAAGAAGACAAATCTGAAGGTTGTATAAAGTTTACATAGCTTGATAGTAAATGTTCTTTGAACTTTGAAATGCTTCAAGGTCTGTGTTGGGGATAGCCTACAAGTGTCGCCATGCTTCTGGCGCCAATATAGCACACCCACAATTTATTGACTGTTCCATATTTGGAACGTAAGAGGAAACTGGAGAACCTGGAAGAAACACAGGGACAATGTACAAACTGGAGTGAACTATATGTACGTCTGATGTGCTACTATTGGTGGAGCTTCATAATGAAATGTAACATGCATATCTCATGACAGCTACTCAATTTTTCAGCTAAAATGGTTGACTCACCATGAATGGAAATTTAGTAAGAGCATTCTCCTTCCAACTTCATAATCTTCACAAGCTTCTTCAGTCTCTGCTTTCACTAGGGCAACCAGATAATTTGTCCTCCTGTTAATAAATAAAATTTAAACATTATAATTAAGAAGCTTATTTATTCTTTCTGCTCAGCGGGGTTTATAGGCTGCCAGAGAGGGTTAGAACCTCTGGTGAAGGGGCTTGTAGTGTCCATTCCAGGGCAGTTCACTCACCTTTGGACTCCACTGGTCACACAGCTCTCACCGGTGACTTCAAGTAGATGTTTCCATGTGAAAGCAACCACCTCCTGATACGTCACTTTGACAGGCAGACTAAACCAGGTGAGGGTAGCTAGGGGGCCTCATATCCTGTTGATGTAGGGACGTGCCCCCATCCTTGCGTAAGAAGTCAGCGCCGGCAGATTGGGCAGATGAGATCTACAGTGAGATCCAACAGCCAGGAAGGTGGTACTGCAACAATTTGTGGAAAGCTAAGGGCATGAGGTCATCCACTACAGCCAAGGGAGACTTGTTCATGCCCTGGACCCAGACTTCTAAGATCAAGAGTGTGAATCTGCCCTAATGCAATGGCTTTTCCACTTTAAAAACTCTCTGGCACAGGTTTCCCGTCATTATTTGATATGGTGGACTGGGAATTATCTACTTTTATTGTACTGTTCATTACATCACTGGTGTTTAGGGCAGCAATGAAGATCCTCCATCTCTGACAGCGTCCAGGGCTTCCTTCATCATGTCAGTAGCATCCTCTCAGTTTTTGCTACTGTCACTCATGCAAGACCTGGGTGGAGACTCGGGAATAACATCGCACTCAGGTGTCGAAGGAATCTTCTTTGATGTTTCCATAACAATTTTCCTTTACAAATCAGAGTTGTTCACCCTGAGCTGAACCCCTGAACCTGGAGGGTCAGTGGACCACCATTGGTTAGCCTCTACCCTTTGACCTGTTTGGCATGGGTGACCCTACCAAGAGCTGAAGCATAAATCCCTGACTCCAGCCAACAGAGCTCTCCGGGTCACTGAGGCACCCAAGCCTCCAAACCCTACAACAAAATTGTGGTCCTCTTGGAGGGGAAGCATCGACAGATGAGCTTTATTTGTCACGGGTACATGTAGTGAAATGCTTCATTTATGCCAAATCAAATCAGCGAGGACTGTGCAGGGCTGCCTGCAAGTGTCAGCACACTTTTGGCACCAACACAGGACGCTCACTACTTACTGACCCTAACCCGTGCGTCTTTGGAAAGTGGGAGCACTTGGAGGAAGCGTACAAGCTCCTTACAGAGAGCGGCAGGAATTAAACCCTGATCAGTGATTGCTGATGCTGTGAAGTGATTGTACTAACCACCATGCTATTGTACCCCCTGTAGAAAAATGACCAATTTAGTAATCTAGTAAAGTTTTCAGGAGTGAAATCCCACACAATATTGCATTTCATTTGGGTTCTTAGAAGAAACATCAACCCTGCTGGGTACTATATATAAAATCTGTGTCGCTCCAAACTCGGTAACAATTTCAGTGAGATTCAGTGAGGTCTGGTACTTCTAGCTGTTTTGTTTTAAAGCTATTGGTCATTTCACTAAATGGGGTCATTTTCAAATTAATTGAGAAACTTTCAGTGGTCCACGTTAAAAAAGCCTCTGCCAACTTTTACATTTAAATTAAATGCCTTGATCATTTAAAACATTCATAAATATTAACTATGTGCTTTTATTCAGATATTTCATTCTACAAGGGAGTTTAATGCAGGGAGTTATGGCAGCTCTGCTCTTACTAATTGTGACTAAAAAAGTGACAAGTACTTTATGAATAGTGCCCGCAGGTTATACGTTGAACCAGAAAATTAATTAGCTTTTTAATAAGAGTTCACACATCTGATTTAGTGAACTGATTCTGTAATTTGCTTTTGTGTGCAATCTTACTATATGCATTTGAACTATTTCTGTATTCGAACATTTTGAGCTCGCCTCCTGTAATGACTCTGACCGGCAGCTCTGAAATATGACAAAAGGTAACGCTGGTGCAGTCAGAGCACTCGGAGTCATGTAGAATGCTTTATCCTTTAGATGGAGGCTGTCAAGGTCATTCTGCATCTCACCAGGATACCCTCCCTGTCACCACTGCACACTAATAGAAAGAACATCATATATTTTGAACTGGTATTTATGGAAGCAGAAGATTATAGCAAAGCTGCAGTAAATGAGGAGGTTGCCAGGATGTTGTATGGTATTAAATAGAAGTAAGGACCAGGCATTTGAAAGGTTGGCAATACTAAACTGGATATGTCAGTGGATTTATGTGGAATCTGTGTTAAAGTGATAAGTAAGTGTAGAAGCCAAGATATTTTGGCCTTGAAATTGGTAAGTGTACTGAAATAGAGTGAAAATCCTGTCTTCCATACTGCCCTTACAGATCAGTTCATTACAACAGGGCATTGAGGTAACGCACAATGAGGAAATAAGAATGAAGTGCTATAGTTACAAAGTGCAGTGCGCGCAGATAGCAAGTTGCAAGCTCATGATGAGATAGATGGTGAGGTCAAGTATCGATCTTATTGGACTAAGGATCCATTCCAAAGTTTGATAACAGCACGGTGGAAATCGTCCTTCAGCCTGGTTGTACAGCATGTGTGTGTGTTCAGGTTTTTGTACCTGCTCGATGGGAGGGGGGGAGAAGAGAGTTAGACCAAGGTGGGCTTTAAATCACAAATGTGTGTTGATATACAGCATTGAGCCAAAGTTTCAGACGCATGTATGTAGCTGGGCTTCCAAAGACTCGTGCACAGTAATGTACTTGTCAACGTGGAGAGGAAAGAAATGTTGGCGGGAGCAAAGGATGTTGGGAATATTGTGGGTGGAGTGTCATGGGAGGGGTGTGGGACAGGTGGCAGAGAAGGAGTGCCAGGGGTGGGAATAGAACTGGTGAAACACACCCAGCCCTGAGACACCAAACAAGGTCATTTGATTCTAAACAACCGGTTTATTGATCATTACAGAATGTCTCTCTCCAGCTTGCTGCTCCCACCCCCTCTCCCTTCCCCTTTTCCCAACTATGATTCCTCTCTCCCTGCCTCCTTCCCACTCTCAGTCCACAGTAGAGACCCATATCAGAATGAGGTTAATCATCACTCACATAGGTCATGAAATTTGTTTTTTTGTGGTAGCAGTACAGTGCAATACATAAAATTACTACAGTACTGTGCAAAAGTGTTAGGCACCATAGCTATCTATATGTGCCTAAGACTTTTGCACAGTACAGTAGAAGCATCAAATTTGTGTCCAAGTAAGTGGTGAGAAGTGTTATTTGGAATCACTGAGATTCTTTCCACATGATATAATTGATAGTCATGTCCAGGTGACATATTTTCATCAGGATAAAGACCTTCTTCCAGATTTGCTTTATCCCTCTCTTTGGAAGCAACTCAGCAAAGTCTGGAGGGCAGAGCTGAAGGCTGAAGTCCAGAGCTCGGTGAGTCCTGAGGCAGAGGCCCAAAGGTCGTAGCTCCTTAAGTTTGATCAGCTTGTCCAGAGGTCAGAGCACTGATGTCTGCAAGTCTGTAAGTCCAGGCCATGGACTGGACGTTTGAGGTCCAGTGTCTGCAAGTTTGAGTGTCTGGGGCCAGAGATGGTCTATGCTGGATTTGGAGGTGTGTGTTTCTGTGTGTGTGTGTGTGTGTGTGTGTGTGTGTGTGTGTGTGTGTGTGTGTGTGTGTGTGTGTGTGTGTGTGTGTGTGTGTGTGTGTGTGTGTGAGAGAGAGAGAGAGAGACTTGTTTTGCTACTGTCTTGTGTTGTTCTGCTGAATGTTGTGGGCATGGTACGTTGGCACCGGAATGAGTGGTGACACTTGCAGTTTGCCTCCAGCGCATCCGGAGTTGTGTATTTGTTGGTAACACAGCGAATCAGTTCACTGCATGCTTTGATGCGCGTGCAATAACTATGTCCGAATATGAGTGATGTCTATCAGGAAGCAGTGAATGGTACATTGCTGACATTTACAGATGCCACAAGACTCGAACATGTAGCAAAAAATTTAAAAGATTGTATTAGAACTGAAGAAGACCTGAGCAAGCTGGTGATGAACAGACTCCAGGCAGATAAGATCAATGCAGGGGAATGAGGTGATGTATTTCAGTAGGAAGGATGTGGAGAGACCATAGATGTTAAATGATTTTAAAGATGGTGCAAGACCAAAGTTTGTTTGCACTAAAGATTCAACGAACAAGTGGTGGGGCAGAGGATCATTGACTTAATAAATAAAAGTAGCAAGCATGAGACCTAGAATGTTACACACACACACACACACACACACACACACACACACACACACACACACACACACACACACACACACACACACACACACACACACACACACACACACACCTCCCCCCCAGATCCAGCTGAGCCCACATAAACCACGGTTTTCAAAGGAGATGGGAAGGGCGAGTTTTTTACACAGTGAACAGTGGAATACAATACCTGGGGTGGTGGTAGAGCCAGAAACATTGGGGATGTTTAAGAAACATTTAGATAGGCACAGGAATGTGAGGAAAGTAGAAGGATATGGACATTGCATAGGCAGAAGAGATTGGTTTAGTTAGCCTTTTAAATGGTACAGCACAATTTTATGAGCTGAAGGACCTCTTCCTGTGCTATACCGTCTATGTTCCACTTTTGTCCCAGGAAGAGTACTGGTTCCAATTCTGGGCATCACATTTTAGAATCAATCCAAATGCTTTGGGGAGGAAGGAGAAGGGATGTATTAGGAATTAGGATTTACAGCTGGCAGTTGGATTGGAGAAGCTGGTGCTCTTCCCCTACAACAGCAATAGCTAAGTGGAGTTCAGATAGAACAAGAACAGAGAAGAAGCTTGCAGTGACCAGAGGGTAATGCCATGAGATTTTGGGAGTAAAGGGGCTTTTTCTGGTTGGCTGCTATTGACCAGTGGTGTTCCGTCGTGGTTGGTGTTTGGACCACTTCTTTCTAAGTTATGTATCAATGATTTGGATGACAGAATAGGTGGCTTTATGGCAATGATGGTACAAAAATGGGTGGAGGGACAGGGAGCCTACAGAAGGATCTCTCCAGTTTGAGAGAACGGGCAAAGAAGCTGCAGATGGAATACATTGTCAGGAAGTGTATGGCCATGCACCTGGTAGAAGGAATAAACTGTTTCTAAACAGGGAGATAATTCAGAAAATAAAAGTGCAAATGGTCTTGGGAATCCTTGTGCCAGATTCCCTAAAGGTTTACTTGCAATTGGAGGCAATGGTAAGGGAGGCAAATGCAATGTTAGCATTCATTTCGAGAGGACTAGAATATAAGAGCAGGGATATAATGCTGAGACTTTATAAAGGATTGCTTAGGCTGCACTTAGTATCGTGAGCAGGTTTGGACCCCTTATCTAAGATAAAGAATTCAAAGGGAGTTCTAGGAAAGAGTGTGCTGGCTTTGGAAAAGGATCCAGTGGAGGTTCATGAGACAGACCCTAGGAATGAAAGTGTTAATGGAAGAAGAGTGTTTAAAGGCTCCGTGTCTGTACTCACGGGAATTTAGAAGACTGAGGGCAGATCTGCTTGAAACCTATTGGATATTGGAAGGTCTAGGTTAGGGGTTCCCCTGGGGTCCACAGACCCCTTGCTTAATGGTATTGGCCCATGGCATGAAAAAGGTCCGGAATCCCTGGTCTTGACAGAGTGGCTGTGGAGAGGATGTGGGGCATTCTAGGACCAGCGGACAAAGCCTCAGAATAGAAGGAGTCTGTTTTGAACAGAGATGAGGAGGAATTTATTGAGCCAGAGGGTGATGAATCTGTGGAATTCTTTGCCACAGATGGCTGTGGAAGCCAAGTTATTGGGTATATTTAAAGTGGAAGTTGATAGATTCTTAATTATTAAGGGTGTCAAAGATTACAGGGAGAAGACAGGAGAATGGGGTTTAGAGGGATAATATATCAGCCACAATGGAATGGTGGAACAGACTTGATGGGCTGAATGGCCTAATTCTGCTTCCCGGTCTTATGGAAGATTTGCCACTGATCAAAGGCTCTGTAACTAGAGGGCAATGTTGTGAGATTAATGGGGAAGAAGCTGACATGGGATAAAGCTTTTCATTGAATCTGTGGTTCAAATTTGAAGCCAATTGCATAAAAGGATTCTGCTAAAAACTAATCAGCATCTGAAGTGTTATCTCTCTGCACATGCTGGCTAAGCAGGTGACCACTTCTGGCATTTGCTGTTATTTATGCCTGAAAGGGTAGTGGATAGAGACCTTCTAAATGGCTCCGTACAAATACTTAGAGTGCAAAATTGTGGAAGAATGGCAAGAGAAAGGGAACGGAACTAACTGGATTTCTCTTTGAAATCCAGACCAAATGGACCCAGCAGCTGTCTTCTGCTTTGTACTGTTCGATGGCGCTGTCTAAAGACAGTCAACTGATAGCTCTGTAAATTAATACAGTACTCGCCATTGTACTGTGTCACACGTAACACATTTACTTTAGTTCAGTAAGTAGCCCATGCCGAGCCAATAATCTGAGGCAGCAAAGCAACTCTAACACCAGAGCCTGTAGGTTGGGGGACAGAAAAAGCCAGAATTTCTAATGATTACTTAAGAGGCTGATGATATAAAATATACGACTTTAAGATGGACATGCTCAAATATGTCTATAAATTGGGCTCCCCAATCTTCTGCCAGAGTATAATTATCATTATCAATAATAGATGTCTTCACAGTGATTTATATATTTATTTATTATTTAGTGATACAGCATGGTAACAGGCACAACAAGTCCTTGCCCATTTGACCAATTGACCTCCTAACCCATACGTCTTTGGAATGTGGCAGGAAATTTCTCTGTGAACGTAAAGCCAAGAACAGTACATCACAGAACAGGCCCTTCAGCCCATGATGTTGTGGTAACCCTTCACGATGAATCGAACCCTTCCTTTCCACAGAGTCCTTTAGTTTCCTTTCATCCATGAGCCTATCTAATGTAGAGCATGCAACGCCCTGCCAGCAGTGGTGGTAGAGGCTGATACGTTATGTTCCAGGTACCTTCCTCTACCGACACCCCTGGAAGCGTGTTCCGCGCACCTACCATTCTCTGCGTGAAAAAAGACTACTTCTGACAATCCCCTATGCTTGCTCCCCTTCAAATTATGCCCCCTTCTATTAACCATTTGAGCCCCAAGGAAAAGCCTCTGGCTATGATTCAGAAAAGAGAATTAATGTAACAATACAGCCCGCAGAACAAAACAAGCTTAAGGGCAGAAGACACCTTGCAAAACACATTGCAACAAAAGGTTAAGCATCTTAAATATTCTCAAAAAACTGAGAATACGTTACCTGCTAAATATACTTCTAAATATACCTCTTTGAAATTCTGTTACGGTTATTATTCTATAGATTTATTGAGTATACCCACAAGTAAATGAATGTCAGGATTGTATAGGGTGACATATAGATACTTTTATAATAAATTTAATTTTGAACTTTACTCATTCATTTATTATACAATGAATCTGCACCTCGAGTACGGTAAGAAAATAACAATGTGCAAATAGATACTAGTCTGCTTTTCCCCAAGCAAATATTTGACATGCTTGTCATTGCAATAAAAAGGTAATCCTATATTGAGCATATCCACATACTCTTTTTCTAAAATGTACATTTTTCTTTCCATTTTCCAAAACTGTGTAAAGACTTTTTACATGTAGAAACATCCAACGTGTCAAATAGCAGGCATTTTGTTTCTTGCTACGACACCACAGTTGTGAGAGGAAACAGACGAAGCTGCCAAATTCACTTACAGGAACAAATCTTCATTGAGAATAGAAATGTCATTCACTGACACTGTCATTTCTTCATTCCCCATAAACAAACATTGCATTAGTCCATCCCTATGGCAACCTCCTGATTTATCTCAAGCACGGCAAGGAGCCTGGCGCACAGGCTGTGTAATCAGAGACTCTGAACAATCCTCAGAAATGACATTTCATGTTAGTTCTTCTCTGCTGGCCTTCTACAAATGTTACAGCATTTCCATTTGTTTTCAGAAGGGCATTTTTGATTGCATTAGATGATGTTTTTCTGGTATCTCAGAGATCCGGTTGTCACATCAGTGGAAAGAATTCAGGCTACCTTTCATCCTTTGAGATGTTTGGCTGCACTTGCTGAGAAATAACCATTTTCTTCACACTTTGACAAACAGATTCCCATGAGCTTTGTTAACTGACTTGTCTCCAGTATTGTAAACTGGCTAAGAATTACTTCATCTTCTAGATCCATGGAGACCTTCAAGTGTTACTTTATGTTCTCATAAGTAACTTAATGATGTCTCAAACAAATAAAAATGTGAACTCATCAAGTCCAATCATTCATCATTTTGTCCTACACCTTTTTTATTTTATTATTCAGCAACTTAATTCCTACTTTGATTTGGTAACACTTTAAATTCTGTAGACACTGTAGTGACTAGCTGTCAGTAATATTAAGAGACTTCCTCATTTATAATACACTGATAGCTTCTATCATTCATCTTACTCACACATCTCATTTATTCAAATCAAGTGATCTTTTATGTAACTTATGCTTATTAAGATGTAGATTATTTCTTGCAATAGTTAATGCTAACTGTTAGGCATTTAAATAATGAAAATTCTGCAACAGAGTAATTAAGTTGATGGCCAGAGAATATAGTTTTGCTTTGTATTTGTTTGGATAATTTGCACTGAAACCAGAAACTCAAAAAATTGTATCTCCAAATTTGCCGAGTTTTTTGTTTATCTTTTAAAAGTCTCTGCAATAATATAACACATTTAATTAGTATTCCATTAAAGCATAGACCATCTAACTAAAGCACCTCTGCAAGATGTATAGTGCAATTTTATAAAGTAGAAAAATACTCGCAGTGGCCACTTTATTTACGCACAACCTGTGCCTAATAAAGTTGCCGCTGAATAGATGTTTGTGGTCTTTTACTGCTGTTGCCTATTCACTTCAAGGTTCGATGTGTTGTGCGTTCAGAGATGCTCTTCTGCACACCACTGTTGTAATGTGTGGTTATTTGAGTGACTGTCACCTTCCTGTCAGCTTGAACTAACCTTGGTCATTCTCCTCTGACCTCTCTCATTAACAAGGTGTTTTCACCCACAGAACTGCTGCTCACTGAATGATCTTTTATTTTTGCACCATTCTCTGTAAACCCTAGAGACTGCTTTGTGTGAAAATCCTAGGAGTTTCTGAGATACTCAAACCACCCTGTCTGGCACCAACAATCATTCCACAGTCAAAGTCACTTAGATCACATTTCTTCCCCATTCTGAACAAGAAGTGAACCTTTTGACCAGGTCTGCATCCTTTTATGCATTGAGTTGCTGCCACATGATTGGCTGATTAGATATTTGCATTAACAAGCAGGTGTACAGGTGTATCTAATGAAGTGGCTACTGAGTGTATGAAATATCCTATTTTTGAAAAAATAGGCTGGAGCAACACATTGACTGTCAGTGAGGATTTATTGCTTTGAACACATTTGGGAAACCAGTGAGGAGCTTCTTTTTCCATCGTCAAAGCCAATACCTGGAGGGTTTGATGCATTATTGTGGTCACGCTTGTCTGTGATTAAATATATGGTCAGTTTAAAGGAAATTTAATATTATAATTCTGAAGTCCTGGTCCACTAATGACACATCTCTAGCAGTCACTATCATGCTAAGGAAAAATATCAGCTGTTGTGCTAGGAGCTAAACAGAGATTTGACTGGTCTGTCCTCACCTGCAGCAGATAAGCTGTAGCTCACCACACCTTTTGACTTGTATGGCCTGTTGAGACCCAGCTCTCTTATGGACTTCAGGGACAGGATGATATTTCAACTCAATGTTTTCTGATCAGAGGCAGGAAACATTAACCATGTGCTGGAATTCTCAGCGTTAACTTTAAGCAAAAGTTCCTCATTACCAATTTTGTCATTACTGAACAAATTTTGCAACATACACTCAGTGGCCACTTTATTAGGTAAAGCTGGTCCCTTGCTCATTAAAGCAAATATCCAATCAGCCAATCATGTGGCAGCAATGCATAAAAGCACGCAGACCTGGTCAAGAGGTCCAGTTTTTGTTCAGACCAAATATCAGAACGGGGGAGAAATGTGATCTAAGTGAGTTTGATTGTGGAATGATGGTTGCAGCCAAATGGGGTAGTTTAAATATCTCAGAAACTGCTGATCTCCTGGGAATTTAATGCACAACAGTCTCTAGAATTTAAAGAGAATGGTGCAAAAAACATTCAGGGTGTGGCAGCTCAGCTGGTGAGAAACACCTTGTTAATGTGAGAGGTCGGGGAGAATGGTCAGAGTGGTACAAGCTGTCAGAAAGGTGACAGTAACTTAAATAATGACACATTACAACAGGAGTGCGCAGAAGAGCATCTCTGAACACATAAGATGCTAATCTTTGAAGTGGATGGGCTAACAAACCTGATTCTGACAAACTTCAGTTCTGTTCCAATTCACACAGGTCCAACTAAATTCAAATGCCTCTTCAATGATTCTTCACTGATTCTCATCTCCAGTTGCCCCTGGGACCATTCAGATTCACATGTGTTTATCACGTGTACATTACCACATACAGTGAAATGTCTTGTTTGCACTAACAACCAACTCACCTAAGGATGTGCTGAGGGCAAGTGTTGCAACACATGCTCAAAATGCTTGGCTGGTGCTAATCACTACAGTCCCTCTGGAGATGGTACTCCTGCAGTACCATTGGATGAGAAGCTCCCATCCAATGATCATGAAGGATCAGTGATATAGTTCCCATGTCAGGATGGTTCAAAGTTCAAAGTAAATAATCTATTATCAAAGTACATGTACAGCATGTCAGCATATACAGCCCTGAGTTTAATTTTTTTGCGGGCTTTCTCAGTAATACAAAGAAACACAATGGAAGACCACACTCAAGACAAACAACTAATGTGCAAAAGACAATAAACCATGCAAATACAAACAGAAAAAAATCAAACTAAATAATAATAATAAATAAATATCGAGAACATGAAATGAGGAGATCTTAAGAGTAAGTTATAGGTTATGGGAACAGAACATTGTTGGGTATAGTGTGAGAGTCCTGCATCTGGTGGTGCTGAAGGGCCGCAGCTAGCTTTGTCCTTCAGGGGGATGGAGATTATAGGATTGGGAGATGCTCTTGGAGGAATCATTGACAACATGCATAGGAATTACTTGACAAGATCACTTAAAGTTCTTGTTATTGTATCCAAATTGGTCCATGAGCTCAATCTTCCCAATTCTAAACTTCTGGTGCTACATTCCATCAATCCCCCCCCCCCCCCCCGAATATCTGCTCTGCTGCTTCCCACCTCTCAGGCATTTTGCCTCCTTTCATTTCATGACTGAAGGTTCACGTATCTGCCTGCAGAGACCAACAGTCTGCAATTCATTTTCTTAAGGTCTTCTCTTCTGGCTTTAAAAGTCTCCTTAACACCCATTTCTTCAATCATCCTTCCTGATAGCTTCTTATTTTGGATTCTGTTTTCTGAAGCAGATGTAAAGATTCTTCTAACTGCCTCCACATTTAAAAGGAGTTATTTAAGCGTAATTTAAATCAGTTAATTTTCACAGTGGTTATGAAGATGTAATGTGAAAAAGAAAGAAAGATAGATTAGCTTTATTTGTCACATGTGCATTGAAAGGTGAAACATAATGAAATGCGTTGTTTTGCGGAAACAACCAATCCAGTCTAAAGGTGAGCTGGGAGCAGCCCGCATGTGTTTCCATTCTTCCAGCCTCAACATCTCATGGCCACAACTCACTAACCCTAACCAATATGTCTTTGGAATGTGGGAGGTGGCTGAGGTATCTGGAGGAAACCCACATGGTCATGGGTGAATGTATAAACTCATTGGTTAATTAACGCCAACAAAAGTTGTTGCAGGTTTTGATTGCTTGAATGTTTCAGCTGATTCATTGAGACCTATATGCTTCACAGTGGCAATCACTGGCATGCTCCTCCATTCACATATCTGTATGTTTGTAGGCCTCTCCATCATAAGAAATTAGTCCATAGGCTCATCGAACCACCTCTTGCTGAATGGACACTTTATATGGGGGACTTGATACCCACACGACGTCTGTATTGATGTTAAGTGAACACCTCAGAACCATGAAACTTTTGCTGTACACTAGCATCTCTACAGTTCTCCTTGTTCATTAAGAATTCTTTTTTTATCCTTCACCCAATCAACAGTTAAAGAGCCCTGCCCTGGGTTTCATTTTTGATTGATGAATTGAGACATTGATTAAATATTTATCAATAGATTGGTGCATTTAATTGTAGACATGAAAGGAACTGATAAATCTATGTACTGCCATGATCACTGTTCAGTCGTGGGCATAGACGCCCTCTTCTCTGAGGATCTTCACCTTGACTTCTGGAGTGGCTTGCGAGGTCCTGAGATCCCGAGAGCAATGCTGTCTGGGGCTTAGCTTCTGGTAGAATCATCCATGGCAGGAACGTCAAAGGGGACGTTCCAGACAAAGAGCAATCCAACCGAGACCTCTGCGGTGGATCTGCCGGAAAATGACACATCACAATAGCAGGGAAGGTGGGGGAAGGCTGCAGCAGGGAAGGGTCCCCAATTGTCTTGCATTCCATGCCACTGCACCCTGATCCTGTTTAAAGATTGAGCGGTGGCTTCCCATGCATCTAACTTCCCACAGCCCCACACAGGCATTCTCCATTAAGGGAATGACACCTTAGGAAAACACGCACTTCGCTACCAGTGGGCACAGGCAGCTACTTTTCATATGCCATTACCGTCATTACCCATCTGTCAGCTGGACCGTGTTTCTGGCAACCACATCATCGGCCACGACTGCATCTGTGGCTAATTCTTAACAGGAGGCACATTTGAAATCCGTCCACCCAGCTTATGGTGTGATGGTCCAGCTGGAATAAAGGCAGGACAGAGGATTAGCACAGGATGGAGGTATCATGAATCTGAATGTAGTCTAACCTGATACAGAACTTTGACAATCTTGGAGATGGACTAAGTTTATTCAGAGACATGGTAGGATAGCAGTTAGTGCAATGCGATTACTGCTCAGGGTGTCAACGTTTGGAGTTCAATACTGACACTGTCTGTAAGGAGTTTGCACATCCTCCCATAAATCTGTGAGTTTTCTCCGGGTGCTCCAGTTTCCTCCCACAGTCCAAAGACATACTGGTTAGTAGATTAATCAGTCATTGTAAATTGTCCTGTGATTAGACTTGGGTTAAATCAATGGGCTGCTGGTGGCACAGTTCAAAGGGCTGGAAGGGCCTCTTTCATACTGTATCTCTAAATAATCAGTAAAAGCACAAAGGATTCTGCAGACGCTGGAAATCTTGAGCAACCCCCACAAAATGCTGGAGGAACTCAGCAGGTCAGGCAGCATCTATGAAGGGAAATGAACAGCTGATGTTTTGGTCCCAGGCCCTTCGTCAGGCTATTGTTGCAAACGTATTAATATTCCAGGTTTCAGACCTTTAATCAGAACTGAGAAAGATGAAATTTAATTAATCTAGGTGGCAAAGAAGGTTGGGAAGTAAGATTAGAGCTATGATTAGGGTTAGGGTTTCAAAATGCCACGAGTCACACATGCAACCACCTGCTGCCGGGACTCAACAGGTACCCAGTTTATACTTCAAAAGGCATGCAAGAGCAACCATGCCTTGCTGAATCCTACCGGTCATTTCATTACCTGTAAGATATGAAAGCAACTTCTCTTATGAAAGCAACGTTCCTGCGTCTGGGAACTGCACATGTAAGATAATAGAATTAAATTTATTCTAAATTGCATTTGGTTTAAACTCACAACAGACTTATTCTGCCTAGTTTAATTTTTGTAGTAATTAAGTAAGCAGCTTTATTGGCAACAATAGCTTTATTCCTCACCTTGTCTTCTTTTATTTAATTACACTTTTCCTTGTGGATAGGGAAATAAGTAATTCCACTTTAATAAGAAGAGTCATCACTTTGATATATCCGAGTTAACAATATTTCATTATGTGTTACATTTATAGAAAAGCCTTTAGCTGTAGCTCATTCCTATTGAGTGCACTACTCATTTTAACCCTGAATGCCTGCACTTGTTTTGCAGTGAATAACATTATTGTAATGAATCTTTAAGCTGGGAACGAGTTGTCTTCTCTGTATCTAGGAATATGATTATACAGGCAAATTCAGCGTTATGAGAGGTTTGGGGTTTGCATTCCTAGAAAATGGTCCATAATTATAATGTTCCTTATCATGGAGCCATGTTATCTGCGTGTGTCAAGAAATGTGATTTGAGGAAGACAAGGTTGTGTTTATCCATTTAATTTCTTTTACACAAATTCTGTGAGTCTGATTTTATCCTGTATCTCTGTTTTTTTGATTTGTGAACTTTGTACGGGTGAATTTGGACTTGGTATATAATTGATGAAATTTGTGGTTTTGTGCCCAGGTATTTGGATGATACAAAGAAAGGTGAAGGGTCAGGTAGCATTGAGAAAGCAGGAGGTCTGCAGAATGACCTGGACAGATTAGGAGAATGGGCAAAATATAGTGTAGGGAACTAGGGAACTGTATGTTAATGCACTTTAGAATGAGTAAGGGGGGGGGGGGGGGTGTAGCAAAATTCTGAAATCAGAGATCCAAAGGGACTTGTGAGTCCCAGTGCAGAATTCCTTAAAAATGAACCTGAAAGTTGAGTCAGTAGTAAGGAAGGCAAGGGGGTGGGGGGGTGTTAGCATTCATTTTGAGAGGAATTGAGGATAAAAGTAAGGATATATTGCAGAGACTTTATAAAGTATTGGTCAAACCACACTTGGAGTATTGTGAGCAGTCTAGGACCCCTAATCTGAGAAAGGATGTGCTGGAATTGGAGAAGGTCCAGAGGATGTTAACAAGGATGATCCCAAATCTTGGAATGTAAGGGTTAATGCATGAGGAGCATTTGTTGGGCCTAGGCCTGCATTCACCTAAGGTTAGAAGAATGAGAGGGAATCTCATTGAAGACTGCAGATTATTAAAAGGCCTAGATAGAGTGGACATGGAGAGGATGCGTCCATTAGAACAGAACCTCAGGACAGAAGGATGTCCCTTTAGAACAGAGATGAGGAGGAATTTCTTTAGCCAGAATTTGGTGTATCTGTGGAATTGGAAGCCAACATATCGGGTATATTTAAGGAAGAGGTTGATAAGTTCTTGATTAGTAAGGGCATCCAAGGTTACGGGGGGAAGGTAGGAGAATGGGATTGAGAGAGAAAATAAATCAGTCATGATGGAAAAGTGGAGCAGATTCAAATGGGTCAAATTACCTAATTCCATTCTCATGTCTTATGGTCTTATGGAGAAACATACTCCAAATACTGGATCCATGTTGATGCAGCCAAGGATTATAGGATTCAGAAAGCAGTCACATCAGCAGCTTGCACAAAGTTAATGTTTCTGCCTGTGATCACAATCAATCGACGTGACCTCCCACACACATCTTAATCCAAAGTTTCATTCCAGGGAAAAAAGTCTAAAGTTCAAAGTAAATGTATTATCAGATATATTACCATATATATTACCCTGAGATTAACTTGCATGCAGGCATTTACAAGGAAAAAAGAAATAGAATAGAATTTTATGAAAAACTTGAAGTCAGAATGACTTATTATCCAAGTATATATGCGTCACCATATACCACCTTGTGATTCATTTTCTTGCAGGCATTTACAGGAAAATAAACAAATACTATAGACTTTATGAAAAATTATACATACTGTAAACAAGAACTAACAAATAACCAATGTGTAAAGAAGGCAAATTGTACAAATAAAAACTAGTAAATAAATAACAGTGAGAACTTGAGTTGTAAAATGCTTGAAAGTGAGTCTGTAGAGTCAGCTCAGTGTTGAGGTGAGTAAAATTATCCATGTTGGTTCAGGATCGTGTTTGCTGAAGCATAACAACTGTTGCTGAACCTGCTTGCATGGGTCTTAAGATTCCTGTACTTTCTTGCCAATTGCGTACAAGAAGAGAATATGGCCTGGATGATGGATACAGCTTTCTTGTGGCGATGTGGGTAGAGCTTACCTGTGATGCGCTGGGTTGTACCCATCATTTTCTGGAGGCTTTTTCGTTTCTGGTGTCTCCATACTAGGCCATGCTGCAACCAGTTAGGATACTTGACATAGACAAAGACTGACAATGTGCAAAAGAATATAAACTGTGCAAAATAAAAACCAATACTGACAACACAAGTTGTAAAAAGTCCTTGCAAGCAAGTCTGTAGATCATAGAATCAGTTCAGGGTTGCGGTGAATTAAGTTATCCATGCCAGTTCAGAAGCCTGATGGTTTAGGGTAATAACTTTTAGTAGAGCCAGAGAGGTTGAATTCACTAAGTTTAGTATCAGCTTAGTTACAGTTTGAAAACAGCTTTGTATAAGATACTCTATTGACTATACCAGAATAGATTGTTAATACTATGAGGCCCTCCATTGGTTGGGGTCGACAATGGATGTGGCGTCCCAGCTGCCTAGGTGATACATAAGCCAGGATATGGAGAGCAAGATGCTGCCCATGCAGCAAGCTCCCCCTCTCCGCACAGCTGATGAATCCAAAGGAACGGCAGAGACGGATACAGTTTGGCACTGGGCGGCATCGCAGGTATGCCAGTCAGTGCTGACTTCAACTTAGGACCGCCTCGTGAACTCCAACTCAGAACTTTCCCGTGGGGTTTAGTCCCGAAACTTTTCCCACGAGTGGGTATAGCCGCAAGGCAGTGGAAGTTTGAGATGAGAGGTTTCCTTCTCACTGCCAACCATGCCAGACGAGCCCCATCTGCCTGTAAAACTACATGTGAGTACATTCTGTGCTGGAATATATACCACATCTCAATGTGGTCAATGACTAGTGCATTATTATAACAGTAAGTACGTGGAGAGACAGCTACTTCCGCAGCTCAAACAACCTCGTCTTCATCTGATGCCCTAGTGTTGAGTTTGCAGCCAGCAATATCTAGAAGCAAGCAAAGGCTTCCATTTATCCTCTAAACCTAAGAAACTTTTCTTTTGGTTTTAACTTGATCATACTGGACAGAAAACAACGAATTTTACTTTGGACAATGGAAGAACAACAGAAAGTGATGGCTACTGAGTCCCACATTATTGAACTCATCCAAAAGAGACCAGTGCACAACAATAAATGTATTATAGATCATAAAAATCTAACTCCATGCTATTTTTATTAGTCAATTGGGTATACAATAAAAATCTGACATCTGCACATGTATTTCAGTTTGTGCTGGTTATATTAATCTGCAGGGTAACAGCTGGGGAAGACAGGGCGATGTAGTTGTCTGTAATTATGATGTTCATTGTGAACTACAGCTCCCAAGGTTCATTCCTAATGGCACACTTGTGCAACATTTAACAGTGATATGAGTTTGAAGATCACACAGTACCAGTTAACTGCCGACAAATTAGCTGTTTAGTTCAGATGACTGGTGTGCAAGTAAGAGATTCACTTTTTCTGATTTAGTTACTGGCCAACTGCACTTCATTGTGTGGAAGGTTTCTCCATTCTAACCTGGCCACTTACGGTCATTAAGGACAAAATGGAAAGAAAAAGCCAAATTGAAATCAGGATGTTATTTAATAACATTTGGCAATGGCACTGTAGAAAGGTTTGAAGGTGCAAGGGCTGAGAAACTTGGTTTTTTGATAGGATAGAGAAATCTGGACAGTTCTTCTTAGAACAGAGGAAATCTTAAATCTAGATTTTGGAAGATTCCAAGTCATCAAGAATCTACCAGGGCAGCAAACTTTGAAGATGGGTGCCCAACTGGTAATAATCTAAACGTTCTGCTATGTACTGTGGTAATTTTGAGCATAGATTAATAAATTAGCAACAATAATTATGGACAATTTTTAAAGAAAAATATTGAGCACTGTTGCTTATTTACATGTATTCATTGTTTTACTATTAACAAAGAATAACAGAGACAGATTGAAGCATACTAGAAAATCTGTTCAAATAGTAATCTTTTAAAAAGATGATTGAAAAATAAATATTCATTGGGGTGCTAAAATGCATGCAGTCCTTACCGTTATTATTTGTCAATGTGTAGTGTTCACTCACAAATAACAGAAAAAAATATATAATCAAAGCAAAGCCAATGTCTACTGGCCCAGCTTCTTGCTATCCAAATACTGATGTGTACACTAGGTCTGCAAGGATCTTGAAATGCATCATCTACCATCACATGTACACACAACCAGCTATCTGGCACCAAGCGAGGGTGAGACGTTTCCCCTGAAAACATCTCACTGATCTTGGGTTGTCACACAATAATTTGCTGCTACATTTTGTAGAAAAGATATTCAATATGAATCTTATTATGGGCAAGTTTTAAAACCTTTTTTTGCCTGCTGTCTTGGGCACACATTCCATAGGTTTGCCACCCCAGAGCGAAGAAGGAGAAGCGATTTCTGTTGCTGAAAGGGTGCCAACTTAGGGTGATTGGAAAAAGAATCCGGAGTGTGCCTTCTGGAAAACTTTTCAATGGGAGGCATGGGCGTGAGCTGGAACTCACTACCGGAAAACGGTGGGCATGCTATGTTGGCTTGCGGGCTGCCCCGTGCAAGCACTGCTGATTTGATTTGATGCAAACAACATATTTCACTGCATGCTTTGACGTATGTGTGACAAATAAAGCTATTCTAATCGAATCGAATCTGATCTAAAATGGTGATAATAGCATTACTTATAAAGTATATAGGACACACAGTTAAGGGTGAAAACTGGATGGTCAGTGGAAAAAGCTGGAGAATATGACTGACTGAATTGTTCTTGGGAAGAGAGGCAAGACTTTCTTCAGTGCTATTAGCACTCTTTACTTCTATGTTTTACTTCTAGACATTTAGCAAATATAACAGGCTCTTCTGGCCAAACGATCCCACACATCCCAATTACTCCAATGTAACCAATTGTCCTACTAACCCACTAATCTTTTGAAATGTGGGAGGAAAAACATAAGGTCACAGTGAAAACATACAAACTCCTTACAGACAGTGGCAGAAATTCCCGGTTGCTGGAACTGTAAAAGCATTATGCTTAAATTAAGCCATTGCTTTATTCATTTTGCCAAATATGAATGCTATTGGATGAATAGTCATTCAGGAAAGTGACCTTGAGATTTCTATGGCATTGGGAGATACACTGCTCTTTCTGCTGGCTTCATTCTTATTTATTTATAAATATTTACCTGCTTTGTGGTAGCGCCTTTTCTTTGGCAGGTTAGACTACTTGGTAAACTGATGCAGGTTTGGTACTGGGGCTGCAGACAACCATCAGGCAGCAACTTACAAATGCATATAGCCCAATTCCTCCTTGAACATCAAAAACAAAGTAACATTTATTCTTAAGCTACATATACTGTACAGGATATGTTACCACATTATTTTGAATGGTCTTACCGAGGTCCCTGCAGGGACTGAGGGATTGGTTTTCAGCTTTCAGTATTAGATTTAATATCAACTAGCACATGTCATGAAACTTGTTGTTTTATGGCAGCGGAACAATGTAATACATAATAATAAATTACAATAAGTATAAAAATCAAATTAAATAAGCAGTGCAAAAAGAAAGCAGAAATTTTAAATAAAGTGTTCATAGGTTCATTGTTCATTCAGGAATCTTGTGGCAGAGGGGAAGAAGAGGTTCCTAAAATGTAGAGTATGTGTCTCTAGGCTCCTGTACCATATCCCTGATGGTAGCAATGAGAAAGAGGCATGCCTTGAGTGATGAGGGTCCTCAAAGATGGATACTGCCTTTTTGAGGCATTGCCTTTTGAAGATACCCTCAATGCTGGGGAGGTTAGTGCCCATGATGGAACTGCCTGATGTTCCTTTTTTAATGTTTCATTTTCTGATTTTTCTTCAGAAATCAGATAATGTTTCATATCTCCACTGCGGCTTTCCTTCCTTCACTCACTTTCCTGCATCAGCTGCACTCTCCTGCACCCACATCTCCCACACAAAACGAGGACTTGTTCTCTCAAAGCTGTCTCTCTGACCGTGCACGTACAAGTGCACAATTTGATTCATTATTATATCAGCAAAGAAAGGAATTTTATTTGCAACAGTTTATAGATTATGGGACCAATACTTCTGATTGTTATTCTGCATGCAATGTTGTCCTTGCAGCAAATGTTAGCAGAGAAATTGTTTGCCTGCAGCTCCTCATTTTCCATCAGTTAATTTAATTTAAATGGATGTGAGAATAGCAACTATAGGCTTCTAAAATACCAACTAGTGCTCCCCATGAGAGCTGTTTCATGCCAGATGTGCCCAATTAAGGAATTAATTCATATATATTGATTTCTAAAACTTTAGAAAATGTTGATAGAAGTGCATAATCTGTACAGACCTAAATTAGGATTAAAGGAACATGCTCAGTATTTGACATGACTATAATTGCCTACAAAATATTTGTAGATTCCTTAGAGCAAATCTCCTCTTTTCCAATGACAGAGCAGACTTGATGGGCTGAATGGCCTAATTATGCTCTTATGCATCCTGGTCTTATGGACAGCTTGAATTAATTGCCCTTTTTAGAGGGAGCTCTGCCTCTGAAAAGAAGCAGGGAGGTTTAATTGTGAATCAGATTGAACAATTCCCTCTAGAAGAATGAAGCATGAAATAATAAATGGTATTTAAAGTTGTTTGTACAGAGGCTAAAAGAGACATCTGTGTAAGGCTAAAGAAGGAAATTAAATAAAAACAATTATTAAAACTTTTATTGTCTTCTTCTGGAGAATAAGATCCCAAATATAAAATTAAATTTTCAGCGTGAGAGAGATGGTTCAACACTAATTATCATTTTCAGTATTGTTACTTGGAGAGGATGTCCTCTCGAAGGGGAGCCTCCAAATAGAAAGACATCCCTTTAGAGCACAGATGAAAAGGAATTTCTTTAGCTAGGTGGTGATAAATCTGTGAAATTCTTGGCCACAGATGGCTGTGGAGGCCAAATCATTGGGTGAAGTGGATAGGTTCTTGATTAGTAAAGGTTATGGGGAGAAGGCAGAAGAATGGTATTGCGAAGGATAATAAATCAGCCATGATGGAATAGTGAAGCAAACTCGATGGGCTGAATGGCCTAATTCTGCTCCTACAGTACTCAGCAAAAGTCTAAGGCACACGTATTTGTCAACGTGGAGTGGAGAGCAAGTCTGTAAATCTGGAGGGAGAAAAGGATGTTGGGAATGGCAAGGGTGGAGCACCAAGGAAGGGTATGGGACAGGTAGCAGAGAAGGAGTGCTAGAGTGGAGTGCAGACATACCCAGATCTGAGACACCAGACAGGGTCATTTGATGCTAAACAATTTGTTAACTGATCATTACAGAATGTTTCTCTGGTGTTTCCCACTCCCTCCTCTCTCCCTTTCTCTTCTCCCTGCCCTCTTCCCACTCTCAATCCTCAATAGAGACCCATATTGGAATCAGGTTTATCATCACTCATATATGTCATGAAATTTGCTTTCCTTTTTTTGCGGCAGCAGTACAGTGCAAAATATAAAATTACGATAGCACTGTGCAATGTCCTAGCTATATATATGTACTAAGACTTTTGCACAGTACTGTATATCTTTTGGTCTTCTGAGTGAATAAAGTCAGTTTTACATTAGTCTTCAGAGAAATAACAGAAGGTAATTAATATGTGCACAACTCTGCAGCTTGCAGAAGAGCAACAATTTCAGGATGTCTCTAGTTGCTCTTTGCTTTACTAAGTAACAACCCCATGGCAGCAAGATGGAGTGATTTGTTGTGTCGTCAGTACTGGAATAAATCTCGGCTCAGTCTGCGTTAGAGTGGCAGTGCTGCTCCCTTGCCTTCTTAGCAGAGAGTGCAAGGTAGGAAATTATGGACACATAACTCAAGCTTTCTTATTCCATTTATGCAAGGTCATTGACTGTGCACCCATGACCTTCAGTGATATGCCTCTTGCAAGCAATAACACCCTAGTGGGGGTGCAGAATTGCACCATGGTAAAGGGCATCATTGTAGCATAGCGTTCAGTGCGACGCTACTACAGCTTGGTGCATCAGAGTTCGGAGTTTAATTCGGCCTCTTCTGTAAGCAAGTTTGTAAGTTCCTTCTGGTGGGTGCATGGGTCTCCTCCAGGTGCTCCAGTTTCCCCCCTCAGTCCAAAGACATACCAGTTAATCGGTTAAATAGTCATTGTAAATTGTCCTGTGACTCAGCTAGGATTAAAATTGGTGGGTTGCGGGGCAGCACAGCTCAGTGTGCCAGAAGGGCCTGTTCCACACTGTATCTCTAAATAAATAACTAAAATGCATAATCACAATAGTTCATTCTTCCAAAAAGAACCCCCTCTACAATGCCCTGCAGAAATTAGAATGCATCCCGAACTTTAACTAAATGCGTGAGTTTTAATTAAGCTTTGCATGAAGAAGGTCTTCTTTTTCCCTACTCTAGATTGTCAGTCCTTGTTTTAATATCTTGCTTTATTTGAAAAGTTATGATTTGGGTTTCCTTTACTTACAGAATTCAATAAACTGTAGTTTGACTTCCCTCAGCCGCATCTTTTTGATCATTCTCTATTAGCATGCTGTCCTCTGCTGACCCAGCATTGTAATTTAGTGCTGTTCGTTGCTGCTTCACAACCACTTGACACTTTAAGTGCCAAATTTATCGGCACCCCGTATCCCTTTCTGCTTCACCTTTAATTATTGCTCAGCAAACGTGTTATACTCATGACCTTACAATGTGAAGCACCTTGCATTTTCCACAGTTTATTTTATATGTTCCTGTTCTGTCCATTGATGTATATCCCTTCATCCTTTGATTGGTGGACAGGAACTTTCTACAACAGGTAGTTAGAACTGCCCAACACATCGGCACCAGTCTACCCACCATCAAGGACGTATTTACAGAAAGGTTCTGGAAAAGGGACACTAACGTCACAAATGCAACCCCACCCTGCTCATGGACTGTTTGTCCCACTCCTATCAGGGAAGAGACTACACAGCATGCCACGACCGTAGACTCAAAAACAGTTATTTCCACCAAGCTGTCAGGTTGATCAACACCTCCACCCATTAACCCACCCCATCACCCCCCAGCACCACTACTTCATATTTCCTGTCAGCCACCTTATGTGCAGACACTCCCATACCTACAGTTACTTTATATACAGACAAACAGATATTCTTACGTATTTATATTTATTGTGTTTTTATTGTGCATATTGTGTTTATTTTTTATGCTGCATTGGATTCGGAGTATCAATCATTTCATTCTCCTTTTCACATGCTTACAATAAACAATCTTGAATCCTGAACCATAATTCCTTGGCAGTTGCATCTCCATCTCTTTCCATTTTTGCCCTAATTTATATTACTTCCAATTTGTCATGTTGGAATCTATTCCCGGTGAGAGAAGCATTTTTGACTTTCAATGTTGCTAGATCTTCCCCAGCAATGTATTTCCATATTTGCCCTTGCAGTCCCCTTTTGAATTTTGAAATCTTATTTGTCAGGAGAATTCTTTCTTTGATTGGGAATTTATGCCCTTTTTCTGTAACCCAATGGATTTGATTAAGATTCAATCAGTTCTTTCTCGTGGGAATTCATTTCCTCGCTCAAACTCGGAGCTCTCATTGATGGCGTGCTTAAAAACAGTTTGTATTCAGTGCAGGTTTAGCTGTGTGCAACTCAGAAGAAGACAATTTTTTATTGAAAGGTCAGGCAGGTCATTTCTGCCTTATTGGGTTGTTTAATGTTCCGCTGGATAGTTTTCATTAGCATCAGCGGTAAATTAGCATGCAAAAGAAGCAAAAATTGGCATTTTAATGGTTGGCTGGTATCTGCTCAAAATCACTCTGCATTTACTATTGAGATATGGTTTGAACAGCTGCAGATAGGATGATCCTCTGCAGATACATTTAGCACGTTATAGTACCATAAATACTGGAAAGCCGCATGAGCCCAAGTTGTGTTTGCTGGATTCCATCCCAGTCAGAACTCGAGTTTCCTCCGGCACATTTTTTTTATTTCTGCTTCCCTTCATTTTCAACCTGATAATGTTTAGGGCAAATGAATAATTTGTTAAAATATTGCATTAAATGAGTTCTAACTTGCAGTTAGGGATTGTTTAGAGAACATAATTTTGTTTCATTCATTCAGTAATTTCAGGTCACCTTAATTGTCATAAAATGTACTTAATTTTGCTGGTGACATTCAGTATTGCTGGTCAGGTTGCCGATTTTGCTTTCTTGTCTTTAGACTGGCAGGAGCTAAAGAAATGACAACAGACAGAGTTTCCACTGAAGTTACATTTCACTCTTGTAACTATAAAATCATTATTATGTGCACCATGCCATGTAACAATATGCTTTCACCCGAACCTCTTCAGGAAGAATTTGTATGTGTCCGGGTCAAGGAAGTGGGCAGGATAAAAAATCATTACGGACACTACCTACCCTGCAAATTGCCTTCTCCAAAAGCTCCCTTCTGGAAATCACTATAGGGCTACTGAAACAAAAATCTCACACCATTTCTTCCCTCAGGCAGTTAATCTGATCAGCCATTCTAGTTAGCTCATCCCCCATTACCCCAATCACTGTAGGCACCTTAAGCCACTTTTTACAATGCTGTTTACATTGTCAATACATGCTGGCATTTATGAACATTTTATTCCATATCTGTACATTAATCTCTAAGTTTGTATTTTATATAATTATTTATTCCTTATCATTGTTTCATATTGTTTCTCATTGCATCTCACAGCAATCTACCACATTAAATTCCTAATATAGTTCCAGGTATATGGTGAGTAAAGTTCGATCTTTGGTTTTCTTGTTAAGGTACATTAGATCTTAATGGTACTTTGTGGTCCAAAGGTTCTTTGGAAGCCAAGAATGAGGCATAAAACTAGCTGTTTAGGGCCATTTTACGAAGTGTCACAAGAACAAAGAATGAACAAAGGAAGACAAAGAAATCATGGTCATCTCATACTCTAACCAGAGACAGCAACATCCCAGTGACAACAATTCACCTATAAAATAGCCAGATCTGGGTGGTGTGACACTGGTAACAGAAAAACTAGGAAGTTTGTAGAAAAATACTGAATTAATACTATGATTAATTGAAAATTGAGATGTATATCTATGTGGTTATGTAAATATACAAGTAAACAAAGGAACGTTAAACTATAAAGAAAGTACAAAAATAACAATTCTGCAGCAGAATCCAATAAGCAGAAGTAATTCCATTTGATCTGTGTAAACATCTGCAAAGATGGACCCACATTTTATCTTGTTAATAAATAAAATACATAGTTCCATCTAAACATTGTCCAAGTAGGACATTGTGCTAAAAATCTGCTTCAACAAAGAACTGTAAAAAAAAATCAATTCTTGGGTATTTTTTAATAATCCTTTAGAGTGGATGTTATCACGTTTTGTTTCCAATAAGTATTTCTTCTTCTCATAACGTTGAACTTTGCTTGTGTTAAAGTCAGATTGTGTAACCGAACATCGGCAGGTAGTTTCCTCTGAGTTCAGCCCAAACCCAGTCAGGTGAGCAAGACCAGTTAAAGAACAGCACAATACAAAACTCTTTCCAAAGTTCATTAAAGTCTGACCAAATGAGACAAATAAAATATTACTAGAAGTTGCACAACTGATAACGTGACATCAAGTTACAGAAGCAACAAAACAAACTATGACAAATGATCATAAGCACAAGAGATTCTGCAGATGCTGGAAATTCAGAGAAATACACACAAAATGCAGGAGGAACTCAGCAAGCCAGGCAGTATCTATAAGGGGAACAAACAGTTGATTTTTCAGCGCATAGCATCAGCTGCTTATTCCCTTGCACAGATGATGTCTGATTTGCTGAGTTCCTCTAGCATTTTGTGTGACGACAAATTATCAGCCTCTGTTATGATCCCTACATGTTAATAATGTACCTAACAGTTCTGTTTGCAAGCTATCTTCTAATCTATATGTTACTCAATCTTTAATTCAAGACGATTTTAGATATAATTCAGAATGTGGTACAGTTCATTATCACTACAGCTCCTGGCAAATTGCTCCTTCAGATCTGAGCTCTGCTGACTATCCAGGCCAAATGTCACACCCGAGGCAACTTGATTGGACCAAATTGAAAGGGATCTGCCCTAAACTTTGACTCCACAAGTGCTGCCTGGCCTGCTGATTTCCTCCAGCATATTGTGCGTGTTACTCTAGATTTCCAGTATCTGCCAAGTCTCTTGTGTTTATGATCAAGCAATCTACCTTTCAGGTTTCCCATTTCAGAATCAGAATCAGGTTTATTACCACCAGCATGTATCGTGAAATTTGTTAACTTAGCATAACTTTCATCTAACCTGCTTGTAAGAAGATTGAAAATTACCTGATATAGGAATGTTTGATGTCTTTTCTTTGGCAAAATAAAGATTCCTCGATAGAGATAAATATTTGAATTTATTTGCATTCCTGTCAATTTTTCCCGACAGTTACATTAACATTCGTCTTTTGAGGGCAAACCCACACTCACTCGCACCATCTTGTAGCTTATGACATTATCAGATATCAGGAGTCCAGGAGAAAACTTTGGATTTATGTAAGCAAATACTTCCAAGATTTCCTTTCCAGCTGAAAACCCAATTAGAAAGTACTCACACCGGATTCTCATAGGAACTTGGGATGGGAATTCCAGTCAACTTCTAGTCAATTTTAATTCACTACCAGCTGTGCATTCTTGCTGATGCTGTGACACCTGGCTTTATTTAAATATATTACATACATTTGGGTTCCTTAAGTTGTAATGGCTGGTGGAGGTAGTGGGGATAAGCTCTTAAATGCTCTTAAATGCTGCCAAGGGTGTGCATCCCAGATTGCCTCTGACAACCAAGTCCAGCTCCTGACCTTCACGTGTGGCTTGGTTACGAAGCCCAGCAGGACGATTTCTACTGACAGGAGAAGGGGCCTTAAAACCAGTTACTTCGGACAGATGGGGCTTGTCAGCTGTGGTGGGAAGATGATACAGAAGCTGAAGGCACACACTCAGCAATTCAAGAACAGCTTCTTTCTCTCTGTCATCCGATTCCTAAATGGATATTGAACCCATGAATACTACCTCACTACTTTCTGATTTTTTGCACTACTTAACTATTTAATAGACATATATATATACTTAAAGTAGCCGTTTCTTTCCCTGTATTTATTTATCATGTCTTTCAATGTACTGCCGCCACAGATTTCACAATATATGTCGGTGATGTGAGACCTGATTCTAATTCATCTAGAAGAAGGGAAACACTGATCTCAAATCTCCGCTGCCTTGCAGCTATACTCATCCATGGGGAAGGCTTTGGAAGTAAACCCTGAGGAAAAATCCAGAGCTGGAGTCCCTAAGGCAGTCCTAAAATGAGTTCAATGCTGACCAGCAACTCCTGCAACACCGCTAGTGCCAAACTGTATCCGTCGCTGCTGTTCCGTATTTATCAACTGTATGGAGAGGAGGAGCTTGTTGCATATATGTATATACTGTATAGAGGTGTGTGTGTGCGTGTGTGTGTATATATATATATAGAGTCAATGTTTTGGGCCAAGAACTTTCAAGAAGACTCTTCATCAAAATATCCTATTTTCATTACACTGTGCCTTTACAACAAAGAAATAGTTACCATTATAGAACCATAGAACATTACAGCACAGAAACAGGCCTTTTGGCTCTTCTTGGCTGTGCCCAACTATTTTTCTGCCTAGTCCCACTGACCTGCACCTGGACCATATCCCTCCATACACCTCTCATCCATGTACCTGTCCAAGTTTTTCTTAAATGTTAAAAGAGAGCCTGTATTTACCACTTCAGCTGGCAGCTCATTCCACACTCCCGCCACTCTCTGTGTGAAGAAGCCCTCCCTCCCAATGTTCTCTTTAAACTTTTCCCCCTTCACCCTTAACCCATGTCATCTGGTATTTTCTCCCCTGGCCTCAGTGGAAAAAGCCTGCTTGCATTCACTCTATCTACACCCATCATAATTTTATATACCTCTATCAAATCTCCCCTCATTCTTCTACACTCCAGGGAATAAATTCCTAACCTATTCAACCTTTCTCTGTAACTCAGTAAAACTGTATTATATCACACAAGTATCACCTACGGTGGAATATTTTAAAAAGCAATATGATGTTTCTGACACACCAAGGCATCAGCTTATTGTACTATCCTGTATAGTCATGTAATCCTGCAATAATGTGGTAACACTTTCAGTAGATGCTGAAGTGTTTCACAGTCAACAAAGTGTTTTAAGCTGTAGTCACTGTTACACACACAAAATGCTGGAGGAACTCAGCAGGCCAGACAGCATCTACAGAGAGGAGTAGAGCTGACGTTTCAGGCCAAGACCCTTCAGCAGGACTGGAGAAAAACAGATCATGAGTCAGAGTTCGAAGGGTGAAGAGGAAACAACACAGTGTGACAGGTGAAACTAAGAGGGGGGAGGGATGAAGTAAAGAGCTGGGAAGTTGATTGGTGAAAGAGATACAGGGCTGGAGAAGGGGGAGTCTAATTGGAGAAGATAGAAGGCCATGGAAGAAAGAAAGGGGGAGGAGCACAAGAGGGAGGCAATGGACAGGCAAGGAGATAAAGTGAGAGTGGGAAAAGGGGATGGGAAATGGGGGGGGGGGGGGTGGCATTACCGGAAGTTCAAGAAATCGATGTTCGCGCCATCCGGTTGGAGGCTACCCTGACAAATACAAGATGTTGCACCTCCAACCTTCTAACTCTGACTCCCCGTCTTTTCTCTCTCCAGTTCTGCTGAAGGATCTCGGCCCAAATCATCGACTGTACTCTTTTCCATAGATGCTGCCTGACCTGCTGAGTTCCTCCAGCATTTTGTGTGTGTTGCTTTGGATTTCCAGCATCTGCAGATTTTCTCCTGTTTGTAGTCACTGTTGAACAAGCGTGGCCATCAATGTAAGCATAGCAAATCTGCATAAACAACAAATGGTTAGTAACTAGTTAATCTGTTTTTGATGATGCTGGTTGAGGATTAAAATGTTGGCCAGAGAACTTGCAGGCTCACATGTTCTTCCTCAAACAGTGGCCAGGAATTTTTGTTCATTTATTTCGGAGAACAGATGGGATAGTTTAATGTCTCATCTGTAAGTCATCTATTTGTCGAGCATTCCTCATCGATGTAAATCTAATTAAGGTGAAGCTTCTGAGGCTCTCTGTCCCAGCTGCAGAGCCTTATTCGACAAGATTCATGGAGCTCTTGATTGTGAATTCATTACGTCAAGAAAGCATAACATTCTGAACATTTAAGGATTCCTTGATTAGTGATTTTTAGTTTTAAGATGCACCTTAAGCTAGCAGAGCAGCCAAATAAATAAATTTTATAATTCAGTCAACTGAATTATCATTCAGTTTTCACCATACTGCAAGAAAGTTAAACAATCATTTTTGAGGACTTTAAACTGACATAAATTTTAGAAATCATTGTTGAAAAATATACTTCAGTGTAAGTCTGTTTTAAAAAATCTTTCCCCGGTTCTGATTTTAAATTAATGCAGCTGAAGAGTGGGTATTTTACTTCTCCTCAGCCATTTGACTGCTGCTTTCATCAATCCAACAGTAACCATTTTGTGACTTTGCCTCATCAAGGATGCTAATGGTGAAGTTGCGGATCGAGTCCCAGTGGGTCGAATCAGAAGTCAAGGCCTGTTGGCCAGAGCCCTCGGTTTGTGAATCTCTGCAAGTCCACTGGGGTAGTCAAAGGTCCGATTGTCTGCACGTCTGAGTCTGAAGACTAGAGAAGATAACCTGTTTCAGGGTCAGGGTACTGTGTATGTGCGTGGGAGGGAGGGAGGTAAGAGGCTTGTTTTGCTGTTGTTGTTTTGATGCTTTAGCATTGGTGCAGAATTAGGCCATCCGGCCCATTGAGTCTGCTCTGCAATTCCATCATGGCTGATTTATTATCCCTCTCATCCCCATCCTCTTGCACTCTCCCCATTACCTTTAAAACAAGAACTAATCAAGTTACTAATCAAGAACCTATCATCCTCCACTTTAAATATATATTGAGGATTTAGCCTTCACAGCTGTCCATGGCAATGAATTCTACAGATTCACCACCATCGTTGTGTTCTGTGCGGTTCTACCAGGTGTTGTGGGCAGTTCCAAAACTGTATGGCGCCCCTTGGCAGTGTTGGTTGTTAATCCAAATTCTGCATTCCACTGCATGTTTTGATGTAAACCTGACAAAAAAAACTTGAATATTAAATCTTTAATCTCAGTCAGAATTTTTTTTATTCTTTAGGTTCTTCCCTCCATTGTCTTCTTGGAATTTCTGCTATTTTAGAAGACACGCTAAATATTGAAAGCTTCTGGAATTTATTTTTTTATATATTAGTAGGAAAGAGGGAATATTGAGACAGAAAGTGGGTCTGGGTGGGGCAAATCTTAAGAATCAAGGGCCTGCAATGAGGTACAAAGTGGGTTGAAGGAAATAGCTGTGCAAAGGTATGTTTTTTTATGTCTAGCTGTACAGATAAGAATAGAGTCTTTGTGGATATTGTATTTGTACCTATTAGATGTTTGTCTTAAATCCATACAGCAAAATAATTCCAGGCTGCTTACCAGGATCTCTGGTCTTGGGTCTTTTTGCTAATTCCTGGATTGACCAATTGTGACATTAGCAATCATATAAATAAGGAACGTTTCTTAGTCTGTTGTGCAATAAAATGATAGCAATAAATAAATCCACAATAATTTACACATTATGTATCTACAAAAATCAAAAATTCTAATTTAAAATATTTGGCTAACCAATGGGACTAAAGCCTGATAAGATCTGTGAATCTGATGGCCTGCATCTTCGGTCTTCAAGGAAGCTCTTTCAAGGGTGATTTTCTGATGTTCCATAGTCCTGCATGTGATCGAGAGAAACCCGGCGAGTGAAAAAATCGCAAATGAAATGAGTCCCTTCAAGAAATGAGGGGGACAGAAAAGCAAAAGAGTATCCGACGCTGGGAAAATGCTGGAATTCATTATGAGAAAGTAGTGACAGAGCAACACACACAAACTGCTGGAGGGACTGAGCAGGTCAAGCAGCATCTATGGAAATAAATAAACAGTCGACGTTTTGGGCCTTGACCTTTCTTCAGGACTGAGAAGGGAGAGGACGCCAAAGTAAAAAGTTGGGGAAGGGGAAGGAGGCTAGCTGGAAGGTGATAAGTGAAACCAGGTGAGTAAGGTAAAGGGCCACAGGAGAAAGGGAAGGAAGAAGGGACCCAGTGGGAAGTCATAGGCAGGTGAGAAGAGGCAAAAAGTCAGAGTAGGGAATAGAAGAAGAGGGGAAGGGAGGAGGAGGGTATTTTTTTTACCAGAAGGAGAAATCAATATTCATGCCATCAGGTTGGAGGCTACCCAGATGGAATATAGTCAAGCAGCATCTATGGAAATAAATTGCTCCTCTATCCTGATGGTGATCGCACCTTGGCAGAAGAGGAGCCCATGGACTGGCATGTCAGAATGCGAATGGGAATCAGAGTCGAAAGTAGCAACAGAGCATTTAGGAAATCGTGATGTAATAGAGGCACAATGCAGTATTTTTGTAGATACTGTATATAAAATGTAAATATATTTTAGTACATCTACATAGAAAACACTGTTCAATAGGGCTCCTTGCTGTCTTTGTGTTCAACTGAGAGGTTGGTGATGAAACATATCAACTCCTGCCTGAGAAGTGACTTAAATCCACTCTAACTTACCTACCGGAACAACAGGCCCACAGCAGATGACATTTCACTGGTTCTTCACTAAACACTGAAGCATCTGGACAGCAAAGATACACACATCAAGATGTTCTTCATTGACTACAGCTCAGCATTCAATACCTTCTTCTTCTTCTTGCTTTACGATGGTTGGCACTCAACTTAATGGTGCATTAACGCCACCTTCTGCTCCAGGGTATGGATCAGACAAAAGACTTACATTCTAAGTCCCTTCACCCATTCTCTCTCTCTCTCTCTCTCTCTCTCACACACACACACACACACACACACACACACTCTAATCTACACTTTATCCTTCCTTCTTTGGCCATTCTAATACCCTATTCCTGCCTATCCATCATATCCTATAAAAAAAACCCCTGTATCCCTTCACATTCAATACCATTATCCTCTCAAAACAAATCAAAAATCTTCAAGACCTTGGCCTCTACACCTCCTTGTGCAATTGGATCCTTGATTTCCTCACTTGCAGACCCCAGTCAGTTCAGATTGGCAAAAACATCTCCTCCACAATCTCCACCAGCACAGGAGCTGTGTGCTTAGCCTCTACCGTACTCACTTTACACTCAAGTTTGCTGATGACTCCACCGTTGTAGGCCAAATCAAATCAACATATGGAAGAGAGATTGAAATTCTGGCTGAGAGGTGCCATAACAACAATCTCTTACTCAGTGTCAGCAAGACCAAGGAGCTGATTATTGACTTCAGGTGGAGGAAACCAGAGCTCTGAACCAGTCCTCATCAGCAGATCTGAGGTGGTGAGGGTCAGCAACTTTAAATTCCGCAGTGTTATCATTTCAGAGGACATGTCCTGGACCCAGTACATTAGTGCAATTATGAAGAAAGCACAGCAGCACTTCTAATTCCTTAGGAGTTGCAAAAAGTATTGGATACAGCCCAGTCCATTCCGGGTAAAGCCCTCCCCACCATTGAGCACATTTACATGGAGCGTTGTTGCAAGAAAGCAGCGTCCATCATCAGGGACCCCCACCACCAAGGTCATGCTCTCTTCTTGCTGTTGCCTTCAGAAAGAAGGTACAGGAGTCTCAGGACTCACACCACCAGGTTCAGGAACAATTATTACCCATCAACCATCAGGCTCTTAAACCAGAGGGGAGATAACTTCACTCAACTTCACTTGTCTTAAAATGAACTGTTCCCATAACCTATGGACTCACTTTCAAGGACTCTTCATCTTATATTCTTGTTATTTATTTATTATTATTATTCCTTTTTTCTTTTTGCACAGTTTGTTGCCTTTTGAACACAGGTTGAATGCCCAAGTCAGTGGTGTCATCCATTGATTCTATTATGGTTATTATTCTATTATGCATTTATTGAGTATGCCCACAAGGCAATAATTTTCAGTGTTGTATATGTTGTATATGTACTTTGATAATAAATACATTTTGAACTTTGATCTTTGAATATTTGTATTTCTGACACGAATTAAGTAAGTCCAGCACACCACATATTTTTGTCTAACTGGAACACTGAGTTAGTGACGGTAGCTCTGTGAATGTTCCCCTACACAAAGCACACTAGGTCTGCTACTGCATCTTTAAAATAGCTTTACTTCGTCAAGACACTCTATATTAAAAGTACTTACTAGCGATTGACCTCTCTTTCTTCTGCTGGCTTGGAGCAGAGCTTCCAGTTGATTGAGCTATCTTCAATCCCTTTATTGTCCAACTGGTTATACTGAGATGCGAAAGTTTAGAATTTGTTCTTGCTTCTCACACTTTAGCAGGTAACTAATAAGTCTCTACCAAGCACAGCTGATACTGTCACTAAAATATATGTTCATAATTTCTGTAATGCCACTTTAAGAGCAATGAATGAAGAGGCTGGTAATTATAAACACGAAAGATTCTGCAGATACTGAAAATCCAGAGACAGACAGACAGACACACACACACACACACACACACACACAGACACACACACACACACACACACACACACACACACACACACACACACACACACACACACACACACACACACACAGAGCTAAGCAGGTCAGGCATCATCTATCGAGAGGAATAAAGAGTCGATATTGAATTAGGTATTCTTATATTACACTTATGAATATGGAGATTACTTCCCAACAATGCACCAATCAAAATGCAATTAGCCATAAGTGGAAATTAGCAGCAGGGGATGTTCGTAACAATGTTATTTCAGTGTAAAGCCATATTGCTATACACTGTACGTAGCTCCTTGACCATTTTGGAGTGGCCACTCTGAAAGTGGCTTTCTTTGAGGTGGAGATCCCAAGGCTTTAGTGAGAAGGCTGCACAGTGTAAGGTAAGGTAAAGTAATAGAAACATAGGAACATAGAAAATCTACAGCACAATACAGGCCCTTCAGCCCACAAAGCTGTGCCTAACATGTACTTACTTTAGAAATTGCTAGGGTTGCCCATAGCCCTCTGTTTTCCTAACCTCCGTTTACCTACCAGGAGTCTCTTAAAAGACCCTATTGTATCCGCCTCCACCACCATTGCTGGCAGCCCATTCCATGCACACCACTCTCTGCATAAAAATTTACCCCGGCATCCCCTCTGTACCTACTTCCAAGTACGTTAAAACTGTGCCCTCTCATGTTAGCCATTTCAGCCCTGGGAAAAAGCCTCTGACAATCCACACGATCAATGGCTCTCATCATTTTATACACCTCTATCTGGTCACCTCTCATCCTCTGCTGCTTGAAGGAGAAAAGGCTGAGTTCACTCAGCCTATTCTCATAAGGCATGCTCCCCAATCCAGGCAACATCCTTGTAAATCTCCTCCACACCCTTTCTATAGTTTCCACATCCTTCATGTAGTGAGGTGACCAGAACCGAGCACAGGACTCCAAGTGGGGTCTGACCAGGGTCCTATACAGCTGTAACATTACCTCTTGGCTCTTAAACTCAATTCCACGGTTGATGAAGGCCAAAGCACTGTATGTCTTCTTAATCACAGAGTTGATTTGAGCAGCAGCTTTGAGTGTCCTATGGACTCAGACCCCAAGATCCCTCTGATCCTCCACACTGCCAAGAGTCTTACCATTAATACTATATTCTGCCATCATATTTGACCTACCAAAATGAACCACTTCACACTTAGCTGGATTGAACTCCATCTGCTACTGCTCAGCCCAGTTTTGCATCCTATCGATGTCCCGCTGTAACCTCTGACAGCCCTCCACACCATCCACAACACTTCCAACCTTTGTGTCATCAGCAAATTTACTAACCCATCCCTCTACTTTCTCATCCAGGTCATTTATAAAGATCACGAAGAGAAGGGGTCCCAGAACAGGTTCCTGAGGCACACCACTGGTCACCGATCTCCATGCAGAACATGACCCATTTACACCACTCTTTGCCTTCTCTGGGCAAGCCAGTTCTGGATCCACAAAGCAAGGTCCCCTTGGATCCCATGCCTCCTTACTTTCTCAATAAGTCTTGCATGAGGTACCTTATCAAATGCCTTGCTAAAATCCATACAGACTACATCTACTGCTCTACCTTCATTAATGTGTTTAGTCATATCCTCAAAAAATTCAGTCAGGCTTGTACGGCATGACCTGCCTTTGACAAGGCCATGCTGACCATTCCTAATCATATTATGCTTCTCCAAATGTTCATCATTCCTGCCTCTCAGGATCTTCTCCATCAACTTACCAACCACTGAAGTAAGACTCACTGGTCTATAACTTCCTGGGCTATCTCTACTCCCTTTCTTGAATAACAGAACAATATCTGCAACACTCCAATCCTCCAGAACCTCTCCCATCCCCATTGATGTTGCAAAGATTATTGCCAGTGTCCCAGCAATCTCCTCCCTCACCTCCCACAGTAGCCTGGAGTGCATCTTGTCCAGTCCTGGAGACTTATCCAACTTGATGCTTTCCAAAAGCTCCAGCACATCCTCTTTCTTAATATGCTCAAGCTTTTCAATCCATTGTAAATCATCTCTACAATCACCAGGAACCTTTTTCCACAGTGAATACTGAAGCAAAGTGTTCATTAAGAACCTCTGCTATCTCATCCGGTTCCATACACACTTTTCCATTGTCACACTTGATTGGTCCTGTTTTCTCAGATCTTATCCTCTTGCTTTTCACATACTTGTAGAATGCCTTGGGGTTTTCCTTAATCCTGTCCACCAAGGCCTTCTAATGGCCCCTTCTGACTCTCCTAATTTCATTCTTAAGCTCCTTCTTGCTAGCCTTATAATCTTCTTGATCTTTATATTACCTAGTTTTTCTGAACCTTTCACAAGCTTTTCTTTTCTTCTTGATTAGATTTTCAACAGCCTTTGTACACCATGGTTCCTGTACCATAACATAACTTCCCTGTCTCATTGGAGTGTACCTATGCAGAACGCCATGTAAGTATCCCCTGAATATTTGCCACGTTTCTGCTGAACATTTCCCTGAGAACATCTGTTCCAATATATGCTTCCAAATTCCTGCCTGATAGCTTCAGATTTCCCCTTACTCCAGTTAAATGCTTATTTAACCTGTCTGTTCCTATCTCTCTCCAGTGCTCTGGTGAAGGAGATAGAATTGTGATCACTATCTCCAAAATGCTCTCCCACTGAGAGACCTGACACCTGACCAGGTTCATTTCCCAGTATCAGATCAAGTACGACCTCTCCTCTTGTAGGCTTATCTACATATTGTGTCAAGAAACCTTCCTGAACACACCTAACAAAGTCCATCCCATCTAAACTCCTTGCTCTAGGGAGATGCCAATCAATATTTGGGAAATTAAAATCTCCCGCCACAACAACCCTGTTATTATTATTACACCTTTCCAGAATCTGTCTCCTTATCTGCTCCTCTGTGTCCCTCTCACTATTGGGTGGTCTATAAAAAACGCCCAGTAGAGTTATTAATGTTCTGGAGTGCAGATGCTACTAGTGTTACAGAAGTAAAAGTAAGCGAGAAATGGGAATTGCATTTTTGATCGGGGAGAACATCAGACAGTACATAGAATATTGGTGAGGAAATATCTAATGAGGCTATCCGGAATAAGTAAGAGATGATCAATTTGATGGGGTTGCATGGTGGGTTGCTAGCTGTCAACTGGAATTAAAGAAGCAGAGATCACAGGTAGTTGTAGGAATACTAGAGTTGCAAGAGTTAGTAACTTTAACTTCCCTAAAAGGAGTCAGGGGATGGTAGTAGAGGGTTGCTTTTCAGTCAGAAGCCTTTGATCAGTAATGTGCCACAGGGATTGTTGATGGGTCTACTGTTGTTCATCTTCTATATTAAAGATTTGGATGAGAACGTAGGTGGCAAGTTTGAAGAAAGGATGCAGAGGAGATTTACAAGGATGTTGCCCGGATTGGGGAGCATGCCTTAGGTTGAGTGGACTCGGCCTTTTCTCCTTGGAGCGATGGAGGATGAGAGGTGACTTGATAGAGGGGTATAAGATGATGAGAGGCATTGGTCATGTGAATAGTCAGAGGCTTTCTCCTAGGGCTGAAATGGCTAGCACAAGAGGGCATAGCTTTAAGGTGCTTAGAAGTAGGTACAGAGATGTCATGGGTAAGTTTTTTATGTAGAGAGTGGTGAGTGCGTGGAATGGGCTGTCGGTGGCGGTGATGTAGGCGGATACGATAGGGTCTTTTAAGAGACTCCTTGATAGGTACATGGAGCTTAGAAAAATAGAGGGCTATGGATAAGCCTAGGTAATTTCTAAGATAAGGACATGTTTGGCACAGCTTTGTAGGGTGAAGGGCCTGTGTAGTGCTGCAGGTTTTCTACGTTTCTATGTTCTAAGATGACACGAAGGTTGGTTGTGTGATGGACACTGAAGGAACTGACGAATATCACAACAGGAATGAGGTCATTGGGAATGTTGATCAAAGAATGGCAGATGGAATTTAACTCAACCATGAGGTGATGCGCTTTATAAGGTTAAACCAAGTCAGGACGTAACAACGACTGGCAGGACCATGGGGATTGTTGTTGAACAGGGAGCCTAGGGGTAAGTAGTGAAAAATACGTACAACATGCTGGCCTTTATCGGACAGTACATTGAGATATTTTAGTTATAGTATCAGCAATGCTTGGTTAAGAAGGGTAGAGAATTCATATTACAACTGGCAAAAGAACAGAGGCACTGGTGAGACACGGTGATGTCTTGTGGGTAGCAAACCAAACTACTAACTGTTCTATGAATTATACTTTTTCTGAACTATGAATACTGCAAATCACAGTCTGTAATTCTCCTTTGGGAGTTGTGCTTTTGAACCGTCTGTACGATCTGCCATTTTTACGGTAACCTGAAGGATTCAGCAAACTGGACTCTCGAGAATGCAGGTCTGCCATGGCAGCCATTGCTGGGCGGACGTGCGGCTTGATTGAAACTTCAGGCTGAATCGAAGTGGCAGGGCCTGGGCCTGAGAGCAGAAAAGGAATCGACGTTTGGCTGATTTAAACACCGAGCCAGATTAAAAAGATCAAGGTGTCGAGGCTGAGAGCAAAGGTCGAACCAGTGTTCAGCTCATTACTCCAAGCGGCTTTGCTCACCTCTGTGCAGGCCAGGCTGCATGGCTGTGACCTGCAGCCACTGGGCTCCTGGACCAGCTGCAGTACTGATCTGGCTCTGTGGCTGTGGATTCAAGTTTGGGAACTTTGTAGTTCGTGTTCTGTACGTTCTTTCTGATTAAGACCGTAAGACATAGAAGTAGAATTGGGCCATTCGGCCCATCGAGTCTGGTCTGCCATTCCATCACGGCTGACTTATTATCCTTCTCAACCCCATTCTCCTGCCTTCTCCTTATAACCTTTGACACCCTTACCTGTCAAGAACCTCTTAACCTCTGCTTTAAAATATACCCAATGACTTGGTCTCCACAGCCATCCATGGCATTGCATTCCATAGATTCACCACCTTCTGGCTAAAGAAATTCCTCCTCATCTCCATCCTAAAGGGATATCCCTCTATTCTGAGGCTGTGCACTCTAGAATAAGATTTACCCACCATAAGAAACATCCTCTCCATATCCACTCTATCTAGGCCTTTCAATGTCCAACAGATTTCAATTAGAACCTCCCCTTCCCCACATTCTTCTAAACTCCAGTAAGTACAGGCCTAGAGTAGTCAAACTCTCCTCATATATCAACCCTTTTCATTCCCAAGATAATTCTCATGAACCTCCTCTAAACTCACCCCAACGCCAGCACATCCTTTCTTAGATAAGCAGCTCAGAACTGCTCCAAAAGCAGTTGACCAATGCCCTATAAAGCCTTGGTAGTATGTCCCAGCTCTCATAGTCTGGTGGTCACACAGTACCAGAGAACAAGCACAAGGGTTTCATTTAGATTATGAGATTATTCAATACAGCCACTGGATAAAATGTGAGAACCCCTTGGCCTAATTAGGGAGAGCCAGCACAGCTTTATGCAGGGCAAGTCACGTTTTACCAACATGATTGAGTTTTTTAACAAGGTGATGGCAGAGACTAATGAGGGTAGGGCAATCGATGTGCTCTACATGGATTTTAGTAAGGAAGTTGACAAATTCCCTCATGGGAGGCTTATCTAGAAGATTAAGATGCTTGGGGTCTGTGGCGAATTGGCTGTTTGGGTTCAGAACTGGATTGCGCATAAAGGACAGAAGGCAGTGGTTGAAGGGATTTTTTCAAGCTAGAGGTTGGTAATTAGTGGTTTTCTGCAAGGATCAGTGCTGGGACCTCTGCTGTTTGTGATGTATATAAACGATCTGAATGAAAATGTAGATGGGAGGTTTAGTAAATTTGAGGTTGATACTAAGATTAGTGAAGTTGTGGATAGTGTAGGAGACCAGCAAAGAATACACCATGATATAAACCAGTTGCAGATATGGGCTGAGAAATGGCAGATGGAGTTTAACCCAGATAAATGTGAGGTGTTGCAGCTCAGTTGGGCAAATGCAAGGAGACAGTACACAAGGTCCTCAAGGACCACAAGGTTGCTGAGCAGAGAGATCTTGGGATTCAAGTTCACAGCTCCTTGAAAGTGGCTACACAGGTTGTTCAAGTTGTTAAGGAGGCTTATGGCGTGCTTGCCTTTATTAGTTGAGGCATTGAGTTCAGAAGTCAAGAGGTTACGTTGCAACTTTATAAAACTCTGGTTAGGCCACATCTCGAGTATTGCATACAGTTCTGGTCACCCCACTATAGGAAGGATTTTGAGGCTTTGGAGAAGGTGCAGAGAGGACTACCAGGATGTTGCTTGGCTTAGAGAGCACGTGCTATCATGAGAAGCTGGATGAACTTGGGTTATTTTTTCTGGAGCGCCAGAAGCTGAGGGGTGATCGGACTGAGGCATAGATAGAGTATATTATAGAGTATCTGTTTTCCAGGGTTGAAATGCCTAATACTAGAGGTATCCACTGAAGGTAAGGGGGGTATGTTCAAGGGGGACATGAGGGGTAAGTTTTTTACTCAGAGAGTCACGGATGTCTAGAATGCACTGCCTGGTCTGGTGGCAGAGGCAAATACATTAGAGGCTTTTAAGAGATGCTTGGATAGGTACATGGATGTGAGGAAGATGGAAGGATATGAACATTGTGTAGGTGGGAGGGATTAATGTTTAATGTTTTTGATTTGCTTTTTAGCTGGTTCAGCCCAACATTGTGGGCTGAATGGCCTGTTCATGAGCTGTACTGTTCTATGTTATCTTGTCCCCATTCTTGACCCACACTATCATTTTGTACTCGACTTGGTTAGACACAGTTGTGAAACAATACACATTTTGATATGAGGCCATAGTTTTATTTTACTGGACCACAGGGAATTCGATGAGTGTAAATATACAGTACATGTAGAGAAAATAAATGCCCTGTGAAGCAATATTCCTGCATGAAAACAATTCATCAACGTCTCATTAAATGTTAATTCAACAGCTACATAAACAAGGAACTGAATGTATGACTGACTTGTCTAAATTACACATCTCTAAATAAATAGCCCAAAATGTATCTGCAACTAATTTCACTCTGTGGAGTAAGTGTAGGGCAATATTTGAAATTAAAGTGCAAATACCATGAGTATAAAATATTCTGTCTAGATTGTTAAAAGGATTGAGACATGCACTGTGACAAACAATCCCCAAAATAGTTAACACTCCTTACTTCAATAAAATGAAAAGGGAAATATTTTTCTTAGTTTGATTCCTTTTGAAGAAATCATTTTGAAGCTAGTTATCTTGACCTGTCAGAAACTTGCAAGTTATTTTTAAACACATGCTCATAAAATTGGCTCTTGCTCCTGTTTATGATATTGTAATGTTTTTTATGCCATGGTGTTTCACCTCTTCTCGTTAACAGCTACATTCCAAGACTATGAGTGTAATGGTTAATGAATGCTTTCCTCAGTGCATCTTGGTAGTCAGTTATATCAATCATCGCAGTTATTTTATTTAATCAAACATGCTTAAGGTACTTGATCCAGAATTTACCATCATTGCATCAGGCCATTCTATAGAAACAATTCAAATTTGCTTTGTTGCCATTTCATGAGCCGAAATGAACATGACATTGATTCCGGCACACCTTCATTCTGGCATATCAGTTATTTTCCGGAGAACTCTCATTACAGCACTAGTGAGTTGTAAATGCTTTATTGTCAAAGGTTTTGCTGTGCATTTTGTTCCTTTTTTTGCTTGAAACCTTTAGTTTTTCTTTAAAGTTACAGCCAATGGTATGAAATGTTTTTTTTTTCAGTACCATTCAATATCATGCATCCAAGAAATTTCACAAATTAAAGTTTTAAAAATTAAAACAATTTTTTTTTGCTTATGTAAGCAATGATATATCTGACTCTGATCTGGGCCCCTATTGTGGAAGGGGAAGGGAGAGGAGAGAGAGTGGGAAGCACCAGAGAGACATTCTGTAATGATCAATAAACCAATCATTTGGAATCAAATGACCCTGCCTGGTGTCTCAGGGCTGGGTGTGTCTGCACCCACACCATCCCTCCCCACCGGCATTCCTTCTCTGCCACCTGTCACACACTACTCCCACGGTGCTCCACCTTGACATTCCCAACATCCTTTGCTCCCACCAGATTTACACATACACCCTCCACATCATGTCAACAACACAGTACAGTAAATAATGTGTTTTTGGTGATGTTGGTCCCCACTGATTAGTGACACTGAAATTCAACAGTCAGTGGTCATCTTATTAAGTAAACTTGTTTATAAATGCAAATACCTAATCAGCCAATCATGTGGCACCAATTCAATACATAAAAGCATGCAGACATGGTCAAGAAGTTCAGTTGATGTTTAGATCAAACGTCAGAATGGGGGAGAAATGTGATCTAAGTGACTTTGTTTGTGGAATGATTGTTGGTGCCAAATGGAGTGATTTGCATATCTCAGGAACTGCTAATCTTCTGGGACTTTCACTTACAAGAGTCTCTCGAGTTTAAAAGAATGGTGCAAAAGACAAACCAAAAAAAAAGAGCGGCAGTTCTGCAGGTGAAAGTATCTTGTTAGTGAGAGAGGTCGGGGTCAGACTGGTTCAAGCTGACAGGAAGCCAACAGTCATTCAACTAACAACACTGTAGAACAGTCGTGTGCAGAAGAGCATCTCTGAACACACAACACGTTGCACTTTGAAGTGGTTGGGCCACACCCACAGCAGCAGAAGACCATGAGCATTTCTCTTATGTACTTAATAAAGTGTTCACTGGGCGTAATTTCAGACTGAACAAAAATTGAGTGTTTTAGTTTAACGTCTCACCTTGTGTGCATTATCTTAACCAGTACACTCCTTCCAACACTGCGATGAAGTGGCTGCTCAGATAGTGTCTTGAGTCTTAGAGTGTAACTTACTCTTTTTAAGAATATCTTGCTGACATCAGGGGGATGATCGGCTGAGCCTGCCTGCTGCTAATATTACTAAGTAAAAGTAACAGTATAATTTAGATGACTTTGGCAGATCTGCAAATTCGAACATTAATTTGAGGTTAACCCTAACCCATCTATCCCATTCTCTCAATAGGCAAGCAGCAGTCAGAAAGAACGTGGTTTGGACTCTATGTTAAAGGCCCAGTGCTAGTAGGTAGGGGATAGAAGGATTGGATGTTTAATACTCAGAGTAACGGCAGGCAAACACTGTACTCTGTCTGGAATCAGGTTCAGAATCAGAATCAGGTTTGGTATCATTGACATATGTCTTGAAATTTGTTGTGAAACAGCTACAATTGTGTGATTTCATTGTGTTACAATTACTGTACAATTTCCTATTTAACAAAGGTGAGTACACTTAAAGATTAACTTTATCACATGCACATCAAAATATACAGTGAAATACGTTGTTTGTGTCAGACCAAATCAGCAAGGATTGTCGCCACGTTTCCGGCATCAGCATGGAATGCCTATATCTCACTAGCCCTTTGGAACCGGAGAGGAAGCCGGAGTACCCAGAGGAAACTGAGGCGGTCACGGGGAGAATTTACAAACTCCTTAAAGGCAGTGGCAGGAATTGAACCCGGATCAGTGATGGCTGGTACTGTAAAGTGACCAGTACACTGCCGCGTTGTTTTAACAGTAACTCAGCGCTGACATTTTGTGAGATTGTGAATCTGCATCACAATATAAATTAATCTGTCTTTCTCTTTAATACTTCTGAACTGGTTCAATAATTTTAAAGTCCCAGGGTTGAAATAATACCAGAGGGCATGCATTTAAGGCGAGGGGGGTAAGCTCGAAGAAAATGTGAGAGAAAAGTTTTTGACAGAGAGTGGTGGATGCCTGTAATGTGCTGCCTGGCGAGGTGGTAGAACTTTTAAGAGATGTTGAGAGAGGCAAATGAATGTATGGGAATGGAAGGATATGGCAGACTGTGTAGGCAGAGGGCACTAGTTTAGTTGGCCATTTGATTACAAATTTAACTGGTTCGGCATAGTCAAAGGGCCTGTTGCTTGTTGTACTGGTCTATGTTCTGTGTTCTAGTCATCATACTAAGAGAATTCTTGTTCTCACCTAATACAAGTAGGTTTACTTTTCTCGTCAGTTTTTTTTCTCTTCAATAATTAGTGCTTCATGCTGTGATACTTCCCTTGGGTGTTTGCATTATTTAACCCACATTCCAGTTCTGCATGCTAGCGTTCAATTTTCTGGAGGATGTTACAGGTGAATTTGATACTGTACAGACCCTAAGTACACACATTGCTTCAATTTAGCATTCACTTAACCACAATTGTGTGATTTTCTGTCTCATTTGCCCACAAGTTCTGAGGTCAATTATTTTAGTTCTGCTAATATACTAATGTTGGCCCACGAGATTATCTCGATTCAAACAGAACACTTCATCTTCTTGTGACAGGCTCATTCTCAAACAAAGCACTGATCACTGGAGAGGCTGGAGGTTTGTTTTAATTTCAGATGCTTTTCTCTGTAAAAATTGTTGTCGTTAAACAAAATCAAATGCACCTCCCCTCCCCCACCTTTTAACTCTGGCTTCTCCTCTTTCTTCCCAGTCCTGCTAAAGGGTCTCGGCCCAAAACGTCGGCTATTTAATCTCTTCCATTGACGCTGCCTGGCCTGCGGAGTTCTTCCACCACTTTGCACCCCAGCATCTGCAGACTTTCTCCTTTTTCTAGACCTCTTAAATAAAAGTATGTTTTAATTATGGGCGCCATGGCAACGTAGCAGTTAGCACGATGCTATTACATCTGGGGGTGCCGGAGTTCAGAGATCAATTTTAACACCGTCCGTGAGAAATTGGAGGCAACTCACACAAAATGCTGGAGGAACTCATTAGGTCAGGCAGGATCCATGGAAATTAATAAACAGTCAACACTTTGGGTCGAGACCCATCTTCAGTTAGAAGTTTGTATATCCTTCCTGTGAGTGTGTGCGTTTCCACCGGGTGATCTGGTTTCCACCCACAGTCCAACGACGTATTGGTTAGTAGGCTAATTGGTCATTGAAAATTGCCTTGTGATTAGACCAGAGTTACTGGGTGGTGAGGCTTGTTGGGCCAGAAGGGCTGTTCTGTGCTATACCTCTGAATAAAGTAAAAATTTTTTAAAATGCTTTGATCAGTCATCCATGGCGTAAGAATAACTATTTGACGATAAAATTGACATTGCCGGAAAAGTAACTGGCTACAGATCATGTGACCACATCATTTAGTATGATCAGTGACACTAAAATTGGAAACCACAGTATGCCCACTTTTCCCTAAAGATAAGGTTGTACATGCAGCATTAACTATCTCATTAAAATACTGACTCCGACACATGATCAATGCCGCTGAAACCTGATGAGAAATTGATGCCTCAATTGATATTCAAAAATGCTTCTGGAATGGCATTTTAATTGGAGTCCCTTGGATCCATCCCAGAATGCCGAGCAGTTACTTGTCAGGCAAGCATCTTGCCTTGAACATCAATAAGCCATTGTCAGTCTGACACTGTACCCTGCTGCCAACAGATTTAACTAGAATTCGCTTTAATAAAGCTGTCCAGCCAGTAGCAGGTTTCTTTTAAAGCACCGAAAGAATGCAGTGGTAGCAGATGGCAGATTATGATTTTAATCACCACGGTAATTACTGGATGCTCTTAGGTAGCAAACAGAGTGGTGCACGATGGGATACGTGTGAAATGGTCCATGACTGTTGATGGCCGATTTTCTTGTTGAATATTTGCGGTGTTAAACTCCATTCAATACCCAAGACTTGATCAGAGGGCAAAATGAATTTGCGCCTCTTCCTCTGCAGCTACGCAGATGGGATTTATGGTAATGTCGCTGAAGGTTCATGCTGCAGCCAAAGTAATATTGATGATTCACAGTATTTGCATCTTGGCTATTAACATTCCATCTGCCAGAGGGTCAAACTGCCTAATGCAGTGTAAGGTCAGGCCAGAAACATGTTAAGGTCTGAATTTCACTAGTTGATTACTTCAATCTTCAGTGTGCAATTAGCAGCATCTGCGACATCGTGGGACTGACGGTGCATTGTATAAAGCTCCTCCCACTTAGTCCTATTTGCATTGATCCCGTTCACCAATGGCTGGATCCTGCCGTTCAGCCTGGCCAATGCCTGGAATGTGAGGAGAAGATAAAAAGGGAGAGTGAATCAGTGAATGAAGCAAAGGCACTATGGTCTCTGAAAACTTTGAGATGCATTTGGAGGAGCATAATTTCAACAAGCCAAGTTCCACATTCTTTACCAACATGGTACTAGTTGAAAACTGAGTCAACCATTAATCAGAATCAGGTTTAATATCACCGGCATATGTTGTGAAATTTGTTAAATCTGTGGCAGCAGTACATTGCAGTACATAATGGAAAATAGAAAAAAACTGAATTGCAGTAAGTATATAAAATAGTTAAATTAAAATAGGTAGTGCAAAAACAGTAATTTAAAAGAAGTAGTGAGGTAGTGTTCATGGTTTCAATGTCCAGTTAGAAATCAAATGGCTGAGGAGAAGAAGCCATAGAACCATAGAATATTACAGCACAGAAACAGGCCTTTTGGCCCTTCTTGGCTGTGCCGAACCATTTTTCTGCCTAGTCCCACTGACCTGCACCTGGACCATATCCCTCCATACACCTCTCATCCATGTACCTGTCCAAGCTTTTCTTAAATGTTAAAAGTGAGCCCACTTTTACAACTTCATCTGGAAGCTCATTCCACACTCCCACCACTCTCTGTGTGAAGAAGCCCCCCCCACCAATATTCCCTTTAATCTTTTCCCCCTTCACCCTTAACCCATGTCTTCTGGTTTTTTTCTCCCCTAGCCCAAGTGGAAGAAACCATCGAAATCGTGGAGTGTGTGGCTTCAATCTCTTCAATTTTCACCTCAGATGGTTGAAGAAGATTGGCATGACTCTCTGAATTCTAAGGACTTTCTACAGGGGCACGATTGAGAGTATCCTGACAGGACGCATCACTGCTCGGTATGGGAACTATAATTCCCTCAGCTGCAGGACTCTGCAGAGAGTGGTGTGGACAGCCCAGCGCATCTGTAGATATGAACTCCCACTATTCAGGACATTTATAGAGACAGGCATGTAAAAAGGGCCTGAACGATCATTGGGGGCACGAGTCACCCCAACCACAAACTGTTCCAGCTGCTACCATCTGGGAAACAGTACCGTAGCATAAAAGCCAGGACCAACAGGCTCTGGGACAGCTTCTTCCACCAGGCCATCAGACTGATTCATTCATGCTGACAGAACTATACTTCTATGCTATATTGACTGTCCTGTTGTACATATTATGTACTACTACTATTTATTACAAATTACTAGAAATTGCACATTGCACGTTTAGATGGAGACGTAACATAAAGAGTTTACCTCATCGTGTATGTGAAGGAAGTAAGAAATAAAGTCAATTCAGTTTAATTCTGTGCCTCCTTCCTGATGGTAACAATGAGAAGTGGCAGTGCTCTGTGGGGTGGGAATCCTTAATGATCGACATCGCCTTTCTGAGGCACTGCTCCTTGAAGGTGTCTTGGATGCTACAGAGGCCTGTATCCATGATGCAGCTTCCTTCAAGGTGGATTAGTAAGCATACCCAGGATGACTAATTTTAAACAAGCTTTAAACTCCACTGTTTAATCTTTCTACTGCAGAAAGATTAAAGATTAGCTTTATTTGTCACTTGCGCATGGAAACATTCAGTGAAGTACATTGCTTTTCTTCAAGGACCAGCACAGAGCAAGGTCTGTGTTGGGGGCAGCCCACAGGTGTCACCGTGCTTCCGGCACCAACAAAGCATGCCCACAACTCACTGACCCTACCTGTATGTCTTTGGCATGTGGGAGGAAAACAGATCGCCCAGCAGAAACCCATGCAGTCACAGGGAGTATGATCAAACTCCTTACAGAAAGCGACGGGAATTGAAGCCCGGTCAGTGATTGGGGAGAAAGAAGATCTTGTAAAGATTTACAGAATTACAAAGGGTACAGATAGATTAAATACATACAGGCTTCTTTGCCCCTCAGGTTGTGTGAGACTGGAACGGGGCGGGGGGGGGGGGGGGGAGTCACAGGCTTGAAGTGAAAGATGAAGTATTTAAGGGGAACAGGAGGAGGAACTTCTTTACTCAGAGCGTGGAACAAGCTGCCAGTGGAAGTGGCACATGGATGATCAATTGTAACATTTGAAAGAAGTTTGGATAGGTACATTAATGAGAGGGGTAGAGGGGTGTGCAGGGCTATGATCTGAGTGCAGGCAGATGGGACTAGGCAGAGGACTAGGTTAGCACAGATTAGATGGGCTGAAGGACCTGATTCTGTGCTGTGCTATGATTTCAACAACCATCAATAAGATTTATTTAGAGCCCAGGATTTTGAGGTTCGGTGGGTGGCATTCTAGCCACAGCATCCAAAGGTTATGAATGCATATCTCACTCAAGAGAAATGACCATAACATTCTAGGCTGAAATCCTCATGCACTGAGTGAATGAGCAACGTCTCCATTCATGGATGTTGCACCCCAGCTGTCTAGATGCGCAAGTCAGGGCAATATGATACGGGGAGCAAGCTGCTTCCCATGAAGCAACCTCTCCCTCTTCATGTACTTGATGAACCCAAAGGAATGGCAGAGACCGATACAGTTTGGTACCAGCAGCGTTGCAGGAGTTTCAATGTACTACTGCCTTAGGGACTCCAGCTCCAGATTTTTTTCCCCTGAGCTTCACTCCCAAGCCAATTTGAGATCAGTGATCACGTACCACTGGAGGGCAAAATCTTTCAGATGAGATCTCAACCATCTTTCTTGCTCAGAAAAAAGGCATCCCAAGATATTATTTAGAATAAAATGGCAGGGGGTAATTCCTGGTGTCCTGCCCAACCTTCAACCCTAGCTGAACCTTTCTAAGACAGATAAGCCCGGAATTTACTGGAGAAGGGTGTGGGTGGGTGTCTGCCCTCGGTAGCATGCTCCTCATCCCTGTAAACTTCTCCTTTTGTTACCTCACGGTCACAGAGTAAAGTGGAGAGACCCCAAGAACTACAAATCACATGTGGGGAGAAAAGTTGGGTTAGAACAGGCACCACCCATGAAGTTTCTCCGAGTCATTCATGCCAGCAGAAGCCAGAATCCTCTTCTGGCAAAGTTGCCAGTGTTTTCTTCAATATGTCTCGATAACTGTGACATTCACAAACATTTAACAACAATTAAAAAGTGATTTAAAATATTAAAAGGTATTTGAAAAAAATTAATTAGAAGCATTTAAAACACTTAAAGACATTAAACAAAATTCGGCGGCAGTGGAAGATGTAAGTTACCCCTCATTTCCCCTTTCCTCCCAGCAGCTCTGCAATCTCAATTTAAATCAATCTTGCAGATCCTGCAGCAGATCTAACCAAGTGCCGGGGAGTTTCAACAGGCTCCTGTTCCGCGAGGAAATCCCACAAGGCACAACGGAAGTTCTTGCCCTGTGGGTCTGGGACTTCTGCAAAGGTGCTGAAGCCAAACAGCAGCCATGTCGAGAAATGCCAAAAGTTCAGTCCAGACCCCAGCAAATTCTGGCCTAGTACACAGCTTACAGTACAATACCGTTTCTGAAAGCTTGTGGCATTTCCTACAGCAGTATTTCCTTCAAAGTACTTAGTTGTTTTTAGAGTACTCTGAGTTCCTAAGATTGTGAAAAATACATTATAATAGCAAATATAACACTTTTGACAAAGGCAGTTATCAGAGATGAAGTTCAATGTACCAGCATTTCTTTTGACCATGTTAGGAAAAGATTATCTGAAGATCAGGACCTTAAAGTTGTTGATGGTTAGTTGGGGAAGGCTGGAGAACGGGGTTGAGAGGATAATAAATCAGACATGATAGAATGACAGAGCAGACTTTATGGGCCAAATAGCCTAATTCTGCTCCTATATCTTATGGTCTACATCCAGTACAGCACTGATTATATGGTACTGTGCAAGTCTTAGGCAAATGTAAATAAATACTGTAAAGTTAAGATGCTTTCAACATAATGAACTGAAAAGCTTCTAAATACTACAATTACCATAAAGAGCAGTAAATTGTAAAAAATCAGATCAATATTTGGAGTGACCACCCTTTGTCTTTAAAATTCCATGCATTCTCTTAGGTAGTTTTATAAGAAAGTCTGCTGGTAGGTTGTTCCAAGCATCTTGGTGATCTTGCCATAGTTCTTCTGCAGACTTTGGCTGTCTCATTTTCCTCTGTCTCTCCAGATAATCCAAGATTGCCCTGATAATGTTGAGATCAGGGCCCTGTGGAGGCCGTACCATCTGAAACCGTATTAAAAAATCTAGCGTGCCAAAGACTTTTACACAGACAACTGTGATTTCTGCCACCCCACCTGCTTTGGGATGTGGACTACCTGCAAGAAGCACATCATGCCACGAGGTACAACCAATAATATCCCTTCGAACTCCTCCAAATCCAGTGAACCAATGTTGGTGTTCTCTCTTGGGCCTAACTCCCTAGCTGTGAATTACACACAACAAAACTCAAGATGCAAAAGCCTGAAAGCACATACCACCAGGCCTAAGGGCAACTGCTGTCCTGCTGTTACCAAACCTTTGTATGATAAGATGGATTCTTGACCTCACAATCTACCTCATTATGATCTTGCCGTTTATTTTTTATCTGCAGCACAACTTCCCTGTAGCTTTTATGCTTTTTTCTGCATGATTACTGTTTTACCCTGTTCTGCCTCAATGCACTGTGTAATGATACGATCTGTATGAATAGTAGGCAAAACATGTTTTCACTGTATCTCGGTACATGTGTCAATAATAAACCGATATTGATGCCGACTAACTTTCTTGGCCAGGCCACAATGCTGAAAAGCTTGACATTAGACTTCCTGACCAAACATTTATTCCCAGACAAGAAAGAACCTGCAGATGCTGTAAATCCAAGCAACACACACAAAATGTTGGAGGAACTCAGCAGGCCAGGCAGCATTCATGGAAAAAAGTACTGTCGACGTTTTGGCCCGAGACCCTTTGCATTTATTCCCAGTTTTGCTCAAACGGAAGTAATTATTGCGGAAACAGAGGAAGAGATTCAGGGAATTGTAGATTCAGATTCATTTATTTATCATGTGTACATCGAACCATAGAGTGAAAGGTGTCTTTTACATTAACAACCATCGCAATGTAAAGATGTGATGGGAGATTCCTACAAGTGTCACCACACACATTCCAGCACCAACATAGCATTCGCACAATGTTCAGCACAGCAACACAAGCATCAACAACAGAAGAAAACATCACCACTGACTCCGGAGAAGCCCTGGCACATGACTAATTAAAGTTAAGCTGTATTAAGGACAGTCTGGAGAAACATGAGTGCCTGCTTCTGGAGCAGACAAAATAAAACTGCACGAGTGATGAAAGAAATTCATCACCTCTGGTAACTGTATGCTGACCCATCCTGCCCTTTCTGTGGTCAAGTCTGAAAGACTCAAAGTGGCCCCATCAGTCACCTTAACACTCATAGAACTGAAGTGGAAGGAAATTATCTCAGTCCCTCGGGGTTACTGGACAATAAAAGCAACTATTTGTTTCCTTTTCCTGGCAAGACCATTATGTCAAGAAACAACTACAGTAATAAAGTTAGAACTCATACTGGTTGCCCTTCATTCAAATGCTGTGAACTTGCTGCTTCCCCCTCTTGCCTGACTAGACCTGCTCTTTCTTCGGAGTGATAAGCCACCGAGGTGAGAACTAAAATGAGGCAGGGGGCCTCATTCGGTCGACCTAGTCAAATCAGGTTTCAGGCTCTTGGTATATTTAAGGTGGAGGTTGATAGGTTCTTGATTAATAAGTGTGTCAAATACTATGGGAAGAAGGTGGGAGAATAGGGTGGAGAGGGAAAATAAATCAGCCTTGTTGGAATTGTGAACAGACTCGATGGGCTGAATGGCCTAATTCTGCTCCTATGTCTTATGGCCTTATTTGCTGCACTCCTCACTTTACCTTAACAGCTGCAGAGTTTTCTTCCAGTGTAAACTCTGCTGTACAACCCTAGTCTCTAGTTACCAATATTGATGTGCATGTTCAGGGGAAAATAAATCTTTCACAGCTTTATTAGAAAATTAGAACCACCTTCGAGGAAAATCTTGAAAGATTATTAAGGAATCAATGCATATGCAGTTAATGCAAAAATATGCAATGAGTTAAGTGATCTGGTATGACCTTGCTGAATGGTAAGAGGCTGGATATTTCAGTACTTTATTTATTCTGGCTCGCTGCGAGCTCCTCTGGGGTTTATGGTGGAAAATCAGGCAAATATATAACCCCCACCACTTTCTCCAATACACATTTCAGTGCCATTTTATTCACTGAAGAACTGAAGCAGGACTTATCAAAACCTGAAACATCCCCAAGCAAGAACGTTCAGTATCACAAGATGTACATTTCACCCAGTCTATTTATGCTCTAAAAGGTGAAACAGTCTTTGTCACACGCACATTGAAATGCAGAAACATAAAGTGAAATATGTCATTTGTGCCAATGACCAACACAGCCCAAAGGTGTGCTGGGGTCAGCCTGTCTGGAAGTGCCACCATGCTTCCAGCGGCAACATAGCCTCCCCACAACTTACTCACACCAGCCAGTACTTCGTTAAATGTGGGAGGGAACCAGGACGCCCAAAAGAAAGCCACACGGTCACAGGGAGAATGTACGAAGTCCTGACAGGAATTGATCCTGATCTTCCGATTGCTGGCAGTATAAAGCATTACGCTAATCACTCTGCTACCAAGCTGCTCTTAAAACAATCATCCAGGGTGGGGGCACCGGGACATCTGCCCCTCCATTTTTTTTATATCCAGTGATTATATCACAAAGGGCTGCACTGGGTGTCCAGGGAGAGGTAGCTTGTATGTCTATTCTGAGGGCACTCACTCACCTTTGGACCTTCTCACCTGTGGCTCCAGGTAGCTGTGAGCATGCGACAGTGGCCACACCCTGGTACACCGCTTCAACAGGTGGGCTAAAGCAGGTGAGGGCAGCTGGCACACCTCATACCCTGGTGAAGTAGGGACGTGCCTGTCCTAGCATGTGAAGTCAGGTCTGGCAGACTGGATGAGTGAGACCTATAGTGAGACCCAGTGACCAGGAAGGTGGTTCTGCAAAGCCTCATGGAGAGCAAAGTACATGACAAGGCACAGAAGACGTCGTGGTCATCCACTGCAACCAAGGAAGACCCCAGTTTGTGACGCTCGGTCATACCACTGGACCCGATCTTCTGTGGCCGAGAGAGTGGAACTGCCCCATCAAAACGGCTTTTCCGCTTTAAAAACTCTCTCGCTCAGGAATTCTGTCATTGTTGGATATGACAGACAACCAACACATCACAATATTTAGTAGACTGATTTTCCACAGTATTGCTCACAGGTAGTTGGGGAATTGACCCTGTAATAGCTAGTTACTAATCTGGAGCTATGTTCAGTGCAGTACTCCTGAGGCCCAGATAAATGAATATGTGAACCCTGATCTGTTACTTTCAGACAATTTGGTACAAAGTGTTAGCTTCTTTTAAGTCCTTAGCTTCAGCCTTACCAAAATTCAGAAAAGGGAGACATGAAAACATTCTACACATTGAGGATTGAAGACTTAAATGTGATCAATATACTTGACACAGGATTTGTTACATAGTGTTTACAATGAGTTTATTATGAAATAGTAGAATTATTATCAACACAAAAAAAGATCGGGAATGTGCTGGCCACTCCAGTATATGCCATACCCTCCAGCAACACACACAAATTGCTGGAGGAACTCAGCAGGCGAGGCAGCATCTATAGAAATGAATAAACAGTCGATGTTTCAGGCCAAAACGCTTCCACAGGACTTGAACAGAAGGGGGAAGACGCCAGAATAAAAGAGTGGGTGAAGGGGAAAGAGGGATAGCTGGAAAGTGATAGGTGAAGCCAGGTGGGAGGGAAAGGTAAAGAGCTGGAGATGAGGAATCTGATAGGAGAGGAGGGTGGACCATAGGAGGAAGGAGAGGAGGAGGGGACCCAGTGATAAGAAGGTGAGAAGGAGTAAGAGACCAGAGTGAGGAACAGAGGAAGAGGGGAGGGCAGGGATTTTTTTTACCATAAGTGGAAATCCATGTTCATGCCATCAGTTTGGAGGCTACTCAGATGGAGTTTAAGGTGTTGCTCTTCCACCCTCTTAATACAAGGGGAGGCCACGGACTGACATGTTCAAATGGGAATGGGAATCAAAATTAAACTGGACACCTGGAAGTACCACTTTAGGTGGATGGGGCGGAGGTGCTCGACGAAGTTCCTATTTCTTTTCTGTTCAAATCTTTGTCCCTCTCCTGTTTCTGTGCTTTGTTGGGTGCAATTATAAATTTTGCTCCATGCAGAGAGCAAACCTGACAGCTTGTGCCAGAGATTTTAATGCACTGAGATGCAGGCCGCTGGGTTATTGCTTGGGTGGAAAAGTTGCATAATCCTTACTCATTGTGTGCACTCCCAGACCACATCAAGAGACACTATGAAGGTATTGTCCTTCCCTGATGATAATATTCAAACATTTCTGTTCTAGTTGTAGACTCAGTAAAAGAGAGATGAAGTGGAGATTCCTTGCATCACAAGGTGTGGAATACTTTAACTCTCAGATATAACTCTGCAAGGAACCATATTTTCAATATGCACAACATGTTAGAGGAACTCAGCAGGTCGGGCAGCATCCGTGGAAACGAGCTGTCAACGTTTCGGGCCGAGACCCTTCGCCACCCCCAGCTCCAGGTCCAGCGTGTTGCTTTGACCCCAGCATCTGCAGTGTATTTTGAGTTTCATATTCTCGATATACAGTGCATTGGTTATTTTCCTGGGTTAGGTTTTTGTTTTCTATCTTTAGTAATAAATGGCACCATGCTAGGGTTTCCCAACCGTTTTTATACCATGGACCCCTATCACCAACTGTGGGGTCCGCGGACTCCAGGTTGGGAACCCCTGGTGTAAAGCTTCCACCTCACTGCTCCTGATACCTGACCTTGGCTTCTGTGCCTGTGGACTTTGTACGATCTCCCTGTGACCAAGTGGGCTTCCTCACAAATCTCCAAAGATATCCAGGTTGGTAGGTTAATTGGCCACTGTGCCTCGCCCCTAATGTGTAAGTGAGTGGGGGAAGATGATGCTAATGTGGGCAAAACGAAACATGGGATTTGTGTGGGGTTTGCGTAATTTGGAAGTGAATGACTGGCACGGAAGTGATGGGCCAATCGCAACTGTATGGGCACCTTGGTAGTGTAGTGGTTAGCACAATGCTATCACACTTGGAGTGTTCCAGAGTTCAGAGTTCAATTCTGGTACCATCTGTAAGGAGTGTGTACATTCTCTCCATAGTTGCATGGGTTTCCTCCAGGTGCTCCAGTTTCCTCCCACAATCCAGAGGCATACAGGTTAGTAGGTTAATTGATCATTGTAAATTGTGCTGAGATTAGGCTAAATGCTACGTAGATGGGTTGGTGGGTGGAGTAGCTCGTTGGGCCAGTAGGGCCAATTCTATGTTATATCCTCAAATCAACAAATACGTCTCAAACTGCTCTGGAGTTTTACTCTGGTGGGTTTACAGGCCTGGCTATCCATGGTGCTTGGTTACTGCACATGGGAGGAAACTTGCATAAGCAGGGAATAAGTAACACACACACACACACACACAAAATGCTGGAGGAACTCAGCAAGTGAGGCAGCAGCTATTGAGGGAATGAATAATTGGAGCCAATCAGGACTCAACTGTGCTGTTCAAGAATCTCAGCCCGAAATGTCGATTTGTTTATTCCAATATACTTATTCCTCTCCATGGATGCTGCCTGACTTGGAGTTCTTTCAGCATTTTGTGCATATCGCTCAATATTTCCAGCATCTGCAGAATCTCTTGTGTTCAGAGTAAGGATGGTGATTGGGTCATCTTGTATAGAAACATAGAAAATAGGTGCAGGAGTAGGCCATTTGGCCCTTCGAGCCTGCACCGCCATTCAGTATGATCACGGCTGACCATCCAACTCAGAACCCTGTACCTGCTTTCTCTCCATACCCCCTGATCCCTTTAGCCACAAGGGCCAAATCTAACTTCCTCTTAAATATAGCTAATGAACTGGGTTCAACTTCCCTACTAACATGTATTTCCCTCAGTTCCTCCATCTCACTAGACCATTGGTCCCTTACTATTTCCAGAAGATTATATGTCCTCCTTAGTGAAGACAGAACCAAAGTAGTTATTCAATTGGTCTGCCATGTCTTTGTTCCCTATGATCAATTCACCTGTTTCTGACTGTAAAGGACCTACATTTGTCTTGACCAATCTTTTTTCTTTTCATGTATCTATAAAAGCTTTTACAGTAAGTTTTTATGTTCCCTGCCAGCTTTCTATCATAATCTTTTTTCCATTTCTTAATTAAGCCCTTTGTCCTCCTCTGCTGGTCTCTGAATTTCTCCCAGTCCTCAGGTGTGCCGCTTTTTTTTTGCTAATTTATATGTTTCTTCTTTGGACTTGATACTATTCCTAATTTCCCTTGTCAGCCACGGGTGCACTACCTTCCCTGGTTTATTCTTTTGCCAAACTGGGATGAACAATTGTTGTATTTCATCCATGTGATGTTTCTTCCAAGTTCTGCACAATTCACTTTGCCACATTATTTCTCTCTAAGAAAAGTTGCTTCTTGGCCCTAAGAAACACACTAAGCGAAGTTCCACTTACATTGTTGGTGTTAACATTGGTTATTTTCTGTATTCGTAGGAGCTCCTCAAACATTATGCTGCACAGAATGCTTCTGAAAAACATCATGCTTTTGAAAAATTGCTTCAAATTTTGGGCTGAATGGGTGATCCCAGAAAACAAATCTGGCTGTTGATTTAAACTTGGCAACAGCTCATTCAGATTTCATCTGTTCAAGATTACATTAACCAAATATGTACTTGAAATTGAAATTTTAAAACGGGTATGGAAATTCTGGACAGAGTTCTGAAATGACGTTATTAATGAACACAGTGAACTAGAGAGGAACAATTAAACTTTACACGGTAAGCAATAAAATTGTCCAGCTGCCTTTTTAGCAATATTATAAAACTCACAGGTGTCCTTTCCACTTAATTGAGATTTTTTTTTGGAATAGAGGCTACGCTTAGCTTCCTCATCTTCACAATTTATCCAAGACTGTCAATGAAACAACTACCAGCATGAATATAGAGCAGATGTTCTTCTGCTGCACCGAGGTGTTGTTTAAGATTACCGAGATGGGAATTTAGAATACCAGCTATAATTTCCTGTGTTTGCTTTCACCAGAGACATCATCATACACCCTGTAAGTGCATGAATGACAGGTTTATCATGAGACACAGAACAGTAACAGCTATGATAATCTGTTAAATCTTTCGGCAAGGTCTTTGAGCACCTCATTCTGCAACATAGCCAATGAATTTTCAGTAAGTCTACTTGTCAGGGCCATTTCCACATTTACCATATGCCAACAACATGGATTTTTATGACACATAATAACAAGGTCATGTGACATTTAATTAATATTTAAACTATTGTTCTTGAGAGCTGGGAAGGTGTGTGAGTGAATACAATAATTATTAAAGAGGGACTTGATTTTAAATAAAGCATCTGAAAGATACCTTTCTGTTTTTCTATCTAGTTCTCAAATATTAACTTTTAGCAATGTCAGCTTTTACCTCAGAAATGTTTATCCATTATAAATGAGTAAATTCAACAGGAGATCAGGAACATGGACCTACAAATTGATCCCAGTCAGGCAAAGGAGGAGGGGGCTGAGACATAAGTTCAAAGTTCAAAGTGAATTTATTACTGAAGTATATATTACCTTGAGATTAATTTTCTTGCAGCCATTTACAGGGGGAGAAAAGAAACACAACAGAATTTACAAAGCACTATACATAATCAGGCAAAACTGACAAACAACAAATGTGCAAAAGAGGACAAACTGTGCAAATAAAAATTATTACAGAGAATATGAGTTGTAAAGAAACCTTGAAAGTGAGCCTGTAAATAGTAGAATCTGTCAGAGCGGTGGTGAATGAAGTTGTTTACATCAGTTCAAGAGACTGATGGTTGAAGGGTAATAACTGTTCCTGAACCTGGTGGTGTGGGACCTGAGGCTGATTGTGGTGAGTGAAGGTATCCACACTGGTTCAGGAGTCTGATGGTTGAGGGGTAATAACTGTTCCTGAACCTGGTGGTGTGGGACCTGAGGCTGATTGTGGTGAGTGAAGGTATCCACACTGGTTCAGGAGTCTGATGGTTGAAGGGTAATAACTGTTCCTGAACCTGGTGGTGTGGGACCTGAGGCTGATTGTGGTGAGTGAAGGTATCCACACTGGTTCAGGAGTCTGATGGTTGAAGGGTAATAACTGTTCCTGAACCTGGTGGTGTGGGACCTGAGGCTGATTGTGGTGAGTGAAGGTATCCACACTGGTTCAGGAGTCTGATGGTTGAGGGGTAATAACTGTTCCTGAACCTGGTGGTGTGGGACCTGAGGCTGATTGTGGTGAGTGAAGGTATCCACACTGGTTCAGGAGTCTGATGGTTGAGGGGTAATAACTGTTCCTGAACCTGGTGGTGTGGGACCTGAGGCTGATTGTGGTGAGTGAAGGTATCCACACTGGTTCAGGAGTCTGATGGTTGAGGGGTAATAACTGTTCCTGAACCTGGTGGTGTGGGACCTAAGGCTTCTGTACTTCAACATAGCAATGAGAAGGGGACGTGGCCTGGATGGTGTGGGTCTTTGATGATATATGCTGCTTTGTTGTGGCAGTGCTCCACGTAAATGTACTCAGTGGCAGGGAGGGGAGGGAGGTATTGTGTTTTGGTAACTCCAGAAATTAATGGAGCTGGGAGATACCTTGTGAATGTTCTTAGCTTTACTTTTAGCAAAATGCGCCCGTATATGACTTGCTGGCATGATAAGGTATGCCATTCACGTACTTTTACATATAACCCATAGTGAATTATTTAAACAAACGAACAATGCTTAATTGGAAACAGAGAAAATCTACAGAACATTACAGGCCCTTCGGCCCACAACGTTGTGCTGACCACGTAACCTACTGTAGAAGTTGCCTAGAATTCCCCTACCGCATAGCCCTCTATTTTTCTAAGCATTGTGTACCTGTTTAAGAGCCTCTTAAATTGAACAATATATTTACAATATTACTCAAGTATTACTGAAATATTAAGTACACAACAGGAGTGAGAACTGGTCACCAAAAAGTTTCATGACTGGCCAATGCTCTTTTCATATCAGTGGATGTCAGATCTTCTGAGTGTCCTGTAGTAATGAACTAGGACATTTAACTTACATGTCCCAATCAGATATATACAATGCAATTGTACATTAATTACTAAAGGAAGTTTTCTTGGGATCTAAGAGTCCCAAACAAGGTGACAGAAAGTTGGGACTGAAAGCTTCTCACTGAAGGAAGTATTATTCTGTTATCTCACAGCTACAGAACTGTCCAGGCAAATAGAGGGCTTTTTCCCTGTGGTGAACTACATATACCTGTCTGGACATGCTCCCCCCACCCCCGCTGCCTGCTCCTGTGGCTCCTCCCACTGACCGTGGCTCCTCCCACAGACCCCGGTATAAAGGCGATTGAGGCCTGAGCCCGGCCTCAGTCTCCAGGATGCAGTGTGGTGGTCAATTGCTGCTTGTTCTTTCTTCCAGCCAATAAAAGCCTATATCTCACCTCACGTCTCGGAGAGTTGTTGATGGTGCATCATTCCCCCATAAAGGGATCATGGCTTAGGCCAGGCATGGGCAAACTACGGCCCAGGGGCCATATGCGGCCTGTTAAGCTTTTTAATCCGGCCCGCAGAACTTGATGAAATTATATTAATAAACCTTGTTAACATTTTTCCCCGCAATTCTGGCGTTTTCCCAATAGATGACGCACTCTATATACATTTGTGGCGACCCATTTCCTGGCACATCCGAACCGGCTCACAATTAGCCAGCATTCTGGCTAAGGGAGATAGCCTGCGGGGATTTGCGAGCACAGAGCTTTGGAGCCTCTGCGCCACGGGGGGCAGGTTGAGGGAGGCTTAAAAGTGAGGTTGGGGATTTCGAATAAAGTTTTTTTCTTCGACTGCAGTTACCGACTCCGTGTCGTAATTTTAGAGCTGCATGTAGCACACCGCCACACATTGACCTTTGTTGAGATGCAGCGTATTACTCCACATTTGCGCTTTACTCTTTGTTCGGCTCGACCTATTTGTGTGAACAGGCGTTCAGCGCCATGAACATCAACAAAGCCAGCCACAGATCCAAGTTAACTGACCAACACCTCAGATCCATCCTGAGAATCGCCACAACAAAACTAAATCCAGACTTTGATGCGCTGGCTAAAAAGGGAGACCAACAACACTGTTCCCACTGAAATTAAAAATAAGTTTCTTTGTTGTGTTATGTAAAAAATGCATTTGAAAATATTTTTTTCAATAAGCCTTACATGTTACATGTCATTTCTGTTAAGTGATGGACATGAGTAGTGCGCAGGTGCACGTAAGTTCTCAAAATAAAAAATGCGCTCCAGATCAAATAATGCGCTCCGCATACTGGCGCGCTGTCACTGTTCTGTCCTTGTGCTGGTCGTTGTTGAGTTTTGGCACAGGGGACAATTGAATAAGAAGGAGCAGGACAAGTAGACCTGCATCTCCTACCATTTTTGAAATAAAGACAGTCAGGAGGAGAGTGATGATGATAATATCTTGAAGGATAACAGAATTTTCAGTGCTTTAAAATAATAACTGTTACTATTAAAAAAAGCTGTATTTTATTCATTTAATTTTCAGTGTTTTAAAAGTCATTTCAATAAATAGCTAAATACCATGGGACTTCAAAGACAGATATTTTGTTGTAATGCATTTGTTCATTTTCAATTGAAATTAAAGCACATGTTTTCTACATATCCCATGATATTTTATTTTCTCTTATGAGGTGCATTACCAAAACACTCCGTCCATCTGCTCCTGGTCCGGCCCCCCTGTCAAATTTTAGAACCCTTTGTGGCCCTCAAGTCAAAAAGTTTGCCCACCCCTGGCTTAGGCTCTACTCCCCACTGGCCCTTGCTGCCTCTCAGTCAGATTGACCTCTTGGCTGGCAGCTCTGTGAGAAATGTGTGAAAGAAAACCTCTTCATGCTCAGACATTCTGTATTCTTCTGCCTTCCCTAACACCGAAAGGCCAACATTGAGCCTTTGGATCAACATGTTGCCTTTAGTCAACATAAGTTACTGCTTTGAGGACTGAGGGAAAACTTGAAGGCAGGTAAATTTTTGTCTACAATATAGCGCTGTGTCAATAAATATAAGCTCAATATTATGCTTAGAGTGATTTTGTAAAATTAACCAGATCGCAGGAGATTTCACTTCAATATATGCAGGTTAATGTGGTTAAACTCAAGCTCATAAATCTTATAGTTAATTTATTTAATATAATGAAGACTACCTCTTGAGTAGTGGTGGAAAATTATTCAAGTCTTAAAACAGTTCAAGTTTTCTTGAAAAGCCACAGTGTATTAATGGTGCAAACTGGTGTCACCAGGCTGGAATTTGTAATGAATACAATTCATAATTATTTTAGTATGTCTCATTCTCTTATACCTACTAACTGCCAGAATTTATTATACAATAATGAATAAACATAGAAAATTGAATTCAAAGTACAATCACTTAACACCATTGATTGAAATGCATTTGATTCCTTCATAACAAAATTGTAATGGTGGGCACTCTCTGGTAAGACATGGTCTTGGATATACTGATAAGTTCCTCCAGGGGCCCATGAAAGCTTCACAGCATGCAATATGCCTATAATTTGGTTTGTAAAATCTGAATCTAAAATATAAAGTGAAAATCTGGATGAAAATTATGAAAAAAAGACTGACTCCATCTTACAGTGATGCCTGCACATAGAGTAGCCACTCACTCATGAGGTCCACTACCACCCATGCCTATAACAACCTTAAGGAACCACTGCAGAAGTCATCAAGTGAATGAATCAATGCCCCACTTCACTATTCCCCATTCCCATTTCCCTTGCACCTTATGTCCTTACCTGCCTATCACCTCCCTCTGGTGCTCCTCCCTCTTCCCTTTCTTCCATGGCTTTCTGTCCTCTCCCATCAGATTCCCCCTTCTCCAGCCCTTTATCTCTATCACCAATCGACTTCCCAGCTCTTTACTTCCCGCCCCTCCCAATTTCAACTATCACCTCCTACCGTGTCCTTCTTCCTTCCCTTCCCCCCACCTTCTTAGTCTGACTTCCCAGCTCTTTCTTCCAGTCCTGATGAAGGGTCTTGGCCTGAAACATTGATTGTTCACTCTTTTCCACAGATGCTTCCTGGCCTGCAGAGTTCCTCCAGCATTTTGTGTGTATTACTTTGGTTTTTAGCATCTGCAGATTTTCTCTTGTAAGTGAATGAAGAGCCTCTCCAACAGGCTAGGTGATGCACCATCAATAACTCACTCTGAGACGTAAGGCGAGATATCGGCTTTTATTGACTGGAAGAAGGAACCAGCAGTGAGTCACCATCATACTAAGTCCTGGAGACTGAGGCCGAGCATAGGCCTCAGATCGCCTTTATACAGGGGCCTGTGGGAGGAGCCACAGGAGCAGTCAGCAGGGGGCGTGTCCAGACAGGCACACGTAGTTCACCACACTAGGAAGAGAATTCCCCCCCCCCCCCCACCACCCCACTTGCCAGAATGCTCCTGGGAGGAGAAATTCTTGCTGATCAATATTCCTGCCATTAGTGCATATTTTACACACACTGACAAAGGGAAGATGGTAGAGAAGGGGGTTGAGAGGGAAAATAAATCAGTCATGAATGAATGCCTCCAAGAGGACCACAACCTTGTTGCAGGGTTTAGAGGTTTCCATGGCTCAATAGACGACAGAACTATGTTGGCTGGAGTCAGGACTTTGTGCTTTGGCTCTTGCTAGGGTCAACAATGCCAAACAGGTCAAGGGATAGAAGCCAGACTAAGAGTGGTCCACTGGTCCTCCAGGTTTGGGGGTCCAGCTCAGGGCTAACAAACCTGACTGGTCAAAAACATTGTCACAGAAGTACCAATGAAGAATTCTTTTACATCTGTGTGTAACTGTATGGACAGACAGAGATGGAGGACCTTCATTGCTGCCCTAAATGCCAGTGGCATAACAGGCAATAAGCAATTAAGTGTGACTGAGTAGTGGAGCATACTTGATGGGCTAAATGCTCTAAAGTTGGCTGCTAGACTTTTCAAAAGGACAGGTATTGTTTCCACTCCTGGGAACAATTCCATGGCATGACCCTCTCAGCAAGGACCAAACTCAATGGACAAATAATATAGAATAAAATGGGGTATGTAGTATGTAGCATATAGTACAGCATGGCCTCAGTGTGCTGGCATTGGAGGTCCAAAAGAATCATCCCAAATTTGAAAGGGTTAACATATGAGGTTCATTTGATGTCTCTGGGCCTGTGCTCACTGGAATTCAGAAGAATGAGGGGAGATCTTATTGAAATCTACCAAACTTTGAAAAGCCCAGATAGGGTGGATATGGAGAGGATGTCTCCAAAAGTGGGAGAGCGCAGAGAGTCAGAAAACAAGCATGTCCCTTTAGAACAGAGAGGGAGGAATTTTTATAGCCAGAGGGTGATGAATCTGTGGAATTCCTTGTCCCAGAAGGCTGTGGAGGTCAATTCCTTGTATATATTTAAAGAAGAGGTTGATGGGTTTTGATTAGTAGAAGGCGTCAAAGGTTAACAGTGAGAAGGCAGGAGAATGGGGTTGAGAGGGATAAAGAATCAGCCATGATGGGATAGGCCAAATGGCCTAATTCTGCTCCTATATCATGGCTTTATCTTTCACCTCAACACCATTTTCCTGTACTAATCCCATCTGGAGAGAGAATGGTAGAGAGGGAAACTCATATTAAGTTTCACACTGGTGACCTTCTATTAACACTGTTAACTGTTTCTCATATCTAAAAGGGATTAATATAGGAAAGTAATGCTGAGGTGAAAGATGTGCCTTCATCTCACTGAAAGCTGGAGCGAATGAGCATCTCCTTTTGTTTTGGAAGGTTTTTCTATATTCTGATGCTGTGTCACCTGATGAATAAATCCAACATTTTCATCTTTATATTTCAGATGTTCAACCTGCAGAATATTTCACGTTAGTGCTTTAAATTCAGTCTTTAGTTAACCTGACTAAGTTAAGTCATTATCCTGACTTTTGCATCAGCCATGATTGAACGGTGGCGCAAACCCGATGGGTTAAATCTGCTCCAATGTTTATGGTCTTATATTCTACCATTCTTCCCAGCAGTCAGATTTGTTCATTTTATAAACTGCATATTCTGTGACAGAAACCACCAGGATGGACAAAGATGCAACCACACACAGTTCCCTCTCAAGGTGTGACCGTCCTGCCTTGGAAATATAAAGCAGGCTATTCATCACCACTGGAGGGAGTGCTTTTACTAAAAGGACTACAGTGGTTTAAAGAAAGTGTCTCATCCAAAACCTTCTCAATCGTAATTAGGAGCAGGCAATGCCAGAAACTCCCTGGGTCTGAAAGAAATCAATAAATAAAAAGAAAAACAACACCATCATGCATTCATCATCATCAGTATATGCCATATCATATGGCATCATCATCAAGTGCTGTGTCGTATGACATCATCATTATGTACAGTGTCGTATGACCATAGAACCATAGAACATTACAGCACAGTACAGGCTCTTCAGCCCTCCATGTTGTGCTGACCCATATAATCCTTAAAAAAAGTACTAAACCCACACTACCCCATAACCCTCCATTTTTCTTTCATCCATGTGCCTGTCCAAGAGGTTCTTAAATACCCCTAATGTTTTAGCCTCCACCACCATCCCTGGCAAGTCATTCCAGGCACTCACAACGCTCTGTGTAAAAAACTTACCCCTTAATTATGCCTAAACTTCCCTCCCTTAATTTTGTACATATGCCCTCTGGTGTTTGCTATTGATGCCCTGGGAAACAGGTACTGACTATCCACCCTATCTATGCCTCTTATAATCTTGTAGACCTCTATCAAGTCCCCTCTCATTCTTCTACGCTCCAAAGAGAAAAGTCCCAGCTCTGCTAAATTTGCTTCATATGACTTGTTCTCCAAACCAGGAAACATCCTGGTAAATCTCCTCTGCACCCTCTCCATAGCTTCCACATCCTTCCTATAATGGGGTGATCAGAAATGAACACAATACTCTAAGTGTAGTCTCACCAGAGATTTGTAGAGTTGCAACATGACCTCTCTACTCTTGAACTCAATCCCCCGTTAATGAAGCCTAGCATCCCATAGGCCTTCTTAACTACCCTATCAACCTGTGCAGTGTCCTTGAGGGATGAACCCCAAGGTCCCTTTGTTCATCCACACTCTTAAGTAACTGACCATTAATCAGTCTTCTGGTTTGTCCGTCCAAAATGCATCACCTCACACTTGTCCGGATTGAGCTCCATCTGCCATTTTTCTGCCCAACTCTGCAGCCTGTCTATATCCTCTTGTAACCTTCGACAACTACAGCTCCATCCACAACTCCTCCAATCTTCGTGTCATCAGCAAACTTACTCACCCATCCTTCTGCCTCTACATCCAGGTCATTTATAAAAATCACAAATAGCAGGGGTCCCAGAACAGATCTCTGTGGCACTCCACTAGTCACCGGCCTCCAGGCAGAATACTTTCCTTCCACAATTACCCACAACTACATAATGATATCATCATTATGTACCATGTCATATGACATCATCATTATGTACCGGGTCATATGACATGGGTGATCCAATTGTCCATGACCATGATTGTTCTTGGCAAATTTTTGTACAGAACACGTTTGGCATTGCCTTCCTCTGGGCAGTGTCTTTATAAGATGGGTGAACCCAAGCCATTATCAATACTCTTCAGAGATTGTCTAGCTGATGTCAGCGATCGCATAACCAGGACTTGTGATATGCACCAGCTGCTCATATGACTATCCACCACCTGCTCTCATGGCTTCACATGACCTTGATCAGAGGCTGAGTGGGTACTGTACCTTGCCCAAGGGTGACCTGCAGGCTAGCGGAGAGAAGGAGCGCCTTACAGCTCCCTTGATAGAAACGTATCTCACCCTGTCACCGACATGCATTATACATGTGCCTCATAGCCTTGATGTGCAAGCATGTCTTACATACATCAGAATACAACCAAATATGCAAAGCACACTACAGCACAGAAATAAGCCCTTTGGCCCATCTAGTCCATACTGAACCATTAATCTGCTTAGTCCCATCAAAATGCGCCCAGACCACAGCCTTCCTTACCTCTTAAATCCATGTTCTTATTTAAATTTCTCTTAAATGTTGAAATCAACTTTCTATCCACCACTTGCTCATTCCACCCTCTCACAATCCATATTCCCCTTAAGCATTTCACCTTGCACCCTTAACCCATGACCTCTGGTTATAGTTTCACCCAAGCTCAGTAGAAGCCTGTCCCTCATAATTTTGCATACCTATATCAAATCTTCCCTCAATCACCTACATTCTAGGGAATAAAGTCTTAACCTATTAATCCTTTCCCTATAACTCACTTCCTCACGTTCCGGCAAATCTTTGTAAATTTTCTCTGCACTCTTTTGATCTTATTTATATCTCTCCTGTAGGTAGGTGACCAAAACCACACACAAAATTACTCTAAATTAGGCCTCACCAATGACTTATACAATTTCAACATAACACCCCAACTCCTGTACACAATACATTGATTTATGAAAGCCAATGTGCCAAAAACTTTCTTTAAGAACCTACCTACCTGTAACAACTCTTTCAAGGAACTATGGATTTGCACTCCCTGATCCCGTTCTTCCATTGCGCTCTTCAGTGCCCTACTGCTCTCCACTTAAGACCGACCCTGGTTGGTTCTTCCAAACTGTAAAACACCTCGCACTTGTTTTAAATATCTCTGCCAGGGCCCTTTCAATTTCTGTATTAGCCTCTCACAGGGTCCAAGGGAACATATCGTTTGCACCTGGAAATTTATCCACCCTAATTTGCTTCGACACAGCAAACACATTATCTTCTGTAATCTTTACGGGGCCCAGAACCTCACTGCTGCAATGTCTCATATCTGTTGGTTCGATGTCCACCTCCTGGGTAAATACAGATGCAAAAAGTCCACTCCCCACCCATCTCTCTTGGCTCCATGCATAGGTTACCATTTTCATCTTTCAGAAGACCAATTTTGCCCTTGCTATCCTTTTACTCTTAATTCATCTGTAGAAACCTTTAGGATTCTCCTTCACCTTGTTTGCTAGAGCAACCTCATGTCTTCTTTTAGCCCTCCTGATTTCTTTTTAAGTTTTCTTTTGCATTTCCTATACTCCTCAAGCACCTTATTTGCTCCTGCCTGCCTAGACCTGCTATGCATTTCCTTCTTTTTCTTAACCAGGGCTACAAAAGCTCCTGAAAACCAAATTTCCCCAAGTTGTTACCCTTGCCTTTTACTCTGTACTCTCAAAATTTCACTTTTGAAGGCCTCCTACTTAACAAGAACATGCTTCCCAAAAAACAACCTGTCCCAGTCCACACTTACCAGAGCACCTCTGATACCATCAAAATTAGTTTTTCTCCAAGTTAGGAAATAAAAACAGCTATGGACTCGGTCTGAGTTGTCCCTGACCCTGGCACCTGGGAGGCAGGAATCTCGTTCTCATCCACAGAACCTCCTTTCTTTTTCCCTAACCAAAAATCCCCTGTCACTACAGCTCACCTCTACTCCCTCCTTCTCTTCTGAGCCACAGAGCCAGACTCAGGGCCAGAGATCAAACCGCTGCAGCTTTCCACTGCTCTGTCATACCCCTAATGGTACTCAAAGCGATATATCTGTTGTTGAGGAGAACGGTCACAGGGATACTCTGCACTGGTTGCCTATCCCCTTTCCTCCTCCTGATGGTCATCCAGTTGCCTGTGTCCTGAAAATGCCACCTCCTGTGTGCCCTGTCTATCAACCCCTCAGACTCCTGAATGATCCAGAGATCATCTAGTTCCAGCTCCAACTCCTTTACATGGTCTGTTGGAAGCTGCAACTGGATGCACTTCTTGCAACTGGAGCCATCGGTGACCCTAGAGGTCTCCATGCCTTCCCGCAAGACGAGCATTTCAGTATCTTGCTTGTCATCCCCACTGCTCTAAATGTGCAATAACAAAGAAAGAAAGAAGGAAAGAAGTAAGCGAGGAAAGGAAAGAAAGAATAAATAATGAAAAAAATCTACCTATAGCTTATGCCTCTCTTCACTGAAGCCTTGATGAGCCAAAGCCTCAAAGCCCCACTCCAATACTGGCCCACTCACGCAATGGCCGCTCCCAAAATGGCCATTCCCACAATGGCAAAATCCAACTTCTTTATATTGGTCCTTGCCTCGCTTCTTTTAAATTCTCTCCCCCTCCTACGCAATCTGGTGTCTCCTTGGGATTGCAAAACACAAAATGTGCCAACTGCCTCTGTTTGTTTCTTTTAAACTCTCCCCTCTCTCTATGCAATCCAGTGTCTCCTTGGGACTGTGGCATTTAAAGTATGTTCAATGGATAAAAAGTTGAACTGTTAATCAAATGAAGATTTCAGTGAGATTATAACATGTACCTCATATAAATATTAGACAATGTGCAATAGTAACTGACCATCTTTGCTTTCAAATATGTCAATCTCTACTTTATTCTCTTTTAGTTCTCTTTAGCAGCTTAGAATCCCATCATTCTTTGAATCATCATTACTGCTCACCCCTCAACACTCTGATCTCTGTAACTAAGCTGATCTTCCAGTTAATCGCTCGTCCTCCTGATAACTCTTTCTAAACCATTTACTGACACACACAAAATACTGGAGTTACTCAGCAGGCCAGGCAGCATCTAATGAAAAGAGTAAACAGCCGATGATTCGGGCCGAGACACTTTGTCAGGACCCGAAACATCGACTGTTTACTCTTCTCCATAGATGCTGCTTGGCCTTCTGAATTCCTCCAGCAATTTTGTGTGCATTGCTTGGACTTCCAGCATCTGCAGATTTCCTCTTGCTTTTCATATCCATACAACTGTTCTGTTTTTTTTTTCCTGGTGATCCTTCTCTGTTTCCTGCTTAGTGCTTTCCAGTCCCATTTGTACTTGGGAATACGCATTTCCCAAGTACATGTTACGAGCAAGTTAGCATTAAACGCTTCCCACAAATATCTTTGAAAAATAGAAAATCTCTGATCCACAAAAGGCCTACTCACCAGCAGAGGCCTACTCTGAAGAATAAATTTAAAATGCAGCAAGCCTGAGGTACTGTTTATTCACCTCCTCCTCCCTTACAATGACACCACAAAACAAATTTCCAAGCTGCACTTATTGGATAAAAAATTAATATGTGTATTGTAAAATGCATTTTTATCATAAAATTGCAGAGCAAAGGCAATTCTGCCAAGCCACATGACAAATATAAGTTTCCTGAATGAGATGGAGGTGGAGAAATGGATATTAATACAGAAAAATAACAAAGTATTGTGGATTGAAAAAAAGACAGTAAGAAATACTAATAAAGAAAGATGAATATATACAGGGAGATAAAGGGGCATTCCATAAATAAATAACATGTAGAAAATAAAACAAGGGCAATATAAAAAACAACAAGTGATAGATAGGAAACCGAGCATTTTTTCTACTAAAGGTCTTCCTAACTTTTACACTCATATATCAATGACTGAATTAATGTTCTTTCATTCTTCCACTGATTTCATATTTTTCATGGTCTTCACCAGATTTCCACATCCCTCTAATTTTTTTACACTCTCTGTGGTTGCTTCAATTTTTCTTTTCACTTCTGCAGCTCCATCCATGCATACTTTATTAAATGTTAATTTTCAAAAAAAATCACCTGGCTGAAATACTGTACATGCATAAATAAACAAATATTCTCTTCCTTCTTACTGTCTAGACCCGCTTTACTGAAATAGGCTTTCAGATTTATAGATATCTCATACTGCAAATAAAATCAACATTATGAATCCTCTGCAGAAGGACTACCTCTGAAGAATGGACAAAGTACAAGAGCAGCCTGAATAATTAACACAAAATAAGATGCCATCTGTAGACATACATAAATAATTTCTAAACTGCAAAAATATGCAACAATAGTTGATCAGAGAGAGTCTGATGTCATTGGCTTCCTTTGAACACTTTTAAAAATATTTTAATCCTGTGGAAGTAAAATCCACCGAGAAGATTGCTGGAATCTCCCTCCCTACTAAGGTTACATTTGCTGGGAGCATTGTATATGAAGGGCCAGAAATATTGTTGAGGATCCCCTACCACCCACCCCACAATCTCTTTGACCCACTATTGTCAGGAAGGAGCCACAGAACATCAGGACTAGGACTGTCAGACCGGGTAACAGCTTCTTCCCTCAGGCTGTGAGACTAATGAATAGCCTGCCACCACCGAGGTCTCATCACTAGGACAGCAAGCTGTTTACTGTTTACTGCTCACCTCTCCTGTGCACTACATGCATTTTGAATTAAATTCTATTAACTTTTAATGGTAATAATTTGTTTTATGTGCAGTGTGTGATATGTATATATTTGGGTGCACCATGGTCTGTAGGAGCATTGTTTCATTTGGTCATATATATGCACAGTTAGTTGAAAATAAACTTCAACTTTAACTTGAATTCTAATTAAAAAAAAGCAATTAAGCACCTCTGCTGAAACTGCACATTATTTAAAATTCTGAAGTGGAAAACCTCAGTGCAGCTGGGCGTACAGAAATTGCTGTGCAGCCTAAGCAGTCTGCCATAGAGATACTGTGCTTTGCAAAAGCACCCCAAGCATGATGTGGGGTAATTTCGCCAGAAATGTGAGGAAAAGGATGTGAGCATTGGATGTGCCTCTGGTGGGAAAACATAGTCAGCTCAGCAAAGATGATTCATGGCAGGAAGTGCTCAGTGAATTTCCACAGCGGTGCAATTCATTCCAGAAATGGCTGCAAACGTGTTTCATCCAGAAAGGAATTTGTGATTTTCATACACATTGCACAACACTATTGATTGGAACTTCTGGATAAACATTTCAGATTCTCTCATTGCTGTTTTGCTGATGCGGAATATAAAGATTGTAAAAATACCATTAATTTCTAAGGTTGCATTAAGACTGTACTGACTGCAGAATACTACCTTCAATGCTAACTCAAAAAAAAATCTTAGGGTATCCAGATGTACAACTGAGAATTACTGAAATTGAGAATGATGTCATCCTTCCTCCTGAACTGGAGCTTCATTATATAGTTTCCCCGAGTTCAAATTTTTAATCATTATCAATCATACTTATTACATGAGAATTGTCAAATCGCTACTGTGCGGCACAGAACCACCTTTTACAATTTCTCCTTTTATTCTGTGAAAATTAGAGAAATGAGTAAATATAAAAAACTTATTTTGTTCATCTGTCTCTGATTTTATTAGAGACCTAGTAAGAAATTACATGGAGGCTTTTCAGGAACAATTCTTACTAAACTAATGTTGCTTTCAGAATTTACTTCTGTTCTTTGACCTTTCCTTATTCACTTCTTAAATTCCTCAATTGGTACATTTGCAGGCAATAAAGATTTCTTCACAATAATGTAAGAAACATAAGAAATTTAGTAAACTCTAAGATGAATTACTACTGAGAAAAGTATTATTATTTTTGCTCTCAGCACTTCAGACCAGAAGGAACTCTCTTTAATTCTGGACCTGCTGTAAACTGGTCATTCTCTGTAAAGTACAGCTATCAGGCTACTGAGACCTGCTTCAGCCAACAGGAAGCTCAACTGTGGTTATTATAATTGAACAGCTTTTATTGGAAATAACATTCCCTATAGAATCAAGTTAAAACAGGAACAAATTCAATGGTATTGCTGCTATAGTTGAACATAGAACATAGAACAATACAGCACAGTACAGGCCCTTCGGCCCACGATGTTGTGCCAACCCTTAAACCCTGCCTCCCATATAACTCCCCCCCCCACCTTAAATTCCTCCATATACCTGTCTAGTAGTCTCTTAAATTTCACTGGTGTATCTGCCTCCACCACTGACTCAGACAGTGCATTCCACACAACAACCACTCTCTGAGTAAAAAACCTTCCTCTATTATCCCCCTTGAACTTTCCACTCCTTACCTTAAAGCCATGTCCTCTTGCATTGAGCAGTGGCGCCCTGGGAAAGAGGCACCGGCTGTCCACTCTGTCTATTCCTCTTAATATCTTGTATACCTCTATCATGTCTCCTCTCATCCTCCTTCTCTCCAGAGAGTAAAGCACTAGCTCCAATTACAATCAAAATTAGAATCAGGATTGGAATCAGGTTTATTATCACTGACATGTGTCATGAAATTTGTTCGCTCAGCAGCAGCAGTACACGATAATATAGAAAGGAAAAACAAGTAAGTCATTTACTTTAAGTATGTTGAATAGATTAAAAACAGTGCAAAAACAGAAATGATATATATTTTTTAAAAGTGAGGTAGTGTTCGTGGGCTCCAAGTCCATTTAAAAATCATATGGCAGAGGGGAATTGCTGAGTGTGCACTTTCAGCTTCTGTACCTCCTTCCTGACGGTAACAATGAGAAGAGGGGATGCCCTGGGTTAGCGGGATCCTTAATAATGGATGGTGCCTTTCTGAGGCACCGGTCTTTGAAGGTGTATTGGATAATACAAAGACTAGTACCTGAGCTGGAGCTGACTAATTTTACAATTTTCTGTACCTTCTTTCAGTCTTGTGCAGCAGACCCCCATAACAGACGGTGATGCAGCCTGTCAGAATTCTCTCCACAGTACATCTATAGAGGTTTTCGAGTGTTTTAGTTGACAAACCAAATCTCTTCAAACTCCTAATGAAATATAGCCGGTGTCTTGCCTTCTTGATAGCTGCATCAATATGTTGGGACCAGGTTACATCCACAGAGATCTTGACACCCAGGAACATGAAACAGCTCACTCTCTCCATTACTGATCCCCCTATAAGGATTGGTATGTGTTCCCTCATCTTACTCTTCATGAAGTCCACAATCAGCTCTTTCATCTTACTGACATTGAATGCAAGGTTATCGCTGCAGGACCACTCAACTAGCTGGTATATCTTGCTCCTGTAAGCCCTCTCATCTCCATCTGAGATTCTACCAACAATGGTTGCATCATAAGCAAATGTATAGATGGTATTTGAGCTATGCCTAGCCACACAATCATGGATATAGAGGGAGTAGAGGAGTGGGTGAAGCACATCCCTCTGAGGTGAGCCAGTGTTGATCGTCAGTGAGGTGAAGATTTTATCACCAATCCACAAATATTGTGGTCTTCCGGTTAGGAAGTCGAGGATCCAATTGCAGAGGGATGCACAGAAGCCCAATCAACTCTCACCTCTTAAAAAATAACTTTGGATGAAGTTGTCAGTGTTGTTGCTGTAGAACAGTGTATTCCAACCTGGAGTCCATGGACCTCGTGTTTCATCATATTGGTCCGTGACATAAAAAAAGTTTGGGATACCCTTGCTGTAGAACTATATGCCAGGACAATGAAGATTTTAGAAAGAAATTGAGAGAATAGGGCAAAACCATGTCAGCTTGGGCAAAGCTGTTTTAAGCCAGATTTATTTTTTCAGATAGTCACCAGTAAGAGTTACACTGGTATAGTTTTGACAGGATAATGCAAGAGGTGGCCACAGATGGAATTTAAAGAACATATCTGGAGCATTCTGCAAGTTGAAAATCTAAAATATAAAGATGAAACTGCTGCAAATATTCATCAGATGACAGAGCATCAGAATATAGAAAAACCTTTAGAGCTGAAGAAGCTTCTCATTAGCTCCAGCTTTCAGTGAGATGAAGGCACATCTTTCACGTCAGCATCACTTTCCTATATTAATCCCTTCTGGATATGAGAAACAGTTAACAGTGTTAATAAAAGGTCAGCAGTGTGAAACTTAATCTGATTTTCTCTCTCTACTATTCTCTCTCCAGATGAGATTAGTACAGGAAAATTATGTTGAGGCGAAAGATAAAGCTATAAGATATAGGAGCAGAATTAGGCCGTTCAGCCCATTAAGCCTGCTAAGTCATTCCATCATGGTTGATATATTATCCCTCTCAACCCCATTCTCCTACCTTCTCCCCGTAATGTTTATAAAAAAAGAGTATATGATGAATAGGTTTAGAGGGGGCACACAATCTGATTTCCAGCTGCTTATCGAGCCCATTTTACACCCCACAGATCAATTCTTGCTTCATGCTCAATGTGGATGTCATTCCATCCATAACCACAGGGGGGAGCAACCTTACAGAGAGATCGCCTTCACCAGAGGTAAAATAAGGGCAGTTCATCAAAGAGAAAAACTGACAGAACAATTCACGTAGTTGTATGATTCCAAGCTTTGTAAACATCTTTGCACATACATAGAGCAACACAGTGCAAGTATGTTTAGAGGGGCCACACAATCTGCTATCCAGCTGCTTATTGAGCATATTTTACGCCCCACGCGGTGGAAATTTCTGAGGCACATACTGTAGAATAGCAGGAGTGCATTTCAGAATCAGAATCAGACTAAGGCTGAGTATCACTGGCACATGTTGTGAATTTGTTGTTTTGTGGCAGCAGTACATTGCAACACACAAAACAACTATAAATTACAATAAGAAATTTATATACATACAGTGTCTTGTAAAAGTATTCGGTCCCCAATCCTTTGTTCACATAATATTTTTTATTTAGCAATACAGCACAGTGCAGGCCTTCTGGCCCTTTAAGCCGCCCCACCTCAGAAACCCTGACAAACCTGATTAACTCTAACCTACTCACAGGGCAATTTACAGTGACCAATTAACCTACAAACCGGTACATCTCTGGACTGTTGGAGGAAACTGGAGCATGCGGTCATGGGGACAGTGTACACTCTCCTTACAGAATGGCACCGGATTAGATTTCGAACTCGGGAATGCCCTGAGTTGTAATAGCTTTGCGCTAAACGCTACACTACCATGGTGCTCACTCAGAGTGACTGAGCGTCACAGTACCCTCTCTTCCAAGTGCCGTTCTTCTTCGGCGAGTAAGTTTAGAGGGGCAGTGTGGCTGTGGGTTCATACCTTTCCCACTTTTTCATAATGGGCTGCGCTGAGCTCTGAGATACGGTCAGTGCCTTTAAGATGGTCTTGTACCCTTCTCCAGATTTGTGCTTCACTTTCACTTTCCTGACTTGCCTTGAATGCCCCTTTCGTCTTCATTTTGGCTTGGTTTGTTGAAAATCTACCCTACTGTTGGACCTTATAGAAAGAGGGGGTATTTATTCAGGTGATCCTCCAGTTTTCTACATCAACAAATTGGGTGAGTCAGTAAGGTATCGCACCTGGAGAAAGTTTGTGTAGCCATTACAAAAGGGAGGGATACTTTTTCAGCCTCACAATTTCAGTTTTTGATTTTTAGTAAATTGTTGACAGGTTTTAGAATTTTTCTTCTGATTTTAGATAATGTACAGTGTTTTCTAGATTAGCTGAAAAAGTCCTACTTGAATATATTTTAAGTTTAGAAACTAAGACAGTAAAATGTAAAAATAGTTGTGGGGACTGAAAACCTTTTCAAGGCTCTGTACATAGGTGTGTGTATGCAGTATACATATACACACAAGTAGTGCAAAAAGCAAGCCAAAAATAGTGAGATAATGTTCATGGGCTGATTTATTGTCTGTTCAGAAATCTGATAGCAGAGGGAAGAAGCTGTTCCTAAAACATTGACTCTGTATCCTGTAGTCATTTATTTAAAGCCATGTTCTCTGAGCTATGACAGGCCTACACAAGGAGGCTGCCAGTACACATCAATCAACCCGCAATCCACTTTGAAATTATATTTTAAAAGATCCATGGATGCTGGAACTCTGAAATAATAACAGAAAATACTGGAGATAAAAACCGGCCAGGCAGCATGTAAGATGATCGCTTGAATCGAGTATGACGTTTTCCTAATTGGTGGGCCCTCAGGTGTTGGAACAGGTGTGGCTGTTGGAACCACTCTGGGATCTACATATTCTGGTGCAGTGTGGGCAAAAGTGAGCGATGGCTCTGGTTAGTGGCCGGGCCTTTGCTTTGTTTATTCTCTCCTTTTGCAAATGCCGCTTGTTCTCTGCGGCACTGCGGAGGCCATTCCGATATAGTGCAGCTCCTTTGACAGATTTCCTCCAGCTGTATCTATTGTGTGGATCGTCATCCCAGTTTTTAGACGTGATGTTGAATTTCTTCAGGCTGATTTCGATGCTCAATGCCCGCCTCTACCTGGAATGACTTTGTACCCTCTCCCCTTGACCGCCTGGGTTCCCTTTGCCCACCAGGAGCTCACTAACCTTCCTTCAACTGGGAGTAAAGCGTTTGTTTGGGGAGACATGAGTCAGGCATCCGGATGACATGACCTATCCATCAGAGTTGGTGTCGCCTTATCATTGCCCTCCTCCAGCACGCTGGTGTCAGGGCACCTGTCCCAAGGAACAGTACTAAAGTTATCATATCAGGAGATTTTGATGCAGCCTGAACTGTGGAGCGATTCCAGAACTTCTTATGCTGTGAAACCCAACTTCCATGTCACTGGCAAAAAAACATTTTGTGTATACACCCAAGGGTCATGGCCTGAAATGTCTTAGATGCTCCCTCACTCATTGAGTAGCATTTTGTCTTTGTTGCTCTGGGTTTCTGGCATCTGCAGAGCTTTTTGTGTCCACAAATGGCACGGTAGTGTAGCTGTTAGCATAACACTGTTACAGCGCCAGAGACCCCTGTTCAATTCCACCACTATCTGGAATGACTTTCTGCCCTCTCCCCTTGACTGCCTGGGTTTTCTCCGGTTGTTCTAGTCTCCAAAGGCAACAGGTTAGTGGATTAATAGGTTATATGTATGTCATTGAGCTGTATGGGCTTATTGGGCCGGAAAGGCCTGTTATCGAGCTGTATCTTAAAAATGAGTACAATCGGCCCTCCTTATCCGCGAGGGATTGGTTCTGGGACCCCTCGCAGATACCAAAAAATGCGGATGCTCAAGTCCCTTATTCAACCTGTCTCAAAGCAGTGGACCTTAGGACCCAGTGGAACCCCAGACCTTATTTAACCTCTCTCAGTGCAGTGGACATTAGGACCCAGTGGGACCCCAGACCTTATTTAACCTGTCTCAGTGCAGTGGACATTAGGACCCAGTGGAACCCCAGACCTTATTTAACCTGTCTCAGTGCAGTGGACATTAGGACCCAGTGGAACCCCAGACCTTATTTAACCTGTCTCAGTGCGGTGGACATTAGGACCCAACGGAACCCCAGACCTTATTTAACCTGTCTCAGTACAGTGGATCTTAGGACCCAACGGAACCCCAGACCTTATTTAATCTGTCTCAGTGTGGTGGACATTAGGACCCGGCGGCAGAGCTCTGAATCCGCAGTGTTTCTGTTCACGAAAATAATCACGATCACGATTGAAAATCATCACGATTGATGACGAACTTCAATAAAAAAAATTACAAAAAAAGAAAATAAGGTGGTAATAATAAAGCAATTGGAAAGAGGTGAAATGCCATTGGTCATTGGAATAGTGTTTGGCTACAGTCGGTCAAGGATCGGAACAATTTTAAAGAATAAAGTGGGAAAGGTCCTACCCTAATGAAAGCTACAATTATCACTAAGCAACGCAGTGGTTTAATGACTGGGTTTTGGGTTTTTGATCCTCTACATCAACCTGGCACGGATGGAGAGCGCACTTGGGTGCGGTCTGTCACTGGATCAAACTTGGGAACTTCTTAAGTGTTTTATGTGCATAGAAAGGTAAAATATATACTATATACTAAGACAAAGGTTTGACTAACTGATGCCAAATAATACCGGATGTACTTGTTCCGACTTAATTAGACTTACGATTTTTTTCCGATCCCGATCCACGGTAACCTATGCACATCCTCCCGTATACTTCTCTAGATTACTTATAATGCCTAATACAATGTAAATGCTATGTAAAATAGTTGTTACACTGCATTGTTTAGGGAATAATGACAAGAAAATAAATTCTGTACATGCTCGAACACCAAGTGCCGGAAGAGCACTTCCGGGTTTTCTCAATTCACGGTTGGTTGAATTCGTGCACACGGAACTCGCGGAAAAGGCGGGCCGACTGTACAGGCTGACGAGTACTTCCTGCTTTTACTTTAAATTACCATTTGGCATTAGAAAAATCAAGGCTTCTGAAACCTCAGATTTCCTACCTGCTAATTGCTCTCCCACTTTTCTTCACTCACTTACCAGTGGTCCCCTGGCTCCTGAGACCTGTTTTTGCCAAAGTAATCTTTACTCATAATAAAATAAAAATACAAGAGCAAAGCAAGCAGTACCTTTTCAATTGTTACTTTCACAGTCAATGCTTTCAATGCTGCTCTGTTACATTAGTCACACTTTGGCCATTCCTGTGGCTCTCCAGGGTGGTACATTACTACGATAACTGAGGGATTTCCTCACCCAACCTGGACCCTCCCTCTCCAGTAGCAGAAGAACCCAGCCTTTCGGCCCTGAAACTTGCAATACAACTATCGCAATTGCCAGCCACAAAAGGCCTGAACTGCAAAGATCCCAATTTTTCCTCAGGCAAATGTGAAAATAATGGTAAAAGGACACTGATCTGCTAAGTCATATCATATGGCCATGATGTAACCAAATGAAATCATTACAAACCACAGAGTTTTCAGCACAAACAAAATGCTGGAGGAACTCATCAGGTCAGGCAGCATCTATGGAGAGGAATAAGCAGTCAAGCTATTGGGCCAGGACCCTTCACCGGGTCTTTAGAGTTTGCAACTCTATTGTACTTATCACTCCTTTCTGCGCCTTGTGACGCACTGGGTGGCAACCCTGCCATTTCTTTAGCATTTTTGTCTATTTTTTTTACGAGGCCAAGTTGCTAGCTCAACGCTTAACCGAGTACAAATGAAAACAGCAAGAAGCCGGCCAGATTCTAGCCCGGAACCATTCATCTCGAGGTCCGGTGCAGATGCCACTACACGACCGGCCAGCTTCTATTGTACTTGCTACCTCCAAATGCAATTAATGCATCACTTGGGCACAGATTGAGAATCATTTCAATTGACCATGAAAGAAGAAAATTTGCTGTGTTTAATTGATCCACTGCTCAGATTACTCCACAGTTCATTTTTATAGTGATCAATACATTTCAATTTTTCTTTCTTTTGAATGATGGATTTCTACAGCTCTCCAACTAGTTTCAAAATGATTTTAAGAAAGTCAGATGAAAGAAGTTAAAAAAAAAGATTACAATGTATTGACTCTTTCAAAAGTACCTCAAACAAAGGCTTGCAAATCCCATCAATCCACTCCAGCTGAAGACCCGGTAACTCGTCCTTCCTATTTCGGTCAAAGATAGCCTGTAGAAGATTCACCAAGATAGAATTGTGTTTCAGGACACGTCTAAGAGTACAGTTACTGCAGGACCTGACATTCACGGATTGCTAATAGCAGTAATAACTCAAGAATTCTTCATGCATTTTTACCTACATTTTGCATGTTCACTTCCAAGGTCAAAAGATTAATTCATTGCTCACTCCATGCATGTATGATTTTTGAGCATGAAGATGCATTAATTTTGTTAAAAGCAAACAAAATAATGAAAGACTCCTAATGAAGGGAAATTATAAAACAAGTCAAGTAAGGTGTTGACAAGCTATAAATCATCTATCCCTGGTGTGCAATTTATAATCAAATTATGAGTGCTGTTCAGCAGGATGCATTTGCCTACACATCAATGTATTTTACTGGGTGTCAGCTGTGACATTACTGTAGGCAGACTCGTCGCTACAGGCCACAACATTTAAAATCTAGGTTTTTCCCCTCAAATAAAGCATTAGAAAATCCGGATACTGACAAATATTAGAGTTTAAGAAAATCCAGATATTTGCAAGTACTTCACTTTCTGATTTTGGAATGAAATTCAAGATTAAGGTTTAAGACTGTTTAATGCTTAATATCATTTCCAGTGTAAAGGAGAATGAAATAATTGTTACTCTGGACCCGATGTAGCATAAAAACCCACAATAAGATAAAGAAGACAATAGTACAACAACACAATAAATCTAAATACATAAGGCTAGGTTATATACACACAGATTGACTGTATGTCCATAAAGTGATGCTTGGCACAGGAGTGTCTGTACAGAAGGTGACTCTGACAGGAAATTTATTTTTGCTTGTATTTATTTAGAGATACAGCACATAATAGGCCCTTCTGGCTCACTGAACCATGCCACCCACTGATTTAACCCTCGCCTAATCATGGGACAATTAACAATGACCAATTAACCGACTAGCCAGTGTGTCTTCGGACTGTGGCAGCTCCTGGAGAAAACACACACGCACCTGGGAAGAATGTAGAAACATTCTTACAGAGGACACCGGAAATGACCCCCGAAATCCAACACCCCAAGCTGTAGTGGCAGCGCACGAACCGCTACGCTGCTGTGCAGGCGGGGTGGGTTAGTGGGCAAAGGTGTTGATTAGCCTTACTGCTTTGTGCGAATTTGAAGACTTACTCAAAGTTATGCCCTTCCGAAAATCTGCAGTGAGTTGAAAGGCAGGCCGTACAAATAGCTCCAGCAATAATCAGCATGACAGCTGGTAAAGGTCACATTTGAGCTCATTTTAATTGGCTGCCTTCGCCTTCTCCTCAGTGAGCATGTGCTTGCAGCAGACAGAAACTGCTGAGGCTTTAACACTAACCTGAGACCAGTTCCTAAGTCATAAATTCTAGCAGCTGATCCAGAACTCATGAGTCCATGGAATAGATTAGTTGTACTGAAGTGCCATCAATGGCCTTCTGAGAATGGACCTGATTTGCCATTTTATTGTATTGCATTGGTAGCCCAGCATTACCATACCTGATTTAGGAGTCCTCACAGGGCAGGGAATGGACAAATGACTCCGCTCTACAGAGATTTTTGATATTCAGGGAGCTTTATATCAAATTGCACGGAAGCTGCATTTTAAAACGTATGCCCAGCGGCCAAATTTTGTATCTATTCCAGTTTAAATCATGCCTCAATAAAAGTACCTAAACTCCGTCGGGGGTGTCTTGATAAAAGCATATTCATTAAAATATGACTGTGCATATTTTGGGTCATTTCTAGATATTTATTTACAAGTCTATTAACACTTTTGAGTATATTAATATTTCAATAATCTCTCACTTCTGATGAGAATAATTTCTGGCAATAATGGATTTCGAGCATCTGGAAACCTCTTGTGTTTATAATAGAGCAACTTTGTTTCTTCCATCTTCTGACTGCAACAACACTTACTTTGCATAATACCGGCATTCTCTGAATGTATAAAAAATAGAAACTGCAGGTTACTACTGCCTTTCAACTTAGCACCCACATTAGGAAGGAAAAAACTGCAGCGTTTCACAAGAATGACCCCCCGCTTGTTTTTCTACACAGTAACCATGCCCTCTGAATGTCTAATAATGTTTCATGTTGTTTTTAAAGTGCAATTATTGTTATTAATTAGGCAAATATGGTAGAGTAATAAAGCAAATTTGAGGAATATTCGGTCTATGCTCTGCATCTACATTCACCTTTTGATCTCCTAGAAATCACTGAACAGCAGTATAGTGGTTACACACTTTGCAGTGACAGTGACGGGGGTTCAGTTCCCAGCACTGCCCGTAAGGAGTTGGTACATTCTCCCAATGACCCTGTAGGTTTCCTCCGGGTGCCCCAGTTTCTTCTCACAGCCCAAAAACACATCGGTCATTGAAAATTCTCCCACGATTAGGCTAGGATTAAATCATGAGATTGCTGGTTGGCATGGCTCAAAGGGATAAATCTGCATTGCATCTAAATAAACAAAGCCTTTGTGTATGTGTGCTCAAGGACGTATAGAACATGGCAGAGCAGCATTTTGGAGGAAGGTATGGAATGAAATTACCACCAGAAGTAGTCATCAAATCTGGAAACCCGCCATGAGGGCAGCATGCTGGCGTAGCAGTTATCGTTAACGCTTTACACCAGCGATTAGAAGGCCATGGGTCAGTTCCTACTGTTGTCTATAAGGAGTTCGTACCTCCTCTCCATGACTGCTTGGATTTGCTCCAGTTTCCACCCAAGCATGTCGGTAGTAAGTTAGCACGTTATATTGGTACTGGAGGCACGCGAACACTGACAGGGTGCCCCCAGCACATCTCAAATGGTGCTGGTCATTGAGGCAAACAATGCATTTCATTGTATTTTTTGACATTCGCATGGCAAATAAAGATAATCATTAATCTTTGAAATATGGAAGGCTCTAAATCAAATTCAAACAGGGGATGGGCATTCTGGTCAATAGGTACGTAAAAGATCTATTAGGAAATGTGTAAGATAAGACAACAGCAACATGGGCCCTCTGAACCAAGTTTAACAAGGTCATAAACACAAGGGGTTCTACAGATGCTGGAGATCCAGAGCAACACAGATAGAACGCTGGAGAAACTCAGCAGGTCAGGCAGTATCTATGGAAAAGAGTAAGGAGTTGATGTTTTGGGCCAAGACCCATCATCAGGTCCTGGTGAACGGTCTCAGCCCAAAATGTTGACTCTTTATTCCTTTCAATAGATACTGCCTGACCTGCTGAGTTCCTTCAGCATTGTCTGTGTTAAAAAGGTCACTCTAAGATTCATGAGCATTTTCCCACTGAACTACCCAAAACTTGATTTTTAATTGTCACTCCAAGCCAGCTTAAAAAAATAGAAAATAAACAGTAAGTAGTCTATTTTGGTTGAGGAATTAATATTAGCACAATGATGGTAGAATTCCCTATTCTTCTTGGACAGGTCTTTGCCAGTTGCCCTGATATCTCTGATCGACCATATGGTCAACTATGTCCATTACCACATCCCTAGTAATGGAATGTGATACCACTGATAACCCCACTGAATGAGGTTCACTATGAGCCAACATTCCCTTGCAGATTTAACACGGTGGGTTGGTGTTGAAAGGTCCCTGAGCACCTGCAGCTAGTTCTGAGGCTCTATAGACAGATAGATGCAGAAAGATTAGCTTCATTTGTCACACGTGCATTGAAACGTACAGTGAAATGTCTCGTTTGCATCGTATCAAATCAACCGGGATTGTGCTGGGCAGCCTGCAAAGTGTCTTCACGCTTCCTGGTACCAACGTAGCACACCCGCACTCACTAACTCAAAATGTGCCTTTGGACTGTGGGAGGTAACTGAAGCAGCTGGAGGAAACCCATGTGATCACAGGAAGAGCACGCCAACTCCTCACAGGCAGCTGTGAGAACTGAACCCCGATCAGTGATCGCTGGCGCTGTCCGTGACGCTACCGTGCCTGCTCTGGTTCCTTGATGTCTCCGTAAATAGTGAAAAAAAAATGAACAGGGGCGGCACATAGTGTAGAAATTAGCGCCACGTTTACAGCACCAGAAACTCGCGTTTACTTCACGGTAGCATAGTGGTCAGTGTAACACTATAACAACATCAGCAACCTGGGTTCGTTTCACAGTAGTGTAGTGATTAATGTTTAAGCTATTACAACGCTTTTAAACCCAGATTCATTTCACAACAGCGCGACGCCATTACAGTGCCAGAAACACGGGTTCATTTCCTGCTGCTGTCTGTAAGGAGTCTGCACATTTTTTCCCGTAACCGAGTGGGTTTCCTCCAGGTGCTCTGGTTTCCTCACACATTCCAAAGACGCAGGGGCAGTAGGCTAATAGGTCACATGGGTGTAATTGGGCGTGTGGGCTCATTGGGCCAGAAGGGCTTGTTACCGTGTTGTATCTCTAAATAAATAAACATTACCTGTGCTCTGTGCACTGAGACGTTCAACTGATGACATCATTGTGTGCATGTTTGATGTATGATGGATTACAGTGGATCATGTGTTGAATCACCCAGTCCAATTTCCTGATAGGTGAAATGTCACATAGAACTGCTCCATCAATCGAAGTACTCCAGGTGAACAGATCTCTGTCCTGTTAGTGCCTAAAATAGTGGTTTCTGACCAATCCGATTTGAAGGCTGTACATTTCCAGTTTAGATATGTGGGAGAACATAAAGAAGCTGACTTACTACAGGCTGAAAACATATATGCAGTTGCCATGACACTTCCACTGAAATACCCTAGGTTAATAACTACTCCTCACTGAAATTCCTTCAGCCCAGTAATATTTTCCAGCCAGTCTCCTTGGAAATGTCAATGTCATTAGTACTCATCAGCTGAGCAAAGATATTCAAGAATGGTGTAAAAATTGACAAGGAAAATCATGTGCCAATGTTAATTCAAGTCTCCCTCCCTGTTTGATTTTTGAATGAACACCAATGGTAATACTTAACCTTTTAGTACTTTGGCACAAAATGGAACTGTTGTGAGTTAATATACATAGCAGAAATATGACTGGAAAAATATATCATAATGATCAACACCATAGATGATTGTGCTTTATACTATTAACTTCATTCCTGAAAGCCTTCAGCACAGGATATAGATGCAGAACTAAGATATCAGATAAATAATCCTCAAGTGCCATAGAGTCATAGAAAAGTACAGCACAGAAACAGGCCCTTCGGCCCATCTTCTCTATGCCAAACCGTTTCCACTGCCTATTCCCATCGGCCTGCACATAGCCTTCCAGACCCCTACCATCCATATACCTATCCAAACTTCTTGGAAGTGTGGAAATCAAGCCCGCATGCACCACTTGTGCTGGCAGCTTGTTCCACACTCCCACGACCCTCTGTGAAGAAGTTTCCCTTAAACTTTTCACCTTTCACCCTTAACCAATGACCCCTGGTTGTAGTCCCACCAAACCTCAATGGGAAAAGTCAGCTTGCATTTATTCTATCTATACCTTTGCACTATTTCATATACTTCTATCAAATTTCCCCTCAATCTTCTACATTCCAAGGAATAAAGTCCTAACCTATTCAATCTGTCCTTACAACTCAGGTCCTCCAGTTCTGGTAACATCCTTGAAAATTTTTTCTGTGTCATAAAGTAAAGAGTAAAACTGAAAAGATTAAAACCTTGAGTATCCCATTAACACCGTGAATAAAGATTTTCATATGCCGGGATCTTGGCTGATTTAAACCACAAACACTTGATTAACTAACTGTGGAAAGATAATCTCAACTCAACCCGGCAACTGGAGCTGCCAATTAATCTTGGCTTTGACCACGATTTCTGTTGGCGTCAGGAGTCAAATAAGGGATTGTTAAGATTTCTTTTTAACTAAATTCAAATCCACATCTGTCAAGCTGAGAACGAGATTTCAAACCATTTAGTGGGATCCCATCATTACTCTCCATCCCATTGACTGAAACAAAATACAAAGGGATTTTGTGGTTCTCAGCGGTGAGTTAGGTTTTCCACTTTGGAATAACTGCAGCAGGGATGGCAGAAAATTGATAATGAGACTCTCTGTAATTAGGCACCTTGTCATACAGACTGGAACGACTTCAGCAATTCAGGTTGGCTTCAGCTATCGCACAGATAATTCAACACAGGTGAATGTTCTATTAAAGTAATGCATTGCTTGCTTGATATCAGCATAATTCAAAACAGGTATCAGGTAAGTATCAATATCAGCAACGAAAATCTATCTCCAATCAATAAAGCTACATGTAGCAAGATTGCCACAGTAAAGGCAAACTGAAGCACATGAGCTTCTGTAATCAATGAATTGGTGCTAAACCATTAGTCTAACAGATCTCAGTATACTATAAGATATAGAAGCAGAATTAGGCCAGATGGCCCATCAAGTCTGCTGTACCATTTCATCATGACTGATCTACTTCCTCAGACCCAATCTCCTGCCTTCTCCCCATTTCCTGACTAATCAGGAACCTATCAAACTCTGCTTTTAATATACCCAATGACTTAACCCCCCACAGCCACCTGTGGCAATGAATTCCACAGATTCACCACTCTCTGGCTGAAGAATTACCTCCTCATCTCTATTCTGAGGCTGTGTCCTCTGGTCCTAGATTCTGCTGAGTCCAATCGTTGTGCTCAAGGACACTCCATGAATGTGAATACAGAAGTGTAGGTTGTGATCTATTGAGAGTGTTTTTATTTTGTTGTTGCAACCACATTCTTCTTGACTGTGCGAATTCACTGCCTGCATTGCATCAGTGACCGCACTTCAGGAAGTACTTCACTTGTTGTGAAGCATTTTTGGTTGCCCAGACATTTTGAAAAATGTGTTCCTTCTTAATTAAGATCCGGCCAGCATAAAGCTTGATAGTTTTGAAATGGTTTAATAGTTGAACAGTAGGATATTGAGTATTAAAAATTGTGACTAATGAGTTATTTAACTGGTCAAAATTAGCGTCTCGTTGACATTTAGAGTTATCATCTTTTCTTTCCTTATGGGATAAACTTAAAATCACCGTTCAAAAGTTGAATGAAGTGTACACGAGATTACTATTAGAGAAATGTCTATAAAATTCATTTTTTAGAATAAATAAATTGTGCATATCTGGAGAAATAACATTAACAAGCCATAAGGTATATTTAAGGCAGAGGTTGATTGGTCAGGGCATGAAGGGATATGAGAAGATTGGGGCTGAAAGGGAAAAATGATCAGCCCTGATGAAATGGTGGAGCAGACTCAATGGGCTAATTGGTCAAATTCTGCTCCTGCATCTTATGGTATTATAGTAAAGGAGGTGTATATATATATATATATATATATATATATAAATAAATACCTCCTTTATTATTATATATATTGAGAGGGTACCTAAGGCTTCTGCACGGTACTGTAGTAATTTTATGTATTGCACTGTGCTGTGGCTGCAAAAGCAAATCAAATTTCATTACATATGTGAGTGATGATAAACCTGATTTTGATGGGTCCTTATTGTGGACTGAGAGTGGGAAGGGGGTAGGGAGAGGCGAATCGTGGTTGGACAAAGGGGAAGGGAGAAGAGAGGGAGCGGGAAGAACCAGAGAGACATTCTGTAATGATCAATAAACCAATTGTTTGGAATCAAATAACATTGCCTGGTGCCTCTGGGCTGGGTGTGTCTGCAGCCATGCCACCTCCCCCTGCCCCTGCCCCAAAATTACTTCTCTGCCAGCTGTCCCACACCCCTCCTACATGCTCCACCCCCACCATTCCCAGCATCCTTTGCTTCCACCGGATTTACAAATGGCTCTACACTCCACGTTGACAAATACAGTTCTGTGCAATAGTTCTAACACCCTAGCCATATAAATATACCTAAGACTACTGCACAGTACTATAGTTTGTGAGATAGCTGCAAAAAAAAAACTCTGGTTGCTAAAGTCCTGAGATTATCAGTAATATCCTGAATGTTCCTTCTCCATTTTGAGCAGATGTGATGGAAAGGCTCCCTGCAGTCAGTATAGATGTTTTTTTTTAAATTATTTAGTGATACAACACAGTAACAGGCCCTTCTAGCCCAACATGCCCAAGCTGCCCAATTACATTTCTGATACCAATTCACCCACTAAGCTATACATCTTTGAAATAAGGGAGCATCTGGAGGAAACCAAAGCTATCATGGGCAGAATGTACAAACACCTTACAGGCAGCGGAAGAAATAAAACCCAGGCCTTTGTCTCTCTAATAGTGTTATTGTGCCATCTCGATGATACATTTCTTCAAGTAAGCTTTGTGCAGATCCTTGAATGACGTTCTCTTCCTGTCTGATAATTTCCCAAGGCAGAGCTCAGAAAGGAGTGGCTTTTTTTGTACATAAATAAAAAAATAAATAAATAAAGTTTAAATATAAAATATAAAAAAAATAAAAAAAAAGAATAAAAAACTGATGAAGGTGTTAATTTAAATACTCACAGCTGGTGTCAGCTTCAGTTCGGCTCTCTCCCTGTCTCCTTGCTCGAAGAACTCACTCGTTACCAACTCTGCCACCTACAAAACAGAAGTGTATGTGTTCTATAAACTTACCTACCATGATTTCAGACTGACCAAACACATTTTAATTAGAGCAATTAATTATCAATAAGTCATATGTGGCTTTAAAGCTTCATGCAATATCACAAAGTTCAAAGTACTGTGTATTTGTCACCATATAATACCTTGAGATTCATTTTCTTGCAGACATTTACAGGAAAATAGAGTTTATGAAAACTATGAATAACTAAGACAGACAGCAATGGGCAACAAAGACAAACTATGAAAGTAGTAACAAAAAGAAAGACAAAAGAAAAAAATAATACTGCAAGCATAAGTTATAGAGTCCTTGAAAGGCATCCATAGGTTCTAGGGTAATAACTGTTCCTGAACCTGATAGTGTAATAATGCTTCTGTAGCTCTTGTCCAATGGTAGTAGCGAAAAGAGAGCCTGGCCTGGATGTTTCCCTTTTCTGAATAAGAGAAGTATCAGTAATAAATTGTCTTGTCTACCTATTGTTTTCAGATTTTACTACTAGCCATTGTTGTACCAAAGCTGTTACAGATCCCAAACATTAACTGTTTCTGATCTTTGCCTTTTCTTTGACCAGTTACAAACTGCTTCCATCTTTGTATTAGATATTTATGCAGGTGTTTAGAGATAAACTAAAACTAAGTGTGAAAAAGAGAACAAAGAGCACAGTTATTTTTAAGTAACTTAGAAAAGGAGGAGGTACCGGAGCCTAAAGGCACATACTCAACGATTCAGGAATAGCTTCTTCCATTGTCATCAGATTTCTCAGTGGACATTGAACCCATGAACAGCACCTCACTAACATGAGGAAATCTGCAGATGCTGGAAATCCAAAGCAACACACACACAAAATGCTGGAGAAAATCAGCAGTGTCTATGCATAAGAGTAAACAGTCGACATTTCGGGTCAAGACCCTTCATTAGAAAGAAGGGTCTCAGCCCGTAACATAGAATGTTTACTCTTTTCCATAGGTGCAGTCTGATCTGCTGAGCTTTTCTGGCATTTGTGTGTGTTACTACCTCACTAATGATTTTTTTTGCACTACATATTTAATGAATTTCACAACATATGCCACTGATATTAACACTGAAAAAGATAGAGTGTATATCTACTGGTTGGAAGTCTGGAAAGGTAATGTGCTTTATTGTGATTATGTATTTAAACATTTTATTCTTTATCAAATATTTAAAAAGACAACTGCAAAACATGATACAAATTGCATTAAACCTTGTGTCAAAACTGTCGCTAAGCTACATGAATGTAGCATCCACATGATTAAGTCTGAGGCGTAGCCCACCATCCTTCATAGCAACAAGGCTAATTTGCCTATAATTAAGAAAAGCATGAGAAAATCTGCACATTTATGGCACAGAAATTATTAGTAATGTAAATAGGACAAGGCAATGGCACATTTGTAAATAGGTTCACATACAGTTAGACAGATTGCTTCATAACTCACAAAACGGATCAATCATTTTTCTGCCATTCTGAATGAGATTAGGTGCAATAATTCAAAGAGCAATTACTTTCCTTTATCTAATTTAGGGTGCAGTAATTAACTTAGGGCATTTTCCATACTTGATGTCCACATCACAATATTGAATAGGTACTTATTGTTCATGCCAAGGGCACTGTGTGAATCTTGAAATATCACAAAATGTAACAGAGACAATTCTTGATAAAGACTGAGACTTATGGCTGGCATACAACAGCCAGGGCAAGGGAAAATGCCTCACTTAATTAATACGGATATAACTGTATCCGTAAACATAGTTTTTTTGTAGATGAATGAACAGCTCACACTTTAATTACATATCTTTTCATTGAACAATTTAATACTGAAATTATATTTTTCATTTGTTGCTTTTATACTTAGCTGGAAAGAGGAAATAAAACTTTAAAGTTCAGTTATTTCTGGTTATTCATCCTAGTGTTTGGAAACAGTTTAATAACATGACAGACATGTACTGTACAGTGAACGTGCTGCCACTCTTTTCCTTTTTGGTTTTGTGGCTATCTGGAGAAGAAAAAATTCATTGTGTATACTTTGATAATAAATAACCTTTGACCCTTTCAATTTCAGCAATGGCCAAATATACTGCTGCTGCAGGATATTTTGTCCTTTGAGGACAAAAGATTCTTTCTAGAAATTATATTTTATTGGATTTTTGTGAGGATCAGGCATTAGATTCATTAGCACCTGTTAGCAGGACAAATACATTCGGTGGCCACTTTATTAGGTGCATCTCCACAGCTGCTCATTGATGCACACGTCTAATCAGCCAGTCATGTGGCAGAACTCATGCATAAAAGCCTGCAGACATGGTCAACAGGTTCAGTTGCTGTTCAGTCCAATCATCAAAATGAGGGACGACATGTGAACTAAATGACTTTGACCATGGAATAATTGTTGGTGCCAGATAGGGTGGTTTGAGATCTCAGAAATGTCTGATCTCCTGGGATTTTCGCACACAATAGTCTCTTGAGTTTACAGACAGTGGTGTAATAAACAAAACAAAGTCTAGCAAGAGGCAGTTCTCTGGATAAAAATTGCCCTGCGATTCATAGAGATCAGAGAATGCCCAGACTGAAAAGCGATAGTAACTCAAATAACCACGCTTTACAACAGTTGAGTTCAGAAGAGCACCTCTGAATGCACATCATGTCAAACCTTGAAATGGACAGGCTACAGCAGCAGAAGACCAGAAATATACGTGCAGAGTGGCTACTTTGTTAGGTACAGGAGCCACCTTTTAAAGTGGTCACTGAGTATAAACACCACATTTAAAGGGAGGATCGTTCTGAGGGGAGAACTTTTTATCTGTGACATTAGAAAAAAAAAATCATGCATGGTTTGCTTTGGAAGCAAAATGAAAGTTGTACTGGTTTGGTACTGGAACAAAAGGTGTAGAATCTTGTCCAAGCTAAACATGACTTTCCACCCCTAATCAGATACACATTTTTTTTGCAGTATAAATGTTACTTTTAACAGATTGTGGACTCTATAGTTGTCTTGTTATAAAGGGCAAAAAAATAAAATTTTGTATATAGATTTGAGAAATAAGTGAATTACTAAATACACACACACACACACACACACACACACACACACACACACCCATACACATGTACAAATATATATATATAAACACACAGCATCTATGGAAATGAATAAATAGTCAATGTTTCAGCCCGAAGCATTTGTGTGTCTCTCCTTGGATTTCCAGCATCTGCAGGTGTGTGTGTGTGTGTGTGTGTGTGTGTGTGTGTGTGTGTGTGTGTGTGTGTGTGTGTGTGTGTGTGTGTGTGTGTGTGTGTGTGTGTGTGTGTGTGTGTGTGTGTGTGTGTGTGTGTGTGTGTGAGAGAGAGAGACTTCAAACATAACAACATTGCAATTTTCAAACATTTATTATTCTTTATCATGATGGGAAAGGGTTTCCTGTACTCACCTGCTTAGAGATCTCCCAAGGCTTGGTAACTGCTCCTAAATCACAGGCTGTCATCAGCATAGACCTGATGTCAAAAATAAAATGATAATGATAAATGAAATTGAATTCATCTATCAGAACTGCCGGGACAATTTGAGCCTGATCACCACATCAAGATATCAAATATAACCTGCTTGTTTCTTTCTGATGGACAATGAACTTTTCCTTCTTTTACTGATATTGCAATTATCTGGGGGCAAAATATTGTGAACAGGAGAAGTCTGAAGTAGGAGCATTAAAGTGCTGGATATACTCATCATATGAGCTGGTACCTGTAGAGGGAGGAAGAGATTAATGCTTCCGGTCAATAAGTTTAATCAATTCTGAAGTCAAGTCAGCAGCTTAAGATGTTAACATAGACATCACTTGATCTGCAGAATATTTCCAGCTTTTCAATTTTTTAATTATATTTTGGTTATTAATATTATTTTATTGACTCCATATTGAAGTGTACTTCGAAATAGATTGTTATAATCCATTTGGTAATTACAATATACAGCAGATATGTATAAGCAAAATTTAAAATTGAAATAGGCTATTTAGAGGTATTAGCATGTGATATTATGAAATAAATCATCTTGAGCTGGCATGAAGGGATAGATGTGAATCTTCTTTTCTCTTTCCTATATCCCTATCTCCATTTTGGTTGCTGTGTTAGAGACCTACACCCATTACCGACCCTCAGATCACCATCTATCACAAGTACACCTTCTCCCACATTGCTTCTTGAAAGAACTTGAGCTACACACAGATACAAAATGCTGGAGGAATTCAGTGGGCCAGGCAGCACCTAAGGGAGGAAATGAATAGTCAAAGTTTTTCCTCACCTGGACTCACCTGCTACCCGCCAGCTTGTGCTTCTCCCCCTCCCCCCACCTGGGTTCTGCCATCTTCCATTGCCATCCTGATGAATGGTCACAGACTGAAACTTCAATTGTTCATTTCCTCTCATAGATGCTGTCTAATCTGCTGAGGTGTTCCAGCATTTTTGTGTGAGTTGCTCAAGATTTCCAGCATCTGCAGAATCCCTGGCATCTCCAATGGGGACTTCATTCCTTCAGCAGTTTTTCCATCTTAATCATTAGAGCTGGAACAGAAGTTGTAGAATCAAGTCCAAACAAAGCATGACTTTACGCCCCGAATCAAATATGCATTTCTTTCACAATCAAATGTTAAATGTAACATTTAATTCTGGAAGAGAAGTATATTTGATTAGGGAGTATAAAGACATATTTATGAATACACCCTAATCAATTATACTTCTAGTGAGATTTTCCACACCAACGCCTCCAAAGTTCCTTTCTTTTCCTTGGCTTCTCCACCACCAGAGTTGAAACAATTCTCAACTTCTTTTTCTGATGTCCAAAATATCTGCTCTCACCCTCACCTCCTCTCAGACAGGGTTCCTCTTGTTCTCTTATTCCACCCCAGCCTTAGCACAAAGAATGGATTACCCTCCATAATTTGCATTGCCTTCAATGAGATTCCACCACCAGCTCCATCTCTCCATCTCCTCCTCTCTCCCTTCTCAAATTCCACATGGACCATTCCCTGTGGAATTCCCACTTCTCCAATGCCTTGCTCCCCTCATGGAACTTTCTCATGGGACTGCAGAAGGTGCAACACTTGCCCTTTAAACTTCCCATCCTTTCCCACCATCAACTCTTCCAGGCCAAGCAGCAAGCACTAGACTTTCTTTAATTTTGTGTAATATATTCATTTTTGCAAAATGCATAATATCACAGGCTGAAACGAAGGGGCATAATCATAAGGTGATTGGAGGTAAGTATAGGGGGGATATCAGAGTAAGTTTTTTTATACAGAAAGGTGAGAGTATGGAACACTCTGCCTTTGGTAAAGGCAGATACATTAGAGGTATTTAAGAAACTCTTAACAGAAAACAGGATGACAGAAAATTGAGGGCTAAGCAGGAGAGAAGGGTTAGGTTGATTAGAGTAGTTTGAAGGGTCAGCATAACGTCATAGCCCAATGTCCAGTCCAAACAAAGCATGACTTCAACTCCCAAATCAAGTAATTTTTCTACTCAGAGAGTGGTGGATTCCTGGAATCTGTTGACTGGTATAGTGGTAGAGGCAAATTCCGTAGAGACCTTTAGATAGGCACAAGGTGGAGGGATGTGGACATTGCGTGGGTATGAGGGATTAGTGTTCGGGTGTTTTTGATTTGCCTTTTAGCCAATTTGGCATTGACATTGTGGGCCGAAGGGCCTGTTCCTGTGCTGTACTGTTCTATGCCTACGTTTGTGCATTTCCTCTGGAATCAAACCTGCTGTGCTGTTCTGTGTTCTCTATTGGAGAAACCAAATGTAGATTGAACGACTGCTAATTGCTTCTGTCCACAAGAGTGAGTCAGAGCTTCCTGTCAGCTGATATTTTAATTTTCTATCCTCTTTCCAATCTTCCCCTGACATCCTCTGTCATAATCTGGTATTCAACTTAGCTTCAAGGTTGAGAAGCAGCACCTCATTTTCTGCCTAGGGAAAATGCACTATGTGCAACACGATATCGAATTTATTGATTATAGGTAAGCAGCCAATCCTGGCAGAATAACAGTTCAGCATGGGCTAGATGGGCCAAAGGGCCAGCTTCAGAGTGTAGTGCTCTATGACACTACAACTCTTCAAACTCAAAGTAACTGGGTCACATTTAGGATTTCACAAATCAGTGACCAAACTGCAAATTACCATACTGGATTTAACCTTTATATTCTGGACACATTCCAACTTAATTACAAACCGTGCACGTTGAAGCAAGAGTTATTGGTCCTCTCTTGCCAGACACATCCCAGAGATGGAATAGCAGCTTACACAAATAATCTAGTTTTTATTCCATGCTGGTTAACCAAAAGATCTTTTTTCCTCCTTCCCCCACCCCTCTTCTTCCAATCTCCAACTCTGGCTCCCTTCTTACCCCTTGTCTTCTCCTGGCCTGCCCATCACCTTCGCCTGGTGCCCCTCCTCCTTCCCTGTCTGCCTTGCTCCACTCTCCTCTATCAGATTTCTTCTTCTCCAGCCCTTTAACTTGCCCACCTGTCACCTCCTATCTTCTCACTTCATCCCCCCCCTCTCCCCCACCCAACCACCTACATTCACCTCTCCTGGCTTCACTTATCACCATCTAACTTGTACACTTACCCCTCCCGCATCTTCTTATTCTTGCTTCTTCGACTTTCCTTTCCATTCCTGATGAAGGGCCTTAGCCTAAAAGGTCGAATATGTATTCATTTGCATATTCGCCGCCTGATCTCCCGAGTTCCTGCAGGATTTTGCGCGTGTTATTTTGCGTTTTCAGCATCTACAGACTCCCTTGTGTTTATCTTTTGTTGATGATGTCAAATCACTTAATTGTGCTTGAGTGTCCAGGGAGAATAGGACTGGGCTCTTCTACAATCATTTCATTTTCCCCTTCCTTCCACTAATCAAATAGCCAATCAAAATTCACTCCCCAGTATCACACAATGATATCAGATAGTTGTGAAAGTCAAAATAAACAGCAATGCTCTAGAAACAATATCCCAGCATCAGTCCGCTTTTAATGTTACTATTAGAAACCCCCAAAAGGACCACAACCTTGTTGTGGTTTGGGGGCTTGCGTGCCTCAGTGACCCAGAGAGCTATGTTGGCTGGAGTCAGGGCTTTGTACTTTGGCTCTTCATAGGGTCACCCATGCCAAACAGGTCAAAACGTAGAGGCCAGACTTAGTGGGGTCCACAGCTCCTCCAGATCCGGGGTTTCAGCCAAGGGCTAACAACCTTGACGGGTAAAACAGAAACAGCAATGAAGAATCTTTCTACATCTGAGTGTAGCTGTATTCCTGAGGCCCCACCCAGGACTTCAATGACTGGCTGAAGTTGAAACAGAGAGAAAGCTGCTGACACGCCTACCCTGGTGAGTAGGCCATTGAACTTGCACATATCATTTGCCATTCAACACTTTCTACAGATGAAAACATGGCATTTAACAGTTGCATTTACATTCAGCGGCCATTTTTTTAGGTAGTCCTGTACTCATGCTTGTTAATGCAGATGTCTAATCAGCCAATCATGTGGCAACAACTAAATGAAGAAATGCTTGCAGACATGGTCAAGAGATTCAGTTGTACAGTCCAAACATCAGAATGGGGAAGAAATGTGATCTGAGTGACTTTGACCATAGAATGATAGTTGGTGCCACACGGGGTGGTTTGAGTATCTCAGAAACCACTGATCTCCTGGAATTTTCATTCACAACGGTCTCTAGTGTTTACAGAGAATGGTGTGAAAAAAATCAGTTCTGTGGGTGAAAATGCCTTGTTAATGAGAGAGGTCAGATGAAAATGGCCAGAGTGGTTCAAGCTGTCAGAAAGGTGACAGTAACTCAAACAATCGCACCTTACAATAGTCGTGTGCAGAAGAGCATTTCTGAACACACAACCCGTCAAATCTTGAAGTGAATGGGCTGTTAAACATGATTCTGATAAACATTAGCTCTGTTTCTATTCCCATGGGTCCAACTAAATTCAAATGCATCGTCAATGATTTTTCACTGATCCTCACTTCCAATTGCCCTTGAGACGACTCAAGTTCAGGTGTATTTATCACATGTACATCACAACATACAGTGAAACGTCTTGTTTGCATTAACAATCAACACACCTAAGGATGTGCAGAGGGCAAGTGTCACCACACATTCTGGTGCCAACATAGCATGCCCACAATGCTCGGCAGGTGGTGCTGCTGAGAATGGTGCAAGAAACAGAAAACGATTCAGTGAGCAGCAGTTCTGTGGGAAAAAAAATGCCTTGCTATTGAGAGGGGCTGGGAGAGAATGGTCAGACGGGTTCAAGCTGACAGGAAGGTGACAGGAGCTCAAATAACCACGTGTTACAACAGTGGTGCGCAGAAGAGCATCTCTGAACGCACAGCACATTAAACCTTTAAGTGGAGGGGCTACAGCAGCAGAAGACCACACCGGGTACTATTCCTGTACCTGATAAAGAGGACACCGGGTGTAAATTGTGCCTGACTATAGTAAAACAAAGAAGGAACTGCTGTCTCCTTTCAGAGTGTTGCCTAGTTCATTGATAATTAGTTCCATTAATGGTGTAATTAGTTACCAATGTAATTATTGTGATCATGCATTCTTCACAGAGAAAAAAAAAACAAATCAGTTTCAGAATACTACGTTACCTCAGCATTTGCCTGTGCTTCTCAAGGCACCAGTTATGTTCCCCGGACATGACATACTCGAAGAACGTAGAGCGCAGCCTGCATTCGGATGAAAAAAATAGTACTTTGTTGTATCTGTGCTTAAGTAGCAAGGTGGCATAGCAATTCCAGACACGATTAATATAATCCACTCAGGGAAATTAGTGCATTCGAACAAACCAACAACTGAGTATGCCGTATAACTGCTGGCATCTAAATAGCTTCAGTCAGCAATAAATGTTGATAAATGAGCAATCTGCTAATTATATGATTAAATGAAACAGGTTTTAAAATGCTTACTTTAACATACTAAAAATACAAATGGCTAGAACATGCATCAATTTGAACCAGTCCATTACAATCAGTACCTCTGATAAAATTCATGCATGGTCTAGCAATAAACTTGGTTAAATAACTTGTTAATTTTCACAGTATCTTTAATTCGGTGTCCAGTGACTTTTCAAATGTGCGAAATGAAGTGCAAAAAGGGAACAGTGCTGTATAGATCCCCCATGTACACTTGCATTTCTCCAGGGGTCTGTGTACAAATTCTATGAGAGCTACAACCTTAAGTAATCAAACAGTGTTTCAGAAACTATATCACTGCTTTTCTATCATGTAGATTAACACAAAGGAGAATACAAAAACTGAAAGAAACAAGAAATCTGCACTGGAGCAACCTTATCCCATCTGAATCTGCTTTAGAACAAATTTAACCTTTTTGCTTGGGGCAAAGGTGAGGCAGCATCATGTCCTCTCTGCCCAGGCATAGAAACCCTGGAACACATCCTCAGCAGCTGCCCAAAATCCCTGGGGGAGGCCACGACCACAGACACCATGACCAGATGCTGAAGGCAGTGGCTATTAACAACGGTAAGCACCTCCGCCAACACAGAAAGCCCTTAGCTGGAGACCGACCACAGCCTCAGCCCAGATCACCAGCAGACTTGCTCGCCACGGCATCTGACTGGCAACTGGAAGTGAGCAACTGAAGTTCCCTAATTTCATCCCTGAGCCCTGACATGGTCTTTCTGTTAGAAGCCTCGAAGCAGATGGTCATGGTGGAACTGACAGTGCCTTTGGAAGACTCCATTGAGGGGACGCTCAAATATTAAGAAAGTCAAATACCGGGAGCTGGTAGAGCAGTGCCAGAGACAGGGGTGGAGGGCGCGATGTGAGCCGATAGAGGTTTGGTGTAGAGGTCTTGCTGATTGATCACGGTGCAGAACCTACTCTCTCGTTGGCATTACAGGGGCTGCAAAGAAAGGAGCCACCAGGAGCTGAGCAAACCTCCAGATGGCCATGGATCAATAGGTGCGACCTGTGGCACGGTGCTGCTGGGATACAATCTGGGGCCTGATCAACCCCGGCTGTGTCGCATGGGTGAGGGTGTCTGATATTGGAAAGCCCAAAACACTCAATGACCCCAGGCTGCAACGCCGATGATGTGTCCCATTGCATCCTAGGATGCACTATCAAAGTTCAAAGTAAATTTATTACTGAAGTACATATACATAAACAGCATATACAACCCCAAAATTTATTTTCTTGCGGGCGTACTCAGTAAATACAATAACCAAATAAAACCAGTGGAAGACCACACCCAACCTGGCGGACAATCAGTGTACAAAAGACAACAAACTAAAGAACAAAAAAAAAGAAATAATAAATAAATAAAGCAATGAATATCGAAAACATGAGATGAAGAGTCTTTGAGTCCATAGATTGCGGGAACAGTTCAGTGATGGGGCAAATTAAGTTGAGTGAAGTTATCCCCCCTGGTTTAAGAGTCTGATGGTTGAGGGGTAATATTTGTTCCTGAACCTGGTGGTATGAGTCCCACGTTCCTCCTGTTGGTAGCAGTGAAAAGAGAGCATAACCTGGGTGGTGGGGGTCCCTTATGATGGACGCTGCTTTCTTGCGACAATGTTCCATGTAAGTGTGCTCAAAGGTGGGGGGGGGGGGCACATCCACTACTCTTTGGTAGGATTTTCCATTTAAGGGCTTTGGCGCTTCCATACCAGGCTGTGATGCAGCCAGTTAATATACTCTCCACCACACATCTATAGAAGTTTGTCAAAGTTTTGGATGTTCTGCCGAATGTTCACCAACTTCTAAGGAAGCAGATGCACAGCATGCTTTCTTACCCAGGACAAGTAGAAAATCAATAACTGTTGTTCTGTAAGGAAGCAGCAGACCCAATTTATAAATAAATAAAGCGAAAGAGCAGATATACTGGTCTGGGGGAGAAATGAAAGTAAATGAGAGCCATGATTTTTGTTGATAAGTTCCATGGGATCTTTTGTGTCCAATCAAACGGTGCAAATGAGTGTCTTGGTTGTTTTTTATGTGATCGCAAGACCTTGTGGGACATTGGTCATGTGGAATACGGCAACACACCCAAAATGCTGGAGGAACTCAGCAGGTCAGGCAGCATCTATTCAAAAGAGTAAACAGATGACGTTTCAGGATGAGATCCTTCATCGCCAAAATATTGTCTGGTTACTCTTTCCATAGATGCAGCCTGGCCTGCTGAGTTCCTCCAGCATTTTGTGTCTATTGCTTTGGAATTCCAGCGCCCGCAGATGTTCTTGTGTTTGTAGGATACTGCCAGTCCAGTTCACTGGTTATTGGGAAGACCAAAGGCAGGGGAGCTGCAAGGCCCCAGTTATTGCGTGGGCCAGCCTCCCAAGTCGTGGTATCGTAAGTTGAAGTTGCCCAGGAGAGGAGACGCTGGAGGTGGTGAGGGAGAGAGCTGGAGCCTGTGCTGGGCCGGGGGGCGGGCCTTTCCCGTCAGCAGGGTTCTGTTCCGGCGAGCAGTTCACAGCTCAGAAATGAGGCCCCAGGCTGCATGCAGCACCACAACAGGACACAAATCCAGACAGCCGGACTCCCAAAACACTTGTTTGTGTGTACAGGTTCTACATAAAAGGAGTGTTTGTAAGTTGGGAAGAATCTGTACTGTACTGCACTGAAGTGTCAAGGTAAACTGTGGGTTAAAATCCTGGAACCAGGTTGTGGTGAACTACATATACCTGTCTGGACATGCCCCCCCCCCCCCCGCCCCGCTAACTGCTCCTGTGGCTCCTCCCACAGACCCCTGTATAAAGGCGATTGGAGGCACTGCTCCTCCTTCAGTCTCCAGGATGTTGTGTGATGGTCTCTTGCTGTTGATAGTGCTTTCTTCCAGCTAATAAAAGCCTATCTCTCGCCTCACGTCTCCGAGAGTTATTGATGGTTCATCACAGGTCTTGAACTTCCTGACAGGGATATGTGTGCTAAGAACTGAGCCAGCTTGGCAAATGCAACTCATGCGAACATTTATAACTGAAACAGTAATAACTTAAACGGCAAATCTGCATTGTGATCTCGTTATGAGGGAAATACTTACTCAAAGTAAAGCATGAGGTCAGTGGACAGGATAGCCTGCTTCAGCAACTGCATCAAATCGCTGTATTCTTTGGAGGAAAGGTTGGCAAAAATGTTGTGTCCCTAAAATTAAGACAAAAATCAGGTAACTTAGTCCAAATGTCTGCAAAACAAATCATCACTTCCTGGAATTTTAAAATTTGATTTATAACTGAGGTGTGGGAAAGGAGGGCAATTATAACCAAGGGGGAATAAGAAGTTTGGTAAGAAATTCAGTCATACAAGCAAAAAAAATTAGTAAATTTAATTACCCTGATAAAATCATTTTCCTATGCTACATTAATTTTATTTGTATTTATCTGATAAAATTCTTATAATGTTTCAGTGAGAAAGAGTAGAACAATATTCCAAGTCGTAAAATCATACAAGGCCTTTCTACATACCTTCTCCATGCTGAGCAGTAATACCATCTGACTGTAAAAGGTCCATGTCCCACTATGTCCTTCCCGTCTAAGTACCAAGCCGAATGCCATTTATACTGTACATTGTAACTGTGTATCTCCTCTTACAGCTTATACTGGATAACCACCACCCGATGTGATTAATTTACCTCTCGTATCTCCTTTAAAGTTCTCTCCTTAAACCCATGTCCTCTAGTTCTAGGCTCCCTTGCCCTGAGAAAAAGACTTGATTTGCCCTATCTAAGCTCCTCATTTGGTAAACCTATAAAGTCACTCATTGGTCCTGATGAAGGATCTTGGGCCAAAACATTCGTCTCCATAGATGCTGCCTGATCTATTCAGTTCCCCCCCCCCCCCCCGCATTTTGTGTGTGTTACTCTGGATTTCCAGCATCTGCAGAATCTCTTGTATTAAGTGACTCAGTCTCAAATGTCGATTGTTTATTCCTCTGCATAGACACTGCCTGACCTTCTGAGCTCCCTCAGCATCTTGCGTATGTTACTCTGGATTTCCAGCATCAGAAGACTCTCTTGAGATCACCCTTCGACCTCCAACACTCTAGTGAGAATAAACCCAGCCAATCCAACCTCTCTACATTACTACAAACACAAGGGATTCTGCAGATGCTGGAAATCCAAAGCAACACACACAGAACGCTAGAGGAACTCAGCAGGTCGAGCACCATCTATGGAAAGGAGTAAACAGTTGCTGTTTCGGGCCAAGACCCTTCTTCAGGTCAAAGCAGCAATCCGTAACTGTACCCTGTGCTCCTCCTCAGTCCCGAAGAAGGACCCAGGCCTGAAATGCCAACTCTGGATGCTCATCGGAATCATGGTTTAGTATGGAAAATAACGAAGTTCCACCACTACCTCTATGGACGAAAGATCACCAGCCCCTTTTGTCCAATTTCAATCCCAGGAGGGGAACTCGCCCAGTGACAATGTTAGGCCATGTTCCTAGGAGAGCACTCTTATGACGTAGCATTCAAGGTTACCAAACAACACATCAATGCTGATAGCTTGTCATGTCTTCCACTGTTGGCAACTGAAGAAGAAAAGTCTTCATACTGTGACCCAGCAGAAGTGTTCTACACCACATTGGTGGACGAGTTGCCAGTAACAAATTCCAAATTTAAGGGGAAACAATGAATGACCCAACATTGTCAAAAGTCTATGAAATCACCGTGCAAGGATGGCCAGCTCATGGTACCCCTATGTTTCCAGAGTTCTCAGTGAGATGACACCGAGTGTTGGTGTGTCAAAGAACCCTGATGTGTGGATCTCGTGTTGTAGTTCCCTCTAAACTGCATACAAGAGTGTTAGATCATCTGGGTACAGTCAGGATGAGGAGTCTCACACAGAGCCACTATGTGTGGTGGCCAGAAATAGATAGACAGATTGAAGACTTGGCCAAGAGTTGTTTTGGGATGTCAAAAAATGTACCCCCACAGACACCGTTACCCCCACGGGAATGGCCATCATCAATACAACAAAGAGTACATGTTGACTTCACTGGGCCATTCATGGACTCCATGTTTCTGATTGCTGTGGATGCTCACTCGAAGTGGCTGGAGGTTACACCAATGGAGTCAACCACCTCAGCAAAGACTGTCTCTGTCCTGAGGACTATCTTCACCGGAAAAGGCTTACCACAACAAACTGTGGTAAGAGTGACAACAGATAACGATGCAATTCAGAAGAAATCTGACTGCTCATGAAGAAAAATGGCATTGGGTATTTCAAGTCAGCTGCTGACAACCCAGCAATGAATAGGTTAGCTGAAAGGTTTATCCAAGCCTTCAAGGCGCCCATTAAAGTGATGCACAAGGACATTTCTTTGCAGCACAAAGTGGACAACTTCCCTTTTGCATATCGGAACTCTGTTCATACAACGACAAATCAAACACCGGCAATGCTGCTCATGAACAGGAATCTGAGATCTTGCATAGATTCCTGAAAAAAGATCTGTGGAGGCAAGGGTAGAGTAAACAACTCAGCCAGTTGCTAAGTGAATCAGCAAGGAGCTTCGAGGTTGGACAAGATATCTTAGCACGTGATTACCGAGAAGACAACTGGACACCAGTAGGTAGCGACAAGAACTGGACCACTGATGTACACAGTGGATGTTAGAGATTAGACATGGAGACGTCATGGGGACCAGATTCTGGAATGCTCAACCAAAGAACACACCTGAACCAACAAGATGAACACGTTACAGTCACCGGACTTACCTCTCAGTGATGATCATGTTACTGACAGTAACATGACACCGGAAACTGAGAACACTGTCTTAGACAAAATATTTAACAAACTTAATGCCACTCCACAGGGCCAGAGGTGCTATCCTTAAAGAAACAGAATGCCACCAAAAAGACAAGCAAGAGAAAATCTGTAGGTGCTGCAAATCTGAGCAACAGAGGTGCAGCATCTATGGAAAAAGGTACAGTCAACATTTTGGGCCCAAACATTGACTGTACTTTTTTTCCATAGATGCTGTCTGGCCTGTTCCTCAAGCAGTTTTTGTGTGTGGCCACTAAAAAGACTGACTGTTTAGTATACTGAAGTTAGCTATGGACCATTATTGTGAAAGCATATTTATTTGGAATATGGTTTATGAAAGGGAAATTGAATGTTTTGTACATATACATTTTTATGTTGTAATAATCTAAAGGGGGAGGAAGTGTAATGTATGGATCAATTTCTCTTAGAGCAATGACTCCCCTTAGCACTACATATGGACTGTCGTCTGTGCATGCATATTGGTCTCCTGTCTACACATGCACATTGCCCTCTCTCTGCAATGTGAATACCCCAGTTAAAACCATCTCCCAAATGTGTACTTTTATTCTAATTGATATGTGGTTGCAAAGACACAGCACCCTCCATTTCAGTAAGCCATTTAAAGTCAGATATTACCTTGACAAATAAATTGAAATTGGGTCTGGAAGCAAATGTATGAATCTGGTACTTCTGGGAAATAGCAATGGTCAGCAACTTCAGTAATAATAAAATGAGTTAGAACTTATTCTTAAAGTGGGTAAATATTGAATGCACAGATTTTGATTAATGACACTGAAACATTTCAACCTTACTCTGCTACAGCGATCACTTGCAGCCGAGATCCCAAAGCACCTGTGGCTTTGATCCTGACTCCTCCCAAAGTTTACACGGTCAGTTAACTTCAGAACTTTTGAGGAATGTTTTACTCATTAAATTATTCTGCAATAGTCTAGAGGACTCAGTACAGGTTTGAAAGCATTATCAGTGACAGAGAGAAAAGCAAAAGTTCCCGGGGCAGCATGGTATCGTAACAGTTCGCGCAATGCAATCCAGCGGTAAGGTAGAGGTCAATTCCCGCTGCTGTCCATAAGGAGTTTTGTATGTTGTCCCCGTGATCATGTGGGTTTCCCCTGGGGTGCTCTGGCTTTCTCTCACATTCCAAAGATGTACAGGTTCGGGTTATCCAGTGGCAGGCATGCTATGTTGGCGCTAGTAGCCTGTTGGCACTTGCTGGCTTCCCCTGGCATATCTTCGAAGTGTGTTGGTCATTGAAGCAAAGGACACACTTCACTCTGTGTTTCAATGTATATGTGACAAATAAGGCTAATCTTTAAAGCTCTACAACAGGAAATATGCCTGGGCAAGCAATAAGTCAAATTCTGCACCTATTGGAGTTGCTTTAACATGAAAGGTTCACCCATTCTGGAGTTTCATTCCACAGGAGTTGGGCTTCAGCTTTATCTCTGTGATTGTTCTATCTACAAGGACAAGTATTTACAAGGTATGTTGCCAACAATTAAATGAATGAGAGTTTGCAGTGGAACCTAGCCAAACCCCATCTGATCACTACACCTCTGCAGGGTTTTCCAGCAAAAAAAAAACTGGACACATTCTTATGTCTGAGGTTGATAAACTCAGCTCATGCCCTCATTCAAACTGACCAGTGTGGCAACTTGGTAGTGTGCTTATAAACTCTGCATGGTCACTATCGAAGAGCTGCAGGCCAGCACTGCGGGTACTGGAGCTGTCTCACAGATCCAGCAGACTGGAATTCAGAAGAATGAGTGGAGATCTTACAGGAACGTATAAAATAATGAATGGGATAGATAAGATAGAGGCAAGAAACTTGTTTCCACTGATAGGTGACCCTAGATTTAGGGGATATAGCCTCAAGACTCAGGGGAGTAGATTTAGGATGGAGATGAGCAGGAACTGCTTTTCTCAGAGAGTGATACATCTGTGGAATTCTCTGCCCAATGAAGCAGTGGAGGCTGGCTCAGTAAATATACTGAAGACAAGGTTGGATAGATTTTTGCGTAGAAGGGGAATTACGGGTTATGCGGAAAAGGCAGGTAGGTGGAGATGAGTCCATGGCCAGATAAGCCATGATCTTATTGAATGCCGGAGCAGGCTCGACAGGCCAGATGGCCGACTCCTGCTCCTATTTCTTATGTTCTTATGTTTAATTCTGATCTCTTGTTCTAACCTTTTCCCTATAATTATGTGAGTTGGATGGTAACACATACACAAAGTGCTGCAGGAACTCAGCAGGTCAGGCAACATCTATGGAAATGAATAAACACCATTTTTCAGGACTGAGAAAGAAGGGGAAAGATGCCAGAATGAAAAGGTGGGAGGAGGGGGAGGAGGATAGCTGGCAGATGATAGGTGAAAGCAGGTGGGTAGATTACAAAAAGGGCTAAAGAAGAAATCTGATAGGAGAGGGACCATGGGAGAAAGGGAATGAGGAAGAATAGATGATAGACAGGTGAGGAGAAGAGATAAGAGTCCAGAGTGGGTAATGGAAGAGTAGGGATTTTTTTTATCAGGAGGAGAAATCGACGTTCAAGTCGTCAGGTTGGAGGATACCCAGATGGAACATGAGTTGTTGCTCATCCACTCTGAGAGTGGTCTCTGGTCAGAACGGAAACAGGAGTCAGAATTAAAATCTTATGCCACTGGGAAATTGCCCTTTTGGTGGAAGGAGCGCAGGTGCTTGACAAAGCCGTCCCACAATTTACAATGGGTCTCACCAATAAAGAGGGGGCTGCACCAGGAGCACTGGATGCAACAGACAACCCCAAAGAATTCACGGGTGAAGTGGTGCCTCACCTGGAAGAGTGGTTTGCAGTCCTGAATGGAGGTAAGGGAAAATGTAAATGGACAGGTGTAGCATTTCAATCGCATGCAGGCATATGTGCCGGGGGTGGGGGGGGGGTGGGGAGATTAGTGGGAAGGGATGACTGATCAAGGGAATCACGGAGGGGGTGATCCATGCGGAGAGCAGAGCGTGGGGGGAGCTAAAGGTGTGATTGGTGGTAGGATCCCATTGAACGTGATAGCAGTTGCGGAGAATGATGTGTTGGATGCAGAGGCTCATGGGGTGATAGGTGAGGGCAAGAACAACTCTATCTCTCTTAAGGCAGCGGGAAGATGGGCTGAGCTCAGATGGTAAGTAATTACTTCAGGAACGAAAGGGTTAACCTGTAAATACAGGCCCAGTTCGATGTACTGGGCCTGTATTAACTGGAGTTTAGAAGATTGGGGGAGAAATTTCATCGAAACCTTCTAAATATTGAAATGCCAAGGTACAGTGGATGTGGAGAGGATGTTCCCTTTAGTGGGAGAGTCTAGGACCAGGGAGCACAGCCTCAGAATAGAAGGACATCCATTTAGAACAAAGATGAGGAGAAATTTCTTTAGCCGGAGAGTGGTGAATCTGTGGAATTCATGGCCACAGGCAGCTGTGGAGGCCAAATCATTGGGTATATTAAAAACAGTGGCTGATAGATTCTTGATTAGTAAGGGCCTCAAAGGTTACGGGGAGAAGGCAGGAGAATGGGGTTGAGAGGGAAAATAAATCAGCCATGATCGAATGGCAGAACAAACCCTATGGGCCGCAATGTCTAATTCTGCTCCTCTGTTTTATGGTTTTATAGTAATCTAGTTACTGTTAAGCATCCCTGGTGTAGGCAGCTAATGAGAGAATCAGGGAGGTGTTAATGGGCATGTTTGAGAGATTGGATTACAAAGGCTTAAGTGGGAGACTGGGATTGATGGCTGCCTGTGTGACAGAGGAATATGAAATAATAAAAATTATTGTCTTTGTATTTCTTATATAGATATTGTATGTTAGTAGGAACAGTGGTTATCTAGTCAGTTAATCCTGAGTGTTTTTACTTTAGTAAACTTATGCTCTAAACTGATGTTAACAATATTTTCATTTGTAAAAATGTGTTTGTCATATTTAGTCCCAAGCGTATTTCTGTTGAAGGCTAGTGAATGTTGATGGCATTTACAGACAACAAGCAATACTCTGTTAACCTCTTTCAACTGTTGGATTGGGCAGGGTGTAGAATCATTATTTTTTCTAGTATTTTTCTTGTAGTTTAATTTATCTATGCTTGCTTACATTTTATATAAAATCTGCTGCAGTTATACATGTGGAATTGTTCAGTAAATTTTCCAGAAATTGTAGAATGGCTGATTTTTTATTTTCTAGAAGATTCTCAGATTTTCTTCAGCAGGTATCACACCACTTTAATCTGGCTATTTTATTTGTTTATCTGATGTTATCTCTAGCCCAGGGCTTCCCCAACCTGGGGGCCACGGAGCCCTCAGATAAAGGTAGGGGTCCAGGGCATAAAAAAGGTTTGGAACTCCTGTCTGAGTCTGAGAGTATGAAACCGGCACAACTTTGTTTTTGTTCTTTTCCTTTGTTCGTACTTTGTTGGAATACTTAACAAAACGGCTGTAAACACCAAGTTTTAAGCATCATTCATGACGTCCAAAGAACCTCTGGATCAATACCACCAGATCCATCAAACTATAGAAACAAAGTTCACGTGCCACATTTTAAAACAACTTCCACTGGCACCATTCTGGTAGATAGATAGATAGATAGATAGATACTTTATTCATCCCCAAGGGGAAATTCAACATTTTTCCCATACACTTATTATAGCAAAACTAATTACATACAGTACTTAACTCAGTATAAATATGATATGCATCTAAAATCACCCTCCCAAAAAGCATTAATAAATAGCTTTTAAAAAGTTCTTAAATAGTTACTAAAGTGCATTGAGTGGTAACTTAAGCTCAGTCCTAACCCCGGCACTTAACATGTCTTGCCCCTGGTGGTTGAATTGTAGAGCCGAATGGCGTTGGGGAGTAATGATCTCTTCATCCTGTCTGAGAAGCATTGCATTGACAGCAACCTGCCGCTGAAGCTGCTTCTCTGTCTCTGGATGGTGCTGTGCAGAGGATGTTCAGGGTTTTCCATGATTGACCGTAGCCTATTCAGTGCCCTCCGCTCTGCCACCAATGTCATACTCTCCAGTACTGTGCCCAAGACAGAGCCCGCCTTCCTTACCAGCTTATTAAGACATGAGGCATCCCTCTTCTTAATGCTGCCTCCCCAGCACGCCACCACAAAGAAGAGGGCGCTCTCCACAACTGACCGATAGAACATCTTCAGCATCTCACTACAAACATTGAATGAGGCCAGCCTTCTGAGGAAGTAAGTAAGTGCAATCAGAAACACGACTCGCTTAAAGCAAAGGAGGACACAGAGCAGCAGAAAAATGCTGATTATGAAGTCTGAATGGCCATACAAAGCCCTCTGGAATAATTGGTTCTGAGTACAGGTTATGTTATTCAAACAGAAATGTCCTGTGTGAAAATATCACGTTCCATTTGCTTAATAATGCTATAACTTGTTAATTCCTCTGTTTAGGAATTCTCTGGCACTGAAAATAGTATCTGAAGTGGCTATTGCACTGTGGATCAACATAGCTTTTGTGTGAAAGTAAACATGAGAAATTCTGCAGATACTGGAAATCCACAGCAACACATGACCAATGTGAAGGAACTCAGCAGGTCAGAAAGCACCCATGGAAATGAATAAATAGACAACGTTTCGGGCCGAGACTCTTCTTCAGGATTGGGAAGGAAGAGGGAAGATGGCAGAATGAAAAGGTGGGGGTAGGGGAAGGAGGATAGCTAGATGGCAATAGGTGAAACCAAGTGGTGGAAGTGGGGGAGGGAAGTCAAGGGCTGGAGAAGAAAGAGTCTTGGGGAGTGGACCATAGGAGAAAAGGAAGAAAGAGTGAACACAGGGGAAAGTAATAGGCAGGTGAGAAGAGGTGAAAGTCAGAGTGGGGAATAGAGGAGGGTTGAGGATTTCTTTATTGGAAGAAAAATTTGATATTCATGCCATCAGGTTGGAGCTACACAGAATGGATATAAGGTGTTGCTCCTCCACCCTGAGCGTGGCCTGAGGGTGAGGGCATGATGGTGCCCTGCAGTAAAACATTATTAGGAAAAGGAGAGAGCAGTAGAATACAATCAGAGCACAAGTCATAAGGACGAACGAAGCTGGATGAAGTTAGATATGTGAATAGGTTGAAGTAAACTTCAGGCCAAATATGATGGCGTTCCTGAGGGAGACCTATAGTGAGGGGAAGATTTAAAATTAAATGGTACCTACCTGGGCCAGTTACCAGCACCAGGCTCCAAGGGGACCAGCTTGGGGCAATCATCTTCAAGTATTTACAAAGTAAGCCTTGTAATCATGAACTTTGCAGGAGTGATTAAATTTTCTGTAAGTGCTATTGGTTTACAAGTCATTCAAGAAACCTGTCTTTTAACCCATCAGATTCATGCTGGCTATCAAACACCCATCTGCTGCACTTTGCAGAAGTCTTAAGTGTAAGTGTGTGTGTGTGTGTGTGTGTGTGTGTGTGTGTGTGTGTGTATATATATATATATATATATACGCGTGTGCGTGTCTGTGTATATATATAGATATATAGCTGGGGAGCCTAAGACTTTTGTGCAGTACATCCAAGGGGTCAGTGTGGACATGGTGGAGAATTACAAATACCTGGGGATACGAATAGACAATAAACTGGACTGATCAAAGAACACAGAGGCTGTCTACAAGAAGGATCAGAGTCGTCTCTATTTCCTGAGGAGACTGAGGTCCTTTAACATCTGCCGGACGATGCTGAGGATGTTCTACGAGTCTGTGGTGGCCAGTGCTATCATGTTTGCTGTTGTGTGCTGGGGCAGCAGGCTGAGGGTAACAGACACCAACAGAATCAACAAACTCATTCGTAAGGCCAGTGATGCTGTGGGAGTGGAACTGGACTCTCTGACAGTGGTGTCTGAAAAGAGGATGCTGTCCAAGTTGCATGCCATCTTGGACAATGACTCCCATCCACTCCATAACTCCATAATGTACTGGTTAGGCACAGGAGTACATTCATCCAGAGACTCATTCCACCGAGATGTAACACTGAGTGTCATAGGAAGTCATTCCTGCCTGTGGCCATCAAACTTTACAACTCCTCCCTCGGAGAGTCAGACACCCTGTGCCAATAGGCTGGACTTATTTCCACTTGGCATGATTAACTTATTATTTAATTATTTATGGTTTTATATTGCTATATTTCTTCACTATTCTTGGTTGGTGCGGCTGTAATGAAACCCAATTTCCCTCGGGATCAATAAAGTACGTCTGTCCGTCTGTCTGTATACTAATCCAATTTATCAGCACTTGGTACGTAGATATCTATCTCTTGGTGATTCAATTGTTTTCTATTATTATATTATTTTTTAATTTTGAAATATAGCACAGCAACAGGGCCTTCTGACCCAATGAGCCCACACCACCCAATTGCATCTTTAAGACCAATTTACATACTAATGCACAAGTCTTTGGAATGCGCTAGGAAACAGGGGGACCCAGAAGAAACCCACATGGTCGTACACACTCCCCACAGACAGTGATGCAATTGAACTTGGATTCAACATTTCCAAGCTGGATATTCCCAGCATATTTTTGGTTGATTGGAACTTCCAGGTTAAATGATTTTCTCTTGTACTCTTCCTTTCCCTTCTTACGGCAACACACTTTCCATGCTAACAAGCTGCCTGTGCATAGCTGACAAGCTGGAGTCAGGTCCTCTCACTGGACAAACTGCACAGTGTTATTAAGGAGCCAAAAATTGCTACATCTTTAAATCCCTAACATTTATGTTGTTCATTTGTAATTTTCCCTCTCACGTGGGATTAATTTCCTTCATGAGGCTGTCTCATATACATAAATCAAACAGCAAAAACCTGCAGATGCTGGGGATTTGTAATAAACACCAGTAACACTGGAAATACCCAGCAGATCAAGCAACACCAGTACAGAGGAAATCAGGGTGAGCACTGACCTTTCATTAGAACCGAGAAAATATAAGAAAAATAAACACGTTTTAAGTTGCAGACAAGGAATGGAGAGAACAAAGTCGGATGCAAACTGAGAGAGGCAGAATGATGTGACGCTGCTAGTGGCTGAGAAAGGTTGGTGAAGACTTGCAACCTCAGATGATCAATCTGGAGGAGATGAACAAAGAATGAAAGAGAGAGAGAGAAAGAAAATGTAACACAGGAAGAGTGAGATACGAAGTATTGTGAATGCGGTATTTGTCAATTTTTGTCTGTATGTGGTTGAGTGTGTGACTCCAGAACAACATCCGTGCATCACCATGATACAGCCCATGACACTCAGGAACTTGGGCTACATGATTATTTTTGTACATATTATTGTTTTAGTAACTATGTTTTTCTGCTATCGTATTATATGTGCTGTGTGTGACTGTTGGTTTTGTGTTTCGCACCTTGATCCCAGAGGAACGCTGTTTCGTTTGACAGCATTCATGAGTATGGTTGAATGACAATTAACCTTGAACTTCTTCACTTAGTCTACTGTACTTCTTTGTCCTACTGTGAATGCCCTCAAGAAAATTAATCTCACGGTTGTACACTGTGACATACTATGTATATTGATAGTAATTTTGAACTTTGCAATGCTGAGAATCTACAATAAAAATGTAGAACGTTGGAAATACATAGCAAGTCAGACAGTGTCTGCAGAGACAGAACACAGAGTAAGCGTGACAAGTTGATGATCTTTCCTCAGGTCTGATACAAACTGCAGAGTTGGGTTCGCTGGAGTTGATGAACTTAGTGTTTATTCATGGTGGCTGCATTGCATTAAGTTGTAGATAAAATGTTATTTCTTCAGTTAATATTCAGCTTCATTGGAACAGTGTGAGGCCAAGGACAGAGAGGGGTCCGCACAGAGCCACTGAGTACAGCACACATGATGTCATACTCAAATGAATAGGTCCCTATACTGAGCTCTAGTCTCCTTATGTAACAAAGGAGATAATTGCAATTGAGAAAACACAATAATGTTTGACCAGATTGATTCCTGGAGTTTGACCCTTGAGAAGGGGCAAGGCAGATTGGATCTACACTCTTCCGTGTTGAGAAATGTTACCTTTGAAAATACCAAAGTCTTACAGGGCTCAACTAGGTAAAATTATTAGTTTTGTATTTACAGAGTATTTAGAGATACAGCACTGTAACCCCAAGTGACCATCCTGCCCAATTACACCCATGTGAGCAATTTACCTACTAACCTTTTCTTCCATGGAATGTGGGGTGAATCCAGAGCACCCGGTCACAAGGAGAAGGTACAGCCAGTGCCAGAACTGACCCCAGGTTGCTGTTACTATAATAGTGTTACACTAGCTGTCATGCCACCATGTAGCCCCATATGCAGGTATCATACTTCGTCTGCCTGGAGTATTTTGAACTGGGGGGTTCAGAGTCTCAGAATATAGGGATGGCTATTCAGCACAGAGTTTAAAGAAACATCTTCATTCAGAACGTAATGGATTTTTAGGGCTGAGGAGGTTCAGCACTGAGTATGTCATGAAAGAGATACTAAAAAATTTTGCAATGTTAAGGGAATCAAGGAACACAAAGTTTTGTTCTTCCTACTCTGGCTTTTCATTTCAATTGATTCTTAGTTCATGTTGCAAAGTTCTTACAAAGCACTGGGTTTAGGTGTAACCCATCTCCTTTCTACATTAAGAAGTCTTCAGAGATATTTCTGCAGTGGCTTGGCATAAACTTTCTCAAATCCTCCATTTTTGGCCAGTTTTCCCTGAGCTTGCAAGTCTACAGCAGTTATCTTATATAACATTTAGAGGTTATGCTGCACTGTGAGGATAGTACAATCAAATATTAGATACTTCTGTCATAAAAACCAGTGTGGACTACCCTCACAGTAAGGGATGGCTAGGGAGAGTAGTGTAATGTTTTGCAGCGCCAGTGAGCTGGATTCAAGTCCCATCCCTGACTGTACAGTCTCCCCATGACCACACGGGCTTTGTCCAGGTGCTTTGATTTCCCCCAACATTCCTAAGTCAAAGGTTAGTAGGTTAATTGGTCACATGTTTGTAACTGAGTGGAGCTGGCTCCTTGTGTCAGAAGGACCTGTCACCGTGCTGTATCTGTAAATACAAAAATAAACAGCACTTCCTCAATGTACTTTGTAGTATTTCCTCAGGTTTATAATCTAGAATACTATAGAGTTGTCCCTGAAGCACACAGCTGCTATCTTGCTTTAGTTCTGGTGGGGAGGGGGGGGTGGGTGGTAAATCAGTGAAACATTACAGGAAAATGCCATCCTCTGTGACAAATGTGATCATTTTTCTACCCTATGTTGGAATATGAGTTCCATTCCTTTTAAGGGAAATACTAATGGGAGAGGAAACAGCTTTGGAGATTTCTTCTGATAGGAATAACCATCTTGCTTGTGACACAGCACAGGGCTCAATCAGCACGTTAAATGAAGGAATCAGTTTGGCTCCTGGAGATGGGGAAGGTCAAGGGCAGATGAGAAAACATGCCTGACTTGGACTGAGCCTGAAGAACCCCCCTGCCATGTAGAATAAGGTCCTAGTGTTTCCATTGCAGTGTTGAGACAGATGAAAAAGCAGTGGTATTCTTCTTTGCTGAAATTAGCCCTGATTCAATGACTCAGTAACTGAGCCCACAAGTCAGAAACTTGGAATTAGTGATTTTTAATTTTAAATTCTTGAAATAGAATTCCAAACTCACAACAAATGGGATTTTGAAATAACCCTTTAAATCCCAATTATCTACTTTATTACTATTGGAATATGTGAATATTTCTTCCTCTCAAACTCAATTGATCAGTAAGCTATGGTTGCAGGGGTAAGGAACATTTTTTTAGTTAGATGTTTGAACTAGGGCCTGGCTCTGGTTGATCCAGAAGCAAAGAGAAACCTTTAAGCAGCAGTTCAAATTAGTAGAAAATCAACTGTGAGTAACAAATTAAAATACACAAAAGAATAAAAAAGTAGATGTAGAAGATGGAGAGGAGATTTGAGAGAGGTCCACAAAATTATGAGGGGTATGGATAGGGAAATTGCAAGCAGGCTTATTCCACTGAGGTTTGGTGGGACTACAACTAGAGGTCACGGGTTAAGGACAGAAGATGAAAAGTTTTGAGGGGAACATGAGGAGAAACTTCTTCACTCAGAGGGTCATGAGGATGTGGAATGAGCTTCCAGCGCAAGTGATGCATGCAAGCTCGATCATCAGCATTTAAGAGAAGCTTGGACATGTATAGTAGGGATATGGAGGATATGGTTCTGGTGCAGGTCAATAGGAGAGGGCAGTCTAAATGGTTTCAGCACAGACTGGATGGTCAAAGGGCCTGTTTCTGTGCTGTACTTTACATGACTCTGACTCTAGATAGTTATGCGGATCTGGCAAACTCAAATGGAAGTGGGGGCACATGTGAATATCAGCTTGCAAAAAATATTTTACTTGTTTCTGCCTCTGAGTGGTTGTTTCTGGCTTGAAGTTTCATCTGGATATGGTGATGGCGATGTTAACTGGAGAATATCTAAAGAATATAATGTTGCAAAAAACACATTTCACAACATATACAGTATCAGTGATAATAAACCTGGGTTGGATTCTGAAATTGTATCAAGAATGTAGATTTCAATTTTACTATCAGTTAGGTTGTGATTATGGTGGCATAGCAACTATTGTAACCTTTTTCAGCATCAGTTCACGCCACTGTCTGTCAGGTGTTTGTACTTTTTTCCTGTGACTACGTGAGTTTCCTCCGGGTCTCTGGTTTCCTTCCACACTCCAAAGACATACAGATTAGTAAGGATTAGTAAGTTACTAGCTGGCCATGTTGGTGATGGAAATATGGTGATACTTATGGGCTGCCCCCTGCACATCTTCAGACTGTGTTGGTTACTGACGCAAACAACGCATTTCACTGGGTCTTTTGAGGATGTAACAAATAAAGCTGATCTTTGTTGTTACCTTTACACTTAATGTACTTAAAATTTCTTAGAATATTTCTGAAACTTCATTAAATCAGAGAAATGAAAAAAAATCTAATTAAAATGACGTGCTTTAATTTTAATATGCTTTAAGGCTTATTGTATGAGGGGCATTTGATGGCTCTGGGACTGTGCTCATTGGAATCCAGAAAAAAGAGGTGGGGGAGCTTATTAAAACCTATCAAATGTTGAAAGGCTTTGATAGAGTGGATGTGGAGAGGATGTTTCCTACAGACGGGGAAGTCTAGGACCAGACAGAACAGCTTTAGAATAGAGGGATGTCCATTTGGAATGGAGATGAGGGAGAACTCATCATTTTTTTAACTGTACAATCACTTCTGAGGAACCCAAATTGCAAACACATGAGATTCCAGAGTAATACACACAAAATGCTGGAGGGTATCTCAAAGTTTTGGGCAACATGAAGTCGATGTTTCAAGCCGAGACGTGATGAAGGGTCTCAGTCCAAAACCTGGACTGTTTATTTCTTTCCAGGTATGCTTACCAAGAGAGGTCAGTTCAGAAACAAGCATCAGATATTTTTCAGTCTGATTTCAGTGGGACCAGCAGCGCTGGTCCATGGTAGTTCAGGCTGTCCCATTCCCCTTCCCTTTACCCAGCTCCAGAAGCCAATTCTCAGCATCCTGATGTCAAGTTTCAACATTTGGTGCCTGCACAAGGACCAACACCATGATTAATGGGAATCTCACAAATATTCTTGGTCAGGCGTTTGGCTAGAGCTGATTGATTCACAGCTGAAATGTCAAAGCATGCTCCTTCCAGTTCATGCTCTCTTCTCACTGCTGCTATCAGGAAGGAGGTACAGGAGCCTCAGGATTCTTACACCAGGTTCCCAAACAGTAATTACCCCTCAACCATCAGGCTCTTGAACCAAAGCATAACTTCACAAAACTTCACTCACCCCAACTATCTCCACAACCTACAGGCTCACTTTTAATGAAGCTTCGTCTTATGTTCTCAATATTTAATGCTTATTTATTTATCATTATTATTTTGTCTTTTTTTGTCTTTTTGTATTTGCACCATTTGTTGCCCTTTGCACACTGGTTGCTTGTGCATCTTGCTGTGTGTGGTATTCCACTGATTCTATTCTGTTTCTTTGTATTTACTGTGAATATCTACAAGAAAATGAATCTCAGTTCATTTAACATAACATGGCAACATGGTAACATACATGTACTTTGGTGATAAATTTACTTTGAACTTTAAACTTCATTATTATTTTATGCCGATTTTCCTGTAAGATTTCAATGAACTGTAAAGCTTTGAATGATTTCTCTCCGGGCTCCTGGGAGTTGTTCCTCGAACTTACTAAGAACCCAAAGTTTACTGAAGTAAAAAAAAAGAAAGTGCTTCAAGGAGAATATCTGGTCTTTAAAATGCAAAGATGATAAAAAGTTTGAGGATTATTATTTATTAAAAATTACTCACACATCTTTTTCATGTTGTTCCCTATGGATATGGAAGATTGAAGCTGATTTATATTTTAATCTTCTTTCTCTGAATAGCTTATGATACATTAATGATGAAAACTGCTTTCTATTGGGCCAGTGTTTGGAAATGTTCAACTGCCTCAGGGTTCATTAATTATTCTAGATAATTTTTTTCTCTTTTTTTATGTGAGTGTAAAACAGTCACTGGCTCACTATATTTGCATTTTAGGGAACAAAGACAAAGTTGCCTCTTCTCTACTTGGTCCCAAATGTACTCCCGTAAACAGGCAATTAGCATTTACAGAATTGATACCAACTTTAAAAAATATATGTACTAATTTAATTAAAGGTCATGATAACATATTCTCTGTTTTTTAAAGGAGTGCACCACCATAACATACGGAGTCTTGCGGACTGTTTGAGAACAAGGATTCAGTGACTTCTGGCTGTAAAGCTGTGGGCTAGCTGAAAGGGCTGGGTGGGGGAGAAGGCTGTAGCCTAAAGCAGTGGTTGCTGTTCTATGGTAAGATTTTACGACACCATCCTAAATGGGCGAGCAAGCAGTCGGCTTTGCAGCTGAAATTTTAGTGACAGTTACTTCTGTTAGAAAGTAGTCTCAGGCCCCATTGGAATTTCAGATGAAGAAATGCTCAAGGATGACACAGAACCCTTGATTTTTTTTTGCCCCTTATGTTTCTTCTCAGGATTATCATTACAGAACTGCATGCCCCAAGCCCTTATGAATTGGAGCTCTTTTTTGTGGTATAGCAGCTATATATCCTTCTTCAGATTATCACAATATTTACATGTTAAATAGTTCTTTTCAATGCAAAAGCTTCTGCAAGTTCTGGAGTGGTTCCAGCAATGCAGTCCTTTGACATATACATGTTATCATAGTCACCACGGATTACTTTGTAATTCTTGCTTATGACTGAAATTTAAACTTCTCAATTGCTCCTTTTTCAAGAGCAAGCTTACCTTCGAGGAGGCCAACAAGAACGTTGCTGTTTGTGTGTTGCTCTGAATCTCTTTTATTTATGATTTGCTGCTAGATGTGTTTCCTTTAATAGTTTGGCTTCTATACAATTGATAATGCCTTGGAGGTAAGTTTTATCCAGATTAAAGACACAATATTGGTTCAAGATGTTAAAGCAGAATTCATTTTCTCTGCGGATTTAAGAGTCAAAAAACCTTGACTGAGATTGGGCTTTTCAGCATCTAAAGCTTCTTTGTCACTTAGTCTGGTGACCCAGGTTTGGCACAGCAATGATACAGCAGCTGATTGACACTCCATCTCTTCTCAAGATGCATTGCCCATTACCAAGCAATTATTCCATAAAAGCCTCTCTGTCATTCAAAGTGGTCAGGTTTGATGCAACGATGATATGGTAGCTGACTGATAGCTCATCTCCTCCCAAGATGCATTGCCCATTGCTAAGCAACTATTCTGCGTGTAGTTTAACCAAAGCTCTATTCTCAAAATTCATTGGCTGATAAAGTTCAGGTTATCCATATCAAATCTTGGACAATAGAAAGGATTAGGAAAGCAATGTCCATTCATATTGTACATTGGCAGAATCCATCATTAAGGACTTGCTTGCTTCTTACTGCTACATCAGAGAGCGGGTACAGGAGGCTGAAGATATACTCTCAAATATTTTAAGAACAGCGTGTTCCACTCTGCCATCAGATTTCCGAACAGAAATTAAACCAACCCATGAATGCAACCTCATGATTTTTGTTCTCTTTTTGTACTACTTAGTACATATATTATTACATATACTAATATATATATATATTTCTTATTGTAATTTATAGTATGTTTACATATTGCTCTGTCCTGCTGCCACAAATCAACAAATTTCACAACGCATGTCAGTGATATTAAACCTGATTCTGATTCCAATACTGAGCTGTTCACTATCAGTACCCAGGAGCAAAACACCATCCTTCTATTTACCAGCCTTTAATCATAATGAAGCTCACTTACATTAGTACATGCATTCAATTGACCAAAAGCCTCAGATGGAATTAAATCGCTTGGAACTTGCAGTTCCATAATGGAATGCGTCTGACACCAGAATTTTTTTAATCGCAGTACAGCAACATAAGCTAGGTGCCATTTTTGGCATTCTTTTTGAATGTAACACTTCATACTCTAAGAGTAGATAGAAGATCCTTAAATCTCCAAATTGACGGCCAGCCCTGCCATCCATCTTTACTCTTGCTTATAACGGATGATTTGGACTTGGATATTTGCTTTAGACATACAGTAAATACAGAAAGTTTCCAGAAAAAGGCCAGCAACATCATGAAGTATCTCACCCACCCTGCTCATGGACTGTTTGCCCCACTGTCATCAAGGAGGAGGCTACGTAGCATCCACGCCAGGACCACCAGACTCAAAAACAGTTACTTTCCCCAAGAAGTAAGACTGATCAACATCTCCACTAACTCACCCCACCACACCCCTCACCATCACTACTTTATCATGTCCTGTCAGAGTCAGCTTATGTAGAGACACTCCTGTGCCTAGTATCACTTTATGGACATAAATCAATCTACTTATATAAGCTATCTTATGTATCATATTTATTGTGTTTTTATTAGTGTGTTCCTTATCTTTTTTTTGGTGTTACATCGGACCCAGAGTAACAATTATTTTGTTCTCCTTTACGCTTATATACTAGAAATGACATCTTGAATCTTCTCAAAATTTTCCAAAGCATATAAATAGGAGGGAAAGTTCAGAAGGACAAGTTTAGCAGAAAAAGCCAAAACATTAAAAATGCAGGTTAGCTTGGATAAATGTAAGAATTTTGGGAGAAGACTGGAAGGATCAAAGTTATATAACTTACGGAAGTGCCCACTTAAGAGTGCGGACAACCAGCAAAACTTAAGGTTCAAGTGCACAGTTGCCAGGAATTATCACAAAGGATAAAGGACAAATAGGAAATTTAAGGGTCTGCTATTTGCCCATAGAAATCAATCCCCCAAACTCAACATAAGTACAGGGTCAATTTGCATACAACCAATAAGAGTGAAAATGATCAAAGGCTGACTGACAAGTTAAAGCCCATCCCAATTAACAATCTAACTGATAACTGAAAAGTATTTCTATCATCTGCACGTGTCCATTTCATTCTACGACATTAACCTTGCAAATTTTCAACACTACTCTCTCTGCCTTGATAATGGGACCACTTTTTTCAAAAGACGACATGCCATGGGTTTTCATATGGAGAGCACCCCCTGAAAAAAAAAAATCCTAGATAATTCGTCTCATTTTAAAGATATTTGTTGGTAGATTCTATCAAGTCTAGGTACAAAATGGCCGCTGCAGCAAAGACAGAAGAAAAGCTTTGCGCATCACTGAATTCCATCTTCTAGATAAATCTGCGTTAGTATTTCAATAAGTATATTTAAATGACAACTTGTAAGAAGTAATGGTTTAGAACCTGTATCACTGTTTCATACATGACTAAGGATGGCTAGTATATAGGGATAACAATTCATCTGATACCATGCTTGGCTAAAAAAATGTGATGACATAAATTATTGGCTAACAAACCAATTGTGTGGCACTAATCAACTTGGTTCCTGCTAAAGAATTCTCATAAGCATAAACTTTCATTTGTAATAAAACCTCAGCTTTGCTAGGCTTTTACATTGAGGGGGCAGTCATGCATATATATTTGATATTAGAGTTAGGCTTAATAATTACCACACTATAAATTCTATAGTTGAATGCTATAACTATATAAAAGTATAATTTATAAACCATGACATTTTGCAGCTCAGCAACCATGTTTATTAAAAAATTGATCCCCTTTTCCTGCTTTATAATGCATTTGCAAATTGTGGGTATACTTTTGCCTGGAGTCAGTGTTTTTTCCCTTTGCTTACCTCACTCTGCAATATCATTACAGCATGGTTGAAGTGATGGTGCTCCAGAGTGGCAGATGTCCCATACAGCTGTGCTAAAGCTGATCTGCTCCTGCAAGGGAATCAAATGCACGAGCCGTCAGAGCTTGGCTGGTGAACTACTTGTGCTCAGGCATCCACTGGTTCATTAAATGGAAATTTAAAAAGTCGCGATGGACGTCCGTGGCTGCAGCTGTTTGTGGAATCGAAATGCACTTACAAGGGTAACTCATTTGTGTTTTCATCCATACTTCATTACAGATCCAGAATGTCTACAGGCGTACCGCGGGGAGCCTTCTAACTGGTGGCATCATCGTCTGATTTGGAGGGGCCACCGCACAGGATCAGGAAAAGCTGCAGGAAGTTATAAACTCAGCCAGCTCCATCATGGGCGCAAGCCTCCCCGGAATTAAGGGCAAATTCAAAAACCGATGCCTCAAAAAGGCAGTATGCACCATTAAAGACCCCCATCACCCAGAACATGTCCTCGTCTCATTGCTACCATCACTGAGGAGGTACAGAAACCTGAAGGCAATATTTCAGGGACAGCTTCTTCCCCTCCACCATCAGATTTCTGAACTACCTCAGTATTTTCCCCTCTCTTTTTGTACTCCTTATTTAATTTAATTTTCTTTTTTTATATATACTTCTGACTGTAATTTATAGTTTTTATTATGTATTGCACTGTACTCCTGCCATAGAACAACAAATATCATGACATATGCCAGATATGTTAAACCTGATTCTGATTTTGAAGTTTTCATATTTATAGATTCAAATTAAAGCTAGTAGTTCACTAAATTATTCAGAAAATAAGTCATGGGTAGACAGTGCAGAGTGGGTTAAATTTTTCCTGAGGGTAGCTGCAATGTGAGGTCTTATTAAGAGGTGGGCTTTTAGATTTAGAGGATGTCACTGTATTAACAGGATAAGTTGACCCGTGGGGTTGTTAGGATCTGTGAGGGGATAACCCTATATTAATTCACAATTCCTTCTCCCAAACAGATGCTGTTGGACGCGCTGGGCTCCTCCGACAGTCTGCTTACCGCTTCAGATTCCAACAACAGCAGTCACTCGCACAAACTTCTCAATGTAATTCTAAGCAAAGTGAAAACTTCCCTTAATGCACGACTATAGGGAAGATTCCTGTGTGCTCTACTTTGGACTTGTCTTTCAACACATTCCTGTTCTCAGATGTATCATCCATCTATCCAATTCCCCAACCCACTCCCTCCTCTCCTTCCCCAAGAGCAGAGCCCTAGAAAGTTTCCTGACACAATAGCTCAAAGTAAAACTTATTATCAAAGTTCAATGTAAATTTATTATCAAGGTACATATATGTCACCATATACAACCCTGTGGATTCACTTTCTTGTGGACATACTCTATAAATCCATAATAGAATATTAAGCACACAGAATCAATGAAAGACCACACTAACTGTATGTTCAGCCCTTGTGCAAAAGAGAACAAACTGTGCAAATACAAAAAGAAAGACATATTAATAATAATAAACATATAAACAATACATATGGAGCACTTGAGATGAAGAGTCCTTGGAGTACAGTAGTCAATCATCTAGAAATGGAAGAAATATGGCACAGTTATAAACTGCCTAGAGCAGGCTGACTTCAAAAACTGAGTGACCATACAAGAATGGGTCGAGTCAGTGAGGCTACCATGAGACCTATGACAACTCTGGAGAAGTTACGAGCTTCAGTGGCTGAAACGGGAGAGGCTGCACATACAACCATTGCCCGGGTGCTTCACCAGTCACAGCTTTATGGGAAAGTGACAAAGGGAAAGCTACTGTTGAAAAAAGCTCACATGAAATCTCAGCTAGAGTTTGGCAGAAGGCATGTGGGAGACTCTAGTCAGCTGGAATAAGGTTCTATAATCTGATGAAACCAAAATTGAGCTTTCGGACCATCAGACTTCATGCCATAAGCCAAACACTGCACTTCATTGACTTCATCTACTAAATACTGACTTGAAGGAGGTGAGTAATTATGCAATCAATTAGTTTGTGTTAAATAATTGTAATAATTTTAGATCAATTTGTAGAAATTTGTTTTCACTTTGATACTGTTGATCAGTGTAAAAAAAAGCCAAATGAAATCCACTGAGATTCAATGTTGTAAAACAATAAAACATGAAAACTTCTGGGGGAGGGGAATACTTTTTATAGGCACTATATACTGCACATGTTACCACATAATACCTTGAGATGTATTTTCTTTCAGGCTTTTATAGGAAAATAAAGAAAAACAATGGAATTTATGAAAAGCTATACATAAACAAAGACTGACAAACAACTAATGTGCAAAAGATGACAAATTGTGCAAATAAAAAGTAACACTGAGAACATGAGTTGTAAGATGTCCTTGAAAGTGAGCCTGCAGGTAGCAGAATCAGCTCACAGTTGTGGTAAGTGAAGTGCGTGGAGTTATTCGTGCTGGTTCAGGAGCCTGGTGGTTTTAGGGTGGTAACTGTTCCAGGTATGGTTCTTGTGTTAATTGCAGTAAGGAGATCAGACTCGTCACCAGGATTAAAGGTGGAACAAGAAAATAGCAATTGCCATCCACCTTAGAACTCTCAACTGCTACATTCTTCTTATACTGATGTATGGCTGCAAGTCATGGACCATCACAAATGCAATGGAAAAGAGAATCAATGCTGCAGAGATGTGGGTCCTCAGAAGAATGCTATGCATATCATATATGGACGTTCTACAGAGAATGAGAAAAAACGTACATTACTTAAACAAAATCAAAAAACAGCTATCAAAATTCTTTAGACACATCATGTGAAGAGAGATGTTAGAACGTTTAGTTACAGCTGGAAAGCTGGAAGGAAAAAGAAGCTGAGGCAGAGAGAGAATGGAAATGGTAGATGGATTAACATCACGGTTAGAAACAGGGGAGGCAACAACTACAATTCGGAGGGCCAGGGACTGTGATGGATGGGGAGACATGATCACCTACGCCGAACAGCAAGGCACCTGAATGATGATGATTGCAATTTTCAGGAAGGCTCTTTTGCTCTATACTCTCTGTAATAGTTTTGTCGTACAAAAGTATAAAATAATTTGTATGGGCACTGATCTTCTCTCCATGTGGCGTTTGATAGTTGTAGTTTCACAATCCTTTGTGCATATTGTCCTGCTTCACTTTAGAGGCAAGAATCGAGTGAGGCAATATGAATTAATGGTACAATTTAAAAAGGCAATCAAAGTGCGAAATAAAGGGAATATGTACCATAATTTGAAGGGGACCAGAGATATTAAAAAAGCCACTAAAAATTATATGTGATTCTTCACTGATAATTACACTGATGCTGAGATAACATCTTAGGATGCGCTGGGACACCTCATCAGCAATGTAACTGGGGGTTATCGGGTGTTTTGGGTTTTTAAACATCAGCCACCCTTGCCCAGGTGACCTAGTCTGGGTTGATTAGACACCAGCCTGAGTCCTAGCAGCACTGTTGATCTCACTCCGAATAATAAATATTTGTAAAGACTGGAACAGTCTTATCTCTGTGGACAGTCAGAACTCTGTACTTTAGGAAAGATATCAAGCTTTTGCAGAAGATATAAAAATTTACTCAAACATAATTTTAACTGTGTGCTTACTCTGATGAGCCACCTAGTGTGCAAATAACTATTTACAAGTACTTTACTCAAGTTCACTTCAATACATTTTTGAAAACCTTGATCGAGTAAATCTTACTATTGTACTGATTAGATCTACTTTGTATGTACAAATATCATCGTCAGTTTTTAACATTCCCCCATCACAGAATACGAAGTGTGGCAAACACTTGGACAGCTTTAACATTCAACCAGCGGTTTGTAATCCTGAAACATCCAGGCCCAAGTTAGCAAAACCAAAGGACACAACCTCAGAATACAGGGATGTCCGTCTAGAAAGGAGTTGAGGAGGAATTTCTTCAGCCAGATGATCGTGAATCTGTGGGCTTCGTTGCCATAGGCCAAGTCATTGGGTATATTTAAGGCAGAAGTTCTTGATTAGTGAGGGCTTGAAGAGATATGGGAAGGAGGTAGGAGATTGGGGCTGTGAGAGAAGATGTATCAACCATGATGAAATAGCGGAGCAGACTCTATGGGCCAAAAGGCCTAATTCTGCTTCAATAGACCTATAAAATGTAAGATGTACATACAAGAGGGTATACATGCGTGAATCTTGTTGTATATTTAATATTTCATTAATATGTAAGTAAAATTGTAAATATCCTGTTTGATTACACAATTCATTACAGGTTATATGTGGGAAGTATGTGAATGACATATGTCATTACGCCACCACATCGTATGTACACGTCTCACTAAAGTAAAACGGAGTGTACATGCGTCTCCTGTCTCCTGGCTCCCGTGTTTTTCTTTCAACTAGTTTTGGAGTTGCAAAACATAACAAGGATGAAGCAAATTGCTGGAGGAGCTCATCGGGTGAAGCAGCTGGGGAAAGGGATTGTCGATATTTCGGATTGAGATGCTGCTGCCTTTCTTTAACCGCTGTGTGGGCCAAACACGGCTGTGAGTATGGCCAGCAAACTGCAAAAGCATATTATTCTAACATTATATAAAAGAAAATTCCAGCTGCATGAAAGCATTTCAGTTACTGCATGGTCGCGCACCCACGCAGCTTAGAGGGAACAATGACTGAAGACATGACTTGGAGAGTCCTTGAGAGTGAGCCCATAGGTTGTGAAATCAGCTCCATGTTGAGGTGAGTGAAGATAACCATGAAGGTTCAGGAGCCAGATGGTTGAAGGGTAATAACCGTTCCTGAACCTGATGGTATGGGACCTAAGGCTCCTGTACTCCTGGACGAGCACTCAATTTCAAATGGAATTCAGTGCATGAACTTGTATTTTTTTTCCAATTTAACTTTGATGGCTGCCACATAGAATAAATAAATAAAAGCACCCTGTTTTCAGGCCCAGCGTCCTGGAATTTCATGAAAGTCTGTTTTATAGTAATACAGTGTCAATGGCAAGCACACATTCTATGGTGCAGAAATTTAAGGGATTATACTTGCAATCCTATAATTTTTAGAGCTTTCCTCCTAGAAAGGGGAGAAGACAGGATTTTGGAGCTGAGTGGAAGATTGGATCAACCATAATGAAATGGCAATGCAGACTTGATGGGCCAAATGGCCTAATTCTGCTCCTATATCTTATGGTCTTGTGGTCTTTTCGGGGTTTTCACATATATGTACTTCGATAATAAGTTTAGTTTGAACTGTTCCACATCGATCCTCAACAAAATAGATTTTCTTTTACAATTGGCTTTATCTGTCACTTGTACTCTGAAACGTACAGTGAAATGTGTCGTTTGTGTCACCAACAAGAATAGTCTAAGAGTGTGCAGGGGGCAGCCCGCAAGGGTCACCATGCTTCTGGCCAACATAGCATGCCCACCACTTACTAACCAATTTTAAACCGTACATCTTTGGAAATTGGAAGGAACCCGGAGCACCCAAAGGAAACCCACGTAGTTACAGGGCAACTGTACTAACTCCTTACAGACAGTGGCAGGAATTAAACCCCGATCTTACAGCTGACACTGTAAACCACTGTGATACAGTGCTGCCCTTAACAGTGCACAGTCAATGGGGTCAGTTACAGTCCCTATTGATATCAATGGCAAAGGCAAAATTATCTCAATTTTAATCGCTCTTCTGCTTAAACTGGTACAGAATGGGACTGGTGGGATTACAGAATGGGACTGGTGGGATTACAGAATGGGACTGGTGGGATTACGGAATGGGACTGGTGGATTACGGAATGGGACTGGTAGGACTAAAGAATGGGACTGGTGGGATTACAGAATGGAACCGGTGGGATTACGGAATGGGACTGGTGGGATTACGGAATGGGACTGGTGGATTACAGAATGGGACTGGTAGGACTACAGAATGGGACTAGTGAGACTACAGAATGGGACTGGTGGGATTATGGAAAGGGACTGGTGGATTATGGAATGGGACTGGTAGGACTACAGAATGGAACTAGTGAGACTACAGAATGGGACTGGTGGGATTACGGAATAGGACTGGTGAGACTACAGAATGGAATTGGTGGGACTATGGAATGGAACTGGTGGATTACGGAATGGGACTGGTGGTCACGGAATGGAAATGGTGGGCGACAGAACTCCACTGGGGGGTGGCTACAGGAGGCTTAGAATCAGGAAAGTAAGCAATTACCTTTCCAGTTACTAACGTCAAAGAAAATAATTTAAAAAACACAAAGGTATCATAATCCGATAAGCACAGATACCTGCAGGGCTCACATATACCAGCTTTATCACTGCATACTGAAGAACAACTTCAATTTATAACAAACTTAAACTTTCATGTTGTCTTGATCTTAAGGGAAACCTTGAGGCTAACATTTTTACCAACTCGTGCACAGAACTTCATGAAAATCTTAAATCTCAATTAAACAATAAAATGAATTCTGTGACAGACAGCCATGTTCTGATTTTCTGCATTCTTAATATTTTATATTAATAGTTATTGAGTTCATTTAGTGAGCTGGCCAGGACTTTTATTCTTCGCAGCATAGGATAATGAAAGGTGATCTTATAAAGGTGTTTAAAATTATGAAGGGCACAGACAGAGTCACATGCTCATAGTCTTTTTCCTAGGGTTGTGGAATCAAGAATGAGAGGACATAGGTTTAAGGTGAAAGGGAAGTGATTTAGTTGGAACCTGAGATGCAATATCTTTTAGCCCAAGGATGGTCCATATACGGAATGAGCAACCAGGGGAAATGGTTGAGGCAGGTACATTGACAACATATAAAATACAAAGACAAGGCAGATTTAGAGGGAAAGGGGCCAAACACATCAAATGGGACCAGCCTTGAGGGGCACCTTGGGTGATATGAAGCAGCTGGGCTGAAGAGACTGTGTGCCCAATGGTTGGCAGAACACCTTACAGTGCCAGCTTTAAGATCAGGGTTCAATTCCCACTGCTGCCTGTAAGGAGTTTGCATGTTTTCCCTGTGATCGTATGTGTTTCCCCAGGTATTCTGGTTTCCTCTCCACATTCTAAAGATAACCCATTTAGGGTTAATGAGTTGTAGGCCTGCTACACTGGGGGGCGGAAGCGTGGTGACACTTGCCCAGCACAATCCTTGCTGATTCGATTTGACACAAGACACACTTCATGTTTCAATGTACATGTGACAAATTAATCTATTCTTCTCTCCTTATCATATAACCGTATAACAATTACAGCACAGAAACAGACCATCTCGGCCCTTCTAGTCCGTGCTGAACGCTTACTCTCACCTAGTCCCACCGACCTGCACTCAGCCCATAACCCACCATTCCTTTCTGGTCCATATACCTACCCAATTTTTTTTTAATTACAATATCGAACCTGCCTCTACCATATCTACTGGAAGCTCACTCCACACAGCTACTACTCTCTGAGTAAAAAAGTTCCCCCTCGTGTTACCCCTAAACTTTTGCCCCCTAACTCTCAACTCATGTCCTCTTGTTTGAATCTCCCCTACTCTCAAAGGAAAAAGCCTATCCACGTCAACTCTATCTATCCCCCTGATAATTTTAAATACCTCTATCAAGTCCCCCCTCAACCTTCTACGCTCCAAAGAATAAAGACCTAACTTGTTCAATCTTTCCCTGTAACTTAGGTGCTGAAACCCAGATAACCTTCTAGTAAATCTCCTCTGTAATCACCTAATAATTTGTATATTCGTACATAATCCCTCTTCTCACATGCCAACTCATCTCCTCTCCACATCTGCCCAATATCTCAAGCTGCATATGGTATAAGAAAGCCCACCTTCCTTTTCGCCATTCCCCTATAATTTTCTTCCTGTTAGATCAGACGGCCAGCAAGCAGTGAATCCTTCCCAAGGCCTTCCATTAGATTTATATTGAATTTTAGAGACAGCAGCTGGCCCAGGGAGTTCAAAGACATTTTCCTCCAAGTCATTGGCTTATTTTCTATAACTCCCCATAATTGGTCAAGCAGGAAAGCGAAAATGAAGCTCACATTCCGATTCTCTCTCGGAACAATACATCAGGTCCATAATCATGGCCAGCTGCACTTCAGAAACTGAAATCCTTGTGAAGTAGAACCTAGGTTATTTATCACTGGCATACAATGAAGAACGGATGAATATACAGCCAAGAACAATGATAAATACCCCTACTGACGTTGATGGAAATAGCACCAGTTACAGAGGAATGTACATTTCTGTCAGCTACACAAATTTGCTATACTTTTTTTTTAAAACTAAATATTTGATACTTGGCATATAATAATGACACCTGGACAATTCAGGTTTGGCCTGGAGCAACATATTTGAAATTACCAGTCTGGCGTAGAAGAGCTCCAAGTCAGCTGAATTCAGGCCTCCATCTGTGCACCTGAACTTAAATCTAGGGAGTCGAAAGTTCCATTAGCAGGGATGCACCTGATTGTCAGCGGCTGTCAGAGTCCAATTGGTGCCATGTCTCAAGAGCCATCAGAGTTATAAATAGAATATATCACGTTACAGCAAAGTACAGACCCTTTGGACGATGATGCCGTGGCAATCTTCTAACCTACTCCAAGATCAGTCTAGATGAGAGGTTGTTGCGCCATCAATAACTCACACTGAGACGTAGGCGAGATATCGGCTTTTATTGACTGGAAGAAGGAACCAGGAGTGAGTGTCTATCATACAAGGTCCTGGAGACTGAGGCCGATCTTCAGGCCGCAGGTCTCCTTTATACAGGGGCCTGTGGGAGGAGCCACAGGAGCAGTCAGCAGGGGCGTGTCCCGACAGGCACATAGTTCACCACATTCACCCCCCCTTCATTTGAAAAAGTCCTCATGTAGCGAAGGTTCTTACAAGTCAAGCCGATCAGGCGGTCGAATCTGTCGCTGCGATCTACGTAGCACCGGCTGTGACCGCATAGGTGCCGGCAACATTGGCGATTGCACAGGGGACGGGGGTTGCGCGTGTTCTTGCCCACTAGGCGCCGGTGATCCCTCATGCATGTGCGAGGCGCCTGGTATAAATGCGTACGAAACGCCCGGTATACAAGTGTCGTGAGGAGTCTGTGTAGGGCCTGGTGAGTACGGTGTCACCTCTGGTGCAGGGTTCACAGTTACCGGAGAGCCTTCAGGGTAGTGGTCTGCTGCACCTGCGGGTGCCAGGTCGCGGATGGAGACCGTGTCCTCCCGCCCATCAGGCAAGACCACGTAAGCATACTGGGGGTTCGCATGGAGAAGGTGAACCCTCTCCACCAGCGGGGAGTATTTATTGCTCCTCACATGTTTCCGGAGCAGCACTGGCCCCGGGGACGTCAGCCAAACTGGTAGGGTGGTCCCAGTGACAGACTTCCTGGGAAAAGAGAATAGGCGTTCGTGAGGGGTGGCATTGGTGGACGTACATAACAGAGAGCGGATAGAGTGCAGTGCCTCAGGGAGGACCTCCTGCCATCGAGAGACCGGCAACCCTTTGGACTTAAGGGCTAAAAGTGTGGCCTTCCACACTGTGGCATTCTCCCGCTCTACCTGGCCATTACCCCGGGGATTATAACTCGTGGTCCGACTGGTAGCAATGCCCCTAGCTAGCAAGTACTGGCGCAGCTCCTCACTCATAAAGGAGGACCCTCTATCACTGTGGATATAGCAGGGATACCCGAACAGAGTGAAGAGCTGGCGCAGGGCTTTTATGACGGACGTGGCAGTGGTGTCGGGGCAGGGGATGGCAAAGGGGAACCGTGAGAACTCGTCAATAACACTGAGAAAATAGACATTGCGGTCAGTGGAGGGAAGGGGGCCCTTAAAGTCAACACTCAGGCGTTCAAAAGGGCGGGTGGCCTTGACAAGTTGTGCCGTGTCAGGACAGTAGAAGTGCGGTTTGCACTCGGCACAAATTTGGCAGTCCCTGGTCATCGTCCTGATGTCCTCCAGGGAGTACGGCAGGTTCCGAGCTTTCACAAAATGGTAAAATCGGGTGACCCCCGGATGGCAAAGTTGTGCATGAAGGGCGTACAGCTGGTCGAGCTGTGTGCTAGCACATGTTCCCCGGGATAGGGCATCAGGGGGCTCATTGAGTCTGCCAGGCCGGTACAGGATATCATAGGTGTAGGTGGAGAGTTCTATCCTCCACCGCAAAATCTTATCATTTTTGATCTTGCCCCGCTGTTGGTTGCTGAACAGGAACGCAACCGAGCGCTGGTCGGTCAGCACAGTGAATCTTTTGCCAGCAAGATAGTGCCTCCAGTGCCTAACAGCCTCCACTATGGCCTGGGCTTCTTTCTCCACCGCGGAGTGCCGAATTTCAGAGCCTTGGAGGGTGCGAGAAAAGAATGCTACTGGTCTGCCTTCCTGATTAAGGGTAGCAGCCAGAGCGAAATCGGAGGCATCACACTCCACTTGGAAGGGAGCGGTCTCGTCCACTGCATGCATCGTAGCTTTGGCAATGTCCGCTTTAATGCAGTTGCAGGCCTCAGCAGAGAGGGGAAACGAGGTAGACTTGACCAGGGGGCGAGCCTTGTCTGCGTAATGGGGGACCCATTGGGCGTAATAGGAAAAAAACCCCAGGCACCGTCTGAGGGCCTTGAGAGTGGTGGGAAGAGGGAGCTCTAACAGGGGGCGCATACGTTCGGGATCAGGCCCAATAACCCCGTTTTCCACGACATACCCAAGTATAGCAAGGCGGGTGGTACCAAAAACACACTTGTCCCTGTTATAAGTAAGGTTCAGAGCTGCGGCCACTTGGAGAAACCGTTGGAGGTTGGCGTCGTGATCTGGCCTGTCATGACCACAGATGGTGATGTTATCCAGATAGGGAAATGTGGCCTGCAGTTGGTACTGGTCCACCATCCGGTCCATTTCCCTCTGGAAGACAGAGACACCATTCGTGACACCGAAAGGGACGCGCAGGAAGTGATAGAGCCGGCCGCCCGCCTCGAAGGCGGTGTAGGGGCGGTCCTCTGGGCAGATGGGGAGCTGGTGATAAGCGGATTTCAGATCTATTGTCGAGTACACCTTATACTGAGCAATCTGGTTGACCATATCCGCGATGCGGGGTAGGGGGTATGCGTCAAGCTGTGTAAACCTATTGATGGTTTGACTATAGTCCACCACCATCCTATTTTTCTGCCCAGTCCGAACAACAACCACCTGGGCCCTCCAAGGGCTTGTGCTCGGCTCAATGATCCCCTCCCTGAAAGCACCAGCAGCTCCGCATGCTGTTCTGCCGTGAGCGTCTTGCAGTCACAAGCTCGGACGAGTGTCTGTAGTGCTCGGAGAAACTCAGCGCACGATTCGCCAGGCCGCTGTTGCCGGGTAGCTAAGCGATGTCTTGCGTAGACGGTGTTCACCGGCCGCAGGTACTGTCGTTTGAGGGCGTCCAGTGCCCCTTCGTAGGTCGGCAGGTCCCGGATAAAGGAGTAAACTTTGGAGGAGACCCTCGAGAGTAGGATTCTGTGCATAACGGCGGGTTCAGTCGCACGAAGCTCCGCCAAGTACGATTGGAAGCACGCAAGCCAGTGTTCAAAAGCGAGAGCTGCGTCAGGGTCTTGAGGGTCCAAATCCAACCGGTCCGGATGCAAAACGGGTTCCATGTTTTAAAACTTCCAGTCAATAAAATTGATGCGCCATCAATAACTCACACTGAGACGTAGGCGAGATATCGGCTTTTATTGACTGGAAGAAGGAACCAGGAGTGAGTGTCTATCATACAAGGTCCTGGAGACTGAGGCCGATCTTCAGGCCGCAGGTCTCCTTTATACAGGGGCCTGTGGGAGGAGCCACAGGAGCAGTCAGCAGGGGCGTGTCCCGACAGGCACATAGTTCACCACAGAGGTTCCCAAACGTTTATATGCCATGGGCCCCTACCATTAACGAAGGGGTCCGCGGACCCCAGGTTGGGAACACTAGCCTGAACCTTCCATCCAACTTAGTCCTCCATTTTTCTTTCCTCCATGGGGCTAAGAGTCTCTTAAATGTCATTAGTGTATCTGCTTCTACCATCATCCCCTTGCAGCCCATTCTACATAACCACCACTCCATTTTAAAAAACATACTTCTGAAATACCCCATACTATTGTCCCTTAAAGTTATGCCTCCTCATACTAGTCTTTTCCACCATGTGAAAAAGACCCTGGATAGCCTCCATTTTTTATACCCCTTATCACTGTATACATCTCTATCAAGTCACCTCTCATCCTCCTTCGCTTCAAAGAGAAAAGAACTAGCTCTCGCTCAACTTCGACTCATATGATACAGTCTCTAATCCAGGCAGTATCCTGGTAAATCTCCTCTGCACCCTCTCTAGAGTTTCCACATCCTTCCTATATTGAGGTAAACAAAACTAAATAGAATTTTCCAAACATGGTCTAACCAGAGTTTTATAGAGCGACAACATTACCTCACAGCTCTTGAACTCATTCCCCTGACTAATGAAGGCCAATGGGCCACGTGACTTCTTAACCACTCTATCAAATTGCGCAACAAGTTTGAGGGACCTGTGGGCGTGGACCCCAAAATCCCTTTGCTTCTCCATACTGCTAAGAACCCTGCCATGAACCTGTGTCCTGACTTCAAGTTCAATCTCTGAAGTGTATCATTTCATACTTTTCCACATTGAACTCAATCTGCCACGTCTCAACCCAGTTCCGCATCTTATCAATGTCCCACAGTAAGCTACGACAACCTCTTATACCTTTTTTAATGCCATAGACCAATACCATTAAGCAAGAGGTCTTTGGACCCCTGTGACTATCCACACACCACCAACCTTTGTGTCATCAGCAAACTTACTAACCCACCCTTCCACTTTCTCATCTAAGTCATTTTTAAACATTCTTGAATTTATAAATGACCCATTATTACTTTGGACAAAAAAATGGATTTGATTTTTAACTCTGCCACCACCTGAATTTTAATTAAAATATGAATTGATCGCCTGAATAACAGATATATTTAATCAATAATACTTGCATGTGAAATTCACTTATCATTATTTTGATTGAGTTTCTTGATCAATGAACATAATTTTCAAAAGTAGCAAAATTACATATTACTAGTCAATTTCACATGTCACTGCACATAGCAAGTAATGAACAAGTGTGGCTTCAGGTGAATTAGGGGTCAAGGCTTTGTTCATTGGGAACTGAGATTCTCAGCTAATCACAAATGCTCATGTAATGCAAGTCCATAATTTGCTGCTGAAATCAGTTCTGCGGTGCTGCCGTTCGTTAGACCAGTTTTTGCAGATCTAGCTTTTTTACATTTTTGCATGGAATATCACTAAAAACAGGAGCTGAAAATATGACAGTGAGGGACAGCTGAGTGACTGGAAAATGGGGCAACGTACTCCCTTTAGGACACCTAAATTAAATGCTCAATGTAAACGTAAATAGGAGAATTCAGTGTTCCAACCCTAAACATCAACAATTCCTTTCCTCCCACAGATACTGCTCAGCCTCCTGAGTTTCTCCTGCGGATCATAAACACAAGAGGTTCTACAGATGCTGGAAGTCCAGAGTAACACACACAAAATGCCAGAGAAACTCAGCAGGTCAGGCAGCATCTATGGAGAGGAATAAACAGTCAACGTTCTGGATGAGAAACGCCCTGATGAAGGGTCTCGGCCTGAAACATCCACTGTTTATTCCTCTCCATAGATGCTGCCTGACCAGTTGAGTTCCTCCAGCATTTTCTACTGTAGTGTGCAAACATCTTCAGTATATATATACACACAAAAAAACAGATTTCATGATATATGTGAGGGATGATAAACCATATTCTCATATGGGTCTCTATTGTGGACTGAGATTAGGATGGGGGTGGGGGAGTGGAATCATGGTTGGGAAAGGGGAAAGGGAGAGGGGAGGGAGCGGGAAGCGTCAGAGATCAATAAGCCAATTATTTGGAATCAAATGACCTTGCCTAGTGTCTCAGGGCTGGGGGCATCCTGTACCACTTCCTGCTCTGACACTCCTCTCTGCCACCTGTCCCACACCCCTCCCACAGTGCTTCACCCTCACCACTCCCAACATCCTTTTACTCAACCAGCTTTACAAACTTGCCCTCTGCTCCACGCTGACAATACAATACTGTGCAAGAGTCTCAGGCACCCGAGCTAAATATATGTGCCTAAGACTTTTGCACAGTTCTGCATGTATATAAAGTCTGTAATGTTTGTAGAGTGCTGATTACATATTGAAACTAATCCATACTTTTAGCAGATCATGAACAATGGAAAATGTTGATTTGTGCGAGTGAAGGTCCTTACATGTCTTAAAATGCTATTTTGATGGGGGAAAAGAGTTTTTATTTTATGTTATTTAGAGATACAGCCCGGTAACAGGACCTTCGGCACAACGAGCCCTCATTATGTTACGTGTTATGTGATGTGACTGATTAACCTAGTAACCCATATGTCTCTGGAATGTGGGAGAAAGCTGGAGCACCCAGAGGAAACCCACGCAGTCACCAGGGGGACGTACAAACATCTTACAGACAGTGGCAGGAATTGAACCCGGGTTGCTGGTGCTGTCATGGTGTTTCACCAATTGCCACACTACCCCCCCTACCCAAATAACTTATACTAATTGAGCCTGCCCAGCTTCTACATTTTGTTACTTTTACAATTGCCTTTCATTATTCTGCACTAGTGAAGCACAAATTGCACCAAAGGTTCAGAATACGTAACGCTTGGTTGAATGTCAAGCTAGCAACTCAACCGCGTAAAACAGACGAACGCTAAAAAGTGGCAAGGTTGCCACCTGACGCACCTAACGGTGCGGTGGGGGGGGGAATTTTTATTTTGTTTTACAGTATTCTAGATGAAGTGGAAAAGACTTAACAATTATTTTCGTTTTTTAAAAAATCATGGAAGCATAATCTTTCACTTACTTTTCCTGGAAAGCATTGTTTGTTCCTCTGTGATCAAGATCGTGGCAAAGGCAACCCACCATCAAGGCTAAAATTTCAATATCAGTCAGAATTTCCCGAAAACCAGCAGTCTAAAGGAAAGATATTTGACAAATAATTAATTTTAAGTCACTAACATTTCTCCTGAGGTACTTTCATAGTGAGTAGGAGGACAGGCAATTTATACAGATTGAAATATTATACCATTGTAATATGTTCAGTCTCGTGGACAGAAGACTGCCTGTTTCCAGAAATTCTTTGGGACCAATTTTACTTCTGTTGGTGTAAGTCAGTGATAAATGGGTCAGCTATTGTGCAAATCTCTGTAGCAGTTCTCAGTTTCCAGAGGATAATTATTCACAATCCACACAGAGGTTATGGACAAGTAAACATAGGTGTGGTTTAACACTGTATGTGTGTAAAGGATGTTTTCCATACTGCTCCTTAATTGCAGAGCTCCCACAAATAAGCAATGAAAATGGATACATAATATTTGTATCTGAGATCTGTCCCTTTCATAGCGACTGATGCCACTGGATGTGTTGACCTGTTGTACGTTACATGGAGGGGTTCATTATAGTAGTTAGCACAGCACCATCCCCAACAATATTCATTGACAGTATATTGATTATCAATTGTACTGGTTTTTACATATTTTGGGATTAACTTCACCAGATTGTGAGCCCAATATACAGACAGATAGTGTTAGCAAAACTTTCTCTATCTTTCATCCCTTTTCACTCCTCCACTGATCTACAATACAATTATTTCACAGAAGGATCCTTTTTTATTTGGAAACTATTATTCACTCTATTCAAAGTTCAAAAGTAAATCTATGATTAAAGTTCTGAGATTAATTTTCTTTTAGGCAATCAGTAGAACAAAGAAATACAATAGAATCAATGAAAAACTACACAAAGTCTGACAAACAATCAGTGTGCAAAAGAAAGCAAACTGCAAGTTCATAAAAATACTGATACTAGTAATTAGATGTCAACAAGAAAGCACTGAATGCCTGGCTCAGATTTGGAGACCTCTTCCCAGAAACTGAGGGATTCCTTGTGACGAAACAGGACCAGATGGTTAACCCTAAAACATTATCAACAGTACATAATAAAAGACCAACAGTAAATGCAGAAAATGCCAAGAGAAACCAGAAACAATCCAACACATTACAGGATCCTGAAGCAGTTTAACTCAATCTGATTTCTACACAGGCACAATCAAGTGGCAAATATCATTCACCAAAATTTTGCTTTAAAATACAAACTCATAAAAGACGCCATACTTTTTGAGATAAATACAAGCCGGATGTAGTTTTAGAGTCAGAGTCCTACAAATTATATTACAACCAATCCATTATTAGAAAATGGGACAATTCATAACAAAGATCCAGATCTAATATTGCAGGATTAAGAAGCACGAACAACTTAGTTAATAGATTTAGTCACTCCAAACACACATAACATACAGAAATCAATCAGTGAGAAACAACAGAAATATGCTGAATTAAAAGAGGAAATTGAAAGTCTATGGAACATGAACAGACTATACATTGTCCCAACAGTAATATCTACAACTAGTGTCATTGCAAAGTCACTACACAATAGCATTAAACAATTGGGGGACACAGTAGTATCTTGTAAATTTTCAGAAACACCACTAGAGTAGTCCAAAAGTTCCTAGCAATTGAGAAATGAGTGTGCTTGGCCTTTCCCATGTTTTACCAGCGTGAACTGAGAGAAAAAAAATAATAAATGGAAATTGGAATGAAATGGATTAAATTGAATTAAATGGAATTGGAATTAAATGGAATAATAAAATGGATAAAATTGGAATAAATGGAAATAATAAATGGAAAATAATAAAATAATAAAGTAAATAAAGAATACTTATAACATAAGCTGTAGAGTCTTGAAAGTAGGTTATGGAATCAGTTCAGTGTTGAGGGAAGAGAGGTTATCCACGCTAGTTTAGGAGGCTGACTCTAATAACTGTTTCTTAACCTAGTATGGTGGATCTAAGCCTCCTGTGCCTCCTTCCCAATGGCAGCAGCGAGAAGAGAGCATGGGTTAGTTGGTTGGGATCCCTGATGATGGATGCTGCATTTTTGTGGCAGCGCTCCTTGCATTTGTGCTCAGTGGTGAGGAGGACTTTCCTGTGATGGACTAAGCTGTATCCACTACTTTTTGTAGGCTTTCTAGAGTAGGGGGCTAAGCACACAGCATTATGGTGCACCCGTGCCAATGGAGATTGTGGAGGAGATGTTGTCAATCCGAACTGACTGGGGTCTGTAAGTTAGGACGGGTCCTCTATTGGGACCAAAGCTGTGAAAACACAGCTTTACCATCCAATTCAAGAACATTTTTTGAGTTGACAAGAAGATAGCTGGAAAACTCATTAGTCATGTCATATACTACATGAACATAAGACCATAAGGTACAGGAGCAGAATTTGGCCATTAGGCCCATCCAGTCTGCTCTGCTGATCTATTTCCCCTTCAGCTCCAATCTCCTGACTTTTCCCATATCTCTTCATGCCCTGACAAATCAAGAATTGACCAACCCCTACCTTAAATATACCCAATGTCTTGGTCACCACTGCTGCCTGTGGCAATGAATTCTACATAATTCAGCACCCTCTGGCTAAAGAAAATCCTTATCTCCATTCTAAATGTTGGCATTCATTTCTAGAGGTATAGAATATAAGAGCAGGGATGTAATGTTGAGGCTCAATAAGGCACTCGTGAGACCACACTTGGAGTATTGTGTGCAATTTTGGGCTCTTTATTTTAGAAAGGATATACTGACATTGGAGAGGGTTCACAGAAAATTCAGAAGAATGATTCCAGGAATGAAAGGGTTATTGTATGAGGAACATCTGGCAGCTCTTGGGCTGTATTCCCTGCAGTTCAGGAGAATGAGGGGGGATCTCATAGAAACATTCCGAATGTCAAATGGCCTGAATAGATTAGATATGGGAATGTTATTTCCCATGGTAGGGGAGTCTAGGATAAGAGGGCATGACTTCAGGACTGAAGGACATCCATTTAGAACAGAGATCTGGAGAAATTACTTTAGTCAGAGGTTGGTAAATCTGTGGAATTTGTTGCCACGAGTGGCTGTGGAGGCCAAGTCATTGGGTGCATTTAAGGCAGAGATAGATAGGTTCTTGATTAGCCAGGGCATCAAAGGGTATGGGGAGAAGACAGGAGAGTGGGGATGACTGGAAGAATTGGATCAGCCCATGATTGAATGGTGGAGCAGACTTGATGGGCCAAATGGCCTACTTCTGCTCCTATATCTTATGGTTCCTCCATGGCTGTGGCCTCTGGTCTTAAACTCCCCCACTATAGAAAACATCCTCTCCACATCCACTCTAATCAGGCCTATCAACGTACGACAGATTTCAATTAGATCACCCCCCCCCCATTCAATGAGATGCCCCACTGAACACAGTCCACCCAAATTTAGACATCTTCTAAATTTGACTATTTTAGCTCTATTTAATATTTGTCCATTGCATTAATTATTTATTTGGTTTTGTCACAGGGTTGCATTGTCAAAAGTTTGGAAATAATGTATTTCGTTTTAAGTAGGTGAGAGTGGTGTATCTATTCAATCATAAGGATAATTAAGTACTTTAAGGAATTTGGCATGATGCTGGCTATATTTTACCTCTTATTAACAGAGAATAAACACACTTACGACCATAACACATAGGAGCAGAATAAGTCCTTTCAGCCCTTGAGTCTGCTTTGCCATTCAATCATGGCTGATTTATTATACCTCCTAACCCCATTCTCTTGCCTTCTCCTGGTAACCTTTGATGCCCTTATTAATCAAGAGCTTATTAACCTCCACTTCAAATATACCCAATGATTTGACCTCCACAGCTGTCTCTGGCAATGAATCCTGCAGATTCACCACCCGGAGGCTAAAGAAAATCCTTTTCATCTAAAGGGACATCCTCTCCTCTCTAACTAGGCCTTTCAGTATTCACTAGGCCATGCATGCTCTTATTTCAAACAGTCAGATTATCTGAGATATTGTCAGTTGTATGGAGGTGGGATAGTTATGATGAAATGCTGAAACCTGAATCGATGGAGCAGACAATATAATCTGAACATACATGACAATCGTGACAATTTAAATTCAATTTTCCTTTCCCCTTCATGGTGGAAAAAAACATAACTGTTGACATCACAAAGTCTGTACTTCACCTCTGTAGGAAACATCCACATCATGTCCACTCTGTCTAGGGCTTTCAATAACCAATAGGTTTCAGTGAGATCCTCCCCCCCCCCCCATTTCTCTAAACGCCAGTGAGTACGTCATTGTATCTAAGTGCATTGCAAACAACGCAAAAATAATTCAGAAAATTGGGAGAGAAGGTTTGAGTTTGAATTCCAACAGAATTCCGTATGGAAGCGTACAGAGTGTTAAAGTGGTAACCTGTTTCCAAATCAGGAAGGAACTTGGGTAGAAGCCTGGTGGTGGTAGCCCAAAAGCTACCCTGTCTTTCTTGGTACAAATCACAAGCTTGGGTAGCTTAGTCAGAGTGGCCTGAGTTAGTGCGCTGGCTATAAATTGGGAGCCACTCAAGTGGACTGTTCTGTCACGGATGGTGTTGCTGGAACCGCAATCATCCAGATAAGTGCCAAGTAGTGATTCAAGTTACTGATCTGTGTGTTGTCGAAGTGGAAAACTGTGCAGTAACCTGTGATCGAAATCAGGTTTATTATTATAATTGACATCCAACGTGAAATGTATTGCTTTGAAATATCAGGGCAATGCTATACATAAAAATACTGTAGATTACAATAACAAATATGCTTTTGTAGCCACTGGTACTTATGAGTTTGGTTACTAGTAATCCAAAGATGGTGATAGCGGGAGACAATGGCAGTGGCACTGAACATTAAGAAATGGCAATGGCCCAGGTTAAGCAAGAATCAGAAACAAATTGAGAAAATACATGCACTGGTTACAAGATTAAAATTTAGTCTTTTTGTAGTTGAGAAAAACACTGGGCAAAATAGAACATTTGTTCCAAGATGGGCAACAAGACTCACTTATGGAACTTATATCAAAGCGCACCTATCGTGGAGAGTTTCCTTACTCCAAATTGCTAAATTGGAGTCGTCCACGGAATCCATTATTTATTTAGTATATCAAATTATCAACTGTCTTACACCAGCAACTTTTGGTTGAAGTAACCCAGGTCAAGAAATTAATAAAACAGTTAGCAATTATAATTCACCCAGCTAATTAACACATCTTTGTGGAAATGAGGTTGTGTAATTTATCAAGTTGCCTGTATCAAACAAACCTACGAGTACTTACATATTGGAATCAATTGGTGCCTGAGATAATATAGGATTTCCCTCTTAATCATGCCTTCATTAACTGGTGTCATCTATTTCACGCTATAATTGACATGCAAAGTCTTTAGATCTGTCTAACAAGATCTGACTTACTGTTATCAATGCAAACATGCACTGAGCAACATTAAATGCATGACGCCAGTTGTGGTACGGAACAGCACGGTAATTTTTTCGCACGGTAAGCAGCCAGCAACACAGAACCTGGAACACCACAGAAATATGTACGCATTAGTTAGTTCAGACGACAGTTAATATAAATCAAGACAAATTTGTTCTTTCTTTTAAGTGTTGATTCAGAGTACAATATCTAGCTTGGAGGAAAATCCAGAATTTTGATTACAGATGAAGTTTATATTTCCCCGAGTTTTAATTTTTTTTAGTAATTTAAAATTAGGAATTCTATTTCTCTCTCTAAATGTTGTTCAGAAGATAATTACAGTGATATGATAATGAAGTATAGCTTGTGGAATAGTTCTGAAATAAAATAATCAAGTTAAAAATGTTGCTAAATTGGTAGCAAAGTATTTCATATGGGAATATAAAAGTACAGATTTACAATACTGTGTACAAGTCTCAGGCACGTGTAAAAAATTTTGTGAAGTGAAGATGCTTTCAAAAATAATGAAATTAAAAGTTTCTAAATATCAAAAAAATTACTATAAAGAGCAGTAAACCGTAAAATAAAACCAAATCAAATCAATATTTGGTGTGACCACCCTTTGTCTTTAAAACTGCATCATTTCTCTTAGGTGCACTGTCATGCAGTTTTATAAGAAAATTGGCTGGGAGATGTTCCGAGCCTCTTGGAGAACCTGCCACAGTTCTTCAGCAGATTCACTTGCTTCTGTCTCTCCAGGTAATCCCAGACCACCTCGATGGTGTTGACATCACCCATCTGGAAACCATATAAAAAATCTAGGGTGCCAAAGACTTTTGCATTGTACTGTATAAGGTATCACCTTGTTAAGAAATGAATGAAGGAACTGAGCTCTGATTTTAACAGAGGATCAGGAAAATGGAGTATAGTGACAGAAATGGGTGAGACTTTCACTACCTGCAGAAAAATGAGGGGCTGAGCCACAGCAATCATAACATGCATAGTTTCCATCTTTCCCTGCCAATGTGTCAGGACTTGAATATTAAATGAAATGTCTGCCCCCAGAACTGATGTAGTTCTTTTTCAGCACCACTATATAATATCAGCTTTAAACCCCCGGAGTTGAACTTATACCCATGGCTTCTGATTCAGAAGTGAGCTAAGACTGACATCTTCAGTCACACAAAAAAGAGTTAGCAAATAAATTGCCTAAATATTTGTTTACGAGGTTATGGTAAGATAAAGCAGAATTATGATGAGGCCACGCTCAGTTTGGAGGAACACTCATACCTTCCTTCAGGGTAGCCTCCAAGCTGATAACATGAACATCAATTTCTCAAATTTCCGGTAATGCCCCTCCTCACTCCTTCACCATTCCCCATCCTCTTTTCCCTCTCTCACCTTATCTCCTTGCCTGCCCATCGCCTCCTCTGGTGCTCCTCCACCCTTTTCTTTATCCTAGGGCCTTCTGTCCTCTCCTAGAAACCCCCTTCTCCAACCCTGTATCTCTTTCACCAATTGACTTCCCAGCTCTTCACCACCTATCCCCCAGTTTCACCTATCACCTTGTGTTTCTCCCTCCCCCCCCCCCATACCTTTTAACTCTACTCCTCATCTTTTTCTCTCCAGTCCTGCTGAAGGGTCTCAGCCCATAATATTGTGGTGAACTACATTTACCTGTCTGGACACGCCCCCTGCTGACTGCTCCTGTGGCTCCTCCCACAGACCCTGTATGAAGGCGATTGAGCCCTGAACCCGGCCTCTCAGTCGCCAGGAGGTAGTATGGTGGTCACTCACTGCTTGTTCCTTCTTTCAGTCAATAAAAGCCGATATCTCGCCTTTACGTCTCAGAGTGAGTTATTGATGGTGCATCAAAAATCAACAGTACTCTTTAATCAAGATGCTGCCTAGCCTGCTGAGTTCCTCCAGCATTTTGTGCATGTTACTCTGGATTTCCAGCATCTGCAGAATCTCCTGTGTTTAGAATATGCTGACAAAATGGTTGACTAAAGTTTTGTTTTAGGCTCTGGATACATAGGTAGGCCTGGCTGAGGGGATTTATGGGAAATCATGTGGAAGTTTCCAGTAACTCACATATCAGGAGTTTTGCCTTGTATGGAGTTGTTATTCACTTGTGGGGGAGATGGGGATGGGAGTAGAGGAGATGTAGGGGTTCATGCCTACCTGCCAGCATGAACATCCAACTCACAGACCTCCGTTGATACCCCTGCCCCCCATTGCCCCCATACCTATCTATTACTTTAGTCTGGTTCTCTTTCTCTCTCTTTTTTCCCCCTCACTATAATCTCCCCCCAGCCCTAACTTTCTTTCTCTTTTATTTCCCATAATTCTCCACCTTCCCCCTAGCCCATTTCCCTCCAGCCTATCACTTCCCAGCTCTCTACTTCATCCCTCCCCCCACTTCTTATCCCCCCCTCTCCACCATCCCATGTTACTTCACTCCTGATGAAGGGTTTCGGCCCGAAACGTTGTCGCTACCTCCTCCCATGGATGCTCTCTGGCCTGCTGAGTTCTGCCAGCATGTTGTGTTTTTATTTATTTCCAGCATCTGCAGATTCACTCGTGTTGCTAAAGTTGACAAGGTTTTGGTTTTGCCGTATTATTAATTTCAAAGAAAAGCAATTTTCTGGAGGTCTATGAAAAAGTTATCATTTACGGTTCATGTTGTCTTGTAAAAACAAGCAAAGATTCATCAAACTTCAACTGAAGGTAAAGTGGCCTGATACAGTCTACAAGGTAAGGACGCTATGGCAGCATAGCGATTAGCGCCATGCAATTACAGCTTGGAGTGTCAGAGTTGAGAGTTCAATTCTGACGTCACCTGTCAGGAATGTCTACATTCTTCCTAGTAAACATGTGGGTTTCCTCTCACAGTCAAAAGATTATTGTAAATTGTCCTGCGATTAGACTAGGGTGGGTTGTGGGTGATGTGGGCCGGAAGAGCCTGTTTCATGCTGCATCTCTAAATAAATAAAGAAAGTAAGAAATAAGTGATCTGCAGAGCGAAAAGTCCTCGGCCAAAACCAGGATAAGATACTGTAATTAATCAAGGAATTAATACATTAGATAAATTGGATTTATAACTGGCTTTGTAGCCCAGTTTGGAATTTAGAGCCACATCAATGCTATCATTATGACAAGGAGACACTTGGAAAGTTAGCTTCATGATAAAAGTTATATTACTCTACTCCTACCGTTGTTGTTTCTTGACTCCAGAGAACCAAATATCAGATCTAATGTTCACCAGCCAGAACCAGCAGTAACATGAAATATGTGAAGGAACAAAGACAGCTGGATAGCCTTGTTTATATCCCTCACAGGTATCTTGAGCGAAGAAGAATCAGCCATAATTCAAACAATAAAATTATTTTGGTGTACTGTGGAAAAGAATGACTTCTGACAGTATTGAACCAGGAGTCCCTCTTACACTCATTATGAACTATAGGATGATCTGTTTGATCTGTCTGTACCTGTGATGCTATCCAAAGTGATCCACACATGACAAACCTCTTAGAGATGAAGACAGCATCTCTTGCCTTTCTGGTATTTCAGCACAAGGTGAAATTTTATGAGTGGAATTTACATGGCAGCATTTATGAGTAATCAATATGTTTCAGTTTCATGAAATTTAAATGTATTTCACATTGTGTGTAAATTATTAATGCTATTTTTGCAAAAAAAATCTTAAAGTACATTTGTGCTTGTGTTAAACATTTAGAAAACAGTTCCATAAATATGTTACTCATAAATTGCACTCATCCCTAAAATTGTGTAGAATTGCAGTTAGATTGTAAAATTGTTTTTAATAGAGTAGCAGAATTATTTTTTAATTAATCAAATAAGATGGCATATATCTACACTTTACATAAGGTTTTTTAAAAACTTTATTTTGAGGCAATATGCAAAAAGCCTTTCCAGCTATTCTCCTTGTGAACTGCGTGGGATTCCTGTATAACCAATGCAAGAAAGGGTTACAGGGAAGAAGGCGGGAGATTGAGACCCAGAGGAAAATTGGATTAGCCACGATGAAATGTTGGAGCAAATTCAATGGGCCAAATAGCCTAATTCTGCTCCTATATGTTAGGATCTTACAAGGTTTTATTTTGTACAAAATCTGAATTGAGGGATAGTCATTCTAGATTTTAAAAAAACCTAATGATCAAAATATAAAATATAAACAGAAAATGGTGGAAATGGCTGTCAGACTGCACCTATGGGAAGAGAAACAGAACTAACATTCCAGATTGTCTCAGTTCCCTGTAGCTTAACAAGTTTCCTTTATCTTCTTCCCAGGTCTAACAAATTGTCTTCAAGGCAGGAGAATGGGAATGAGAGGGAAAATAACTCAGCTATTACCAGACAGCAGAGGGCTCGATGGGCCAAATGGCCTAATTCTGCTCTTCTGCCTAATGGTCTTAATTATATGTTGTACATTTGGCCAAATATTTTCTGATGTATCACTGGGGTCCCGAGTCACCCTAACCACAATCTATTCTAGCTGCTACCATCCAGAAAATGGTACCACAGCATAAAAGCCAGGACCAACAGGGCACGGGACAGCTTCTTCCACCAGGTCATCAGACTGATTAACCCAGACTGATTTGAGTGTATTCTATGTTACATTGACTGTTCTGTTTATTATAAATTATATAAATTACTATGATTGCACATTGCACCCTTAGACGGAGACGTAATGTAAAGATTTTTACTGTTGAAGGATGTAAGCAATACAGTCAATTCAATAATGCTGTAGAAACTACTTTCTGAGGTGTCTGAAGTAATTGGTCTATGCACATGAATTCTCACCACTGTTTACGGATGTGTTGTTGAGAGCACCCTGACATGCTGCATCACTGCATGGAACGGAAACTGGGGTGGGGTGAGGGTGGATAAGAGCCCCTCTTCACCCTGGCCCATAACAGCAGTGTAAAAGAAATAACCTGTTTGATTCAGTTTTTTACCTTTTCCAGTAGCCTGACTATTCTGCCTGAAGATGGCAAGACATATATATATATATATATATATATATATATACACACACACACCATAAAACTTTACTGCCATAAAAATATGCAGATTGGGTCTTTTTTGTCAGAGGTGACTGAGATTCATCCCACTCATTCTCTGCAGACTACATTTTAAACTGAGCACATCAGTAAAAAGCTAGTGCTTCAGCTTGTCTAGTCATGACCTTAAAATCACAAGGTACAAAGAAATGGTTTGGGAACCTGCAACTTAACGGGATAAGCTCTGATTTCTTTCACTTCTGATCATTTCTTCCCCCTTTCCCCTTTCTCTCTTTTTCCATTCCCCACTCTAGCTCCCCTCTATGCCTTCCCTTCTTTTCACCTGCCCATCACTTCCCCCTGGCGTCCCTCCTCCTTCCCTTTCTCCCAAGGTCCACTCTCCTATCCTATCAGATTCCTTCTTCTTCAGTCCTTTAACTATTCCACCAATCACCTCCCAGTTTCTCACTTTATCTCCCCTCCCCCACCCACCTTCTCCCCCCCCCCATCACCTGGCTTCACCTATCACTTGTCAGCTTGTGCTCCTTCCCCTCTCCCCCCCACCCCACCACCCTCTTACTCCAGCTTCTTCCCCCTTCCTTTCCAGGCCTGATGAAGGGTCTCAGCCTGAGACCTTGACTGCTGAATCCTCTCTACGGATGCTGTCTGACCTGCTGAGGAGTTCTTCCAGCTGTGTGTGTGTGTTCCACAAGGAATAATAGTTTCCCGGGGGATAGGGATGATGGAGTGGAGGTGAGTTGGGAGTACATCAAAAGACACTCATTTGCTTCCTACCTCATAATCCACTTTGAACTTCTGCACAATTCCCAGCTCCTTGAACATTCTCAGGGAGGCTGTGATCATTCCATCGCTGTCGAGGGAAAAGTCGTTGAAGGAAAAATGCGCAATCCCCAGCTCACTGACCGTCGGGAGTTTGGCAGCCTGGATGGAAGGACAGAACGATTAACGAGGGGGGAAAGAAAGGGAGAAAATCCATTTGTCACTGAGAAGCGACGCAGTAGACATCAACACTAAAACCCGTAGAATATTTCACTCTCATCAATGTCCTGAGCCTCAGCCTATGTTTCTACTAGTGGTGAGGTTTGAGGATGCTTGAATCCTGTCCATCAATTGATGCCAAGATGGGAGGAGGCACAGGAAGATCACAAGCCAGAGCCACTGTTAACTGACTGTACTGAGGGACGTGAGCGAACCAGAGTCCTGAAGACTGATAGACTTACTGATTAGCTTCATTTGTCACATGCTTAAAATTGAAAGTTCAATGTAAATTTACTATCAAAGTACATATATGTCACCATATACACCCCGATATACATTTTCTTGCAGGTGTACTCAGTAAATCCAAGAAACACTGTAGAATCAATGAAAGATCACATCCAAAAGGACGCACAAACAACTAACGTGCAAAGACAACAAACTGTGTAAATATAAAAAAAGTTATATAATAACAATAAATAAACAAACAGATGAATGAATGATTGATTGAATGAATGAGTGATTGATTCATTAATTGAATGAATGAATAAGCAAGCAAAGTATCGAGAACATGGGATGAAGAGAGTTGAAAGTGAGTGCATAGGTTGTGGGAACAGTTCAGTGTTGGGCAAATAAATTGAAACATACAGTGAAACATGTTGTTTGCATCAAATCAAATCACTAAGGATTGTGTTGGGCAGACTGCAAGCATCACTATGCTTCTAGCACCAACATCGCATGCTTAGAACTCATTAACCCTAACCATACATCTTTGGACTGTGGGAGGAAACCAGAGCACCTGGAGGAAACCCATGTGGTCACAAGGAGGACATACAAACCTCTAACAGGTAGCAGCAGGATTTGAACCCCGATCTTCCAGCTGGCGGTGTAAACCATTGCACTAACTGCTACACTGCCATGATGCCTTGCTGGACAAATCAGCTGGATTGATGGGGTTCAAGGAGTGTGTGATGCTTACAGGATTGCATAGGGCTTGGGTGAGTGACGGGGGTTAGTGGAGTACAGGGTGGCAAACCTATGACACGTGTGCCCAAGATGGTACAGACAAAAATGGTGTTGTCACATGGCATGCAGTGCCACCACTCAATTCTTTAAACTACACCCATAATAAAAAGATAATGATCACTTTATTGCCAAATAAAACAGTGAATGATCTTTTACAATCCAAGTGCAGTAAGATGTTTTCACTGTTGTACTTTCATTAATAGTAAAACAATGAATGCACGTAAATAAGCAAGAGAACTCATCCTTCTTCTTTAAAACAGTTTATAATTATTGTTCCTAATTCAGTAATCAACGATAGCCTCTGCATGTGAGAGAATCTGATTATTGCCAATTTGGGCACACACTCTCAAAAAAGGTTCGCCAGCCCTGGAGTGGGTCTTCAGCGAATGTGCGGAGCTTGGGTAGGTGACAGGATTCATGGGAGTAAACAGTCATGGAATTACCTTATATGGGGCTAGTGCACTCGAATCCGGGGGAGCATGTGGGGCTTAGGGAAATGCTTAGTCTTTAGTGACTATGAATGTGGTTATTTACAGCACGGTACCAAGACCTTCAGGTCCAATGAGCCTGTGCCATCCAATTACACCCGCGTGACCAATTAACCCTATGTCTTTGGACTGTGGACAAAAACTGGAGCACCCAGATGAAATCCACGTGGTCACAGGGAGAATGTACAAACTCCGTACAAACAGCAGCAGAATTAAACCCGGGTCGCTGGCATTGTAATAGCGTTAACGCTAACTGCCACGCTGCCATACCGCCCCAGAGAATAAGACTTAATTGAGGCTGTGAGCATCTCCATAGGAATGGAGAGAGGAGAGGACCTCATAAAAAGTGAGAAGCTCAGGCAAGCATCAAGGCTCTCAGTTGCAAAAATACAACAGTCGGTTTTAGGGATAGGAAAACGATTCCTCGTGTTTCTTCCATCCAGTTCTGCAGATGGAGTGCTCGGATCAAGTCATTTTGAAGACGTAGTTGATGGTGAAAAGTTGTGACTCAATACCTTCCTGCTACTTGCGATCACAGTACATAGATAAAAGCACAATGTATTCAAGTGCAAAACTTCCATTCATATTAAAAGCTGAAGCAGGGACAATACAGGTGCAGCACAGCAGTGTAAACAGAAAATATTGAAGATAGTTAGAAGCACAAAAGGCCATGAATCCTCTTTGGTTATAGGGAATTATGTGTATGTTGTGAATGAGAAAGTAATCGTTAAGGAATTATTGTGTGACTACTAAAAATGACAGATGTGTTAACATTCCAATGAATTTTGACATGAAGATATGATGATTCCATATCACTGCATTAATAATAACATTTTAAACTTCGAGTTTTATCTTCATGACAAGGGACAACATGGTAGCACAGCAGTTAGTGTAACGCTATCAACATGTCAACGATATAGTACGGGTTACTAGGTTAATTGGTCATATGGGTGTAAATAAGCTTCTTGGGCCAGAAGGGCCCAATACTGTGCTGCATCTTTAAAAATAAAACATTCAGTCACTCCATTCAAAAGATCATAATATATGTCCTGAACGTGGGGAAATGTACTTCCCTCCTTTGTGTGATAACTATTGGGCAGCATTCACGAACAGGAGGGATGATGACAAGGGAGGTCGGGGTTTTAAAATCAGATTGGGTGTTAAACCAGCAAATGCAGAGGAAATGGGAGACAGAGAGCCCACTTCTTTAAGTGGTGCATGGCAGGCAGCAGGGCAAGCAACATTCGTGTCAGCAGAGAAGGTAGTGGCTGGAGAAAGGGAAGCTATGAGGAGGTGGCGAGAGGTGGCGAGAGGGTGCGAGTAGAGAGTGGGGTAAATACATGATGGAGAAATAACTAGCGGGTGCAAAGTGAGGACACTTTTTTAGCAAATGTACAGAGGCAGATAATGAGTTTTGCCTGATGAGCACAATTAACAGATTATTTATGTGAAGGGATATCTACAAATTCCTAGAATATCTGCTCCAATCTAAATCTTGATTAAATATATAACAGTTAAAAAAATTTCTATCATCTTTTTTTTTCCTAAAGAAGAACAAGGACCCAACTGAATGCTCTTCATATAGGCCATTAAACAATGTTGATACTAAAATCCTTTCTAAAGTTCTGGCTCATAGGATTGAAAATATTCTACCTTCTATTATTTCTGATGATCAGACTGGATTTATTAAAAACCAACATTCCCATTTTAATGTACGCCGTGTGTTAAATGTTATTTACCCTCCCTCCCAGGAGATATTGGAATGCTTGATATCCTTAGATGCTGAGAAGGCCATCGATTGGGTTGAAGGGAATTATTTATTTAAAAACTTAGAAAAATTTAATTTTGGACTAGATTTTATTCAATGGATTAAATTACTTTATCTATCACCTTCTGCTCAAGTTCTTACTAATTTTCAAAATTCCAAACTATCTAAACTTCATAGCGGAACTAGACAAGGCTGTCCATTGAGCCCTTTGCTCTTTCATCTGGCTTTAGAACCCCTTGTCATTGCTTTTCGAGAATCTAATGCTATCTGTGGTATTTTAAGGAGAGGTATTACTCACAAAATTTCACTTTATGCTGATGATATATTGCTATTTATCTCTAATGTTGAGACCTCGTTACCTTGCATACTTTCTTTACTCTCCTGTTTTAGCCAGTTTTCAGGATATAAATTGAACCTACATAAGAGTGAATTATTTCCTTTAAGTAATTTGATATCAATTAATACTAATCTGCCTTTTAAAACTGTAAGGAATCTATTTACATATTTGGGTTTAACAGTCACTAAGAATCACAAACACCAGTTTAAAGAAAACTTTCTTACTTTATTGAATCATATAAAAAGGATATCATTAAATTGGTCACCTCTTTCAATATCATTGATTGGATTAATTAATTCTACTAAATGAATATTCTACCTAAATTTATATATCTTTTTCAGGCTTTACCCATTTTTATTCCTAAATCCTTTTTTATAGACAATAGACAATCAAAGCTCATGGATAAAATCAAAGCTCATGGCATTGGGGGGAAGACATTGACATGGATAGAAAACTGGTTGGCAGATAGAAAGCAAAGGGTAGCGGTGAATGGGTGTTTCTCGGAATGGCAGGTGGTGACTAGGGCTCGGTATTGGGACCACAGCTGTTTATGATTTACGTCAATGATTTATATGAAGGCATTGAGAATAACATCAGGAAATTTGCTGATGATACTAAGCTGGGTGGCAGTGTGACATATGATGAGGATGTTAGGAGAATTCAGGGTGACTTGGATAGGCTGGGTGAGTGGGCAGATACTTGGCAGATGATGTTTAATATGAATAAGTGTGAGGTTATCCACTTTGGGAGTAAGAACAGGAAGGCAGATTATTATCTGAATGGTGTAAAGTTAGGTAAGGGAGAAATACAAAGAGATCTAGGAGTCCTTGTTCATCAGTCACTGAAGGTGAATGAGCAAGTGCAGCAGGCAGTGAAAAAGGCTAATGGAATGATGGAATCACTTTTTTAGATATTTACAAATCAGAGACTTTTTAAGATTTCAATTATGCACATTTCCTATAAACTCAGATAAGAACTTACTAGACTACACCTTTTCATAATGGTTCAATATCTAATATTTATGGTATGTTACTGGAGATGAGGAATGTTCCTTTAGACAAAATTAAGAATCTCTGGGGACAAGATTTACAGACATCAATATCAGAGGAAACTTGGAATGAAATTTTTAAACTGGTTAATACTTCATCGCTATGTATCGTCATTCCCTCCTACAATTTAAGGTGGTACATAGAGCTCACATGACTAAGGATAAGCTATCTCATTTTTATTCTGATATATCTCCCTACTGTGGCAGATGTAATAACGGAGAAGCTTCATTAATTCATATGTTTTGGACTTGTCTGAATCTTGAAAAATACTGGAAGGAAGTTTTTGAAACTTTTTCCTTTCTTTTTAAAGTCAATTCTAAGCCTAACCCTCTGACGGCCCTATTCGGTATTGTTGCAGGATAAGATATTAAGCTGAAGGCATCTGATTGACATACCTATAGCCTTTAGCTCTCTTATAGCTAGGAGGATGCTTTTGTTTAAATGGAAAGATGATTTTCCTCCTACTCATGCTCAATGGTTATGCCACGTTATGTCAAGTTTAGATTTAGAGAAGATACGTTGTTCAATTTCTGAATCTCGTCAAGACTTTCAAACATTGTGGGGACCTTTTCTGAATTATTTTCAAAACCTTCAATTCATTGTTTAAACTCAGATGTTGGCTATTATTAATTTTTATTATATGAGAAGCTATTTTACTTTCCTTTCTCCTTAATGAACAGCTTCGGTCTTGGTAGGGGTTAGATTCTTTTGTAATAAATTAGTACATCTCAATATAACTAGTGATTATCTTACATGAATATGGGGTAATGAGATTGTTATTATGAACAGAAATAATGTAATTGGGAGGTTTTTTTTAATCTTTTTTGACCTTTTATATACACTATCTTGTACTCTGTATTCTTCTATGTAGAAACTAATAAAAATATTGGAAAAAAATCTATCATCTATCAAGATTTTTTTTAGCTCCTTCGAGAGCTCTACCAGAGATTAACTTACCATCCCTTCAATGTAGCATGTGCACAATAACAAAAATTACTGTGCACCTGCCACTAGGCGGCAGGGTAGCATAACACAATGCTTTACAGTTCCAGTGATTGGGGTTCAATTCCCGCCATGCTGTGAGGAGTCTGAATGTTCTCCTCGTGACCACATGGGTTTCCTCCGGGTGCTCCGGTTTCCTCCCTTGGTCCAAAGACGTACCGATAGGCTAATTGGGCCTTGTAAATTGTCCCATGATTAGGCTAGGGTTAAATCGGGGGATTGCCTTTTGGAATTGAAGAGTCAAAAGGTCCCATTCCTTGCTGTAGCTCAACTCAATAAGTAAGTAAGTAAATAAATAAATGCATACATACATAATGTACTATAGCAAAGTGTAAACAGAATTTCTCGGAAGATGCCATGGGGTTCAGAACTCCTTGGTTTCTTAGACCAGAAAGTAAACTTCTGGTAGACTTCATGGAGAAGAGGGATACCTACTCAGGTGATGATTGGCGAGTGTCAAAGCAAGAGGCACTCAATCAGTTGTCTTTTATTGCTTTGTGTATCTGTACATTTTAAAAATTTGAGACCTTCTCTGCTTTTAGCATTCTTCTCCCTTAGATCCAAAATGGGCTGTCTGGAAATTGACTTGCCACAACTTTTCTGCTCGTTGAAACATCTATTAGATCCGTTAATCAGTCTTTCCATCTGCACCGTTTATGTTGTGTCATCAACAAATTTGCATATGTGATTTTTAATCATCATTTATATGAGAATTAGGAGAACATTGGCAGATATGAGTCATATCCGCTCAATATGAGCCCTTGCTCCGTATCCCAAATCATGTGCCTTGCCAGTTGTCAGTCCTGAAGAAGGGTATCGGCGTGAAACGTCGAATGTTTTTCATTTCCATGGATGCTATCTGGCCTGCTGAGTTCCTCCAGCAACTGTGTGTGTGTTGCTTTGGTCTTTTTTTTAACTGGATTAATAATTTGCATACAACACCATAAACATTAACTTAGTTAAAAATCTCTTTTTGGGGGATTTTTTTCAAAACTTTCTGGGAGACCATATCAACATTTGGTGAGCATGATTGCCTAAGGGAGTCGGTATGTTATGTGCAGACAGAAGAGTTTCTGCGGATGCTGGAAATCCAGAGCAACACACACAAATGCTGGAGGAACTCAGCAGGTCAGGCAGCATCTACAGAGAGTTATAATGAGTTGACATTTTGGGCTGAGACGCTTCATCAGGACTGGAAAGGAAGGGGGAAGGATCCAGAATAAGATGGTGGGGGCAGGAGGGAAGGAGTCCAAGTTGGAAGTAGAACAGACTGTGTGGTAGTGCTAGATATATAGATGGGGGGTGATTGTGAGAGTTACAGAAAGAAAAGTATGTGTTCATGAAGGAATCGACTATGAGGAGTGAGTGAAATGATGGTGTGGGTCTTATTAGGCAAAGCGTGGTAAGATGTCAGCAATATGTCAGGCTAGATGTGGGGAAATGTACACTGGACTCACCAAACATTACCAAACCTATAACCAATTTGCTTGTGTGATCGTAGACATGCCACTCCCATCAACTTCCAGTTAATATTGGGCACAAAAGCATTAAACAAGTTTTCCCAATGGATGGAAACATTAATCTTTCAAGAAATATGATCAATTTTTGATTCATCTAAAGCCAGGATTTTATTTAGCAATGTAATCAATATACTTGATTATATCAGACATCGGATAGTCAAAGCAATAACAAATTAAAGTATCATAGGAAATTCTATGCAATGAGCAGTGATGGATTGAATCTTTTTATAAGATCACCCTTAGAATGGGAAACAGGGTTATTTAAACCCGATCGTGTTCATCATATAAAGAACATCCTTTGTAAATCCATACCAGCTTCTGTGATAACTGGTAACTCTGAAAGTTGCATGTCTACTGTAGGCTGATGTTAGGATAACTGGCGTAGAATTCCCTCTCCTCAGCCCCTGGCCCTAAATAGCAGGACGATGTTTAAATAGAATGCAATCAATTTCATCTTATTGTGTCTTTTTTTTACCAGATTCAGCAACAGTAAAGCAGAATGCAAATTTCATTGGAATATTTAATGTAGCTAAGGGAGTATTTTACAAAGGGAAAGAGACAAATTGAGATTTGGAGCAGTTCACAAACAAGCCATTCATCTCTTCTATATCAGTTCAAAAAAAAAAATCAGAAATAACAATCTCAGTTTAGTGTTGATTGACCTGGAGGTGGAAAGAAAACAGTGTCAAGAGATTGTGCATGATTTAAACTTGGCGGATTTTGATTGGACATACATTAACAATGTGATGTTTGTATAAGTGTGAGCGAGAGTGTGAGTGAGTCAGTCAGTGTGTGTGAGTGTGTGTATGTCTGTTTGTGAGTGCATGTAAGTGTGTGTGTGTCTGCAAGTCTGTGTGAATGCAGTTGCTGCGTACGTTTGTGTGTGTCTGAGTGTGTGTGAGTGTGTGTGAGTGTGTCTATCGATGAGTGAGTGTGTATCTGTCTGTCTGTGAGTGTGTGTGTGTGTGTGTGTGTGTGTGTGTGTGTGAGTGTGAGCTGGAGCTGATCTATTTCAGTTGAGAGGGTGGGGAGCTTGAGGGTAGGAAACAAAAACCCAGGGAAGATGGCAGAAAGGGTGAAGCTGGACTGTGAGAGAAGAACGATGACTGGGGCAATATGCAAAACTGCAGGGCGGCAGCACAGTACGGAGTCAAGTCAGGGCAAAGGAATTATGGGGGAAGAGAGGGGGGAGATTACAGAGTAAAGATAGAATAAATTTGACAGAGTTTGCTGTGGGAAGCAGGGTTTGAAGGAATATTCCATTAAATGAGTGAGGAGAAAGATCCTTTAATCAAAATAGAAGGTCAATTGGTCCATCAAGCCCACTGCATGTTGGCTCTCAGAGCAATCCTATCAATCTGATGCCCAATTTATTCTCTTTTAAGCTATACTATCATGTGTGCCCATAAACGCCCATTGATTGCCCTACTTCCCACCCTATACTTAGAACAGAGAACATATCAGCCCAGTAAAGGTCCTTTGACCCACAATGTTGTGCCAAACTTTTAATCTACTCTAAGATCAACTTAACCCTTCCCTCCTCCACAGCCCTCCATCTTCCATCATCCATGGGCCTATCTAAGGCCCTCTTAAATTTATTTATTTATTTATTCATTGAAATAAAGCACAGAATAGGCCCTTCTGGCCCTTTAAGCCATGCTGCCTCACAATCCTGATTTAATCCAAGCCTAATCACAGGACAATTTACAAGGGCCAATTAACCTACCAACCAGAATGTCTTTGGACTGTGGGAGGAAACCGGAGAACAAAAGGGTGGCCTGTGGGCTAGTGGGGGGAAGGAGTGCCTTTTACCTCCTTCAATAGAGACACATCTCTCACTCCACCACCCAAACTCTCACGGTCCAATATGTTAATCACAGACTGGTTTTAAACTTAGCTCCAAATATTGAACTAATGTCGAAACGCCGCATCCTTCCTTCATTTTGAATGGCTTAAGACTGTCAGCAAAACATAAAATGCCCATAAAATTAACAGATAGTTCACTTTCAGAATGGCAAATCATTTAGCACCTGCCCTTAAGATCGGCTCAAAATTCGGATCTAATCAATATTTTATCTTCAGAATGAACATCGTTAATATTGAATTCTTCAGTCCATAAAAGGACAGGTTACACCATGGAGCCGCTTAAAATTACCAGAGACAGGTTAATAAAAGTAGCATGTCTGCTGTGGGTACTCATAGCTAGAAGAACGGTGCATAAAATGATGTCTATAATACGACCAACATAATTGATGATGTCATTAAGTGACATTATCCGATTCTTGAACTTGTATATTTCACGCAAATGACACAGCAAATAACTAAACATTTGCTTTTAATATATACAACTTGTTTATGAGAAATAGCCATACATAAAGTAATTGCAATAATTTATCAGTTTTGTGATTAGAGTAATTTATTTCGCACAATACTTAACATTTTACTATATAGCATAAAAAGTAGACGTTATAGCAACAGCATGCACAAGGAAAGTAATATGCAGTAACTCTTTGTGTAATAGGGGATTGCAAGCCTTAAATTCACCCATTTGCTTTTTTGCACTGTTAGTGGGTTTTATTACTTAAATAAATAATCAGCACTGACCACTCTCTGGTATTTCAGATTATTCATGTGGCAGTAGAGAGTCAGCGAGCAAATGCATTAGATTTAATCACAGGCGTCCAGATTTATAATCAACAACCTGTTTACAAATTTATAAACCCAGTCACGCGTGTTGATATATAAAACATCTTGTGAATGAAATTCCCAAGATAATCTATTATTAAACAAGGGTCCAGCACAACTGAGTTAAAAAAAAACACCGATAGCACGCATGCAAACTTTGATTTAATATCTCCATAAAAAATGGTTTTATTTTAGAGGGACACGTTTTCCAGGACTTAATGGAGGATGTTATTAGAGGTGCCTGTCCAATGGAGATACGACGGGAACTTGTGGTAGGGCTACTTCGTAGGATATTGTAAAGGAAACTCTTTACCTTCAGTCGATCAACCTCTACTTTTGAGCATGTGGCATGGTAGGACAGCAGCTGAAATAGGAAACCAGAATAAGTTAAACCTGAATTATATAAAACTGTACAACAGATGGTAAATGAGATCGAAACACATTATTACATTACTTTCATTTGAATTACAAATTCATCCTGTCAGCGTAACAAAGCAAAGAATAGCAGTTATAAAACTGTGTGGCAATGCAATCGTATTGTTCAGCATACACAGAACTGAATGTCCCAAATGTTTATCTGTGCATCATTTCGACTGATTCAAATTTTTTATTGAAGAAAACAAAAACAGTTCCACTCTGTCTAGTTTAATTATATCCTAATTAAAAAAGAGCATTTTTTTTTATGGGCTATCTCAGGAAGAGAGGAAGGGGGGAGTAAATTCTTCTTCGTGGTTGGTCGTTCCTCACTGGAACTGCCGACACACACGGCTGTTCCTGTGTAGCCAAGATCTGAATAAATCAGTTTACAGCTCGAAATCAAACCTCTTCAGTCTTTAGAAACATTAAACTGGAATAACATTTTTATTATGTGCTATTTTTCTAATGAGCAAAGGGTGATAACTACATGCTATAAAGTGATCGAACACGACAGCACAGAAATAGGCCCTTCAGCCCATCTAGTTTGTGCCAAACTTATATTGTGCCTAGCTCCATCCATCTGCACCTGGACTATAGCTCTCCATACAGCTCTCATCCATGTACTTACACAAACTTCTTTTAAATGTTGCAATCCACCCTGCGTCACCACTTCTGCTAGCAGCTCGTTCCACACTCACACGTCCTCTGAGCAAAGATGTTCCCCCTCAGGTTCCCCTTAAATATTTCACCTTTCATTCTTAACCTACAACCTCTAGTTCTAGTCTCACCCAACTTCAGTGTAAAAAGCCTGCTTGCATATATCCTATCTAAACCTCTCATAATTTTGTATACCTGTATTAAATCTTCCCTCATTTTCCTACACTCAAGGAAATAAGTTCCTAGCCTATTCAACCCATCCCTATAACTCAGCTCCTCAAGAGATGGAAACATCCCTGTACGTTTTCTCTGTACTCTTTCAATCTTATTGACTTCTTTCCTGAAGTAGGTGACCAGAACTGCAGACTATACTCCAAATAAGGCCTCACCAACATCTTACATAAATTCAACATAACATCCTAACTCCTGTAGAAAATAATCTGATTTATGAAGACCAATATGCCAAAAGATCTCTTTATAAACCTATCTACCTGTGATGCTACCTTTAAGAAATTATGGGTCTGTATTTCCAATCTCCTGGGGGTTTCAAAGATCTTCTTCCAAAGTTGTGGCAGGAGCCTGGTAGAAACCAGAAACATTTAATGCCAACATACTGAAATAATCAAACAACTTGTTCGGTATGTAGAAAAGCCTACTGGGGTTTATGATTTCTTCAAAGGCATTGTCTTGCATACACAGCATGATATTTAAAACTAGGCCAAGTCTCCGACTAGAGAATAACCACCTATCTCCAGACCTTTAGCAAGTGCAGTGCAGCAATCTAACAAATTTCACATCATTCCTGTCAACAGAAAAAAAATTAATATCCCCTAATTTCTTGTGTATCCATTTGGAGAACAAAGCTGTACTCCTTTCCCTACCATCCTAATATGATTCAGCGTGATGGTTTCAGAACTGGAGGCATGTGACACAGAATTAGTTTCTGAAACTCCCACTTTCCTCTCACTGTTTGCATCACCTCTCTCACAGATTCATAGAAACAGAGGATTAGCAATAGACCACTGAGCTCCTTTGGTCCTTGGCAAGGTTCACTAAAATGATGGGTGGTATGTAACCTGACTCCCTTTTCCCCAACTTTCTCCCTTACTTCTGAATATATTTGCAGTTAACAAAAAAAAGTCACTCAAACTTAAACTTCAAATGGACAATCAATTGTTTGCCAATACTAAATTAACCTGAACATCTTCATTTTGTATATTTCTTAACTCCATTGGGCCTGTTTGTAATTCTAATTCTAACCATACCAATCAGCAGTAAAAAATATTTTTTCTCCATCAACCATATCAGTAACCATTAATGTCTTCCAACGTTTGATATTGAAATCTTCTAAATTTCAGGGAGTCTGAGCTCAGTTTGAAAAATCTCAGCAAGTAATTTAACTCTTCTATTCAAAGTTCAAAGTAAATTTATTATCAAAGTACGTATATGTCACAATATACTACTGTGAGATACACTTTTTTTTGCAGATTCAATTTCAATGAGATTCATTTTCTTTTTTTTGCAATTTATTTTTTATTGAAGTTCATCATCAAACAAACATTTCCACAAGATGTATTTCAGATACTATACATATATATCATATAGTCATATTTGCCACAAATCTCGACTTAATATTTCAATGTAACATTCTGGTAAATCTACAATGCACTTCCTTTATGGGCAGTAAATATTTCCCAAGCTGTGCTTTTTAGAAATAAAGACACTATCAGGTACTATCACAAGAGTTATGTATTATGTTAAACCTACACTCACCTACTTACTGCCTATTATGCCACTGGTGTTCAGGGCAGCAATGAACGGTCTCCTTCATCAGGTCAGTCGCTTCCTCTCGGTTTTCACTACTGTCAGACATGCAAGTCCCGGGTGGAGACTCAGGAATACTATCACACTCAGATGCAGGGATTCTTCATTGCTGTTTCTGTTTTACCAGTCAAAGTTGTTATCCCTGAGTTAAACCCCCAAACCTGGAGGACTGGTGGACCACTCTTAGTCTGGCCTCTACCCTTTGACCTGTTTGGCCTGGGTGACCCTACCAAGAGCCAAAGCCTGAAACCCTGACTCCAGCCAACAAAGCTCATTGAGGCACTCAAGACTCCAAACCCAATGTCAAGGTTGTGGTCCTCTTGGAGGATGGCACTAACCAGGTCCATGTAAAGCTTTAACATGACACATTAGTCTTTAACATGCCACTCCCCTTAAATACAAAGGCCTTCATCCCTTTAGCCAAGTGTATACTAAAGAGAGAGTTCAGAGGAGATTTACAAGGATGTTACCTGGATTGGGGAGCATGCCTTATGAGAATAAGTTGAATGAACTTGGCCGTTTCTCCTTGGAGCGATGGAGGATGAGAGGTGACCTGATAGAGGTGTATAAGATAATGAGAGGCATTGATCATGCAGATAGCCAGAGGCTTTTTCCCAGGGCTGAAATGGCTAACATGAGGGGGCATAGTTTTAAGGTGCTTGGAAGTAGGTTCAAAGGGGGATGTCAGAGGTAAGTTTTTCACACAGAGAGTGGTGGGTACATGGAAGGCACTGCCAGCAAAGGTGGTAGAGGTGGATACGATAGGGTCTTTTAAGAGACTCTTAGATAGGTACATGGAGCTTAGAAAAATAGAGGGCTATGTGGTAAGGAAATTCTAGGCAGTTTGTAGAGTAGATTACATGGTCAGCACAATATTTTCCCAATTTCCCTCGGGATCAATAAAGTATATCTGTCTATCTGTCTGTCTGTCTGTCATTGTGGGCCAAATGGCCTGTAATGTGCTGTAGATTTTTTATGTTTCTATTTGATAAATTTAATGAAGAACATGAAAACTTCCAAAAGGATCACAACCTTGTTGTTGGGTTTGGAGGCTTGCGTTCCTCAATGACCCAGAGAGCTATGTTGGCTGGAGTCACGGCTTTAGCCTTGGCTCATGGTAGGGTTGCCCCTGCTGAACAGGTCAAAGGGTAGAGGCCAGACTAAGATTAGATCACCAGTCCTCCAGGTTCGGGGGTTCAGTTCTGGGCTAACAACCCTGAATGGCAAAAACAAAATTGTTACAGAAACAGCAATGAGGAATCCTTCTACATCTGAGAGTGATGGTATTCACTGAGACTCTACTGACAGTGGTGAAAACCCAGAGAAGGCTACTGACACGATGAAGGAGGTCTAGTACGCCACCAGAGATGGAGGACCTTCATTATTGCCCTAAATACCAGCAGCATAACAAGCAGTAAATACATGGAAAGATCCTAATCATTTCTAATTTACTACCATTTAGAAAGCACACTAATATACGAGGGGTGATTGATAAGTTTGTGGCCTAGGGTAGAAGTAGTCAATTTTGGAAAACCGAGCACATTTATTTTTCCTACATTTACACACTTAGTCCAGCATACGGATCCCTTCTTTCTAGAAGTCAGCATCTTGGACCTCCAGAAGTGGTCCACCGTATCGGGTGATTGATAAATTTGTGGCCCAAGGTAGAAGGAGATGAGTTATTAACTTCAAACTTTCTGCATTTTCACTCAAAGAGTTGAACTGCACGTGCATATAATGAGAGCTGTATAACTCATTTCCTCCTACCACAGGCCACGAACTTATCAATCACCCCTGCTGTGGACCACCTGGAGGTCCAGGACACTTTTGTTACATGTACGTGCAGCTCAACTCTTTGAGTGGTAATGCATAAAGATTGAAGTTAATAACTCTCCTTCTACCTTAGGCCATTAACTTATCAATCACCCCTCGTATTCTTTTAAGGAGAGTCCATGCAGTGAAATAACATTGCAGAATTTTAGCTGTTTATGTTGTCTCCTAATTTATCCTAATTTATCCAATTTTAGGAGCACCTTAGTGGATTAAGACCTGTTTGATATCCAGGACCTGTATTGTAGATGTACATGGACTCACTTAAGTGCCTTAAGGAACATCCCACAGAGATGACTAGTCTATCCTTGCACTGCATTGTTAGATCAATTCGCTCATATTTGAACTGGATTCTTCATTTTTTTAATATATAATTCTGAAGGGATTATTTGGAAGTCCAGCAAACACATTTGAAGCTTTCAGTTTCTTTCTTCAACTGATGGTTTTCTGGATACCGTATGTGTGACCAGCTCAGCAGAGCCCCGTGAGGGCCCACTGATTCTCCGCCATTTTACCGACGATCAGCGTCTGCTTGTGCTCACTGACGGGCTCCCAGCTGAAAGCCCATTATCTACAGATTATGCCCACTGAGGTTTGAGCTTCTGGGCTGCCGTACGTCTTGCATGTGTTCTGCAAAGGAGCTCTTGCAGAAATAATCAGCTCCTACAAGAATACATTGCCCGTGGTCCACTCACTATTTTGTACATATGAAGCTCCTGCCACAGGGAAGTTACATGAATCATTACTGGCAGCTTATGAAGCACTTTTTCATTAGGAAAAAGGATCACGTTTGTCTCATTATAGAATGCAAGTCAACAAAGAGAAGTAATTTGCAAATTGCTGACACTTTACTCTCTGTCACAAGCCAATAGGGAAACCCCATCACCTCACTTTTAATGGCTAGGGTGCAAGCAGACTTGACGGTGAGCTGGTAAAGCACATGTTTAGGGCTGTTACGTTTAGCAAGAAGACTCCAAGATGAATTTCTCAAGGCATTATGTTATTCATCAGGAGGAGTTGGTTCTTGGGTTTCCTCGGGTGTTCCAATTTCCACCCACGTTCCAACAAAGACCTAGAGTTAAGGTTGGTGAGTTGTGGGGGTATTATGTTGGCACCAAAAGTATGGTGACACTTGCAAGATGCCCAACACAATCTTAGCAGGTATGATTTGACACAAACAGTGCATTTCACAGTGTTTCATCATAAATGTGACAAATAAAGCTAATCTTAAATCTCAAATTAAAAAAAAAATCTTATCAGTGCAGATCCAGGCATGAGTTGCTCACACATGAATAATCTGGATTACCAGTTATAAAGACTGCCCTTATGCAATTAATATAATGAAGAGGTAATATAGAATGTCAGCATTATAGAAAATAAATCTTCTTGCAACACTCTTCTCAGTGACTGTTTTCTGGGTCCACTTCAGTGAACTGTGATATTTGTATCAAATGCACTTCAACTGATAGACACACATTTGCAAAGTCATGTGCAAAAAGTTTTGATGGTCACTATATTCAGATTTGCCTCCATTGATGCGCTTGTAGCCACAAGACCATAAGATATCGAAGCAGAATCAGGCCATTTGGCCCATCGAGTCTGTTCTGTCATTCAATTATGGCTGATTTACTATCCCTCTCAACCCCATTTTCCTGTCTTATCCCTGTGACCTTTGATGACCTTACTATTCAAGAACCTACCAACCTTCGCTTTAAATATACCCAATGACTTAGCCTACACGGCTGTCCAATTTCCAGTTTCACCACCCTGGCTAAAAAATTCCTCCTCATCTCTGTTCTAAAGGAATGTCCTTGTATTCTGAGTCTGTTTCTTCTGGTCCTTGGTCCCCCACTTTAAGAAACACGCTGTCCACTCTAACCTGACCTTCCTCGTGTTCTTTAATCTCTTATCTAGCAGTACTGCACTGAAGTCAAATTAAACATTTCTGGTCAGTACCACTACTTCTCATGCCTCTCACCTTACCTCCTAACATTGACCATAAGACAAAGGAGCAGAATTAAGTCATTTGGCCCATCGAGTCTGTTCCAACATTCAAACAAGGCTGAATTATTTTCCCTCTCAATCATATTCTTCTCCCTGTAAATTTACTAATCAAGAACCTATCAACCTCACTTTAAACATACCTATTAACTTGTCTTCCTGTCTTCTCCCTGCACCCTGTGATGCCCTTTCTGTATCCTATATCCGTCCAAAAGGGTCAACTTCAAAGACAAGGAGGACACATAGGCTCTGAGGAAGTACACTGACAATGTCTACAAAGGTTCCATTCATTGGATGGCTGACTTTCTCAGCAAAAATCAGAGTTTGGCTGGACTGAGCAAGCAGTGATGACAGATAAAGATAAGCTTAATTTGCCATCGAAACACACAGTGAAATGTGTCATTACGAGAGGCGTTCAGGAGGTAGAAACTGTATGTCTTTGGGCCAGCTTGTCCACCTGCTCTAGTGATATCCTGAGGTAGAATTTTGCATCACACCAAAGCAGAAAAGTTCAACACTATTCAGATATAATGCCAAACCCTTAAAACTATCATACACTTTTCTGTATTAAGAACTTTAAAACAGTCTAATATCTACTTACAGGCACCTAATAATGGAGTAACATATCTTCAACACTTCAGATTCAACTGAATATAGGTTTGCCTTCTGTGTGAATTGCTTAGTAAAACGTTACTTGAGCAGTGTTGTTCCTTCAGTGTTGGACCAATGACTGAAGGGTTTTTTTTTCCCTGAATACAACCATTTAATCTTCAGGGAACACAGATTATGGTAAGGGGTAGAGGGTTAATAATAGTCACAATCCTATTATCATTTCAAATGGCAACATAAATTGCTTCATTTTGTCAGCACATTTAACTGTCAGATATGGTACAGCTTTACAGGATTCAAATCCATGTGATTTTTAGGGACCTCGCTATGCAAGATTTTTATATTGTCAAATGGCCTAGTTGTATTTTTCCCTATCCATTGCACAGATTTTATCTCACACAAAATTGTTTTAAACTTACTACCCATTCAAGGGGGAATACTTGCTTTGACATAGCTACAGTGAGCAAGGTAGGTTTCATCTTCCCAATCAAGACAGTGTCCAGAAACCTAACCGTGTCACAGGTTGTTCTTAAGTGCTAGGCAACTGAATTCTTAACAAACCTGATGCACCATCAATAACTCTCTGAGATGTGAGGCGAAATATCGGCTTTTAATGACTGGAAGAAAGAACAAGCAGTAGTTGACCACCATGCTACATCCTGGAGACTGAGAGGCAGGGCTCAGGTCTCAATCGCCTTTATACCGGGGTCTGTGGGAGGAGCCACGGTCAGTGGTCAGCAGGGGGGGGGCGTGTCCAGACAGGTATATGTAGTTCACCACAAAACCTCATGCTAACTGTCCCTGCACAACATCCGGTAACTGGTCTTTCTTGCTCTCCTTGTTCTGTTGTTATTTATTCTGTTTACATGTTCACATTTATTTAAGTTTGAGTATTGATGTTGGTGCTAATTGTTGCTTTCTCATGTTTGTGTCCACTGGTGTCCCTGTTGCCTGCTATGGTTTTGTTTTATGATTGACACCCAACCGCAATCAATTCTAGTGTGTTTCACATGCTGGCAATAAAGTATTTCTGATTCTGAAATGCAATTACAACCAAATAACACAAAGCACAAAATAAAACCTCTGTTTGTGTATTTCCATGCAAACGATATGGTAATATGTGTTGCATTCAAAGCATGCATGGCTCACAGCAGTGCACATGCACTGAATGGCAACTTCGTTAGGTCCACCTGATCACCTGCTTGTTATTGCAAATATCTAACCAGCCAACCATGTGGCAGCAACTCAATGCATAAAAGCATGCAGACATGGTCAAGCAGTTCAGTTGATGTTTAGACCAAACATCAGAATAGAGAAAAAATGTGATCTAAGTGACTAAGTGATTTAAGACAAGGTTGGGTAGATTTTTGCATTGTGGGGGATTTAAAGGTTATGAGGAAAAGGCAGGTAGGTGGAGATGAGTCCATGGCCAGATCAGCCATGATCTTATTGAATGGCGGAGCAGGCTCGACAGGCCAGATGGCCGACTCCTGCTCCTATTTCTTATGTTGACCTTGAAATGATTGTTGGCGCCAGACAGGGTGGTTTGAGTTTCTCAGAAACTGCCCATCTCCTGGGATTTTCACACAAAACAGTTTCCAAACAAAAAAAAAAACAGTGAGAGGCAGTTCTTTGGGTAAAAAATACCTTGTAAATGAGGGAAGTCAGAAGAGCATAGCCAGACTGCTTCAAGCTGACAGGAAGGCTACAGTAACTCAGATAACCATGTGTCACAACAGTGGTGTCCAGAAGAATGCACAATATGTTGAACCTTGACATGGATGGACTACAAAAGACCATACTATGTTGCACTCCTGCACCTAATAAAGCGGCCACTGAGTGGCTTAATGTGCAATTGATTCTTCCTGTCATTAAAAAAATAAATTTGATTCCTCCTTGGTAAAAAGTGTAACATAAAATAGAAGTTTGTAAGACAAAATGTTGCTCATCTGCGATGTGGAGATGTTTTGAGGAAGTACAAGGGAGCTGGTCCAGAGACAAGTTTCGAGAACTTAGTATGAATTCCAGTCTGCAGCTCTGGTAAAAAGCATGCGTGTTTGGGAAGGTATTAGAGTAAGGGGCCTGGAACGGTATAAAAAGGAACATTTTCTTTGTGTGAGTGGCAATCTTCTCTTAAGCTGAGCTGCGACTAGTGCAGAGAACTGGAGATATTGACAGGGCAACCAAGAGAGGGAAAGAGAGACTGGAAATGCTGTCGGACACTTGTGGTTAATGAGGCTAGTCTACCAGGCACATCAATGCGATGTGTTCAGGGAACAGTCACCGTACCACTAACAGAATCTAGAGGAAGCTCTGCTTCAGGAAGGCAGTATCTATCATCGAGGATCACCACCATCCAGGTCACACTCTCTCCTTGTCGTACCGTCACACAGGATGTCCCGCATCACCAAGTTCAAGAACAACTACTCTCCTACAATCATGAGGTCTTCAAACAGGCCTGCACTTGGCTCATCAGTAGTAAGGAAATGCATTCATTTCAAGAGGACTAAAACATAAAAACAAGGATGCAATGCTGAGGCTTTATAAGCCATTGCTCAGACCACATTTGGAGTACTGTGCATAGTTCTGGGCCCCATATCTAAGAAAAGATATGCTGGCATTGGAAGAGGATCCAGAGGCGATTTACAAGAATGATCGCAGGAATGAAAAGGCTGATATAGGAGAAATGTTTCATCACTCTGGGCTAGTACTCACTGGAGTTTCAAAGAACAAGGGACATTTCACTGAAGCTTACTGATTAATGAAAGACCTAGATAGAGTAGATATAGGAGAGTATGTTTCCAATCGTGGGAGAGTCTAGGACCAGAGGGCACAGATACAGAACAGAAGGATGTAATTTAAAACAAAGGAATTTCTTTAGCCATTGGCTGGTGAATCTGTGAAATTCATTGTCCCAGAGCACATTCTACACAGTCAAGAAAGTTCACCAACATCTCTACTTTCTGAAGAGGCTAAAAAGAGCTGATCTTTGCACATCCATGCTCATCACTTTCTACAGATGGTCAAGCCACATCACTGCTTGCTATGGAAACTACACTGTGGCAGACAAAACTGCCCAACACAGCAGTGGCCTACGCACCCATCAAGGTCATATAATGCAGAAAGGTGCCAGAAAAGGGCCAGTAACATCATGAAGGATCCGACCCACCCTGCTCATGGACTGTCTGTCCCACTTCCATCAGGGTGGAGGCTATATAAAATCCACACCAGGACCACCAGACTCAAAAACAGTTCCTCTCCCCAAGCAGTAAGGCTGATCAACACCTCCACCCACTAACCCACCACCACTTTATTATTTCTCATCAGTCACCTTATATATAGCCTAGTGTCACTATATAGACACACAAGCAATCTGTGTATATAACCTATCTTATGTATTTATATTTATTCTGTATTTTATTACTAATGTGTACTTCATCTTTTGTGATTTTTGTTCGTGCTGTATCAGATCTGGAGTAACAAAGATTTTGTTTCTCTTTACACTTGTATACAGAAAATGACATTAAATAATCTCAATTCTTGAGATATTTGTGGGGGCCAAGTCATTGGGTATATTTAAAGTAGAGTTTGATAGGTTCATGATGAGTAAGGGTGTCAAAGGTTACAGGCAGAAGGCACGAGAACGGGGTGGAGAGGGGTGATAAATAAGCCGAGATGGAATAGTGGAGCAGATTCAGTGGGCCAAATGGCCTAATTCTACTCCAATACCTTATGGTCTTGTGCAGAGTCTTAGATTTTTATTGTACCTGTACATCATCCTACCTGTTACATGAGAATAAACTCAACTGAACCTGACTTGGAGCAAGTTTGAAGGCAGCTCAGGCAACTTCCTGCATCCTTTGATGTGATTTAATTTAATTGCTGCAATTAATCTGAAAAGCCGTAATTAAAGTCAAAGCTCTTTAATCATAGAACACAATAAATACCTACAACCCTGCCATCATTCTTATTAAGACCATAAAATATAAGAGCTAACTAGGCTATTCAGCCCATCAATTCTGCTCCGCCAACCAATCCTGGCTTATTTTCTTGAACCTCATTCTCCCTGTAACCCTTCACCAATAAGAACCTTTCAATCACTGCCTTAAATTACACCCAGTGAATTGGACTCTGCATTCTTCTATCACCTGGAAACTTACTAACCCACCCAGTTACATTTTCATCCTGGTCATTTATAAACATCATCAATAACAGATCTCCCGGTACAGATCACCATGAATCAGAGACCTCCACCTAAAATAAGTCTCTTCGACCACCACACTCAGTATTCTATGGGCAAGCCAGTTCATAATTCAACTGGCTAATTCACCATGGATCCCAGGTATCTTAATCTTCTGGATGAGCCTCCCATGAGGGACCTTTTTAAAATCCCTATAGACCTACATTAATCAATCACCCTCATCACCTCACCAAAAAACATATTCAAATCAGTAAAACATGACTTGCCCCACACAAAGCCATGCTGACACTCACGAGTCAGACCATGGTTTTCCAAATGCTCATAAATCCTATCCCTAAGAATTCTCTCCAGTGATTTCCCTACCACTGACGTGAGACTCACTGAACTATAGTTTTCAGGATTATCCATGGTTCCCTTCAAATAAAGGAACAAAATCAGTTACTCACCCTGGGAAAAAGCCTCTGACTATCCACATGATCATTGACATCCAAGGTTCTCTACCTTGCCATCCTTCCTTCTGACTGGAACGTACCTGCTTGGACTCCGGGCACTTCACCTTTAGACACCCTCCACATGTTGGTTGTGGAATTGCCCTAGCACAGCTTTTCCTAATTAATTTTCCCTAGTTGCTGCCTAATATTCTCACAACTTGCCCTGTTCCAATTTGATACTCTCCACAATATCAATACTATCCTTGTCTATAGCTAGCTTAAAACAGAAGGAGTTCTAGCCACTGTTCCTTAACTGTTCACATCTGGAAGGTCGATCATCTAGCCAGACTCATTACCCAACACCAGATCTAGTACAGCCTCTCTTCATGTAGATTTTTTAAAAAACCCTCTTGGGTGCACCCAACAAATTTTGCCCTATCTAAACCTCTTGCACTAAAAGGGTCCCAGTTTATATTAGGAAAATTGAATTCCCCATGACAACTCTATTGTTTATACAACTTTCCTTAACCTGTTTGCAGATCTGTTCATCAATGTCCCGGTGGTTTGGGGGGGGGGGGTGCATCCCATCAGAGTGATTGCACCCTTCCTATTTTTAAGTTCTACCCATATAGACTCATTTGCCACGATTTCTATTATGTCCCATCTGAGAGCAGCTATCATATTGTCCCTGATTAGTAGTGCAACGCCCCCACCTCTTACCTCCCCCCTGTCTGTTCTAAAACAGCAAAGCCCTGGGGCATTAAGCACCCATTCCTGTCTGTATCTCAACCAAGTCTCTGTAATGGCCACAACATCAAAGTTCCCAGCATTTTCACACACAACAGGTTCCAGAGCAGGGGTTCCCAACTTTTTTTATGCCATTAACCCAGGGGTTCATGGACTCCACATTGGGAACCCCTGCTCTAGAGTTTACAGAGAATGGTGCGAGAAACAAAAAAAAGCATCCAGTGGCCAGTAGTTCTGTGGGTGAAATCGTCTTGTTAATGAAAGAGTTCAGAGGAGAATGGCCTGACTGGTTCAAGCTGACAAAAAGGCAGCAATACCTCAAAAAAGCATGTTTTACAACAGTGGTGTGCAGAAGAGCATCTCTGAACACACAGCATGTCGAACCTTGAACTGGATGGGCTACAGCAGTAGAAGACCACAAACAGACACACCGGTCACTTTATTAGGTACAGGAAGTATGCAATAAAGTACCCACTAAGAGCCTGCTTTCTTTGGATCTACCTGCTCTACGTATATTAGATTGAGCTGCTTTTGAGACCCATATGTCTGCATTAGCTTTACATTAGTGAAGACTTGTCGAGAAATGTTTCCATAGCAACCAACATCCATGGCGATATATCTGAGACCTCAGCTATCTGCACTCTGAGCAATGTCAAAATTCACTAACATCATGCATGCTACACTCTGCATCATTAAAAATAATAGCTTCCAACCTAGAGCACTTGATTCTTTTGATAGCAGGAAGGCAAGGCTAAAGATTAATGAGGTCTATTACAAGAGCTTTAATAAAATTTACGAAACTTAGCTCACAAAAAAATCAAAAAATATAAAAAATATTCTCATCATTTTTGATTCTGAAATCCGCAGGATGAAAGTCCTGCAGAGCAAGAAAGGATTTCTGTTAATAAGATTGGGAATCACTAATTTAAACTATGATAACTTCATAATTCAGTGCATTATGCCTAAACAATGGGGAGTACAATAGTATGAGGGAGGATTTGGCTAGTGTAGACTGGGAACACGGGCTATATGGTGAGATGGTTGAGGAACAGTGGAAAACTTTCAAAGAAATTTTCCCCGGTGCTCATCCAATCTATATTCGAGTTAAAAGAAAGGACAGTAATAGTGGGGAGAGCAAGCCTTGGATAAGTAAGGAAATAAAACAGCCATCAAACTAAAAGCTTGGGCATACAAAGTCACCAAGAGTAGTGGGAAACTGGAAGATTGGGAAAACTTTAAAAAGCAACAAAGAACCATTAAGCAAGCAATGAAGAAAGGGAAGCTAGATTGTGAAAATAAACTAGCACAAAACATAAAAATGGATAGTAAAAGTTTTTATAATTGTATAAATCAGAAAAGAATGACCAAAGTGAATGTAGGTCCCTTGAGGATGAGAAAGGGGAATTGATATTGGGTAATGAGGAAATGGCAGAGGCTTTGAATGACTATTTTGTGTCAGTCTTCATTGCAGAGGACACGTCTAACATGCCAAAGAAAGATGTTATAGATGTGATGGGAGATGAGGACTCAATACAATAGCTATCGCTAAAGAGGTAGTGCTGAGCAAACCTGTGGGCCTGAAGATAGACAAGTCCCCTGGTCCTGATGGAATGCATCCCAGGAAACTGAAAGAAATGGCAGAAGTTATAGAGGCTTTGGTGATAATTTACCAAAATTCTCTGGACCCTGGCAGGTCCCAGTGAATTGGAAGATGGTGAATGTCACGCCACTGTTCAAAAAAGGATGTAGGCAAAAGGCAGGTAGCTATAGGTCTGTTAGTTTAACATCTGTAGTTGGGAAAATGATTGAACCCATCATTAAAGAAGAAATAGTGAAGCATCTGGAAAGAAATGGATCCACCAGGCAGATGCAGCATGGATTCAGCAAAGGCAGGTCCTGTTTGGCAAACTTACTGGAGCTCTTTGAAAATATAACGAGCGCAGTGGATAGCGGGGAACAGATGAGCATTATTTACTTGGATTTTCAGAAGGCGTTCAATGAGGTGCCACATAAAAGACTTATCCATAAGATAAATAGAGTTGGGGTGATGTATTAGCATGGATAGAGGATTGGTTAACTAATAGATAGCAATCTGATGTGAACGGTGTGCCACAGGGGTTGGTGTTGGGCCCGCAATTGTTCACAATATAAAATTAATGATCTGGTAGTGGGGACCAAGTATCTAAGTTTGCTGATGATACTAAATTCAGTGGAAAAACAAATTGTGCAAAAGAGACAGAGAGTCTGCAGAAAAATATAGATAGGTTGAGTGAGTGGGCAAGGGTCTGGCAGATGGAGTACAATGTTGGTAAATGCGAGGTCATCCACTTTGGAAAGAAAAATGAAAAGATCAGATTGTTATTTAAATGGTGAAAAACTGCAGCATGCTACTGTGCAGAGGGACTTGGGAGTGTTTGTGCATGAACCGTGGAAGTTTGGTTTGCAGATGCAGCAGGCTATTAAGAAGGCAAATGGGATGTTGCTAGAGGGATTGAAGTTAAGAGCAGGGACGTTATGCTGCAAATATACAGGGTACTAGTGAGGCTGCACCTGGAGTACTGCGTGCAGTTCTGGTCTCCTTATTTGAGGAGGGATGTACTGGGTTTGGAGGCGGTGCAGAGGAGGTTCACTAGGTTGATTCCAGAAATGAGGGGGTTAGACTATGAGGAGAGATTGAGTCGCCTGGGACCGTCCTCACTGGAATTCAGAAGAATAAGAGGAGATCTTATAGGAACATATAAAATTATGAAAGGAATAGATAAGATAGAGGCAGGGAAGTTGTTTCCACTGGTAGGTGAGACCAGAACTAGGGGACACAGCCTCAAGATTCAGGGGGAGCAAATTTGGGATAGAGATGAGGAAGAACTGGTTTTTCCAGAGAGTGGTGAATCTGTGGAATTCTCTGCCCAATGAAGCAGTGGAGGCTACCTCAGTAAACACATTTAAGACAAGGTTGGATAGATTCTTGCATAATAAGGGAATGAAGGGTTATGGGGAAAAGGCAGGTAGGTGGAGATGAGTCCATGGCCAGATCAGCCATGATCTTATTGAATGGTGGAGCAGGATCGATGGGCCAGATGGCCGACTCCTGCTCCTATTTCTTAATGTTCATACTACATCCATCAATATTGTTGTTGTTGTTCAAATGTTCAAATGACTAGTGCTCACAAATTTGTTCAAAGACTGAGCAAAAGACCCTATATTGCCCCTACTACAAGGAGTGCTGCCACAAGAAAGCAGCATCCACCATCAGAGACCCCCACCATCCCAATAGCTGCAGTGCGAAGACCCCTCTTTTTGCTGCTGCCATTGAGGAAAAAGTTGGGCCCACATCACCAGATTCAGGAACAATTATTACCCGTCCACCATCGGGCTCCTGAATCTGTGTGGATAACTTCACTCATCTCAGCACAGAACTAATCACTGACCACAACCTAAACACTCTACAACTCACGTTCTCAGTATTATTTATTTACTTACTTATTTATTTTGTATTCGCACAATTTGTCTTTCTTTGGATACAGTTTTTCACTGACTCTATTGTATTTCTTTGTTCTACTGGGGAACACCTGCAAGATAACAAATCTCACGGTAGTATATGGTGACATGTACGTACTCAGATAATAAGTTGGATTTGAAGTTTTGAACTTTGAATGTGAGTGACAAGATAAAGTGAATTTGGGGTGTTGAGTAAATAGCAGGCAATGCTCAGGAACTAGCGAAGAATTAGTCTCTAAAACAATAAGATAATAGGGAGAAACACAGCTCCTTCTCCCTTACTATCCAACTAAGGTTCACAAAATGCATCTATATTGGGATTAAGAATTATAACCTTTAATTAACCATTGTTCACTGCTTTCTACAACAGTTTAAAACATAATATCTTTTTTTAAAAAGCATACTGACATCAAGAGCCACCGATTGCTTTGCCCAGGATTTCTTCACTTCGTTGTACATTATTGTGTTGTTGATGCCAAGGCCGCAGAAAATGACGAAGGCCTAGAGAAAACACAGGAAAATACATCAGGACCTTGACTAGAAATCATGGACAAAGTTACAGTTGCAATTATGTGTGCAAACTATCAGTCAATAGATAACAGCAGTCTGTTAGGCAGTAATTGGTTATTGGCAAATGAAGATTTAAATACAGTTCTGTACAAAAATCTTAGGCACCTATATAGTGTCTAAGACTTTTGCACAGCACTAGTAATTTTATGTATTGCACTGGACTGCTGCAAAAAAAAAGTTTCATGGACACATGAGTGATGATGAACCTGATTCAGATATGGGTTTCTACTGTGGACTGAGAGTGGGAAGGGGACAGGGAGAGGGGAATCATGGTTGGAAAAGGGAAGGGAGAGGTAGGGGCATGGGGAAGCGCCAGAGAGGCATTCTGAAATGATCAATAAATTAATTATTTGAATCAAATGACCTTGCCTGGTGTCTCAGGGCTGGGTATGTCTGCCACCCCCATCTCCGTACTCCTTCTCTACCAGCTGTCCCACACCCCTCCCACAGCGCTCCACCCTCACCATTCCCAACATCCTTCGCTCCAGCCAGATTTACAACTCGTTCTCTACTGCACATGGACAAATACATTACTGTGCAAAAGTCTTAGGCACCCTAGCTATATATATATATGTGTGTGTGTGTGTGTGTGCGTGTGCCTAAGACTTTGGCTTAATTCTGTATATGTCAAAAATATTGAAGTAAAACATTTTCTCTGGTAATATAATGAATCCCTGATGCGTTTATTTCAGAACAAATTCTGACTGAAGAAATCAGATTACTGGGACAAATTTGGAGCTCAAAATCCAGAGATGTAACATGTTCCATTCCTCTGATACACAGTAACACACAGTCCGTCTGGATCCTGTCAGATTACTGATGATAAACTGGTTTTATCTGCAACTACTGCTGATTGTGAAAATATCTGAACAAATTATACATATAAGACATTGCAACAGACAGAATGTGCTTTTTAAAATATTAACACAGGAGATTCTGCAGATGATAGAAATCTTGAGCAACACACACAAAATGCTGGAGAGACTCAGCAGGTCAGCCAGCATCTATGGAGAGGAATAGAGTCAACATTCAAATCCTGATGAAAGATCTCAGCCTGAAATGTTGACTGTTAATTCCCCTCCATTGATGCTCTCTGATTTGTTGAGCTCCTCCATTATTTTATGTGTGGTGTATTTTAATACGCTTGGCTTGGGAAGAATATATCCACACAGGTCATTGGACAAATTGGGTGTAATTAGATAACAATTTATTCCTTTCACTTCATCAATAATCTGATAGATCTGAATTGTTTGTACTTTGTTCTGTACCAGAGGAATGGTACATGCGACCTATGTGACTTTGATTGTGAAATGATTGTTGGTGCCATATGGGGTGGTTTGAGTATCTCTGAAACTGCTGATCTCCTGGCATTTCCACACACTACGGTCTCTAGAGTTAGAGGGAAAAACAAAAAAAAACAAACATCCATTAAGGGGCAGTTCTGTGGCATAACAGCCTCGGTAATGAGAGAGGTCAGAGGAGAATGGCCAGACTGATTCAAGCTGACAGGAAGATGATGGTAACTCAAATAACCACGTTACAACAGTGGTGTGCAGAAAGGCATCACTGAATGCACAACACATTTAAGTGAATAGGCCACGGCAGCAAAAGAGCAAGCTGGTTTCCACTCCTGTGGCCACTGAGTGTATCTGGATGGTATGTGATCGGGAGGGACACTTGTAAATTTTGTGAATTTTGGGATGAAAGAATCCCTGTGGAACTTTGGGATGAAAGAATTCATGTAGAAATAAAAGAATAAAGAAAGGTGTTCCTACAAAATCACCAAGTTTGCTGGGAGTAGGGGCTAGCAGGGGAACTGACAGCTATCAAAAATTCCACTGATAACAATAAACCTATGAAATAGTCAGTTTCAAGGGGATTGACACTTACCAAAGGAAACTAAGAAGCTTCTGGAAAATACAGAAGCAACCTCACCATAGTTGCTGAAGAATTCCCTGAACAATTACATGTGCAGGTATATATGTGGGTGATTATTATATAAATATACAAGCAAGCACAGGGAAGTTGAACTACAAAGAGAATACAAAAATGTAATAGTTCTGCACCCTCATGTTTCTTCCAGCGGGAGTATCTAGGAATTGTAGGGCTAGTTTCAGAATAAGGGGGCACCTATTAGAATTGGAGGTGAGGTGAAACTTTTGGAATTCTCTGTCCCAGAGAGCTGTATAGATGGATGGGGATGAGTAACAGCAGAGACTGACAAATAAGGTAGAAATCTGAAAAACAAGGAAGTTAAGGGATATGGGAGGAAAGCAGAAAGCTTGGATCAGTCATTTCGTAAAGAATGATGTATCAGCTTGAGCAGCGACTCGACCATTCTTGGTCACATTTCTTACGCTCCTCATGTGTGAATTATGGGCAAAAAAAGTAAAGTAATGGCTCAGATGGAAGAAATTTGATTTAATAGCATTAGGAAAAAAATTGGTTGAAGACTGACCAAATGTTGAAACTATCCCAGATATGCTAAGTGGAAAATGGATACCGTAACTCCAGTTAGAAAAATGAATGGCGTATAGAATATAAAAATAGGAAATCCCAGAAAATTTGTAATAATGAGCAGTAAAGTTGCTGCAAGGTACTAAACAGGGCAGCATGGTAGCATTGTGGTTAGCACAATGCTTCATAGTACCAGCAACCCAGGTTCACTTCCTATAGGAATTTGTATGCTAGAGAGGTGTGGAAGGAGGTTGGAGTTGACAGTTGGTGAAGAGTTATGTTGTAAAGTTAAAGACAAGGTGTGTTGTGGAGAAAGCTTCTATAGATCTGTAAATTTTGGTACAGACATGTTTGTTTTCATTTGTCGATTTGTAAATACTTTTTCTTCACAGCTTTTGCTCTTTTTTTCCTACCTGGTACCTAATAAAACCCCTTGCACTAACGTGCTGTTGCGGTTTAGCATCTTTTTCATTTTTCAACTTGTGACACTCGCTTACGCACACCTGATAACAGGTGTGACAGAGGGTATTCAGATTTCCTCCCACAGTCTAAAGACGTACCAGTTGGTAGATTAATTGGGGATTGTAAATTGCCCTGTGATTAGACTAGGATCAAATCGGGGGTTGCTGGGCCGCACAGCTAGAAGGGCTGAAAGGGCCTATTCCACACTGTACCTCAATAAATAAATAAATAAATATACTTCCTACAAGTATGGCTGCACAGATTGTAAACTAGGAAATTAAAGATGCATGTATCAACGATAAAAAAAAGGATCCCTTGAGATCTTAATCTTCTTAGTGCCTTCACAAACTAACAGCCTGGAGAATCAGTTCATAAAATACAGCCAAGTACGTTTTTGGAACTAAGCAGGGAACAAGACATTTTGGATCGAGTGCTATGCAATGAATCAGGATTAGTTAATAATTGATTAATTGACTGCTCTTTAGAAAAGGAGCCCCTGTGAAATGTGGAAAAGCAGGTCATTCTGACAGATTCAGGGGCCAATGCATATCAGGAAACCTGGGGGCAAATTAGATTGTTAAATTTGGGTGACTATTGATGATTTTGAGCATGTGTTATTATTACCATTAACAATATACTGTATGTAGATTTAGCTCTATGTGGGGAATGGGGGTGGGTTCACTTAAAGATCTTTCTATATTAAAAAAAGCTGAAAACATTAATTTTGCTGGTGCAATAACTGAGAAAACAACCCCAGATAAATAATGTTGCACGAATGCTAAATAGTTGCAAGAGTTTTGATTTAAAAACTTTACTAATGTAGCTGTGCATGAATCACATATGGGAAAGGACCTCAGTTTGTGAAGCCTCTTTCTTATTCATGTCTCAGTGGAATTCTGCAGTGTCTGTACAAAACAAAATAACATATTAAGGGTAATCCCTCCTCAAAAAATGCGGCAAAATCATTTACCATTTCCAGGTAGAAAGCAAACAAGTTGGTTACACACAGTGCAATAGAAAACCTTTCTCCATTGATTCATCACTGGTGTTCTGCACCAATGAATAAAATAACATATTGCGTGCTCGTATAACATTGTCACTGAGACCAGAATTAATTATAGCTCAGCTCTAAATCCAGTAAATCTGATACAACCTGCACCTTAATGTAAAATAAATAAATAAATAGATAATGTGTGTGTATATACACACACACACACATATATATATATATATTTAGATTTCTAAATTGTACAGAGATAAGGATACCTATGGTAATGGTCATAACTTTTTTGTGCGCATTTTATGCAGTCCAGTGTAGGTCTGTAGTCTAGTGTAGCTTTCTCTTTTTTTTATTACGTAGTTCAGTCTAGTTTTTTTGTACTGTGTCATGTAACACCATGGTCCTGAAGAACGTTGTCTCATTTTTACTGTGTACTGTACCAGCAGTTATGGTCGAAATGACAATAATAGTTGACCGGACTTGACTTAAACTATTCAATTCATTTAATGATTCAATTATTTCTCATTAAGACCAGTAAGAAAAACTGTTTCATCAACACTAGTGACTGCTATCGTTGCATGGTTATTCACAAACCTCATAATGAGAACAACTGTACACCTTTACAATTAACCAATCCTATTAAGACCAGAGGGCACAGCCTCAGAATAAAAGGATGTCCCTTTAGAACAGAAAGGAGGAGGAATTTCTTTCACCAAAGACTAGTGAATCTGGTGGAATTTATTGCCACCGACAGCTGTGGAGGCCATGTCACTGGCTATTTTTAATTCGGAGGTTGTTTGGATGTTGAAGAATATGGGAGAAGGCAGGAGAATGAGGTTGCAAGGGAAAATGACTCAGTCATGATGGAATGGCAGAACAGAATTAATGGGCTGAATGGCCTGATTCTACTCCCTTGTCATGGTCTTAAACAGTTCAGAGAGAGAGAAGCATTGAAGGGCACTTCAAAAATAATAATGAAACTTCAAAAAGCCTTCTGTAGCAATCAGGTTTAAGCCAGGCTCACATCAAAATCTTGCTGTGCATCACAGGATACTGCAACATTCAACAGGCACAGTTGTAATTTGCCAATATTACAGTGAGGAAAAAGAAATCATCTCACCTCAAATAACCTCTGATCGGCATCATCAAACGTTTTCCTATCCAACCGGTTGAGTATCTGAGCAACTCCTGCAGCAAAAGGTTTATAATTTCAAGCATTTGAAGAATTTTTACTCTTTAATTTCCTTTTAGGACAAATAAATCTTATCACTACACTATAATGGATAGATACTGATGACATTTAGCCTGGTCCTTGTCATAAAATAAAAGAAATAATAAACAGAACAATCTAATCTGAATACTATAATACCAAATATTAAACATAATCAACCATTTTTATAGACTCCATTAGATACTGAACTAACCAATCACTAATAAAATATTAATTTCTGCAGCTTAACTGGCAAATTCAGCCAGGATGATCCAATGAAATATTACAAAATTAAAAGTAAAATGCTGCAGATTCTGTAAGTATGAAATAGAGACAGAAACTGAGAGGAAAAAGAAGTCGGCGGGTCAGGCCAAATCAATGGAGGGGAAAACAGAGTTAATGTTTCCACCAGAACCAGATCTCTTCAGTTTCTTCCAGTCACGTGTAGAGCAGCTGCCACCCAGACAGAAAGCTTTCTATACCGTATCGATAGAAATTGGTAGTTGACGGAGCCAAGCCAAATTTCTGGCAGCATTGAAAGGCAGTTTGTTTATTTATGTATTATTTACTTTTTGTTGCATTCATTTTAATTTTTTTAATGACTCAATTTTACTGTTAAGTAAAAATAAAATATTTTGACTGTATTTCATTTTTAGGGTCCTAGGTGTCATTGAATTGCTTAAGGATATCGAGGGGTCTTAGAAACGTACAGTAGCGCTGAACACAGACTGTTTTAAGCCAGGAGGGGGTGAGGGGGACCTCTTGGCTAGAATGTAGCCAGCTGCCTTTGTTACAGGAGCCACTAAGCTGTGCCAGTGCACACGGAAGAGAGAGACTGTGCGAGAGGAATGAAGATCACGGCAGAGAGACAATTAGGTGTCATTACTGGAGCAATGGGAGATTTGCCCCATTTACCACAACTCATAAAATACAAATTTCCTATCTTTATGAAGCCAGAAGAATTTCAAGTAGCGGTTTCAATTTATTCATCAACAACAAGTCAAGTTTCAGCAGACATTACAAAATCTCCACCAACTAACTGGCATCAGCAGTCAAGCTCTCATTCAAAAGGCAGCAAGTTACTTCTTGCTGGAAGCTATTTGGCACCAACATGCTTGTGAAGAAAAATGGACAGAGACAACTATGTGTTCAAAGTATTGGTAAATCTGACACTTTTGCATCATGTGCATCATCTGAGAAAAACATACAGATAACATCAAGCTCTACACCAATTCGTCCAGTTTCAGGGCTGTAGGCGTTGAGCACGAAATTGGCACGAAGACCATTTTTTGCATAAAAATGTTGTTAAATGTCTCCACTCACCAATGATTTGATGATTACTATTCCAGATGGGTACGCACAACACTGAGTGAATGTGAAAACCAGACATCTGGTCTGCCTGAAAAGTAAACACTCAGTGAAAATATGAGCATCATTAACATTTCATATTTTTCAAGAACATGGAAGGCACTATTTTTAAGAAAATATCATGCTGCATTTATGCTACTTGGTTATTTTAAAATCTCTTTGGATTAGCAAGAACATCTTCATGTTATCTATTGCTACTATGTTTAACTTTTCCTTATCCTCTGTCTATTGAGTATATAATAATAATTTCAAAGCATAATGAATTATTTTTTAGATGCAACTGTTACGCAAACAAATAATGAATATTCCCTAGCATCACCAAAATCACACAGTTTGATGACCAAAGACTTGCTTAGCGGAAAAATATTCAAATGATCAGCTTCCTGTTCCTCTGCAGGAAGTTGTAAAATTAGTCAGCTCCATCATGGGCACAAGCCTACATAGTATCCAAGAGAACTTCAAGGAGTGGTGCCTCAGAAAGGCAGCGTCCATCATACTCAGGCCATGCCCTCCTCTCATTGTTACCATCAGGAAGGAGGTACAGAAGTCTAACGGCAAGCACTCAATGATCAGCTTCTTCCCTTCTGCCATTCGAGTTTTAAATGGACATTGAGCCCATGTACACTACCTCACTGCTTTTTTAAAATTTCTGTTCTTGTACTACTTATTTAATTTAACTATTTAATATACATATGTATACTTACTGAAATTCAGTTCTTTTTATATTTATTATGCATTGTGTTGAACTGCTGCCGCAAAGCTAACAAATTTCACAACATATGCCAGTGATATTAACTCTGATTCTGATTCCAATAGTCTTACACAATATTTAACACTTAAATATTATGATAGACTATGATAGAGTTCCCTATCATAGTCTGATGGGAACTCAGTTTTATTACACAGCTTCAGAAGCTTTATTTCTTTTCTTTTTAAATCTTTTTATTAATTTTAAACAAACATAAATGAAACATGAATACAGGGAGTTTGAAAGTACATAATTAATAGGTTAAGTATATATTCATATAGATGATAATCCATATATAATAACCTCCCAAACTCATAGTAATTACGAAAAAAGGGAGTAAAAAAAGAAGAAAAAAATCCCCAAAAAAGAAGAAAAGGAAAAAAAAACCTAACCAACATGGGCCATTGCATTATGTCAAATATACACAGTAGCGTCAATAACTCCGCACCTCCATCCAAATAATTAAGGATAATAGAAGCAGGGTTTAGGAAAAGTCAGTTTAACTAATACGAAAATGTTGGATAAATGGCCTCCAAGTTTCTTCAAATTTAACTGAAGAATCAAAGACAACACTTCTAATTTTTTCTAAGCTCAAACAAGAGCTAGTTTGAGTAAACCACTGAAATATAGTTGGAGGATTAATTTCTTTCCAGTTCAATAGGATAGATCTTCTAGCCATTAATGTAACAAATGCAATCATCCGCCGGGCTGAGGGGGATAAACAAATATTATCCACCATTGGTAAACCGAAAATTGCAGTAATAGGATGCGGTTGCAATTTGATATTCAGAACAGTTAAAATAATACCGAAAATATCTTTCCAATAATTTTGCAAACAAGGGCAAGACCAAAACATGTGGGTCAATGAAGGTACTTCAGAATGACATCTGTCACAGGTTGGATTAACATGAGAGTAAAATCGAGCAAGTTTATTCTTGGACATGTGAGCCCTATGTACAACCTTAAATTGTATTAGGGCATGTTTAGCACAAATAGAGGAAGAATTGACTAATTGTAAAATTTTCTCCCACTGCGCAGTGGGTATAAGACAATGAAGTTCTTTTTCCCATTCCTTCTTAATTTTTTCTGATACTTCTGGCTGTATTTTCATGATCATATTATAAATGGTGGCTACTAAACCCTTCTGGCAAGGATTCAGAGCTGAAAATTTTTCCGTAATGTCCATTGGACATAATTTTGGAAAAGACTGTAACATATTATTCAAGAAATTTTTCACTGTTTTCAATTTTAGGATCTTCACTTCCTTTTTCTTTATCTAAATTGAATAAACAAATAACTAATCCCATAGTTAAACATACATTGCAAATATGGTTTTAATTTTGTAAATTTTTTGGCTTGAATAAGTTTATCTTATCAAGCCCTATTATATCTAACTTTTTCTTTTGACCCTCTTTTATGGATCAAGCCTTTGTATTATGGAAAACAAAAGGTATAACATGTTTTCGTGATCTATTTTTAGATAATAGTTTTATGTCCTTTGAACAGCTATCTAATAAATATAATTTACCTAAAACTCATTTTTTTAGATATTTGCAAGTTAGAGAAGCTTTATTTCTACTAAAGTTAGAAATGAAGTTTTTCTAGATAGGCAATAAAACTGAGCAGGAGAATAAGAAGATGGTAGAGGTGTCCAGTACAAAATTATTAGGGGGACAGTCATTATCATCATTATGTGCTGCATTGTATGACATGGGCAATCATGGTCTTCTATCTGTCCATGACCATGATTGTTCTTGGCAAATTTTTCTACAGAAGTGGTTTGCCATTGCTTTCCTCTGGGCAGTGTCTTTACAAGATGGGTGACCCCTTCAGAGATTGACTCCCGGGTGTCAGTGGTCACATAACCAGGACTTGTGATATGCACCAGCTGCTCGTACGACCATCCACCAATGGCTTCACATGACCCTGATCGGGGGCTAAGCAGGTGCGGCACCTTGCCCAAGGGTGACCTGCTGGTTAGAGGAGGAAAGAAGCACCTTACACCTCCTTTGGTGGAGACATATCTCCACCCCACCACTAGGTATACAGTAAATCAAATATACACAATCAGGCTTTTTCCACTGAGATTCTGAGAGACTAGTCCTGGAGGTCATAGGTTAAGGGTGAAAGATGAAACATTTAGGGGGAACCTAAGTGGGGACTTCTTCCCTCAGAGTGCGAAGCAAACTGCCCACAGTTGCAGGTTCAATTGTAAGATTTAAGAGAAGTTTGGATAGGTACATGGGTGACAAAGGTATAGAGGACCATGGTCCATTTGTAGGTCAATGGGATTGGACTATCTGGGCCAAGGAGCCTTTATCTTTGCTGTAGTGCTCTATGATTCTAACATGAAGTTTTAATCAAAGATACAAATTCAAATCCTTCCGGAGGTCACCTTCCTTTCCAGAAGGATTATATATAACAAGCTGAATCAAGTTAATATTGTTGTAACCAAAATCAAAACTTGAAGTCTGAAAAGATTATAAATTATTGTCTTAATTCACTTACAAGAAATTAGTTGAACTGTGAAATAAATCCTGTGCACTCCAAAAGTATTTAACCCTTACAGAAATGCATTTATCTGTTGTAAATCGTATATTTACTTTGTTCTTAATCTTCGTGCCAACTATTCTCCATCTTTTTCATTTATTAGCAGTTGGGCTCTGCCACATATCCCTTGCGGCTGGGAGGGCCTTAACCACAGACTGATTAAACAGATCATTTGATTCAGTAATTGGACATTACACTGTGAGTTAGACTGTTTCAGTCCCAATAGTACACAGATTGAATTTTAAATGCACAGAACATAAATATTCTAAACTAAGTAGAATAATTTGGAATGGAATTTTAAAAAAATGGATATTAAGTATTAGGAAAATCTGGAAAATGTTCAAAAAAACTGAAGTGCAGGAGGGATTCAGTGCATCTGTGGAGTGAAATGCACAGACAATATTTGGCTTAGAGTCCTCATTTGGACTGTTCAGGCTGTCCACTTCACTGCATAGATTCTGCCTGATCCGCTGAGTTCCTCCAGCAGTTTATTTTTTGTTGCAGATTTCACCATCTGCAGTCTTTTGTGTCAGTGGTAATTATTCAGGATCTACCAGGAATTCATTACTGCTTCTCTCTCTCTCTCTCTCTCTCTCTCTCTCTCTCTCTCTCTCTTTCTCTGTCTCCTCCTTCATTAAATCTCCCCTCCCTCTGTCCCATCTCCCTCTCCCTCTCTCTCTCCCTCTCTCCCATCTCTCTCCCTCTCCCTCCCATCTCTCTCCCCCTCCATCTCCCATTCCCTCATTCTCCCCTCTCTCTTTTTTCCTCTATCTCTCTTCCTCTCTTCCACTAGACTGAGAGTCCTTACTCCTCAAAAGCATCCCAGCACACTTACCTGGACTCACATCACTGATGCATGTATAAAAGTGCAACTATTATTCATATTGTCAATTTCTCATTGCTAGCAAAGTAAATTTGCAATTTCAATTTACAAACTTCCACTGCAAGCATACAGTACATTAAATCACAAGGTCAGTGCCTGTACTTCCTTATCATTAGCCCAGAATGGGCTACAGTTCAAGCTTCTCTAGATCTTTATATTTTGTCTCAGTAAGAGCCATTCTGCTGTTAGGAAATGTGTTCATTTCTCTTTCCTTATTTCATCAGAGCCATACAGAAGTAACAGCAGTGATGACGGGTCTGTTTCATTGGGAAATATTAGCTCTTTACGTGGATGCTGCCTGACCTGCTGATTTCCTCTAGCAATTAGCAGGCGTTGCTCTGGATTTCCAGTGTATCCTGTGTTTTACAAAAGTAACTGTTTACCTTCTATTTACACCCTAAAATTATAAAAATACTTAGTGTAGAGTGAAGTAACTTGAAGACATTGCCTGCTATGGAGCTCGATTGCTTAAACATTGCTTTATTTTTATGTCAAATTAACAGGAAGCTATTCTTGTTCCTTGGTTGAAGAAACAATATTGGCCAGGGTTCAAAATTCCTAATATCCCTTTGGAATGATAAAAAAAAAAACCTTAGTTCAACTGCTCATTCAATACTACGACAGCATCCACTCCGGACTTGGAGGCGAGTGGTCCCAGGTTTGAATCTGGGCTGGATCTTTGCATGCTTTCCATCCATGCTGGGTTGAGCATCGAGCTCACAACTCAGCTTCGTAAAAAAGACAAAAATGCTACAGTTGCCGCCTAGTGCGCCACAGGGCACGGAGAGGAACAACTACCTCAGCTAATAAGACACAATCCCTTCAATATTGCACTTAAGTGAACAGGACTTTGACCCACAAATTTCTGCCAAAAAAGCATTAACCATCTGAAGCAATTGAACATTTGGTTTCTATCATGAGAATGGTTGTCTTACTTGGTGATGGACTGAAAGAAAATAAGTTTTCTCACATTTCCTGTTATCATGAAGTCACTTTACTGAGAGCAACCAATGGACTAAGGTGAACTGCAATTGCCTTAACTCAGGGAATGACTGACCAAGATAATAGCTCTCATTTGTAGAAATGGTCATCTTTCTTAAATTGGAAACTGAACGCAGAACAGTACAGTACAGACCCTTCAGCCCACTATGTTGTGCCAACGTTTTAAACTACTGTAAGGTCAATCTAACACTTTCTCCAAAAATAGTCCTCGATTTTTCGATCATCTGTGTGCCTATCCAAGAGTTTCTTAAATACCCTTAATGTATCTGCCTCTACCACCAACCCTGGCAGGGCTTTCCACACACTCACTACTCTCTGTGCAAAGAACTTACCTCTGACCTCCCACCTATACCTTCCTCCAATCTCTTTAAAATTATAAGCACAAGAAACTCTGCAGATGCTGTAAATCCAAAGCAAGATTTACAAAATGCTGGAGGAACTCAGCAGGTCAGGCAGCCTCCTTGGAAGTGAATAAACAGTCAACACTTCTGACCGAAATACTTCTTCAGGACTTTAAGATTATGTTCTTTTGTGTTTGCCATTTCCATTCTGGGAAAACATCTCTGTCTATTCACTCAATCTATGCCTCTTATCATCTTGTACCTCTCTATCATATCACCTCTCATCCTTCTTCTCCCCAAAGATTAAAGCCCTAGCTTGCTCAACCCATCCTCAGAAGGCATGCTCTCTAATCCAGGCAGCATCCTGGGAACTCTTCTCTGCACCCTCTCGAAAGCTTCCACATCCTTCTTATTATCTTTTCTATAATGAGGCGACCAGAGCCGAACACAATATTCCAGGTGAAACACAATGCTGGGGGATCTCAACAGGACAGACAGCATCAGTGGAAAGGAATCATGCTTTCCAGTCTCGATGAAAGGTCTCAACGTTGTTTAAAAGGTTCCCTGCTTTGCTGAGGTCCTCCAGCATTTTGTATATGTTATACTGGATGTCCAGCGTCTACAGAAGCTCTTATGTTTGCGACATTCCGAGTGTGGTCTAACCAGGGTATTATAAAGATGCAGCATTACCTCACGGCTTTTGAACTCAATCCTCCATATAATGAAGGCCAATACTCCACATGCCTTCTTAAACACCCTGGCAACTTACACAGTGACTTTGAGGTAACATAAGGCTTATTTTTTAACTTACTCCAAAACAACCTGACCAAATAGGACCCTTGCATTCAAAAATAAAAATGACAATGCTTCAGTCAGCAACTGTGGTGAAAATAACAAAGGTAACATTTCAGGAGAGTGGCCTAGGATTCAAACACTGGCCACTCTAGTTAGTGCATTACACTATTAGACCATGAATGAATCCAATACACTCAGTGGCCACTTCATTAGATATCCCTGCTTGTTAATGCAAATATCTATTCAGCCAATCATATGGCCGCAACTCAATGCATTAAGGCATGCAGACATGGTGAAGAGGTTCAGTTGTCATTCAGACCAGACATCAGAAAGGGGGAGGAAATATAATCTAAATGACTTCGACTGTGGAATGCTGTTGGTGCCAGACAGGGTGGTTTGAGTATCTCAGAAACTGCTGATCTCCTGGGATTTCCATGCACAACACTCTCTAAAAGCAGGGGTTCCCAAACTGGAGCTAATGAACCGCTGGATTAATGGTATTGGTCAACCGTATGAGAAAGGTTGGGAACCCCTGCATTATAGTTACAGAGAAACAAAAACATTCCAGTGAGAGGCAGTTCTGTGGGCAAAAATGCCTCGATAATGAGAGAGTCAGAGGAAAATGGTCAGGCTGGTTTAAGCTGACAGGAAGGTGACAGTAACTCGAATAACTGCTCATCACTACAGCAATGTGCAGAAGAGCATCTCTGAATGCGCAACACATCGAACCTTGAAATGGACAGGCTCAGCAGCAGTTGACCATGAATATTCACTCAGTGGCCACTTTATTAGTAACAGGAGGCACCTAATAAAGTGGGCATTGAATGTATATTGGGGTCAGTAACCTACCAAACAACAGCTACACAATCCAAATAATGACTGCAGCTAAGCCATCTGCACTGAAGTATTTAATGAAAGACATGTGCTTTACCCGTGATAATTTTGAGGTGAAATCCTTCCTTTAACAGAAAGGAAATGAATGGCTGTCATCCTTCATAATAATGACTGAGTAATGAAATCGTATCCTCCATAATGCTTTGTGTTCCTGTGATTTTGTTGGAAGGTCAAAAAGCACGCAGACGTTTTTGATCTTTATTTTTTTTCTAAAGGAGAAATTTATGGGGATAATTTTCTAAATACATAGGAATCTGACCCTCCACTAAGACGAGTGGAGAAGTTATGATGTGATGCCTGCAGGTTTTCCAATCATGGCAGAAGGCCGGTCTGTTCTTAGCAATCTCTACTCTTTCTCTCAGCAGATTTTCCTTTTCTGATCGTATCACAGAGCTATATGGTCAGTGAGATCAGTAATTCTATTACAGGAACACAATAATGTTAAACGTTTATGTACACAATATTGGTGTGCAGCTTAAAGTTTCTTTCTGGCTGAGCCACTGGAGCTGACAGTAAGGTTTTAATCACAGACACAGCATCTGTTTTAATATTACATAGATTTTTCTTCATTTGCGGTAGTCAGGTCTCAGAAGGGTTGTAAAACCTGGCACCAGAGTTTCGAGCAGGAATTGGGACACAGCTACTGACATCTCCCTTTGTGATGACTGCTGCATCTCCTGCGATTGCGGAAGCTGCGGTCTGATCAATGTGGCACGTCTATAAATTAAACTCCGCACTCTCGTGGCACCCAAGATGGGCGAGGAGGTTCAGCTTTACATTAAGCAAATGTGAAAATCCGAAACTAAGCCTTTAAACACTGAATGCTGATAAACCACTGTTACGACGGTGACCTGATTTATTTTTCTCTTTGTAGTTCTTTCCGGGTACAAATTGTTCTGCACATAATAAAACAACATGTCAAATACATTTACTTGTACACAATATTTCAGTGCTGAACATCTGGTAGATGCTTTCAAAGCACATTGATTCATTGTAAGGGGAGATTCATTCCTTAGCTATTAATTTCTAGATTTACAGTTGCGCCCTGACTGACTCAGGCTCTGTAGCTTTTACGGCAGAATGTACATTTAAACTTTGAAATTCAGCGACACAGACAATGCTGCTTTGGTGCCATCACATTGTCTCCTTTTATGCTTTTAGCTAATCCTTAAGCTGGCTCTCACATTAGAATGAGTCAACCTGCCACTGAATAACTTTCCGATTAGGAAGAAAATATAGATTTACAAAAGTTCTTGAAAATTAAACCTTACAAGTTGTGCATTATTCAGAAGAAAGACATAAGACACAGGAGCAGAATTAGGTCATTAAACCCATTGAATCTGCTCCACCATTCCATCATGGCTGATTTATTATCCTCTTACCTTCTCCCTGTAAACTTTGACACCCTTGTTCATTAAATATACGTTGCTCCCACCACTTTAAATATACCAAATGTCTTGGCCTCCACAGCCATCTGTGGCAATGAATTCCACAGATTCACCACTCTTCGGCTTAAGAAATTCCTCCTCACCTCTATTCTAAAGGGACACCCTTGTATTGAGGCTATGCCGTCTAGTCCTAGATTCTCTATGATAAAAAACATTATCATAAGGATATACTTTACCTACATATCCCACAGCTGGCTGGCATAATTCGAGTTGATCGTCAACAGGATTCTCTACGATAAGAAACATCATCTCCACCTCATATTCATAAGGATATACTTTACCTACAAATCCCTCAGCTGGCTGGTATAATTCAAGTTGATGGTCAACAGGAAAGAGGCTCTTTCTGTCTCACTCTGTCCTTTTACTGACTTTTCACCAAAATTACGACATCCAATCTGGGGGACCTCAACCCAATTAAAATACCAGGGATTCATAAGGGTATGGAAGCTTCTAAAAAAATGGATGTGAATGGTACTCTCTGGCATTAATAAACAACCAGAAGCAACCTGTGATAAGGAAAATATATGCCATAAATTGTTATGCCTAAGTTACTGGATGACGTGTGACCAACCGATTTGTAGAATATCTTGTGCTTAACCATCACCGAATTTCTTACAAGTATAGCACGGTGAGCTATAAAACTAGGGGTGTACGGTAGAAAAGTAGTTAGTGTAATGCTTCACAGCACCAGTGATTCGTGATCAATTCCTGCTGCTGTCTGTAAGGAGTTTGTACGTTCTCCCCGAGACCAAATGGGTTTCTCCTGGGTAATCTGATTTCCTCCCACATTCCAAAGGCACGCGGGTTAGAGTCAGTAAACTGTGGATATGCTACCTTGGCACTGGAAGAGTGGCAATGCCTGACTCCAGCATATCCTTGGACTGGGTCTTTCGTTAACACAGATGATGCATTTCATTGAATGTTTCTATGTTTTGATGTACATACGACAAATAAAGATAAAAAGATTAATTTTATTTAAATAAAGCTAATCTTAATCTTAAATTCCTCAATTAATATTAAATCTAGTAATTTATATCAGAAATATCCTTCTAACACTGTGATTATTAATGACGACCAATAAACTTCTCAGGAATACAAGATGATTGATTAAATGTGCGGAATCTCATTCCTTCAGGTGGTAAAGTGTCATGAAGCTTCCATAAATGAAACACATTTAGTTTTAAATTTGCTCCTTAATTTTCTTCCCTTTGCTTCTGCCTATGTATGATCTGACAATGAATTCTCTCACTGTTTCCCTCAATACAAAGACACAGGATGAAATCGAAGTAAATTCTTGCTCCTGCAAACTCCAGCCTACTGCAATAAATGACCAAAAGTATTACCACTTGGTAACTCATTACCAGCTTTCAGATCGCCTGCAGGTTGAATGATTTTGTCAATTTCATAAAAGGAGTTTTATTCAATTCTGAGATTAGCATCTAAATTTTCAACCTTCCATGGCCAGACACATTTTCTGTCATATTATCCCGAAAGTGCAGACCTAAATGGAACTCGGTCATCACCAATTGAACATCATCACACCCATTGCCGTCCTAAGAGCATTGCAAATATGGACAGAAGTTCAAACTGAAAAAAAACTAAACTACCAAGCACAACAAAATAAAATGTTGTCTATGTTTGTAGAATGAATTATTTAGTTTTATTAATGGTGTAACATATATACAAGGCTTCTCCCAACTGTTAAGCTGAAAGGTTCCAATTTTTATACATGGCATTGAAACAACAGTCTCTATCAGCCTACCTGACTCCTGCCATCTTTTATCTTTGCAATGACTATCATGCTGTTATATAGTTACTGGGTGTCAACTTCTCTGAGGATCTCTTCTGGACCTAAAATCTCGATGCAATTACAAAGAAGGCACAACAAGAGATTTGGTGTGGCACCAAACACACTTGCAAACTTCCGCAGATGTACTGTGAAGAGCATTCTAACTGGCTGCATCACTGGGAGGTGGGGGAGGAGGGGTGGACAGGATCAAAGTAAGCTGCAGAAAGTTCTAAACTCAGTCAGATCCGTCATGGGCAGTAGACTCTTTAGCACCCAGGATTTCAAGGAGCGGTGCCTCAAAAAAGGCAGCATCCATCGTTAAGGGCCCCCATCACCCAGGAGATGTCCCCTTCTCGTTGCTGCCATCAGGGAGGAGGTACAGGAGCCAGAAGGCACACACTCAATGACTCAGGGACAGCTTTTTCCCCTCTGCCATCTGATTTCTGAATAGACGTTGAACGCACAAACACCACCTCACTACTTTTTTTCTCCTTTTGCACTATTTATTTACCTTTTTAAAATAATTTAGTATTTATGTATTGCAACGTACTGCTGCCACATCAACAAATTTCACAACATATGCCAGTGACATTAAATCTGATTCTGATATATTAAAAACCTACCTACAAATATCAATTAATCATATTCATAATAAGCAGATAAATGATCAGTTGGTAATGTAGTATTGAACCTCACACTCAGTTAATTAGCAAGAATTAAAAAATCAATACATTCTGATCGTATTAATGAAATGCTAGAGAGATAAATACTGATAATTTTCTGAATGTACGTCATTGGGAAATATAATACCTTAGCATCAATGTTCTCTAAGAAATATTTTGGCGTGTATTGTACAGTGCAAAGGTCTTAGTCACATATATGTAGGTAGGGGTAAGACTTTTGCACAGAACTGTATTTGTCAATGTGGAGCAGAGAGTGAGTTTGTTAATCTGGCAGGAGTAAAGGATATTGGGAATGGTGAGGGCGGAGCGCCGTGGGAGGGGTGTGGGACAGGTGGCAGAGAAGGAGTGCCTGGTGTGTGGGGGGAGGGTGTCATGGATGCAGACACACCGAGCTCTGAGACACCAGGTTAGGTTATTTGATTCCAAACAATTGATTTATTGATCATTACTGTATGCCTCTCTGGTCCTTCCCACTCTCTCCCCTCTCCTTTCCCCTTTTCCCAACCATGATTCCCCTCTCCCTGCCTCCTTCCCACTCTCAGTCCACAACAGAGACCCAGATCAGAATCAGGTTTATCGTCACCCACATATGTCATGATTTTTTTGTGTGGCAGCAGGACAGTGCAATTCATAAAATTACTACAGTACGGTGCAAAAGTCGTAGGCACCCTAGCTATGTACAATGCCTATAAAAAGTATTCACCCCCCCCCCCCCCGGAAGGTTTCATGTTTTATTGTTGTACAACATTGAATCACAGCGGATTTAATTTGGCTTTTTTGACACTGATTAACAGAAAAAGGCTCTTCGGTGTCAAAGTGAAAACAGATCTCTGCAGTGTGATCTAAATCAATTACAATTACAAATATAAAACACAAAATAATTGATTGCATGTATTCAACCCCCTTTAATATGACACACCAAATCATCACTGGTGCAGCCAATTGGTTTCAGAAGTCACATAATTAGTTAACTGGAGATCTGTTTTAGAGACCTGTGTGCAGTCAAAGTGTTTCAATTGATTTTGATAAAAATACACCTCTATCCGGTAGGTCCAGTTGCTGGTGAGTCAGTATCCTGGCGAAAACTACACAATGAAGACAAAACAACTCTCCAAGCAGCTCTGCAAAGAGGTTATTGAAAAGTACAACTCAAGAGATGGGTTCAGGAAAATTTCCAAGTCACTGAATATCCCTTGGAGTACAGTTAAGTCAATCATCAAGAAATGGAAAGAATACAGTCCAGCCGTAAATCTACCCGGAGCAGGCTGTCCTCAAAAACTAAGAAGGGGACTAGTGAGAGAGGCTACCGAGAGACCTTTAACAACTCAAGAGGAGTTACAAGCTTCAGTGGCTGAGATGGGAGAGACTGCACATACAACAACTGTTGCCCGGGTGCTTCACCAGTCGCAGCTTTATGGGAGAGGGGCAAAGAGAAATACGCTGTGAAAAAAACCTCAAAAGAAATCTCAGCTAGATTTTGCCAGAAGGCATGTTGGAGACTCTGAAATCAGCTGGGTTCAAAATTGAGCTTTTTGGCCGTCAGACTAAATGCTATCTTTGGCATAAGCCAAACACTGCACATCATCAAAAACACAACATATCATGACACATGGTTGTGGCTACATCACACTGTGGGGATGCTTCTCTGCAGCAGGCCCTGGAAGGCTTGTGAAGGTAGAGTGTAAAATTACAGCAAAATACAGGGAAATCCTGGAGCAAAACCAGATGCAGTCTGCAAGAGAATTGCAACTAGGGAGAAGATTTGTTTTCCAGCAAGACAATGATCCTAAGCATAAAGCCAAAGCTACAGTGGAATGGCTTAAAAACAACAAAGTTAATATCCTGGAGAGCCAAGTCAGAGTCCAGGTCTCAATCCAACTGAAAGTTTGTGGATAACTTGAAAAGGGCTGTTCACTCACAATCCCCTTGCAATCTGACAGAGCTTGAGCAGCATTGTGAAGACGTATTAGGAAAAATTGCAGTGTCCAGATGTGCAAAGCTGACAAAGTCCTTTCCACACAGACTCAGGGCTGTAATTGCTGCCAAAGATGTATCTACTAAATACTGACTTGAAGGAGGTGAATACTTTTGCAATTATTTTGAGTTTTATATTTGTAATTAATTTAAATCACTTTGTAGAGATCTGTTTTCACGTTGACACAGAAGAGCCTTTTTGTGTTGTTCAGTGTCAAAAAAGCCAAATTAAATCCACAGTGATTCAATGTTGTAAAACAGTAAAACATGAAATGTTCCGGGGCGGGGGGGGGGGGGTGGTGAATACTTTTATAAATACTGTACATAGCTAGGGTGCCTAAGACTTTTGCACAGTACTGTACTAAGTAACAATTTGAGTGGAAGCAAATATTAAGTTGCCATGAAATGGCAGGATTTGTGGATGTGTTCAAGCCTGGATCAGCCTAACACATGCAGAGTTTTAACAGACTTTTCATATTAAAAACTTGAAAGATGGACTTATGAAGTGTGCAATTCATTCCATGATTTTGACTTGAAAGCATAGGAAATCTAACCATTTAACAAAACAGTAAATCATGACAAGCCACATGTTATATCTTTTCTCAAGATGGTCAACAATGATATGCATTTTGAACTGTTCTGTCTGCATTTACGCAAGATGAAACATCAGAATAAATATTGTGGATACGTCTTAAAAATGAAGTACTTTGTTACAAATCAGGCAAGGGAGAAATCTCTTTCTCTCTCTCTCTCTCTCGGCCTGAGGATACAAAAGCTTAAAAGCACAAGGACAAGGACAAGTTACATCTCACTGTGATCAGATTCTTGAACAGACCTATTGTATGATAAGAAGGTCTCTTCACCTCACAGCTTACCTCATTATGATCTCGCACGTCATTGTTTACCTGCACTACACTTGTCGGTAGCTTTATTCTGCATTGTTATTGATTTACCTTATTCTCTCTCAATGCACTGGGTAATGATTTGATCTGTATGAACAATTTGTAAGGCAAGCTTTCCACTGTATCTTGATGTATGAGACAATAATAAACCAATACCAATAAACATCTTTTTCCTCCCCCTCGTGGATATGTAAGTTGCTAGGAGCTGAAACAAAAAGAGGGAAAAAAACAAGGCATTGGGAAAAAAGCTCTGAAATATCCCTCATGTGGGTGTCCCTCCAAGGAGCAGATGGTACAAGAACAGCACATGTCGTATTTTTGCTAATCTGGAAGCAAGATTATGGACATGATGGAACTCTTAAATGACAGACAAAGGGCAGATCAGGAAGAATCTGTGGAAGAGAAATAAAGTTAATGCTTGAAGTCAATTACCTATTTTGGAATTGGAAAGAGTCAGAGAACAAGCCTGCTTTAAATTGCTGAAAAGGACAGTAGGTGTAGGCTGGATAGCTGCTATTGGGGTCATCTGCAATAGAGTGGCAGTAAGCGAAAGGGAGGATGTCCCGGTGGACAACCATTTTAATTCTTCTCCCCATTCTCATTCCATGATCCATGGCCTCCTCTACTGCCATGTTGAAGCACTCTCAGATTGAAAGAGCAACACGCCATATTCTGCCTGGATAGCCTCCAAAATGACAGCATGAACATCAATTTCACAAACCTTGGGTAGTTTCTTCCCCTGCCCCTCCTTTTCTACTCCCAACTGGCTCCCCCTTACCTCTTCTCTTCTCCTGAACCCCTCCCTCTGGTTCCACTCCTCCTTTCCTTTCTCCCATGGTCCACTCTCCTCTCCCACCCGATTCCTCCTTCATCAGCTCTTCACCTTTTCCTCCCAGTTTCTCTCTTCATCCACTCCCACTGACCTCACCTGGATTCCCCCTCACCTGGGTTGACCAATCACCTTCTAGCTCGTACTCCTTCACTTGCCCCCTCCCACCTTCCTATTCTGGTTACTTCTCCTTTCCTTTCCAGTCCTGATGAAGGGTCTCGGTTAGAGGATTGTGTATGTGTGTGTGGGTGGGAGAGAGGAACATGGCTTGTTTTGTCATTGGATGTGCTCTGGACATGCTATGTTGGCGCTGGAGTGTGTGGCCATGTTAGCGGGCTGCCCCCAGCACAAACTTGGTTGTTAATGGGAATGGCACAATTCACTGCATGTTTCAAATTCAAGTTCAAAGTACATTTATTATCAAAGGACGTACGCAGTATGCAACCTTGAGATTTGTCTTTCCATAGACAGTCATGAAACAAAGAAAACCATTCAAAGACAACCATCAAACACCCAAATGCACCAAAAAAAAAAGAACAAATTGTGCAAACAGCAAAAGAGAGCGTAAAACACAGAAAATAAAACACCAAACCACGAATCAACAAACCAGTCCAGGCACATTCAGTTCAGCTCAGTTCAAACTAGCTCTGAGTCATTTCGATATATATGTGATATAATAAACCTGAATCTGAATATCTGGAATGTTCTGCCAGAAGAGACAGATAGTCACTGTGTTCAAGAGGCATCTTATGTGCAGTTTCTTGTAGCTACAAGTTTCTAGTTGGTAGCAACAGAGGTTTAGTTGACCAAAATGTGCTCAGTCTGTCAAAATTTCCATAACAGTACAGAAGGGTGAGCATTTATCTGAACAATAACAATTAATTGAGGTTGTCTGATTGGCAGACAAATTAAATAGTAGTACATTTTTCAAATGGCGTGGATACCCAAGTACAGTCACAGAAATAGATCTAAATATTAGACTGGATAGAAACTGAAATTAATAATCTTATGACAAATTAATTTAATTAACTTCAAATTAAAGATTAGACCAAAGTAAAGGTTAAAGCCATTTATCCAAGCAACAGGACTAATCATAATTTAATACATATCATCAAGGTCATTTTGATTTAAAACATCAATTTATTGTTATTAATTTATAAAGTCAGTCAGATTTGCTGACAGAATGGCCCAGATATTGCTATATTAATAACGATAGCTATTACCATTTATTCTTTCTTTAGGATAAAGCTGACAGCAACTTCTAGATTGAAGGCTTACACATACAGAATATCAGAGGTTGCTTGTTAAAGATAACCTGCTTTTCCGTAGTGAAAACTTCGATATTCCCTGCATTGAAAATGGCCGTCACAGCATAAACTGCTGTGCTTGTCCAGCAATTCTGCACTTAAAATGACTGAGGAAGAGTTAACGTGGCTACAGTCAGGCATTAGTGGACAGATAAGTCCTGTGTTATGGCTATTCAGGGAACAGAAATTCATCCCTTCAAAACCCACAAATCACTACCCAAAAATATGAGATACAGAAGATAAATTATATGGAAAAAACTCAGTAAATCAACACAAATTGTTTTTTCAATTTACATCTCTTGATGCATGTGCAGATGACGAAACGTTACATCGGTACAGACAGTTTCCTAGGAATGCAACCCAATCCCTATAACAATGAATTGCCTGGAGTAAGTGATAATTATCATTGAACAATCTCTCTGACACTGAAAAATTAAATTCACAACTTTCCAGCATCATTATTTCAGAAGAAAATTAAAGCTGGGTAGTATAAAAAGCACAGAAGTTACTTTATTTTTATTTTATGCACTCATCTCCTTTACCTCCCCTTTCTTTTAATCACATCTGTATTCCTAATCTCCATTTAATTTCCCGTTCATTAATTTATGTTTCCTGTTTTATTCTTCATACTGTGAACTTTGTTTCCTCGATCACATGAGCCAATGTACAATTTTGTAGAATCAGAATCAGGTTTAATATCATCAACTATGTGGTGAAGTCCACTAACTTTGCAGCAGCAGTACAATGCAATATATAATAATATAGGAAAAAACTGTGCTTTACAGTAAATATATGTTTATCCAATAATTAAATGAAATAAGTAGTGCAAAACCCTATATAAAAAAATTGTGACGTAATATTCAAGGTTTCAATGTCTATTCAGAAATCGGATGGCAGAGAGAATGAAGCCGGAATCACAGAGTGTGTGCCTTTAGGCTTCTGTACCTCCTTCCTGATGGTAACAGTCGGCAGAGGGCACGTCCTCGGTGGTGATAGTCCTTAATGATGGATGCTTTGAGGCACCACTCCTTAAAGATGTCCTGGATACTACGGAGGCTACTGCCCATAATGGAGCTAATTTCACCACTCTCTCCAACTTCCTTTGATCCTGTGCAGTAGCCCCCTCCCCCTACCCCATACCAGATAGTGATTCAGCCGGTCAGAATTCTCTCCACAGTACTTTGTGTACTTGTGAAATTTGGTGGTTGGAGAGGATGTGGAGAGGATGTTTCCAATAGTAGGAGGGTTTAAGACCAGAGGGTGAAGCTTCAGAATCAAATGTCCCTTTAGAACAGAGACGGGAAGTTATTTAGGCAGAATCTGTGGAATTCATTGCCACAGATGGTTGTAGAGGCCAAGTCATAGGATATGTTTAAAGCAGAGCTCGACAGGTTCCTGATTTGTCAGAATGTCAAAGGGTGAGAAGGCTGGAGGATGGGGTTGAGAGGGATAATAAATCAACCATAATGAAATGATGGAGCAAACCTGATGGGCCGAATGGCCTATTTCTGATCCTATGTCTCCTGCTTTTATGGTTTCCGCATTAGAAAAAATGAAATTCAGGAAAGGAAATGCAATAGAGGAAGCTTCTATAAAGTCATAGAGAACTACAGCCCAGAAGCAGGCCCTTTGGCCCACTTAGTCCATGCTGAACTCTTATTCTGCCAAATCCCATTGAGCCGCACCCAGACCATAGTCCTCCATACCTCTCCCATCCATGTTCTTATCCCAACTTCTCTTAAATGTTGAAATTTAACCCACATATCCACCACTTCCTCTGGCAGCTGATTCCACAGTCACACTATCTTCTGAGTGAAGAAGTTCCCCATCAGGTTGCTGTATTGGATAATTAACCCAAATAACAAAGCCCAATATGCCAGTGAAGTGCCTTACGATTGGTTGCTTAAAGAATCACACCACCTCTTTATTTCCCACACTCACATATCGCTTGTGGAGGCTACCAAAATGAAATAGACGGACAAGAAACCATGACCCAGACAGTTGTACAGTATCGACTCTCTCACTCAAAGTTAACAAACGGAATGAACTACATCATGAGAGGTAATAGGAATATGCCATTTGGTATTTTTAATTTTGTTTAAGACTAAACCCATTCAGAAGTATTATTTGAGTTTTGCTCTTAAGTATTACGTTAACAGCTCGAGTAGGATTCCTGCCGATGCTCCAGTTACCTCCCACATTCCAAAGATGTACAGTTTAGGATTAGTGAGTTAGTGAGCTGTCGGCATGCTATGTTAGTGCCAGAAGCATGGTGACACTTGCAAGCTGTCCCCAGCACATCCACAGGCATTCGTCATTGATGCAAGCAACACATTTCACGGTTCGCTTTGATATGTGTGTGACATAGATGGGAGTATGTTTCCCAGGGTTGAAATGTCTAAAGCCAGAGGGCATATGTTGAAGGTGAGAGGGGGTAGGATCAAGGGGGATGTGAGAGGTAAGTTATTTCCTCAGAGTGCTGGATGCTGTCCAAGCTGCTTGCCATCTTGGACAATGTCTCCCATCCACTCCATAATGTACTGGTTAGGCACAGAAGTACATTCATCCAGAGACTCATTCCACCGAGATGCAACACTGAGCGTCATAGGAAGTCATCCCTGCCTGTGGCCATCAAACTTTACAACTCCTCCCTCTGAGTGTCAGACACCCTGAGCCAACAGGCTGGTGGTGTTGGACTTATTTCCACATGGCATGATCAACATTATTATTTAATTATTTATGGTTTTATATTGCTATATTTCTGCACTATTCCTGGTTGGCGCGGCTGTAACGAAACCCAATTTCCCTCAGGATCAATGAAGTACGTCTGTCCGTCTGTCTGCCTGGAACACACTGTCTAGTATGGTGGTAGACACAAGTACATCGGGGGCTTTTAAGAGACGTTTGGATAGGCATATGGATGAGAGGAAGATGAAGGACCATGGACATGGTGTAGGTAGCAGAGGTTAGTTTTTGGGGGATTTTTGATTTGCTTTTTAGATGGACTGTACTGTTTACGTTCTATGACAAATAAAGCTAATCTTTATTAACAACAGACGACATAAACCGTACCACAATATTAAACTAACTATAAAACTGAACAGTGAAGTAACCCCATCCAACCAATGGCGTACTTCATTTTTAGTATAATATAATAATGACAATTCTGCCCTTGTAATTAACATAATTTATAGCTACTAGTCTGCAATTCTGGAGCTATGTTATTGCCTTGAATGGCTGGATCTGAAGTGATTGCTACATTTTCTCCTGAGACCCACGAGTAAGAGGCCTTGTCCATCGATACATGGATTAATAAAAGGCATTAATCTTGCAGATTGTAAAACAACACCCCTTAAATGTCCTACTAATCTAGTTTTTAACAAAAGGAAGATGGTTTTAAACAGAGACATTACACAATGATTGAAGGCATGATAATTAGTCAGGTTTTCTCTTGCATTATTTTATACAACCTGGAAACGCTTTACTATGAAGGCTGAAATCTGACGAGCAGATTCCTGAATAGAATGGGTGATCTTCCAACAATTAATTTTAACGAGTGCTAGTCTTGTTCATTTTATTTAGTGGAGTTTACATGCGAATTTTATGAGGGACAAAACATTTCACTATATTCACACATCCATGAAATTTCATCCCCCGCACTTTTGGGATTAAAAAAAAGGCCAAAGACAGAACATTTGGACCCAGCTTGTCACTTGCTTCTTTCTTTTGCAAAATGGGTAAAGGTATTATACACTCAGTGGCCACTCTATTAGGTACAGATTAGTACCCAATGTGGTGTTCAGGGGCTGTAGCCCAACTACTTCAAGGTTTAATGTGCTCTGTATTCAAAGATGCTCATCTGCACACCACTGTTATAAGGCACGGTTTACTGTTTCTGTCGCCGTCCTGTCAGCTTGACCCAGTCTGGCCATTCTCTTCTGATCTCTCTCATTAACAAGGCATTTTTGCCCACAGGACTTGCTGCTCACTGGATGTTTTTAGTTTTTTTGCACCATTCTCTGCAAACTCTAAATCCCAGGAGATCAGCAGTTTCTGAGATACTCAAACCACCCTGTCTGGCACCAACGATCATTCCACGGTCAAAGTCACTGAGATCACATTTCTTCCCCATTTTGATGTTTGGGCCAAACAACAACTGAACCTCTTGACCATGACTACATGCTTTTATGCACTGAGCTACTGCCCATGATTGGCTGATTAGATAATTGCATTAATGAGCAGGTGTATAAGAGTACCTAATAAAGTGGCCTCTGAGTGTACATACTAGAACCTTTTGGTTTTTAAGATGTGAACAAACCCTAAACAGAATACTAAATTAACATTTTGTATATCATATATACGATGTCTATCAAGGATGAACTGATTCAGGCAATACTTACTTTTAACTGAATTAAATCAATCTTCCCCTTAAGAGATAAAATAATTGTACTAAAGTAAAGACCTCAGGATAACAATCCAGTGCATATGTTGATGATCCAAATACAAGCAGGTGCAACATGCATCACACAACAACTCCAAGTGGCACCCAAAATGGTGTTAACCTCAAGCCTGAACCTTCCCTCGTGCTGCCTCAACGCCAGCTGTGATGTGATCTCTTCCCTGATCTGCCTTGCCAATGCTCAGGGCTCCTGCCATCCCTTAGTCCAAGGCACAGCAGGAAAGGGGAGAGGTTTATGGGACAAGGGGTGAAGAGAGAGATGTACTCAGGATCGGGGAGGAGTGAGAGTCTGGCGAGAGTTCTGCGGGGTGAAAGGGACCCACTGGTGTTAAGGTGAGCGATGTAGACGGGTAGGGATGGGAAAGGAGTGAGGAGGAGGAGGAGGGGTAGAGTCAAATGGAGGGAGAGAAAATGGTGTGAGCGTTGGCCTGACAGTTTTATTTTCTCTCTCTCTCTCACTCTCTCTCTCTCTCTCCGTCTCTCTTTTTCTGTCTTTCTCTATCTCTCTTTCTCTTCCTTCCTCTCTTTCTGCCTCTCTTGCTCCCTCCCTCACTGCTGTATATAATATCTCCGCATCTCCATCTACCTTCCTGTTGTCACCCCCCCCCTTCACCCTCTCCCCTCCGTGCCCACCTATTCAAACCCATTTCAGATATACCTACCTGCCTCCTTACAACAATCTCCTTTGCAATTTTTCTGTCCATTATTCCCTGTGTGAATTCAGTCATGCTGCCTTAGATGTGAAGGCCAGCAATACTATGCTACTCTGTGCCCACTACAGTAGGAAAGGACTAACCTTCATGGTCCACTTTGGAAGCTTTTCTTATGATTTAAACATCAAGTATTCCCCACACACAAAAATTCTGGAGGAACTTATCAGGTTAGGCAGCATCGACAGAGAGGAATAACAAGTCAACATTTCGGACCGAGACCCTTCGTCAGGATTGATGAAGGGTCTCGGCCTGAAATGTTGACTGGTTATTCCTCTGCTCAGCCTAAAACATTAACTGTTCTTCCTCCCCATAGATGCTTCCTGGCCTGCAGAGTTCCTCAGAATATTGTGTTTGTTTTACTGGATTTCCAGTATCTGCAGAATCTCTTATTTTCCCACTCTCTGGAATAACCTCATAAAAAAAAAGTTTATAAAAGGATCCCTCAGCTTGCATTTTTCCTGCAGTTAACAGTGTTGAAAGCAGATCAAGCGCTCCACTTTCCACATAGAGAGGGAGGATTTGAGTTTTGTGTTTTGCATGTGGCAACAAGTCAAGGGTGGACAGATCCTGTTGAAATTTGCTTTTACGCAGTAAAAATTTTGCAGAAGACTTCATGTAATGGCAGACTAGAGAATCATGGTGCAGTTAGGTTTGTGAGTGTGGGATTTTTATTTGCACAGTTATATATATAATTCTCTCTTACCTCAGTGTCAAAGCGAGGGTCCTGATAGACATCACTGATATTCACTGGAAGACCTGTTGATGCAACCAGCTCTGCAATCCTGTTGTTGATCAGCCAACCAGAGCAGGATAATTTCTCCCTGCTAGCTTTGACAAGGATTTAATTCATATCAACATTAGGATTTCACCTGCATGAATAAGAAATCTCACAGACAATCCCAGTTGCCTTGAAACCAATTACAATTTGAAATCCTGCATCTCCTCTTCAGAGAAAAAAAGGGTTCAACCATCTCTGTAAAATTCGCGCAACTGACCAGGATCCAAGGATTGGCAACCTACAATCAGAGGCCACTTTAGTATGTACCTCCTGTACCCAATAAAGTTGCCACTGACTGGACGGTTGTGGTCTTCTGCTGCTGAAGCCCATCCCTTCAAGATTTGATGTGGTGTCCATTCAGGGATGCTCTTGTACACACCTCTGTTCTAACAATGGTTATTTCCTGGTAGTTTAAACCAGTCTGACCATTCTCCTCTGACCTCTTTCATTAACAAGGCACTTCACCCTCAGAAATCCCGCTCACAGGATACTTTTGCTTTTTGCATAATTCTCCGTAAACTGTGAACATCAGCAGTTTCTGAAATTTTTAAAGAGGACATGGATAGGTTCTTGATTATTAAAAGTGGCAGGAGAATGGGGTTGAGAGGGATAATAAATCAGCCATGGTCAAATGCTGAAGCAGACTTGATGGACCAAATAGCATAATTCCGTTCTTATGTCCTGTGGTCTACTCTATGCCCTGACTGATAGAGACCAGCATGTCAAAAGCCTGCCTCATCACCTGTTTACCTGTGACTCTGCTCTCAGTCAGCCATGTACTTGCTCTCTAAGCTGCCTCTGTGCTACGTCACCAGAGACCTACCTTGATCTGACTTTCTGAATTGCAACACTGCACTTATTTGGATTAAACTCCATTTGCCATTCCTTGGCCCACTTACTTGGGTTTTCAAGATATCCCTGTAGTATTTCATAACCTACAATATCCACGACACCACCTATTTTATCTGAGATTTAAATGTCTCTTACTCCTTGAAACTCCACCATGTGTTGCACTCTAAATCTGTATCCTTAACCAATAGACTGTGTCCAACAACTAGATACAGATCCACTTTGTTTCTTGTCTGTAGCATGATATAGGCCCATGCACTACCCTGAGTACTACCTGTAACACAACCATTAATATATTGACACTACATATTTGTAGGACAGTTTTGCTCCCTCAACATAACTTTAAAGACAAGACCTCTGAGGACGGCCTCTTTGCAATAAATAAAAGAAAGATTCATCAGCGCCTGTCATTCAGCATGTCTCCAATGGACTGTTGAACATAATGGGCACTGCATTTTGATTTGCAGAGGAATATGTTGGGACTTAGTATATGCTGGGCCCCATATCTAAGAAAAGATGTGTTGGTATTGGTGGTGCTGTAGAGGAGATTTACGAGAATTATCCCAGGAACGAAAGTGTTGTATGAGGAACATGGGATATCTCTGGACCAGGCCACATTGGAATTTAGAAGTGTGAGGAGCAGATCTCATTGTAAACTACGGAATACTGAAAGGCCTAGTGGACATAGAAAGAACCATTCCAATAGAGGGGCACAGCCGCAGAGTAGAAGAACATCCCATAAGAACAGAGGAATTTCTTTAGCCAGAGGGCGGTGAACGTGTGGAATTCGTTGCCACAGACAGTTGTGGAGGCCAAGTCACTGGTTATATTTAAGGTTGAAGTTGATTAGTAAGCATGTCAAAATTACAGGGAGAAGGCAAGAGAATGGGGTTGAGATGTATAATACTGTAAATCAGCCATGATGAAATGGTGGAGCAGACTCAATGGGCCAAATTGCCTAATTCTGTCTAATGTTCTATTCTTTGTGTAAAATCACTTTAGATTTGCTACAGATATACAATACGTTAAAGGTGGAACTTGAAAGCAATTGAACATGAAAGATTCTCTTCACTACCACCAGCCTGACTCAAAGCATTGCTTACAATGTTCTGCATGATTACTAAGAGACCAAATGCAAAATTAGGATGCACTTCAGAACCATTTAAGTACCTTTTTGCAATATCTATATCAAAATTAGATTGTATTGCCCATGTGGTAAAACTCATCCCAACTTATGTCCCTATAAAATAAATAAAGATGCATTGTTTTCCAACTGGTTTCTCACAAGTGTGATAAAGATATCAATAAAAACCTGATATGCGAGTACAAAATCAGTTATCTTCCTCACCTGATATGGCTCTCAACACAACACAGTGGAGACATCAGCTCAAAGGTCTTAGAAAACTTCACCACCTGTTCAACAAAGTAAAAAACACTGTAATCCTCCACACTGACGTTGACAGAGAAGTGAAATTATACCAAACAGGACAAGCATCAGACAATCACATTTGGAAGTCAATCACCCATAGTTTGCATCCTGCCTCAAATTCATAAATCCAAACACAGGCAGTCTATGTGACACTTTGCACCTACTTTACTCCATACCCCATATCTATAGTCACTGTACTATTGTGTTTCGTATGTCCTGCTGCTACCAAGAAGTGTTTCTCTTGCCAAGAGTCACTTTGTCATTTCTTGTCAGTCACCTTTTGTTCAGGTACTCCTCCACCACTTTATGCATATACAATCAGTCTATGTATACAAGTTAACCACATGTATACACAGCCACATTCAACAGTTGCTTGCACACGGCGTTGTATAGGATTACCTTTATACTTACATTGTCTTTCTTATGCTTCTTGTGTTTTTCCTTATGCTGCATTAGATCTGGAGTAACAACTACTTTGTATATTTTCATTCTCCAGTACATGAGTATAAAGGAGAACGATCTTACACTGGTGGCTCAGTGGTAGAAATCTCACCTATTTATCGCACATTCAGTTCCCGGTCAAAGCAAAACCACACTCTGTGTGGCCCTGTAGCATAGTGCTTTACAGCACCAGCGACCTGGGTTCAATTGCCACCACCATCTTGTATGTTCTCTCTGTGCCTGAGTGACTTTCCAAAGGCTATCCTTCCTGTAACTGCATGGGATTCCTCAAGTTTCCTCCCACATCCTGAAGACATACGGGTTAGTAGATTAATTGGTCACATGGGTGTAATTAGGAGGCATGGACTAATTCAGCTTGAAGGGTCTGTTACTGTACTGTATCTTTACATGAAATAAAATTAAATCTTGAATCTCGATTGCATTTGATTGAAGATAAATAGTGTATCACATTCACTTTATCTGAAAACTTACGAGAAACTGGATCATTTTATGTTTGATTGTCTGAATTCCAAATTGCTGGGATCACTATTTGATAGTGCCTTCACGAGGAACTCTTCCATTGCTCTGAAAAGATCTAGTACATGAGGCACAAAGACAAAACTCAGGGGAGGAGGGAAATTTAGACTGAAAAGTATCTGAAGCTGCATTTGGTGTGCAGAAAGGAAAGAAGGCATAAAGGGTCTTGGAAGCCTCTCATTGGTGATTCACCATCATCATTATGTGCCGTGATGTATGACGTGGGAGATCATGGTCTCATGACCATGTTTGTTCTTGGGCTGTTGCCTTCTTCTGGGCAGCGTCCTCTCAAGAAGGGTGAGCACAACCGTTCTCAGTACTCTTCAGAGATTGTCTGCCTGGTGTTAGTGGTCTTGTGACCACCAGGACCTGTGATATGTACCAGCCGCTCAAATGACCATCCACCACCTGCTCCCATGGCTTCATTCATGTCACCTTGATCAGGGGGAAGGGGCTAAGCAGGGGTTACACCTTGCCCAAGGGTGACCTGCAGGCTAGCGGAGGGAAGAAGCACCTTAGATCTCCTTTGTTAGAGACACTTCTCCACCACGCCACCCAAACCTTTGACTAAATACTCAAAATGAGAATAAATAAGATTCAGTGACATGATAGTTAAAGGATAATATTTTTAGTTTAAGTAAGCAAATTTTGTACACTATCATTAAAAAAGTAACATAAAATATAGATGAAATAAATTGTGACCCAGGCTGTAATCAGAGCAAGAAATAAGAGAGCTCAAACATTTCTAAGTCCCATGTCCCTGTATTTTATTCTGTTGCTTTTGAGGCAATTAAGAAATGCAGGCAGTTCATTGTTGGGGCATTCATTCAAATATTTAATTATAGCCAGAAGCATTAAATTATAGAGGAGAAAATCAAAGAAGAAGGCCTTGTGTTTATCGACAAGAAGAAATGCTGGACAATCACACTCTATTCTGCCCACAATAACATTGTGCACATTCACACAGCAATAATTTGGACAAAAATCACACCATCAATTATACAGTTTCCATGAAACAAAAGTAAATGTAAAGTTCTTTCAATAAAGACAGGCACTCTTTTTCACTTCAGAAAATTCATTCCAGATTTTGATACAATCAGCTAACTTGCCAAAGAAAACACTGACCTCGAGCGGTGCTGTTGCTTTGAAAGTGGATTTGGAAGCAAGACAGATCTGAATAACACACAAGAAAATTTAACGCTGTTGCCACAGAAATATTAAAAGGGAAACATTTTATTGTTCACAGAATTCCTCCTGAATGTACCAGTCCACAGAGCCCTCTGTAACTCTATTGTAACACGAAACTTACATTCTATGGTATATATTGTAGCTGCTGATTGGCTTACTTCAATAGCATTGTTTACTCCCATAATATGCATCTTTACTAAATATATGCAGAAAATCTGCTCCTTTATTCTTGCTGATGAAAGTCCTTGGAAAATATCCAAGGATACTTAATGCAAGCACCATTATCGATAAATAGTCACTAGAAGGAAATATCATCCATCATGGACTTGGGGAAATTGGGGAAGGTAATGATGATCACTCCACTCTGCTCATGGGTCGTTCGTCCCACTCCGACTAGGGAGGAATCAGAATCTGCTTTAATATCAATGGCGTATGTCATGAAATTTGCTGCTTTGGGGCAGCAGTACAATGTAATACCTGATTAAAAAAAACCAGTGGATTACAGTAAGCATCATCATCATTTAGGTGCCTTGCTGTTCCGCGTGGGCGATCATGTCTCCCCATCCATCACGGTAACCCTGACCCTCCGAATTGTATTTATTACCTCCCCTGTTTCTAACCGTGATGTTAATCCATCTATCATTTCCATTCTCTCTCTGCCTCTGATTCTTTTTCCTTCCAGCTTTCCAGTTGTAACTAAACATTCTAATGTCTTTCTTCGCATGATGTGTCGAAAGAATTTTGATTGCTGTTTTCTGATCTTTTTTTAGCAATGTACGTTTGGTTTTCATTCTCTGTAGAACTTCTTCGTTGGTTATCCTGTCTGTATATGATATGCATAGCATTCTTCAGAGGAACCACATCTCTGCTGCATTGATCCTTTTTCCATTGCATTTATACAGTAAATATAGTTAAGCTAAATAGGTAGTGCAAAAAAAGTAGTGAGGTAGTGTTCAGGGGTTCAATGTCCATTCAGAAATCAGATGGCAGAGGGGAAGAAGGAGGCTACTTTGCATCCACGCCAGGAACACCAAACTCAAAAACAGCTACCTTAGCCAGCAGTAAGAGTAATCACACCCTCACCCAGTAACCCACCTCACCACCACTACTTTCATCTCCTGTCAGAGTCACTTTATGTACAGACACTCCTGTACATATACCAATTCATGTTCATATGCATTTATGTATATAAACCATCTGATATGTTTTTATTTATTGTTTTCTTTTGTTATTGTGTTCTTTATGGTGCATGGCGGGGTGGATTTACACCTCTACCAAAATAAGATGTAAGGCACTTCATCCCTCTGCCAGCCTGCAGGTCACCCTTGGGCAAGGCGTAGCACCTGCTTAGCCCCCCGATCAGAGTCACGTGAAGCCGTGGGAGCAGGTGGTAGATGGTCGTATGAGTAGCGGGTGCAGATCACAAGTCGTGGTTAAGCGACCACTGACGCAAGGCAGACAATCTCTGAAGAGTATTGATAATGGCTGGGGTCACCCATCTTGTAAAGACACTGCCCAGAAGAAGGTGATGGCAAACCACTTGTGCAGAAAAATGTGCCAAGAGCAATCATGGTCATGGATAGATCATGATCACACACGTCATACAAGACGGCATAAAGAGGATGATGATGATAATGATGAGTTTCTTTATCTTACTGTGCTGCCTTGGATCCGTAGTAACAATTACTTTGTTCTCTTTTACACTTGTGTACTTAAAACGACATTAAACAAGCATGAATCTTGAGTGCAAGAATAAACCAAGAATAAATTTGAGAACAGACTGATGTCCATACTGGCCAACTGTACAGGTTATCCCATAACTATAATTTAATATATATCCTAGATATATAGAAATGAAATACCTCAAAAGTAATCCATGTTTTTTCCAAATTCATTATGATATAGAACACAACACAACACCTTAACTCAAAAACTCATCAAGGTAACTTGCCAAAACCAGAAATAAACCAGTGAGATGGCTGAAAGTCAAATAGAATTTCAGACCCCTTATCTATATTCTGCATTTCATTACATAAACATATTTCCTAAATATCCACGAGAAACTATAATGATGAGTTCATCTCTTAACAAAAACGAATATAACTTCAGTTGTACACTTCTCCATGAAATGAGAGTAAAGTTAACACAGGATGTACAGTGCTGTTGAAAAGTCTTAGATGCATATATGTAGCTGGGATGCCTAAGATTGTGCAAAAGCCTTAGGCAGCCTAGCTTCATATACGTGCCCAAGACTTCGGCACAGTGTAGTACACAGGCAGCAGAGTAGTGTAGCGGCTAGCATATCATTTTACAGCGCTCACAATCAACATTCGGGGTGTAATTCTTGCCACTGTTTGTAAGGAATTTGCTTGTTCTCCCCATGACCGTCTGGGCTTCCTCTGGCTGTTCCGGTTTCCTCCCACATTTCAAAGACATACAGTTACGGTTTGTAAGTTGTGGGCATGCTTTGTTAGCATTGGAAGCATGGCAACACTTGAGGGCTGCCCAGCACAATCCTCATTTGACCTGACGCAAAATGACACAGTTCACTGTATGTTTCGAGGTACATGTGACAAATAAACATAATCTTTAATCTTTACTGAAAAGACAAAATTAAATTTGATTGGATCATCATAGAGTTGAACTATGAAATGTAGCAGAAGACAGGAAAAAAATACTGTGGTTCCATTCTCTAAAAAAATCAAGATCAAAATGTTATATTGCTAAGTCATGTAAAAATGTCTATGCCCTACCAAATAACATGCAGTTTAATACAACATCGGAGAATGGGGAACACCTGAATTGTTACAGCTTCAGGTTTGATGTGTATCAGTACCTCAGTCCAAAGTGTCGAAACTTGTTTTCTGTGTAGGACGTCTACTTTGATAGGGGATAGGGGCTTTCATTTACACAAGAGGTTCTGTAGATGCTAGAAACCTTAGGCAACACATACAAAATGCTGGAAAGACTCAACAGGTCAGGCAGCATTCATGGAGGGAAACCAAGTCTGAGTTAGATTTGTTTGCTTACACCAGATGGAGATAAGTTGTAGAAAGACTAAAAGAGAAAAGAAACGTCTTTGAGGATTATAGAGCATGGTTTAGTTACTTAGAGATACAGAGCGGAACAAGCCCTTCCGGCCCAACAAACTGCACTGCCCAGCAATCTACCTATTTAACCCTCGCCTAATCACAGGACAAGTTATAATGGCCAATTAACCTTCGAACCAGTTAACCTGCGGAACGTGGCACCCGGAGAAATCCCAGGCATTCACGGGAAGTAACTCCTTACAGGCGGCATCAGAATTGGACTCCAAATGCTGACGCCCGGAGCTGTAATGGTGGCGTGCTATCCGCTATGGTACTGTGGCTGCTCACAAAACTCTGTGCTGTTGTAGGCTGAAACAAAGAAAGCAAAGCAACACTTACGGGAGACTCAATGTCTTCTAGCAGAAGGACTGAGCACCGTTCACACTGCAACAGGGTCAGAGCTCGCTGCATGATCTTCCTGACAACCTTCTCCAGCTCCGTTTGCTCCTCAAACAAGTCGTTGACAACCTTCAGCAATGCCTGTAGCCACGGTAACAGAGTTAATAGTGACAAGGATAAGGTATCACAAATAAAGAAGTTCTTAACTCAAAAATGAACCAAGCAGTGCTTGATGATGGAAAGGCTTCAATGTTCAGAGTAAGTTTATAATCAAAGTACGTATATCTCACTTAAGATTAATTTTCTTGTGGGCAATTACAGTAGAACTATGAAATAAAACAGAATGAATGAAAAACTATACACAAAGACCAACAATGTATAAAAACTAATAATTATTATAAATAAATAAATAGATAGGTGGATAAGTAAATTAATGAATGAAGGATACTGACAACATGAATTGTAGACTCCTTGGAAAGTGAATCTATAGGTTGTGGATTCAGTTCAGAGGTGAGGTAAGTGAAGTTATCCTCTCTGGTTCAGGAGCCTGAAGGTTGAAGGACCATAACTGTTCCTGAACCTGGTGGTGTGGAACTTAAGGCTCCTGTATTTCCTTCCTGACAACAGGACATAGATCAGAATTGCTACTCAATGTCAGAAGGGAATAACCAGGTATATTTCTGTTAATTTGATCTGTGCCGTTTTTAACCATTGGAATGAAGGGAGCAATTTCATATATTTAAGTACATGCTTATCAATATGGAATAAAATATTGTGTACAGGTACTGCGTGCCAACAGTCTTCGCAAAGAATGAACCGGTAAAATATATTACCTTTTTAGGGGAAGTTAAGGAATTTTGTTCAGAACTTTGGAAGTATTTCCTGCCCTTTCATGAAAGGCATCAAATGATTTTAAATCCTCACTCCAGTTAACAGGAAAAGTAGATGGAGCTTCAGTTTAACATTTTAACTGAAGGAAGGTAATGTAGCATTCCATCATCTTTATGCTTCAGTCCACGTGGGTAACAAGCTACACTGGACAACAAATTTTTTCAAAAGTGTTGCTTCCTCAGAATTTTTTTTGTTTATGATAGACTGCTTGAAGATGAACATGAATATAATTTCAGACTACTTGTATCACGTAGGAATTTGCAGAAACAACAAATTAACTTTTATTTAATATACAATAATGTGTTTAATTGCATAATGGCGCTATGCTTTGCAGTAGTTCAACTAAGTTAAAAATATTTTGTTAATGATTTTTATTTATACTCAGTGTTTGAGGTTTCTCGCTTAAGTGTCCAACAATAATTCGCCAGCATTGATGGATTCCAGTTGCCCTGGTATCTTTTCTCAATGACTTCAATGTCCTGGTGAAACCTTTCACCATGCTCGTCACTAACAGCACCAAGATTTGCAGGGAAGAAGTCTAAATGGGAATGCAGAAAATGAATCTTTAGTGACATGTTGCATTTCATGGTTTTATATGCTTGAAGCATGCTTTCAACCAGCTGCATGTAGTTTGGTGCTCTGTAGATGCCGAGAAAAATTTCAACAACTTCTTTGAACGCCTTCCATATGATTTTCTCCGGTCCCACTAGAAATTCTGCAAATTGCCAGTCATTGATGACCTGTTTGATTTGAGGACCAAGAAAAATGCCTTCCTTAATCTTGGCATCAGTTATTCTGGGAAGCATCTGTCTCAAATATTAAAATCCTTCATAGAAATTTTTGTGCCTGGTGACAGCAAATTCCATCCTTACTGTCCTGAACCCAATAATTATTCCTAAAACCTGTCCTGCCATGCAGCAGCCGCACCGCCCAAGCATGCCTGGACAAGATAGGAAACTTTCCAGCTTACATTGTAGGCAACATTTTAATTGACTTGAATTATGAATTGAAATAATAAACACAAGTTTATATGAAAATGGTGCGTGATAGGGAAACTTCATGGTGATTGTTATGATCAGAAGCCCAATATTTATAAGATACACCTAAAGGTATTCAGAAAGCAGAACCTTTGTTGTCCAGTGTAATTGGGTTTTGGTGGAGTAAGTGTCAATTTGCATGAAATCAACCTTTTACCTGCAATAAACACAAAATGCTGGGGTAGCTCAGTAGGTCAGGCAGCATCTATGAAGAGCTATAAACAGGTAATGTTTTAGGCATAGACAGGGACCCTTCATCAGGACTGAAATGATTTTTAGAACAAAAGCAGTACTTTTCATGCAGGAATGCAACGTTTCTTTTGGAAAATAAGACATAAGAGCAGATTCAGGCCATTCTGCCCATTGAGTCTGTTCCATTTCAGAGGCAATGAAGCATTTCTTCCCTTATTCTTTCCCGAAAGGCAGCAGAAAACTTTGGTATTTTTTGGTCCTCCTAGTGAAACATTTGGAATCGTAAGGTCATACCTAGATGAAACTCAACTTGCATAGATTATGTTACACCCTCATTAATGTAGACCTGAATGTACTTTACCAATCACAATGTCAACCAATAGGTGGGGTGACATTTAAGAGTATAAAACAAAGAATAACATCTCTGAAACATTACACATATCTCCCATTATTCATTCCCGTTGACTCCAAGAGCATTGACGATGCAGGAGGAATGTATAAATGGAAACTGAATAAACATCCCCCATCTTACACAAATGCCCCGTTGTAATTGTAAATAGAAGTGATTCTGCAAATGCTGGAAATACAGGGCAACACATACAAAATGCTGGAGGAACTCAGCAGCTTATGCAGCACCCAAGGAGAAGAATGAACAGTCAACATTTCTGGCCTAGACCCTTCATTGAGTCTGAAAAGGAAAAGGAAAAAGCTCAGACATGAATGTGGGGGGAGGCCAGAAGTACACACTGGCAGGTGATAGGTGAGCCCAGGTGAGGGGGAAGGTGGGATAAAAGTGATAGGTGGGAACGGTAAAGAGCTGAATAAGAAGGAATCTAACAGGAGAGGACAGTTGACCATAGACACAAGAGATGCTGCAGACACTGGAAATTTGAGCAACACACACAAAATGCCGGAGGAACTCAGCAGGTCAGGGAGCATCTATGGAGGGGAATGGACTATCTGGAAAGGAATGAGGAAGAAGACCGGATAAGGTGGGCAGGGAGGGAAAAGAACAGAAGCTGGCAGGTGATAGGTGAGCCCAGGTGAGGGAGAAGGCAGGTGGATAGGGGCTAATTATTTCTTATTGTATTTGGACTATGAATTAGCACTGCTTGAGAATACATACCCTGCTTCTGTCGTACTCCTTGCGAGATGCTGCGAAGAGCTTGGCATTTGATATGGATATTCCACAGAATGGCAAGTACATCTGTAGCACCTGGAGGGAAGCACAACAGCAATCCAATAGTCACAGACCTAGAGGAATCAGTCTCGGCCCAATAATGCCACAGGCTATAAATCTGTGAGAAGCATGTCCCTCCCCTCAAAACTCTGCTATGAGTTTGGAGCACAAATAAAACCCGGGTTCAATTCAGAACTCGGCTGCTGTCAGTGAGGGGTGTACGTGCTTTCCCCAGGTCTGTACAGGCTTCTTCCAGCTCTCTCCCATACCCCAAAGACGTGCGGACCAGCAGGTTAATTGCCCACGATAATCTGCTCAGAGAGGAATGGCAGAATCTGGAAAAGGTTGATGAGACGGGATTAATGTACGGTTAGTAATTGTGTGGTTGATAACTGGAGCAGACTCGGTGGACTGAAAGGCCTGTTTAAATGGCACACCCCTCTATGACTCTGTACATATTTATGAAATTATATTATGTTTAATTTCCATCATTAAAATGAATATTACAACATTTTCACATTTGAGAGCACAATTCACCCAGAATAACATTGCTTAAAACCATGGTCTGTCATAAGAAAAAGTAATTGGTTTAATTTTACCCTCGATCTCAAATCATTTCTGTTTTTAATGCGCATGAATTTTGTATAAAACAAGACCATTAAAAATTATCGGGCATTTTGTGTTTGCCTATCTCATTTCTTCAAATTTAATCCAGGTTTACCATGCTGATAGTGTACAAAAGACTCCAGACTTTCATAGTGAGACATTATCCAAGCATATTTGAGGCCTAAAAACAACATGCGGTGTTGTCATCTGAACAACTGGAGACTTAAAATTTAAGATTTCAAGGTCAATTTATTATCAAAGTATGTATACCTGTGGTGAACTACATATACCTGTCTGGACACGCCCCCCCCCCCCCCCGACTGCTCCTCCTGTGGCTCCTCCCACAGACCCCGATATAAAGGCAATTGGGGACTCCGCCCCAGCCGCAGTCTCCAGGATGTAATATGGTGGTCAATTGTTACTTGTTCTTTCTTCCAGCCAATAAAAGCCTATATCTCGCCTCACGTCTCAGAGAGTTATTGATGGTGCATCAATACCATATACAACCTTGAGATACATTCTTGTGCAGGAACCAACAGGAAAATAAAGAAATACAATAGGATTCATGAAAAGCCATGCATACAGAGTCTCTGAAAGTGAGCCTACACGTTGTGAAATCAGTGCTGTGCTGGGGTGAGTGAAGCTGTCCACACCAGCAGGGCAATAACTGTTCCTGCCCCTGTTGGCATGGGACGCAAGACTCCTGCACCTCCCACGCGATGGTAATAGCAAGGAGACAGGGTCAAACGCAGGCAGATAGGAGGGGCTCAAGTGGGGAATCTTGTCCAGCACAGAAAAGAGTGCTGGACTCTGATTCATTTTCTGCTCTCAGGCCTCGATGTTTTTCCTGACCTGAAGTCTGCCTCAGAGATTCCTCTTCTGGTGATGGCAGACCGTTATCCGCTTTAAGATGCCGTTCTCACATTTCTTAGAGTCACGTTCACCAAATCCATCAGGAGATTGAAAAACCAGCTTCCACGTTAGTTATCTGGTCAGCTGCTGTGGAATCCATTGCATCAAGCTTTCTTGTAGGTAGGTTCTTTATGTGATTCAAATATTGTTGCTCCCAACACTCCACCTCACCTCTGAGGTCCTGGGCTCCCCAATTACCTGGCTTCCCAAACGCCTAACATCAACACCCAAATGCATGTAGCTGGATTCTGCTAAGCCAAGAGCCATGACCCTGAAGAAACAACCTCACAATAGCAAGAATTTCAGGCCCACACTATCCTTCTGCCAAATACAGCATGTTCGTTAAATAAAATATCACCCTAGTTAAGTGAGAAGCAATCAAGAAAGCTCTTTCACTCACTAAACAGGTAGGAAAGCTTATGACCTTTCAGAGGAAGCATTTAAAAAATAACTCACACAATTCCCAAACGGATTTATCAATCCAATCAAATTATTCAGTTGAGTTTTCCCTAATTTTTAAATCAGCTTTTTTGTCACATTATCCATCTAGCCACACACTAAAAAAAAAGTTAATTATCATACAGTTCTAAAAACTGATAAACCTTTGCAAAGAACCAATTGATGACAGAACTGCCTGAATGAGTTTTCACTTGTCATGGTTTGTCTTCTACCTGGACAAGGAACCAGAGGTTGGAATATACTGTACGTTATCTGGGAATCACATACTTCACCCAAGTTTTCTGCATTTGTGGATTTACAGTTTCTGTTGACAAACACTTTTGTACCTTGGATTTTAATAGGGGGAAAGGATGCATTTACATACAAGTTAAGTTTATCGTCATTTAATTACATATATGTGTACCGTTACATGAGACACTGTTTCTTGGGACCAGGGTGTAAAGCACAGTAGTACACATATATAACACACAATATATAATGTCAGGGTGTCTAAGACTTTTGCACAGTACTTTATTTGTCATCGTGGAGCGGAGAGTTGCTTTGTAAATCTGGCAGGAGCAAAGGATGTTGGGGATGGCGAGGGTGGAGCACTGCAGGCAGGGTGCAGGAAAGGTGGCAGAGAAGGAGTGCCAGGAGTGGGTCCTGGTGCAGGTGCAGACACACCCAGCTCTGAGGCACCAGGCAAGGTCATTTGATTCCAAACATTTGGTTTATTGATCATTACACAATGTCTTTCTGGTGTTTGCCGCTCCCTCCCCTCTCCCTTCCTCTTTTTCCAATTCTCTCGCAGCCCTCTTCCCACTCTCAGTCCACGATAGAGACCCATATCAGAATCTGATTTAGCATCACTCACTTACGCCATAAAATTTGTTTTTTCATTGCACAGCAATACAGTGCAATACATAAAATTACTACAGTACAGTGCAAGAGTCTATGGCACCCTAGCTATATAAATATACATCAGACTTTTGCGCAGGACTGTAGTTCCTCTTTAAATTCATCTGGCAGGGGCAGATGGTGGAGGAGCTGTGTGACCTCGGTTGTAGAGAGGAGTAGGCCTCAGGCCTCGGTGTCGTCTATTTACAGTCACCCAGGAGAGAGGCGTCAGAGTCGGTGCACTCCACCAGAGGCGGTGTGGCCTGGTGTCTGAGCTGGAGTTGGTGCTGCCCCCCCCCCCCCCCCAGTGTTCAACTGCAGACTGCTGCAACTTTCATGGGCTCAGGGTCTTGCACTATACAGTATGTTTTAGTGTACTTCACTGATATTTTAAACGAGTTTGCTATCTTATATATTCTATACGTGCCTTGTGCTGTATGTGACTGCGGTACTATGTTTTGCACTCTGACCCCAGAGTACGCTGTTTCGTTTGGCTGTATTCGTAGGTACTCATGTATGGGTGAATGACAATTAAACTTGAACTTGAAATTGAGTACCATATTGAAAATATAGTTCCTCTGACAAAGCAACAATGTGTTGCTGTTACCTGTATTATATATTGATTCCCTGGAAAGCCTGACTTAAGGTAAAGTTGTTGTTAAGGAACTATGCTCAGTCTTGTGTTCCACCTTGATAATCAGAATCAGGTTTATTATCATTTACAATTGTCGTGAAATCTGACGCTTTGTGCCAACAAATTATGGTAATTTACAAAATAAAGCAGTGCAATAATGAGGTAATTCAAGTAATGATGATAAACAAATAGCACCGTGACAACTGTGTGGCTTGAATACCAGGAAAGAATTTCACAAACGTCAACTGAATTTATTACATCGTTTTACTAGAAACAGCCCTGTTTGGGAAGGGCAGCTGATTATAGTGCTTGGCTGTTGGAAGGTTTCTCGGAGCTGCGTTGCTGCAAAGCTTCTACATCTGCTAGCCAGACAAGGGTCATGGTGAAAGCCCAATTGCTCGAAATGCTGATTACTGAGATCCCAAAGGGAAGAAAGCAAGCTTCTGGGTTACATCAACTATAACTTTGGCAAGAGTCACATGCAAATGGAAGGAAACAAAATAAATATTTTCTAATGCAAAATTGAGAAAAAAGGGGAGCGTTTTGCAATAGACTGGAGGTGGTAGATTAAAGAGGTAACGTGTTGAAATTATAAAGATTAAAGGTTAGCTTTATTTGTCATGTGCACATCGAAACATAGAGTGAAAGGCACCTTTTACATCATTTGTCATGCATATGCTTTATGAGGAGTAAAACAAAAAAAAATCAGAAATATCAAAGATGGACCAAATAAATTTGAGGGGAGGGTGGAAGTTGGAGGCAAAGTTGAGGAAGTGAAAAAACTCAGCATGAGGGCAGAAAGCAGTGGAAGAGTTTGGGGAGTGTGACCAGTGTAGGGTTGGACACATGGCCAACAAAATGGCAGGCATAGACTTGGCCCATGCGGCCGCCCGTGGCTCCACATATGATCTGAAGTAAGGGGGAGGAGCTGACAAAGAAGTTGCTAAGTGACGGTGGGGGGGGGGGGGGGGGACTGATCAGATCTGAAGTCAAGAAAGAAGCAGAGAACCTTGTGGCCTTCCTGCCACAGGTAGATCCTGGCTGTTGAGGTGGATGAAGCAAAGTCCTCAATAACAGATCCAACTAGATCTTCAGACCTTTGTCTATTCCACCTATTAACCCCAGTTTCTCACAAAATGCCTTTATACCTACCCCTCCCAGCTGGATTCACCTATCACCTGCTAATTCCTTTCTCTCCCTCTCCTTCAGCCCCCTTCCCTTTCAGTCCTGACGAAGGGTCTCGACCTAAAAGACTGACTGCTCCTTTCATCAGATGATGCCTGACCTACTGAGTTGCTCTAGCCGTTTGGGCGAGATGAAAAGTGATGCCTCTGGGAGTCAGGTAACCTCCTTTGCTCACTGTCTAAGCTTATGGACGAGCAAAAGCCAATTGGGCAAGTTACCAGTGGGCATTGCTGGCTTGTAGCCAACAGGACAGGACAGATATACAAAACATTAGTAAATTTCTAATTTTACAAATTAGTAAAAATCCTGCTTTAATATATTGCCAAAGAACACTGAAGCAAGTCTTTGCAAGAACACTTACACTACTGGGAAAATACGACCGATAAGTGCATCATGTATTGCATATCAAGGTTGCAAAAACAGTGGGTAATGTTGGTACCTCAATGTTTTAATGAGGCAATTGCCTGCATTTTATTATCCTCTAGCTCTGTTGGGTCACTCTGATTTATGACATGTTTATGAATCTCCCAGGGTCATTCTCATGCTCTGATATCACAATATTGTTCCCTAGACCAGCTTAAATTTTTCTCTGATACTGTGCATCATGTTGTCATTGACATATTTGTAGCTGAACCATCAACTCAATCTTTGACACTGGCGACATCTGAATTTATCAAAGTTTTCAACGTCACCTTTCAAGCTATCAATAAACAGGATATGACTGATTTGGTTTTTTTGTAGCGGGGTTTAATTTCAATGTATGACATTTTCAAAATGTCATCCAAAACTGCTTCTAGTAACCCCTTGTCTGCTACCTACAGATTAATACTGTGCATACTCATTTATATTTACAACTGTGCTAGGATAAATTCAAGAAATTCCCTTTGCTTGTCACAACGCAATTAAAATAAAACTGGCTGAGAATAAGCTACTAAACTGCTGGTTATTTCAAACTGCGTGCCAAGCTCTTTCTAATATATGACTGAGTTTAAAGTCCACTTACACCAAAGTGATGTCCAAAGTCACTATATTCAACTGTACTGGCCAATCCTCAGTACTGTGCTGAGCACAGTAGTCTTGGCTATCTGTGGAATGGTGCTCTGGCAATTGTCCTCAGCAGTCATTTCAAAGTACATTTACTATCAAAGTATGTGTGCAGTATACAACCCTGAAATTCGTCTTCTTCACAGACTACAACGGCACAACGAAATCCATAGCGCCCGTTCAAAGAAAAAGCACCAACCCCACCCCAGTGCAAAAAAACAAATCATATAAACAGCAACAAGGACATCAACAGTCCCGCATGCAAGTAACAAAATTGCGCAAACGGCAACAGGAAAAAATGAGCAAAAGCACGGAAAACCAGAGCAAAATCGAAAGAGTCCATATTCAATTCGGCTCAGTGTTCGTTATCTGCTGGCTGTCCTGATTCAACGTCTCCCAAAACAGCAAACGGAAAAAGCAGTGACTGGAGCTACAGTCCAATCCACAGACCGCTGGCCCAGTACTTCAAAGGTCGGAGGAGAAATATTGTCTAGGATTCTGTTCCTCTACTTATATACTCAGAGATACAACACAGTTACAGGCCTTCTGGACCAATGAGCCCGTGCTGTCCAATTACACCCATGTGACCATTAAACTACTAACCCACACGTCTTTGGAATGTGTGAGGAAACCGGAGTACCTGAAGGTGACCACAGTCAGACAGTATACATTCCCTATAGACAGTGGCAGGAACCAAACGCAGGTCACTGGCGCTATAATAGCATCAAGCTAATTGCTTCACTACTGCACCATTCCATTAATCAGAGATCAATTAGTTAATTAATTGAAAAGCACTAACAGGAATACTGAAAGCCAAGAGGATCAGCTCATTAAGTCATGTCCCCATCAAAGAGCACTCACTGTTTCGAATTAAGAGGCTGAATATAGTTGTTTCTTTATTTACTTGTGTTCTGGAAGATTTGAAGTTTTCTGGCAAGGCCAGCATTTACTGCCTATCCATCACTACCTTTGAGAAAGTGATAGTAAATCGCATTTTGAAAATGCTTTATAAAGATTAACTTTATTTGTCACATTTACATCGAAACATACAGAGCAGTGTGCTGCTCATGTCGATGACTAACACAGTCCGAGGATACGCTGGCAAGTGTTGCCATGTTTCCAGTGCCAACATGCTCACAACCTACCACCCCTCTCTAACCCATACATACCTGCAATGTGAGGGGAAACCAGGGCACCCGCAGGGAACCCATGCAGTCACGGGTAGAATGTGCCAACTCCTTACAGACAGAGTCAGAACTGAGCTCACACTGCAAAGCATCACGCTGCCATGCCACCCATTATTTCTTCAGCTGTTGCAGTCTTTCTTGGACAATTACCCTGACAGTGATGTTGGTTTAGGAGCTCCACGATAGCTAGGGTGCCTAAGACATTTTGCACAGTGCTGTAGTCCTTTTATGCATTGTACTGTACCGCTGCAAAAAAAAAACAAATTTCTTGACGTGTGTGAGTGATGATAAACCTGATTCTGATAATGGGTCTCTGTTATGGACTGAGAGTGGGAAGGGGGCAGGGAGAGGGGCATCGTGGTTGGGAAAAGGGGAAGAGAGAGGAAGCAGCAGGAAGATATTCTGTAATGATCAATAAACCAATTGTTTGGAATCAAGTGACTGTGCCTGGTGTCTCAGGACTGGGTGTGTCTGACCCACACCACCACCTGCCCCAGGACTCTTTCTCTGGCACCAGTCCCAGACCTCTCCCGAGGCTCTCCGCCCTCATCATTCCCAACATCCTTTGCTCCTACCAGATTTGCAAACTCAATCTCCACTCCACAGTGACAAATCCAGGACTGTGCAAAGGTCTTAGGCACCCTAGCTATATGTATGTGCCTAGGACTTTTGCACAGTGCTGTATATGGTACACCAATGTGTATCGATATCATCAAGTGGGCTGCTTTGTTCAGGACAGCATCAAATTTATTGAATGCTTTTGGACATCTCATTCAGACACGTGGCAAGGATTCCATCACACAACTGATTCAGGCCTTGTCAACAGGACATGCTTTGTGGTATAAGGAAATAAGTCACTTGGCTCCAACATCCTGATCTATATGTAACAACTGTGAAGTGTTCGTCTTACCTCCTATGACTCATCACTGCACTATTTCTGAGAAAAATCAAATCACATCGTACCACACTAGGTGCTAGTAGGCCATCAGAAGTATTGAAGGGAGACAGTGAGTAGAAAATACAAACTTCTGGTGACAAATTCTGTTTATAAAAATAGCAATATATACAAAATATTTATGAGTAAGACCAATTCAAAATTCTGTTTAGGTTCCAAATCTCAGATATCAACAAAAACCAAATTCTTTTTTAGTTAGAATCAGTGAGATTCATTAGAATAACTTTTGTTACTCCTATTTCTCCAACTAATTAGATCCAGTGTTATTCCCTACTTAGAAGTTTACAGACTAACCTTTCCTTTTTATTTGTCCCTAGTTAGTTAGAAAACTAACCGAATTCCTGTTTTTTTAGTATTATGGCTAACTTCAGTTTCAATTCTAGTCAGTAAGTCTACAAATTCAAATGAACAAAGTATATATCAATACAGCTTAACTCCTTTCACGGCAACTTGTCCAACATCACAACTTTTAAACAAAGTAAATTTCATTCAGTAACTTATCGAAGTCTCTGCAAAAGTAATCAGTTCTTGCAGAAAATCAAATTCAGATCCTTTGAATGAAAATAAACTTATACGTCCAACTGCATTAAATCTTCTACATCATTAAACATTTCGTTCCTGCACTGGTTCTTTGACCTTGGGTGGCTCACCATCTTGTTTCTTGGTTCGTTGGATGAACTAGTTGATCATCCATGGAAAGTTGATTCACAGACTTATACACAAAAAAACCTGACCAAATCCTTTGGTACAATTTAACAATACTAACTCTCGGTTATACGGTAGAGATCTCAGAAACTCGGCTCGGCCGATATTGTCTTGTTACAGCTGCTGCTAGTTATAGCTGTAGCTTCAATAGATCCTTTATCGCTTTCATCTCTCCTCCAGGGGTTTCACCCCTAGGTTTTCAAGTAAGTAGGGAAGAAGGGTAGAGATACTCACTACTAATTCCATTTTTAACAGTTTTGTTTCTTTAACTTCTAATAGCTTGCTGCGCTTCTCTCTCTTTCCCACGCTGCATCAGCCACGCCTTGTTCCCCCCCACCCCAAAGTTCTCTTTTTTTTAAATTTGGTAAACCTTGTCTTCATGCCTCCCCAGGTGGAGCTTGCTAACATTACATCTTTGGGTTTAATTAACCCAAGTTATATATAGTATTGAGTCTAGTTGAGCTTCTGGTCAATGATGACCTCCAGGGTTATGATGGTACCAGTAGGGGATTCAGTTGTAAAAACCATTCAATATTATTACCATACACAAGATCCCTTAAGGAATTATCACTTAGCAGAAACTGTGACTTGGGCAAAAGAAAATTTAGTAAGAAAATAGACTTGAATTTCTGAATAATTATTTCTGTACAACATACTTTATTACACAAATCATATTTTAAGTAAATAGAAGTTCTGGATTAACTTTCCCATGACATTTCTTAAATTGCTGAATTTGGACATTAAACTCACCACAGAATGCAGAGTCTAATTGCTAAAAATCATACTGCATAGGATCTGGCCTTTCAGCCCACAAATGCTGTGCCAAACCACATAATTTGAGCACCCTTTCAATCACCTGATCATTACTAATGTCTGTTAACCTCTCTGGATCAGAAGGTGGAACAATTTAGACAAATCCTTAGTGATAAATTGGCATTTCACTCGGTCTTATGTCTCACTGTTTTGAAAGGTACTTTGTTTGTCCTGATGATCACCTGGGACCTCACTGGCCTGTCCACTCACATTTCAAGGACGATTTTTAAAAATGCTATTAACAAAAGTCTAACAAATGCTCTGATAGCACCACCCTTTTGCTGGTTCCTAATAAATCCCTTTTTTCCCTTGAATGAGCTCTCTTACTTATAAACTTTATTCATCTGGGTTTTGCAGTCATCAGTCACTTTCTCCATGCACAATCTCCTGCTTCCTTTATAGCCATGATGATACCCAAACATGATGCTGCTCTAACAATTCATACCAGAACTGACAGTCTCAGACTTTCAAACCAGGGAATTTTCAATTTGCTCAGTGCAACTCATTAACATAGTAAAGAAAATTTACTTTGACTGGCAACCTGCCATTGTCAAAATAGAAAGCAGGACATCTCATTGTTATTTTGGCAATGAAACCAATTTCCCAAAATGAGAAAAAAGTGAATTAAAACTCAAACTTAAAAAAAATTAATATCTTTCTGGTCTTCATCATCATGGACACTCAAGATAGAGCAATCTTATTACTTTCCCCCGACGCCACCCTGATTTGCACCTCCTCCCATCTGCTACAAGTTTTAAATGTTTGGAAGCAGTAATTATAAATAATTTATTTATGGAGGCTCATTTTTTTGGAAAAATGTTATTTCTTATTTATGATAATAGGACAATTGTGGATTGCTTAATTCTTTACAACAAGATCTTTACACTGACTATATTGGAGAATATTAACATTTAATAACAATAAGCAGTAAGTTGTAAAACTATACACAGCAACACACAAAATGCTGGAGGAACTCAGCAGGTCAGCCAGCATCGATGGAAATGAACAAACAGTCAACAATTTGGGCCGAGACCCTTCATCAGATATCTCCATAACAAGATATCTCCATATTAATATCATTATTAATGGCAATGTATTAAGAAAATTGTAACATGTAATAGAGGTAAAGAGAGAACGGAAATGCCTGATTGTGCAGGGCAAAGAACAGGAAAATGCCTTACTGATACCAAGGTTAGAGCTCAAGATGGCTTCAGACTGGTGCCAAGTCAGAGATGCGTTACGAGTGTTAGCCTCGTAGCAAAGTAGGAGTTTGCCATCATATGAAGTATATTAAAAATATCTATTTATAAAGAATTAATAAGTATTGAGTAAAACCTCTTAAGCATAACTTGTGTTGGAATATTCTACCCATAGCACAGTGATTGTACAATGCCAACACCATCTCACAATGTGAATTCTTCTGGTATTTAAATTACAGTGAGGATTTTTGGAACTGCTCCATCGATAGCCTTGGCCACCGCATTCCACACGACTCAATGGCAATCACAAACTTCCAAGGGCTTCCATCTGTTCTTTAGTCACGATCACATAATTGGAGAAATAACAGTGCAGAATGAAGCTAAGTAATACTCCTAGCCCAGTATGCCAATCGGTTATACGTTTAACAATTTCATTGGACTAAGCTGTACATTTTATATACGTGGTATCCTTCTGAGTGTCCCAGCTGACTAGGTGTCTTCTTTTAGTTTTAACTTCCCTCGCACTGAATAGTGATGAACCCAACCGCAGAGAAAAGTCACGCAAAATTAGGGGAAAAATATCAAACAGGGCTTTACTGGATTCCTCAGCAGGCAAGGCACAGGCAAAGTCAACCCCCCCCCCCCCCACCAAAAAAAACATGAACTAGAGTTTCAGAGATTCCTACAAACAAAAGCAATGCTTCACTTTACAAAAAAAAAAGATTCCAAGACTGAGAAAAGAAATAATGGTCAAGGAACTCATATAAGCCTACAAACAAGGTTCAGGTCATAACGATGAGCTAATTATTCGGCTAATAGGCAGCTGAGCAAGAAGAGTGGATTTATGGGGTTCATTGCCGCATACAGCTATGGAGGCCCAATCACTGAGGGTTTTTAAGGAGGAGATTGACAGGTATCTAATTAGCCAGGGTATCAAGGGATATGGGAAAAAAGCCAGAAATTGGAACTAGACGGGAGAATAGTTTAGCTCATGGTGGAGTGGTGGAGCAGACTCGATGGGCCAAATGGCCTGCTTCTGCTCCTTTGTCTTGTGATCTTGTGAAGAGGTTGGCCTTGGTAATCTCTGCATCCCTCTGGTCACCAGTTCGAGGTGTGACATTGACAGAGGGGGCTGAATCTCGAGTATTCTCCATCCCAGAGGTAATAGAGGCTAGATATTTGGAGGCATTAAAAAGTATTTTTTTAAAGAATGCAATTCACTGATGTTTTGATGGACATGTGACAAATAAAGGTAATCTCTACCTAGTGTAGAAGAGGAGTGGAGGTCTAGGAAAGTTCAGCTAAATTATATTAAATCATGGGGTAGGCTCCTATTCCCTTGGGTTGTTGAATGTATGAAATAGCTAAAATCCACATCACATCTCACTTCATCTTGCATAGTTGACACCCACTTTTTCAAATCCTGATCGGATGGCTTGCATTCAGACATCTTCTGGCTTTCATTTCAGACTTCCAACATCACTGAGATCCATAAACTTTTAAGCTTTTAAGTAGTTCACTGCTTTCTGCCGTTACATTGAATTTCCTTCCCTTCATCTTCAACAACTTTTGTTACGGACTTTACTTTGTAGCACAAAACAGGAAAAATCTGCTTTGCATTCATTATTATCTGTTTCAAACAAGAGCTTATTAGTATTCTATATTTATGTAGAACAGACAAACTTTCTTTTTAATAGGCTTGTTTTTCTGTCATGACTTAAATTCCACCTCGTTTTAATTGATAAGCTTGTAGTTGGATTTTTGTTTGTTTATACTGTATATTTCTATAAAGGGCACTAAGTGTGTAAGTAAATATAAAATATGTTTTAAAACTGATTATATAAAGCCATACTCAACAGTTACTTGTACATTGAGATTTATAGGACTGCTTTCATATTTATATATATTGTGAGTTTTTTTGTGTTCTTTATGCAGAGTAACAACCATTTCATTCTCCTTTACAGTTGTGTAGTGAGGAATGGCAATAAACAATCTTGAATCTTATCATTCTTACATCAAAACAAGTCCTGACGTTACAAGAAAATAACACTTAAAATTTCATTTTCTGTCTATATTTTCTGATTATGCTTTCTTTCAGCATGGATAGAACATGGTAGGAGGGCGGTAGGTATGTCTCTACCAAAGGAGGTGTGAGGCGCTCCTTCTCTCCGCTAGCTTGCAGGTCACCCTTGGGCAAGGTGTAGCACCTGCTTAAGTCCCCCAGGTCAGGGTTACATGAAGCCAGGGGAGAAGGTGGTGGATGGTCATATGAGCAGCTGGTGCATATCACAAGTCCGGGTTATGTGACCACTAACACCAGGCAGACAATCTCTGAAGAGTATTGATAATGGCTGGGGTCACCCATCTTGTACAGACACTGCCCAGAAGGCAATGGCAAACCACATCTGCAGAAAAAATTTCCAAAAACAATCATGGTCATGGATAGAGAAAAGAATAAGAACAACAGCATGAAAAAGGTATAATGTATTTTAAAACCTATGATGTATGGCCACACACAAGCAGTTACTTGCATTTTGTGTTTATAGGATTGTTTTTGTACTTATGGTATGTTTTTTTGTGATTTTTATGCTGCATCAGACTTGGAGTTACAATCATTTCACTCTTCTTTACACTTGTGTACTGAAGAATGACAATAAATCATCTTGAATCTTGAACCTTATCATTCCTACATCAAAACAAATCTGGGTGATACAAGAAAATATTACTTTTAAATTTCATCTTCTTTATATTTTCTGATTATGCTTTTCAGCATGGGTAGAACATGATAAAACTTGTCATAAAATGTGTCATATTCCTTGATACAAACCCATTTGCCACAGAGATTTTATCCTGTCTCTGCAGGGGAGAGCGTAGGGATGGCATTTCCCTACCTGGAGTACCTAGAGCTCATAGCCAGTCTCAAAATAAGAAGGTGGCAATCAAGACAGAACTGAGAAGAAATGTCCTCACCTCAAGGGTATGACTGCTGAAAATTCACTATCAAAGAGGGCAGTGAAGACTTGGTCATGATTGTATTCAGGCCGTAAGTTCATAGATTTTTAAATTTAAGGTAGTTGAGGGCTCTGGAGAATGTGCTGAAAAAGTATCATCAAAATAAAAGGTCCTCCACATCCTTATTGAACAATGGAGTAGACACAGGCCTTGAAAGGCCGAAACTCGCTCACCCTTTCAATGCTTTGCTAGGATCTCTTTCATAGAGCATGGGGCAAGGATTCATCAATAGAATGTTCACTGGGATCATTGTGTGATTCAGAATACCATCCTGCACAAGGCAGCAATTTTAAACAAAACATTTAAACAAAAGTATGTTGCTTCTGTAGTCTACTTGACCAGGTGCCGCTTATTTCAGAGTAACACACTGACAAAATGCTGGAGGAACACTGCTGGTCAGGTAGCATTGGTGAGAGTTAATAAACAGTCGACCTTTTGGGACGAGACCCTTCATCAGCTCCTGACGATGACCTTGGAGACGAGCAAGGCTGATTCAGTTGACAATGTAAAACTCATTAAGAAATAATTAGTTTTAGAACTGTAGCTGATGGGATTGTAGAGATTAGAAAAGAAGCATATGTTTTCTTCAAAGTTCGAAGAAAATTCAATGTAAATGTTATTATCAAAGTACATATATGTCACCATATACAGCCCTGAAATTCTTTTTTTTTTGGAGGCATTCTCAATTAGCATAGTTACTGAATCAATGAACAGCTGCCAAATTAGGGCTTTCAACCAGAGTGCAGAAGACAAAGAAACTGAGCAAATGCTAAAAGAAGAAACAATAACATAAATAAGTAAGCCATAAATATTGAGATAATAAGATGTAGAGTCCATGAAAGTGAGTGCATTGATTTTGTTCAAGAGCCTGAACTGTTCCTGAAGCTGGTGGTGTGAGTCCTCAGGCTCCTGTACCTTCTTCCTGATATCAGCAGTGGGAAGAGAGCAGCGGGGGACCCTGATGATGGATGTTGAATTTCCTACAACAGCATTTCATGTAGATGTGCTCAATGGTGGGGTGGGCTTTACCCATGACGGCCTGGTCCATATCCCCTTTGCTTAGCCCCATTGACCTGCACCCAGACCATAGATCTCCATTCCCCTGCTATCCAAACTTCTCTTAAACGTTGAAATCAAAACTGCATCCACCACCTGAGCTGGCAGCTTGTTCCACACTCTTACCACCCTGTGCAAATGTTTCCCCTCATGTTCCCCTTAAACAGTTCACCTTTCACACTTAAACCCTGACCTCTCACTCTGGTGTCACTCAACCTCAGTGGAAAAAGCTTGTTTGCATTTACCCTGTCTATACCCCTCATATTTTTGTATATCACTATCAAATCTTCTCTCAGTCTTCTACGTTCTAGGGCATAAAGTTCTAATCTGTTCAATCTTTCCCCATAACTCAGGTCCTCCAGTCCTGGCACTCTAGATGTAGTCCAGATCCAAAGGCAAGTTACTAAATCAGACTTCATCACACATTCAACTACTTATACTTGGTCTTCCACACATTTTCATTTTTTTTAAATTTGAAAAAGTCTCATTCCTTGTTCTTTTGCAAGACTTATTTAATACCCTCCACTCCAGCTTCTGACAACAGATGAGCATTTTCAGCATACTCTTCTTCTTCTGACTTTTAATGGTGGTTGGCAGTCCAACTTGAGGTGCATTACCCGCCACCAACTGGACTGGAGGTATACTCTGCAAATTACTGACATTCCCATCTCGCTGTGGGCTCTCCACTCAACAATTCATTGGAAACTTGCAGGAGAGATGAAATCACGAGCATAACTCTGCATGATCCACAACCCAGGGAATTAAGGTCAGAATGCTCCTTGGCACTGTGCTGGCATTCAGTAAAAGCGTTGAAGGCAATGAGGAGAACAGCTGGCGGGTGTTAAGTTCCAAGTCACATACAGCGTTTGTTAAGCTTACTTATCCCAATCCGAAAGAGCTTAGATGGCTGCAAAAAAGCAAACTCTTTATGGTTTCATAAACTCGAGAGTTTCTGCCAGTGCTGGAAATCCACAGCATCAATCACAAAATGCTGGAGGAACTCAGCAAGGCGGGCAGCATCAGTCCAGAGGAAGAAACGGTCAACATTTTGGGCTGAGACCCTTCTTCAGAACTGGAAAGGGGTGAAGGCAGAAGACCAAATAAGGAGGCAGGGGGTACAGGGAGGAGGAGGAGGAGTACAAGCTGACAGGTGATAGGTAAGACCAGGTGAGGGGGAAGGGGACAGGTGGAAGAGGTAAAGGGGTGAAAACAGAAGGAATCTAATAGGAGAGAACAGTGGACCTCGCCCAACTTAAATGTGCCCATGCCTGCCTCTCTCACTCATACCAAGCCTAGGGGCCCGAATATACAGCTGTCTACAACAAATGCAAACATTAGAACAATGCCCTGTTACAAATCATATTGTAAAAGAGATGTTGCCTCATTTGAAATATTCTGTTATAAGGTGATCTTCAAAACACAAATTCAATTCTTGACAATCATTTAAGGAATTATAAGATTAAAAGGGGTGGTTAGGTAGCGGTTAAGCACAACACCATTACTGTGACCCGGGTTCAATTTCCGCCGCTGGCTGTAAGGAGTTTGTACGCTCTCCCCATGACAATGTGGGTTTCCTCCAGGTTCTCTGGTTTCCTCCCGCCCTCCAGAGATTTATGGATTAGTAAATTAATTAGTCACACGGGTGTAATTGGGGACACAGGCTCAGTGAACTGGAAGGGCCTGTTAATGCACTCTCTCTAAATAAATACATAAAACCTCTCACTAAATTATGGGATTTAAAGTTGATAAATAATATAATTTTAAGTCTGATTAAGGTTACATTTTATATTTAATAGAAACTAATGTATTATTAATAAAACTGCAATTATAGCAATTGGTTTTATTACAATATAAACACATTAACATTGGTTTCTCTAACTTCCAGTAAATTCTCCCCCTCCCCTGGTGTCTTTTTCCAGTCCCCATTCTGGTTCTCCTCTTACCCCTTCTCTTCTCCTCACCTGCCTATCACCTCCCTCTGGGGCCCCTCCTCCTTCCCTTTCTCCCACGGTCCGCTCTGCTCTCCTATCAGATTCTTCCTTCTTCCGCGCTTTACCATTTCCACCTATCACCGCCCAGCTTCTCACTTCACCTCCCATCCCCCAGCCACCCATCTTCCATCTTACTTAGTCTGTTTGTACTCCAACCCTTTCTCCCCACCCTCTGGTTCTGGCTTCTCCCTCTCCCGTCCTGAAAAAAGTTCTAGGCTCAAAAGCTCACCTGCTTTTTCCTCTCCATAAATGCTGCCTGAGTAGCATTTTGTGTGTGTCACTACTGGTTTTTATTTTGTCACTGTACAAGCAAAGAGCTTGAGGCCCTCTGTTGGCCGGGGTTAACAATGGATATTACGTTGCAGGTATCTACGTGATCCAGTACACAAGCCAGGGCCATACGATACGGAGATCAAACTGTTGCCCGTGTAGCAGGCTCCCTCCTCCACACAGCTGGTTAATCTAAAGGAATGGCAGAGACTGATACCATTTGGCACCATTGGCATCGCAGGGGTTGCCAATTAGTATTGAACTCAAGATAGGATTGCCTCAGGGACCCTAGCTCCAGATTTTCCCTCAAGGTTTCCCCGAAGCCTTCCCCATGAGTGGGTATAGCCGCAAGGCAGCGGAGGTTTGAGATCAGAGTTTTCCTTCTCCTCGATGAGCTGCCAACCACGGCTGATGAACCCCATCTGCCCGAAGCGACTGGTTTTAAGGTGCCCGTAACCTGCCTTTGCCCCTTCTCCTGCCATTAGAAATGGTTCCGCTGGGCTTAGCAACTGAGCCACACATGAAGGTCAGGAGCTGGACTTAATTGTCTGAGGGTATTTGAGACACACACTATTGGAAGCATTTACTAGGTAGCGGAAGCTGATCTCCACTAGCCCCCCATCCCCGGCTATGACATCTTAAGAAACCAAGTGTTAGATGCTTAAAAAATTGACATTGAACTCAGAAAAGACCGCATGGTCCAAATAAATTCCAACATGATGCATTTAAAATTATCTATTTACTCTGCCAAACTGTTCCCTTCATACTTGTATTTTTTGCTTGATATGTGGCAAATTCCCCAAGTACTAATTTACTTAAATACCCAGCACAGTAAAAGGACCTTCTGGCCTAAGAAGCACGTGCTGCCCAATTACATCTACGTGACCAATTAACCTACTAACCCGTACATCTTTGGACTGTGGGAGGAAACTGGAGCACCCAGAGGAAACCGGAGCTCCCAGAGGAAACCCACACAGTCACAGGGAGAATGTAGAAACTCCTTACAAACTGCAGTGGGATCTGAACCCTGATTACTTGTGGAAAATGAACCTGGGTTGCTGGTGTTGTAAAGCATTATGGTGCCAGGCTGCCCAACTTAGTACTGTAATTACATTTATGAGATATTTTGTAAATCATTTGTAAGTGAGATTATGGTTAATAAAGAAAAGTAGAAATAATAACTAGAAGATCTTCTTGATTGCTGTTACAATGTTGTTACAGTTGGCTAATAAAGATTGACTGATTCTTTTATTTTGGCTGCAGTGAAGTCAATTAATAGATCAAAAGTGATGACTAATGGCAGTTTTAAATGATCTTTTATCTTCATAGATAGTGCGTAATTTAATTAACTGAGATTTTTATTAATTGAAGGCGAGCAAAACAATGCAAAGATAACATTTAGCAGTATTGTAGTCTGGGAAATGGAAATCTATTTGCTAATAGCTTTTGCTGTCCGGCTGGTAATGGAGATGTTTCCAAGGAGAGAACTGGCATGCTTATTCTCTAAATCAGGGCTTCCCAAACTGGGGTCCACACACCCTTCAGCTGGTGGTAAGGGTCCAAGGCATCAAAACGCTGGGAACCACTGTCCTAAATATATCAGAAACTAGCTGTCTTTAAATTATTGGTGGCAGTTTGTTAAAGGATAGTACATCACTATCCGATAAAGAGAGGGAAGGCAAAGTCACCGGTCAGTAGAGAAAAATTCCCTAGTGAAGTAGAGGAAAACATCATCAAAGTTGCCCCTCAAAATATACACCTAAAACACACACACACACAAACAAACATTCAATTAACAACCAAGATACCCAGTCTTGGGTGAAATTAACTCTGTGACTAAAAAAGTCTTTTTCAAAGTTCAAAGTTCAAAGCAAGTTTATTATCAAAGTAAATACATGTCACCATATATAACCCTGTGGTTTTTTTTCTTGCAGGCTTACTCAGCAAATCTAAGAAGCATAATAGAATCAATGAAAGACCGCACTCAAACAATCAATGTGCAAAAGATAACAAACTGTGCAAATGCAAATAAAAAAGTAATAATAATCAACAAATAATTGATGAATACCGAGAACGTGAGATGAAGAATTCTTGAAAATTAGTCCACAGGTTGTAGCAACGCATCAATAAAAAGGCTAGTGAAGTTGAATGAAGTTGTCCCCTTTGCTGTAAGAGCTGATAGTTAAGGGGTAATAACTGTTCTTGAACCTAGTGGTGTGAGTTCTGATGTGCCTGTACATTTTTTTCTGACGGCAGCATTGAGAAGACAACATGGATAGTAGGGGGATCCCTGATGATCGATGATGCTTCCCTGCAAAATGCAAACTTAGGACAATACAATGCTGACAACATCAGAACAGATTTTTCAAGTAAAATATCATATGTATGAGCATTAATAATATGAATATTTCCTCAAAAATATATTTTGAGAAGCAGCTGACGTTTCACATCTGTGCAGTCTGATTGTGGAAAAAACAATTCCTTGTAATTCCCAATGGTGGCAGTATTTGGACTTCTTGCTGTTCGTTGCATTGGATTTGGACTGATTTCTCAGGTTAAAGAGGATCTTCTGCCACCCTGTGGTAGCTACTAGAAGTTACACCTATCCATAGAAAAGGTAAAGTAGGTATCTCGGAATCAGAATCAGATCAGGATTAATATCACTGGCATATGTCATGAAATTTGCTTTTTTACAGCAGCAGTATGGCACAATACATAAAAAACAACCATAAACTGCAATTTTATTTAAAAAAAACAGTGGATTCCAATTAATCGGTTCACATCAGGACCAGTGCATTTTAGCACAATAAGGTGGCCGCCCCAATTAGCCAAAGTTTCAAGGAAATATTAAAAAGCTATAACTAAAACTACCATTTAACTGAGAAAGAAATCATGCACTTAAATAAAATATCATACAAGTTAGAACACTATTGATAGTACTACAGTACTATGAAACTGTGTTTTTGTTCCTAATAGTTATCAACCAAGGAATTCATTCAGTGTGTGCTGCTGTATTCATTTGATTGACTGTAAATGAACAAAATCTGCGTAGACATCTAGTGAAAATAATGGACTGCCTTCATACATGCTATCAATGATTGCATCCTCCAAATCTATATTTTCATTGTAACATTCAAGATGATTGTCAATACCTTCAAATTCTTCGTAGTTCCTAACTTGTTGAGGGAGTGAAATTGTTTCATTTTCACTCTAGGACATTTCTGTCAGCTCCCAGCCTGGGTGCTTGAAACCACAGTGATCAATAAAGTTCTTAATTGTCTTTCTGCTTATTTCTCACCAAATATCAATGAAAAAAATTCAATGCTTTTTGAACACAAACACGCGCACTGACAAGATTTAAGGAGGGTTCAGTGCAGTGTATCCCCTGTGATGGAGCTTGTTGAGCCTACAACACTCTCTAGCTTTATTCGAACCTCCACTGAGCCTCCATACCAGAGGGTGATGTACTCAGTCAGATGCTCTCCACAGTACATGTATAGAAACTTCCAAGATTGATGATATTCCAAATCTCCCAACATCCCTAATGTAGTATAACTGTTGGCTGTTAAGTTTGTAAATCCAAAACATTAAACTAATTGAAAAGAAAACAAAAGAGCCAGGAGTGTGAGTCTAACCTTGTTTATTTTAAGCGAGGTGCACACGTATCAGGTGGTGGTGTGATGACGTATGCTATTTACATACTTTTACAGATAAACTACAATGCATTACGCAAACAACAAAGTAACAATAACAACATCCAGGTAACACTGAATGCCTGGGCAGCCATCCATAGCCGTCTGCCAGAACGCAGGTGGAAATGCAACTACAAAAACAAGCCTATCATAGTGATAAACCCCTTTATGAGTGCTCTTGACTTGTTTCTCCATTTTCAGCAGTGGTCAGTTTGCTGGGATTAACATTGTGGAGATGTGGTCAGAGGCCAAGATGAGGGAGTGGGATAACTTTGTAAGTATATCACTTTGTATAGTACTGTAGTAGTATTGGCAATGTCCTCATTTGTTCCATATTTAATTTAAATACATAATGCATTACTCAGTTAAACAGTAGGTTCTCTTTTTTATACATTTACACTATTTTCATGAAACCAGCTAATTGAGGGAGCTGCTAAAATGGGCCAAAATGTACTGGCTCTGATGTGTCCCAATTAACTGCAATTTACAACATATGTCAGAGATAATGAACCTCATTCTCATTCTGATATTTTAGGCTGTACAAGCGGCTTGTCCTCTTAGCAATATCTTTCAAAGTTAGGCAAGTCACTACCATGCACTTGGAGAGTTTTCAATAGATGTTTCATTCTGTGATTGATCAGTCACTACCCTGAAGCTTATCAAATAGAAAGATCAGAGTTGTTAACTGCCAGCTTCCTAGTGCGATATGAAGGATCCCACTAAAAAAACAAGATGCCCGTAATACTGCACTAAAGATGTTCACAGGAGCCATTACATTAACGTATCATTCATTCCTTTCTGCCTCGTGCTTTCTCTAATTTCATCTCAAAATTATTCTTCTTCTGAAGCCTAACACCCATCACTGTATTGGGGCACAGGCCACAATAGCAGCTCACTACAGTCCTTTGTCCCAGGCTAGTTCTTCAATTGTCCCCAGGTGTAAATCTACCTTTGAGGATTTTTCCTCTCCCAGGGATGAGGTCTTTGGAGTCTCCATTGTCATTTCTGAGTTTTTGCAGGACGGAGTTGCTAGTTCCAGGCCTAATCTTCCTCCGTTTTTTGCTTGGGACCATCCATGGTGGAATTTTCACCTTAAATACTTCCAGGAAATTTTGTTCAGTTACTTATTGTAGTATTGCCTCCTACATTGTACTAATCTTCAGCTACTTAAACATCTCCTATTTATTATATCAGCTTGTTTGAACAGTAAGGTTCCAGCAGCTGAAGTAATATGGAATGAGAGTTCAGGACATCAGTACTGAAGGCTGTTAATGCAACAGATATCTGGAGTTTTGAACTGCATAAAATTGAATTCCACAAGATTATAAATCACACAGGCAGCGAGCCAAATTCTCAAGGAATGAGATGAGAAAATGGAAAACAGGAGAAGAAGATTGCAATTACTTCCCTTAAAGTGCCCACTGAGTGTTGTTCTTGGTCTTCTGCTGCTGTAGACCATCCACTTGAAGGTTCAGTGTGTTGTATTTTCAGAGATGCTCTTCTGCACACCACTGTTGTAATGTGTGGTTATTTGAGTTACTGCTGCCTTCCTGTCAGCTTGAACCAGTCTGGCCATTCTCCTCTGATCTCTCTCATTAACAAGGTGGTTTCACCCACAGAACTCCACTCTCTGGATGTTTCTTGTTCCTCGCTCCATTCTCTGTAAACTCTGGAAACTGCTGTGACTAAAAAGCTCGGCAGATCAGCAGTTTCTGAGATACTCAAACCACCCTGTCTGGCACCAACAATCACTCCACAGTCAAAGTCACTTGGATCACGATCACGTCTCTTCCCCATTCTGATACCTGGTCTGAACAACAACTGAAACCCTCAACCATGTCTGCATGTTTTTATGCACTGAGTTGCTGCCACGTGATTGGCTGATTAGATCACAAGCAAGAGGAAATCTGCAGAGGCTGGAAATCCAAGCACCACAGAAAACATGCTAGAGGAAGTCAGCGGGTCAGGCAGCATCTATGGAAAAGAGTACAGTCGACGTTTCAGGCCAAGACCCTTCAGCAGGACTGAAGGAAAAAAGACGAGGAGTAATTTAAAGGGTGGGGGGAGCAGAGGGAGAAACAAGAAGTGATAGCGGAAACCGGGAGGGGAGGGGTGAAGTAAGGAGTTGGGAAGTTGATTGGTGACAGAAATACAGGGCTGGAGAGGGGAATCTAACAGGAGGGAACAGAAAGCCATGGAAGAAAGTAAAGAGGGAAGCAGCACCAGAAGAAGGCAATGGGCAGGCGAGGAAAGTACGGTGAGAGAGGGCTGCTACTAGCCAGGGTGTCTTGACAAGGGAAGCAACTGGTATTTTCTGTTTAACTGTGGTGAAGATGGGCATCTCAAGCAAGAGTGCAAAGGAGAAGCAAACCTTCAGAGAGTAACCCATACTTACCTAAACAGAAAAGGAAGTTAGGGAATTTCAGAGAGACCCGGTCAGGGAATGGCCTGGTATCTGGGGGGGGGGGGGGGGACACATTCCAAACAATGCATCAAGGAATACACTGAAGTGCAAAACCCTGTTTCTGAAGGTTTAGTGGGACCAAGCTTCCGTGTATCCATATGGATTGAGGTTATTTACGCCAGATCCACTTGACACAGGTTCTCAGGTTACTCTACTTTACAGATACTTTTACAACCAGTATTTGACGCATTTACCATTGACACCACTCAGTTTCCCAGAAATCTGAGGCGCTAGTACCCATGGTTACCTGTCGTTGAAGCTGGAGTTTTCAGAAGCAGGTGTTGGAGTAGCTGAGGCCCTCGATACATCAGTGTTGGCCTGTCTGGACTTGGTTGAAAAAGGTGAAGTTTCCATTATTGTGGGAACAAATAGTCCCATTGTGAGAAGGCTCATGGGAGCCTGCAAGGAGAGAAAGGGACAGAGTCTTCTGAAAACCTTGTCCACTCACCCAGTGTTCAGAGTTGTTTTTGAGAAGGTGCAAGTTCCTCTTAAGCAGGATGATGAGCAGAAACAAGGAACTGTGTGGCACACCCAGACGAAACCCCTCATGTTACATCTTGTGGAAGTACCTAGAGAGACAGGAAACCCCAAATTCCCCGGAATGCCTGATCCCGGGCCCTCCTAGTGGATGCTTCATGAAGATGAGTCATGCTCACCTGCTGGGGTGCGACGAGACCTGAACTGCAGAAACCTTTGACGTACACACAAACAGGATGATAGTGATTGTGAGGAACACCTCGGAGAGAGAGGTCACCCTCAGGCGAGGGATGCTAATGGCACATCAGGAAAGTTAGCAGCAAAATCATTCAACTTTGGTGACTTCCCGATACCCGAGGGGTGCGAAAGGAGACTAACAGAGAAGCTGCTGAAATTTGAAGAAGCCTTTTCAACTGATGAGTTTGATGTGAGTTGCTCCAAGGGTACTCGCCACATTATTCGAGGGACAGACAACACACCTTTCAGAGAAAGATCCCGACAGTTAGTGCCAACAGAGGTAAAAGATGTTCAGCAGCATCTGCTGAAACTGAGGGAAGCTGGAATTATTACTGAGACAAGGAGCCCCTACGTGTCACTCATCGTGGAGGTGAGGAAGAAGAATGGGAAGGTACGAATGGGCATGGACTATCGGACACTGAACCGATGTACAGTCCCTGACCTACGTACTGTTCCATGGATCAAGGATACTCAGGCCTGCCTGAGAGAAGTAAAATGATTCAGTGTGCTGGACCTAAGGAGTGGGTATTATCAGATACCCATGAGTGAAGCTGACGAAGAGAATCCAGCATTTATATGTCCACTTGGATTCTCTCAGCTTGAAAGGATACACAGGGGACATCAGGAGCACCAGCCACTTTCCAACATGTCATGAAGAAGACTGTTGGGGAGATGAACGTGCTTGAGGTACTTATATGATGATCTTATAATGTTTGTGTCCACACTGGAGGAGCATGAGAGAAGGCTGCTCAAAGTGCTGGATCAACTGAAAGCTGAAGTCTTAGAACTGTCACTGGACAAGTGCCAGTTCTGTAAGATGACAGTCAAGTGTGTTGGGCACATGGTCTCACAAGATTGGAGCAGTTACAGACCTGTCCAAGATAGAGACGGTGACCACATGGCCAAGGCCCAAGAATGTGTGTGCTCTGTGCTCATTCCTTGAATTCTGTCGGTGATATTTGTGAAGGACCACGCCAAAGTAAGCCACCCTTCGAATCAGCTTCTCTGTGGTTAGCCTCCCCTGGGGAAGAATGGGAGGAGAATGAAAGGAGAAGAAGGTAAAGTTTATCTTAGCCCTTCAGAGAAAGGTGGGATGCAAAATATGAAGAGGCCTTTCAGCTGCTGTAAGAGTTGTCGAATAAAGCACGTTGCTGTGTGTACTGCACACTGGCACCAGCTGTGAGGGTTTAGGGGGTGTTCTAAATCAGCACCATAACAAAGGGTTGAGACCTTTTGTTTTCATCATCTGGAGCCTGTCACCCTCTGAACAAAATTAACCTACACACAAGTTGGAGTTGCAGCATTGAAATACGCCGTGGTGAATAAGTTAAGTGACTATATATATAGTGCAAAGATCGAGGTGAAGACTGACAACAATCCACTGACTTCTATCCTGATCTCAGCGACGACAGATGCCACAGGTCATTTTCTGCAGGATATTTTATTTGGTAGCTTTCTGTAAAAGTAGTGTGTCCTGCTGATAAAGTTTGGGTTTCGGTTAAAGACAAGGGGCTGTGATATTTATCTTAGGAATGTTGGGTCAGCCTGTCAGGGTAGTGGAATTGGGAGAAGGTTCTTGAGAAAGCTAGGCAGAGAGAGATTTGTGACGGACACTGATGAGAGATGGAGAGAGGAGAAGATCGGGAAAGACAGCCAACGGAAAGATCTGATTGCAAGGAATGCTTCGCAAGTCAAAGGAGTCCAAGATGAGAAGTTCTATTGGTGATTGGTGGTGCGAATTTAGTGCTGTGAGTAGCGGTCATACCCAGCTTTTGCAAGATATAAGCTCCAACAATGTGCACGTTTAGACTGGTTTAATTGTAATGGGCCTTTTATATTTTCTTTTTCTTTTCCTCTTAATAACTAGCTGATGAGGACAAAATTAGTAAACACACTTTCTTTATAAACGTATGCAGTGTACAATCAGTATTTACACAGCACTTGCTCAAATTGGGGTTCCGTTAATTGAAACATCCTAATTTTCCTGTTTGGTTGGACCCAAATCATATTGACCCTAGATGTATATTGCTTAATCGAGGTGGCCTTCTCACCACTGAGTCCAGTTGCTGTTAGCAGCGCCAGCAAATGAGCCAAGTGTCATTACGAGCCCAATGAAGGGGCTTCAATTGTTAGCATGGGAAAGCTGGGTCAGTTAGCGTAACACTATTACCGTGCCAGTGACCCAGGTTCAATTCCCACCTCTGTCTATAAGGATTTTGTACATTTTCCCCACGACTGCGTAGGTTTCCTCCACATGCTCCAGTTTCCTCCCAGTTTCATGTTAATTTGTCACATGAGTGTAACTGAGCAGTGTGGGCTTTTTAGGTCAGAAGGGTCTGCTACCATGCTGTATCTCCAGATAAAAATAACTTTTTTTTAATATGCTCTGATGGGTTTCAGAGTGGAATACGGAGATTGTAAGGAAGCACCAAACATCAACATTGTGGAATACCAAGGAACATTTTACATTATCTATATCTTCAGATCTTCAATTTGATTGCAACATTTAAGAAAAGTTTGGATAATTACACGGACGTGAGGGGTATGGAGGGCTACGGCCCGGGTACAGGTTGATCGGTCTAGGCAGAATGACAGTATGGACTAAATGGGCCAATGGGCCAGTTATTGTGCTGTAGTGCTCTATGACTGTGTGACTCCAGTTCTGCTGAGTCATACCAATCAATGGTGTGATTTGCTCTAAATCAAAGAAATCATAAATTCATCCATGCCTAGCTTAAACAGTTCTGGAATCAATCAAACATCTCTTTAATAACTGAAGCAGCTGAGTTTCTCGTAACAAAAACTAAAAGCTACAAATTAATGCAGTATTAACCATCGTGGTAGTGAATAATACGAGGGGTGATTGATATGTTCGTGGCCTAAGGTAGAAGGAGTCAATTTCAGAAAACCTAGCACATTTATTTTTCCTACATTTACACATGTAGTCCAGCGGTCGTGGAGCATACGGATCCCTTCTTTGTAGAAGTTGGCATCTTGAACCTTCAGAAGTGGTCCGCAGCATGAGGTGATTGATAAGTTTTTGACCTAAGGTCGAAGGAGATGAGTTATACAGCTCTCGTTACATGCACGCGCAGTCCAACTCTTTGAGTGATTACGCAGAAAGTTTGAAGTTAATAACTTTTCTGGTATTTCTGTTTCAGATCACTGAAAATTGCAAGAAAGCACTGTCTGAGAAAATGGACAACATCGGCCTTCGTGCAGTCATCCGCTACCTCATTCTCAAGGGCTTATCACCCAAGGAGGTCCACAAGGACATGGTGGCAACACTAGGGGAGGGTGAAAAATAAATGTGCTAGGTCTTCTAAAATTGACTCCTCCTACCTACCACAAACTTATCAATCACCCCTCATATAGAAGAAAAATATCAAATTGAAAGTCCTGTTCCTCCAGGTCTGTACACCAACATCCTGCAACATGTGAAGAGCCAACAATGAAGCTTCAGAAAACTGCGGGGTCGAACATGGGAGAAGCCTCATCAAAGATGCAATCCCTAACCCTCCCTACCTTCTTCCAGTTGAATTTTTAAACCCCATCCCTTAGAATTGATTGGACATACAACACTGACCCCAAACCTCCATCAAGTTGTTGATCAGCTCTCCATCCTCTCCGAGACCCATCACCTCCGCTCGCAAGATCAGGTCCTGATCCCTTCCCCATTTATATTTTCTATAAATATAGAGATACAAGGCAGAATACACCCTTCCGGTCCTTCAAACCATACTCCCTATTTCACCCTAGCCTAGACACCGGACAATTCACAATGACCAATTTTCCTGAACAGTACGTCTTTGGGCTGTAGGAAGAAAGCAGAGAACCACGCATTCCACAGGGAGGATGCACGGACTCCTTACAGACGACATGGCAATTGAACTCTGAACTCCTACGTCCCCAGTTGTAACAGTGTCGCGCTAACCACTATGCTACCGCGGGGGCCACAGCTCTGCACTCTCTGCAGTGGAGGGGTACAAAAAGTGCGAGCATGCTCTCTCAGTAGCACTTGATGTCTTGGGCACTGTTGAATTTTACTGCCGCACCACCACAGCTGAAACATGATGCTCAACAGCCATCTCTCTCAATTCTAATAAAATTCTGCACACACCTCCATTGGTAATGTTTGCCATTTCAACACCGACCGATAGAACAGACGTTGTAGAACATCACAGCATAGTCAACCTTTCAACCTACTCTGCAGTCCATGTGCCTCTCGAACAGAGGACTTTAGGTTCAGACCCAGGGAATAATTGACAAACCCAGTTTACTTAAAAGTAGTTACTGTTTATTAACAAGCTTGCATTGCTCAGTTGATGTACAGCGTCCAGCTCATAGAGCCTAGGTATCTATAACCAAGTGAGCCCCGAGCACTGTCAGGGGCTGCTTGTTAAACGTTCATCATCACATACAGTTTTAGCCCTTTTAATTCTGTATATAATTCCTCGCTGCGATTAATCTAACCCTTTCCTCCTACATAGCTACCCATTTTTACTTACTCCATGTGTCTATCTAACAGCCTCTTAAATACTCCTAATGAATTTGCCTCTATCATCATCCCTGGCAAGGCGCCCTCCACTCTCTGAGTAAAAATTACCTCTGACGTACCCCCTACACTTCCGTCCAGTCACCTTAAAATTATGCCTTTCGCATTAGCCATTTCCGCCCTGGGAACCGATGGCACCCAGTCATTTCTTACTGAACTGGAATATGCTGCCAGCCGGAAGGCATTCTGACTCACAGTTATTAAGGACAGCCATACCATTACCAGACCACAAGTCTATATGCTGCCTGACATTGTCCTGATCCGAAATAGCCAGACACCAAGAGAGGAAGGGTTCAGTGCACACAACACCGTCACATGGGTAGGCAAGAAGCATTCCCACCAATAAATGGAAGTAAGCACTGGCAAACATACAGTCCCAGGCAGAGCTGGCTGTCAAATCTATGAATATATTCGTGAATACCCCTGAGATCCCTTAAAACATACAAGTACTTAAAAATTAAAGAGACTAAAATAAAAGTTTTTAAAACTTATTCAAATTATTCAACATCAAAATAAATTTATCAAAATATGTTTAAGTATGTTGCCATATACTATATGGAGATTCATTTTCTTGTAGGCATATATAAAAATAAAGAAATACAATTGAATTTATGAAAAACTATACGTAGGGCTCTTAGTACTACTGTATTACCTGTAATGTTAACTGTTCACTGCTAATAAAATGGCTTCTCTGTAGTGTCAATAATAAGATGGCTTCTTTGTAATGTTAACTGCTGAGATAATGGTTTTTTCTGTAGCTGCTCGTTTGGGTTATGATTAGTGATAATGGAACTTTTATCCAATCGGAGAGATGTTATTCTTTCTTGTCTGTCTAAAGCTGTTAGTTTGCGCGGGTTTTGGGATCTTCGGAGCAGAGAGGCGAAGAGGAAGAACGTGCGGGAAGCGCTCTGGTCGACTGCTGTGGTTGATCCCAGGCTGATGGTCAGAGAATACCCTGCTTCTTGAGCTCCAGCGATTTTGTGCACGAACTGATAAACTCTGATAAGTGTGGCGCTTTTTTTTTTCACTTTTATATTTGTATTTGTTTCTCTGTTAACCTCCTAGTTCCAGTAAAATTATAAAGTGTAATCATTTACTTTCATATTGTGTACTGTCTGATACTTTATGTTGTGAGGTTGTACCGGAGTGCTTCACACCGTGTCCTCACCAATGCGATTACAGAGTTGGCGGTGTCAGTGTCAGCTTACCCTAGACAGACGGGAGTCTGTTGGGGCATAGTCCCGACATATACATAAACAAAAACTGACAGACAAATTTGTGCAAATTAAAATTCAAAAAAGATAACATGTGAACATGAACTTGTAGAGTCTTTGAAAGTCTGCTGGTTGCAGAATCAGATCAGAATTCAGGTGAGTGAAGTTATAATTAGAATTCAAAATAATAAACATAATTAATCCAGAGAAATACAAATGAACTCATTTACCATCAAGCCTTACAGATGATCTACCCCACCGAAAGGAGGTAATCTGTCAATAACGGCAGCAAGTTCCCATTCTGCTGCTGGACTTTACAAGGAGACATGCAAAACAAAGCTTTTCACTGTATTTTCATCCATGTGACAATCATGAACCAATTTACTAATTTACAGTATGTGTTAAATAGTGCAGGTATGGGACCTGCTTCCAGCTGTTCTGATGTGGCATCCTCTACATGTCCCACATTGTGTGCTGTCCCCACGAGTACTAAACAATTCAGCGGAGTAGGCACCAGGTGTACAGTACTGTGAATAATGTGTACCAGAGCAATGCTGGAGGAACTCAGCAGGTCAGGCAGCATCGATGGAAATGAAAAAACAGTCAATACTTCGGGCTAAGTCCCTTCTTCCGGACTGAAGAGTAGAGGGAAGATGCCAGAATAAGGATCAGCATTAGTTATGTGTGCACAACAGGGCCCCAGGCAGTCCTGCCAGGTGAGGCAACACATCACTGCAAATCTGCTGGGGCCGTCAACTGTGTCCGATGCTTCCGATGTGACCTCCTCTATGTTAGTGAAACGCATCATAAATTGGGGAACCACTTCACCGAGCACCTCCGCACCTTCCGCCACGAGTGGGACCTCCCAGTGGCCAAACACTATAATTCCAATTTCCATTCCCGTTCCGACAAGTCAATCCACGGCCTCCTCTTGTACCAAGATGAGGCCACCTTCAGGGTGGAGGAGCAACACCTTATATCCCATCTGGGTGGCACCCAACCTGATTGCATGAATATCAATACCTCCTTCTGGAAAACAAATTCCCCTTCCTCTATTCCCCACTCTTATCCTTCTCTTCTTCTAACCTGACTACTACTTCCTCCTGGGTCACATCCTCCTTCCCGTTCTCCTATTGTCCACTCTCCTCTCAGAATCTTTCTCCTCCTGCCCTTGACCATTCCCACCCACTTGGCTTCACCTATCACCTTCTGGCTGGCCTCTTCTCCTCCCCCCCCCCCATTTTGATTCAGGCATCTTCCCCCTTCCTTCTCAGCCCTGAAGAAGTGTGTCAGCCGGAAATGTCAACTGTTTACCCTTTCCATAGACGCTGCCTGACCTGCTGTGTTCCTCCTGCATTTTGAATGTGTTGCTTTCAACACATGGGTTTTCAGCATCTGCAGACCTTCTCGTGTTTGTAATTTATCGAGCGTATTTTTTAAAGGTGCAGCCATCCCATAACTTTGTGCAGCTGCATCATAAGTTCACTGAGGCACACATGGCAATTGCAACTTGAGTAAAATTCCCTTCAAAGTAGAGCTGTTGCACTTAGACTTGAAAATAAAAGCAAGAATGCAATGCTAAGGTTTTACGAGGCATTGGTCAGGCTGTCTATGGACAATTGCGAGCAGTTTTGGGCTCCTTATCTGAGAAGGGATGCGCTGACATTGATAAGTGTCCAGAGGAGGTTCAGGAGAATAACACTAAGAATGAAAGGATTACATATGAGGAGTGTTTGATGGCAGCAACCTATCATATATTGAAGAGCCTAGATAGAGTGGACATGGAGGGGATGTTTCCAATATTGGGGGATCTCGGACCTGAGGGCACAGCCCCAGAATAAAAGGACAACCCTTGAGGAGAAATTTCTTTAGGCAGAGGGTGGAGATTCTGTGGAACTCATCATGGGATTGAGAGGGATAATAAATAAGACATGATTTAATGGCAGAGCACATCAATGGGCCAAATGACCTAATTCTGTTCCGATTGACATTGTTTTTCTGAGGAGAGGGAGGTTGGTATCCATTATGTGAAGGAGCACACTCTGTCAGTATTGTTGCTCTTTATGGATGATCTACAAGTGGAACTAGCCACTAGCCACACTAATTATGTAAATGAAGCAATTGCCCCACAAAAGCTTGTTGGACTAACATTCGAGGTCACAAAAATTCCCTCTCCTTCCCCTCTTCTTCTACTCCCAACTCTGGCCTCTTGCCTCATCTCTCCAGTCTATCACCTCCCCCTGAGTCCCCTCCTCCTTCCCTTTCTCTTATCAGATCCCTTCTCCTCCAGCCCTTTATCTTTCCTGCCCACCTGGCTTCGCCTATCACCTTCTAGTTACCCTCCTTCGCCTCTCCCTGCCTTTTTATTCTGGCATCTTTCCCTTTCCTTTGCAGTCCTGATGAACAGTCTCGGCCCAAACCATTGACTGCTTATTTGTTTCCAAAGATGCTGCCTGGACTGCTGAGTTCCTCCAGCATTTTGTGTGCATTGCTTTGGATTTCCAGCACTTGCAGAATCTCTTGTGTTTATGATACAGTTGCTCCCTGACAAGAGTTCTACACAAGTCCCTACACAAGAGTTCTGTTCCTGAGAGTTGACTGCAAACAAATTTCTCATTGTCTGAAACTTCCAGTTTCTATAGTAACTCATGTCATATCATTCTACAAACACTTGCTATCATTCTTTCATTTCATTAAAACAAAATCACCCTAAAGGTATCCATAATTAACCTGATGGAATACGTACTCCATACAATTATACACGGACAGCATTAAATGTTTTATTAGTGGTATCACTGGCTTGAAAAAAAGGCTTTAAAAATGCTTGGGAGAATTTGTGCAAAATCAGATTTGCATTAGTCTGGTCATACATAATCCAGGAGCCCTGTAACTCAAAACACTACCATAAAAGTTTCTATAAAAATAATATAATATCATTAAACTCCAGGTAAAGCAATTCAAAATGGTGTATCACATAAAATACATCAACCCATATGTTTTCCTTAAAGTTATATTCTACAAATCAAAGGATGAAAGATAAGGATCAGCTTTATTTGTCACAAATTCAGTAAACCTACAGTGAAATGCATCAATTGTGTCAATGACCAACACAAGGTGAGGATGTGCTGGTGGCAGCCCACAAGTGCCAACATGCTCCCAACGTGGCATGCCCGCAACTTTCTAAGTTATGTATACTAATATATACATCTTTGGATTGTGGGAGGAAACCCACACGGTCATGGGTAGAACATACAGACTCCTTACAGACAGAAATGGGAACCGAACCTCGATCGCTGGCATTTGGAAACATTACACTAGATGCTAAGCTACAGTGCTACCCATTAGATTATATAAATCAAAGGATACTGGTATCCAAATAAACTACACAACAAACAATATGCTAAACTAGATACGAATTAAGATATACCTGCATGTGTTAATATTTCAGATACTTCAGTAAAATAATATAACTTATTGTTGTGCATTTAATAGTTCAGTAGTGGGGTGGAGTTTCAAGATGGCGACGTAAACATCTGCCTTTTAGGCGCTCTTCACTTTTCTAACTATAATCACCCTTTAATCAAATCTTTTTGAATTTAATCAAATGAGTTGATATTTTCGATTGACTTTTTTTTCTTTTAAAACTATATTTGATCTAACTTTGCCGAACTTAAAATGGCTACAAGTAAGAAATCGTCTAAGGAGCCTTTATCTATTGATGCAATTTCTAATCTTCTGGACACTAAACTTACAAGTTTGGATAGCAAGCTGGAAAGTAAAATGGCAAGTTTGGAAGACAAGCTGGAAAGTAAAATGGCAAGTTTGGAAAGTAAAATGGCAAGTTTGGAAAACACGTTTACCACGAAAATGTCTGAACTTGAAGGAGCTGTTAAATCGCTTGATACTAAGTTTCAGTCACAGGCAGCGGATATTCAGCGGCATGAAGATAAGTTGGAGACCCTTGAAAAATTAATTGTTGAAAAAACATGTACACTTGAGGAGTTGGATAAGAAGGTACAATCGACTCTTAAAGTTGTAAATCAGCATAAGTTTAAAATTACTGATCTCGAAAATCGATCTCGCAGACAGAATTTGCGTATTATCGGGTTTTCCGAAAAAGTTGAGTCCGGTGATTTAACTGAATTTTTCTCTAATTTACTGTGGGAAATTTTTGGTGAAGGTTTGGAAACTAAACCTGTTATTGACCGTGCTCACAGAGTTGCGAGGTTTTCAGCTGCGACTGATAAACCACGAGCGGTGATTGTTCGCCTTCATTATCCTCATGAGAAAGAGCTTTTAATTCGATTAGCTCGTAAAAAGGTATGATTTCTTACAAAAACTTTCAATTTCGAATTGTTGAGGATTATTCTTATGAGGTTATGAGAGCCAGAATCGCTTTTAAACCAGTGATGGCAGAGATTCACTCGATTGGACTTAGACAAGCTTTAATGTATCCAGCGAAGCTTAGAATTGTGCTGGACGACAACAGTCAACGATTTTTTAACACTCCGGAAGAAGCGAAGAAATTTGTTGAAGAATTTCGATCTTCTACTGCAATTTGAACTATGTGTTATGTGGAAGATTTTTCGGAGAGAGGATATCTTTCTATTTTAAGTTTTAACCTATGAAGCTGGGTTATAACTTTTTATTTTTTGATCTATGGGTCCGGTTTTTTTTACTAGCATCATTGTTTATAGATGTTCTTTTTAATTTTGATAATATCCTTTTTTTTCTTTCTGTTTTGGTTATATACGTTTATATTTTGCAATAATGATTTACCTTTTTTTTTAAGATGTCGTTTCTTTTTCCCGTAAGATTCTGTTTTTTACAAGCATTTATCTGTTTGCCTGTACTCAGATATGGGACGAATGTTTTGGATTTTTGGTTTTTTTTTATATATATATTATACTGTTTATTATATCCCTTTTTTTAAATATTATTTTGTCTTTTAACAGATTGCTGAACTCACATTTGTATTTAGTAATATGGCTTTTTCAAAATGGCGTTTCTTCTTCCCATAAGTCTTTGCTCTTGAAACGTCATCTTGTATTTGAATATGGGATTTTTTTTTTAAAGGTATATTACACTTTAAAATTTTGACGTTTATACTTTTTTTATTAATGATTGTTGTATTATATTAGTTTTCTTTTATTCTGATTGATATATATATATATTTTTTTTGCAACTCTATATCTTAATTTGGGTGTTATATAGTTTTCTTTTAATCTTTTTTATAGAGCTGCCATCTTGAAATGGGGGTAATATTAGTATTAGATTATGCGCCTGCCGCTTGGCTTTTTTTCGAAGGGTGGGGGGAGGGGGTAGGGATCTTTTTTCACGCTTTTGCTTTTTATTTTTTTGCTTTTAGTTTATGGGCCAACTTTAAACTATTAATATTGTTGAGGTGTCATGTTCTCCGGTTGCTCCTGAATCAATTTTCCTCCTTCCTGAATTGTGGGTTATGTGTCTTTCTAACCTTTTATGATACACACAATTAATATTGGTATGATGGATAGATCTGTTAACTTTATCTCCTGGAATACTAATGGTTTAAATCATCCGATTAAACGTAAAAAAATATTTAAAGTATTCCATAGACTGAATGCTAATATTATCTTTGCACAGGAGACCCATATCAGGAGGGAGGATAATCAACGTTTTTTTAGGTTCTGGAAGGGTCAACAATTTCATTCGAATTGTACCGCTAAAATTAGGGGTGTGTCTATTTTTATAGATCCCTCAATATCGTTTACACATCATGAAATTATCTCTGACCCACAGGGTAGATTTTTGTTGATAACTGGCTTACTTTTCCATCGGAAAGTTGTTCTAGTTAATATTAATGCTCCAAACTTTGACTGCCCTGAATTTTTTAAACGTTTATTTACCTCTCTTCCTAATCTAAATGAATATATGTTGATAATGGGTGGAGATTTTAATTGTTGTTTGAATCCTTCGATGGATAGATCTAAACCTATTCGTACTCTTCCGAATAGATCAGCCCTACTTATTAATTCATTTATGGTTGACTCGGGAATTACAGAAATATGGCGGTTTTTGAACCCTAAAGATAAAGAATTTTCATTTTTTTCACATGTATATCATAGCTATTCTAGAATTGACTATTTTCTTATTGATCATCGGTTATTAACGGATGTTATTGATTGTAAATATGATTCTATTACTATTTTGGATCATGCACCTTTGAAGTTATCTATTAAGATTTCGGACTATTCTAATAATATCAGATCTTGGAGGCTTAACACTACTTTGCTTCAAGACCCAGAATTTATTACTTATATAAAACAGCAAATTGACTTGTTCTTCTCTACAAACTATACTGAAGAAATCGACAGAGGAATACTTTGGGACTCTTTTAAGGCTTTTATTCGTGGTCAAATTATCTCATATTCTGCTGGTAAAAGAAAACAAAGATATTTAGATATTGCTTTATTGGTGGATAAAATCAAGGAAATTGATAAGATTTATTCCGTGACTCCTACCAAAGAACTTTATAAGAAGAGAGTTGAGCTTCAAATGGAACATAGTTTACTATTATCCTCTTCAATTGAAAATCAATTAATTAGGACCAGGGCTCAATTTTATATTCATAGTGACCGTACTGGTAAACTGTTAGCTAATCAATTAAAGGCTATCTCGACTAAGCGACAAATTATTAAAATTCGCAAATCAGACGGTAATTTAACTACTGATCATAAAGAAATTAATAATACCTTTCAAGATTTTTATAAATCTTTATATCATTCAGAATTTGATGGTGACCAGTCCATGATAGATAATTTTTTGAACAATTTGAATATTCCTAAACTGACTGATGAAGACTATAGCCTGTTAGATGCTCCTATTTCTATGGTGGAAATAGGAGAGGCTATCTCATCAATGAATTCAGGGAAAGCTCCTGGTCCTGATGGTTATATAGTAGAATTTTTTAAAACTTTTTCTTCTTTGCTTTCTCCTTGGTTATGTGAAATTTTTAATGATGCGTTTGCTAAGAAGAGATTACCTCAATCTTTTTATGAAGCTAATATTTCTCTAATTCTTAAAAAAGATAAAGATCCTACTTTATGTACATCTTATCGCCCTATATCACTATTAAATGTAGATTCTAAGATTCTTACAAAAATTTTAGCTATTAGATTAGAAAAAGTACTATCTCAGATTATTTCAGAAGATCAAACTGGTTTTATGAGGAATCGGTATTCCTTTTTTAATGTTAGAAAATTGATTAATATAATTCATACTTCACCACCCACAATCCCAGAATGTGTTATCTCATTAGATGCTGAAAAAGCTTTTGATAGAGTTGAATGGATATATTTATTTAATACATTGAGAAATTTTAATTTTAGTCCTAACTTTATATCATGGATTAAATTAATATATCATAAACCTGTTGCTTCTGTTTTTACAAATAACTATAGATCCTCTTTTTTTCAATTATCTCGTGGTACGAGACAAGGCTGTCCCTTAAGTCCTTTATTATTTAATATTGCATTAGAACCTTTAGCTATTGCTATTCGTGAATCTCCTAATATTTTTGGTATTACCCGTAATGAGAAGTTATACAAATTATCTCTTTATGCTGATGATTTGCTGTTATATATTTCTGACCCTGATAGGTCTATTCCTGCTATTTTATCCTTGTTGGTTCAATTTGGTACTTTTTCTGGTTATAAACTAAATTTAGATAAGAGTGAATTATTTCCTTTAAATGCACAAACTTTATTGAGTGATAGGATACCATTTAAAGTTGTTACTGATAACTTTATCTATTTAGGTATAAAAATTACCAAGAAATATAAAGATTTATTTAGACTGAATTTTTTACCTATGCTTCATCAAATTCATCAACTTACTACAAGATGGTCTCCTTTGTTTTTATCATTAATTGGTCGGATTAATGCTATTAAAATGATGATTTTACCGAAATTTTTATACTTATTTCAAGCCCTACCAGTTTTTATTCCTAAATCTTTTTTTGATAACATTGATTCAAAAATTTCCTCATTTGTGTGGCAAAATAAAAACCCTAGGTTAAGTAAAAAGCAATTACAAAAATCAAAAAAAGATGGTGGTTTAGCTTTACCCAATTTTAGATTTTATTATTGGGCAAATAATATTCATAATTTATTGTATTGGAAACTAGATTTGGATTCACCACTGTGCCCACAGTGGGTAAATTTGGAATGTAATGAGGTAAAGGGATATTCTCTATTCTCTGTTCTTGGTTCTTGTCTTCCTACGGATTTAGTTAAATTTAATAAACAAATATCTAATCCTGTTATTAAACATACATTACGAATTTGGTTTCAATTTCATAAGTTTTTTACTTTGAAAAACTTTGTTCTTGATAGCCCTATCTTACTTAATTTCTTTTTCAAACCCTCTTGGACAGATCAAGCTTTTAACATATGGAAAAGGAAAGGTATAAAATGTTTTCGTGATCTCTTTTTTGAAGATACTTTGATGTCATTTGATCAACTTTCCAACAAATTTGAATTACCTAAATCTAATTTTTTCAGATATTTACAAATTAGAAATTTCTTACATAAAGTTTTACCATCTTTTCCTAATTCAACTTTGGAGGACATTACAGATTTGATTTTTACCTTAAATCCTTGTCAGAAGGGATTAGTAGCTTTTATTTATAATATGATTATGAAGATACAACCAGAAATATCAGTTAGAATTAAACAAGAATGGGAAAAAGAACTTCGATATAACATATCAACAGATAAATGGGAAAAAATTTTGCAAATGGTTAATTCTTCTTCTATATGTGCTAAACATGCTTTAATACAATTTAAAATTGTACATAGAGCTCATATGTCTAAAGATAAACTTGCTCGATTCTATTCTCATATTAACCCTCAATGTGACAGATGTCATTCAGAAGTGGCCTCATTGACCCATATGTTCTGGTCATGTCCCACTTTACATAATTACTGGAAGGACATATTTACTACTATTTCCTCAATTTGGAATATAGATTTACAACCTCATTTTATTACTGCAATTTTTGGCATACCAAATGAAGATGGTAATCAGTTTTCCCCTTCAATCAGATGAATGATTGCTTTTGTAACATTAATGGCCAGAAGGTCTATATTACAAAATTGGAAAGAAGTAAATCCTCCTACCACATTTCAATGGCTTTCTCAAACTATTTCTTATCTGAGTTTGGAAAAAATTAGAAGCACTATTTTTGACTCATCAATTAAATTTGAAGAAACTTGGAGACCGTTTATTCGACATTTTCATATGAATTAATTTGGCCTTTTCCAGACCTTCTTTCTGCTTATTCATGTTCAGGTATGGAGTTCCGGAGTTCTTTGACACTATCATATACTTGTAAACTGTTATTATTGCCCATGTTAGTTTAGTTTAGTGTTTTATTTTTTTTTAATATATACTTTTTTTTCACATATTTTCAATTTTTTTTTCTTTTTTAATGGTTATTTTTGGGTTTTTTCATATAATCATATGGACTTGATTGATTAAGGTATTTTCTTCTGTTGATGTTTAGTAGGATATTGTTATCTTATTATCAATGTGATTTCAAGTCTATTGTATTCATAATTTACTTATTATTATGTTATTTTTTTGTGTATATATGAAAATCAATAAAAAGATTGAAAAAGAAAGAAAGAAAAAAAAATAGTTCAGTAGTATTGCAAATATATTGTTTGATTAACTATTCTCATTTAAATAATTCACAAGGGGCTAAATATACACAAATATAAGCACGTGATACATGTATGCCTCACTTAAAGTAAAAACAGAAACTCAGACCCACATCTCTCAATTGTCTTGTTTTTGTCTGAATTGGTTTAATGTTTTGAGGTTACAGAATGTAACAGTGGCGATGAAGCATTTTAAAAGTGAACCCGAGACAGATACCGGCTTGTTGAAGCTACAAAATGTACCACTGATGACAAGGTACAACCAATGAGGAATGCCAACACTGGTGTGAGGCACTTACCTTTTCATCGTCTTCGGTGAAGGGAACTCCAGCGGGATTTTTGTTGATGGCTTGTGCCACTCCAATGATCTCTCCGTCACAATTCTGAATCGGCATGCACAGAATGGATTTCGTCTTATAACCTGCCAGCTTGTCGATTTCATCGTTAAACCGGTGATCCTTTAGAAAATAAAAAAACATTGAATATTTGTCAGATATATTAAACAAGAGTGAAAAGTTTTATATAGTAACAGCAGTTAATGCTTTTGACACAATAGTCTCTTAATTTTTTAATTCTTTCTTACTTCTCTTCTAATATTTGTATTTCTGTGCACTTGTAATGTTACTGTGACCCTGTAATTTCTTTTGGGATCAATAAAGTATCTACAGTATCTATCTATCTACTCAACTCCAGACTGAATCCATTGATACACAAGTGGTCTGCTTCTTTCACCAATTACAATGGTTCGTCCAAATCTTACACACAGTTTAAAATGGAGTCAGAAATCTAATAAAAATGGAAGCAGAATTAGGCCATTCAATCCATTGAGTCTACTCCAATATTTGATTATGGCTGATTTCCCTCTCAACGCCATTCTCTTCCTTTCTCTCCATAACCTTTGATGTCCTTACTAACCAAAAATCTATCAACTTCCACTTTAAATATGCCCAATGTCTTGGCCTCCATAGCCATCTGTGACAGTGAATTCCACTAATTCATCATCCACTAGCTAAAGAAATTCCTCCTTATCTCTGTTCTAAAGGGGCATCCTTGTATTCTGAGACTGTGCCTTCTGGTCCTAGACTCCTCCGCTATAGGAAACATCTTTCAGGCCTGCAGAGACAGGCACCTCCCCGTCTCCACCCATTAACAGGAATTACCTACCACTCATTTCCAATTCATCACCTGCAGCCTATTTAAACCCAGCTGTCACCCACAATCCTTGTTAACTCATATGAACCAGCCACCCTCAACCAGTTGTTCCTCACCTTCAGTTACCCTGTTGGCTTGTTGTGTTTAGTATCTGTTCTCTCTTGTTTTGTGGCCCCTCATGGCTTGCTAATTTGCAGTCTATTATTAAAATTACCAGTCACCGCTAAATAGATCCCATGCTCTGTGTTTGGGTCAAGCATCTTTTACATTTTCTGACAGGATGAGTGAAACACTGGTTGACCCAGCAGAGTATGCTCGCCTAAAGGAAATCGTCTGTCAACATGGGCACATGATCCAGAGCACCAGGAGACCATTGACCATCTACCTACCACTCTCAAATGACTCTCCATCTTGATACAGCAACCTTGCCCCAGTCAACCTCCTCCCTCAGAGCCCTGGGTTCCAGTGTCTGCAAGCTTCGAAAGATCCCCAATCCGATACTGCGACTTCTTGTCCCAGTTCATCTTACGAACCAAGATTGGCTCGTTCATCTCTTTCTTGTCTGGACGAGCTGTGACATTAGCCGTCATTAACTGGGACGATAAATCCACCTGGTGCAACAAATGTCGCTGACGTGTCAGGTTTTCGGCCATCCAGGAAGTGGAACGGAGCAGTGGACTGGATACTTTGGCTGCATCAAGCTCACACTCAGTGCTGGTTTACACTGTGGAATTCAGGACCCTCACAGCGAGTGCAGAAATGCTGCTGCCCTATTGCCATTTCAGCCTCTTGAACTACCTACACGGGCGATGCCCACTGATCTCAAAAGCCTCATCGTTCTGGCCCTCTGAACTGACAATTATCTTATGGAACAACCCTACAGATCATCAGGCAGATCCATTTCCGTCTGCAGGACCCTCATCATCAACGCCTCGTGAATCTAAGCAGTTAGGGAGAGCTCCCTTAAAAACACTCCCCACCACCAAGATTGTCAGTGGAGAAGTAACTTGTGCACTTACTTCAGAGTCACTGATCACCTACCCATCAAATGCCCACTGCATCCAGGAAACTGCACCACCAGGTAGAGATGAGGGGGCTTCTTTCTGATAAGCTCCACTGGCCCCTCGCTCCAGCACCATCGCCTAACTCCCCCTCTCTGTCCTCCACCACACCCCGATGGCTCAATGCACACAGGAGGACTCCAGCACAGCAGGCAACTTTCTGGAATGGACTCCCTCCAGAGCCTATCTATCACCACTCCTCCATCATGGCCTTTGATAGATGTCCCTTGGAATCTGGAATACTACTGAAGCTGTGCCCTCTGGTCCGAAAGGAGGCATCCTCTCCACATCCACTCCATCTAGGTCTTTCAATATCTGATAGGTTTCAATGAGATCCCCCCCCCCCATTCTCCTAAACTCTAGCGAGTACTGACCCAGACCCATCCAATGCTCCTCATACGTCAAACCTTTGATTCCCAGGATCACTGATCTAAACTATGTCTAGACCTGTTCCAATGCCAGCACATCCTTTCTTAGATATGGGCCCCAAAGCCAATCACAATAAATTTTCAAGCTCCTTTCTTTCATATTAAACTGAAGATGTAACTGTTGGTATAGAAACCATCAGCTCTATATTTCTCCTTGATTGTATTAGTGTATGTGGCAAGTTAAAAATGCACTTCATCCTGTTTATGGGAAAAAAGTTTGAAGAGTACTTAATAAAGGAAAAGAAAATACTTCTTTTATACAAAGTAGATTTGTTTTTGACAAACACTGAAATACAAATAGATTGGAGAGTTGTTTTCATTATTCCATTGAGACATATATTGTTGAATTGAATCTGTAGTAATTAAATAATGTGGATTGGTATCTCAGAAAACACAGGGAAGACTGTTCAACGTCTATAACACAAGTTACAGTATTATTTACTGGTTGGTGTACTTCATACAGTGATATTGTCCTGCAGAGGGTCCAGAGGTTCGTGAGAATAATACACAGAATGAAAGGGTCAATGTATGAGGAGTGTTTTGATGGCTCTGGGCCTGTACTTAGTAGGGTTTTAGAAAAATATGAGGGGGATCTCATTGAAACTTTTTGAATATTGAAGTGTCTAGATAGACTGGCTGGGGAGAGTTTGTTTCCTATATTGGGGAGTCTAGGACCAGAGGGCACAGCCTCAGAATACAGGGACATCCATTTAGAACAGAGCTGAGAAGGAACTTCTGTAGCCTGTGGGTGGTGAATCATTGCCACAGACACCTGTGGAAGCCGTCATTGGCTATATTTAAAGCAGAGGTTGATAAAGATTCTTGATTAGTTAAGGTAGCAAAGGTTATGGGGAGAAGACAGGAGAATGGGGTTGAGAGGGATAATAAATCAGCCATGATGAAATGGTGGAGCAGATTTGATGGGCCAAATGGCCTAATTCTGCTATATTTTGAGATTTTATTGTTTTATAACATAGATTAGACTGATCCTTTGGGGCTAATAGCTAGTGTGTGTTATGTTTGGTGATAGTACACATGGGCTTGGACTATTTGAATTGACTTGCACGATATACTAGATCTTACAGGCTACTGGATATTTTATTCAGCATAATGCAAGCTGGAATACCTTATTATGTGGTTAATAGGGGCGAGGCTTAAATATAACAGATGATGAGCATGCACTTATTTACACAATAATACAATCTAGATAGTTCTATATATAGATCAATACAAGCTAGAATGGTCCATACCTTCACATACCTTCCCCTCCACGTCAAATTTCTAAATCACCCATGAAACTATGAACATTATCTCATTCTCTTGCCCCCTTTTTGCATTTTTTATTCTTTTATATATTTCTCATTGCAACTTGCGGTAGTTGTTATGTATTGCAGTGTACTGCATCGGGTGGTAGGGTAGAGACTCATCTCTACCAAGGGAGGTGTAAGGTACTCCCTCCCTCCACTAGCCCGCAGGACACCGTTTTGCAAGCTGTATCGCTTGCCTAGCCTCCCGGTCAGGGTCACGTGAAGCCATGAACAGGTGGTGGATAATTGCACGAGCATATCACAAATCCTGGGTGTGTGACCGCTGACACCAGGCAAACAATCTCTGAAGAGTATTGATAATGGTTGGGGTCACCATATCTTGTAAAGACATTGCCTGGAAGAACCACTTCTGTTGAAAAATTTGCCAGGAGCAATCATGGTCATGGAAAGACCATGATCGTCTACATCATACAGCATGGCACATAATGAACGAACAAACTGTACTGTGTCACAAAATAACAAATTTCACATGTGATTGACAATAAACCTGATTCTGATACACAGCTGGTTAAAATATGTTATATATACTTCCAAGAGGACCACAACCTTGTTGTCACTTGGAGGCTTGCATGCCTCAACGAGAAAGTGAGCTATGTTGGCTGAAGCGAGGGATTTATGCTTTGGCTCCTTGACCCATGCCAAACAGGTCAAAGGGCAGAGGTCAGGCTAAGAGCAGTCCACTAGTCTTCCAGGTTTGGGAAAGGTTCGGTTCAGGGCTAACAAAACTGACAGGTCAAACAAAATTGTTACGGAAACAGCAGTGAAGAACCCTTCTCTATCTGAGTGTAACGGTGTTCCCAAGTCTTCACCCAGGACTCGCATTGCTGACAATAGTGAAAACCAGTAAGAAGCTGCTGACATGATGAAGGAAGCCCTGAACACCACCAGAGATGGAGAAGCTTCATTGATGCCCTGAATGTCAGTGGCATAACAGGCAGTAAGTAAGTATGTATGCTATATCAAGGTACTGTGGAATCATGAAAAAAAATCAGCTCTGTGCATTTGTTAGCTATCTGAAGCAATTCTCTGTTTAATCCCATCCCCTTTTAATTTACTATGCATTCATTACATGTTTTTTAATTCAAATATGCACCATCCGGCTTTTCTTTCTATTTTCGTGTCAGAAGAAACAAGAACATTGGTCCAGCTTTTGAACTAAATTTAGGCTGCCTTTACCACGCTGCCCCAAATACAAGATGCCCAGGATATTCTGATGAGTTAATTGTTTCAAAGTCTCATGAAATTGCAACACTTCCTCCCAACTCCAGATGGAAAGCCAACTGGTAGGATGTAAAGTCTTGGACATGCAGTAAGTTCAGGCATAATTACTTTTCCAACTCACTCTGTCACTCACAAACTCAAAATCAGCCAGGAATTAAAATCAGGGTCCTAAGTTAATTTTTTTCTTTATTTCCGGAGAAAGGCCTCCTATCTTGGCCTGAGCCTAACACAATAATTTCCATAAATATATCTAACCCACACATGCTAATCACATGAAACCAGCCTCCCCTCTATAGACTCTGTATTTCCCACTGCCTCAGTAAAACAGCCAACATAATCAAAAATCTCACCTCTTCTTCTACCCCCTCCTATCAGGCAGAAGATACAAAAGCCTGAAAGCACTGACCACAAGGCTCAAATACATCCTCTACACAACTGTTATAAAACCATTGAATGGTTCCCTAGTATGATAGATGACTCTTAGCCGCACAATCTACCTCATTATGATCTTCCGCCTTACTGTTTACCTGCACCTTGTTGTTTCTCTATAGCTGTTACACTTTTTTCTGCATTCTGTTATTGTTTTACCTTATTCTTCCTTAAGGCACTGTGTAAGTATCGAGAACATGAGATGAAGAGTGCTTGAAATTGAGTCCATAGGTTGTGGGAACATTTAAGTGCTGGGACAAGTGAAGTTAAGTGAAGTTATCCCCTTAGGTTCAAGAACCTGATGGTTGATGGTTAACTGTTCCTGGACCTGGTGGTGTGAGTCCTGAGGCTCCTGTACCTTTTTCCTGATGAGAGCAGCAAGAGAATGTCCTAGGTGGTGGGGGTCCCAAATGATGGATGTTACTTTCCTGCAACAGTGTTTCATGTAAATGTCCTCAATGATGGAAGGGCTTTTCCGAGGATCCTACTTTTTGGAGGATTTTCTGTTCAAGAGCATTGGTGTTTCCATACCAGGCCGTGATGCAGCCAGTCAATATACTCTCCACTGCACATCAATAGAAGTTTGTCAAAGTTTTAGATGTTATGCTGCATCTAGGGAAATAGAGGTGCTGTCGTGTTTTCTCAGGACCGATCTCTGAAGTGTTAACACTGAGGAATCATTATACAGATCTGTTAGACCCCCATCATCCAGACCATGCTCTTTTCTTGCTACTTCCATCAGGAAGAAGGTAAAGGAGACTTAGGTCCCACATCACCAGGTTCAGGAACAATTTTACCCCTCAAACATCAAGCATCTGAACCAGCATGGATAACTTCAATCACCTCAACTCTGAATGGATTCCACAACATTCAGACTTATTCCAAGGTCTCCACAACTCATATTCTCAGTATGATTTAGTTTTTATTTGCACAATTTGTTTTCTTTTTGCACATTGGTCAGTCTTAGTTTATGTACAGTTTTTCATAAATTCTATTGTATTCCTTAATTATCCGGTAAATGGCAGCAATAAAATGAATCTCAAGGTAGTATACGGTGACATATACATACTTCGATAATAAATTTACTTTGTCTTTGACCTTGACTTTGGTACAACAACAATTTTCAAATCAAGAGTGCCCAAGCCATTTGTTTAACTTAAGAAAGAGTATCATACAGATGTGTATGAGTACGAGACAGGATACACTTGGTTTGTGAAGATTTGCCTTCTGTTCCTGGAAAAGAATGAATTACTTGTATTAGACTTCTTGGATAAATTACCATTAGCCCTCTTGGCTAATTGACTGATTTAACACCCAGATAATCTGAATGTTAACTGCTTTTTGAGAACAAATTTAAGGGAATTTTAGCTCATTTCTTATGCTTGTTCAAATGTTAAAACACCAATCCAAAGTCTAACCAGCGACATGGTTTCAATTGTCCTATAGATAGTATAACATCATTTGAGTGCAGAATAACAATTCTGAACACTGCTATGGAACAACACCCGAGGGATAATTATGGAGGTAATACAAAGATACATAACATGGTAAGTGCAATAGAAAAACCAGATTCTGAACACTACTTCTAAATAGTGAATAAGCTGAATAAGACAAAAGGCTCTTCGTCATAGAAATAGAAATCAACTCATGGACGGGAAAAGTGGTTGAATGAGAAACACAGAAATGACTTAAGACTGGGTGCAGTTACAGGTTCATTAAGCACTGTTAAACAAAGTTGTTGAATTCACTTTGTTATTCGTGATTCACTTGTGACCTTGCAACTACAGCAGACTTTTCACAAGTCGCTCCTACGAGGGAATTGAGTTTACTAAAAGGAAGCATGGCAAGGATGAATGCACATTGCCATGACGTTGTGTTATACAACTGTCACAGATCTTCACTGATTCTTATGGTTTGATTCATGGCCTTGCACAGAAAAGAAGTGGCCATGAATTGTAAGGTAACAATTGAAAGGTAATGTAAGTTGAAGCTCATAATAGTGCTGACAACCTTACTGTGGAGTGTTCTGTCATCATTATTCATTCCAATGTGGACAATGTACAAGGTCAAAAGGAAAAGCATTCTACAATTATTTAAAATGCAAAGTAGAACAACATAATATTTATAACAAGGTAAAACACAGTATAGTACAGCACAGTACAGGCCCAAGATGTAGTGCCGACCTTTTAACCTACTGCAAGATCAATCTAATCAATCTACCTCCAAGAGAGCCACAACCTTGGTATTTAGGTCAGTGCAAAAGGATTGCAAAGTATCAAAGGTGTGTGTGTGTGCGTGTGTGCGTGTGTGCGTGTGTGCGTGTGTGCGTGTGTGCGTGCGTGCGTGCGTGCGTGCGTGCGTGCGTGTGTGTGTGTAGAACACTACAGAAAAGGAACATGATGTTTTGCAGTCCAGCTTAAAACCAAATCAAAACCACCCAAACACTAATCCCTCCTACCTACACCATGTCCATATCCTTCTATCTTCCTTACATCTATGTGTCTATCAACCCTGGGAAACAGATACCCTATCTATGCCTCTCATAATCTTATAAACCTGTATCAGATCTTCCCTCAGCCTCTGGCACTTCAGAGAAAATACAAGGTTATCGAGCCACATGCCTCCTAAACTAGGCAGCATCCTGGTAATACTCTTCTGCACCCTCTCCAAAGCTTCAACATCCTTCCTATAGTGGGGTGACTAGAACTGTACACCATATTCTAGGTGTAACTTAACCAGAGTTTTATAAAGATGCAACATAACCTCCTGACTTTTGAACTCAATGCCCCAACAAAGAAATCAAGTATTCCATAAGCCTACCTTAGAAACCGCCATAGCTACTTTCAACGAGCTACAAACTTGGATCCCAAGATCTCTCTGCTCAGCATCACTGTTAAGGATCTCATCCTTAATATTGTACCGTCTCCTTGAGTTTCCCTTAATGAGGTGCAACACCTCACATTTCCTGGGTTATTTCCTCCATTTCCTCCATCTGCCATTTCTCAGCCCATATCTACAATTGATCCATATCATGTTGTATTCTTTGCCAGTTTCCTACACTATTCACTACTCCACCAATCTTGGTGTTGTCTGCAAATTTACTAATCCACCCATCTACATTGTCATCCAACTCATTTATATTCACTACAGATAGCAGAGATCCCTACTGAACTCCACTAATTACAGACCTCCAGCTCAAATAAGTCCCTTCAACCACTAGCCTCTGTCTTCTATGCACAGGCCAGTTCTGAATCCAACCAGCCAATTTGCTGCAGTCTCCATGCATCTTAACCTTCTGGATTGGCCTCCCATAACAGTCTTTGTCAAACTCCATAATAAAATCCATGTAGAAAATCTCCGTTGTCCTACCCTCATCAATTTCTCCTGTCACTTTGTCAAAAAGCTCAATCAAGTTTGTAAGACACAACCTGCCGGGCACAAATCCATGTTTCTGCTTCCTAATTAGGCCATGGGTTTCCAAATACTCAAATATCCCATCCCTAAGAATTTTCTCCAATAGTTTCCCTACAACAGACATAAAATTCTCCGGTCTATAGCTCCCAGGATCTCCCCCTCTTCCCTCCTTAAGTTGAGGGACAACATTAGCCACTCACCGGTCTTCCGAGGCCTTGCCTGTGGCTAGAGGAGACACAAAACTATATAAGGGCCCAGCAATTTCATCTCTGGGGTAAATCGCATCAGGCCCTGGGGTTTTATCCACTTATTAGGAGGCCCAACACTTCCTACTCCTTGAACTATAAACACCCTAACATATTTATGCACTCAGCACTGATCTCCTGGTCCTCTGCATTCTTTTCCTTGGTAAATACTGAAGCAAAGTACCCACTAAGTACCTCACTCACATTCTCTGCATCCAAACAAATGTTCCCCTCTTTATCCTTGAGTGGTCCCACAGTCTCCTTAATTATCCTCTTGCTCTTGATGTATGTACAGAATGCCTTGGGTTCACCTTAATCCTGCTTGCCAAGTTTTTAGATGGCCCCTCCTTGCTTTCCAACTTCCCTTTTTTAGTTCTTTTCTGGCTTCTTTATGCTCCTCATGTGCTTCATTTCATCCAAACCTTCAAAGCTTTATATATTTTTCCTTTTACTTTTTGACTAAATTCATCACCTCTCTGGACATCCAAGGTTCTCTTATCTTTCCATCCCCATCCTTCCTTCTTACAGGAACATACCTTTCCTGTACTCTGTGCAACTGATCTTCAAGCACCCTCCACATATCTAATGTGGACTTGCCAGAAAAAAAGCCTAATGCCCCCATAATTTGCCCAAATCCAATTTAAAACTCTTCCACAAGAACTGTACCTGTCCTTATCTATGGCTATCCTGAAAGTTAGGGAGTAGTGGTCACTGTACCCTAACTATTCACACACTGAAAGGTCAATCAACTGGCCAGGCTCATTACCCAGGACCCTGCTCTCATTGGACCTTCCGCATAATTGACTTAAGAAACCTTCCCGAATACAGTTAACAAATTCTGTCCCATCTCAACCACTTGCACTAAGAAGACCCAAGTTGATTTTAGGGAAGTAGAAATCCCCATGGCAACAACCTTGCTATTTTAACACATTTCCTAAATCTGATTACATATCTGCTCCTCAAAGTATTAGGGGGTCTGTAGTACAGTCCCTTCAGTGTAAATGCACCCTTCCTTTCTTTCTTTCTAAATCTTTTTATTAATATTAGTAATATGGACAGAATACAAATGATATATTGATAAAGAAATTACAAACATACAAATTCCATTACATATGAAAAAAACATACATAATAGTTACAATATAAATGAGTTTACCAAGACATAAGCCATAAAATATATGTATGAACATGGTAAGTCTAAATATTTCATAATGTATGATATAAAATAAACAGAAAAAAGAAAGAAAAAAATAAAAAAATATATATATATAATGCAAAACTAGCTAATCTACTAATCTAATAACTAATATAGAAGAAAAAAGAAGCAAAAAAAGAGAGAGAAAAAAAGGGGGCTGTTTATAATATCTCACAAGAATAAATATTCATCAATGTCGTCACTTCCGGTCCTCTCAACATACATAAGCTAAAAGCTGGGAAATCAAATGAACTTGGCAGAGGGTCATATTACATCAGATGAAAATGTTGAATAAATGGTCTCTATAACTTTTCAAATTTAATATAAGTCTCAAAAACACCACTTCTAATTTTTTTTAAATTTAAACATAACATAGTTTGAGAGAACCAATAAAATACAGTGGGAGGATTAATTTCCTTCCAATTCAACAATATAGATCTTCTAGCCATCAGAGTTAGAAATGCAATCATTCGACGGGCAGAAGAAGATAAATGCAGTGAGTCTAACATTGGTAAACCAAAAATTGCGGTAATAGGATGAGGTTGTAAATCAATATTCAAAACCACAGAAATAATATCAAAAATATCTTTCCAATATTTCTCCAAAAATGAACAAGACCAACACATATGAGTTAATGACACAATTTCAGATTGACATCTATCACAAATAGGACTAATATGAGAGTAAAAATGAGCTAATTTATCCTTGGACATATGAGCCCTATGTACGACCTTAAATTGTATTAATGAATGTTTGGCACGTAACGATGATGTATTAACTAATTGAAGAATTCTATCCCAATTCTCACTAGAAATAATAAGGCTAAGCTCTCTTTCCCAATCCTTTTTAGTCTTATAAAGAGGCTCTGAACGTATCAAAAATTACCGAAGGTTTGTCTGTAGCACTCGGTGATCGGCGCCGAATTCTATGTGCCCGATCCAATAAAGGAGGGTTATTCGGGAAAATCGTCGGAAACGCTTCTTTTAAAAGTTGAGCAAAATATTTCGAAGGGTCATCTTTTTCTATGCCGTCTGGAAGACCAAGTATACGTAGGTTCTGTCTTCTGGACCGATTCTCAAAATCGTCACTCTTGGCTTTAAGGGCTTCCATCAGCTTAATGGTCGAAATTAAATATATATATAAAGATATAAAGGCTTTTCAAGAGTACATGGTTAAGACGGATTCAGTAATTAAACAGCAACAAGCTCTTATCGCGTCTCTGCAAGAAGATGCTCGGAAGCGAGATTTGACTATTGAAAAACTGCACCCTTCCTATTCCTGAGTTTCACCCAAATGGACTCAGTGTCTGGCCCCTCCATTATGTCTCCCCTGAGTGCAGCAGTGATGTTGTCCTTGAATAGTCGTGCAAGTCCTGCCTCCCCTTTTACCTCTAACTTTTCTAAAACTTTGAAAACCTGGTACATTAGTCACCCATTCCTGCCCCCTGTGAGTGTGTGTTTTGTGTAGGGGACCAGCTACCAGACAGGTTGAGTGGCTTGTCAAGCGAGCCGCCAGTTACAAAAAGGTGGGTGGCCAGTGGGTGCATGTACACCCATTAGGTGGGCAATGGATTTGGTGCAGAACACCTGGGTGGTATGGGAGCTACCAGTCGGGAAGCCCGAGACTACACTAGAGCAATTGCTCTTGTGAGGCGAAATCCCAGAACCAAAGCTGACTGCTGTAGTGCAGAAATATTTAACTTTCTGCATAAAAGGGATGCAGCAACATCATAAGCTCGATTGTGAAGAGGGGAGAAGTCACGGAGTACACTGTAAACTCCATAACCATGAGATGGTTAAACAGGGGATGGACCAAGCTGGGTGGGTTAAGAATAGAAGCCTGGAGGAACGTTGGCAGTGGTGGAGAAGCCACTCCAAGAGGTCGGGAGATAACGCAGCAGACAATCCATGCATCGTTCCTTCTGAGCTGCACGGGTGCAAGGCCAAGCAGTAATTGAATTGCTCCTGTGCACGTGTTGCTGCACAGCTTGAATAAAGGTGGAAGAGAAAAAGTTTTCAAAACCGGAAAGTTTTTTTTTTCGCTGTACTGTATTTCATTATAGCCTTCAATTAACAAATAAAATCAGAAGTATCTTTCCATTTTTATTCTAAATACTCATAGCATATATATTACAAAGAAAAACATTTAAAATGCTGCACAGTTTTCAGGCTCAGAGCAATGGTTAGTCTGCACAGCTGTAAAAAAAATTAGAGGGAACATTGATTCTACATCATGTATATTTGCGAGAGGGACTAAAGTGCCTGGAATTACATGGTTTACAAATTGTAGACTACAGACATTAGACATCATCCAGAATAAAGCATCCAAACTCTGACATATCATTCACCAACCACCGAAAACATCAGTTTTCTTCACGGCCAGTACGCACTATATACCGTCCACAAAGGTACTGCAGTTACTTACCCAGGTTATTCTGACAGCACCTTTCAAACATATGATCTCTGCCACTGAGAGGAGCAACAGCAACAAGCTCATGGAAACACCATCACCTGCAGGTTCCCCAAGACTATCCTGGTCTGGAAGTATATCACCATAAGACCATAAGACATAGGAGGAGAATTAGGCTGTTCAGCCAATCGAGTCTGCTCTGCCATTCCATTATGGATGAATTATTATCTCTGTCAATCCCATTCTCCTGCCTTCTCCCTGTAACCATTCATGGTCTTATCAGTCAAGAACTTAGCGACTTCTGCTTTAAATATACCCAGTGGCTTGGTCTCCACAGCCGTATGTGGCAATGAATTCCACAGATTCACCACTGTCTGGATAAGGAAATTCATCCTCATCTCCATTCCAAAGGAACATCCTCCTATTCTGAGGCTGCGCCCTCTGGCCCTATACTCCCCCACTACAGGAAACAATCTCTGCACACCCACTCTATCTAGCTCTTTCCAAATTCAATAGGTTTCAAGAAATTGCCCCCCTTTCTTCTATGCAAAAGCACTGTGAGTCTCATTTAACCGGATGGATTGGACTCACATTGGGCGGGAGGTCACTCCCCACGGGAGGCCGCCTCAGGCTGGAGATCGGCAGTCCGCTTCTTGGAGGATGAAGGCCCCACGGAAGGACTGAGTTCGAGCTGAGAAAGGAAGTTTTTTAAATTCCGAGACATGTGATAATTGGTGTGGACTGTAGTTTATATTGGTCTCCTTCAGTTTTTCTGTGCTTTCTTTCTTGTTGCTGATCGCTTGGTGAATGATACATTACTTTTTCTGGGTGAGGAAGGGGGTGGTGTTTGATATTATTGTCACTGTGGGTTTTTTTTGTGTGTGTGGGAGGAACTCAGGTGTTTAGTGGTTTGATGTTTTAGCTGCCACGTACGGGAGGACGATCTGTTAGTTTTTGTGCGAGGGAGAGGTTGCGGGGGGGAGGGGGATAGGGGTTTGTAAGTTTTTATTTTTCTTATTCACGTGGGAGGGGAGCCTCAATGGCTTACATGGTTTATCTGTACTTTATGGCTATCTGGGAAGACGAATCTCAGAGTAGTGTTCTGCATACATACTTTGATAATAAAATGAAACATTGAGGCTGCTCATCACTGTCTTCTCAGGGACAATTACCGATGGGTAATCAATGCCATTTAGAACCTGATAGCAGAGTAAATTTTCACAATGTGACACGAGGAAAGGGACTTGTTTTGTTGTTGCTGTTCTGACACTTGTGACCTGTTTCATTGTGTGCCATCTTATTCTGCCAGTCATTGGGGGCATGCTATGTTGGCACCAAAATGTGTGCAACACTTACAGGCTGTCCCCAGCGCACCCTCACGTGTGATGGTTATTAATAAATATGACACATTTTTTGACTTACACGTGATAAAATAAATTTGAACCTCGTCATAAGCTTTACAAAATCCTGATCTTGTTCCAGTGAAATGAACATTAGAGACGATGTGTCTTTTGTAAAACTTCAGTTCTGAGTGCTATCTGCTTACTTCTATTGTTTGCACAGTTTGTTTTTTTACTTTCTCTGCGCAGTGGGTATCTGAGTGTCCTTTTTTTAATGGGACCTTTTGAGGTGTGTTTGTTTTGTGGCTGCCTCTAAGGAGACAAATCTCCATGTTGTATAATTTATACATACTTTGATGATAAATGTACTTTGAACTTTGGAACATATAGTGAAATGCAGTGTTTGCGTTGACAACCAAAACAACCTAAAGACGCAGTGGAGGCAGCCCCAAGTTTTGCCACGCATTCCGGGGCCAACACAACATGCCCACGATGCACAGCAGAACTACACAGCACATGGCAAGCAACAAACAACAGCAAAAGCAAGCCCCATTCCTACCTCCCCACCCACCCATATACTCAGACCAGGCCAGGTCTCCAGCAGACATGGAACCGGGCCTGCACACACCATCTTCGTGCTCCTCGGTGGGTCTGCAGAAACTCTCAGTCTCAACTCTTCCCACAGGACTCGACCTCTGTACTTACAAGTCATCCTTGGGAACTCAATCCACATGTTGATCACTGAATGCCAGGCCTCAAAATGGGGAACCCAATTCCCCCCAATTACTGTATGTGCGTCTACATCCCTAATCACTATCTACAAAATGCTAAGCAGAAAGTTGGTTCCAGAAATTTGAACAACAGTCTCTTGAAATGCATCTTCATTCCTATGCCTGTTGGCTCTTCCCCGCTGGCTGATTGCAGCTTAAGCACATTCCTCGTCTTCACTCCTTCATTCTCTGGTAGCTGCGACTCTCTCTTTCCGGAGGCACCAGCAAGGTAAGTCCATCGACGTACAGGAAGGAAGGAAGATATGCAGCTGGTCTCTATTTGAGTGTCTACAAGGACCTCTCCCCGGCGGCACCCCCTACCGAACTGTCCAGTCGTCTGCTGAAAGGGCCCCCCCCCCCACCGCTCAGTTGTATTCACTCCCCATTCAGGCTGGGGAAGCCGTGAGCAATCTTTCTCCATCTGTCTTCTGCCTTGGCGTTTCCTGCGGATATGCGGTCATGTCTTGGTGTGGCTGGCTATCTCCTTTCCCTCCAGCTCTCACTGAACATCAATGTGCTGCTGCCTCCTTCAACACTTCAAGTTGGTTACAAAGGTCTTTCACACACTGTGTCGTTCTATCCCTGTAAGCCCCACAACCCGTAATTACCCCATAGGGGAGTTGCATTGCTTGCCCCATCAATAACTAGTGGGGGCTGAGTCTGGGGTTGCCCACAATCTCATGAGGATTCCTGGTAATACATCAACCCATGTCTTTCCCGTCTCAATTATGGCTTTGGCTAAGGTGTTCTTGATTGTTGGGTTCATCCTTTCTTCCGTTCCTGAACTCTGAGAGTGGTCAGGTACGTGGAACCGTTGTGGAATCCCTGACAGTCGGCACATTCCTTCATCACTTCCCCTGTGAATTGTGCTCCCAATCCAATCCACCTGGACTGGGGTTCCCCACCCTGGCAGGATTTCCTGAACTCGACTCCATGCAGGGGTGACAGTGGTGCCGTCCCTCACTGGGCCAGCAGCAATAGACCACAGACTCAGCTTTTAATGTTAAACAAGTATACTTTCAGTATCTACCCAAAATACAGACAATTAAACAGAAATTAACAGCACTATGCATGTTAGCTCACAGCCTGTGGAGGTCTGGGAACAATTCTTCTCAAACAAAGTCCTAGGATAGCAATCCAGAAGATTCCAGAAATCCACGCTGGGAAAACGAGGTGACAGTCTCAGAAGATTCTACATGTCGAGTAGTCGTCACTTAAATGCCAGAGTCTCGCAGGGGGAGCAAAGTGAGGCCTAAGTTCCAAAATCCACATAAAGCTATCACAAGTTGACAGTCACGGAATATTCCTTAACACCAGTGGTCGCCACAGAATACTCCGGTAATCATACAAAGTGACAGTCACGTATCCAATATGCACTGTGTGCCACTAATTATCACAATCTTCTGGACAAGGAGTATTAAACTCGCCCACTGCTGTAGCAAACCCTTCAACTAACTCCACTCAGCTCCCGCTGGTAGCTCGCAGACCGTTGTCCCTTAACTGCCGAGTGTCCCAGAGAACCTCTCTGCATATGTCATAATGACGTCATCCACCCGCCTCGTCCCCGCTGACGTGTAACACCTCTACCCACCCAGAGAAGTGGCTTTTCACCCTGCTTTTTGGCAGGGGTCCCGTGGTGTCCATCTGAATGTTTTCCCAGGGTCCCCTCACCCTTGACTGGTTTGCCAGCTGTAGCTTTATGCCCTTATCTCAAATGATGCAACGGCAGCAAAATCCCTCAACATCCCTGCCCATCCCTGGCCAGCACCAGTCCTGCCGGAGGGTTGTGATCATGCTCTGCCTTCCCTGATGCATCACCCCATGATATAACGTCAGTCATACCTGTCTAATACCTGGCGGAACCACAACGACACCTCCCTGTGTGTCCAGCTCCCATCAGACTCTTCCTTTGCTCCTTTTCTCCTCCATTTCTCCTTCCCTTCTGCCATTTTCAATTGCCTCTTGCCCCTCTGCTGGCTTCCTCTCACTGATGCCTACCCACTCACTTCCTTCCCGCTCCTTACTCCCCCCTCTCTGGTGAGCTTTTACTTTAATTACTGCCACCTCTGCTGGCGGGCTCACTGCTTCCAGCCGTTGTTCTATTAGGCGCCCTGCTGAACACCTGTCCCTGTTGAAGTTACACATCCTCATCACTCCTGCACCACTCCGAAGGCACCCCGGCTGTCTGTATGTATAGATATTGGCTCGTCTGCCTTTACTGCAGCACAGAGCTTCTATCAGGTGCTGAGAACTCTGGTATGAAATTACGGCAGTAAATGAATGGACCCATTAACTTCCTCACTCCCCCTACATTTACTGGGCAGGGCGTGAAGCTGATTGTCATCTGACATGTCCTTCCTCCCTTGGGAAATGGTGTAGCCTGTGTACTGTACAGTTTGCATTCCTATCTGAGCCTTGTGAGGACTAATTTTAAACCCTGCATCTCGCAGTATCTCTAAAACACTGGCTATCACCCCTAAATGACTGCTTCACCTTCCATAGCAATTAGTAGATCATCTACATATTGTAAGATGGTCGACTGGTAGGGCGTTAGATTGAGCTTTCCCAAAGTCTGCGCCTTGACCTTATGAAAAATGGCTGGGCTCTTGTGAAATCTCAGGGTGAAGGCAGAGTCTTGGGACTCAGGTGCTGAGGGGAGCCCCCAAGATCCATTAGTGATATCCAGCAGAAAAAAAGTTATGTTCTGGAGACAGGATTGCTGCCACGATGGGATGCAGTCTCGGCGAGGTCTTATTAAGGGCGGTATAGTCCATCGTTAACTGGTAAGATCTATCAGGCTTCTTTACTGGCCATATAGGCGAGTTAGTAGCTGACACAATCTCTCTGAGTATCTCCTGGTGTTTTAGTTCCGTCACTGTACCCTGAACAGCTGTCAGCACCGCTATGCTGGCTATACCATGTTATCTATTGGTTGTACATGTTCACAGCCCCTGACCTGTCCATATTATGTCTCTGTTTCCTAAATCTATAATGGCCTCTGCTTCCCTTAGGAAGTCTAATCCAAGGATAATACCCTCATTATTTGGACATACCCAGAAATACACTGGAAGCCATACTCCCCTGGCTTCGAGTATCTGCAACTCACTTCTTTCTGCTTTCAACATTTCCCCTCCTACACCCGTAATATAAATAGCCTGTCTGGTTGTTGGCAAGGGTAGGTCAGTTATCGATACCGATGCCCTTGTGCCAACTAACATATATATCGCATCGTGGGCCCCCTAACAGTGCTGTTGTGTACATCCGCGGGTCACCAGCGCTGGCAGTGGGGGTGGCCGCCACATCTTTTTCTGACCACGAAGCCGTCTTCACCAGATCTATAATCTGAACGACGGTCAGATGGGTCAGACTAGGCACTGATGGGGTGAGAGATTGCATGTCTGCTGTGACGTCCACCTGTCTTCCTTTCCTCTGTTTTGGACACTGCCTCCAACCACGTCCCAACAGGCCGGACCTGTAGCATACCAACTCCTTTACCCTCCCACATCTATTCCAGCAGTTCCTTGCTTCGTGCCCCGGCTACTGACACACAAACCAAACCTTCTGCGTCCACTATAGCCACTCTACAATTTCTCTTGCACTGTCTTTGATCTATCTCACTGGCCCATGAAACAATCGCAGAGTAGGTCGACTCCACAGCTATCCCTAAATCTGAAACTTCCAGGAGGGCTGAGCTCAGGCCGTCCTTCATTTCAGGAAGACTGGGTCGTCCCTCCCTGGATTATCCAACCCGGAATACTCCTCATACGCTTGATATTTACGTTCCACATAGTCCACGGCAGGCCCTTCAACTCTCTGAATCACTGCCATTATTGTTCCCCAGTTACTCTCACCTCCCCCACCAGTCCCTGCCTCACTTCTCCTTCAAAAGAGCAATATCTTTCTTCATTGCTGGCATTTCCAGAAGTGCCCTTTACCATCCTTCACCCCTTGAGCCATATTGTCCCGCACATTGCTTGGGCTCTTGGCTTTTGCCACACGTCTATATCTTTAGGGTGCATTCGGAGAATTTCAACCATTTCCTCAAGCTTCTGCCAGAATTCCAAATTCCCATATGTACCTTTAAGTGAGAGCAACTCAGACAAAATGCTCTGTTTCTCCCCGGCAGTGAAGGGCTTATGAATGGTCGTAATCAGAGACACGGGTTGGCTCGGATCATCAGGGTTCTTGACTTGACGTTCCCCAACCTCAATGGGTGCTATCCGACAGATATATCCGGGTAAAACCTCTCCCTGAGATATCTCTACACTAATCCCCACACTACGTAAAATATAAATGATAGGTACCAGTTAAACAGCACGTACTTAAAACCGCAGAGTACGTACTCTGCGACCTGCCACTGTTGAGCACCAGAACTCATGATATCTGCTGTATTGCTTTGCATCACACTCACAGAATGCGTATGCTAAAATGTGGCCCTGGAACGTCTATTCCCCCCCCCTCCCCACCCCCACTGGTGTCCTGAACCCAACCCTTCACAATTGGTGGCTCCGTCTCACCAAATTAACACACAAAGTTTTGCCTCTTACACACACACACACACACACACGTACAGACACACACTACTCTTATATATAACGGTTCAGCTCTCTGTGGACAGGATACCTTGAGTTCCCATGTACCACCGACACAAACAGATCAAAGTGTGAGTGTTTATTTTAAGTTAAAAATACTCACCCACTTAGACTGCTAAGTTTGCTGGCCACACCATGGGCCACACAAAGGTAACCCACTCCTGACACCAAACGTTGTTGCGTGAATGAAGTCACTGGAGAGAAGTACTGGTAGGTAAGAAACAGCTTCTTTTTTCGACAACAAAAGGTACAGCAGAGATTATATGGAGATGCTTTCAGGTGGAAGGTCTGGCTGGACTAATGTGGGGCTTGATATTTTATGTGCTAAACCTCAAAGGACAATTCCATATTTACAATGTATCTACAATGCTTTCTTTGTAAGTACACACAAACTTCACACCTCCTGATTCGCACACACACCACAGACATACAAATGAATTTTAATCAGCATTGTCTGGTCTGGGATTCACGGCTTTTTGGACCCCATTGTTCAGCGTTGCACTCAAATTAAATCCACGACCCGAAAGACTGGTGGCCAAAGTCATTTGTTCAATGTAAATGTGCTTAACTCAAAAATCGCTATAACACCAATTGGAGACTGTTCCACAAATATTATATACATATCCTATCCAGAGTTGTTATGTTTTAATTTGTCGTTGCTTTATTTTTCTTTTAATTAATCAAAAATGAGATGATTGAAGTATCACCGTGTAAAAGAAGATAGCAGCTCTTAAGTATTACAAGGAAGATCTCACTGACACAAAAATACAGCACATTGTAAAGTAATTCCTATTCAACTATTTAACATTACTATTCAAACCACATACATAAGTATCACAGACGTTCATAAATTACTTTCCCCCTTCACATACTCATTTATTAATGTGAAAGGAGGAATACCAAATGACAATTAAGTGGATAACTGTGTGTAGGTTTTGACCCACAATTTGATTTATTTCCACTTATTGCACAAACCTGACATTTTATCAATGATTTAGGCATGTTTTATATCTGGGGCTGAAGTGGTCAAGGGCAAGTTTTTACCTAATGCAGCAATAAGCTAAGTTTGCAATAAGCTCATGGGTCATTTTTAAAATTGTAATGATGCTCTAATGTTAATATTAATGAAGAGGCAGAATTATTATGATTTGATGAAAGCAGAGGAGAGTTGACATTAGAACAACACTGATGTGAAACACAGCAGTGGACAGATTGTAAAGCAGACTGGAGCATGACTTCGTGGTGGGATTCAGAAGAGAACAGCAGTTCTGGTTCCAAAATGGCATGCTGGCAAATCACACATGGTTTGTCCAATATTTCAAACAATTTCTGATTATGATATAAATATTCTGTGTCAGTTACATAACTGAGAAGCTTTCTTACCTACACTGCTCTACAGTGGGTTCTGGTTAATTGGGCCATCGCTTAATCGGGCTGGCACTTATTTGAGACAACTCTTAAAGAACAAAAACTAATCAAGAAAATAGGTGGAACTCCCTTCATTTATTTGGGACACAATGCCTTTTAATTGGGCCAGGAGTCTGTTGCCAAACAGCTTTTAACCACCATCAGTCACGTGCACTTGTTTAACAGTTAGACACTACACCGTGCTTAGAGCAAATAATTTTAAAATAGCGTCAGCTGCATGTGTTTGTGTTCAAATGCAGTCATTTTTGTCACTGATAGTTAGCAAGAAGTGAACAATAAGACAATTCTGAACAGTTTTGCTCACTGTGGTTTCAAGCATTCAGGTTTGTAGGTGACAGAAAAAGCCAGGAGTGATAATGAAATGATTTTACTACTTAGTAAGAAATTATGAAGAATTTGAAGGTATTGACAATCATCTTAAATGCTACAATGAAAATGAAGATTTGGAGGATGTAATCATCGAATGCATTGCATGATGGCAGTCCATTACCTACACTAGATGTCTGCACTGAATTTGTTCAGTTACAGTCAATCAAAAGAACATGGCAACATATGCTGGATAAATTCCTCCATCGATAACTATTAGGAACTAATGCACAGATTTATAGTGCTGCAGTAGTATTGGTAGAGTTCTAATTTGTTCTGTATTTCATTTAAATATATAATTTGTTCTCAGCTAAATGGTAGTCAGTCTTTTTTTAATTATCTTTTTAACTATTTCCATGAAACTGGCTAATTGGCAGCTGTCTAATTGGACCAAAAGGAACTGGTCCCTATGCGTCTCAATTAACCGGAATCTACTGTATATGTTTTTAGTCAGACTATTGTTGGCAGGGCTAGTAAGAAAAGATTTAGTATCTAATTGATTTGTTTATGATTTTATAGGGAGTCACAAAAATAAATTCAGATGAGGACAGCACTCTCCTCATCAAAGTCAATTCTTGAGATTCCCCCCTCACACAAACTGACCTTTTAATAACAAATCACCAGATCTATTCCATATATTAAAAAGAGCACAAAGAAATGAGTCCAGATGACAACAAGTCTTTTATAAATTTATCGTTAAGTTCACTTATTCTGCAACATCATTGTTGTTCTGTTGTTTAAGGGGATTGAAGTCTTCAGCACAACAATACAGAGAAGAATATCATTCTGTTCCAGATTCAAGATTGTTTATTGGCATTCTTCAGTAACGAATGTAAAGGAGAATGAAATGATTGTTATTCCGGATCTGATGCAGCATATAAAACACACAATAAGCATAAAGAGCACAACAAAAACAAAAAAAACCCACAATGAATGCAAATATAAATGCAATCCTGACAAAGGGTCTCAGCCCGAAACGTCGACTGTATTTCTTCCTATAGATGCTGCCTGGCCTGCTGCGTTCCACCAGCATTTTGTGTGTGTTGCTACAAATGCTATCTTACTATTATATACAGAGAGTGATTGTTTGTACATTAACATGCCAGGTGATGTGTGCGTAGTGTCGGAGGTCGGGGTGGTGGAGTGGGTTAGTGGATGCAGGTGCTGATCAGTCTTACTGCTTGGGAAAAGTTTTGTGAGTCTGTTGGTCCTGGTGTGAATGCTACGTAGCCTCCTCCCTGATGGGATGGAGACAAACAGTCCATGAGCAGTGAGATATTAATGGGATTTTTCTGTAGACATAGTATGTCCTTGATGGTTGCTGGTGTTAAGTTGGGCAGTTTAGGCTACTCATTGTAGAGTCCTCCTGTCCACCACAGTCAGTTTCCATACCACACAGTTAGAATACTCTCTGCTGCACATCTTAGAAGGTCATGAGTATAGGTGTGCATAGTCCAGCTCTCTCCAGCTTCTTCAGAAAGCAGATGCAGTGGTCAGCTTTTTGACTCTGGAGGGTGTATTCTGGGACCATAAGAGTTTGTGCAAGATGAGCCCTCATAGAAGTTTGAAACTGCCCGCAGTTCCCCTGCTATGCCACTGATGTGAAGATGAGTGTGAAGGGTTTTTCTGAAGTTGAAAACCATCTCTGGTGTCACTGCAGTTCATTTTTAATCAGATAGTATAGCATGAAACAAAAAGACAAAAGGGTAATATTTCCTTTCTCTTTTATCGAGCACTGCAACAATTACTTAGAAAGGGAAAAAGGTAGGTGTTCTGCCTCGAGTGATGCTGTTCATTCCTTTATACAGCTTGATCTGTACAAACATCACTCCCTGTTCATAAGCTGTTTTTTTACATTGCTTCCTGTGTGGATTAATTTGGATTTCAACTGGGAAAAAAAAGACTGTAGAAAGACATCCATCTCCATCTGCTCTTTACTTGCTCTTGAAACAGCAATATCTATGAGTCTTAAGCTTTCTTAACATTAGTAAATATTTTGTAGATATACTTTGAAGGAATTATTATGTCTATCATTCATTGCTATTAAGCTTACCATGAGCTCACTCCGGTCTACAGCATAGCTACAGAAATGTGTGTATGACGTTGTTTAACACTGACTGTGAGAATATTCGATAATATTAATATATTCGGGCACACGATGATTTGCATTGAATCTAATACATATTTTATTTAACTTACTGCAGTTTCACAAAGTTTTCTCACTAAAAACGCTGAGAAAGCTTCTGGCTTGGGTGATTTTTGAGAAAGTGTTTAACTCCCTCCCTGGCTTGGTATGCAATGCACTGCGAGAGCAGTAGAGGAGGTGTTAGGTGCTAAGAGTTTGGGAGACGGATGGTGGAGTCAGGATAGAGAATGCGAGTGATGCATATTTACATTTCCACAGATGCTGCCTGCTCTGCTGTGTTCCTCCAGCTTTTTGTGTGTGTTCCTCCGGATTTCCAGCATCCGCAGAATCGCTTGCGTTTTGTATATCTCTTCCTTTGCACTTGTCCCCTCATTCTGGCTTCTGCTCCCTTCCTCTCCAGTCCTAAAGAAGGGTCTTGTCCTGAATTGTAGACTATTTATTCATTTCCATAGATGCTGCCTGACCTGCTGAGTTCCTCCAGCAGTTTGTGTGTGTCGTTCTGGATTTCCAGCATCTGCAGAATCTCTTGTGATAACTCCATTTGCACCTTGAACATCAGAATTCGGTCTGTGATGTGAGAAGGAGTATTAGATTGGAGTGTGAGATCAGCTTTGACACTGGCTCATGGACCCCATAACAACTGCATAAGTGAGGGTGCAGTCCAGAAGGTGACCCTGTGGTTGGTTACTTTTGCTGGCCCCCAGTTGTACATCACCTCGTGCTGCAAGATTGAATTACGCCATTGGGGGTCGGGTAATAGCTTGGCCAGACATATTTGCTTATTCAATGGCAAGCCATGCGTGTAAACTGTAGTTGTGAGCATGAGACTTACACCAGTGTTATGTCTGTCTCAGAATCAGCTTCACTGTCGCTGATATGTTAGGAGTTCTGGAGTTTTGGTATAGAGCAAACACTAATTTCACCAGCAGCCAATCCTCAGATCTGAACAAGAATTGTTGATTAAATTTAAAATGCACCCAGAACAACGGTGTTTTTGGAGCCTCAAATTAGGGTTGATTGCAAACAAAGAATCACACCATTGGACCTTAGATTTTCTGCGTGTGCATGAATGAGGCCCAGAGGCAGTGGGGATTAACATTCATTTTGGGTGTCTGGATTGTTGGTGTGGTGATGGTGTTGATTGAAATTTATATATAATGCAAAGGAAGCATTCTGGATACATTGCAGCTACAGAATTGTCCTGCTGTTACCTTTGATCTTTAGCTTATAACAATGTCATGTAATAGTGGTTTAGTCTGGCCACTTCTTCCAAGTGTGTCTCGAGGATGATGCCAGCTTGTGTTGCTGAAAAAGGACTTCTATATCACCAGCTTCAGTGTCTCCCAATGACTTTGTTCACAGCCAAAACAGACATACATTGTGAAATGTGATGTTTTATCCCGGATCGTCCTGTTTCAGCTTCTGTTTGTATGCAGGGAGAAGGGGCACAGCTTGCTGGTTGCTTTGCCAAAGTATGGGTGGGGAAAGGTTCCGAGATGGGCATCTCTGATGGTTGTGTAGCAATGGTCAAGGGTGGTTATACCCCTGGAGGGACGGAAGACATGCTGGTAGTGTTTTTGATAGTACAGTCTTGAAATTGGCCTAGTTGAAGTCACCAGCAATGTTCTCAGGGTTTAAGACTGTTGAACACGCAGTACAGTTAATTGAGCGCAGACTTCACGTCTACCTGGAGTGGCAGGTAGACTACCGTCAAGATAGCTGAAGCAGACGCCCATGGCTAGTAGTATGGATGTAGATCTGATAAATGAATCAGAATATGAACCTATGGATTTTATGCCTGAGGACTCAGCATTACCTTTTCTTCATTTACTTATTTAGAGACTGAGCGCAGAAAAGCCCAACGAGCCGGGCCACCTGGCACCCACCAATTTAACCCTAGCCTAACCACAGACAGTTTACAATGGCAGCCCCCCAATTTAACCCTGGCCTAATCACGGACAGTTTACAATGATCAATTAACCCACTAACTGGTATGGCTCTGGACTGTGGAGGAAACTGGAGCACCTGGAGGAAACCCACATTCAGGAAAAACTTAGAAACTTTCTTACAGAGGACACTAGTAGTGATCTCCTTAACCCCAATGCCTCGAGCAGTATTAATGTCATGCTACCCACTTCGCTACCGCAGTGTCCTTTCTCCTGCTCTGCCCACATGATTGGTAGAAACCAAGAACATTGTCCAAGGATGTTTTAGTTACTTCCAATCATTATTCTGCATTGTCCTTCCCACACCCTGGAGCAGGCGTACTAGAGAAAGGGAATACAATCCCGTCAATTTTTTCCCTTAATTTTTGAGTCCAATTATCCAGCCTCTGAAAAGGACCAAAAGTTAAGATGCACAACCTTCTCTACCGTGCATAATCCCTTTTTAAAATCAGCATTGCCAAGTAAGCAGGACAAGCTGAGAGTACGAGCAGTGAAGGTGCCCATCTGTTGCCAGAGGACAGCACATATAACTCAGGGAGGGGGTCCAGATCTTAGGGGCATATTTATCACATAATCAGGAAGCAGCAACCTAATCCAATTGGACAGAATTTCTCATATTTGCAAACTGTCCGGTCAGCAGTAAAGGTCATTGGCTACAGTCTACTATCACTGCAGGACTTGTATGTGTCCAGGGCAGAGGAGCAGGCAGGGAAAGCAATTGTGGACACTACCCACCGGCAAAATGCTTTTTCCAAAATAACACACACAAAATGCTGGAGCAACTCAGCAGGCCAAGTGGCATCGATGGAAAAGAGTAAACAGTCGACCTTTTCCAAAAGCTTCCTTCTGGGAAGTGCTATAGGGCTATTGAAACAAAAAAAAATCATACCAGCTTACAGATTTCTTCCCCCAGCCAGTTCATCTGATCAACCATTATTCCACTTAGCCCCACGCCCTGTATCCATTACCCCAGTCGCTACACTGTAAACATTTCAAACTGCTTTTTACAATACTGTTTACATTGTAAATACATGATGGCATTCTTGTATTTATGCACATTTTATTGCATATCCATGCTTTAACCTCTAAGAATTCTTTTATTCTTTATAATTGTTGAACATTGTTGTCTTTTGTTACATGCTGTGACAACACACCACAGCAGATTCCTACTACATGTAAATGTAGGTGGCAAACAAAGTTGACCCTTGATTCTTTTCTTCATAAGTAATGGAGATAGCAGAAGAACTTTAAGTATCCAGTAGCTGCATCAATAACATTATATAGCAAATTTTCAAGGCCATGCAGAACTTTTTAGAAGTGTTGGTTTCTATGGTAATAAAGCTCCAAGGACAACTGTACACAGCCGTAACTTCAACAGATTTCTTGCAGGAACTGATCAACAGCATTTCTTCTCAAGGTTTGAAAGATGTGACTGGAACTGTCCCATCAGTTCTATGTGCCAAAATGAGCCCATGTCTACACCAGCAGTATGAATATCCAAGAGGCACTTAGGAGAGCAAGGATCTCAGAAGCACTAGGAGGGTGAGGATCCCATGTTGACCACAAAGTGTCTTCCCTCAATACAGCAGACAGAAAAGGCAGGCTTATTTCAAAAGGAGCTCTGATCCCACTTTCTGTAGGGCCTGGTCTGCTGAGTTCCTCCAGTATTGTGTGTGTTTGTGTGTTACTTGGATTTCCAGCATCTGCAGATTTTCTCTTGTTTGTGATTCTGTTACTTTACATCAGCAAACACACCACTGCGAAGTACACTAGTCTACTTTGTTAGAAGAGAAGAAGTGGGACTCATGGTACCCTTCCTCAGCTTGAGATCATGGTTTGTTACATTCAGTGAAGCCCTGGCCTTTCCAGCCATGTTTCCTTCCAGGGTTTTTGCAATTGAAATAAGAATAAAGAAACTAAAGGGTTAGAGCTATCACCCAACCCTTTAGGTTTGATAATTAAGAATGAAAGTTGCCCTGAAACGTAAAGCAACAAAAGTTCCTATCAGATTTGGCTTCAGGAAGCCACTCTTTCTTCCAAATTCTAGACAGTAAAGGTCCAATTGGCATAATCTCTCCTCAGTAGACAAATACCTATCCGAGGAATCAAGATAATAAACCTTTGCTGCACTTCTGAATTGCAATAATTCCTTCTCTGGGTAGGGAAACCAATGTGACCAGTGACTATAGCTGGGTGTCAGAACGACACACAATCCTCCAAGTGTGACCTCACAAAATGATTCCTATAGTTGTAACTCCAGTATTCAATGCCCTGCATTGAGTTTGCAGACCAAGTTTGCAGATAGCACAAAGATAGATGGAAGGGCAGGTAGTTTTGAGGAAGCAGGGAGTCTGCAAAAGGGCTAAGACAGATGAGAAGTATGTGCAAAGAAGAGGCAAATAGAATATAGTGCAGCTGATGCACTTTAGTAGAAAGATTGAAGGCATAGACCATTATCAGAAATTCAGAGGCGGCAAAGAACTTGGGGGTGCTTGTGCAGTATTCCCTAAATGTTAACCTGCCAGTTGAGTCGGTGGCAAGAAGGCAAGTGCAACGTTGGCATTCATTTTGAGAGCGCTAGAATATAAAAGCAAGGATGTAATGTTGAGGTTTTATAAGGCATTGGTCAGATTGCACTCAAAATGCTGTGAGGTGTGTTGGGAAATTTATCTAAGGAAAGACGTGCTGGCATTGGAGAAGGTCCAGAGGAAGTTCATGAGGATGAGTCCAGAAGTGTAAGGGTTAACCTATGAGGGGCATTTGATGGTTTCCAGATTTCTCTTCCTGAAGTCAATAATCAGCTCCTTGGTCTTGCTAACATTGAGAGAGATGTTACTGTTGTGGAACCACTCAGCCAGATTTCCAACCTTCCTCCGATATGCTGATTCGTCACCACCTAGATTCACCTAACGACAGTGGTGGCATCAGCAAACTTAAACATGACATGGGGCTGTGAGGCCAAGCACAGCTCCAAAGTATAAAGCGAGTAGAGCAGGGGGCTAAGCACACAGCCCTGTGCTGATGCAGATTGTGGAGGAGATGTATTTGCCAATCCAAACTGAGCGGGGTCTACAACTGAGAAAATCCAGGATCCAATTGCACAAGGAGGTATTGTGGCCAAGCTCGAAGTTTATTGACACAAAATGCTGGTGGAACACAGCAGGCTAGGCAGCATCTATAGGGAGAAGCGATGTCGACGTCTTGGCCCGAAACATCAACGTCGCTTCTCCCTATAGATGCTGCCTGGCCTGCTGTGTTCCACCAGCATTTTGTGTGCGTTGTTGTTTGAATTTCCAGCATCTGCAGATTTCCTCGTGGTCGAAGTTTATTGATTAGTCATGAGGGGATGATAGTATTGTATTTGATTGAAACCCTCCTGATGTATGCACCTTTGCTGTCCAGATGTTTCAGGGTTGAGTGAAGAGCCAATGAAATGGCATCTGCTGTGGACCTGTTGTGATAGTAAGCAAATTGGAGCAGATGTGTGCTTGGCCTTTATATTAAATTTGGAGAGAAATGCACAATAAATCAGGACAAATGTATGGCAGGAAGATATTGTTAAAGATATTTTATTCCAAACTATACAGAAAATGTTCATGCTAGTAATCAGATATCAGATGTAAAAAAAGATTAAATGTCAAATTGCATTCACAATTCTATGACTAGAATAACATAAAGAACAAGTCAGCAAAGAGATGCTCCAGGCGCAAGACTCATCTGCCAGGCGTACGTATTGGGAAATAACACGCATTCTCCCTATGCTGTTGGATCCAATAACGTCAACAGATGGACAACCACAATGATTCCTGATATAGCAGAGGTGTATGGTTTCATTAAATCTGACCTATAACCATGAAAGATCTCATTTACAATCGGATTTAAAAATATAATATGAATCTGTAGCTGAAAACATTATGTGACACATGAAGGAGTCCGGTTTCAATAAACTACACAAGTATACACACATGAACAGGTCAGAAGCTCTAGTTATCCTCTTGTGGGCAAAGAAAATACACAATTATAACAATGCGTTTAACTGCAAGAAAATCATAATCAAAGAATGCAACTACTGTGTCTATTAAATGCATATTCTAAGAATATTTGATGGAAGACACATTTAATATCTGTGAAAGTAATAAAATTACATTTATTTTATAAAAATGTCCCTCACTTGTCAAGTGTAAGCGAGTCGTTAGTTAAGGTTAGTTAAACCTTTCTCCATCAGGCACAGAATCTTGAAATGAAGGGATATTTAAGGCAAATGCAAATACTCAGCAGATAGCACAGGCAGGGGCTAGACAGGGAGTGAATTTATTTTAATACAGGCCTTACAAGCAAGATCAACTTCAGAGTCATCAGGAAGACTAGAGGTGGGTATCAAAAGTACAAGACGCCCAATAAATTGATGGGGTTCAGGAGAGACTTGGCAGTGTTGGAATGTGGGCCATGCTACCACATATAGAATGCATAGGAAATATAGCAAAACATAATAAGGGGAAGTGAGATAAAGCACCAGAGAGAGAACCAAACAGTGCAAGTTGAAGATGTCAGATCAGTGATATGGTCTGTCATGTAGTTAATATCTCAGTAACATTTGAGTGATCTTGTTTGTATAGATATTGTTTGATTAAGCATTCCTGCTCGTTTAAACAATTATGGATTATATGTATAGATACATGAATTGCATATGTCATCACACTACCACATGATACATGTGTGCCTTGCTTAAACACAAAGTTATCTTCCTTTGAATTAGTTTAACGTTTTGAAGTTGCAAACCATAACATGGTTCCCTTTTGAAACTGATGGGGTAAAGTGACATTCTGAAACACCCACATACATGAGAAATGTGTTTTATTTTACCTACCTTAATTACTTTACTTAACCTTACTTTATTTAAATAGTACCTATAGTACTATACAAACATCTCAGGCACATATATATATATATATATATATATATATATATATATATATATATATATGTATATATATACATATATATATATATATATATATAGCTAGGGTGTCTAAGATTTTTGCACTGTAGTCATTTTATGCATTGCACTGTACTGCTGCCCCAAAAAAACAAATTTCATGACATACTTGAGTGATGATAAACCTGATTCTGATATGGGTCTCTGTTGTGGACTGAGAGTGGGAAGGGGCAGGGAGAGGGGAATAATGGTTGGGAAAGGGGAAGGGAGTGGGGAGGGAGTGGGAAGCACCAGAGAGACATTCTGTAAAGATCAATGAACCAATTGTTTGGAATCGAATGAGCTTGCCTGGCGTCTCAGCCCCACCTTCCCCAGCACTCCTTCTCTGCCATCTGACTGACCCCTGGTACTCCACCCTCGCCATTCCCAGCGTCCTTTTCTTCCACCAGATTTACAAACTCACTCTCTGCTCCATGTAGACACAAATACAATACAGTACAAAAGTCTTAGACACCCTAGCTGTATATATGTGCCTAAGACTTCTGCACAGTGCTGTATAAACTGATATTGATAGTTTAGTTCCACTAAGAAAATACAACTGTTTATTGAAAAGATTAGAGTTCTTAAATTTATCTGTACAAATATAAATAATTAAACAGAATTTTAATTAAAACAATATTTTCCAGTGGATATTCGGGGGAATTCATGTGGCACATTGCACAGCTTGTGAAAGACCCAGTGGAAGAGTCAAGAGTTATCTTTGATTTTGAAAGATGCACAAATTCTTCAGGATTTTCCATCATCTGTGAAATTTGGATTTGCTGAGTTTCAATTAGAGAAATCATGCTTATAAATGCATGTACTATCAAAGGGACACACACATATACACAGAATCAGAAAATGGTTAGAAAATAGAAAGAATATTTGCCTTATTCAATCATCACCAGCTCTTTGCAAGAGCAGTTCAGGTCATCCCTCTCCGCTGTTATTTCTTTTCTACTCGGATTCTTATCCAGCTTCCTTTTGAATGTTACAATTTGACAGTTTTCACCACTTGCTCTGGCAGTGTGCTGAAGACACCAACTTCAAACTGTGGCATAAAAGAAAGGATTTCCTCATGACACTTATGGTTCAACAGCTAGTTCTACTGATAGGAAGAGCTCTCTTTCTGTATTACATCTAGAATCGTCCCGTTTTTTTTAAAATCTCTGAACACAAATAGATTCTGCAGATGCTGGAAATCCAAAGCACACACACAAAATGCTGAAGGAACTCAGCAGGTCGGGCAGCATCTAGGGAGGGAAACAACCAGTCAACACTTCAGCCTCACGTTCTTCATCAGGCACCCAAGACATTATTACAAGAGCTCACTTGAAAGCACCTGAGGTTCAACACTGAACATCTATGCCAAACTGGCAAATAAACAGTCAATGATTTAGGCCATTGAACTTTGGGTTCAACCAAACAGGAACCTTGTGATGTTCTGATTAAAGAAACTTCGATTTGAGCGAATGCTGTGTAAATACTGCCCACGCACAAGTACTGGTTGGCAAGAAATAACAGATCGTATACCACATCAAATTATAAAGAAAGCATATTTACTAGTTTAAGCTTTATCAGTTAACAGGAAAAAGATGAAGGTTCATTACAGGTAAAACAGTCTGATGTGCACATGAACATTGGGGCTCATACTGGGTAATTTGAGGGTGTATCAGGCACTGGACACATGGTCTGCGTGGCAACACCCACGGCAAACTCTCCTCAAATACCATCTCTCTCTCTCTCTCTCTCTCTCTCTCTCTCTCTCTCCCTCCCTCCCTCTCATATTGGCCTTCCTCCTTGGAGCCATTCGTCTGCACAAAGCACTTCTTGCACGGGGACTCTCCTTCCAACGGCAATCTGCAGCATCTCCCCTTCTGTCCCACTCTGCTGTTCCCGCCAAACGATCGCAAACCAGACTACTGCCCTTCAGAGAACTCCTCCCCACAGCCCTCTAGAACCTTCTCTCACATCCCACAATCCTGATTGGCTGACTAAGCCGGACAACATGGGTCCTTATCTTAGCCGAAGCCAAAACACACTTTCCAGCGTGGCACACTGCTTTTACAAAAAACTGCTAATATAAACTACCTCACAGTGCAGCAGTGGAAATCTTAACCAGGGAATTACACAGGAGATAAGCAACCTGAATATACAAGAGATACTGCAGATGCCGGAAATCCAAAGCAGACACACAAACTGTTGGAGGAACTCGGGAGGTCAGGCAGCATCTAGGGAGCCAATACACAATTGGTATTTCAGGTCAAAATCCTTCATCAGGAATTCATCCCATTATTACAAGAGCAACTTGACCCTCTCCATGTATCTATGCCACATTTAACGCTACCCGAGATATGTTTGAATTTTCCAGGGCATCCCTGAACACTTTGATGGCATCATGCAGAAAACTTTCTTAATTTGCTTTCTGGTGACTCTCTTTCAGGGGATGTGGCATGCAACTGGTGGATGGATCTCCAGTCAAGTTGTAGTTGTCTCAGACACTCACAACCACAAAGGCTGGCTCTCCTGATTTTTTTTAAGACCACACACATGCCCAATATGACTTGTAGGCTGTTGTATTTCACAACTACAGATGTCATTCCCGCAGTTGTTATATTTTCTCCAGATTAAGTTCTTAGTTAGATATCTGCAGTCTGCAGTTTAGTATCGCTGAGGTGCCATTCAAATTCATTTTGTAGAATGACAGAAACAGCTGAGCTAGAGTCAAATTCCATTTTAATTAGTTTGCCTTTGCATTTTGGAGTAAGTTGTATTGCTTGCTTCTGGTTAGTTTTAACATTTTAAATCTCAAGACTAGTCAGTCCTGTTTCACTCTCATCAGTATCAGATTTTTCATCATCATTTTTGAAACTACAACTTTACTTTTGCTTCAATTTTTTATGATTATTATCACCCAGTACTTGTTGTCTATGAACACACTAACTCTTTCATTTTCTGCCTTTTCTTAAACTCGATTATCTTTCCTTCAGTTAAAAAAAATGCTGTTCCAAATAAAATGAGATGCATTTTTTTTCTCAGCTGACTATTTCTTGCAGCATAATTTATAAACTTGAACATCTCACTACACTTCAACAGGTAGGTAGTTGTCTTGGGGTAACTTAAACTTCCTCGTCTCCACGTTTTAAGTTTTTTAACTCCAAACATAAATCTAATCAAAAGAAAAACAAGATAACTCATGTTATCTACGAGATAACTCATGTACGACGTGGTGACATGATGACGTATGCGATTCACATACTACTGTATTACATACAAGCCATAATGAATTAGTTAAACAAAGAATACTTTACCAAACAATACATTTACAATATTACTCAAATATTACAGAAATATTAAATACACAACAGGTTCTGTAGAGACATTATTGGTGGCACATCTCCGGCGATTTATGGTAGTCCACAACTCAGAAACAGAGAGGAGAGGTCACTGCTGCCCAGTAGGCTATGTGCTCCATGCAAAGTTTAAAGTTTTGACTTTAATTCTCATGCATGAAGTAGGGGCAGCTTCGTTTACCAAATCACTCATGCAAGGTTCACCCTCTCATACAAATCCAAAAAAAAAGTCTCTCTGAGTCCTGCAACTCAATCTCAGAACACACACACGTCATCTGCATCCTGGGGTATGGCAGCCGGGGTTGGAGCAATCTTGGTTTTGTACAGGGGCTAAAGAATTGGTCAGTTTCTCATCTCCCCAGTAGATCTGTTCTACTCCAGTGGGACAGTTGTTGGACGTGAGGTATAATATTGCAGCAATGAGAGGGATCTTAATGACATCTTTTGAATATTAAAAGGCCTTACTAGAGTGGATGTGGATGGAATGTTTCCTATAGAGGGGGAGTCTAGGATTAGAGGACAGCCTCACAATAGGGAGACGTCCCTTTAGGTCAGAGATGTGGAAGAATTTATTTATCCAGATGGTGGTCAATCTGTGGAATTCATTGCCACAGGTGGCTGTGGAAGACAAGTCATTGGGTACATGTAAAGCGGAAGTTAATAGGTTCTTGATCAGTAATGATAGATAGATAGATAGATAGATAGATAGATAGATAGATAGATAGATAGATAGATACTTTATTCATCCCCAAGGGGAAATTCAACATTTTTCCAATGTCCCATACACTTATTGTAGCAAAACTAATTACATACAGTATTTAACTCGGTATAAATATAATATGCATCTAAAATCACCCTCCCAAAAAGCATTAATAAATAGCTTTTAAAAAGTTCTTAAATAGTTTACTATTTACTAATAGTTTACTATGGTGTCAAAGGTTAGGGGAGAAAGCAGGAGAATGGGGTTGAGAGGGAAAATAAAACAGCCATGATAGAATGGCAGAGCAGACTCAATGAGCCAAGTGGTCTAATTCTCCTATATCTTATGTTTTTATGGTCTACAGAAAGTTTGAGAAAAGTCATACTGAGCCCATGATAATACCAGCTTGCACTAAGATTAATAACAGTTAACTTAGATTTAGTACAGGGAAAGAAACTCTGTGCCTGACTGGATGTGAGTTAAACAACTGCTGAACATTAGCTGTATTTGTCACATACAAAAGACAACCGTGCAAATACAAAATGAAAGAAAGAACAAATAAATAGACAGATAGATATCAAGAACATGAGATGAAGAGTCCTTGAAAGTGAGTCCATAGGTTGTGGGAACAGTTCAGTGACGGGACAAGTGACGTTCAGTGAAGTTACCCCCTTTGGTTCAAGACCCACCCACATTCCGAAAACATATGGGTGAGGGTTAGAGTTAGTAAGTTGTGGGCATGCACAGTAACAAAGAATTACAACAAATCAAATCAGTACATTTTATTTAAGTAGATCTGCCACTATAGATGCCTTCCAGTTCACAATAGTTACCAATAATTTTGAATCTCAGAGTCAGATAACTGTAATATCCTTGAATTTGAAACATCATTTAAAACTATTAATTAGTTACCTGTTACTAATTTCAAAGATCCATCAGTTATAACCAATCACTAATTATAATTGTTCAGCATAATCTATACACATCCATCAATTACAATGTTCCTGTCAACTGCAACCTTCCTGTTATAACAGTCAACCTCCACAGCAGTTCTCCACCATTCTCTTTCAATTAGCTAAATGTCAGTGACAAATACACTGTGTAGCCACTTAATTAGGTACACCTGCTCATTAATGTAAATATTTAATCAGCCAATCATGTGGTAGCAACTCAATGCATAGAAGCATGCAGATATGGTCAAAAGGTTCAGTTGTTGTTCAGATCAAACATCAGAAAGGGGAAAAAAATGCGATCTAAGTGACTTTGATCATGGAATGATTGTTGGTGCCAGACAGGGTGGTTTGAGTATCTCAGAATCTGCTGACCTCCTGGGATTTTCACGCACAACAGTCTCTAGAGTTTACAGAGAATGGTGCAAAATACAAAACCAAAATCCAGTGAGTGGCATTTCTATGAGGGGTCAGTGGAGAATGGCCAGACTGGTACAATCTGACAAGAAAGCGACAGCAGCTCAAATATCGGTGGAGTGCATAACAGCGTCTCTGAATACACAACACGTCGAACCACAAAAAGGATGGGCCACAGCAACAGTGGAGAACACCAGGTTCCTCTCCTGTACTTAACAAAGTGACCACTGAGTATATGTCATTCTATTTTACAGCTTGGTTTTAAAGTGTTGATTTATCTGGAATAGAAGATTAAACAAATAAGCAATGTTTTACAATACAAATCACAGGCAGTGATGCAGCCGGTCAGGATGCTCTCAATTGTGCCCCTGTAGAAAGTTCTTAGGATTTGGGGACCCAGACTAAACTCCCTCAACTGTCTGAGGTGAAAGAGGTGCTGTTGTGCCTTTTTCGCCACATAGCAGGTGTGTGCAGAGCACGTGAGGTCCTCGGTGATGTGGATGCTGAGGAACTTAAAGCTGTTAACCCTCTCAACCCCAGATCCATTGACGTCAATAGGGGTTATCCTGTCTCCATTCTTCCTGTAATCTACAACCAGCTCCTTTGTTTTTGCAGCATTGAGGGAGAGTTTGTTTTCTTGGCACCACTGTGTCAGAGAGATGACTTCTTCCCTGGAGGCCACCTTGTTACTGTTTGAGATAAGGCCAATTAACTTTGTGTCATTGGCAAACTTAATTAGCAGATTAAAGCTGTGGGTGGTGATACAGTCATGGGTATACAGGGAGTAAAGGAGGGGACTCAGTACACAGCCCTGAGGGGTTCCTATATTGAGAGTCAGAGGGTCAGAGGTGAGGGAGCCCACTCTTACAACCTGCTGGTGAGCTAACAGGAAGTCCAGGGTCCAGCTGCACAAGGCAGGGTCAAGGTCGAGGTCTCTGAGCTTCTTGTCAAGCCTGGATGCAACTATAGTGTTGAATGCTGAACTGTAGTCCAAGAACAACATTCTCACATAAGCATCCTTCTTCTCCAGATGTGTAAGGATGGTGTGTAGAGCTGTGGCTATTGCATCATCTGTTGATCGGTTGTGTCGGTAGGCGAATTGTAGGGAGTCCAGTGTGGGTGGTAGCAAGCTGCAGATGTAATCTTTGACTAGCCTCTCAAAGCATCTGCTTACTATTGCAGTGAGTGTGACAGGACACCAGTCGTTCAGGCATGTTACCTTGGTCTTTTTTGGTACAGGGACAATGGTGGATAATTTGAATGAAGCAGGTGGACATTCTACACTGGGAGAAGGAGAGATTAAAAAGTAGTCTTTTTAACAATACAAAACATAAAAAGGTGAAATAACATCTTGAGAACTTTCCAAAAGATTTTCACATTTTTTGTATTCCCCATTTTCAAATTATTTTATTGAGGTTTGATATCAAATTTAGTCTAATTCATATCAAGCACTGGTCCCGATTTTAGATTTTAAAAAAGTTAATCAAAAATATTTTAAGAGAATGCCCAATTCCAATTTGCAGATATCCTCCAAGAACAGACTACATAAAGTATGGCTTCTTCATTATAAGTATATAGATCCTGTTAAAATGAAAACTTTGATCTTTCCTTGGTACATCAATCTACAATGGTATTACAGAAATTTGCAGCTTCAAACCATCAGCATGGCACCCACTTCAAAGATCTTCTGAGAACTTTCACGGATGTCAAGAAGTACTGAGGCACAGAGACTAAAGGATTCTAAACTGACAGAGGAAATGAAAGGATGAATATTCTTCCAGAAGCTATTACCATTGTAAGCACAATAATATGAGCTCCAATCCAAGAGAATTTCAGTGACTGTGTAACAGAAGTAAACTCTGCAGCTCCTCAACTGTACTCTAACATTTAAATAAACCTTAACACAACTTATCACCAGCTGCACCCACCACCCCCGGCACCCATCTCAACTCCTTATTCCTGGAAACTCTTTACTGACAATATTTTGACAATTTAAGCTTTGGAAGTTATAAGTACTGCACCATCCTTAGGCAAAGAATTTTGTATTTCCACTCTGTGAGGAAAATTTCTACCTCATTTGCTCAAAATGGCCCAGCACTAATTTTAATGCTTATGTCTCCTTGTCCAGTTCTTACTTTAAGACAAAGCATTCTTAACAGCACGAGATCATGAGCAGAATTAGGCCATTTGGCCCATCAGGTATTTTCTGCTATTCAATCAGCGGTTTACTTTTTCAAACCTGCCTTTTCCTTCTAACCCTTTAACTCCTTTAATCAAAAACATATTAATCCCTGCATTAAATATACCAATGACTTGCCCACCATAGCAGTATGTGGTAATGTCTTCCACAGAATCTCTATTCTCTGGCTGAAAAAATTCCTCATCTCATTTCTAAAGGGATATCCTGTTATTCTGAGGCTATGCCTTGGACCCTTGCCTCTTACACTAATGGAAACCTCTGTTTTAATTCCACTTTATCCATGCCTTTCAATATTTGGTAGGTTTCAATTAGGTCTGAAATCCTTCTGAATTCCAGCGAGTACAGGTGCAGAACCATAAAATGCTCCGGATACATTAACCCTTTCATTCCCGGAATCATTCTTGTGACCCTCCTCTGGACCCTAGCCACAGTGAGAACATCTGTACTTAGATGTGAGGCCCAAAATTGTTGATAATATTCCAAATTACAGGGCTCAAAATTATTGAATCAGTACATCTCCCTGCTCTGCGCAGTATATTGCACTGCTCCATTACTATTGATGGTGAGGTGGTGGACGTGGTGAGGACCTACAAGTACATGGGGTGCACCTGGATGACAGACTTGAGTGAAAAGCACCAACATGGAGGCTGTGTCCAAGAAGGGCCAGTGTCGCCTCTACTTCCTGAGGAGACTGAGGTCCTTTGGAGTGTGCAGGCCTCTCCTTCACATGTTCTACCAGTCTTTTGCGGTTAGTACTATCTTCAATGTGGTGGTGTACTGAGGCAATGGCGTCAACACGGGTGATGCCAAAAGGCTCAATAAACTGATCAGAAAGGCTGGCTCTGTTATAGGAGTCAAACTGGACACACTGCAGGCTGCGGTAGAGCAAAGGACCCTAGGAATATCCTGGCAATTCTGGAAAATGCTTCTCACCCTCTGCATGCCACCTTGGGTGAACAGAGGAGCAAGTTTAGTAACAGACTAAGACATCTACACTGCTCCAAAGAGCGCTATATGAGGTCATTCTTATCCTCGGCCATTGAGCTCTATAATGAGTCAACTGACAGCTGGGGAAGTGATGACACCTCCTGTTAGACTGTTTGAGGTAACTTCTTTATTATTCTTTCTTACTTCGTTTCTAATATTTGTACAGCTGTGCACTTATAATTCTACTGTGACACAGTAATTTCTGTTGGAATCAATAAAGCATCTATTGATCTATCTATCTATTACTTAAATGGCCCCTCATATCAACTAAATTGGACTGACATGGAGGAAAATCATCTAGGTAGTTGACTATGGGTGAAAATGCCTTGTTAATGAAAGAGATCAGAGTAGAATGGTGAAACTAGTTCAAGCTGACAGGAAGATGACAGTAATACAAATAACCACACATTTCAGCAGTGGTGCGGAGAAGAGCGTCTCTGAGGTTCTGTATAAAGTGGCCACTGAGTGTATAACTTTATTGCCACACAGCCAGGCAACCTTTATTTCCAGCCCAACAGAATCCAACGACCATCACTTGACTTTCAATGCTCAGCCCTCCAGCATTAACACAGGGGTTAAGGGGAAAAGCACACAGCTACAATTCAGCATATTCACAGGACAGTGTGGTTACAAAAACTGATCAGAGGCTGGATATGCTGCAACACACTAAAACAGCCTCCTGACTTATCATCAAAATAATTCATTCCTTCCCCAAACCCACAGTCATAAGGGCTTTCTACTGGGGCACAATTGAGAACATCCTGACTGGCTGCATCACTGCCTGGTTTGGGAACTGTACTTCTCTCAGTCACAGGACTCTGCAGAGAGTGGTGTGGACAGCCCAGCGCATCTGTGGATACGAACTTCCAACTATTTGGGACATTTACAGCGACAGGTGTGTAAAAAGGCCCGAAAGATCACTGGGGACCAGAGCCACCCCCAGCCACAAACTGTTCCAGCTGCTACCATCCGGGAACCAGTACCACACGGAACAGGGACTTCAGGCCGCATGAGGTACACCGGCCAGCAACCCACCTACTTAACACCAGTCTAGTCACAATGGCCAATCAAGCTACCAACCGGCACAGCTCTGGGCTGTGGGAGGAAACCCAGATGGTCACAAGGAGAACGTACAAGCCCCTGACAGACAGCGCTGAAATTGAACTCTGCGCTCCAAACACCGCGAGCTGTAGTAGCGTCGTGCAAACTGTGGCGCCCTGAGCACTTGTTAATACTCATTTAACGAAATCACCAAACAGTGACAACCATATTGAAGGTAAAAGACAGAAGTTGCCAGGAAAAGCCACCATCTCTGGATCACAAATTACCCGGGGTGGATACATCAGGAGACTTCCTTGAGAAAACTGGAACTCCAGTTCAACTCCAATATGGTTGCGGTTTCAACTAAAGGAAAGCTGCTTTTCAAAAAGTTGACAGACCCTACATGCTCAAGGGACATAAATGGTGGTCCATGTCGACATCCCATAAAAGGTATAAAACTGCAAGGTCTTTGCTTTGCTTTTAGATGGCTGATAAGAATAGAAAACAAAAAAAAAACTCGGATCAAAACAGAGTGCATCCTGGTCAAACCTCATGGTGAATCAGTTTTGCTTGGTGACAGGGCGACGTAGCAGTCAGCATAACAGTTTACAGAGCTGGTGATTGGAAGATGGCAGTTCAATTCATGTGGCTGTCTGTAAGGAGTTTGTACATTCTTGCCGTTACCTCCAGGTGCTCCAGCTTCCTCCAATATTCCAAAGATGTACGAGTTACGGTTAGTAAGTTATGGGCATGCTATGTTGCTGCCAGAAGTATTACGACACTTGAGGACTGCCCCCAGAATATATTCGGACTGTGATGGTCTCTGACCTAGGTATATATATGTGTGCTTAAGATTTTTGCACAGTGCTGTATTTGTCAATGTGGCACGGAGCGAGAGTTTGCAAGTCTGGCGCGAACAAATGATGATGGGAATGGTGAGGATGGGGTGCCACAGGAGGGGTGTGGGGCAGGTGGCAGTGAAGGAGTGCCAGGGGTGCAGACACACCCACCCTGAAACACCAGGCAAGGTCATCTGATTCCAAGCAATTGGTTTATTAATCATTACAGAATGTCTCTCTGATGTTTCCTGCTCTCTCCCCTCTCCCTTCCCCTTTTCCCAAATGTGATTTCCCTCTCCTTACCTCCTTCCCACTCTCAGTCCACAACAGAGCCCCCTATCAGAATCGGGTTTATCATCCCTCATATATGTCATGATATTTCTTTATGTTTTGTGGCAGCAGTCCGATGCAATACATGAAGTTACTATAGTACTGTGCAAAAGTCTCAGACACCCTATCTATATGTGCCGAAGACTTTTGCAGAGCCCTATAGTAACTTGTGACAAATAAACCTAATCTTTGAAAAGAAGCAGCAAAGAATTCAAACACTGGCAGGAGTTAAGAAAGCAACCAGAAAGCTAATGCTTCTAACAAAAAGCCTAAGAAACAAGATGCTAGAGATTGAATGTCAATTTTAATCAGGAATAATGTGGATAACAACCATTAATACAAGTGAGAAGCAGCCTTCAGAAAAATCTTCACAGCAGCAGAACATTGAAAACTGACAAGGCTAGTTCTTCCATTGATACATGTACAAAGATCATTTAAAATCTTTGTACAAGTTTCAGTGGAAGAGACACTTATTCAATACAAAGATTATAAGTAATCTGAGAGATGTACAAAGACCATTTTAACTATAATGAAACCAGACACTGGGTATGAAAGATCCTTGAAAAACAATAGCTGAATGCCCACGTTAATCAGCCTGCATTGAATCTCTGTGGATGAGATCAGGAAAGGGACTGAATGGCCATGTTGTCATTTATCACACAGCTCGAGGCATACTTAAAGACAGTGGTTGAGGTGTATATGGATTTTGATAAGGTTACTCATTCAGAAAGTCAGGATGCGTGGGGCACCCGGCTGCTTGGATACAGAACTGGCTTGTCCACAGAAGACAGAAGGTGGTTGTAGATGGAGCTTATTCTAGCTGGAGGTTGGTGACCGGTGGTGTTCTGCAGGAATCTGTTCTCAGACTGCTGCTCCTTGTGATTGTTTTACAAATGACTCAGAGGAGGAAGTGGTAGGGTGGGTTAGTAAGTTTGCAGATGACACTAAGGTTGCTGGAGTTGTAAATAGTGTAGAAGGTCGCTGTAAGTCACAACAAGACATTGTCAGGATGCAGAACTGGGCTGAGAAGTGGCAGATGGAGTTCAGTCTGGAAAACTGTGAACTAATTCACTTTGGAAAGTGGAATTTGAAGGCAGTATACAGGGTTAATGCCAGGATTCTTAGCAGTGTGGAGGGACTTTGGGATCTTGGGAGTCTACATTCGTAGATCCTTCAAAGTTTCTGCACAAGTTGACAGGATTGTTAAAAATTCAAAGCATATTATACTATATACAACTTCAAGATTTGTCTCCTTAAAGGCAGCCACAAAACAAAGAAACCCAAATAGAACCCATTGAAAAGACCATAAAACAAAAATGTGCAATAAGGAAAAATAAATCATTCCAACAAAAAAGCAGGCAAATAGCATTCAGAACTGAAGTTCAGGAAAGTGAGTCCACAGACAAAGCCAGCAGCTGATTCAGGAGTCGAATATTTGCAGGCCACAGCCTCAGTTCAGCACAGAGACGAGTAAACCTTGTAGAGCAGCAAGCTGAACCAGATCATCCATTGCCTCTGGCCCCAACACCCTGACCTTTTCAATCCGGCCCGGCAATTAAATCGTCCAAACCTAAGTTCATTCCTTACTCTCAGAATCAGGCCCTGCCGCTGCGATATGCTCTCAGGCCCAAGACCCACCACATGAATTCAGCTTGTATCTGACCTTTCCAATTTGGCCTGCTGCTTCGATCAATCAAAACGCAGCTCCCAGGCACAGGCTCCGCCTTGACTCTGCTCTGCCTCACTTCGGTTTTACCACATTGAGTTGCCTCTGAGTCCACTCCAGCAGCCAAACATTGCTTCATTCCCTATTTTCAGGCCTAGGCCCCGCTGCCTCGATTCGGGCCTTGCAACCGTCCTGCACCTTTAGACTTCAATTCACACTGCAAAAATGCCAGGTCGTACAACTGGATCCAAAGCTCAACCCCGCAAGAGAAGTTACAAACTACTGATTGCAGTGATGGTTTACCAGAAAAAGCGTGATTAATAAAGTAGTTAGCAGGTTTGTTTGTTTTGTTTGTTGCCAGCAGGCAGTCGCTGACTTTCAACATCCCCATCTGAAACTGGAAGGCATAAGGAATGTTGTCCTTTATTAGCTAGAGGATTCAGTTCAAAAACCCTGAGGTAACGTTGCAACTCTGTAAAACCCCAGTTAGCCCACACTTGGATTGTGCTCAGTTCTGGCTGCATCATTATAGGACAGATGTGGAAGCTTTAGAGAGGGTGCAGAGGAAGTTTACCAGGATGCTGCCTGGATTAGAGAGTGTGTCTTATGTGGAAAGGTTGAGCGAGCTAGGGCTTTTCTCTCTGGAATGAAGGAGGATGAGAGGTGTCTTGATAGAGGTGTGCAAGATGATAAAAGACATGATAGAGTGGACAGCCAGAGACTTTTCCCAGGGAGGAAATGACTAACATGAGGGAGCATCATTTTAAGGCGATTGATGGAAGGTTGGGGGTGATGACAGAGGTAAGGTTTTTTTTAAAAACAGTGAGTGGTGAGCACATAGAACACATTGCCAGGGTTACTGGGAGGGGCAGATAAATTAGAGGCATTCAAGAAACTCTTATTAGGCACAGAGATGGTAGAAAAATGGAGGGGTATGTAGGAGGGAAGGTTTCATTCATCTTACAGTAGGTTAAAAGTTCAAAACAAAATCAATGGCAGAAGGGACTGTGCTGTACTGTGAAGTTCTATGGTCTATATTCCACGTCCTCTATTCCTAGTAGTTAAAAGACCGAAATATTCTATAAAATAATATTTGGGGCATTGTACATCCAGGAAAGTGAATAAATTATTTTTAATGTTTTTTGAGTGTCTAGGGTTTTATGTTTGGAAGCCTTCACACCACTCACAGAATATTCAAAAGGCTCCCTGATAAGTTGATCACTGAGACTCCGCAGGTTCCAGAAATCTTCAGCAACACACACCGAATTCCGGAGGAACTCAATAAGGCTGACGAGAGGGGAATAAGCAGTCAACGTGCTGGGTCAAGATCCTTCATCAGGACTGAAACCAAGGCAGAATAAGAGGGAAAGGAGTACGAGCTGGCAGGTGATAGGTACGACCAGGTGAGGGGAAGCCGGATGAAGTATGAAACTGGGAGGTGTGAGGTGAAATAGCAGCATGCAAGTGTCATCATATGACAGAACCTCTAGAAGTTTGCAGAGGTTCCATATGTCACCTAAACTTTGACAAACTTCTATAGATGCACAGTGGAGAGCATCCTAACTGGTTACAACACAGCTTGGCATGGAAACACCAATACCCAGGATACAGCCTAGTCCATCACAGGAAAAGCCCTCCCCATCTTTGAGCATATTTAGAAGGAGCACTGCCATGAGAAAGCAGCATCCATCAAGGCTCCCCCACCCCACCCAGGCCATGCTGTCTTCTCACAACTACATATTTGCTTTAGACAATTTGCCCTTCACACATCGGTTGTTTTCCAGACTTTATTTATGTATAGTTTTTTTTTACAAATATCATTGTCTTTATCTTCCTGAAATTGCCCGTTATTGCCCGTTATGTCACCAGCACCTAGCACAGCAATGAAGGTCCTCCATCTCTGCCTGTCCTTGGCCATCTTCTCCACTGTGCCCCAGGTATGGTTAAAGGCTGTTCACCCTGCCAGTAGCTTCTGTTTTTGCTACTGTCAGCTGTACAAGTCCTGGATGGAGACTCAGGAATACTGTTACACACAGGTATAGAAGAATGCTTCATTGCTGTTTCCATAACAATTTTGTTTTACCAGTCAAGTTTGCTTGCCCTGAGATGAACTCCCAATCTAGAGGACCAGTAGGCCACTAGGTCGGGTTCCTACCCTTTGACCAGTTTGGCATGGGTGACCCTACCAATAGCCAAAGCATATGGGCCTGACTCCAGCCAACATGGCAGTCAGGGTCATTGAGACACACAAGCCTCCAAACCTTATGACAAGGTTGTGGTCCTCTTGGAGGGGCATACAGGTGTCCCCCCCTTTACAAAGGTAGAGCGTTCCCATGAAAACTTTCTTAAGCCAAAATGGTGTAAAGCAAAGAACCATTAATTTTCGTAAAAGTGAAAATCTTGTTTGTAATGCGAAAACAGGTTACTAATGTAGGTCTTTTGTAGAAGCAAAGTGGCATAAAATGAACATTCGTAAAGCAGGGGACACCTGTATATATACTTCAATAATAAGTTTACTTTGACTTTGATGTAAAGAGCTGAAGGAGAAGGAATCTAACAGGAGAAGAGGGTGGACGTTAAAAGAAAAGGAAGGAAGAGGGGCACCAGAGAGAGATGGGCAAGTGATAAGAGAAGGGGTAAGAGGGAGAACTGGAATGGGGAATGGAAACAGAGAGAGAGAGGGGGATGGGAGAACATTTACTGGATGTTGGAGAAATTGATGTTCACGCCATCTGACTGGAGGTTAGATGGAATATGAGGTGTTACTCATCTCAGCCATGTATGGTCTCACTGCGGCATTAGAGGAGCACAAGGACCAACATGTCAGAATAGCAATGGGAGGCCGAATTGAAATGGGTAGCCACCGGGAGATCTGCATTTTGTTGCGGATGGTCGCCGGTGCTCGATGAAGCGGACCACCAGTCTATGTCGGGTCTCACCGATGTAGAGGAGGCTGCACCAGGAGTGCTGGATACAGTAGATGACCCCAACATACTCAACTGGTGAAGTTGACAGGACTTACACCTCCATTCAGGACCCCAAAACAGTCCTTCCAGTGGAGGCAGCACCACTGACTAAATGAAAGCACATTGCTCATACTTCAGAATAAAGTCATAGAATCATACAGCACAGATAAAAGGCTTTCAGTATACCTTGCCAAATTCCATGTTCAATTGTCATTCAACCACACATGAATACAGCCAACAAAACAGCGTTGCTCCAGGTGAAGGAGCAAAACACAGTACCAACAGTCACACACACAGCATAAGGCACGTACAAGGAAGCAAGCACATATATCAGTAAAATACAGTCACACAAAAAAACCATGTAGTCCAGGACCCTTGAAAGCCACAGAAATCTGCAGTCAACCTCAATCAACTTGTCTTCTGTCGAGTGAACACTGGGGGGCAGCAGTGGCTCCAGCTTGGACACTGCCATGCCACTACCAGTGGCGCGCCCACCCTATTTACTGGCTAACAGGTTTTCCAAACCCTGTCAGTTCAACTGTTCACCTGGACACTCCATAGAACAGAGTCATACAGCACAGGATCAGGCTCTTCAGCCCACAATATTGAGTTAATTAAACCAGTAACTAAATAACTAATGAAACTAATCCCTTCTGCCTACACAATATCATATTCTTAAATAATGTGAGTATCTCTGTTTCCATCACTCTCTCAAACATTGCATTCCAAACTTCAATGGTCTTCTGGGTACAAAAAAAAATGCTTTTTTATATCCTTCTCTCCTTGCACTCCACAATCTCTTTGCCCTTGCTTTAAATCTGTGCCATCCGAGGTCTGATACAGTCAAGTGAGCTTACAGCCTTGAAGCCATTTGGACTAACATCCACAGCAAACACAGTTTTATTCCTCATTGGGTGACTTGCTTTGCTTCTGATCGATATTATGTTCAATATCAGTAGCCAGTAGTTGTGACTTTAATCCATGATTACGACTACATACGGTGGGACAGTATAATAGTGGTTAGCACATCATTCTACAGTGCCGGCGATCACTGACTGGGGTTCAGTTCCTGCCGCTGACTGTAAGGAGTTTGTACGTTCTCCCTGTGACCATGTGACGGTGCTCCAGTTTCCTCCCATATTCCAGTTGGGGGTCAGGATCTGGGAGTTTTGCACACATTCATCTGCAGACCGGTACCAACTGCTAGCTCTTGCCGATAACACCCATGCATCACCAATTTACAGGACAGACACTCAGAGACTTGGGCGATTCATATTTTTTGTGTGACTGTATGTTTACCTGCTCTCTCACATGTGCTTTGTGCTGTGTGTGACTGTAGGTAAAGTGTTTTGCACCTTAGCCCTGGAGGAACACTGTTTTGTTTGACTGCATTCACAGGTACTCATGTATGGTTGAACTGAATTATGGGCGTGCTATAACAGCACCAGAAGCATGGTGACCCTTGCGGGCTTCCCACAGCACACCCTCAGATTGTGTGGGTCGTTGATGCAGATTGGCACATCTCACTGTATGTTTCAATGTACATGTGACAAACAAAGCCAATCTTTACAGAGAAAAGCAGAAACAGGTTGGAATATTCTCAAAGTACTAAAATAGAAACAGAATATGCTCGAAAAGCTCAGCAGTTCGTTCAGCATCCATGGAGAGCTAATAAGATTTAACACTTCAGGTTGCTGATCTGTCCTCAAAACAATCATCGTTATTATTATTATGTGCTGTATCATATTACATGGGCAATCGTGGTCTTTCCATGACCATGATGGTTCTTGGCAATTTTTTCTACAGAAGAGGTTTGCCATTGTCTTCTTCTGTCCAGTGTCTTTACAAGACGGGTGACCCCAGCCGTGATCAATACTCTTCAGAGATTGTCTGTCTGGTGTCAGTGCAGCCGGGACTTGTGATATGCACCAGTTACTCATACGACCAGGCATCACCTGTTCCCGTGGCTTCATGTGACTCAGATCGGGGGGGGGGGGCTAAACAGGTGCTACACCTTGCCCAAAGGTGACCTGCAGGCTAGCGGAGGGAAGGAGCACCTCACACCTCCTTTGGGATAGATGCATCTCCACCCAGCCACCTACTTCAGAACCATTGTCAACCTGTAATGTCAACTTACATTCTACACTGAATGATGAGTGGTTCCGTCAGTACCTCCAGTTGAATTCTGTCTTTTTTGTGTTTCCCCCAGCTGTCAGTCTGTGGTTTTGTATTGTCATGTGCTCCTGCTCTGCTCCGGCCCCTATATCACTGAGTACTCCGTCTCTTACCTGTTTCCCATTATCACCTGTTTTGCTGCCACCTGTGTCTCATTGTGCTCCACCTATCATCTGCCTCTCTGTTTATTGCTCAGTGTATTTTAGTCCTGTGTTTTCACCTGTTTGTTGCCAGATTGTGCCAGTGACTTTTCCAGCATTAGTGTCTGTATGCTATCTGTCTGAATATTGACTCTGCCTGTTTCCTGATTCTGGTTTTTGGATTTCTCTCATTATTTTGTACTCTGCCTGAAACTTTGTTTGCACCTTTGGATTTGATACTCAATTAATACCACCCCATGCACAGTACTGGATCTGCAATTGGATCCCTGCTCCAGTGTCCTGCCAGGTTCTTGTATTTGTTAAGTAATAATGAGTTGATGAATGTTTCAGTAGGGGGTGGGGTGTGGGAGGGAGAGAGGTCTTCTGTGGTTGGAATCAGCCATGAATGCTGCATCCTAGCTACATACATTTTTGGTGTAGTGCCTTCAATTAATACACAATCTGCTGCCCATGTGGCAGGCTTCCCCTTCTCTGTGCAGTTGATGAATCCAAAGGAAAGGCAGACACCGATACAGTTCGGCACTTGTGGTCTCACAGAAGTCACCAGTCAGTGTTGAGCTCAAATGACTTGGAGATTCCAGCTCCCAATTTTTCCTCCGGGGTTTACTCCCGTAGCCTTCCCCACGAGTGGGTACAGCCACAGGGCAGCAGAGGTTTGAGATCAGTTTTCCTTCTCCTAGATGAGCTGCCAGTCACAGCTGATGAGCCCCATCTGCCCAAGGTTTGAAGGTGCCAGTAATGCACTTTTGCCCCTTCTCCTGTCCAGAGAAATGGTTCTGCCAGTGCTAAGTCACATGTGAAGGCCAGAAGCTGGACTTGGTCGTGAGAAACTATTTGTGACGGACAACATTGGGAGCATTTAATAGATAGTGGAGAACAAAAGGAAATATGGCCTGTTTACATTGCACAGATAATGGGCATTGCTCACCCTGTTATCAGCATTGCAAGGTGACGGCTTTTGGCACAGGAGTGTTCTTCGGTAATACTAATGAAAAGTAACAAGTGAACGTAGCACAACAGAAGGAAGTGCCAGAACACAATCGATCTTTAGTTGCTACTGAACTAACAACAAAGTTTTGCAGCATTCTACACTCTTAGCACTTCAGAAACAACTTCTTTCTCCATCAGATATCTAAATGGACGATGAACCCAAGAACACAGCCTCATTATAATTTTGCTCTTTGGACTATTTATTTAACATTTACTTTGTCTTTCACTCTACTGTTTCCACCCCCGCCCCCCCCCCCCAAACAACATATGTCAAAGATAATAAACCTGACTCTGGTATAGGTTAGAATATGCTACATACAAGTAATGTGGAATCATTAAAAAAAAATCAGTTTTGTGCATTTGTTGACTATCTGAAACAGTTATGATTAGTTCCATCCTTTGAATTTACTACACATTCTTTGTGTTTTATCATTCAAATATGCATTTTCCTGCCTTTTTTTGTATTGTGATAAACCTGATTGTGATTCTGATTCCTTGGCTTGGCATACAATGCTACGTACAAGATATATATTGTTATTACATGCTTATTTTTGCTATTACATTACCAGCAAGGAACTCTGTGAGCATGTTTCCTTCCTTGACTCACGATGTGTATATTGGCTTAGTTATGTTTATGCATTTTCTTTTCATTCTATTCCAAGTCATACAAGATGTCCTAAATGTTCTGTCAAACAATCTAAATCTTGACTTTGTCTTCATTCTTTCAGTCCCACAGCAGTTTTGTTTGTTGCCTATGTTGTAAAATCGCAATAATGGACTTCATTTGCAGTGTTAGAAAGCATTGGTTATTTGAAGTTATTCTAATTGCATTGCAATTGACAATATTGTTTGCTTAGAAAACTACAATCCGAAGCATTGTTTCAAAGCTACACATTTATGTAGGCTGGCTAGTTGTAACTTTAAATGAAGATAGAGATTTCTATTACACAGGAAAAAAAAAGGTGATGTTGTTCAATTTTGGATTTCAGCAATTATTTCAAATACTATTTGCTGCTTCTATGCACCGTTGCAAATGCTGGTCAGCTCTTTTACTTTCCTCTATAGGTTTTGGATTTAAATGCAAATCATATAGAAATTGGTTTCAAAAAGCAAGCCACTCATTACCTAATGATAACAACAAGTCTATAACATTAAACAGCAGGACATACCAATCGTCTCAGCATTAGGTTTGAGCCAATACAATCACAAATCAGAACTCCAACATATGCGTCATGTCATTTATTGGTCTTTTCATTTTCTGGTGAATATAAACTTGCATTAGTATTTCTATCATTGGGTATCTGAAGATGCTATTTTAAGAATTAAATTTTCTTCTTGAGGAAGCTTATTTATTTATTGAGTTTCTCCGCAGACTGGGCCTTTCCAGCCCTTTGAGCCGCACCACCCAACCGTCCCCCGATTTTAAACCTAGCCTAATCCTGGGACAATCTACCATGACCAATTAACCTACAAATCGGTGCGCCTTTGGGCCGTGGGAGGAAACCGGATCACAGGGAGAACGTACGAACTCCTGAAAGGCAGGAGGGACAGGTGGGAATTGAACCCTGGCCGCCTGTACTGTAAAGCATTGTGCCACCATGTCGCCTATTCAGTATGAACTTTTATCAGCCTCCTCGGTGGGTAGAAATTCTTTGGCCCTGACTTTCAGGAAAGAAGGGAGCTGGGTGATTATACAACCATCAGAAGGTCTGTGACTCACAGAAACCATCCCAAGACATGAGCTATCTCAATTTCCATCAAAGAGTTGTAAGCTGAGAGTTCTTCAGCCTTCTGCTTGTAGTACGAACTGACCAAATTGTCTGGTGTTGCCAAGCACGCTGGACTTGTAAGGGGGAGTGGATGGATGTGAACTGTTCAACCCTGGAAATAAATTGTTGAAGTCCAGCAAATACGTAAACTTTTGCTCTTAGAGTAAGTTAAAAGAACAGCAAAACATCGTGGGCTGAAGGGCCTGTACTGTGCTGTCATGTTCTATGTTTTCTGTGCTTTTGAGACACTTGGCAGCTTCCTTAATTCTCTGCTTGGAATTGACATTGCTGAGACTGAAATGTTAAACCCCTATCCAAGTAACAGTGATCATTTTTGCAGCCTCGGAAGTATAATTTCCTTATCACGCTATACAGAATTTCAGGGTGGGGTGAGGCATTCAAGAAGGTATTGGTCCTGAATTTCCTCCGGTCTCATCCAGCGATGACCTCTGACTACATCCGAAGGCAGTGCTGCTGATATTTATAAATCACTCGTTAGGCTCAGCTGGAGGGAGCACTGTGATAAATTCCAGAGATGACAATTATAGGAAGTATGTCAAGGACTTGGAGAGAGGGAAAAGGAGACTGAATAGATTAGTACCTGGGTGAGAATCTTCAGACGCAAGCCGATACAGCAGTGTTGTACTTTGAGTTACTTAAATAGAATAAGTAAATAAACCCATTCCACTGGCAGGAGGCTTTTCTAGCTAGAGGTAACTACTATGAGAAAGAGGAAGTATAAAAGATAGTGGGGTGCCGTAACTAACACAGCACATAGTTGTGTCATTCCTGCTTATCTGGACTTCTTTCCTTTCCAGCCCTCGAGGTGCAAGTTGTCCATTAGCCTCACCACTCTGATCCACACCTCAAAACCTGTATCACTGGCCAAAACATCGAAGGTTTATATTTCTTACACCCGCTTCCCCACTGAACATAACCAAGATGTGGTTTCTTCACCAGAGATTGGCTCTCTACAGGAGGAAAACATACTAGACATCTTCCAAACTCGAGCTCCCCAAATGTTTGTGTGCCTGAAGTCCTGACCTGCAACTTACATTAGAAAAGGGAAAGGGGTATAGTAATCCACTCTCCCATCAGGCAGAAGATCTGAAAGCCTGGAATTACATTCCACCAGGTTCAATGACAGCTTCTATCCTGCTGTAATAAGACAATTAAATGGTTCCATAGTACAATAGATGGAGTCATGAGCTTGCAATCTAACTCGTCATGATCTTGCACTTTACTGTTTACCTGCATTGTACTTTTTCTGTAGTTGTTACACTTTATTCTGTACTGTTATTGTTGTACCTTATTTTAGCACAGTGCGCTGTGTAACCTGTATGAACAGGATGCTTTTTCACTGCATCTCGGTACGTGTGACAATAATAAACCAATACCAAAATGCTATTCCTTGCAAGTTAACAGAAAACTCCTACAGGTCCCGGAACTTCCAGTGAGTTGTTGATCAGGATGAACTTCCTATAACATGACCAATGTGCAGGAATGTTAATTTCCCAGACTCCTAAAGGCCCAGGTGTGAATCCTTAAATGTTAGGGGTGACATTGTGGGCGAGCAATCATAATATCAAGTCACACTTATACTTGATGAATGATGAATGTCCATCTTCTTATCCCTGTCAAACTGCCAGTTAGGTTGGATGGTCATTGGACAGTGGCACCAAAAATAGTGCACCACCTTCGTATACCACTATCCTCATGTTAATACTGTTCCAACGTATCCACCAGCTCTGTGACTAAAAAGAAAGTTTCATGACTTAATTATATAATGTGTTTTTCTAATTGCCAAAATGGCTTTACTCCTAATGTTTGTGACAGCTGCTCTAACAACTTAGCTTTCTGTAACAGTCTCTTGAGCTGGACAAACCAACACCCAAGTGACTATTCTTTTATTCCTGCAGGATTCCGACCAGCATGGTAGCTTAGTGATTAGCACAGCACTTTACAGTGTAGGATTCAATTCCCACTGCTGCCTGTAAAGAGTTTGTACGTTCTCCCCATGACCGCGTGGGTTTCCTCCGGGTGCTCCAGTTTCCTCCCAGGGTGCAAAGACATACCGATTGATAGGTGAATTGGTCACTGTAAATTGTCCCGTGATTAAGTTTGGGGATTGCTGGGAGGCCAGAAGGGCCTGTTCTGCACTATATCTCAATAAATAATCAATCAATCGATCATCTTAAAGGAGTTGCATTCCCAGATCACACTCGCTAACTTTTCCCCTTGCTTTGGTATTACAATAATGAGTTGGTATCCTTCAAAATAAATAAGGATCTTTTCCCCTGAAAAAGCACATGTAACACTCTCATTCTCTGTTTGTATTTCAGTTTTTACCCAAGACTTGGAATATAGTACACCACATTTAAATCCAAGTGTTGGTAAGTTTTCACTTTGACTTGGGTGACTGACTTTTTGTTTTACAAGTGTTCTATCATCGCACTTTGCTCAAAGCAACCTCACTTCCAACTCCCAGCCCTTTTATGGAATCTCACCTTTTTTGGCATTCCCCTCTCCACATCGTTTTCCATTAGAAGTTTTCAAAGGAATCCAAGGGGGCATTAAAATAAAACCAAACTTGCCCTAAATATTAGACCAAATGATTGCTATTTAAGAGGAAGGACACGGCCACCCAATAGAAGCCAGCCTTGGTGTCCTGAGAGGGGGGCGGGGAGTGGCAATACAGCCAACGCTCACCTCGTAGGCATCGGGCATGTTGATAATCTCCCCGTGCTCAGCCACATAGCCGATTATTCCTTTGCCCCAGGGCACCTGGACCTCGTTGGAGTTCTCCATGCTGGACGACGGCACCACCGTGGCGCCCGCGTGTACGTCGAAGAGCTTGGAGACCAGCCTCTTCTTGTGGGGTGGACCCTCGACCAGGAAGAGGGAGCAGCGGTCAGCGTCCACCATGATGCATAGGTTGATGAGGATCTTGTAGCTGAGGCTGGTCAGATCCAGCTCGTTGGAGATGTCCTTGACCAGCTCCAGGAAGAACTGCCTCTCGTCGGCCTCCCTGAGCGAGCGCTTGTAGTGACTGGCGGCCGAGGCGTGCTGCGGGGCACTGACCCGCGACTCGAGCAGGGCGCTGAGCAGGTGCGCCGGGGTGGGCGGCAGCGAGCTGGCCTTGCGCAGCAGCGCCCGCCTGCCGGGGCTGGGGTCCCGCTCGGCCGACCGCAGGAACACCAACTCGTCCAGGGTGTGGTGGCAGGTCATGGCCCGGGAGCGGGCGAAGCTCCTCCGCAGTTCCTTCTGGCACGACCGGTGGAGAGTGGCCTCGGCCGGGCACGGGTGCTTCTCATCGCCCGGCGGCCCGCCCCCCACCTGCCTGGCGCCCTTGTGCGCCTTCAGCCACTTGCTGACCGACTCGCGTTTGCCCTTCCTCAGCAGGTAGTCCTCGAAGAGGTCGGGGTGTCGGTCGAGGAAAGCTTCCACCTGCGAGAAGTCGATGGCCGCCATGGTCGCGGGGGGCTGAGGAAAGTTACCTGCTCTGTTCTGCTCCTAAAAGTTGTCAGCATCTCCGCATTCGCTGCCGGGACCTTCCTCTGTCCCGGCAGAGCGCCCAGCCGCCCTCTGCGAACCAGCGCCTGGTGCTCGCCGCCCACTTTACCACTCGATCGCCCTCGAGTCCCGGCGCCGCAGATTTATCAGGGATAGGTAGGGAGGGAGGACCCCGCCCTCAGCCGAGAAGTGAGGTTATCCCGTCCATCCCATCACTCCAGTCTCCTCCTTGCGAGGAAGCGTGGTGTCCGAGCGGCTCTGCGGAAACACTGCGCGCTCCGAACACGGAGGCGAGTCGCTCTGTGCCGCTATTTAACTGGCGTGAGCGTGATCAATCTTCCGCAAACTAACTGATGGCTGGAAAGTTTGTCAAGTGACGGATTCTACCGCCGTTTAATACCCATTATTCATCCCGACTAAACTGAGGATTTTAAATATTTATTTAAAATTTTCCCGAAACCACGATGTGGAACGGGGGATATCGGCCACTTTGAAATACCCAAAGAATAAATTCTTCTTCGAATAAACATCTTCATTTCATTTGATATTTAAATTTATTTATTAGGCCGATCATTTGGGACTTTTAAGATATTTTAAGTCACATTTTATTTTTAAAAATCCGGGATTAATGCAGCTCTCTCGTCGGAAATGGACAGTGTGGTCACTTTCTGTGACAGCAATCGAGTTTCTCTTTCAAACCAAAAAGTGGCCGAGAAAGACAGTGCGAAATTAGCCGCGCCGGTGGTCGCCGTTCGCCTTGACAGACGGAACACACGAAATTGACAGCCGCCTTGAACCACCGGGTGCTCCACTCCGCAGCTGACAGTGTCCCCCGACTCCAGCAGCCTGTTATTAATAGGAGCGAGTCAGGTTGCCATTAGATACAGTTACTTGACGTCAATCCCGTTATAGTGGGTCACGAAAGCAGAGCGCCTGCCTGTCGCGGAGCGAAATAAGGTTTCTAGAACCGCCACCTCTTTGGAGTGGACTCGTTCCATCCCCCCCCCCCCCCCCGAGGGTGAGCAGAGGGTAGAAGTGGAGGTCACTTTGTCTCAGCGCAGCTCGGCTAGGGCAGATACAGATCGCTGGACCGGGAGGCTGGGGAGTTGCCAGCGGCATTGGAAACATAAATCCTTCCCACCTCCGGTTCTAAAAAGCCACCACTTCGGGGCCCATTAAAATTGACACGAATTACTATTGATTTTCTTCCATTGCTCGTATACCGGGCCAATTCCCCGATTGACCACAACTTAAATGCTGTCAAGAACTTCGGTAAAGTTCTCCCTTCTCTGTATTAACAGGTTTCCTCTCTCTAAAGACGCGCCTTCATTTCTTTCCTTGCATCCAATTAAACTATTTTAATTGAATGCCTTCAAGTCGCATAACTTTAAAATTTGTTTGACCTTTGAATGGCATCCGACTCTGCCTTAGTTCTTCTGGGCACAAGTAGCGGGTCCGTACTGCATGAATGTAAATAGACGCAGAACTTCAATCTGAAAAACCGATTCAGGTTTTTCTGAACCTGCGAAGAGATGGTTTCTCTGCGTGGTCAGTGCGCCGATCAGCTATTTAATACAGATACATAAACTCTGGCTGTAGCGATGTACGTAAAAAAAAAGTCGTATTAGATTGGAATGTAGACATCATAGATTAGATGTATTTTGGGTCCTACCAATATCAGTCACACTTTTAGATCCTTCTTTCTTGGCCTGGTTTTTTCTCGGTTTTTGTGTTTACACTCTGGTTTTGTGGATCTGCAGAAAGGTTCACCCGTTCAGTAACTTTTGAAATCTTAAGGAAAAGGTGAAAGATAAAGGAGCAATCAAATTAGATGTAAACTTTCCCAGGAGGTAATTCTCTGGAAGGCTTTTTTTTTTGCAATAAAGTGATGGGTAAATCTTTGAGATAAACACGGGGAAGTCCACAAATGCTGGAAATCCAAAGAAACACAACATTTTGGGAGGAACTCTGCAGGTCAGGCAGCATCTATAGAAATGGATAGACAATTGAAATTTTAGGCCCAGACCCTTCTTCAGGACGGTGAAAGAGGTGGGAAGATGCCAGAACAAGAAGGTGGGGGAAGGGGAAGGAGGCTCGCTGGAAGGTGATGCATGAAGCTAGGTGGGTGGGAAAGGTCAAGGGCTGGAGAAGTAGGAATCATATAGGAGAGGGGAGTGGACCATAGGAGATAGGGAAGGAGGAAGAGACCCTGAGGGAAGTAATAGGCAGGTGAGAAAAAGTAAAAGGTCAGAGTGTGGAATAGAGTGGTATTTGTTTACCGGAAGGAGAAATTGATATTCACTTGTAGAGGAGGCCGCACTGGGAGCACCAGGCACAATAGACAACCCCCAGCAGATTTGCAGTTGAAGTGTCGCCTCACCTGGAAGGACTGCCTGGGGTCAGAAAGGAAGTGAGGGAGGAGGTGTATGGGCACTCAGGCCACTTGCCAGGAAGGAGATTAGGGCGGAGGGACGAATAAACAAGGGAATTGGGGAGGGAGCGATCCCTGTGGAAAGCGGAGAGGTGGGAGGAGGTAAAGGTATATTTAGTGGTAGGATCCCTTTGGGGGTGGCGGAAACTGCAGAGGATTATATGTTAGATCCGGAGGCAGGTGTGGTGATAGGTAAAGACAAGAGGATAGAGTGCCTCTTACAGGAGAGGTTGACGCAGAAGCCACTTTTCGAAGGAAGGTGAACACAAGTTTGAAGAGATGGAAATGGAGGTGGATCAGCATCCTGATTCTGAATGAGCTAATGGTAGCACAATTGATCACCCTCATAAATGTCTCTCAACTGGAACCTAGTGATTTCAATAATTAAGGTGTACTATCATTTAACTTCCTTGGGAAACGCAATGTGAGCCCACCTTTAACAAGACAAGGATGCAAGATACTGTAAATAAATGTTTAGAGGTACTGAAGATGTAAAACAAAACTTCTTCAAACCTGACCAGAAAGTCAACTGATGTTGGGATTCACGTTCAACTGATGTCCATGCTTTTCACTGCCAAAATTGGATTTCCTCCCCAATGCCTGTTCCATCTCCCATTTTAGGATGTTCCTTAAAAAATATCTAATTGATGAAATCTTAGGTCATTTAGTCTGATAGTTTTATCTGTACTCGTTAAACAACGTCCATTTGAGAAGCATTTGGGGCATGTTGTTGTACGGGTAGATAGCTTACAACATGGACAAGTTTACATGCAAAGTGAAGGACTTTATTCTTGTGTGTTAACAAAGCATCCAGGAATAATTCACTGACACTAGGCTACCCCATGCCTCAATGTGATTCCCTATTGTATCAGTGTCATTAGTCTAATTTCTACTTGAATACAGAGTCATTTAATCTTGGTAAATATTGAATTCCTTTATAAAAAAATGTTCTTCACAAGCTATTCACTAATAATTCAATACCACAAATGACTGCAATTCAGATTCCAGATATTCTAATAGATATTGGATGTGTTAAATTAGTGAAACATAATAAAACTATAAAGCAGGAGAAAGATTAAAACTGGGGTTGCTTAATCTCTTCAAACTATTGCTGAAAACTTTACATTGTAAAGCATTTGGATTAATTGCCATCTTTTGTATTGCATTAACATGTAATATTTTACTAATGTAGAAGATGGAGACTTACTGAATTCTAAACCCAGTGAAATAATTATTTGTTTATGTAACATGATCTTCAAGTTGCATGATGACACTGGTGAAACACAGCAACACCTTACTGGCAGCAAACAAAATCACGAACTACACTATTAATCACACTTTCTCTGAACAATGGTTAATGCCATCAATAACCTGTAACTTCCCTTCCCTTCTTCATTTCCCTTTCCCAATAGCCTGTAACTGCCCTTCCCTTCCGTTTCTCAATAGACTGTAACTTCATTTCCCTTTCCCAATAACCTGTAACTTCCCTTCCCTTCTGTTTCCCAACAGACTGTAACTTCATTTCCCTTTCCCAACAGCCTGTAACTTCCCTTGCCGTTTTCTTTCCCAACAGCCTGAAACTTCCCTTCCCTTCTCTTCCCTTTCCCAATAGCCTGTAACTTCCCTTCCCTTTTCTTTCCCAATAGCCTGTAAATTCCCTTTCCTTCCCTTTCCTGACAGCCTGTAACTTCCTGTAACCCAGTGAAATAATTATTTGTTTATGTAACATGATCTTCAAGTTGCATGATGACACTGGTGAAACACAGCAACACCTTACTGGCAGCAAACAAAATCACGAACTACACTATTAATCACACTTTCTCTGAACAATGGTTAATGCCATCAATAACCTGTAACTTCCCTTCCCTTCTTCATTTCCCTTTCCCAATAGCCTGTAACTGCCCTTCCCTTCCGTTTCTCAATAGACTGTAACTTCATTTCCCTTTCCCAATAACCTGTAACTTCCCTTCCCTTCTGTTTCCCAACAGACTGTAACTTCATTTCCCTTTCCCAACAGCCTGTAACTTCCCTTCCCTTCTCTCTCCCAACAGCCTGTAACTTTCCTTCCCTTCCCTTCCCTTTCCCAACAGCCTGAAACTTCCCTTCCCTTCTCTTCCCTTTCCCAATAGCCTGTAACTTCCCTTCCCTTTTCTTTCCCAATAGCCTGTAAATTCCCTTTCCTTTCCTTTCCCAACAGCCTGAAACTTCCCTTCCCTTCTCTTCCCTTTCCCAATAGCCTGTAACTTCCCTTCCCTTTTCTTTCCCAATAGCCTGTAAATTCCCTTTCCTTCCCTTTCCTGACAGCCTGTAACTTCCTTTCCCTTCCCTTTCCCAATAGACTCTAACTTCATTTCCCTTTCCCAATAGCCTGTAACTTCCCTTCCCTTCCATTTCCCAACAGACTGTAACTTCATTTCCCTTTCCCAACAGCCTGTACCTTCCCTTCTCTTCCCTTTTCCAATAGCCTGTAACTTCCCTTCCCTTACCTTCCCTTTCTCAACAGCTTGTAACTTCCCTTTCCTTCCCTTTCCCAACAGACTGTAACTTCCCTTACGGTACCTTCCCTTTCCCAATAGCCTGTAACTTCCCTTCCCTTACCTTCCCTTTCTCAACAGCTTGTAATTTCCCTTCTCTTCTCTTTCCCAACAGCCTGTAACTTCCCTTCCCTCTCCCAACAGCCTGTAACTTCCCTTCCCTTCCCTTTCCCATCAGCCTGTAACTTCCCTTCCCTTCTCTCTCCCAACAGCCTGTAACTTCCCTTCCCTTCCCTCTCCCAACAGCCTGTAACTTCCCTTCCCTTCTCTTCTCTTTCCCAACAGCCTGTAACTTCCCTTCCCTTCCCTTTCCCATCAGCCTGTAACTTCCCTTCCCTTCTCTCTCCCAACAGCCTGTAACTTCCCTTCCCTTCTCTCTCCCAACAGCCTGTAACTTCCCTTCCCTTCCCTTTCCCAACAGCCTGTAACTTCCCTTTCCTTCCCTTTCCCAACAGACTGTAACTTCCCTTACGGTACCTTCCCTTTCCCAATAGCCTGTAACTTCCCTTCCCTTACCTTCCCTTTCTCAACAGCTTGTAACTTCCCTTCTCTTCTCTTTCCCAACAGCCTGTAACTTCCCTTCCCTTCTCTCTCCCAACAGCCTGTAACTTCCCTTCCCTTCTCTTCTCTTTCCCAACAGCCTGTAACTTCCCTTCCCTTCCCTTTCCCATCAGCCTGTAACTTCCCTTCCCTTCTCTCTCCCAACAGCCTGTAACTTCCCTTCCCTTCCCTTTCCCATCAGCCTGTAACTTCTCTTCCCTTCTCTCTCCCAACAGCCTGTAACTTCCCTTCCCTTCTCTCTCCCAACAGCCTGTAACTTTCCTTCCCTTCCCTTCCCTTTCCCAACAGCCTGTAACTTCCCTTCCCTTCTCTCTCCCAACAGCCTGTAACTTCCCTTTCCTTCCCTTTCCCAACAGACTGTAACTTCCCTTACGGTACCTTCCCTTTCCCAATAGCCTGTAACTTCCCTTCCCTTACCTTCCCTTTCTCAACAGCCTGTAACTTCCGTTCCCTTCTCTCTCCCAACAGCCTGTAACTTCCCTTCCCTTCCCTTTCCCAACAGCCTGTAACTTCCCTTCCCTTCCCTTTCCCAACAGCCTGTAACTTCCCTTCCCTTCCCTTTCCCATCAGCCTGTAACTTCCCTTCCCTTCTCTCTCCCAACAGCCTGTAACTTCCCTTCCCTTCCCTTCCCTTTCCCAACAGCCTGTAACTTCCCTTCCCTTCTCTCCCAACAGCCTGTAACTTCCCTTCCCTTCCCTTCCCTTTCCCATCAGCTTGTAACCAAATCTGTAAAACGTCTACAGATGTTTACATTGGAAGGATTGCACACAACGATGAGCTGCAATTCAAACATTAATACCTTTGCACGTTTGAGTTAAAGTTTAATTTTGAAGTTGAATAAATCCAATCATGTCTGGGATATCAGGAAAAAAACATAAAATACCCTGAGTTGTGTATTATTACTGCCGAGCATTGTGGGCATGCTACGTTGGCACCAGAATGTGTGGCTGCAGCACATCTTTAAGCTGTGTTGGTTGTGAAGGCAAGCAACACTTTTTGCTGTATGTTTCAGAATAAATCTGAACCTGAACTGAGTCCTGAAAAGGACAATTGGAAGAGAGCAAAGCTAACCTATTACTTTCAGTTCTGATTTTTATAGATGTGGTCTTAGTCCCACGCTGTTATTGACTTAATTATTTGAAACTGAAGAAGTATTTTTACCACCACCTCAACAAGAAGAGGGATGTGAAGTACATATAAAACCAATTACAAGGAATGCATCATTAAATATTTTCTATTTCTTTACAGACTACTCAGACTATTTGAAGAAAATAGACTTAGTGGCCACTTATGTTCTTGGTCTGTACTGAATAAAGTGCCCACTGAGTATGTTTGTGGTCTTCTGGTACTATAGTTCATCCACTTCAAGATTCAATGTGTTAATAGATGCTCTTCTTCACACCACTGTTGTAATATGTGATTATTTGAGTTACTGTCAGCTTCCTGTCAGCTTGAACCAATCTGGCCATTCTCATCTGACCTTCCTCATTAATGTCGCTCACTAGGTTTTTTTTTGTTTGTTTTGATTTTTGGCATCTTTCTCTAACTTAACACTGTTGCATGTAAGCATCCCAGGAGATCAGCTGTTTCTGAGATACTTTAACCACCCTGCCTGGTACCATGGTCAAGGTCACCTAGATCACATTTCTTCCCCATTCTGATGGTTGGTCTGAACAACTGAACCTCTTGACCATGTCTGCATGCTTTTATGCATTGAGTTGCTCCCACATAAATTGACTGATCAGATATTTGTATTAGTAAGCAGGTATTCAGATAAAACCTAACAAAGTAGGTACTGAGCAGGACCAATGTAAGGGAAACTGCTTCCAGAGCATCCGATGCTGTCTGGCCTGCTGAGTTCTGCATTTTGTGTTTTTATCCAGAGCATCAATAGTGGTTTATTCCAAAATACATAAAGTTCTCAGCAAATCCAAGGAGTGACTAGAAAGGATCCACACCTATACCTGGAGTGCAACTCCTTTACATAGACAATTGCAGTATATACTGCAAGTACAGAGCATTGGCATGTTTGAAGCCTTCAGTCTTATTATTTGATTGAAAATGTAGCCTGTGCAAGTCTTTAAGCACAGTGGTGATCAGTGATTGCGTTTTGTTGAAAACTTACATACAGCCTGCAGATATTATGGAGAGTCGAAGCAGGGAGACCACACAGGAGAACATTGGTATCTTCAGATTTGGAAGTAACAAGCATAGTGACTGTTTCAGCAGCTGTTAGGCTGATTATATCCTTGAAATTATTATAACAAAACATCAATACCTTTGGAGTTGTTTCAGTGGAACATAAGTGGGTTGTTCTGGCCATAATCTTAGAATCAACCTATGTATAAAGCTAAAGCAGTGTCTGTGCAATCAATGAATTCTCCATTAGGTAAATATTATTTTCCGGATTCCAAAATGTGTATCCACCTCTTTACTCAAATTTATTCAGGAACCACATCCAATATTATTAAAATGGAAAGTAACTGGTGACCATTTTCACAATACAATTTTTCAGCAGATTGATTTAGAATGACCTGATGTATCACAGAACTTAATAAAAAGGTAAAATAAAAAAGTTCATTAGGTAAATGTACTTAATGCTAATTTCTTAAAGATAGTACAGAAGTTATGGTCCTTAAGTTCATTTCAACTAAGATATAAATTGGAAAAATGTATTCTTCCCCCACAGCGAGTTACTATAAACTATCTGGTTAAACTTCCAATTTATGAAACTGACCACAAATGCTGACAGCAATGAAGAGTTCAAAATCAAGCTGTGTTGCCCAAAAAAGCCCCAGAAACCACAACACTTGAGCGTTGAAAACTAGATGATAACTCAAGGTAAAGTAACCAAACATTTTCTGTTAACTAAAACATACAATTGTCAAACCAAGTTGTAGCACCAGACCTAAGATTTTGAAAGTTCACTTGTCAACCAGTCAAACCCTTCACACAAGCCGGTACCTTCTGTGGCACAAGTACCTTGAACGTACCAAACTCTGTTACGAAAGGTATGCAGTCCTAATTTAACCCTTTAAATTATAACCCTGGACCAAACTTCTCCATGGACTCATCCATCTCAATCTCCGTAAACTCGTCTACCTGCTCAACCCTCCATGATGTAAAGAAAGATTAAAACAGATGTAAATTTAGCTTTATTTGTCATGTGTACATCAAAGAATTGGAATAACCAACACAGTCCAAGGATATGTTACAGATGTTGCCATGCTTCCAGTGCCAACATAGCATGCCCACGTCTTTGTAACCCTAATCTGTATGTCCTTGTAATGTGATTTTTGAACTCCTTCAATTTGGGCCTTATATGCAGGTCAGATTTCCTTCACCCCTTTCTAACCCCAACTATGAATGTCAAAGAGCCTCAAAGTTCAAAGTAAATTTATTATCAAAGTACATACCGCATATGTTACCAAATACGACCCTGAGATTCATTTTCTTGCAGGCATTTTACTGCAAATACAAGACAACATCGTAGAATCAGTGAAAATCCCCACACAAGATGGACAAACAACCAATATGCTGAAGACTGTGTAAATACAAAAAGAAAAAAATAACAGTAATGAATAAATAAGCAATCAATATTGAGAACATGGGATGAAGAGTCCTTGAAAGTGAGTCCATAGGTTGTGGGAACAGTTCTGTGATGGGGCAAGTGAAGTTTTCTCCTCTGTTTCAAGAGCCTGATGGTTAAGGGATAATAACTGTTCATGAACTTGGTTGTGTGGGTCCTGAGGCTCCTGAACCTCCTTCTTCTTGGTAGCAATGAGAAGAGAGCATGGCCAGGATGGTGAGGGTCCTTGATGATGCTTTCCTGTAACAGCGCTTCTTGTAGATGTTTTCAATAGTGGACCCATGTTGTACTGGGCTGTATCTACTACATTTTGTAGGCTTTTCCATTCAAGGGCATTGATGGTTCCATTACAGGAGGCGACGGAACAAGTCAGCATACTTTCCACCACACATCTATAGAGGCTTGTCTAAGTTGTCGATGACATGCCAAGTCTTTGCAAACTTCTAAGAAAGCAGAGGTGCTGCCATGCATTTTTGTAAAGCCATTTATAAGATGGATCCAGGACAGATCGTTGGAAATGATGACACCAAGGAATTCAAAGTTGCTGACCCTCTCCATCTCTGATCCTCTGATGAGGAGTGGCTCATGGACTTCCAGTTTCCTTCTCCTGTAGTCAATAATCAGCTCTTTGGCTTTGCTGACATTAATTGAAAGTTTGTTGCCGTGACACTATTCAACCAGAATTTCAATCTCCCTCCCATATGCTGATTCGTCACTACCTGTGTTACTGCCAACAACAGTGGTGTCATCAACTTAAATATGGCATTCAAGCATCACAGTCAGAAGTATAAAGCAAGCAAAGTAGAGGGTTAAAGATACAGCCTTGTGTTGTGCCACTGCTGTTGGAGATTGTGGAGGAGATAGTGCTTCCTCTCTTCCACGATGATACTTCTTGAACCTTCAATATAGAGGAAGTTTAGCTCACCTGTTTTAATGTCTTTACCTTTGTGTAATCGTTTCCCTGACTACAAATGGTCAAGGCACCTCAGGCAATAAATTATTCATTCATTCATTACGTGCCTTGCTGTATGATGTGGGCGATCATGGTCTCATGAACATAACTGTTCAAGGCAAATTTTTCTAGAGAGGTGACTTGCTATTGCTTTCTTTTGGGCAGTGTCTTTACAAGACAGGTGACCCCAGCTACGATCAATACTCAGAGACAGTGGTTGCATAACCAGGACTTGTAATGTGCACCAGCTGCTCAGGCAATCATCCACCACCAGCTCCCAAGGCTTCACATTACCCTGATCAGGGATGGGAGGGCTAAGTGGGTGCCTCACCTTGTCCGACGGTGACCTGCAGGCTAGCAGAGGGGAGCAACGTCTTCGGTAGAGTTGTATCTCCACCCTGCCACTGATAATGTAGCATCATAAAAATCTTGCTGTTTAGATAATTCATTTTCTTCGTTGCCCCTTTGACACTGGAACATATGGCAACACTTGCAGGCTGAGGTTGTGTTGGTTATCTACACCAACAATGTATTTCACGTGTGTTTCAATTTTCATGAGTTGAATAAATCTGAAATCTAATTCCAGGGAACATTGGAAGTAACTATCCTCAAAGCCCATCTGTAGAGGAGCTAACCTACCTATACCATTGATCTCCATTTCTGTAAACTCTGGAGCTTCTGGGCAAATGAGGGAAGCTTCCCTTCAAACTAACAGCTCCTATTCCATACTTATTCACAATTAGGTTTAATATCACGGGCATATGTCAGTGAAAGTTGTCATGTTGCAGCAGTACAATTGCAATACACAATAATAAAAACTGTGAATTACAAATTACAGAGTGTATATATAGAAGTTAAATAAGTCGTGCATAAAAAGTAGTGAGGTAGTGCTCATGAGTTCGATGTCCATTCAGAGATCTGATGGCAGAGGGGAAGAAGCTGTTCCTGAAACATTGAAAGTGAGCCTTCTGGCTCCTGTACCTCCTCCCTGACGGTCATGAGAAGACAGCACGTCTGCGTGATGGGGGTCCTTAATGACGGATGCCGCCATTCTTTACGTACTTGCTCAAAGTTGTTACTTTACAATGCAGCACACCCTTTTCTTACATCTTCGATTTTTTTAAAATTTCATTCTAGTTTCACTTCCCTGCTGATACATGACAAAAGGGGAGAAAATGTAGGTGGTAACTCAAATGCACAATATCTTATAGAGATCCAAACTGTCTGGAAGTAATTAACAGCCATTAGTTGCTCAAGACAGCTTAATCCAAGTGCATCAATTGTCACTGCAGGGGCCAAGCTAAGAAGAGTATCGATTCCTGGAGTGTTTGTGAATTGCAGGAGTTCCAGCAAACCAAGGTCTCTGCATATAATAGTTCACAAATAACAATCATGCTGGTGGAATTAGAATCTCTGCAACAACCTGAACTGGAAGAATCTTGTAAATGAATAAATAAAGAGACTGTTTGGAGCATTTTGTCTATGGAAATGAATAAGCAGTTGACTTTTCAGGCCGAGACCCTTCTGAAATGAAAAAGGAAGGAGAAACTGCAAGAATAAGAAGGTGTGGGGGGGGGGGGGGGGAGGGGAAGGAGGATAGCTCAAAGGTGATAGGTGACGCCAGGTGGGTGGGAAAGGTAAGGAGCTGGAGTGAATCTGATCGAAGAGGAGATTGGACCATAGGAGGAAGAGAAGGAGGATAGCACACAAGGGGAAGTATTAGGCAGGTGAGAAGAGGTAAGAGGCCAGAGTGGGAACTGATGAAGAGGGGAGGGGGAGGAAAGATATTTTTATTAGGAGAAACTGATAGTCATGCCATTGGGTTGAAGGCTACCCAGACAGAATATAAAGTGTCGCCCCTCCACCCTGAGGGTAGGCGCATCTTGGCACAATAGAATCCCAGTCTATGACCCAGTAAGGTTACAAAGTTACAAAACTAGAGAAAGCCAGAGAATTTTAGCAGATAGTAATAATGGATTTAAATAGAAATGTATTAAAGTAGGTCATTCACAGACAAATTATTGAGTATTTCTATTAGCTGAGCATATCTAAAGCCATAACTTTGCATACCTGGTATCAGCTTCTGGGTAGTATTGAGTTTATAAACAGAGGCTCTTAGAATTCATAATCATCACAAATAACATTTTAAAAACACAGCTGAGGATTCACGAGGAAATCTGCAAATGCCGGAAATTCAAACAACACACACAAAATGCTGGTGGAACACAGCAGGCCAGGCAGCATCTATAGGAGAAGCACTGTCGACGTTTCGGGCTGAGACCCTTCATCAGGACTAACCAAAAGGAAAGATAGTAAGAGATTTGAAAGTAGGAGGGGGAAGGGGTAATGCGAAATGATAGGAGAAGACCGGAGGGAGTGGGGTGAAGCTAAGAGCTGGAAAGATGATTGGCGAAAGTGATACAGAACTGGAGAAGAGAAAGGATCATGGGACGGGAGGCCTAGGGAGAAAGAAAGTGAGAGGGGAGCACCAGAGGGAGATGGAGAACAGGCAGAGTGATGGGCAGAGGGAAAGAAAAAAACAAACAAATAAATATGTCAAGGATGGGGTAAGAAGGGGAGGAGTGGCATTAACGGAAGTTAGAGAAGTCAATGTTCATGCCATCAGGTTGGAGGCTACCCAACCGGTATATAAGGTGTTGTTCCTCCAACCTGAGTGTGGATTCATCTTGACAGTAGAGGAGGACATGGATAGACATATCAGAATGGGAATGGGACATGGAATTAAAATGCGTGGCCACCGGGAGATCCTGCTTTCTCTGGCGGACAGAGCGTAGGTGTTCAGTGAAATGGTCTCCCAGTCTGCGTCGTGTCTCACCAATATATAAAAGGCCACACCAGGAGCACCGGACGCAGTATACCACAACGGCCGACTCACAGGTGAAGTGTCGCCTCACCTGGAAGGACTGTCTGGGGCCCTGAATTGTGGTGAGGGAGAACGGAGAACATAGCTTTCTCAGTAAATTATACATTCAGTAGCCACTTTATTAGGTACACCTGTACACCTGCTTGTTAATGTAAATATTTAATCAGCCAATCACGTGGCAGCAACTCAATGCACAAATGCATGCAGACATGGTCAAAAAGTTCAGTTGTAGTTCAGACCAAACATCAGAATGGGGAAGAAATGTGATCTAATTTACGTTGACTATGGAATGATAGTTGGTGCCAGATGGGGTGGTTTGAGTATGCCAGAAACTGCTGATCTTCTGCGATTTTCACGCAGAGCTCTAGAGTTTACAGAAAATGGTGCAAGATGCAAGAAGACATCAGCAGCAGCTAAGCGGGGGGGGGGGGGGGGGGAGGGAAACGCTTTGCTAATGAAAGAGGTCAGAGGAGAATGGCCAGACTGGTTCATGCTGACAGGAAGGCGACAGTAACTCAAATAACCCTGTGTAATAACATTGATGTTCAGAAGAGCAACAACACATTGAACCTTGAAGTGGATGGACTACAGCAGCAGAAGACTATACGTAATGGGGTCCACTCCTGTACCTAATAAAGTGGCCACTGAGTCTATATCTTAGTACTTTGTTTACTAGAAACTGGAATGAAAGTTGTTTAAGGAGGATCAAATCCAAACACTGATTGGGGATGGAAAAGATAAAAGGTAATATAAAAGATTAAAATACTAGCTTTATTTCCCACATGTATATCAGAACATTCAAAATATACAGTAAAATGAACCATTTGCATATCATTTCCAATGTGTCAGCGGCAACGTAGCATGTCCACAACACACTAACCCTAACCGTACATCTTTGGGATGCGGGAGGGAACTGAAGCTCAAGGAGGAAACCCATGCGGTCATATGAAGAAAGTACTAACTCCTTACAGGCGACGGCAGGAATTGAACAAATCGGTAATCGCCAGTACTGTAAAGCGATGCGCTAACCATTATGCCTCCATGACTATAATTTGACCATAAGACATAGAAGCAGAATTAGGCCACTCGGCCCATCGAGTCCGCCATTCCATCATGGCTGTTGAGAAAACCAGGAAACCGAACAACAAGGAGGAACCCGTCACAGCTGCCGGTCGTCCCTGTATTTCCATGGTTTCTAGATGGATCGCCAGGATCCAGATTAAAACCATCCACAACAACAACCTGGCACTCAACATCAGTAAGATGACCTATATATATATATATATATCTATCTATCTATATTTGTACCCGGCTGGAAGCTCAAATAAAGTTTATTTGCTATTGACTTCTGCTTTAAATATACTCAATGACTTGGCACCCACAGCTGTACATAACAATGAATTCCACAGATTTACCATCTCTGGCTAAAGAAATTCCTTCTCATCTCTGTTTTAAATGACATCCCTCTATTCTGAGGCTGCGCCCTCTGGTCCTAGACTCACTCGCTATAGGAAACATCCTCTCCATGTCCACGCTATCTAGGCCTTTCAATATTCGATAGCTTTCAATGAGATCCCCCACCCATTCTTCTAAATTTCATCAAGTACAGGCCCAGAGCTATCAAATGCTCCTCAATCCATTAACCCTTTCATTCCTAGACTCATTCTCTGAACATCCCCAGACCCTCTGCAATGCCAGCTCATCTTCTGTATCTCCTGTCCTTTCGACGTAAGGTGTATACCTTGGATGTTAAGCTCCCAACTATGATCCTCTTTCAGCCACATTTCATGATACCCACAACGCCATACCTGCCAATCTCCCGCTGCATTACTAGGTTATCTACCTTATATCGTATATTGTGTCTATTCAAGTATAACACCTTCATTCCTATTTTCATAACCCTTTCAAATTTTCCCCTTTGTTATACTTCACCACATCCCATTGATTATATTTTGCCCTATCACCTGCCTGTCCTTCCTCACAGTCTCACTACACATTGCATCTACATGTATACCAACTGCTCCATCCTCTGCCCTATCTATCATTCTGGTTCCCAACCCCCTGCCATTTTAGTTTAAACTCTCCCCAACATCCCTAGCAAACCTGCCCACAAGGATATTGGTCCCCCACAGGTTCAAGTGTAACCTGTTCTTTTTGTACAGGTCATACCTTCCCGAGAAGAAATCCCAATGATATAGGAATCTGAAACCCTGCCCCCTGCACCACTTGCTCAGCCACTCATTCACCTGTGCTATCATCCTATTCCTGCCTCGGCTAGCACATGGTATTGGGAGTAATCCAGAGATTACTACCTTGGAGGTCCTGCTCTTCATCCTCTTCCCTAACTCCCTATACTCACTGCACAGGATCTCTTCCCCCTTTCTACCTTACGTCATTGGTGCCAATGTGCATCATGACCTCTGGATGCTCACCTTCCCTCTTGAGAATCTTCTGCACCTACTCTGAGACATCCTGGCCCCTAAGCACCTGGGTGACAGCACACCATCCTGGCTTCCCTTTTCAGGCCACAGAATTTGCTGTCCATCCCCCCTAACTAATGAGTCTCCTATAACTATTGTTCTGGCTGACTTTACCCTTCACTGCTGAGCCACAAAGCCAGCCACAGTACACTGGCCTGGCTGCTGCTGCTATACCCCAGAAGCATTGATGCTGAGGGGAACCCTGCACTGACTGCTTCCTCCAATTACTTCTACTGTTGGTCACCCATCTACTATCTGAAGCCTGTGCTCTGAGTGTCACAACCTCAGTCAAGTATTCATCTATGAGTGTATCCTGCTCCGGCTCCAGTTCCTTGACCTTGTCAGTCAGGAGCTGAAGTTGGGTGCACTTCCTGCAGATTTAGTCATCAGGGAGACTGTTAGGTGCCCTGAAATCTTGCATCTAACAGGAGGAGAATTGCACTGCTTCGACCACCATTCTACCTAATCTTGTTATTCCTCTAACTTTTCAAACTTAAGTTCTAGCCGCCACCTATTCTTGCCTAAGCCTTTTGAACCAAAGCCTGACCACTCTAGCACTGTCCACTCAAGCAACGGCTGCTTCGCTCAAAACCCACTTCTTTTTATTGGCCCTTGATAATGAACACTATGAAGTTGGCTCTTACTAATTAACCCTCTGTGTTGTCCTTTGTAGTTGGAATTGTGGACTAATGACACAGCTACTGGCTACTAGTAACAAACATAATATCAGTCAGAAGCAAAATAATTTACCAAAAGTGGAGTAAAGCTGCCTTCACTATGTATTGTAATCCAGATGGCTTCAAGGCTGTTAGTTCACTTGAATACATCTGACCTCTGAGGATGGAGATTTAAAGTAAGGACTAAGAGATTGTAAGGTACAGAGGAAAGGTCATGTAAGGGAGGATTCATGATCGCTGGCACTGTGTTACAACTGAACTAACCGTTACACTAAAGTGCCACCTCTATATAAGATAAGGTGTGCTGCATTGTAAAGTAATTATTGTGAGAAAGGATGTAAAAACAAGTAAAGATGGGAGTATGAAGGGAAGCTTGCCCACCTGCTCAGACGCCCAAGAGTTTACTGGAATTGAGATGAATACCATAGGTTAATTGGTTCCTCTACAGTCATGCTTTGAAGATAATTACTTCCAATGTTCCCTGGAATGATTTAGTAAAATTTGGTTAGCACGAGGTGGTGAATTTGTGGAATTCATTGCCACCAACGGCTGTGGAGTCCAAGGCATTGGATATATCTAAAGCAGAAGTTGAATAGTTATCAGAATTCTCAGCTTCCTACCTCATGCTGTGACAGCTGCACATGGCTGAGGGGCACCCATGGTAATACTCTATGGTTTGCAGAATCCATTGAGATGACAAAGGTCAAGCAGTTTCTGTGGAGAGAGAAACAGGGTTAACAAATTAGCCCAATGATCTTTTAATGGAAAAGTTTTGATGTAAATTCATTTACTTGAGATTTTGCCTCTACAAACTTTGTCTGATGTGCTGAAGACACACCGTATTTTCTGTTTTAATTTCAGGTTTCTGATGTCATGGAGTCACAGAGAACTACAGCACAGAAACAGGCCCTTTGGCCCATCTAGTCTGTGCCAAACTCTTACTCCACCTAGTCCCATTGACCCTCATCTTGAACCTAGTCATCCATGCTCCTCCCATCTATAAACTTTGGTTGTCCACAGTATTTTGGATCTGTAAGTAGTTCATGTGGAAGACTTCATCAGCCTCTGGGTTCTTTCAGATATTAATATGTCAGACAGACATGATTCTGATGACAAAGTGGTTAATTCAGATTGAGAGAGATAACATGCATCTTTTCCTACTCCTGGAACTGCACAATTGCAATAATTATTTTGCCCAGTATTTCAGAAATAGTTTTTGGATAAAGCTGCAAGAGGTTGAAATATTCAATAAACTTTGAAAGTTCAAAGTAAATTGATTATCAAAGTAGATATGTTACCATATAATACCCTGAGGTTCATTGTTCTTGCAGACTACGCTTACAGGGAAAAAGAAATAAAATAAATAAAATTTTACAAAAAAGTCTTACATAAACCTATATAAAAACTATGCATAAACAAAGGCTGACAAAGAAGACAAACTGTGCAAGTAAAAATAAAACTGAGAATATGACTCGTAAAGGGTCCTTGAAAGTGAGTCTATGGGTCATAGTGTCTATTTAGTATGAAGACCCATTGTCACCACACACAAATTTTGAGGCCAAATTTGGAGTGTTGTGTGCAGTTTTGGTCACCTACCTACACGAAACATGTAAATAAGTTTGAAAGAGTACAGAGAAAATTTATAAGAATGTTGCCGAGACTGGAAGACCTGGGTTATAAGGAAAGCTTGAATAGGTTAGGACTTTATGCTTTGAAGATTGAGGGGAGACTTGATAAAGATATACAGTTGCCCCTCCATATCCGCAGGGGTTTGGTTCTGCGAGTCCCCCCCCCCCCCCGCAGATACCGAATTCTGTGGGTGTTCAAGTCCCATATATAAAATGGTGTCGTCTTTGCATATAACCTACGCACAACCTCTGTATACTTCAAATCATCTCTAGGTTACTTATAATACCTAATACAATGAAAATGCTATGTAAATAGTTGTTATACTGTATTGTTTAGGGAATAATGACAAGAAAAAAGAGTATGTACGTGCTCAAACATCGGGTGCTGGAGAGAGAACTTCCGGGTTTTTTTGGTGATCCCAATCCGCGGTTGGTTGAATCCGCGGATGCAGAACCCGCAGATATGGAGGGCTGACTGTACATAATCATGAGTGTTATAAATAGGGTAAATTCAAGCGGGTATTTTCCACTGAGGTTGGGTGGGACTACAGCTAGAGGTCATGGATTAAGGGTGAAAGGTGAAAAGTTTAAGAGGAACATGAGGGGAAACTTCTTCACTTAGAGGATCATGAGAGTGTGGAATGAGCTGGCAGCGCAAGTTGTGTATGCAAGCTTGATTCCAACATTTAGGGGACATTTAGATAGGTACATGGATGTTAGGGGTACAAAGGGCTGTGGACCGGGTGCAAGTTGATGGGAGCAGGCAGTTTACATGGTTTGGCATGGACAAGATGGGCCTGTTTCTGGGCTGTACTTTTCTCTGACTCTAAATGTTTTTATATAGATACAATCCCTTTATAGAACACGCCGATAACAGGAGAATCACAGAAAACTTATAACAGAGAGAGGCCATTTGGCTCATTGTTTACATTCCATCTGAAAAATAGTCCACTTGCACCTGTCTTAATCCCAATTTCCAATACGAATTCATAGCCCCAGAGACCATAATACTTCAAGTATACATTGATATATTTTATAAATGGTAGGCTTGACAGTCTACCTCCTTTTTCAATTAGGGTGTCTCACACACCCACCAGTCTAAGGCTGTAACAAAAAATCTTTGCTTTAATTATTCCAGCAGTCCTATAGAATCTGTTCCCTGTGGTTTTTGACCCAGCTGTAATGGAAAATAGAGTCCTCCTGTTTTCTTTATCTAGGTCTCACATAATTTTGTACATTTCAGTTGTCTTTCTTCAGACCACTTGGTTCTAAAGAAAGAAACTCCATACAATACAATCTCCTTTCAAGATCTTCCAGTCTAGTGTTATCATCATAAACCAATGAAAAAGGAGTCTTTCCAGTGCAATTGTAACTTACCCGTAATGTGTCCAGAACTGGAATCATTCTCAAACTGCGGTCAGATTAGTATCATAAACAGCTTGTGCACAGCTCTCCTAGTCCCAAATAGTATTCTACACTTGGGCTAATAAAGATAAGCATTCTCCATGGATTTTTAAATTATCATGTTATCCTATTTTTCTAGGACTGAGCTTTGCTGATCAGTCGACATCTCTCCATTCTTCCAGTAACCTTCATTTGATCACATACAGTACTCTGCAAAAGTCTTAGGCACATTTATATAGCTAGGGGGTATAAGACTTTTGCACAGTACTACAATGATTTTGTGTATTGCACTGCACCGCTGCCGCAAAAAATTAATATTTTATGACATATGTGAGTGAAACCTGACTCTGATACGGGTGTCTATTGTGGACTGAGAGTGGGAAGGGGCAGGGAGAGGGGAATTATGGTTGGGAAAAGGAGAAGGGAGAGGGGAGGGAGTGGGAAGCACCAGAGAGACACTCCATAATTATCAATGAACCAATTGTTTGGAATCAAATGATCTTGCCTTGTAACTCAGAGCTGGGTGAGTCTGCACCTGCGCTACCCCTCACTCCTGGCATTCCTTCTCTGCCACCTGTCCCACACCCCTTCTGCGGCGCTCCACCCTTGCCATTTCCAACATCCTTTGCTTCTCCCTCCAGATTTACAAACTTGCTCTCCACGTTGACAAATACAGTACTGTGCAAAAATCTTCAGCACCTAGCTACATATACAATATGTACCTCAGATTTTTGCACAGTACTGTACTACCTTGTTTAGTTGCACCACCAGAGTGCATCACCTCATAAACCTCTATACTTTTATTCCATTTGTGACTCTTCTGCTTAACTCACTGACCTTTCTTTTTAGCTTTCATTTTTGATTCTCCGTAGCTCCCCCCTGCAATTTTACCCAGATCCCAAATAGCTTGCTAAGCTTGTTAGAGCTCTTCCCCCAGAAGCTGCCTCTGTTGAGATGCAGCCCAACTGGCCTTTGCAGATTTCATCCTCCTCGTAACCAATCCCAGTGCCTGAGGACTTATAGCCTTCCATCCTGCACCATTCCTCAACCACCCATCTGTCGTTTCCACCTATTTCAGTAATCACTGGTTTGTGACACTGCCATTAATCTGGATACAGATATCAGTTTGGTCCTTCAACGGATCCTTAAAAATTCAGCACCTCATTCCTTTATCCAACCGTGGCACTGGTACTGAGTTGGATCAATATTTCTGTTTGTTCCTAACTTTATAATGTTATGCAGTTAGTCTAATAACATATATTACCCCTGAACCCAAGAAGCAATGGAGCATTTTGGTATCATGTCTGCAATGCCCGTGGCTGTCTGCTCCCCTGATTATAGAAGCCCTGAAAGTTATTGCTTTTCCAGACTTTTCTACTCCCTCCCATATAGTTCAAAGTAAATTGTATTATTGAAGTACGTATATGTCACCATATACAGCCCTGAGATTTATTTTCTTCTGGGCATGCTCAGCCAACCTATAGAATAGTAAGTAAAACAGAACCAATGAAAGATCACACCAACTTGGGCATTCAACCAGTGTGCAAAAAACAACAAAATATACAAATACAGAAAGTAAGAAATAATAATAACAAACAAATAAGCAATAGATATTGAGAGCATGAGATGAAAAGACCTGGAAAGTGGATCCATTGGTTGTGGGAACATTTCAGTGATGGGCATGTGAAGTTGAGTGATGTTAAACCCTTTAGTTCAAGAGGCTGATGGTCAAGGGGTAGTTACCTGTTACTGGACCTGGTGGTGTGAGTCCTGAAGCTCCTGTACCTTCTTCCTGATAGCAACAGCAAGAAGAGAGCATGTCTTGGGTGTTGGGGGTCCCTGATGATGGATGCTGTTTTTCTGCGACAGTACTTCATGTAGATATCCTCAATGGTGAGGAGAGCTTTACCCATGACAGACCGGGCTGTCTCCACTATATTTTGTAGGATTTTCCATCCAAGGATTTTGGTGTTTCCATACCAGATTGGGATGCAGCCAGTTAATATGCTCTCTATAGATCTCTATACACTCCTATAGAAGTTGGTCAGTTTTAGATGTCATGCCAAGTCTCCACAAAATCTTAAGGAAGTAGAGGCTCCCAGGTGTTTTCTTCATAATTGCACTTCTGTGTTGGGCCCAGGAATCGTCCTCCAAAATATTAACGCCTAGGAATTTAAAATTGTTAACCCTCTCCACTTCTTATCCTCTGGTTTCATTCTCCTGAAGTCTACAATCAGTTCCTTGGTCTTGCTGGCATTGAGTAAGAGGTTGTTCTTGTGGCACCACTCAACCAGCTTTTGCATTTTCTACAGCCATATTCCCCCTGGAACCTCACCCTCATCAGCATTCAATGCCAAATGTTTGTACTGTGGAGAGCATTCTCTCTGGTTAAACCACGGCCTGGTATAGAAGCTCCAATGGACAGGATCGCAAGAAGGCTTCAGAGGACTGTAGGCTCAGCCAGTTCCATCATGGGCACAAGTCTCCCCATCTTTAAAAGATAACTTCGTTGAAATATGGTGCTTCAAGAAGAAGGGCACTAATCATCTGGGACATGCCCTCTTCTCATTACTACTCTGAGGGAGGAGGTACTGAAGTCACACAATCAATATATTAGGAACAGCTTTTTCTCTTCCACCATCATATTTCTGAATGGTCCATGAACCCACGAACACTGCCTTAATATTCTTTTACTTTTATTGTAACTTATTATGATTTTTATGAATTGCACTGTACTTTTGTCACAGAACAACAAATTGCTCGATATATGTCGTTGATCATAACCTGATTCTGATTCTGAAGGGTCTCCACTGTAACCAGTCTGGTTTCTTTTCTGTCTGGCTGGCAGTGCATCAGTCAATCTCCACCTCTCGGCTCCTGAATAAAGTTACCTAAGAAAGACAGAGCCTCATCGGAGGACCACGATGCCACTTGCTGCTGCTCAAGAAGGATCCAGAAGATCTCAGATGGCTCAAGATATGCATTCCAAAGTGAACACTGTAAAGAGCCACCAATCCTTTGTGCACACTAACCCCTGATTTTCCCCAACACATTCAAATGCGGAACAACTATAATTCCATGTGAGCAGAAGAAAATCCTAACTGTTTCAGCGAATAAGGCATAAGGAGGAGCTGAAACGCAACTTTAAACCTGTTGTCAACATGTGTAGTTTCTGAAATACACCAAAATATCAAAGAAACATTATGAGGAAGGAATACATAGAATTGGGCTCCAAGAAATTTAGATAATTAAAGTGTTTTGACCAAAGTATCCAAGTTGTTAAAAGGAGTTGACAGAGTAGATAGTGGAGAACAACGTCCAATAGTTGATGACTGCTGTAAGACCATAAGATATAGGAGCAGACTTAGGCCATTCGGCCCATCGAGTCTGTCCACCATTTCATCATGGCTGATCCATTTTCCTCTCAGCCTCAATGTCCTGGCTTCTCCCCATAACCCTTCATGCCCTGACTAATCAAGAACTTATCAGCCTCTGCCTTATATATACCCAGTGACTTGGCCTCCACAGCCACCTGTGGCAATGAATGATGAGTTCAACACTAGAGCTCATGGATTAAGAACTGGAGCCAGACCTTCAGGAATGTAGCTGGGAAACATTTCAACAAGTTTGAGTTCAACTTTATTGTCCATCTGACTGAACATATATACAATCAAATGAAACAATGTTCCTCCAGACCCTGTGCCCCCACAAAACATACTGTACATCATACACTGCACATAAAACAAAATATTACCATAAATAAGTTAATATATTACAAAAATGCATGTAGTGCACAGCATGGTTAAACAGTAAACAGCTCACTGTCCTAGTAACAAGACCTTGGTGGTGGCAGGGTATTCATTAGTCTCACAACCTGAGAGAAGAAGCTGTTACCCGGTCCGACAGTCCTAGTCCCAATGCTCCTGCATCTCCTTCCTGATGGTACTGGTTCAAAGAGATTGTGGGATGGGTGGTAGGAATCCTCAACAATGTTTCAGGCCCTTCTCACACAACACTCCTGTTAAATGTCACAAATGGTGGGGGGGGGGGGGGGGAGGGAGACCCTGGTGATCCTCTCAGTGATTTTTACTGTCCTCTGTAGGATCTTGTGGTCCAGTGCCTTGCAGCTCCCGTACCACACAATGATGCAGCCAGACAGAAGACTCTCGATTATGCTCCTGTAGAAAGTTGTTAGAATAGGGGCAGGGTACCTCGCACAGCTCAGTATCCTCAGAAAGAGTAGACACTGCTGTGTCTTCTTGTCAAATAGGAGATGTGTGGATCCAGGTTAGATCATTCTACTTATGAAAGATGATAAGCACTGGTTAATGTGAGATTATTTTTTCTATTTTTCTGTAACTTTATAAAGCAAAAATCTATTAAGATAGGGTCAAAGCTGGGTAAATAGAATCAAATCAAAGAATTGAGGATCAAATTTTCTTTGTTCCACCCCAAAAATTAAAGAAATTAGCAGCTTCTGGCACAACATGGAGGGATCAATTCATTGAATTTAAGAGAAAACTTTACGAGTATACTAGAGGGCCTAATTTATATGCAGAGCATGCAATGCTGGATCTTTACTTCTTGGAACCTAGGAGAATAACGGATGATCTCACAAAAGTTTATATGGATATAAATATGAAAAAAATATGTATAAGGGGGATGGTCATAGTATTTTCACTTGGCGTGAGGAGTCCAAAACTAGAAGGCACAGATATACGAAGGGAAAAGGTTAAAAGAAACTGAGAGGTAACTTCTTTAGAGGATAGTGACTAGATGGAATGATCTGCCAGAGGAAGTGCGCAAAGAGCTACAAATGCAATGTTGAAGAGGCATTTGGATAGGTACACATAGGGGAGGAGGTTAGAGGGCTACGTGCTGAATGTGGGCAATTGGGACTAGCAGGGAGGGTGCTGTGGCCAGCACTGAGCGGTTGGGCCAAAGGGCCTGTTTCTGAGCCGCATTGGTCCATGATTCTACGATGCGTGAGCTGAACATCTGATGCCTCCCAGTCAATCAATATTTCACCTCTGGCACCCAGTTCTCTTACACTGACACCCATTGGTGTTCAGGCTCTCAGGGGCGCCCGTACTTCTAAATCACAACAGAAAATGCAATACTCAAAACATCCAAATAAATTTATTGTCTAAGTACTTATATGGTACTAATCAAAAGTCTTAGGCATATATATATATATATATATATATATATATATATATATATGTGTGTGTGTGTGTGTGTGTGTGTGTGTGTGTGTGTGTAGAGGATCAATCCAGCATCATCTGTATGCGTGTGTGTGTGTGGATATAGATATACATATAGATATAGATATAGAGAGAGATATAGAGATATGGAGATTTAGAGAGAGATACAGATATATAGAGAGAGATAGAGATAGAGAGAGAGAGAGAGAGATATATATAGAGAGAGATAGAGAGATAGATAGAGATAGAGATAGAGAGAGAGAGATAGACAGAGAGATAGAGATATAGAGAGAGATAGAGATAGATAGAGATAGAGAGAGAGAGATAGACAGAGAGATAGAGATATATAGAGAGAGATAGAGATAGAGATAGATAGAGATAGAGAGAGATAGACAGAGAGATAGAGATAGAGATAGATAGATAGATAGATAGATAGATAGATAGATAGATAGATAGATAGATAGAGAGAGACCACCCAACATCATCTGTATGTGTGTATGTGGATATATCTAGGATGCCTCAGACTTTCACATAGTAATGTATTTGTCAATGGGGAGCAGAGAGTGAGTTTGTAAATCTGGTGGGAGCAAAGGGTGTTGGTAATGGTGAGGGTAGAGCGCCACAGGAGGGGTGTGGGAGAGGTCGCAGATAAGGAGTGCCAGGGACAAGCAGAGTTACATGGGTGCAGACACACCCAGCTCTGAAACACGAGGCAAGGTCACTTGATTCCAAACAATTGCACACCCTCCCTTCTCCTTTCCCCAACCATAATTCCCCTCTCCCCTGCCCCCTGCCCACTCTCAGTCCACAAAAGAGACCCATATCAGAATCAGATTCATCATCACTTATATATGTCTGGTTTTACAGGAGCACCATTGAGAGCATCCTGACAAGTTGCACCTCCATCTGGTAAGGGAGCAGTCGAGCATCGGACCAGAAGTCTCCATAAAGGACTGTGAGAAGAGCTGAGTGGATCATTGGGATCTCCCTACCATCCGTCAGGAACATTTATCAGGAGCACTACGTATGCAGGGCCCTTTGTTTTATTGAGGAACCCACCCACTCATCCAGCATCCTCTTTGACTTTCTACCATCAGGCAGGAGACTCTGATGCATAAAAACAGGATGAGAAACAGTTTCTTCCCCCAGGCCATTAGGCTTCAGAACTCCCTGCCATATCCTATTTGAAGTGTCAGTGGTTAATCTGTTCTGTACCTTACAATATTTAATATTAATACACTTTAGTTTGTTATTTATGTGTGATTCATCTGTAGATTTTATCTTTACCCTCATAAGTTATTGTGTGTTATATGTACTACTCAGCTTAACACTCTGGCTCGCAGTAACATATCATTTCTTTATACATTATATGGTTTTATATATAAATATGTATGTGTGTGTGTGTGTGTGTGTGTGTGTGTGTGTGTGTGTGTGTGTGTGTGTATATAATTAAATGACAACAAACGACTTGTTTTATTTTGTGGCAGCAGTACAGTGCAAAAATGTTAGGCACCCTAGCTATATATATAGTATGTGCCAAAGACCTTTGCACAGTACTGTATGTCACCATACACTACCCTGAATTCATTTTCTTGCAGGCATCCACAATAGAACAATATTGTGAATGCCTGCAAGGTTCAATAAAATCAATGAAAAGCTATACAGAAAGACTGACAGTCCATATGCAGAAGAAGGCACACTGTCCAAATAGAAAAGAAACAAATAATAAATAGGTAGGTAGATAGACAGCCAAGTAAATAATTCAGAGAACATGAGTGAGTCCATAGTTCAGTGTTGAGTTGGGTGAAGTTATCCATGCTCGTTCAGGGGCCTGATCACTGAAGGGAAATGAGGAGAAACTAGACTCCATGGCCTATCAATACGTGTGGCAGAGGCTCCAAACACCATTGGGCTTGTAAGTAATTATTTAAAATGCTTGCATGCATTTAAATTTTAAAAGAATTTAGCACACTATTTGGCTTGTTGCCTTAGCAAATGCTCAATAAAGCATGAGGCAGGCTGCAAGCTAAATGCTTCCTGGGTGCAAGAATTTCTGAGCAACTGGTGAACTTATAAATATTTGATCAGTCGTATACTTTCTACAGAGCTACCTCTAGAGGGAAACAACATCAATAAGGCTAATACCATATTAAAATATTACATTAAATATTTATTCCAGTAATATACAATGCTATATTCCCCCATCTGACAATGAAATAAAGGCATGCTGTGTTTCAGTTCAGATCATTTAATTTGATCACAAGGGCCTATTTTCATCAGTCACTGCCAACTGGAATACTTTCCAGTGGCAAAAAAGCACTTATTCAGAAGAGAAAAATACTTGTACATCAAACTTCTTCAGTGAATTTTATTCTCGACTTCTTCCACATATTTTTTTTAGTCAATACAGCACGGTGAAAGGCCCTCATGTGACCAATAAACCTTCTAACCTGTAAGTCTTTGGAATGTGGGATGAAGCCTGAGCACCTGGAGGAAACCTATACAGCCACGGGGAGAATCTCTCTTCAAAAAGTAATGCCTCAAAAAGGGCAGCATCCATCACCCAGGACATGCCCCCTTCTCATTGCCACCATCAAGGAGGAAGCACAGGGGCTTGCAGCCCCACACTCCGTTGAGAGAACTCTAACTGGCTGCATCACCGTTTGGTAAGAGGGGTGGGGGGAACACTACACAGGATCAAAATAAACTGCAGAGATTGTTAAACTCAGTCAGCTCTTTCATGGGCACTAGCCTCCCCTGCATCCAGGGCATCTTCAAGCAGCGATGTTTCAAAAAGGTCGCATCCATCATTAAGGACCCCAATCACCCAGGACATGCCCTTTTCTCATTGATACCATCATGGAGGAGATACAGGAGCCTGAAGGCACACACTCAGTGATTCAGGAACATCTTCTTCCCCTCTGCCATCCAATTTCAGAATGGGTATTGAACCCATGAACACCATCTCACTACTTTTTTTTTCTGTTTTGCATTAGTCATTCAATTTAACACATATATATACACACACTGCTTTGATTATTATGTATTGCAATGTACTGCTGCTGCATAACAACAGATTTCATGACATTTGCCAGTGAAATTCAGCCTGATTCTGATTCAGCATCTTAGGAACAGCTTTTTCCCCTCCATCAAGTTTCTGAATGAACAATGTACCAACCCATGAACACTACCTCACAATTTTTACTTTCCTTTTGCTTACTTTCTTACCTATGTCCCATTACACCTGCTGGTGTTTAGGGCAGCAATGAAGGTCCTCCGTTTCAGCCTCTCCTTGGCCTGTAGTCTTGGTCTCGGTGATGTTCAGGGCTTCCTTCATCATGCCAGTAGCTTCTTCGCAGTTTTGCACTACTGTCATCCATGTAAGTTCCGGGTGGAGACTCAGGAATATCATCTTACTCAGATGCAGAAAGTTTCTTCATTGCTGTTTCTCTAACAATTTTGTTTTACTAGTCAGGGTTGCAAGCACTAATCTGAATCCCTGAACCTGGAGGATCGTTGGACCATTCTTAGTCTGGCCTTTACCCTTTGACCTGTTTGGCCTAGGAGACCCTACCAAGAGCCAAAGCATTAAGCCCATACTCCAGCCAGCATAGCTCTCTGGGTCAATGAGGCACAAAAGCCTCTACACCACAAGGTTGTGGCCCTCTTGGAGGTCTCCTTTTGCACTACTTATTGCATTCTTATTGTGGTGTATTTCTTATTTATATTTCTTGTTATAATTTATAGTTTGTTATGTCTTGCTCTGTACTGCTGCCACAGAACAACAAATTTCATGACTTATGTCAGTGATATTCCTTCATTGTCACTGGGTCAAGATCATGGAATTCCCTCCCTAACAGCACAGTGGGTGTACTACACCTCAGGGACTGCAGCGGTTCAAGAAGGCAGCTCATCACCACCTTCTCAAGGGCAATAAATGCTGGCATAGCTGGCGATGCCCACGTCCCGTAAATTACAAAACTAAACCTGATTCTGAATGCACTCGCTCCTTGCAGAGAGTGGCTGGAATTGAACCTGCTGCAATGGCATTGAAATGGTGTTACGCTAACCACAATGTCTCCAGACAAAAATGCCAAAGTTCCAAGACAAAAATGCCAGAGCCATAACTCCCTCAACTGGCATAAACCCAGCAGGCAATAGTTCCTGTATCTCTTGGAAATTCGTCCAAATCACTGAAGCATCCGCAGTCCAAATCCTTCCTCATATTATGAGTGCATTACTACGACATGTTGCATATTGGTTTTGGTGGGACTGCTGGTAGCATGCAATCTATTTGCCATATGCAATGGAAGATATTTCAGTCTCCTGTTGATTTTATGCTCAATAATAGGTAGTTGTTGTTTGACCTCCGACAGGGTCTTAACAAGGAGGTCCTATCTGACTATTCATTCTGGCCTCCCGTATGCTCTCTGCACCTGGGACCTGGGTTCATTTCTCATTCAATCCTTTGGGTACTGTGGTAGAGTTCTAGACAACGTTGCCAGAGTCCTGGGTTCAAGCCCAGACAGGCCGGACAGGGAACCATAAGAGGAGAAGGGATTTCAAGTCCTTCTCTATTCCCACACTGACCTGCCCATCCTTGGCCTTCTCCATTGCCAGGATGGAGTACAATGGAAACTGAAGGAGCTACGGGTTATATTCTACCTGAGCAGCCTGCAACGCAATGACATGAATATTGAGTTTTCCAGTCTTAGGTAAATGTTCCCCTTTTTCTTTTATTTTATTGTCTTCCCTCCCCTTCCTTCTCCATCTGATTCTGATCCTACCATTTTTGTCTCCCCCACTCCTTCTCCCTCCCTGTTTTCATCCACCCAATTCTCACACAGGTTTCCACGCCCACCAGTCTGGTTCCATCTGGTTCCCATTCTCAGTCCTGAGGCAGGGTTTCAACCTGAAACATTAACAATTCACCTCTTCCCTCTGACCCACTGTTTATCACGTGTTGTGTTGCCTGGTCTCAGAAAGACCTCGTATTGCTGCAGCGAGGCATCCTTGCCTCTCTATCCATATTGTCTTAGAATGAAGGCCAATTTACAATGTTGTCTTGATTGCCGGATCGAGTTGAGAGCCTGATTCCAGCATCTGGCCTGCACGGACAGCTTGGTTCCTTCCTCCCTATCCCACCATCCTTCAGAGAATAATCTGACTCACTAATTTTACTACCAAAATGAATAACCACTCCTATGTCCATGTTAAAGTGCACCCGCCAAGCATTTTCCACTTGTCTGGATCATACCGGAGCTTCCTTGCAGTTTCCCACCCAACTTTGTCACTGGCAAACCTGGAGATATTACGTTACTGCCCTCATCCAGATCATTAGTATAGATTGTAAAGAGCAGGGGCCCAAGCACTGATCCTTGCAGTACCTCTCTAGCCACCTAAAATTAGACCCATTTACTCCTACCCCATGGGCACTATCTGCCAATCAACTCTCAATCCTTGCAAATGTTACCTCTTAATCCCATATGTTGTAATTTTGCATACTAATCTCTGGGATGAGACCTCAAAATGTATCGGATACGAGCCTGGAGGTTGATGCCTGAAAGTCATTTCCCCGGTTCAGGATCTGGGGAAGCCCTTTGGTTGGGAAGGAGTCCCAGTGTCTGTGAGGTTGCGAGTGCAGAGCCTGGGCCAAGGCCTGGATGTCCGAGGCCCTGAGGAGGCCTATCCTGGGGCTGTGGGGCCAGACTGGGTGGTGGGAGTTTGGAAGCAGGGCTTGTTTTCCTGTTATTGCCGGCTTTGTTTGCATTATGTTGGCGGCGTGTTGTTCTTCACAGCATTCTGGGCATGTTGTGTTGGCACCGGAATGTGTGAGGGACTTACCAGCATAAACTCAGATTGTCTTGGTTGTCATTGGAAATGACACATTTCACTATAGGTTTCAACGTATATGTGATTAATAAATAAATCTGTTCTAATCTAAACTATGCAAGCCAGTTAAGATATACAACCAATGATCTTCTAATCCAGTATACTCATAACATACTCAAAAAAACCACAATAGATTTATTTAGCATGATTTCCCTTTTAGAAAATCACGCTGACTTTGTCCAATCACTTTGCAGATGTTCTGCTGTTACATTCTTTATGATAGATTCTCGCACTTTCCCCATTACTAGCACAAACTTCTTCAATGTAAATGGTACAGATGTGAATTTTAATATCAAATCATAAAATTATGTAGTACAAGAGGAAGGCATTCAACTTTAATGCAAAGTACGAAGTGAAATTTATTATTAGAGTGTGTAGTGTCAAATATACTACCTTGAGATTTATTTTCTTGCAGGCATTTACAGGAAAATAAAGAAATACAATAGAATTTCTGAGAAACTATACATAAACACTGACAAACGACCAATGTGCAAAAGAAGACAAATTAAGCAAATAAAAAATACCAAGAACATGAAGTCGTAAAGAGTCTTTGAGAGGGAGTCTGTAGAGTCATTTCAGGTTGTGGTGAGTGAAGTTATCCATGCTGGTTCAGGAGCCTGATCGTTGTAGATAAAAACTGTTGAACCTGGTGGCTTGGGGCCGAAGAACCTGCCTGCTGCCGGTAGCAAGAAGAGGGCAATGCCTGGATAGTGGGGGTCTTTGATAATGGGTAATACTGTGCTAAACCTCCAGAGGAGTTACCTACTTCAACAATGGAACAGGTGTGTTTAGATATTCATAGGAGGACCAGGAACTTGAGCCCCGTTCAAATTGGAGCTTTTTTTTTTGGTAAGGAGGTCTCTCGAAGTCAAGCATGAATTTCCCAGCTAAAGGTGGTTCAATTCCGATCATCCCTCTGTTTATGAAGCCAGCCAGTTTTCCTCTACGTTTGTACTATGCCCAGTGAGAGGGCTATAGGTCATGGAATCTCTGTTCTAAAAACTCCTATGGTGCTTCCGTGGCATTGTCTGTCAGAGCGGGCTACACATAGTTTTCTGGGAAATAATTCCCCTCCTCCCCTTCTCAACCAGGAAGGGGAGGAGGGAAGAGAAGAGAGCGGTAGTGATAGGGGATTCTATAGTCAGGGGGGCAGATAGGAGATTTTGTGGGGAAGATCGGGAGTCTCGGATGGCATGTTGCTTCCCTGGTGCCAGGGTCCGAGACATCTCAGATCGGGTGCAGGTTATTCTCGAGAGGGAGGGCAAGAACCCAGATGTTGTGGTCCATGTAGGGACAACGACGTGGGTAGGATGAGTGATGGGGTCCTGCGTAGGGAGTTCAGGGAGATAGGTGCAAAGCCGAAGAGCAGGACCTCCAGGATAACAGTCTCAGGATTGCTACCTGTGCCACGTGCGAGTGAGGCAAGGAACAGAAAGATTATACAGATTAATACGTGGCTGAGAGGATGGTGCAGGAGGGAGGGCTTCAGGTTTTTAGATAATTGGGCTTTGTTCCAGGGAAGGTGGGATCTGTTCCGAAGAGACGGTTTACACCTGAACTGGAGCAGTACTAACATTCTTGCAGGAAAGTTTGCTAGTGCTTCTTGGGGGGGGGTTTAAACTAAATTTGCAGGGGGCGGGGATCCAGAATGTGAGAGAGGATAGTGAGATGAAGAGTAAAGGACAGGTGGGGACTACATGTTTCCGGAATATTAAGTGTGTAGTAGAGAAAGGTGAGGCGGAACAAGTGATAAGGAGGACACTTGTACAGAGGGATGGTCTGATGGAACATGGAGTTAAATGTGCAGAAAGAATAAGTAAATTTAGGAAGGACAACAAAATTCTAGGGGCATATAGCCCGATGGGAGTTCGGGGAGCTGGGTTAAGCACAATAGGCAGCGATTCAAACAGAGAGAGAAATGGGCTAAAAATTCTATATCTGAATGCACGAAGTGTCAGAAATAAGGCAGATGAGCTTGAAGCTCAGGTACGAATGGGTAACTATGATGTTGTTGAGATAACAGAGACATGTCTGCAGGGAGATTAGACCTGGGAAATTAATGTACAAGGGTATACGTGCTATCGTAGGGACAGTAATGTGGGCAGAGGGGGTGGGGTGGCCCTGTTGGTGAGGAATGAGATTCAGTCCTTTGCAAGGGGGGACATAGGTTCAGGAGAAGTAGAGTCTGTGTGGATAGAACTGAGTAACAGTTAGGGCAAAAGGACCCTAATGAGTGTTGTCTACAGGCCACCAAACAGTAGCATGGATATTGGGTGCAAGTTGAATAGGGAGTTAACATTGGCATGTGGCAAAGGTAATGTCGCAGTAGTTATGGGGGATTTCAACATGCAGGTGAACTGGGAGAATCAGGTTGGTGCTGGACTCCAGGATAGGGAGTTTGTAGAGTGCCTACGGGATGCATTCTTGGAACAGCTTGTACGAGAGTCGACCAGGGACAAGGCTATTCTGGATTTAGTGTTATGTAATGAACAGGATTTGATAAGTGATCTTGAAGTAAAGGAGCCATTAGGACGTAGTGATCATAATATGATAAGTTTTTATCTGCAATTTGAGAAGGATAAGGGCAACTCGGAGGTATCAGTGTTGCAGTTGAACAGGGGGAACTATGGAGCCATGAGGGAGGAGCTGGCCAAAGTTAACTGGATGGACATCCTAGCAGAAAAGACAGTGGAACAGCAATGGCAGGTATTCTTGGGAATTGTGCACAAGGTGCAAAATCAGTTCATCCCCTGGAGAAGGAAGGATTCAAAGGGGAGAAAGGGGACACAGTGGTTGACAAAGGAAGTCAGAGATTGCATAGCATTAAAAAAAAGGAAGTATGACAGAGCTAAAGTGAGTGGGAGGACAGATGATTGGAAAATTTTTAAGGAACAACAGAACTTAACTAAAAAGGCAATATGGGGAGAAAAAATGAGGTACAAACGCAAGCTAGCCAGGAATATAAAGGAGGATAACAAAAGCTTTTTTAGGTATGTGAAGAGAAAGAAGATAGTTAAGAACAATGTTGGGCCCTTGAAGAATGAATTGGCTGAAATTGTTATGGGAAACAGAGAAATGGCAGAAGAATTTAATAAGTACCGGTACTTTAGATCTGTCTTCACTAAGGAAGACACAAGCAATCTCCCAGATGTATGGATGGGCCAAGGACATAGGGTAACAGATGAAACAGATTGACGTTAGGAAGGAAATGGTGATGAGTAGACTGATGGGACTGAAGGCTGACAAATCCCCAGGTCCAGATGGTCTGCATCCTAGGGTACTAAAGGAGGTGGCCCTGGAAATTGCGGATGCATTGGTAATCATTTTCCAATGTTCCTTAGATTCCTGAGGATTGGAGAATGGCTAATGTTATCCCACTTTTTAAGAAAGGAGGGAGGGAGAAAACAGAGAACTATCAACCTGTCAGCCTAACATCGGTAGTGGGGAAGATGCTAGACTCCATTATTAAAGATGAAATAGTGGCATATCTAAATAGCAGTGATAGGATTGGGCCGAGCCAGCATGGATTTACCAAGGGTAAATCATGCTTGACTAATCTATTGGAGTTTTTCGAGGATGTAACCAGGAAGTTAGACAAGGGAGATCCAGTGGATGTAGTGTACCTCGATTTTCAGAAGGCATTTGATAAGGTCCCACATAGGAGATTGGTGGGTAAAATCAAAGCTCATGGCATTGGGTGGAAGACATTGACATGGATAGAAAACTGGTTGGCAGATAAAAAGCAAAGGGTAGCGGTGAATGGGTGTTTCTCGGAATGGCAGGTGGTGACTAGTGGGGTGCCACAGGGCTCGGTATTGGGACCACAGCTGTTTACGATTTACGTCAATGATTTAGATGAAGGCATTGAGAATAACATCAGCAAGTTTGCTGATGATACTAAGCTGGGTGGCAGTGTGACATGTGATGAGGATGTTAGGAGAATTCAGGGTGACTTGGATAGGCTGGGTGAGTGGGCAGATACTTGGCAGATGGCGTTTAATGTGAATAAGTGTGAAGTTATCCACTTTGGGAGTAAGAACAGGAAGGCAGATTATTATCTGAACGGTGTAAAATTAGGTACAGAGATCTAGGAGTCCTTGTTCATCAGTCACTGAAGGTGAATGAGCAAGTGCAGCAGGCAGTGAAGAAGGCTAATGGAATGTTGGCCTTTATTACAAAGGGAATTGAGTACAAGAGCAAGGAAATCCTCTTGCATTTGTACAGGGCCCTGGTGAGACCACACCTGGAGTACTGTGTACAGTTTTGGTCTCTAGGGTTAAGGAAGGACATCCTGGCAGTAGAGGAAGTGCAGCGTAGATTCACAAGGTTAATTCCTGGGATGTCCAGACTGTCTTACGCAGAGAGGTTAGAGAGACTGGGCTTGTACACACTGGAATTAAGGAGATTGAGAGGGGATCTGATCACAACATATAAGATTATTAAGGGATTGGACAAGATAGAGGCAGGAAATATGTTCCAGATGCTGGGAGAGTCCAGTACCAGAGAGTATGGTTTGAGAATAAGGGGTAGGTCATTTAGGACAGAGTTAAGGAAAAACTTACTCTCCCAGAGAGTTGTGGGGGTCTGAAATGCACTGCCTCGGAAGGCAGTGGAGGCCAATTCTCTGGATTCTTTCAAGAAAGAGCTAGATAGGTATCTTATGGATAGGGGAATCAAGGGATATGGGGACAAGGCAGGAACCGGGTATTGATAGTAGATGATCAGCCATGATCTCAAAATGGCAGTGCAGGCTCGAAGGGCTGAATGGTCTACTTCTGCACCTATTGTCTATTGTCGATAATATTTTGCCAAAGTGCATTCCAGAAATTCCACTTTACAGTGAGCTTCTGTTAGTGCAAAACTTTCTGCATAATTAAAGATAATAAATATATTTTGAAGGCTGAATAGAATGACTCGGAGCCAGGCAGCTTGTGATCTATGGAAGAAAGTATGACACTTTTGAAATATTATACATCCTTAAAGTCACACAATGATCAATTGCAGCCATTCCACACAAAATGAAAATGGAACCACAATGAAATCTGAAATGTTCAATGTTTTAAAAAACAATAGTATTTTACCAAAACTTAAGCTGTTATAACTCCGCTATTGATGGTCCCAAGCCCGGCTGTGAAAGGGGAAGGGTTGGGCACGGGGTTAGCAACCCCATCCCATAAAAATGCAGAGCTACAGAAACACCAACAGAAACATCAAAGACAGGACTCTGACTGCGGTCGGTACCCCAGTAGGGTGATGGGCTTAAGTAAGTACTTTAAGCTGTTATGAGAGACATTGTTAAATAATATTAGCCCTAGCACTTACAAACCTTAACAGAACTTTTACACAAATAAAACCAATATTATAAATGTAAGCAGTCTTTAATAATACTGATCCATAAAGGAACTCAAGCAAAAATTTAATTAACATTTCAACATCATAAACATTTTGGTAACAGCTCTCATGACACTTCCTAGATTTAAGACACTGTAAAGTGCTGCAGGAATTTAAAAAATAACAAGAAACTGAAAGGATGGATCAGAATGAAAACATAGAAATAAAGACAGTAGTTTATAAAATCTCATCTCACCATTACAAAGAAACATTACTTATGTGCCGGGGATTCAGACAGGTCTGGATTTAAAATATGAACGGAGAAAACATCAGTTTGATCAGAGCCTTGGGTGGCAAAGTGCCTCTAATTTGGATTGAAAATTGATTTCCAGTACTATTTACAGTAATTTGGACATCAGGACCCATATAAAATATGCAAAGTAGCTTTCAGAGGACCTAAGAAGCCATATGCATAAGTCTTCTATCACTTTATCAAAAAAGTGGGACACGACAGTGAATATAAACTGGATTAAATTTTAATTAAATATTAGTAATGAAAAACTTAATTACAAATTAAGTAAATAAATTATTTTGTAATGGGAAGAGCAGATTATGTATTGTGCATAAAGATAAGAAAGATTAAATGAAAGAATTTTTATATGCTTCCTAACAGTACTTGGCAACACTGTAGAATAGAATATTAAATGAAAAAAGTTGAGGTTTGTAAGAAAGGTACTTCAATAATCATGGGTGACTTTAAACCTTTGGATTCATTGGATAAATTAAAATGGTAAAAAAAAACTTCGGTCACAAGTTCATGGAGAGCATTGGAGCTAGTTTCCTAGAAGGTTATGGAATGAATCAAAGATTATGTACTCTTGAGTTTAGAAGAATCAAGCGACTTCATCAGAACTTACAAAATTGATAAAGGTCTTGATCATTAGATGAAAGGCAGAAAGTTTCACCTAACTGATAATAGAACTGAGAATTTGACAATACCTATAGGCTATTTGAAACTGATACAAAGAGAAATTTCTTCACTCAGAGAATGGGGAACCTTTAGAATTTTCTACCTCACATGACTATCCAATTCCATAGCCTTCTAGGAAATGATCTCCAATATGCTCCATGAATTTGAGACCAAAGTTATTTTTTACCATTTTGATTTATCCAATCCATCCAAAAGTTTAAAGTCACCCATGATTATGTCAAAGCAGAGCTCAATAGATTACTGGGCATTAGGAAAGTCAAGGGATGAGACCAGGCAAAAAAAAAACATTGCAAATAAAGAAATGACGAACATGCAATTATTTTTTACCTCTCTTCTTGGCAAGCAACACTTAAAACATATCTATACTAATAGAATATCAGGGCAAAGAAAAGGGAGGGATTTTAAATAATTAGCATTACTAGGCAATGTCATGCCACTAAAGGCTGACAAGTTCCCTGGACCTGATGGGATGCACTAGGGCCTTTAAAAGTGCCTGAAGATACAATGAATGCAATGATTATGATCTCCCAAGTTCTCTGTAATCTCAAAAGGTCTCAGAAAATTTAGCAATCTGTAAATTTAATCCGACAGAGCAACAGAGACCTCTCGATCAGTTTCGTCCATCACTGGGAAAATGCTGGCCATCTATTACTAAATATATAGAGGCAGGATATTTGGGAAATTATACAATCAAACTGACATAAGAACATTTTATGAGAAGGAAATTGGCCTCATCAAATGTGTTATATATCTTTAGGGTTGTAAGGAGCAGAGTGGGCAAAGATAGATCAGTAAAGTTGAATTGGCAAGAAATATTTGGTAAGGTGCTGTATGAATGAATACTGCACAAGATAAAAGTTCAGGTTCTTCTCGGTAAAGCTACAGCAAAAAAGGAGGATTAGTTAATTATCAAAAGCAGAGTTGGGTTAAACAAGAAAGATTCTGCAGATGCTGGAAATCCACAGTATTACACACATCTGCCTAACCTGCAGAATTCTTTGAGCAGTAATGGAGAGGAATAAACGGTCAACATTTCAGGACCGATGAAGGGCCTCGGACCAAAATATCGACCATGTATTCCCCTCCATAGCTGCTGCCTGATCTGCTGAGATCCCCCTGCGTTTTTTGTATGTTGGAATTAATGGGTCATTTTTAGGTTTACAGGTTGTAACTGGTGGGATGTCGCAGGATTTATGCTCAGGCTTCAATCATTTACTAGCTGCAATACTGTGTAAAAGTCTAAGTACATATACTGTATATAGCTGTGGGTGCTTTACACTATTGCACAGTAGTGTAGTGGTTAGCACAACGCTTTACAGTACAGACAACCCGGGTTCAATTCCTGCCGCTGCTGTAAATCCTCTTCGCGACAGCGTAGGTTTCCCCTGGGTGCTCCAGTTTTCTTCCCTGAGCCCAAAGATGTACTGGTTGGTAGGTTAATTGGTCATTGTAAATTTTCCTGTGATTAGGCTAGGGTTAAATTGGGGATTGGAAGGGCCTATTCCATATTGCAGTTGAATTACTAAATGTTAATTAAGATTGGAAGCTGGTTGAGAGCAGAGTACTTGGCTTTGAATTAGCTCAGTAGTATTAAATGTTATTTGGTAACTGGAAAGACATAATAAACAGTATTATACAATGTGCAAAAGTCTTAGGCACCATTGTTAGATACACTGTGTGTGCCGAAGAGTTTAGCACACTGTTAATTTGTGTCCTACAAGAAGGATCTGAATATGCCATAGCTAAATTTGCTGAGAACAAAGATAGGCTGGTATTGGTATTGTGAGGCCAAGAGTCTATCTTATTGTCAAACAGGTCCAAGAGTTTGATAACAGTGGGACAGAAACTGTCCTTGAACCCGGTAGTACATGCTTTTTCTATCTTTTTTGGTGGGGGGGTCTTTGATTATGCTGGCTGCTTTACTGAGGCAGCAAGAAGTACAGGCAGAAAGAGAGATAGAAAAGAAATTGTGAAGATACAGAGAATCTTGGCTGTGAATGGATAGAGATAAATTAAGTAAATGAGCCACAATGGTGGCAGGTGGATTCTAATGCGGGGAAATTTTGAGAAGAGGAATCAGAAAGGAAATTATTGCTTTAATGGTGGAAGGCCGCAGAATACTGCTACAAAAAGGAATCGGGTTCATTCTAGACAAAACACAGTAAAACAGTGAAGGTTAAATTTAATGTCAGCTATTGCATGGGAGAACGAAGCAAAAACACGGGGAGGTTTTGCCACAGGGCACTGGCAAAGCCATGCCTGGTAATTGCTGGTATAATGGGTTATCTTATTACAAAAGCTTGAGCAAATTGGACATTGATGGAGATTATAAAATTGAGAAGGGAACTTAATACAGCCTGGAAGTTTTAAAAACAGTTTGAAAATGTAAATGATTGGGTTTGATGGGGGGTGGTGGGTGGAATCTAGAACAGGACAGAGCTTCAGAAAAAAAATTGACTATTTAAGGAAGAGATGAGAAGGAATTTCTCTCAATAGATCATGAATCTTTGAAATTCTCTGCCTCAGAGTAAAGGCTGAGGCATTGAATTATTGAAGATTGAGACTGATTTTTATACGGTAGGGAAGTGAGAACTGAGGCAACAGTACATTTGAGGCCAAGATCAAATCATGTATCTTCTTACCGAATGACAGAGCAAGCTTCCTTTTGATTCTGCTTCTTGTCTTCTTCTGCCAACACAGTTCTCACCGGGAGTCAGGGAGCCCTCTAACCAAAAACATAGATCATGGGAAAGTGGGCATTGAACCCTTACAGATATCAGAATCAGGTGTACTATCACTGGCTCATGTCGTGAAGTTTGTTAACTTTGTGGGAGCCGTACGATGCAATACATGATAACACAAGGGAAAAAACTGTGAATTACAGTAAGTATATATATATTTATTTTTTAAATAGTTAAATAAGTAGTGAAAAAAATAGAAATAAAAATGTGGTGAGATAGCGTTCATGGGTTCAATGTCCATTCAGAAGTTGGATGGCAGAGGGCAAGAAGCTGTGCCTGAATCGAGTGTGTGCCTTCAGGTTCCTGTACCTCCTCCCTGATGGTAGCAATGAGAAGAGGGCTGGGTGATGGGTGTCCTTAAAGACGGATGCCACCTTTTTGAGGCATCACTCCTTGAAGGTGTCCTGGATACTGTGGAGGCTAGTGCCCATGATGGGGCTGACTGAGTTTACAACTCCCTGCAGCTTACTTTGTTTGATCCCATGCCACCTCTCCCCACCCCACCACCAAAACAGATGAATATGCAGCCAGTTACAATGCTCTTTATGGTACATCTGCAAGTGTTTTAGGTGACATACCAAATCTCCTCAAAGTCATATTGAAATATAGCTGCTGTCGTGCCTTCTTTGTAGTTGCATCGATGTGTTGGGTCCAGATTAGGTCTTCAGAGATATTGACACCCAGGAACTCAAAATTGCTCTATCTTTCCACTTCTGATTCTTCTATGAGGACTAGTGTGTGTTCCCTCATTTTACCCTTTCTGAAGAGCACAATCAGTTCTTTGGTCTTTCTGACGCTGAGTACAAGGTTGTTGCTGCGACACCACTCAACTAGCTGGTATGTCTTGCTTCTGTACGCCCTTTCTGCCAACAATGGTTGTGCCATTAGCAAATTTATATATGGCATTTGAGCTGTGCCTAGCCACACAGCCATAGGTGTAGAGAGAGTAGAGCAGTGGGCTAAGCACACATCCCTGAGGCACACTAGTGTTGATTGTCAGGGAGGTGGAGATGCTATTTCCAATCCACACATATCATAGTCCTCCAGTTTGGAAGTTGAGGATCCAGTTGCAGAGGGAGTTACAATCAAGGTAAGAACCTGCTGTTTTTCTCTGCTTATGCTATCACCCACAGGCTTGTTACTTACAAATATTTTCATCTCCCCCTACAATTATCCAATATCAGGGACCCCCACCACCGTGCTATGCTCTCTCCTCACTGCTGCCATCAGGAAGAAGATACAGAAGCCTCAGGGCCCACAGCACCAGGTTCAGGAACAATTACCCCTCAACCATCAGCCTCTTGAACCAGAGGAGATAACTTCACTCAACTTCACTTTCCCCAGCATTGAACTGTTCACACAACCAATGAACTCACTTTCAAGGACTTTTCATCTAATGTTCTTTATATTTATTGCTTATTTATTTACTCTTTCTGTTTTTGTATTTGCAGGCTCATCTTTTGCACATCAGTTGTTTGACGGTCATGTTGTGTGCAGTCTTACACTAATTGTATTGTACTTCTTTTACAAAAGAGCCCACAAGAAAATGAATCTCCGGTTTGTATATGTAATTCAAAAATAAATTTACTTTGCTCTTTTTTTTAATTGATTTTTTTATGCATTTTCTACAACATTACAAAAAAAAAACCCCAAGAACAAAATAGGAAATTAATACAGTGCAAGATAAACATACAATGGTAATATAATACAGAATATAATAATTGAAAAAGCACACAAATTGAAGTCGTGTAAAGTTAGTATCCACCCCCACCCCCGCAAGAAAAAAAACTCCAGACCAACCAGAACAAAATGTTGGAAATATAAATCAAAACATTCAAACCCCCAAAACTGTAAATACAATTAAAAAAAGAAGATAATAATGCTTACTACCAAAAAAAAGCTGAAAGCAAGGGACTGAAAAAGAAACTTAGTCAAAAGGAAAGTTATGAAAATGCTCAGTAAAAGGTCCCCAGACCTTATGAAACTTTATGTCCCAATTAAGAATTGAGTAATGAATTTTTTCAAGATCTAAACAGGACACAACATTGTTAAGCCATTGAGTGTGCGTGGGTGGGGCAACATCTCTCCATCTAAGAAGAATTAGACGTCTAGCCAGGAGAGAAGCAAAAGATAATATTCAATGTGTAGTCAAACTCAAACGTATATCTGTCTCAGCCAAGAAACCAAAAAGAGCAATTAAAGGGTTAGTTTCTAAGTGGCGATTCAGAATACAGGATAAAGTTAAGAAAACATCCCTCCAAAATTTCTCTAGACTAGGACAGGTCCAGTACATATGAATGAGAGAAGCCTCGCCACTTTTGCATTTATCACAAAGAGGACTAATATTAGGATAAAATGGAGATAATTTAGATTTGGACATATGAGCCCTATGAACAATCTTAAACTGTAAAAGACAGTGGCGAGCACAAAGAGAAGTTGAGTTAATCGACTTGAGAATCGAGTCCCAAACCTCATCAGATAAAGGGATATTTAAGTCATGCTCCCAAGCCATTCTGATTTTATCCAAAGCAGCGCGCTGTAAGGATACTAATTTATCACAAAGATATTAAACCTTTACACAATGGATTAATAGAAAGAAACAAGTCCATAGCATTTTTCTTGGGCATCTCAGGGAAGCTGGGTAATAAAGGATTAATGAAGTGTCTAATTTGGAGATATCTAAAGAAATGGGCATTAGGTAGATTACACTGAGCAGAGAACTTTTGAGAAGGTGCGAAGTGATTATCAATGAAAAGATCTTCAAAATACCTAATGCCCTTTCTATACTAATCATAAAATGTTGAATCATGCATAGAAGGTAGAAAAAGATGATTATGTAAACTAGGACTAGAAAGGGAAAAACCATAGAAACCATAACATTTCCTAAACTGGGCCCATATTCACAGAGTACGTCTAACAAGAGGATTAACAATTAGTCTAGGCCGGGGGTCGGCAACCTGCGGCTCCCGAGCCATTTGTGGCTCTTTCACCTCTGTGCTGCGGCTCCCTGTGGCTTTGGGAAATAATTGGTCAGTATTTAATTAAAATGTATTTTATGTTAGTTTGTTAGCTTTTGAAATGTAATTCTAAATTTGAAGATTATGGTGATCTTGTACAATCTAAGTGTGGCGACATCCGAAACGGCTCACAATTAGCCAGCATTCCGGCTAAGGGAGATAGCCTACGGGGGTTTGTGAGTAAGCGTCTTTTGCAGCATCTGCGTCCATGGGGGCTGGGTTGAGAGAGGCTTAAAAGCAAGGCTGTTTAGTTCGAATAAAGCTATCTTTGACTGCAGTTTACTGACACCGCTACAATGTGTTTTTATCGCTGGCTGTCCAGACGGAAGGTGCTGAAACGCTTTGTCGCGTGTCTGGAAGAAGTGAAAACTTTCCTGGGCAGCAAAGGGCTCACCTTTCCTGAGCTGGAACAGCCAGAGTGGCTGGAAAAGCTACACTTCATGGTAGACATGACAGCGCACCTGAACACGCTGAACACAGCTCTTCAGGGGTAAGGACGTACAGCCCTGCACATGTTGGAGGATGTTTTGGCATTCGAGCGCAAGTTGACAGTGCTTGCCAGAGATTTACAGAAAGGCACTTTGTCTCACTTCCCCAATTTGAGAGAGTTCAAACAAGGTCACGACATGATAATTTCGGAGTATTTACATTCTGCAATCATCGCAATGCAAACATCGTTTGGGAAACGCTTCTGTGAGTTCAGAGAGGAAAAAAACACATTATCCTTCCTGGTCACTCCCTTAAGCATCGATCCTTCCCTACTGAATACGACTGCATTGGCAGGTGTGAGTCAACCTGATCTTGAGATGGAACTGGCCGACATAGCCGACAAAGACATATGGGTGTCCAAGTTTAGACGCTTGACAGCAGACCTTGAAGATGTTGCCCGTTCTTGCTCAGAAACACAAATGGAGTGATATTGAAAACCTTCCAAAACCGGACAAACTTGTGTTCGAAACATTTATGTAAACATTAAAAAGTATGCGCTTTGAGTCCTGTCGATCTTTGGATCCACATATGTAAGTGAGCAGGTGTTCTCCAACATGAACTTTATTAAAAACAAACATCGCGCATGCCTCACAGATGACAGCTTGCGATCCTGTGTAAAGATGAAGGTGACGTCATACAGCCCTGATGTGCAGACGCTGTGCGCTGAGGTCCAGGAGCAGAAATCCCATTAACCAAGTATGATAAATATTTTAATTGCCTATTATTTTACTTATATTCATATTTTTTCATTGTTCAGTGAAATAGTCCTTTTATTTTTCAGGCTGACAGCTGGCTGATGTTATTTTTGGTTTGCTGCTGGCGGAAAATTTAAGTTCGGCGTTTTTCATAAATACAAGAAGGACTCAAATAGACATTGAGTATTTTACTTTAAAGTAACTTTCAACCCAACGTCTTTTTTTCGGAGTTCAAAATGTTTTTGTTGCATGCAGAAATGTAATTTCGTTTTCTCTGCAGGAGTTCATCAATTTCATAAATGCAACACATTATAGTTTGTTTATACATAGCATAAAGGCAAAAAAAACGTTGTATGCAGTGTTATTTCATTTTAAATGTCAAACGGGTTTTGCGGCTCCCAGTGTTTTCTTTTCTGTGGGAAACGGGTCCAAGTGGCTCTTTCAGTGGTAAAGGTTGCTGACCCCTGGTCTAGGCAAACTACTAGGGAGTTTGTCTTATCTTCTGGTCTTTTTTCCATAGCCAGTCAGACCGCCCTAAATGGGTAGCAATGGAGCTGAATTCCACTAAGGATCTATCTATCTGTGCACTTCTTGGACTTTGCTCTTTTAATATATTTAAAAATGTAGCCTCCACAGCTTCCCTATACAGTCGTTTACAGATTCAATACTGTCTAGGAAAAGCAGTTTCTCCTCATCTCCATCCTAAACCTACTTCCTAGAATGTTGAGACTATGTTCCCTTGTTCTAGTCTCACCTACCAGTGGAAACAACATTCTTGGCTCTACCTTGTCTATCCATTTCGTAACTTTATATGTTTCTATAAGACCCCTCTTAAGAAAGATGAGGGCAGTTGTGTCTTAACATAGGAGTCAGTCACTAAGTGGAAGATGGTCAAGTTTTAGTATTTTACATAATTAAAACATCATAAGATATACAACCAGAATTAGGCCATTCAGCCCATTGAGTCTGCTCTGCCATTCCATCATGGCTGAGTTATTATCCCACTCAACCCCATTCTCCTGCCTTCTTCCCGCAACATTTAACGCCCTCCGTTGTTCGGGGTTGACTACGAACGTTGCGTCCCAGCTGTCTACATGAAACTCAAGCAGGGCAGTACAATGCAGGGAGCAAGCTCCCCCTCTCCACGCAGCTGATGAACCCAAAGGACAGCAGTGGCCAACACAGTTTGGCACCAGCAGCATCACAGGAGTTTCCGGTCAGTGTTGAACTCAACTTAGGACTGCTTTGGGGACTCCAGCTCTAGATTTCTACTCCCAAATCCTTCCCAATGAGTGGGCATAGCTGCAAGGCAGCGGAGGGTTGAGACCAGAGTTTCCCTTCTCCTAGATTAGCTGTCAGCTGATGAGCCCCATCTGCCCAAAGCCACCTATCTTAAGGCACCAGTAACCAGCCTTTTCTCTTTGTCATTAGAAGGCCAGGAGTTGGAGTTGGTTGTCAGTTCAGTGATGGAGCGAATGCAATTGAGTGAAGTTAACCCCTCTGGTTCAAGAGCCTGATGGCTGAGGGGGGTAAGAACTATTCCTGAACCTGGTGGTGTGAGTCCTGAGGCTCCTGTACCTTCTTCCTGATGGGAGCAGTGAGAAGAGGGCATGGCCTGGATAGTGGATGCTTCTTTCCTGCAACAGCGCATTGTGTAGAAGTGTTCAATAATGCGGAGCGCTTTACCCATGATAGACTGAGCCACATCCACTACTTTTTGTAGGATTTTCCACTCAAGGGCATTGGTGTTTCCATACCAGGCTGTGACGCTCTTCACCAAACATTTATAGAAATGTGTCTAAGTTTTAGATGTCATGCCCAACCTTAGCAAACTCTTTACACTTTAAATTACTTGACATCCACAGCCGCCTGTAGCAATGAATTTGCAGATTCACCGCCCTCTGGCACTACGAACCAAAATGCTGGTAACCCTCTTTGTTTTGAAAGTAACTGTGTTCTCTTCCTATAGGTGTTCGCAACATCTTCTGATACTATTTTAGATTTATGGTGCGCTTAGGGAAGTGTGCGGAGTAAATGTTGCTGTGGTGTCGTCTGTGGGCTGAGGAACGACAGGTGCAAGTTAATAATAGTAAATGTAGGGCAGTTTTCAGAGATTCTGGAGGAATGGTCAACAGTTAAGGTTGAAGTCATAGAGTTATGCTGCATGTATGTAGGCCCTTCTGCCCAACAAACTCCTGCCGGCCATGTTGTTCCCCCCCCCCCAACTAGTACACCTAGAGGGGCGAACTGCCCCAAGGGAATCCAGCCAGCTAGGGTAAGGCCGAGTGACACCCCGCTGTGAGCCTCCCGTTCCCGGTTTGTGTTTTGTTCACTTCCCCTAGACTCGACGGGTGGAGTTTCTTCTGGTGTGGGCAAAGGGCCAACCCAGGGCCCGGCAGCCACTGCCCTCCCCGGCACCGCTGATCCAGGCTCATTGTCCCCGATCTGCCGTCACCCAGCGACTGTCCAATGCCGGCGGGCGGGCGGCTCCCGTTTCCCTGGCAGTGGCGACCGGCGGCTGCCCAGTGTCCCCGGGAACCGCGCGTTACAGTCGGTGGGCAAGACCCGGGGAGGGTGATCGGCGACTGCTGAGGCCATGGAGGTGGATCGGCCGGCGCCCGGCGATCCGTTTCACCAGCACCCAGGAGCTGAAGGGTTCAGGGTCCTGTCACCCACCTACGAGTCCAATGTGCAGATCACGCCGCTGCAGGTTCCCCAGCGCCCCACTGTGTCAGCCATCAGGTGAGAGACGTGTCAGGTCACGGTCCACTTCTGACCGGGGGCGAGGGGTGGCGAGGGTCCGAGTTCAAATGCCCCACTGACCGTGAAAGACGCGATCTGCTTTACTAACACACTCACCTACATGGCGCCAGACAGCTTCGTTTACAGGGGAAAAAAACTTGCCTCAAGTAACAAGTTCAGGATTCGCTGAGGACTGCGAACCAAAGTTAGTGTAAGGAAAATATTTTGTCCGAATTTTACAATTGGAATGAACCAGGGTGGGGAGGGGGGGTTGTTGGGTCGAGAATTCCAGAGTAGATGTTTCTGTGGGACATAGCGGCCGTTCGGTCCATCACCGTGTCTACTCACCAATCATTCTTATTTCCCAGTAACTTTATCTGTATTCTTTACCTATATTCCCATCAGCGCAGATCAGGTTTCACCATCCACCCTTTACAATTTTACATCAACCTCATTTATTTAGTTATTTCTGCCCATCAAACCGTGCCGCCCAGCAATCCCCCAATTTAATCCTAGCCTAATCATGGGAAAATTTACCACGACCAATTAACCTACCAACCTTTGGACTGTGGGAGGAAACCGAGGCATTTCAGAGGAACCCCACATGGTCATGGGGAGAACGTACAAACTCCTTACAGACAGCGGTGGGAATTGAACCCCAGCTGCTGATGTTGTAAAGCATCGTGCTAACCACTACTCTCCCGTGCTCAGGCTGTGGGAGAGAACATATCAACCTATAAAGAGCACTGGAGTTACAACTTAATGTGGGGAGCTAGAGCTGGGTCCCTAATGTTTCCCTTGGTTTACAAGAGCAGGAAATGTTCAATCAGTGAGCCTCACATCAGTGGTAGGGAAATTATTGGAGAAGATTGTTATGGACAGGACTTTCTCCAATTTGGAAGAACATGGGTTAATTAGGAATAGTCAGTGGGGTTTTCTGCAGGACAGCTCACTTGATTGAATTTTTTTGAGGAGATGACTGACCAAGGTTCTTGATGAGGGTATGGCAATGGATTTTATCTGCATGGACGTTATCTCAGGTGTTTGACAAGGTCCCTCACAGTAGGTTGGTCAGAGTGGGTGATTAAGACGCAGAGGATCCATGATGGGTTGGTAGTTTGGATTGAGATGCGGCTTGTCTGTAGATGGTAGTGGTGGAAAGTGCTGGCTTGAGATTTATTGCCAATGGTGTTTGGCAGGGATCAGTGCTGGGACCTCTGTTGTTTGTGATATATAATGATGATGTAGGTCTTCATTCATTTGTCTTGAGCCGTGTCATATGACATGGGCAATCATGCTCCTTCCGTGACCATGATTGCTCTCGGTAAGTTTTTCTGCAAAAATGGTTTGCCATTGTCTTTTTCTGCACAGTGTCTTTACAAGATGGGTGACCCGAGCCATGATCAATACTCTTCAGAGACTGTCAGGGATTGCATAACCAGGACTTGTGATATGCATCAGCTGCTCATATGACCATCCACCACCTGCTTCCAAGGCGTCACGTGACCCTGGTCGGGAGAGGGTGCTAAGCAGATGCTACACCTTGCCCAAGGGTGACCTGCAGGCTGGCAGAGGGAAAGAGCGCCTTAGACCTCCTTTGGTGAAGATGGTGGAGTTGCAAACAGTGAAGAAGCTCATCAAGGAATACAACAGGATGTAGATCACTTATAGGCAGATTGAGGCTAGTGTGAGAGGTTACACTTTGGGAGGTTATAATGTAAAGAGAAAGTACACAGTTAATGGCTGTACCTCCAAAAGCTTTGATGTACAGAGGGATCTTGGAGTCCACATCGATACTTCCCTGAAAGGGGCAATGTAAGTAGATAGAATGGTGAAGAAGAATTATGGCATGCTTACCTTCATCACTAGGGGTATAGTGTATAAGAATTAAGAAGTCCTGCTGCAGTTGTTAGACCACGCTCAGAATATTGCATGTAGTTCTGGATGCCCCATTACAGGAACAATGTGGAGGCTTTGCAGTTGGGTCAGAAGAGGTTTTCCTGGAATAGATGGCATTAGCTATGTGGAGAGGCTGGCCAAGCTTAGTTTTTTGCCTGAAATGGAATGTCAGAGGCTGGGGGGGGGGGGGGGGGACCTGATGATCGAAGGTTATGAAATTATGGGAGACAGAGTTAAGACAAACAGCCAGAATCCTTTTCTGTAGAAATGTCAAATACTAGAGGGCATAGCATTAAAGTGAGAAAGAAAAGGGGAAAGGAAAGGCGAGGAACAGTTTATTTTTAAGGCAGAGAGTAGTAGTTGCCTTAGTAGTTTACTAAGGAAACTGGAATGGAGTCTATCGAAACAAGGCAAACAAGTAGGGAGGTCATGGAGCTTATACAGATTAAAGAGTAGGAGGTGCTTGCCGTCTTGAGGCAAATCAGAGTAGATAAATCCCCAGGACCTGACAGGGTATTCCCTCGGACCTTGAGGTAGACTAGTGTTGAAATTGCAGGGGCCCTGGCAGAAATATTTAAAATGTCGATATCCACGGGTCAGGTGCCAGAGGATTGGAGGATAGCTCATGTAGTTCCGTTGTTTAAAAAAGGCTCAAAAAGTAAGCTGGGAAATTATAGGCCGGTAAGTTTGACATTGGTAGTAGGTAAATTATTGAAAGGAATACTAAGAGATAGGATCTACAAGTATTTGGATAGATAGGGACTTACTAGAAAAAGTCAGCATGGCTTTGTGTGTGGTAGGTCATGTTTAACCAATCTATTAGAGTTTTTTGAGGAAGTTACCAGGAAAGTGGATGAAGAGAAGGCAATGGATGTTGTGTACATGGACTTCAGTAAGGCCTTTGACAAGGTCCCACATGGGAGGTTAGTTAGGAAGATTCAGTCACTAGGTATACATGGTGAGGTAGTAAATTGGATTACACATCGGCTCAATGGGAGAAGTCAGAGAGTGGTAGAGGAGGATTGCTACTCTGAGTGGAAGCCTGTGACTAGTGGTGTACCACAAGGATCAGTGCTGGGTCCATTGTTATTTGTCATCTATATCAATGATCTGGATGATAATGTGGCAAATTGGATCAGCAAACTTGCTGATAATACAAAGATTGGAGGTGCAGTGGACCGTGAGGAAGGTTTTCAAAGCTTGCAGAGGGATTTGGACCAGTTGGAGGAATAGGCGGAAAAATGGCAAATGGAGTTTAATGTGGACAAGTGTGAGGTATTGCACTTCGGAAGGTCAAACCAAGGTAGAACATACAAGGTAAATGGTAGGACACTGAGGAGTGCAGTAGAACAGAGGGATCTGGGAGTACAGATACAAAATTCCCTAAAAGTGGTGTCACAAGTAGATAGGGTTGTAAAGAGAACTTTTGGTACATTTGCCTTTATAAATCAAAGTATTGAGTATAAGAGTTGGAATGTAATGGTGAGATTGTATAAGACATTGGTGAGACCAAATTTGGAGTATTCTGTGCAGTTTTGGTCACCTAATTACAGGAAGGATATTAATAAGGTTGAAAGAGTGCAGAGAAGGTTTACAAGGATGTTGCCGGGACTTGAGAACCTGAGTTACAGAGAAAGGTTGAATAGGTTAGGACTGTATATTCCCTGGAGCATAGGAGAATGAGGGGTGATTTGATAGAGGTGTATAAAATTATGATGGGTATAGATAGAGTGAATACAAGCAGGCATTTTCCACTGAGGCCAGGGGAGAAAAAAAACAGTGGTCATGGGTTAAGGGTTAAGGGTGAAGGGGGAAAAGTTTAAAGGGAACATCAGGGGGAGCTTCTTCACGCAGAGTGTTGGGAGTGTGGAATGAGCTGCCAGATGAAGTGATGAATGTGGGCTCACTTTTGACATTTAAGAAAAACTTGGCGAGGTACATGGATGAGAGAGGTTTGGAGGGATATGGCCCAGGTGCAGGTCAGTGGGACTAGGCAGAATAATGGTTTGGCACAGCCAAGAAGGGCCAAAAGGCCTGTTTCTGTGCTGTAATGTTCTTTGGTTCTGTGGAACGTGCTGCCAAAGGTGGTAGCGAGGTCAATCTGATAGTATTGTTCAAGAGGCCTTTATACAGGCAGTGGGTGGAAGAATCACGTGTCGACAGGAGGGATTAGATTAATTTGGCATCATGCTCAGCACAGACACTGTGGGCTGAAGGGCCTTTACCTGAGCTAAAAAGACAAACGCGAGAGGCAATTGCTCTGCTGCCTGCAAACTGTAAATCGTAACTCAACAGGCTGCATTACTGTGCTACCAGAATACCACGCCAACTACCAACACCAACTGTACGTCATGATATTGTCTAAAGGCTGTCTGCGGTGGAACTGGAGTGAGTGCAAAGGGTTTCACACAAGTCAGGAGGCCTCCGATATGAAATGGTCATAGACTAAAGGGTAGAAAACTTGCAGGACAATAATGTGTTGAGACCAACATTCCCTCTAATTTTTTTTAGAATTGTGCAGAGCAGCCATTGCTGTAAGCTGAAAATTTTTACAAAGCCTGAAAACTGTGTTGCACTTTTGTAATATGAACACTATGAATATTTAGAATGAAAACTGAAGAATGACATATTTTTGACTTTATTCATTAACTGAAGGCTGTAATGAAATACAGTACAACAGAGGAAATTTCTCAAGTTTTGTCAATTTCTCATCTGTCTTTACTCTAGCTGTGCAGCAGCAAAGGCTACGTGCGTGGAAGCGTTTCTGTAACTGTGTGGCCACTGACCCACGCAGCAGAGAGGGAACAGAGGTAGAGACTCTGGGCTTTGAACAGAAAAAAAATACATTCGCGCTGCTTTTAGAAACTGTGATGGGAAAGGGTGAGCCTGGTGTCATGTGGCGAGCAAAGTTGGGGAATTTAGATGAATTGAATGTCAGTCACATGATTAATTATTTGCTCTCTGAAATCATTCGGCCTCTGTCAGTTGAATCCAATTGTGCTTAGCGCCCAAGTAACAAAAGCAATCTTACAAATGCAAGATATCTAGGAATATCGTGAAAGAAACACTGATTTCGAGCAGATACATTCCGAAGTATATATTTTAAGGCGAATCGTAACCTGTGTCTGCCAGTTTATTGGCTCAACCAAACACTTAGAGAAGAGCTCTTCCTTCCCCAGGAAGGTGGTCTGAGTACAAGAAGGGTCTTTCACTCCATGACAGCATCACATAGGCTTACTAAACCCCCCTGAGTCCCGCTCTCCTTCCCTTTCTCTTATGGCACATTCTCCTCTCCTGTCAGAGTCCTTCCTTTCCCGCCCACCTGGCTTCATCTATCTCTTTCCAGCTAGCCTCCTTCCCCTCTCCCTATTTTTTTAATTTTGTCACCTTCCTGTTTCCTTTTCAGTTCTGAAGAGGGGTCCTGGCCCAAAATGTCAACTGTTTACACATTTTCATTGATGCTGCTTGACCTGAGGAGTTCCTCCAGCATTTTGCGTGTGTTGCTACTCTACTTTTGCCAGATTTCCAACACGTACTCTAGTGAGCCACTGTATAAATTCATTAATTTATATAAATAAGCACTTCCTATTTTTATAAAACAATTCCTGATAACAAAGCCCATTTATATAATATCACAGCAGCTGAGAAGTTTTAAACAAAAGGGTGTCACATACCCCGTGAACGGGTTAAAGAACCAGTAGAAATGGTAAACACTTCGGAGTCTGGTATCTCTATAAACTAATAGAATTTATTAGTACCTACGCAATACAGCACTGTAAATGCAGATATAGCACACAGGTTAGCAATGATATAGATATATATATATTTATATATACACATCGGTATGGAAATAGGAACAAAACTAGGCTCTTTCAAACCCAGGGGTGAATGGATAAGAGTCTTACGATGATGAAGAGAGTTCAGTTCAGTTCGAGGTAGTTAGTTGAGTAAGGTTGGAGAGATGAGAGGTGAACTGATGCCATCGGTCTTCCCATTGTCTCCTGAAATCCTCGTTGTCCTCCAAAATCCTGTTGAAGTCACTGACTGTGACCATAACACGTACGACTGTTCTTCAGTGGTGGAATTATCACCCAGGCAAGGGTGGACACACAAATAATTCCCCACCGGCCGCGCCTTTTCACACTGTGAGCCACTGATCGATCCTCCGAAAACCCCACCTTCTTGTGGGCGCAACAAAGCTCGTCCAGTGTCCAAAACTCTGTGTGTGTGTGTGTGTGTGTGTGTGTGTGTGTGTGTGTGTGTGTGTGTGTGTGTGTGTGTGTGTGTGTGTGTGTGTGTGTGAGTGACAGCGGACCTGGTTTTTATCTCTACCTGTTGGACACCAGATGTCCATCAACCTGCTCTGTGCTCCTCTCTCTGTAGGAACTTTTACAAGCAGGCGGAAAGTTGAGGAAAGTTAAACAACTTTCGGAGAAACTAGAACATCAATCTTTCGAGCTCTCTCTCTCTCTCTCTCTCTCTCTCTCTCTCTCTCTCTCTCTCTCTCTCTCTCTCTCTCTCTCTCTCCCTCCCTCCCTCCCTCCCTCTCCTCTCTCCCCCCTCAAACAGTGTCCGAAAGCCAGTCTCATTCTCCCGACATTCTAAAGTGATTGACCACAGAAAATATGAACTGTAGGGGTAAATAACAAGGGGATGATAATACGATGTTAAGTCTGCTGATTAGTTGGTCCCATGTTGTACTGCTTTGAATACTGGTACCAAATCCATTCAATTAAGTAATTTTCCACATTGTATTTGGCAATTTGATTTGCCAAGTCATTATGAAGATTAATTTCCTCCGTGGTTGTATTATTTCTGCTCCAGACTCCCCAGTTTTTGATTAGTTCTCCAACAGTGAAAACTGCTGTTAGAGGACTTGTAAACCACCCCGATCAGTTTCTGTTCATTTATCTAATATCTTTACCTTTAAGATATTACCTTTACCTAGAGGTTTTGATTATCTCTACTTCATTCTTCAGAACCAAGATCAGCCCTCACTATGGTTGTTTTGTTCTCCTTTATCAGGCCTCCCTCCACTATTATTTCCATCACAAGGAGTCAATAGGTCCTTATATTGTTGCCTTTTGAATTCAGGGTAGCTCCAACAAGAGGTGCATTAATAGGGTTTATCTGCCATTATGTTAAATGTTTTGTTTATCTTTGCAGCTTGGTAACCTGTCAGGAAAAGTAATCCAAATGAATAAATGATAAACAGTGCTATTGGTTTTACCAATAATGTGATTAATGCTAATAGCTCTAGTACTGGTCCCATGTAAAAGAATCAGTCAATAGCAGTCTAAATGTATTATTTACATGGATGAAAGACCTATTGTTTAACTGGGTGTTCAAATTTTTATTGATCCTAAAGTTTTAAACAAAAGGGGGTGAAATCCAGCAAATTAGAAAACCGCTTGTATCATGTCCATGAGATCTGACTCTTTCTTTGTATCTTGTGGCCAATAATTTTTCAAACTACAAGGATAAGTTTGAGTGTTGTGCAGGGTAGAGGCAGTGAGTCATAGTACACTACAACACAGAACCAGGCACTTCACCCCATCTATTCTGTGTCTGCCTACTCCCATCCATCTGCCCTCCACACACCTCCAATCCAAGTACCTATCCAAAACTCTCTTGAATGTTGAAATCAAGCCCCCATCCACCATTTTCACTGGCAGCTCATTCCACACTCTCACCACCCTCTGAGTGAAGAAGCTTCCAGTCAGGGTTCCCTCGAACATTTCACTGTTCACCCTTAACCCATGGCCTCTAGTTCTAGTCTCACCCAATCTCAGTGGGAAAAGCTTTTTTACATTTACAAAAGTACAAAGCAAATTTATTATCAAACTACATATATGTCACCATATACAACCCTGAGATTCATTTTCTTACGAGCATACACAGTAAATCCAAGAAACACAATAGAATCAGTGAAAGACCACACCCAAAAGGAAGGACAAACAACGAATGTTCAAAAGCAACAAAATGTATAAATAGAAAAGAAATAATAATGTTGGCACATGGCCTAGTGGATAAGGCATCGGTCTAGTGATCTGAAGGTCACTGGTTCGAGCCTTAGCTGAGGCAGCGCGTTGTGTCCTTGAGCAAGGAACTTAACAACACGTTGCTCTGCGAAGACACCGGTGCCAAGCTGCTTGGGTCCTAGTCCCCTTCCCTTGGACAACATCGGTGGCGTGGAGAGGGGAAGGCTTGCCAGAATGGGCAACTGCCAGTCTCCCATACAACCCTGCCCAGGCCTGTGCCCTGGAAACCTTCCAAGGCACAAATCCGTGGTCTCACGAGACTATTGGATGCCTATATATAATAATAATAAATAAGCAATAAATATTGAGAACATGAGATGAAGAGTCCTTGAAAGTGAGTCCATAGGTTCCTGATGGTTGGTGGGTAATAACTGTCCCTGAACCTGGAGATATGAGTCCTGAGGCTCCTGTACCTTCTTCCTGATAGCAGCAGCGAGAAGAAAGCAATGGCCTAGGTGTTGGGGGTCCTTGATAATGGCTGCTGATTTCCTGCAACAAAGCTCTGCGTAGATGTGCTTAATGGTGGGGAGGGCTTTACCCATGGTGGACTGGGTTGTATTCACTTCTTTTTGTAGGGTTTTCCATTCAGGGGCATTGGTGTATCCATACCAGGATGTGATGCAACAAGTCAATAAACTCTCCACCACACATCTATATAAGTTTGTCAAAGTTTTAGATGACATGCTGAATCTTTGCAAACTTCTGAGATAGTAGAGGTGCAGCTGTACTTAATTCATAATTGCACTTACATGCTAGCCCAGGAAAGATCTTCTGAAATGAATACACTGAAGAATTTAAAGTTGCTGATCCTCTCCACCTCTGCAGCCCTGATGAGGACTGGTTCGTGGACCTCTGGTTTCCTCCTCCTGAAGTCAATAATCAGCTCCTTGGTCTTGCTGACATTGAGTAAGAGGTTGTCCTGTGCTCTCCATATATTTCCTATCTATATCTTAATTCCCCTATCTATACCCCTCATAATTTTGCATACCTCTATCAAATCTCCCATAATTCTCCTAATCTCCAGGAACTAAAGTCCTAACCTATTCAAACTTTCCCTATAACTCAGGTCTTCAGGTACTGGTGTTACAAACCCCATAACTGGGTGTCTTAACAGCAAAGATAGGAGTATCCGTTGAAGTCTGATGGTACTATTTTTAACAGTATTTATTAGTAAAAATACACAAAAATAATATCAATGAAAATATACAGATAATATATGTCATCAATACTAAGCCTAAAAGTGCGGGTATAATAATAATCAATAAGAAATAAGCTCTATTGTTGTCTAGGGGATAATGAATTGTCCGATGGAAATATAAAGCTCAGTTCAGTTCATGCAGGCTGCGGTAGTTGCTGATCACTGTGTTGCAATTGTTGGAGAGAGAGAGAGAGAGAGAGTAACAGCTATTGACTTGTCAACTTTCCTTTTACGATCTTGATCCGTTGATGCGTTGTTGTTGTGGCCATTCACGTATGACCCCTCCGTCCTTTAGCTAGACCGTTCCATGGAGGACTCGTCACCCAGGCAAGGGTGGACACACACACAAGCCCCCACCGGTCTCGTAGCGTCTCTCCTGATGTGTCTGAGGGGTGTTCCCCAGACCCTACTTTTATTCCCACTCACGGGGTCTCAGATGTCAATCAGGTTGGGATGATGCAATCCCTCAACCAGACCACTCTGGTTGCCCCCTGAGGGGTTTCAAAGAATAGAACAGTACTCAATGCACATTTCCTTCTTCAAGAGACAATAGCTGTAATCTCTCTTCTTGTCAATAGGAGACATTCCAACCTGTGGCTTCTCTCTCATCAATTTTTCATGAGCGTTGTCAATAACAACTGCCCTTGCTTTTTATCTCTTTCATTTCCTTGGTATCAGACCCAAAATAATAGCGATTTTGCGATTCTCAAAAAGGGGGGGGCGACTTTGCACCCTTCTGCCCATCAGAGTTGCTCCTCATTCGTAACACCCCCATTCTTCTAAGAATTTTCACCACAGGGGAAAATTAACTAATACAGATTCTTACAGAATTTCAGAATCGAACACAATACAAAAGAGTTTTTCACTACAGAGTAATACAGTTATACATTCAATTTAGCATCTAAACAGTTAGCAATTACATTGTCACTTCCTTTAATATCTTACTATTTTGTACCTTAATAAATTCCTGTAGTATCAGACTCCAATTTAATAACCTCTTATTTTTTTATTCCTTTTCTTCAGCAAAAACAAAACTAAAGAGTTGTGACCTTAAGTATATAATACAAAATGTGAACCAATACATGTGTGATTATTCTGTAGTACATTACAAAAGTTTATGTAAATACTAATCCTTATTTTACTTTTAAACTTAACAGTCAATCTTCCATGGTGTTGCCTTTATTATTTACATGCTTTGTCGAAATCCCTCGGAACCAGATCCTGTTATTTAAAGTGGCATTTTCTTTTAACCTTCGCCTCTTTTCCAGTTAACTCTCACGTGGTTAGCTTGCTCACCAGTGTGGAATAGGCTTTCACATACTCCCTTCATAGGAGTTATTTTATCAACAATGTTTTCCAAACTTAGCCCATCTTCTGAATTTCCACACTATTTCTAAGCAAGTCGTTAGTTTTATCTTAAGAACCCTTCATTCTATTAGTTTTCAGGTTAACATCTGCAAGTGATCCCTCTTTGTCCAAACAACATTTCAAATTCTGCCTCTTCGCAGCACACCCTTGAATAACATTAGCCAGTGGGGTACCTTTACATTCCAAATCAAACTGTAACTGATTCGCAGGCACCTTGTTAACAAGCCATTGTTCCTTCAGCCTGATTACTGCTTCTGACACCAATCCAGACTTTAAATTTTCTTTAGTCAATTTAGGAACTACACTTTTCCCTTCTCCTTCAATAATAATATTCACATCACCACCTTTTATCTCCTCACTAACTTTTAACACACCTTCTAACACAAACAACCAGGAATTCTCACTTCCCACTAGTATCAAGGTTAACCCTTTCTTCACTGAACCAAGTCCATCTGACCCAAAAGGACTGCATTCCTTTTCAACTAAATCAGATACCTCAGACTTTTCCTGAGTTTCATTACTAGGTTCAGTACCATGTGCATCCACATCTTGAACACACTCAGATGGGACATCTGCCTCTTCCAGGCTTTCAATACCCGTCCCCTTTTCAAATTCTAAGTTCCCCTGATCCTCCCAGTTACTCTCTGGGCAACTCCCTTCCGGAGTAAACTCAACCCTGCGGGTTAAAACAACCTCATCTGCTAACCCAGCAGACTCCTTCAAGGTAATGGCATCCTTTTCATCTAGGACTGCCCTCATTTCATTATCGGGAACACCTTTAAAATTTTCAACTTCTTCAAATAGTTCTGTCAAGCCAGACAGATCATCCATGTCCAACCCTGGACCTTCTAACAGCCTTATCTGTTTCTCATTTTTATTCCATGCCTCTATAAATTTCGTCCTGGCTAAGGGTAGGTCTACCTTCTCTCCTTTGCTCTCTTTCACCTCCCTATTCTCCATTTTACCACCCTCTAAAACGGAGAATAGGGTACAGGGTACTCTTGGTACAGGGTTGGTAAAAACGTCTCAGCCAAATCGATACTGGACTGATTTAAACTGGTCTCTTTCTCAGCTGCCTTTCTCGACATGCTGCGAGTGATCGCGCATGCAGGATAGATCTTGGAACCTAGGGGCGGGTCCTCAACACTTACAGGCTTGTTCATCAGCTTCCTTGCTGAACACACGTCACCTGCTAAATCATTACCAAGAAGGATGTCCATGCCTTCTCTCGGGAATTCTGATCGCACCCCTATTTCAACTGGTCCAGATACCAGATCACAATTTATAATGATCCTATGCAAAGTACAGCTTCTGTCCCTTTTCCTATGCCTCTCAAAGCTTCCTCTCCAGTCTCAGGACCAAAATCTAGTACCTTACTGAGAATCAATGACTGCTCAGCTCCAGCATCTCTCCAGATCTGCACTGGGACTGGTGTTTCTCCCTCTTTCACTGACACAGTCCCTTCTGAAATAAATTTCTCACGCCCCTCTCGTATTTTATCTACCTGGTGCTTTCTCGTTGATTTGCTGATCAACACAATACACTCTGTAGGGACTGCTGCATTCCCTTTTCCTATCTCCTTCCTCGGAGCAAAGCACTTAGATGCAATATGACCAACCTTTCCACAATTAAAACAGGTCAAGCCAGGAACCCTCCTGCCAGCTTGCCTTTCTTCCTCCTTACTTTTACTACTAGCTCCCGGCTTAATTTCTACCTCAGCCGGCGGGCTTTCTCTACCATTCCTACGGTCTTTCTGATAACTCTTATTCGAGGAAAACTTTGTCTTGTGGGTTAGGGCATATTCATCTGCGAACCTGGCAAATTCTTATATGGACTTATTCAACTTCTCATTCCAATATATCCGGATATCATCTGAAACACAACCTTTAAGTTCCTCAATCAGAATTAACTCTCTGAAACGCCGAAAATCCTCTTCCACTCTTTCTGCCGCACACCAACGATCCAAGAGCACACCCTTCTCATAGGCAAACTCTGCATACGTCTGATTCCACATTTTCTTTAAATCTCTGAACTTTTGTCTATATGCCTCAGGTACCAATTCGTAGGCCCGAAGAATGGCCTGTTTTACTTCCTCGTAATTCTCATACTTCTCCTCCTCCACAGATAACACCGCATATGCCCGTTGTGCCTTCCCTTTTAACACACTGTGTAACAACGCCACCCACTGATCTCTGGGCCACTTCTGATTCACTGCCACCTTTTCAAAATGCAAGAAATAACTATCAACATCCGTCTCCTCGAACGGAGGTACTAACCTAAACTCCCTACTAACATTAAACCTCTCCTCCCGGTCTGCCCCTTGGACCCTTCTCACTTGCTTTATCTTCTCCATGTCCAGCTCATGCTGCCTCTGTTTCTCCTTCTTCCTTTCCTCTGCTTCCAGTTGTTGTAACCTACTTTCATGCTCCCTCTGCTTTTCAGCTCTTTCCTTCTCCTTTTCAGCTGCTTCCAGCTGTTTTAACCTAATTTCATGCTCCCTCTTCACCTCTAACTCCTTTAGCTGGAGCTCATACTTCCTTTTCCTCTGTTCCATGTCCGGCCTCAATTTTTCCAACTCTAACTGAGCCATCCCAATAGCTGGTACCTTTTCAGGGATCTGTTCCAGTACCTCAGCCAAAAACACATTCTTCTCAATATAATACTGAGTTATGGCCCTCCGCATCTCCCACTTTTTCATTGTTGACCTCACCTCTGCGAGATTTAGTCCTTTCGCAATATTTACCAAGTCCATCTTTGTGGCCTCCTCTAGCGCCTTCAAAGTTGGGTTTTGTGTAAATTCGTCTACATCCATCTTTGCTGGTTTCCTGTCTGCAACCAGATCAAAGTCTGGCCTTAAAAGCCCGATTCACTGGCCCTCCAATTTGGTGTAAAATCCCGGACAAGCCCCCAAGTTGTTATGAACCTCGTAACTGGGTATCTTACCAGCAAAGATAGGAGTATCCGTTGAATTCTGATGATACTATTTTTAACAGTATTTATTAGTAAAAATACACAAAAATAATATCAATGCAAATATACAGATAATATATGTCATCAATACTAAACCTAAAAGTGCAGGTATAATAATAATCAATAAGAAATAAGCTCTATTGTTGTCTAGGGGATAATGAATTGTCCGATGGAAATATAAAGTTCAGTTCATGCAGGCTGCGGTAGTTGCTGATCACTGTGTAGCAATTGTTGGAGAGAGAGAGAGTAACAGCTATTGACTTGCCAACTTTCCTTTTACGATCTTGATCCGTTGATGCGTTGTTGTTGTGGCCATTCACGTATGACCCCTCCGTCCTTTAGCTAGACCGTTCCGTGGAGGACTTGTCACCCAGGCAAGGGTGGACACACACACAAGCCCCCACCGGTCTCGTAGCGTCTCTCCTGGTGCGTCTGAGGGGTGTTCCCCAGACCCTACTTTTATTCCCACTCACGGGGTCTCAGATGTCAATCAGGTTGGGATGATGCAATCCCTCAACCAGACAACTCTGGTTGCCCCCTGAGGGGTTTCAAAGAATAGAACAGTACTCAATGCACATTTCCTTCTTCAAGAGACAATAGCTGTAATCTCTCTTCTTGTCAATAGGAGACATTCCAACCTGTGGCTTCTCTCTCATCAATTTTTCATGAGCGTTGTCAATACCAACTGCCCTTGCTGTTTATCTCTTTCATTTCCTTGGTATCAGACCCGAAATAATAGCGATTCTCAAAAAGGAGGGGGGGGGCGACTTTGCACCCTTCTGCCCATCAGAGTTGCTCCTCATTCGTAACACTGGCAACATCTGTGTCAATTTTTTTCTGCATTCTTTCAATCTTATTGATATCTCTCCTGTAGGTAGGTGACCAGAACTTTACACAATACTCCAAATTAGTCCTCACTAAAACATCACAGCTCCTGTACTCAATACTTTGAATTATGAAGGCCAGTGTGCCAAAAGTTTATGTTACAACTCCATCTGCCTGTGACACCACTTTCACGGAATTATGGATCTGTATTCCCAGATTCCTCTGTTCTACCACCCTCCTTAGAGCCCTTGCACTCATTGTGTAACAAACCCAGTTTGTTCTCCCAAAGTGCAACACCTCACTCTTGTCTGCATTAAATTCCGCCCGCCATTTTTCAGCCAGGATTCCACTGCAAGCTTTGATAGCCTTCCTCGCTGTCGGCTGCACCACTAATCTTGGTAAGTTTAATTCCATAGCTGAGCTTTGCCCACACCTACCTAATGCACTATATCCTGCACCCCCTCTCAAACTATGAGGGGCACCGAGAGGATGAAAGCATGCAGGTTGGGTTAAATGACAACTAAAGGTCATAGGATTAGGGTGAAAGGTGAAACATTTAAAAGGAAGCTGAGGGGGAGCTTCTTCACTCAGAGGGTGGTACTGGTAGATGCGGGTTCGATTGCAACCTTTATGAGACGTTTGGTTAAGTAGATGGATGGGAGGATTTTCAGAGGGCTGTGGGCTACGTGAAGGTTGATGGTAATATGTAGTAACAAATTGGCATAGACTAGATGGGCCAAATGGCCTAATTCTGTGCGGTAGTATTCTCTGACTCTATCTAAAAAAAAAGATTTCTACAAGATTGAAAGAGTACAGAGAATTTACAAAAGATGTTGTCGGGACTGGAGGACCTGAATTATAGAGAAAGGTTAAAAAAACGAGAGCTTTATTCTCTGAAATGCAGGAGAATGAGAGGAGGTCTGAGGGGATAGATAAGGTAAATGCAAGCATGCTTTTTCCTGTGAGGTTGCATGAGACTAGAACTAGAGGTCAGAGGTTAAAGGAGAGCATGAAATATTTAAGGGGAACTTGAGGGCGATGGAAGTGTGGAATGAGCTGGCAGCAGAAGTGGTAGATGTAAGTTGAATTGTAACTTCTAAGAGAAGTTTGGATAGATAAGAGGGCTTTAGAGGGATATGGCGCAGGTAGATGGAATCAGGTATGATTTAGGTGGGCAGAAGGACTCAATCTCAGCTTCCGACTTAACCACAGAGCACAGATCGAAGTTAGAAGGTCAATTGGTCCTAATTGATGACAGAAGAGAGTCCACATGCTGAAACCTGGAGCTAGAAGTAAACTGCTGACGGAACTCAGTGATATTGGTTTATTATTGTCTCACGGACCAGGATACAGGGAAAAGCTGGTCTTCATGCTCAAATTCATGCAGATCAAATTATTACGCATTGTTTCCTGAATGAGGTAAAACAATAACGGTGAAGAATAAAGTGTAAAAACTGCTGAAAGACGCAGTGGAGGTAAACAATGAAACGCAAACGAGATGGACGGTGAGGCCAAGGGTCCACCTCATCATGCTCGAGTCTGATATCCGTGGGATATCCTGATGCCTGGTGCACTGTGCTTTCAGGCTTTTGGGAAAGGGAGATGAGAGAACGTCTGGGACCTCTTTTTGTAGTCCCATCCAACTTTGCTGGAAAATGCCTACTTGCATTACCCTATGTAAACATTATCTTGTATGCCTTTATCAAATGTCCCCTCAAGTTTTTTATGTTCCAAGGAATAAATTAAAAGTTTTTGAATAAATAAGTTCAAAAGTTGAAAATAAAATTTTTTATCAGAGTACATGCATGTCATCACATACAACCCTGAGATTCTTTTCCTGCAGCATACTTAACAAATCTATAGAACAGTAACTATAAACAGGAGCTGAAAACTGTAAACAAACTGTGCAAATGCAGATAATACATTGCAATAAATAACAAGATAAAAAGTCCTTAAATGAGTACAGCTGACCCCTTTTGTTCAAGAGCCTGAAGGTTGAGGGGTAGTAACTGTTCTTGAACCTGGTGGTGTGAGTCGTGAGGCACCTGTACCTTCTACCTGATGGTAGCAGTGAGAAAAGAGCAAGGCCTGAGTGGTGAGGATCTTTGATGATGGATGCTGCTTTTCTACAGCAATGTTTCATGTAGATATGCTCCCTGGTGTTGGGAGGTTTTACTCATAATGTACGGGGCCAAATCCACTACCTTTAGTAGGATTTTCTGCTCAAAGGCATTGGTGTTCCCGTAACAGGCCACAATACACTTTCCAATACACATCCAGAGAAGTTTGCTAAGGTTTTTGATGAAATGCGGAACCTCGGCAGACTCCTGAGGAAGTAGAGACACTGTCATGCTTTCTTCAAAATTGTATGATGGGCCCAGAATAAATCCTCTGACACCCAGCAATTTAAAGTTACTGACCCTCTCCACCTCTGATCCTCCGATGAGTACTGGCTCATGGACCTCTGGTTTCCCTCTCCTGAAACCTACTATCAATTTTTGGGTCTTATTGACAATGAGTGAGAGGTTGTTGCTATTACACTGCTCACCCAAATTTTCAATCTCCCTCCTGTATTCTGATTCATCTCCTCCTTTGGTACAGCCCACCACAGTTCCTAAACTATCCAGTCTTTCCTCATAACTCAGGCCCTCCAGACCAAGCCACATCTTTGTAAATTTTCGCTGGACTCTTTCAATCTTACTTACACCTTTCCTATGGAAAGGTGACCAAAACTGCAAACAATACTCCAAGTAAGGCCCCACCAATGTCTTATACAATTTCAATATAAAATGCCATCTCCTGTACTCAATATTTTGAGTTGCGTATAAGATGATCAGGAGCAGAGAGGCTGGAGATTAACTACTAAAGAAGTCAAGATCGAACCACGGCCAGGTTCATCAAGAATGGGTAATATCTGAATTCAGGAAGTGGGGATTGGAATGTGTAATATCTGAATACAGGAAGTGGGGACCGGAATGTGTAATATCTGAATACAGGAAGTGGGGATTGGAATGTGTAATATCCGAATACAGGAAGTGGGGATTGGAATGTGTAATATCTGAATACAGGAAGTGGGGATTGGAATGTGTAATATCCGAATACAGGAAGTGGGGATTGGAATGTGTAATATCCGAATACAGGAAGTGGGGATTGGAATGTGTAATATCCGAATACAGGAAGTGGGGATTGGAATGTGTAATATCCGAATACAGGAAGTGGGGATTGGAATGTGTAATATCTGAATACAGGAAGTGGGGATTGGAATGTGTAATATCTGAATACAGGAAGTGGGGATTGGAATGTGTAATATCTGAATACAGGAAGTGGGGATTGGAATGTGTAATATCTGAATACAGGAAGTGGGGATTGGAATGTGTAATATCTGAATACAGGAAGTGGGGACTGGAATGTGTAATATCTGAATACAGGAAGTGGGGATTGGAATGTGTAATATCTGAATACAGGAAGTGGGGACCGGAATGTGTAATATCTGAATACAGGAAGTGGGGACCGGAATGTGTAATATCTGAATACAGGAAGTGGGGACTGGAATGTGTAATATCTGAATACAGGAAGTGGGGACCGGAATGTGTAATATCTGAATACAGGAAGTGGGGATTGGAATGTGTAATATCTGAATACAGGAAGTGGGGATTGGAATGTGTAATATCTGAATACAGGAAGTGGGGACCAGAATGTGTAATATCTGAATACAGGAAGTGGGGATTGGAATGTGTAATATCTGAATACAGGAAGTGGGGATTGGAATGTGTAATATCTGAATACAGGAAGTGGGGATTGGAATGTGTAATATCTGAATACAGGAAGTGGGGACCAGAATGTGTAATATCTGAATACAGGAAGTGGGGACCGGAATGTGTAATATCTGAATACAGGAAGTGGGGACCGGAATGTGTAATATCTGAATACAGGAAGTGGGGATTGGAATGTGTAATATCTGAATACAGGAAGTGGGGATTGGAATGTGTAATATCTGAATAAAGGAAGTGGGGATTGGAATGTGTAATATCTGAATACAGGAAGTGGGGACCGGAATGTGTAATATCTGAATACAGGAAGTGGGGATTGGAATGGGTAATATCTGAATTCAGGAAGTGGGGATTGGAATGTGTAATATCTGAATACAGGAAGTGGGTTTTTTGTAGCTTTGGAAGTAAACTAAAGATTGTGCAGGCAATTTATTGAGTTATGAAACTGAGGAATTAAGTGATTGTAATGCAATGTGTCTTTTAGTTGTTGGAATCAATTTTGATTAATAAAGAGTATAGTTGATAGGCAAAGTCATTGTCTGGTGGGTTTTTAACATGTGATATACCAACTGGCAACAGTAGTGAGTATGAATTCTTTGGATAATGTACATACTTTTATTTTTTTATTTATTTAGAGATACTCTGTGGAACAGGCCTTTCCAACCAACCAATTAAACCCTAGCCTAATCACAGGACAATTTACAATGGCTAATTAATCTATAACCGTTTTGTCTTTGGATTGTGGGGGGAAACACACGTGCTCACGGGAAGGGATGTATAAACTTGCTTTTCGAGGATGCCAGAATTGAACTCCAAGCTCTGCTACCCCGAGCTGTAATAGCGTCACGCTAACCACTTGCTTTCTAACTCTCTTGCAAAACAATTGAAGCTGTCTCTGTGAACCTTTGCATGTCAGAAGTGGACATTGGGAACGGTGATGCAAAATCAGCCTGGGCGGTTGTCAGAACAAAGGAATTCTGGCTGAATGATCTTAATCTATTCATAATGATGCCATAAAGGTGATGGCAAGAATTGTCTATGTATTCCCCAAAAAACCTTGCCAGACATCTCAACAGAGTTATCAAGTATTTCCTACAATTCTCTAATTGGTGTTCCTGGTTATTGATGTGCACTTAGGAAACCTATCTCGGTGTCCAGATACAATATGTTCATCGATGCTTTAAAGTTAGTTACCCGTCTTTTAATGAAAGCAGAACAAGATATGTGGCAGTCAACTGAAGTGTTGACTGTTTAGTCCTCTCCATAGGTGCTGCCTGACCTGCTGAGCTCCTCCAGCATTTTGTGTGTGTTGCTCTGGATTTCCAGCATCTGCAGAATCTCTTGCATTTATATATTGTCTTTTTACTTTTATTCAATAAGATAAATAGGTGTTTTGGTAAAAACCTGTTGAGGTTTTAGAAATGGGAAATTTAAGAGTTTACTATTACTGGAAATAGTGAATTCTACTAATCATAATAAAAGTTGATTCACTGAAAATCAATTCCTTCAAAATACTGCGATTTCGACCATTTGCATTATAGGTGTTTTACCTCAAAATGCCCACTAGATGGTAGTGCTTCATCAAAGATATGCTACTGTGTTTTTTATTAAATGTTTAATAAGCGGGTTTGAAATTGCTAGTCAAAACACAAATTACTAAACCTGTTTGAAAAGGGGAAAAAAAACAAATTATAAAATGCAAACTATAATTGTACTTGTTTGTGAAGAAAAGTTCCGAAATAGGGTGCAAGAAGTCTAGCTCAGTAGTGTAGTGATTAGCACAACGCTTTCCAGTCCCAGAGACTTAGGTTCAATTCCCACCACTGTCTGGAAGGTTCTATGTTCTTCCTGAGACCCTCTGGTTTTCCTCTGGGTGCTCTGGTTGGAAATTGGTCTTTGTAAATTGCCCCATGATTAGGCTTGGGTTAAATCAGGGCTTGCTGGGCTTTAGGGCTCGGAGGGTCAGAAGGGCCTGTTCTAAACTGTATCTCAAAATTTTAAACAAAACTGCTGGAGAACAGCATCTGTGAAAGAAATTGTTCGAAGTTCCAGTCGGAACTCTGCATCAGCACTCAGAGGTGGGCAGAGGGGTGATGAGATAGGGGCCTGAGGTTGGACTCGGGAGAGGTGAAGGTTAACAGGCAGGTAGTGCTAGGTAGGGTTGGAGTTGGGAGATAGGGGTGGGGTGAATGATGGATGAAGTGAGACAGAGAGAGGAAAACGATGAGGGAGAGGTGGGGGAGGGGGAGATTGAAGGTTGGAAATGGCTGTTGCAGGGAGATTAGTAGAAACACAATAGACTACCAGTAATGGAATCTGATAGGTGAAGGAGGTGTAATTTTACAGACATTTCAATTCCCCTTTTTAATCCCACACTTGGCCTTCTCCATTACCAGTTGAGGCCCAATGCAAATTAAATAGCGACACCTCGTTGAACATAGAACAGTACAGCACAACCTGGGCTTTTTGGCCCATAATGTTCTGCCAACCTATTCCACAATCAATCTCACCCTTCCTTTCTACATATCCCACAACCCTTCAGTTTTCAATGAGCCTACTTAAGAGTCTCTTAAATGTCCCTGATGTCAGCCTCATATTCCACATAAGTTGCAGTTCCAATGGTACGAACTTTTGAGTTTTCCAATTTTAGGTAACTGTTCAGCATTTCCAACAACCCCCCCCCCCCCACCCCAATATATATAGTATTGTCTCATTTTCATTCCTTTCCTCCCTCCGCGGACTGTCCTCTTTCTGTCCCCTTTCTCACACAATCTCAATCTAGTCCCCAATCACTTGCCTTTTCCCCTTTTGGCTTGCTTACACACACACACACACACACACACACACACACACACACACACACTTTTCCTGTGGGTTTCCCCTCCCTCCCAAGCCCACCTTATCTGACTCTGTTTCTGTCTGCCATTCACCTCTCCCCTAATGGTTCCCCACTGTTCTCCCCTCCTTTTCATCAGAGTCCAGTAATGGCTGCCCTTGTGTCTCCCTCCAGTAGCTGCCTCCAACCTTCAAACACCCCTCCTTCTCCTCCTACCTCACTTCATTTGTCTCATTTATTTCTCTCTGTTGCTCTTCCATTCCCTCACTGGTCACTCCCTCCTTGGCCTTCTCCACTACCAGTTTAGACCTGACCATCGAGAACTCCTTCGTCAATCCCACCCCCAACAGATGCCACTCGATCCACAGAGTTCCTCCAGCAGATAATGTGCTGCTCCAGATTCCAGCATATGCAGTCTCCTGTGTCCTCAGAGGATGACAGCCTAAAGTCCCTGCATACTGTCCCACATCAGGGCCATGCTCACTTCTCACTACAACCATTGGGCAGGAGGTCCAGGGGCTTTGGCTCCCACACCACCAGGTTCAGGAACAGTTATTACCCTTCAACCACCAAGCTCCTGATCCAGCGTGGATAACTTCACTCTCCTCAATAACACTGAACTGATTCCACAACCTGTGGACTCACTTTGAAGAACTCTACAACTCATGTTCTCAGTTTAATTTACTTACTTACTCTTTTGGTATTGGCACGGTTTGTCTTTTGCACATTGATTGTCAATCTCTGTGTGTAGTTTTTCATTGATTCTGCTGTGTTTCTGTTGTATTGCTCTACTGTGAATGCCTGCAAGAAAACAGATCTCAGGGTGGTATATACAGAGACATATAGCTAATTTAATAATAAATTTACTTTGAATTTTGCACGTGTAGTCATCCATATTTCTAACGTCACTGATTTTTTCTCTTTAAGTTTTAGTAATTTGTAAATTTGTATCCAAAAAAAATTGAATTTGTTTTTTCATAAAATCACAAAAATCTTGACGTTTTAATAAAATTGAATTAAATCTCCATCTATAGATCGATTCCTCCTTATCCATCATTATCATTGTCATTATCAAGGGGGATATGATCTGACAATATTCTTGCTTTATATTCCACACTTTTCACTCTATCTTGAATATTTTTTTATAATAAAAAAAATCAATCCTTGAGTAAGTTTTGTCTATTTGAATAAAATGAATAGTCTCTTTCTCTTGGATTAATATCAATCAAGTTTAAATCTTTCATTAATGATAAAGTTAGTTTTATTACTTTTGATTTTGTAGCAACTTTAGTTGATCTATGCATAACTGGATCTAAACAAAAATTAAAATCTCCACCTTTTAATATTTTATCATGTACATCAGCCAAGTTCAAAAAAACTTCTTGTATGAATATTGCTTCATTTTCATTCGGTGCATAAATGTTCATAAAAGTTGGATACAAATTTACCTTCAGTTGAGGATAAAATTGTATTATGGGAAGCGATGAAAGCATATTTAAGGAGTCAGATTATAAGTTATACATCTAAACTTAAGAAGGAATACACAGCAGAAATAGATCAATTGGAAAAAGATATCATAAAGTTAGAAAAAGAATCTCAAAGATATATGACAGAAGAAAAATGAAGGCAACTTGTTAATAAAAAACTACAATATAATACACTCCAGACATATCGTACAGAAAAAGTAATTATGAGAACTAAACAGAAATATTACGAATTAGGTGAAAGATCACACAAAATTCTTGCTTGGCAGTTGAAAACAGGCTTATAAAACAATGAAAGCAATTAGAACAAGTGTAAATAAGGTTACTTATAAACCTTTAGAAATTAATGAAACTTTTAAAAAATTTTATACTGAACTATATCAATCAGAATCACAAAATAAGATCACTGAGATAGATAAATTTTTTTATCACAAATAACCCTTCCAAAGTTAAATTTGGAAGAACAGAAAGGATTAGATATGCCCTTTACATTAGAAGAGGTTGAAGAAGCTTTAGGATCACTTCAGAGTAACAAATCCCCAGGAGAAGATGGTTTTCCTCGTATAAATTTTATAAAAATTTAAAGATTTATTAATTCCTCCTTTTAAGGAATTAATATACCAAGTGGAAAGAATGCATAAACTCCCACAATCTTTTTTAACAGCGATCATAACTGTATTGCCAAAAAAAGATAGAGATCCTTTAAAACCAACATCATATAGGCCTTATTATCTTTGTTTCTTTGTTGAATACAGATTATAAAATACTATCAAAAATTTTATCTAATAGAATATCTAAATATTTACCAAAATTAATACATATGGATCAAACAGGTTTTATTAAAAACAAACAATGGATAATATAACCCGGTTACTTAGTATAATTCATTTGGCACAAAAAAGAGAGGAAATGTGTGTGGCAGTTGCTTTGGATGCAGAAAAAGCATTTGATAGATTGGAATGGGATTTTTTATTTAAGGTATTGGAAAAATATGAGTTAGGAAAATCTTTTATACAATGGATTAAAACTTTAAATACAAATCCTCAAACTAAAGTAGTTACACATGGTCAGATTTCAACACTATTTTGCTTAACGAGGTCAACTAGACAAGGCTGCCCATTATCACCTGCTTTATTTGTATTGGCAATAGAACCATTAGCTGAATTAATTAGAATAGATTCAGTCATTGGGGGCTTTAGAGTTAATCAAGAAGAATATAAGATTAATTTATTTGCTGATGATGTTTTGATTTATTTAACAAACCCATTGCAATCTTTGCAAAGATTATCTTTTAGATTGGAAGAATATGGGAAAGTATTAGGGTATAAAGTAAATTGGGATAAAAGTGAAATTTTACCCCTTACCAAAGGAAATTATAATCAATGTTTATTTAGTAACTCAATTTCGATGGTCAATAAATGGGATATTAGAGTTGATAATGATGTAAAAAATTTATATAAACAAAATTATTTGCCATTATTAAAAAAAGAGGATCTTGATAAATGGATGATGTTACCAATAACATTAATAGATAGAGTTAATGCTGTAAAAATGAATATATTTCCTAGATTGCAATATTTATTTCAAACTTTACCAATACAATTACCTCAGAAGTTTTTTCAAGAACTGAATAAATATGTAAGGAAATATCTTTGGAAAGGAAAGATGTCAAGAATATCATTGGAAAAATTGACATGTAAATTTGATTTAGGAGGGTTACAACTTCCAAATTTTAAGAATTATTATAAAGCAAATCAACTTAGATTTATTGTGTCTTTTTTTGATGAAGAAAAACCGGCATGGATTAGAATAGAATTAGATAAGATAGGAGAAAACATACCAGAAGATTTTATATATAAATGGGAATCCAAATGGATATGGGAAAAAAAGTATCTCCTATATTAAGACACTTGATTGATTTATGGAATAAGGTAAATATGGACGATGAAATAAAGAAATCTTTATTAGCAAAAAGAACTTTAATTCAAAATAGGCTTATTCCTTTTACAATGAATAATAAACTTTTACATAATTTGTTCCAAAAGGGGATTAAATATATAGGTGATTGTTTTGAAGGACGTATATTGATGTCGTTTGATCAATTAAAAAATAAATATAAAATATCAAATAATACTCTTTTTTGTTACTTTAAATTAAAAGCTTATCTACGAGAAAAGCTGGGTCAAACAATGTTGATGCCAAAACCTAGTGAAATAGAAATACTAATTCAGAAAGGAAAAACTAAAATATTTACATCTTGTATGTATAATTTGATTCAAAAACAGACAATTAAATCAGGAATTCATAAATCAAGACAAAAATGGGAATCTGATTTGAATGTTAAAATTGATGGAAAAAATTGGTCAAGATTATGTTCTGATAGTATGAGAACTACAATAAATGTTTGACTTAGATTAATACAATATTATTTTTTACTTCAATTATATATAACACCACAGAAAATAAATAGATTAAATTCAAATATGTCTGACCGATGTTTTCAATGTAATCAAGAAATTGGTACTTTTTTACATTCTACTTGGTCTTGTTTTAAAATACAACCATTTTGGATAAATCTAAGACTTTTATTGGACAAATTACTGGAGTACAACTCCCACATAGTCTAGTATTATTTTTATTAGGAGACATTGAAGGGACAATACCGAAACTTAAATTGAATAAGTATCAGAAAAAATTTATAAAAGTTGCATTGGCAGTAGCCAAAATAGTTATCGCAGTTACTTGGAAATCTGATTTATATTTAACTATGGAATGTTGGAATGATGAAATACATAGCTGTATTCCACTTGAAAAAATTACATACAATCTAAGAAATGAATATGATATATTTTTGAAAATTTGGTTCCCATACTTACAAAAGATAGGATTAAATACATAGGTCCTTTGAAGATAAAATTATAAAGTAATTGGAGAAAGAAAAAATAAATATTAAAATTATTTTGAACTCCATGGAGCATGTGGGGATCCTCCGATATCCAGGCAATCTTTCTCTTCTTTCTTTTTTTTTCTTTCTTTAGACAAGGGTTAAGGGGGGGGGAGGGTTAATATTATTTTTCTTACTATTTTATCATCACATTTATTCTTGTAATTTTTAAAAAATTAATAAATAAATATTTTTTTCTAAAGTTTTAGTAATTTGATATTCCTTTGTGAGGTGTTGATATTACAACATTTTGCTTAAATAAATATGGCATGACATTACTTAACATATTGTGTTTTATTTTTTGTCACAGATATTCTCAGTATTTGGGAAATGCCTCAAAGGGTCCCCGGACTCCCTGGGGCACCAAGGGAGAACGTGGAGGAGCCAGGACACTGGGACTACCGAACCATCACGGGCCAGAGACCAAGTATCCAACAGTAGTGGTGAAGGGGCACAAACATTTTGGTTATGGTGGATACCCTCTTCCTAGGTTTGTGCTTAAGTTGTTTTGATTTATGAAATAACTGATGTAACAGCAAGGATGTAATGCTGAGGCTTTATAAGACATTAGTCAGATAACATCTGGAGTATCATGAGCAGTTCTGTCTAAGCAGGGATGTGCTGGCATTGAAAAGGGTCCAGGGGAGTTTTAGGAGAATGATCCCAGGAATGAAAAGATTGGTGTTTGATGGTGCTGGACTTGAACTTGCTGGAGTTTAGAAAAATGAGCAGGGAGTGGGAAATCTCATTGAAGCTTATTTTATCAGTTCCTACCACCATTCCCAGCAATGTCGTGCAGGCACCCACAACTCTGTGTAAAAATACCTAACCTCTTTCATCTCCCATGGCCCTTAAATGTACGTCTCCTGATGTTAGTGATTGCCCTCCCCAGGGAAAAAATACTGGCTGACCACTCTATTTTTGCTTCTCATTACCTCATACACCTCTATCTCTACTCCGTCACTCCAAAGAGGAAGGTCCTTGCTTTTCTGTTTGGACAGTACAAAGACATGAAATTACAAAATAAGTAAACGGTGCCAAAAAAAGAAATAATGAGGTACTGTTTGTGGGCAGCAGGGTGGAGGTACGTCTTTAACAATGGAGGTGTAAGGCACTCCTTCCCTCTGCTAGCCTGCAGGTCACCTTAGGCAATGTGTAACACCTGCTTAGCATCCATTCAGGGTCAGGTGAAGCCATGGGAGCAGGTGGTGCATGGTCGTATGAACAGCTGGTGCACATCGCAAGTCCTAGTTATGCAACCACTGACGGCGGGCAGATAGTCTTTGAAGAATATTGACAATGGCTAGGGGATGGGGGTCTCCCATCTTGTAAAGACAGTGCCCAGAAGAAGGAAATGGGAAACCACTTCTGTAGAAGAATTTGCCAAGAACAATCATGGTTATGGAAAGATCATGATTGCCCATGTCATACATATGACAAGGCACATAATGATGATGTCATATGACATAGCACATATGAATGAGTAATCATGGAGAAATGGATCATTCAGCAACCTGATGGCAGAGCGGAAGACTTTGAATGAGGTTCTTCAGGCTCCTGTACCTCCTCCCTGATGATAGCAACGAGAAGAGGTCATATCCCACAAGGTGAGGACCTTTAATGATGAATGCTGTACTTTTGAAGCAACATCTCTTACAGTGTACTCTGGGGGGGTGGGGGGGAAGGAAGCTTGTGACCACGATGGAGCTGACTGAGTCTTCAACCCTCGACAGCCTCGTGCAATCCTGTGCATTGGAGCCTCCAAACCAGATTGTGGTATACCAGTCAGAATGCTGTCCATGGTACATCTATAGAAATTTGTAAGTCTTCGGTGGTAAAACTCAAACAGAACAGAGCCACTGACAGGTCTTCTTTATGGCTGCATGAATGTGTTATTCCCAAGATAGATCCCCAAGATGTTGACACCCTGGAATGTAAAGCTGCTCGCCCTTTCCACTGGTGTGCCCTTGATGAAGACCTATGTACATTCTCCCGACTTCCCTCGTCCTGAAGTCCACAGTCAGCTCCTTGGTCTTGCTGACATTGAGTGCAAAGTTGTCACTCAACCAGCCGATCGGTCTCCTCGTCACCATCTGAGATTCTGCCAACAACAATAGAGTCACCTGCATAGCTTTATAGATGCCGTCCAAGCTGTGCCTAGCCACACAGTTATGAGTTTAGAGAGAGTAGAGCAGTGGGCTAAGCTCACATCCCTGAGGTGCACCTGTCTTGACTGGGAGTGAGGGGTATTAATACCGATCTACATTGATAGCGGTCTCCCGGTGAGGACTTCCTGAATCCAGTCACAGAGGGAGGTACAGAAGCCCTGGTTTAGAAGCGTAATGATTAATGTGGAGATAATGATGATATTGAACAGGAGGCGGTAGTTGATAAAGAGCAGACTGACATATACTTTGCTGATCCAAGGCCAGGTGGAGAGCTGCTGTCGACCTGTTGTGGGGATAGGCAGCATGCAGTAGGACCAGATCTTTCCTCAGGCTGGAGTTAATTCATTGTGGCAGAGGTGAGGGCTACCAGCCTATGGTCATTGAGACAGCTCACCCTGCTCTTCTTGGGCACTGATATGATTGATGCCCTTTTAAACCTCAGACCAAAGCAGTAAGTGGTCGAAGTTTTCTTTGAACTCACCACCTGTTGTTTGGAGCAACAGACACAAAATGCTGGAGGAACTCAGCAGGCCAGGCAGCATCTATGAAAAAGAGTACCATCGACATTTAATCCCTCGGCCTGAAACGTCTACTATGCTCTTTTCCATAGATGCTGCCTGACTTGCTGAGTTCCTCCAGCATTTTGTGTGTGTTGCTTTGGATTTCCAGCATCCGCAGATTTTCTCTTACCTGTTGGTTGGCGCAGGTTTTTAGTACCCTGCTAGGTACACCACTGGGACCTGATGGCTTGCAAGGGTTCACCCTTTTTAAGGATGTTCTGACATCGGCCTCCGAAAAAGCGATTACAGGGTCACCAGACCCTATGGAGATTTGCACAGGTGTAATGTTATTCCCCCTTTCCAGATGTAGATTCCAGTTTCATGTTGTGTAGCAACAGCTGATATGAAAAAAAGTAATGTTTAACCAATGATAATATTAATCTCTCTTCCTTTAGAGGTCTAATAAAAGTTTGGATGGTATATGGGAGTGTACATTCATATCATGCTCATGAGTATAATACATGTGTCTGAAATTCAGAAACTCTGGGTCAGTTCCATGGCTGACTGTAAGGAATTTGTACATTCTCCCTGTGACCGTGTGAGTTTCCTCCGGGTGCTCCAGTTTCCTCCCATAGTCCAGACACATACCAGTTGGTAGGTTAATTGGCCGTTGTAAATTGCCTTGTGATTAGGCTAGGATTTGCTGGGTGGCATGTCTTGAAGGGCTGGAAGAACCTATTCTGCACTGAATCTTAAATTTAAAAAAAAAGTTTTTGCTGACTGATAGCATGTGGGGTGGTAAATAAGGGCCTGGGTCCACCCTGTAAACAAGTGTGATGTGAGATTGGATTTGTGAGTATACTTGGTTAACAACAGAGCCCCCCTGGCCCTCCAAGACCCTGTAGATTTAAATCCCTGTAATAGGTTATCTACAAATTGATTCCACAGCAAGTTCATTGGAGCAGTTCTGTGCAGTGTGATGTTAGAAGTCAAAATGTTACTCATTTGTTTAGGTTAAATGAAATTTATTTATCACACACACATTGGAACACATAGTGAAGAGCATCATTTGAGCAAGTGATGCAAATTTGAGCAAACGACCAACATAGCAAGCAACAACAATGACAAACAAGTCCCTTTCCCACCCCCTCACCCACATGCACAGTCAGGCCTCCGACCCCAGGACAGATCACCTCCGGGCCTTTCAACCTCCACTCCTGCACCCACAGATTTCCCTGCTATTCCCTGTCATTTCTAGTTTTCGGGCCTGATGTCTGAGGCTAAAACCTGGACCAATTCTGAATACAGAATCAGAGAGGTGCAGGTATACACTTGGTGTTACAACCAAATATCCAAGCCTGATCCAGGACCTTTGGCAGTGTCCCAACTGAAATGGCTAGTAAATGCCAAAGATCACCTGATGTGACTCCTCCAGTGGAATTTTCCTTTCTCTTTAAATGGATGAATTTTCATTCATTAATGACGTGTGATTCTCAATTTGTGTTACTTCTGCGAATTTCTGGAGTTCTTTTAGCAACATAGAACATAGACACCTACAGCACATTACAGGCCCTTCGGCCCACAATGTTGTGCCGACCATGTAACCTACTCTAGAAGCTGCCTAGAATTTCCCTAGTGCATAGCCCTCTATTTTTCTAAGCTCTATGCACCTATCTCAGAGTCTCTGAAAAGACCCTTTTGTATCCACCTCTATCATCATCGCTGGCAGTGTATTCCACGCACTCACCTCTCTCTGTGTGAAAAACTTACCACTGACATCCTGCTTGTACCTACTTCAAGGCACCTTAAAACTACGTTAGCCATTTTCAATTACATTTGTTTTAGCATATGTCACTTATTGTGGTTTTAAAGATACATTAAAAGGCTTTTGCCACTTCTGACAATGCTGACTATATTTATTTTATTGTTTAATCCGAAGAGTCTGTATCTAGCAATGTGCTGGTTGTTTGGGGTGCACGGTGTGAATCGCTGAATAGCAGGATATCTCTCCAGTTCTGCACAAATCCATTACAAGTGACAGAGATTACCAATGTAGACCTTCTGATATAAGAGACACCTTCTGCAGATATCTTCTAATGCTGGGGTTTCAAACATGGATAACAATGGTGTAAATGATCTCCTGCTGTCACCTTTCTTGGTGGGAAAGAGAAGTTGCATTGTTGGAATAGCCAAAGGCCGTGGTGAGGACGTAAGATTCAGCCAATGCTGGAAATGTGGAACCACACAAAAAGCACTGGAGTGGGTCAGGCAGCATCCATGAAGGGAGATGAGCAGTCGATATTAATTGTTGAAATCCTTCATCTGAATCAGGTGAAGTGTATCAACCAACATTCCCTCTGATTTGTATTGACCAGTGTGTGCAAAAATCTTGTGCTGTGCAATTTTTTTGCCCTGTGACAACAACAAGTGCGCACTGAATCTTATATATAGAGGTATTCATTTTAACAGCTAGCAAAACACTGCAATAAGAACTTAGAGCAACACACACAAAATGCTGGTGGAACACAGCAGGCCAAGCAGCATCTATAGGAAGAAGCTCTGTCAACGTTTCAGGCCAAGACCTTTCGTCAGGACACCTAAATTAAGAACTTTGATCTCCTCTGGGTTTGATCGTTTTCGCTCGTGTTCATCTGCACTCTCACAAACCGTATGTAGCAGGCTTGTAGTGGGAAATGAAGGATTTTCTCGCTGGACCATCCGCAAACCATCTATCTATGATTTGCTTGCAAAATTAAGCTTTCAAATGTCAAGTTTCGAAACATCGCTCCACCTTTTCTCTCTTGCAAATTTTCCAGCAACTTCTGCAATGTGTCAATACACGCAGGTAACACCAGTTTCTATATTGTACATAAGTATTTCTCGTAGCTGAATGCTCCTGGCCTCATGAGCATTCATACTGTGTTTTGTACCTTGGTCCCAGAGGTACAGTGTTTCATTTAGCTGCATACACATTTATGGTTGAATGACAATAAACTTGAACTTAAAAGCTTTACTAACATGTTGACTACTAATTCCCCTCTCTGTGTAGCGATGTTACCATTGATCAATATTATGATCTCACCCAGCTGAAGAGGAGTCAACTTCGTCCCACTGATCAGCTGTAAGTATCACAAATTTTCCCTACAAAATGCTGTTCTATTGAATATAAAATAGTTGTGAAATATGCAGAGGGGAATTTCTGCTAAGGTCCAGAACAACTTTATCTAGTTACATGGGTCAATGTATATGCTCCATTTGTGTGCATTTTAAATGTAGAAAATGCTTGTTGCATATTTGAAGAGATTATACATTTGGTGTGAAGTCATAAGGTGCCAATACTGTATATAGATGCAACAAGTGTATGTATCATTGTGTTTAGTGGACTGAGAAATGCCAGACCTTGCATGTGCATTTCTATACAACCAGCTTGACAGGCTTTGTACCTGTGTTCCCAGGACTTGTACCTCTTTTCTCCATCTTAGGTGAATAGGGAGATTGGGAGAGAGTGGTGGGGAGAAAATCACTTTGGGGTGGATGAGAAGATGGGTTGTGGGTGATCACAGGGTCTGGATACAATCAGTGGAAAAGACATGGGGGATGAGCTGAAGATCAGACTGAGCTGGAGTGGACATGATTTGAGTACAAGGACAATTTTGAGGATTGGATGGAGTGGGGAGGGGATCAGGAAATTAGAAGAACAACTAGGGATAGCATGGTAGCATAGCATTTAGTGTAACACAGTGTTTCCGAACCTTTTTAGTGCAATGCACTCATAAAACATGTTCCTACTTGTCAGTGCCCCCCCAGAGCACCTTCATATTTACCAAAACCCCTCTTGGGCACAATATACTTTCTGGCGCTCCCATAATGTAAAAACATGTCTACCATATGCTAACATGAGAAAAAATATTCTGCTTTAAATTTTTATTTGTCTTTAAAACTAGTTTAAAACTTATCTACAGCAGCTTCAATATCAATGTGATCCTTGAGTTTAATGGTTTCTAGCAAGAGATGAAACATCTGGTTCAAATTGAGACCACAAAAGCCTTAATTCCCCATGCATTACAACGTCCAAGCGGTTTCAGTTTTTTGTGAATATGTGGTTCACTGCACTGAAGCCTCCTCCAACAAGGTAGGAGGATGGGAAAGTGATGAAGAGCAGTTTGGCTCTTCTCCAAAGACCAGGAAACTTCATATGACAGTGTAGCCACACACCATGAAAGCCAACATTTTTGAAGAACATTTTTTACTTCTTCATCATTCTGAATTTCAGTAATTGGTTCTTGCAAGCTCTCTTCCTGTCCCTCTATCTTATAAAGAAAAGGGTTTAATTACCCACTGCAGAATTACCAGATTGTTCAAATTCTGAAGGATTCTGAAAATCCTTCTAAAGTGACTGCCGGTATAAGCTGTACTCTTGCAAATCACCACCTATGAAAGAGAGTATCATACTTTCCATGCAGGGTAACTGTGAGAACATTCTTCTCCTAATGTTTTGGTTATATATTTCCAATTTTCCAATAAAAGTGGACATTGAACTTTTTGCCTGAATTAAATTGAAATTCTCACCCTGCAGTTTTATATTTAGAATATTCATTTTGCCATACAGATCGGCTAGGTATGCCACATCTCCACGTAAAAGTTCAATCTTGTTTCTAAAGCTCTTGTTGACTTTGAGCAAAAATTCAACTACAGTGTCAAAAAGATTGAAGTGTTTTAAACAACAACACACACACAAAATGCTGGTGGAACACAGCAGGCCAGGCAACATCTACAGGGAGAAGCACTGTCAACGTTTTGGGCCGAGACCCTTTGTCAGGTCTCATCGTGAGTGCTTTAAACAACTGCCTTTTGACAGCCAACACACTTCAATGTGAAGAAGCTTCATCAATAGCTTGGGAAATTTGGTGAAATATTCTGCTATTTAATGGATGAGCTTTAATTCTGTTGATAGCAGATATTACAGAAGTCATGCTTGAAAAAAGTCACTGGCTGAGGTTTTTGGCTACAAGATGTTGATGAATTACACAATGGATTGCAAACAGATTTGGAATGTCTTTTATCATAAACACCACTGCATGGCAACTTGTCATATATGGTGCTCCATCAGTTGCACAAGGAATCATGTTCCTAATCAGAATACTTTTATACTCAATATACATTTTGAGCTCATCGTAGATTGATTCTCCACTGATATTTGTTTTTAACTTTTTATAAAAGAGAATCTGTTCATAAACCTTTCTATTTTTGATAAAGCGTACATTAGCAATGCCTCGTTGTCTCACAAAGTTGACTCATCCAATTGTACCCCAAATTCAGTTTTTTGTATATCTGTGCTACTCAATATCTTCACTCATTTCATCAATACCACGAGCTACAGAGTTATTACTCAGAGGACTTCTGATAGAGCAGCCATTATTAATCTTTCACCAATTGTATGAGATTTTCCACACTTGGCTATCATTTTGGAAATAGAAGAAGCAATGAGACCACTGCCGAGGTCATTCTTAGCTTTCTTAGCAAATGACGTGAGTGTGTGACACTTGTCAAATGTTTCTTTCATCTTCTTGAACAGAGTAATACCATAATTAGCCTTTTCAAGGTGACTTTTATGGAAGTGTTTCTTCAATCTTGATAGTTTCATGGCTTCATTAGACAGAACTGTATTACAAATAAGACACATGGGGCATTGCTGATCTGACTGGAACGGAATAAAACCATGAGATTACACCGTACGTATTTATTTATCATTAACAGGGCAGAGTTTTTTTCCATTTTTTCTTGCTTTTTTAAATAGCTCTGACTTTGGTGGTGTTTTTTTTCTGTATAACAATATTATTATATTTCATTATTACAATTTAATTTTTATTAATACAGGATTTTGTGATTGTAACTATATTTTTAATACAATATATTTGGTACAATTTTATTTTTTTCTTTTGACTTATATATCTTCTTGTACTCTGTGTTCCTTTATGCAGAAACTAATAAAAATATTGAAAGAGAACAGGGCAAAATTAAAATAAAACATTAACACAAACTGGGAATGCCTACCAGATGTTGATGACAGCTGTGAGTTGACACGGATGGATGGAAGGAACGACGAGGCGAAGATGAAGACGATCACAACAACAGAAATTATGTTGACGAGGATTCCGATTGGAATCTGAATGTTAGTCAGGATAGAGCCGATGTTCAGCAGATTGCCTTTATACTATTCCAGTTAGCACGATTGACAATCACATGAAGGCTCATAATCCCCCAAAGATGGTTCTTACCGTACATATGAAGCCAAGGTCACTTTGAACACGTCAAAAGGAATCCCCAGGGTTGGCTGGTTCACTGATTGGCTCTATTTTATCGTTTGGTTACAGCCAGCACTGTATCCTTGCGAGACCTGTTTTCTGTAGATCTGCAGAGAAAGTTGAGAGGGTGTATTTCACTTACCAACTATTAAATTGCATGAACTCATTCCGTGCTGTGAGTCAAGGGGAAATGTTGGGCAGTCTGGTTGCTAATTTATGCATCCCCAATAATGCCTGTTTTGTTGCTAAGGCCTGATGAGATTGCCGAGTTTCGGATGTGTTGTGACGATGACGCAGAGCTATGGTCCCTCCTGTGTTCCAGTGCCTCCTCCTTTTTTTGGGAGTGCCTGCTCTACTAACGATCGATCAGGTCTCGTGCCTCAAGATAGGGTGCTGCTTACCACCCCCCAAGAATCTGAATGCCCCCCATAAACGTCTATTTCCCCTAATGCCTCCCTTAGGACATGTAACCGCCCCTTTTGGAAATCACTGGCTGATGCACCATCAATAACTCACTCTGAGACGTAAGGCGAGATATCGGCTTTTATTGACTGGAAGAAGGAACAAGCAGTGAGTGACCACCATACTACATCTTGGAGACTGAGAGGCCGGGCTCAGGCCTTGATCGCCTTTATACAGTGGTCTGTGGGAGGAGCCACAGGAGCAGTCAGCAGGGGGCGTGTCCAGACAGGTATATGTAGTTCACCACACTAGCATAACACTATTACAGATTCCATTCTGCTGCGTCTGTAAGAAGTTTGTGTGTTCTCCCAGTGATCGTGTAGCTTTCCTCCCACGGTTGGTGGGAGGGGCCACAGGAGCAGTCAGCTGGGAGCATGTCCAGACAGGTATATGTAGTTCACCACAGGTATAGGTTCAAGAACGAGGAATGACCTGTTGGTCAGTGGTCAGTTTAAGCAGTGCGCCAGATTTGGAAGTGAGTACAAGCTGAACCGAGGTGGCGGGGCCTGGGTCCGAGAGTGTATCGAAGCAGCAGGGCCCATGTCGAAGAGCAAGGAATGACCCAAGGTTTGGCTGATTTAAGCACTGGGCCAGATTGAAAAGGTCAGGGTGTCTGGACTGGAGGAGAGGGATGGGCTGGTGTTCAGCTCACTGCTCCACAGGGTTTACTCGTCTGTGCTGAACAGAGCCCATGGCTGTAGTGATGACTGGCTTTGTGGCTGCGGACTCACTTTCATGAACTTCAGTTCTGAGTGTTATTTGCATGCTTATTTGGAAATAAGTTTTTTTCTGCACATGGGGAGTTTGATGACTTTTTTAAAATGGGTTCTATTGGATTTTTTTTCTTTTGTGACTGTAAGCAGACAAATCTCAAGGTTGTATATTTTATGCATACTTTAGTAATCAATGGACTTGAACTTTGAACTTTAGTGGGTTAATTGGTCATATGGGTGTAATTGGGCCATGTGGGCTCGTTGGGCCGCAAGGGCCTGTTACCGAGGCGTACCTCTAAAAGTGAACTTGAGTCCCTGAGAAGGGGTTGGGGTTATCAGTAAAGAGGAGGCAGACAGAAGGTCAGTGTGGAGTGGGGAGTTGTATTGATGGAAAGAAAACAGGGCCTGTGAACTCTGAAATGGTGTCTGATCCACCCGATAGACAAGCTCAGCCAGCAAATCAGCTGCAACTCTGCAGAAAGAACAAGAGATATCAGCAGACTTTAAGAGAATTCAGGGCCCTATTTTCAATGTATTGGACAAATATCTGCGTTATGTTTTGTAACTTCAAAACAGCAAACTACTTCAAAGGAGGGCACAGGAGATAGAAATGAGAGTCTAATTTTGTGTTTTACTTTAATTCAGCCGCACTCGTATCACGTGGTAGCGTGCTGATGTATGCAATTCACGTATTTATACAATAACCTGTAATGAATTATTAAAAGAAAATGAATGCTTACTCAAACAACATATCTGCAATATTACTCAAATACTACTGAGGTAATACATGTGCACCAATCTGCATTTTTCCACACATTAAATGAAAGAAACAATTCCATTTGAAAATGTTAAAATATTGATTGCTCTAGCTGAATAAAGGTACACACTCCCAGTCTCTCCTCATGGGTTGCTGGGGCCTGGAAGAATCTTGAAAAACAGGAACATAAACAGATGTTAATTAAGCTGTTCTTCTGTACTCCCAGATAAAACATTGGCATAATTTTAGAAGGTGCAATGGTCCTAAGTCTTTTAGAACTGTCAAACAAAATGCAGACATGTGTCAATTTGCCAGCCTGTAAGGATTCATTTACTGAAACAATCCGGCTTTCCTTTGCAGCTTTTTTTTCTGTTCAGTGGCAAAATAAGCCGAGATTTTGTTTTGATGAAAAGCTATGTGAAATTTTTTGTGTTTGTTTTATTGGTAATCATTGCAGTTAATGACTGTTAATTATGTAGCCCTAAATAGGTGGTGTACTGATACACTCAGACAAATTGGTCATTTGTCTCAGTGTTTCAGAATAACACTTATTTAAGACTAACTGCAGGTGGGAGCACCAGTTGGGATGGGTGGAAGGTGCAAAATGACACGATCGCCTGCAGTTATATTGATTTTAGAGGATGGTTATGAAATACTTTGCATCATGCAGAAGAAAGACAGTTCAATATAAAAGCATTGATCAGCCCAGACTCCTTGTGCTTGGCATAAAAATAAAATTAATTAAGATGTGGAAGTTGACGTCCTTAGAGACTGGGCAGTGCATGCAGGAATTCAGGTACTGTTGTAACTGTATTGGCAATTTATTAACAGCAAGGTCCCACAACAATTGCCTGATTTTACGGATTTTGATTGTGGTACAATTATTTTTCATGGTCGTCCAAGATGGTGCCAGCACGAGTAACAGCGATGTCCCACAGACAGTGCATGAAACAACCATTTCTTCTCCTTCTTCATTTCAGTACACTTTTACTACTGATCTGTGTGTGATTGGAGCCTGTAATTTACATTTTGATAATATGTTTTTGGGGTGACTGAGCAATCTGCCACTTCTGCTGTCTCCAAGGGAATTCAAAATGGTTAAGAATGAGGTTGGGAATGGAGTATGTGGCCTAATGGCAGGGCATGAACCCATGATCAGTTCCAATTCTCAACCAACTCGCCAATTAAAGTGTTGAGCAAGATTGAAATGGCTGACTGCGGGCAGACGAATCTCAGGGTTGTATACGGAGTACATGCTTTGATAATAAAGCACCACACACAAAATGTTGGAGGAACTCAACAGGCCAGGCTACGATATGGAAATGAATAAACAGTCGATGTTTCGGGACAAGACCATTCCTCAGGACTGGAAAGGTGGAGGAGAAGTTCCTCTTGTGGTTTGAAGTCTCGTCTTCCTTTCCAGTACAGATGAAGGGTCTTGGCCCAAAATGTTGACTGCTTACTTTTTTCCTTAAATGCTGCCTGGCCTGCTGAGTTCCTCCAGCATTTTGTGTGGGTTGCTTTGGATTTCCAGCATCTGCAGATTTTCTTGTGTCTTTGACAGTAAATGAACTTCAATTCTTTGAACCTTTGAGTATGGGCCTGGACACAGATGCCCACCACTGAACTATCGGGTACTTCACCGAAGATCTCACTGCTCTCCACAGTCAAACTAGTCCTGCTGATCTAACTTCAAACTCATACCTGGTAGACTGACAAAAAAACATTTAAAAAAATGAAACTTTGTCATGAAAAAGAAAGTCATACCAAGCATACAACAGCAGCAGCTACAAGCAAAATATACCTATCTATATTTTGCTTGTAACCAGCTCAATATGGCCTCTTCTTGGTGCAGGATTACTTCTATATATTATATATTTCACTGCTTTTATTTTCACTTCCAGGAAGATCAAAGAATCAAACCACGTGTAACATTATATTCAACTTAGAATGGATATGAACCAACAGACCTAAAGCACTTTCATGGTAGGTTTGCTGGACCACGTCCATTCTAATTTTAATATAATGGTACATGTAGTTTGACACTTTACTGCCTCATGGAAGTGAACAATAAAGCCAGTGAACATTTTACATGTCTTTAATTTTAAAAGTCAATTTCCACCAAGAAGAGGTATATTGAGCTGGTTGCAGGCAAAGTACAGTGAATTCTGGTTAGTTGGACCAGTAATTAATTGGGACAGCCTCTTATTTGAGACAACTCTTAAACAACACAGCCTACTCAAGAAAATAACACTGCTTCCCTTTGACTATTTGGGAGACTGTATCACTTAATTGGGACTGGAGACCGTTACTGAACAGTTTCTAACTAGCATCAATCGCATTAACTTGCGTGGCCATTACACATGCATTGGCACCACGCTTCACATAAAGTAGCATCAGTTTTGTGTGTGTTCGAAAAGCAGTGATTTTTGTCACTGAATGTTGCCAAGAATAAGCAGTAAGACAATTCAGAATTGTTTAGCTCACTGAGGCTCCAAACACTCAGCTTTGGAGGTGCCAGAATTGGCCTGGAGTGAAAATCAAACGATTTCACTACATTGAAAAGTTACGAACTCTGAAGAATTTGAAGGTATCAACAATCATCTGAATGTTACAATGGAAATGAGGATTTGGAGGATGCAATCATGGAAACATTGTAAGAAAGCTGTCCATTATCTGCACTAGATGTCTACACTATATTGTTCATTTATAGTCAACAGAACAAAACATGGATGATTTCTGTCATTGATAAGTATTAGGAACTAATACACAATTCTATAGGATTATTGCTACTGTTCTAATCTGTTCTATATTTCATTTAAATAAATAAGTTGTTACTTCATTGAATGGTAGTTCATTTTTTTTTTATGTTTTTAACTATTTCCATGAAACTTCAGCTAATTGGGCCAAAATATACTGGTCTTGATGTGTCCCAATTCACCGGAATCCTTTGCATATGTTTTTGGTACCAGTGGTCTTGTATGGTTTGTATGACTTTGCTTTTAATGGAAAAGTTTAATTTTCAAGGTGGATCTTTTGTCAGGATATCGGGTACAATGATGGGGCTAGATCAGAAGGGTCTGTCAGATGACAGAGAATAGTAAGATTCAGTGTTGAGCATCTGCATCCAAGCCCATAACTGCGCCACCATCAAAATCTCTAACGACAGGAGGGATCATTGTGGAATCTAGCTGTGTATAAACAGCTAATACAGTTCCTACAGCATTGACATTTCTGCATTCCCCATCAAGCCTCTAAGGATGCCGACTTCTACATCTTAATTAGCTTTCTTTACTTGTCTGCGGGTCGATCAATGCTTTTATATTGAACTGTCAGTCCTTTCTTGCTCTCCTGACCATTAAATTGTATTTCAATATTTTTCTCTTCCAGGCTTCCAGCTACAGGGGAGTTTGCAATGGAGTAAGTAGACTGTACTGTTCTCGTCTTCTATAGCCTCTGAGAATTACCGAGTTGTTTAAATGATGCAGATAACATAGCAACTGGCAGCACACTTAGAAAACCAGAAGACATAGGAGCAGAAGTAGGCTATTCGGAAATATTGTGCTTTCTTAGAAGGAAGAACCACCAATACTCAAGTGGCCATTTTATTATGCACAGGAGTAGAACCCGATATGATCTTCTGCTGCTGCAGCCCGTCTGCTTCAAGGTTCAACATATTGTGCTTTCATAGATGTTCTTCTGCACACCACTGTTGTAACACACAGTTATTTGAGTTACTGTCACCTTCCTGTCAGCTTGAACCAGTCTGGCCATTCTCCTCTGACCTCTCTCAGTAACGAGGCACTTTCGCCCACAGAACTGTCACTCACTGGATTTTTTTTTTTGTTTTTCACGACATTCTCCATTAACTCTAGTGACTGTAGTGTGTTAAAATCCCAGACAGAGATTCTGAGATACTCAAACCACCCGGTCTGGCAGCAACAATCATGCAATGGTCAAAGTCACTTAGCTAACATTTCTTTCCCCATTCTGATGTTTGGTCTGAACAACAACTGAACTTTTTGACCATGTCTGCATGCATTTGTGCATTGAGTTGCTGCCACGTGATTGGCTGATTATATATTTACATTAACAGGCAGGTGTACAGGTGTACCTAATAAAGTGGCTACTGGATGTATAATTTACTGAGAAAGCTATGTTCTCCGTCCATGCAATGAGTTGCTGCCACATGATTGGCTGATTAGATATTTGTATTAACAAGAGGATGTACCTAACAGTGTGGACAGTGAGTGCAATGAGGATGTTTGGTCTTTTGCATCAATGTGGTCTCTTTGTAAAGCTGGTCAATTTGTTCCACTTTCCTGGGAATACTTGCGATGAGCTAACCCCAAGGATCTTTGGTCTTCAAAAAGCTTTTCTGGCACACTGTTTATCGAGATCAGATCATTACCTGATCTCTATAAATGAATAAGTTATAAAGTGCATTGAAATAGAACAGTAACAATGTGGAATAAAGTGTAAAAGCTTCAGAGAAGGTGCAGTGCAGATAAACAATAGAGTGTAAGATCATAATGAGATAGACTGTAAGGTCAAGAGTTCATTTTATCATACAAGAGTCCAATAACAGTGGAGTAGAAGCTGTTTGTGAGCCTGGAGAACAACTGAACTTTGGAGATCTCCCATCCACTGTCATCAACCTCATGCTGCTCACTTCTACCTTCTACCCAAGACACAGACCCGACTATCTAGATAAGCCCGTTGTTTCTGCCTGCTTCGGCCCCTCTGAACTCGTGTCCGCATACCTTGACTTCATTTGGTCGTCCTTGCTTCAGTCCGTTCCCACCTACCTCCATGACACTCCACATGCTTTCTGTTTTTGTCAGCCACTTTAAGTTCCCAGGCTTTGACCACCTCATTTTCACTATAGATATTCAATCCCGATACAATTCTATCCATCAGGAAGGCCTTAAAGCTCTCTGCTTCTTCCTAGACAACAGACCTAACCAGTTGCTATCCATCACCACCCTCTTCCATCTGGTGGAGCTGTCCTTGCCCTCAGAATATGTGTATGACATGCTGATGCTTTACTGAGGCAGGGGGAAGTGTAGACAGAGTCCACAGAGGGAAGGCTTGTTTCCATGATGCTGAACTGTGTTCATGACTTTGCAGTTCCTTGTGGTCACGTACACTGCAGTTGCCAGGCCAAGCCATTATGCATCTAGCTAAAATGTGTAATTAAAAATCGGTAAGGGTCAATGGGGACATCCTGATTTTTTTTTTGCCTATTGAGGAAGTAGATTTGGTGTCTACGTGCAGCTTAGAGTTGAGAGCATTTTATAGCCTGCATTGCGTAGTGTAGTAGAACAGTTTAATGATTAATCATCTCTTTTTTAAAATATATCCAAAACTGAGTTATGAAATTTAAAAATACTACACGTGTACCAGCAGTTTAGACTGTATCTAGACAAGACAAAATTCTTTTGGATGGCAACTTCATCAAGTCCTGCATCATCATCTTTCTCTTTCAGAAATGAATTAACCTCTGCAATTTCAGCTTTTATTTGAAAGTCAATGCAGATTTCCTGTACATTTTCTTCTTATTTCTTCATAGGATGTATTGTATCTTTATATTTTCAGTCAGAAGCAGATACGGCTGCCATTTCCTGCTGAACATCCCTTCCATTCCCACATTTCCAAGTACGCAGTGTTCCCAAACTTCAACTCACCAGATGACCCGTACACCGGTGTACGAGCTGGACATCTGCAGCCCATTAATCCTGATATACCTGCGAAAAGTTATGATGTGATTGTAACTCAGAAAACTAAAGGTAACAAACATGCATCAATATTCATTAAAGCAGTTCACGGTCAGGCTTATTGTCACTGACATACATTGTGAAATTCATTGTTTTGTAGCAGTGCGGTGTAAGATACACACTCACTAACCACTTTATGATGCGTATCTTGTACCCAATGAAGTGGCCACTGAGTGTATGTTTGTGATCTTCTGTTACTGTAGCCCATCCACTTCAAGGTTAGAAGTGTTGTGTGTTCAGAGATGCTCTTCTGCACACCACTGTTGAAATGTGTGGTTGTTTGAGTTACTGTCACCTTTCTGTAGGCTTGAACCAGTCTGACCGTTCTCCTCTGACCTCTCTCATTAACAAGGCATTTTCACCCGCGGATCTGCTGCAATCACTGGATTATTTTTGTTTCTCACACCATTCTCTATGAACTCTAGAGGTTGTTGTGCATGAAGATCCAGGAGATCAGTAGTTATGGTCAAACCACCCCGTCTGGCACTAACAATCATTCCATGGTTAAAGTCACTTAGATCACATTTCTTCCCCATTCTGATGTTTGGTCTGAAGAAAAACAACCTCTTGACCATGTCTACGTGCTTTTATGCATTGAGTTGCTACCATATGATTGGCTGATTAGATATTTGCATAATGAGCAGACGTACATAATAAAGTGGCCACTGAGTGTATAAAGTACTATAAATTTAAAACAATAAATAATGGATTTGCGCCTTGGAAGGTTTCCAGGGCGCAGGCCTGGGCAGGGTTGTATGGGAGACCGGCAGTTGCCCAAGCTGCAGGCCTTCCCCTCTCCACGCCACCGGTGTTGTCCAAGGGAACGGCAAGGGCCGATACAGCTTGGCACCGGTGTCGTCGCAGAGCAATGTGTGGTTAAGTGCCTTGCTCAAGGACACAACACACTGCCTTAGCTGAGGCTTGAACTAGCGACCTTCAGATCACTAGACCAACGCCTTAACCACTTGGCAGACACCAACACAAAACAATAAATAAACCGTGCAATAAAAGGAATATTGACGTAGTGTTCATGGACCATTCAGAAATCCTATAGTGGAGAGGAATGTATGTGAGTGATAGGCAGATGGAGGAACAGAGCAAAACTGGATAATGGGTTGGGGGTGTTCCTGTTCTCCTCCTCCAATTGGTTCAACATGCCTATCATCCCTTCCCTGCCCGGTTCCACTTACCAGAATCAAGTTTATTATCACTGACGTTGCCTTTTGCTGCAGTACAATGCATTGCATTAAAATATTCCTATAAGTTACAATAAATAAATATTGTGAAATATGAATAACAAGATCATGGTCATGGGTTCCAGGGCTGTTTAGAAATCTGATGGCAAAGGGGAAAATCTGTTCCTAAATCATCGAGTGTGCATCTTCGGGCTCCTGTACTTCTTCCCCGATGCTGGAAGTGAGAAGAGGGCATGTCCTGGATGGTGAGGGTTCTGAGTGATGGATACTGCCTACTTGAGGCACTGCCTCTTGAAGATAAACTTAATGGTGGCAAGGGTTGTGCCATGATGGTGCTGGTTGAGTCTATAACCCTCTGCGGGCTCTTCGATTCTGAGTATTGCAGCCTCCATATCAGGCTATGATGCAAATAGCCAGAATAGTCCCTTCTGTAGGAATGTGTTTGTCTTTGGTAACGTAAAAAATTCTCCTCAATTGCCTAATGAAGTCAAGCCGCTGGCATTTATGGAAAATGCTGAAGTTTCCTCCACAGTATTATAATAATTTTATGTATTGCTGCTGCAAAAAAAAATCATGACGAATGTGGGTGATGATAAACCTGATTCTGATCTGGGTCTCTGTTGTGGACTGAGAGTGGGAAGGAGGCAGGGAGAGGGGAAGGAGTGGGAATCTTGGTTGGCAAAAGGGGAAGGGAGAGGGGAGGGAATGGGAAGCACTAGAGAGACATACAATGATCAATAAACCAGTTGTTTGGAATCAAATTACTTTGTTTGGTGTCTCAGGGCTGGGTGTGTCTGCACCACACTATCTCCCACATCCGGTATTCCTTCTCTGCCACCTGTCCCACACCCCTCCTGCAGCACTCCACCCTCACCATTCCCAACATCATTTACTCCGCCAGATTTACAATCTCGCTCACTGCTCCACATTGACAAACACAGTACTATGCAAATTCCATTTAGATCTAATCTAGTGCAATCCTTCCTTTCATTAATCTGTGGCAAAGTCTCAAATTATTAGGGAAAGGCACCCAAAAGAAATGAAAACACTGTAGACATGGAAGGAAATAGGAAGCATGTAAACACTTGGTGTGTGAAAAGTGAAACAGTCAACACTCAGGTCAGGACTGGGACCCTTTGTTAGAACGTGAAACGAGGAAATAACTGTGTTTTCAGTAGGATAGAAGATGAGGGAGGGAAGGGTAGAATCAGAGGAATATCTCTGTTAGGGTGAGGCCAAATGAAATAACATGTTTCTTTGTGCCTGTGTTGTAAACTCTGAATATGTGGGACATGCACAGCAAGCAGACTATAAATAAAAACTAAGCCAAAATGATTGCAGGTAGAAGACAGCTAGTTCTGATGTAGACAGTTAGAAAAAGTGATTAAGTCCTTTGCCATTTCGCCAACATTTCCAATATGCTATAAAAAGATGTGCCTTGTAAGAGTCATTAGTCCAATGTTTTTTTTAGTAAGATAAGGCAGTAGAACAGTTTAACTATGATTGTATATCAATCTTATTACAGCTGCAGAAAATCAACTATTGAAACCTTAAATTGAAAAAAATTGCTACGCGTTCAACAAATTGGATTGTATCTCGAAGAGAGAGAGGACAATTATTTCGGAGAGCTGCTTCATCAAATCTTACATTTGTAAAAGAATTTCAAATATTTTGGCCTGTGTGTTGCACAGAGTATTTTATTCATTGATACTTAATGTCAACATTTCAAAAATGCTGGAGGAACTCAGCAGGTCAGGCAGCACCTCTCAGCCTGAAATGTCGACTCTTTATTCCTTTCCATAAATGCTGCCTGACCTGCCGAGTTCCTCTAGCATTTTGTGTGTGTTACTCAGTATTTCCTGCATCTGCAGGATCCCTTGTGTTTACTTAATGTCAAATACACATTTGAGATAAAAGATAAATGCCAATATACTTGAAATTTTTCTACAGATGTTTAAAGAAATTAATATAATAAAATCTAGAGACTGATTAATAGCAACAATATAAGAGCCATTTCTGAAATGATATATTCGAAAAAAAATTCTGTTGCTATTAAGAAGGATCATACAGAGAAAAGTAACCTCAGCATATCCTAATGCTATAACATAATCGAGTTAATATCAGCTGATCCTATTAAATGACTGCAGACACTTAAGATGTGTACACTTTCAGTTACCTCCCTCACCTTTCTATGCAAACATAGCAAAATCTTCAAACAAAATCACTTAAGGAAGTTGATTGACTGAAAAAGTCCTAATGAAAAGCCCGTCTTTTTAATCACAGAATTTGGTTTTATAAATAACCATGGAACTAATTTTTTGCCATCACATATCAGGTTTTCCATTTAGACACGAGAAACAGGAAATCCCCACTGAGGCTGAAGGTTTACAATGGCCAGGACAAGAAGGATATTTTCAAGTAAGTGCCTGTGCCTTATTAAGCCTAAAAATATGTTCTTCTGGAAAATTTTCAGTTGCTTCCAAGGAATTTAATACTAAATAAAACAGTGTTCTTAAATGCATAACCTTTGGTTGTACAGTCTTTGGGCTGCTCCAGGGATTTGGATCTAAGGATTCAAATGGATTTGGAATGCTGTTGTTGTTCACTTCCATTGTTTGCATGATTTGTTCTGTTTCTCTCTTTCTCTCTGCACGTTGGGGTTTGTTTTTTTATAATTGAGTTCCTTCGTGTTCCTTGCTTTGTGACTGCAAACAAATCTAAAGGTTGTACAATTTATACATTCTTTAATAATAAGTGTACTCTAAATACTTGAATACAGAAATTTATCATGAACTTGTTCCTACCAAATTACACAGAGAATAGATCTCTACGGCAATCTTTCTCCAGATATAATTCTCTTGGTCCAACCAGTATTCCATAAAGCTTCAATGAACAACTTGTACCGTACAACAGTATAATCGCAGTAGAAGTGAATCAAAATGGCAATGGATAGTCACATGTCACATACATTCAGTAGCAACTTTACTAACTACAGGGGGTACCTAATAAAGTGGCCACTGAGTGTATTTCTGTGTGCTTGTGGTCTTCTGCTGCTGTTGCCAATCCATTTCAAAGTTCAATGTATTGCATGCTCTTCTGCACACCATTGTTGTAACATGAGGTCATTTGAGTTATTCTTGCCTTTCTGACAGCTTGAACCACTCTGGCCATTCTCATCTGACCTCTCTCATCAACAAGGTATTTTCATCCACACAACTGCCTCTCACTGCATTTTTTTTTGTTTTTAACACCATTTCTTAAGATTGTTGTGCATGAAAATCCCAGGAGATTAGCAGTTTCTGAAATACTCAAACCACCCTGTCTGGCACCAACAATCATTCCATGTTCAAAGACACTTAGATCACAATTCTTCCCCATTCTGATGTTTGGTCTGAACAACTGACCCTCTTGACCATGTCTGCATGCTTTTATGCATTGAGTTGTTGCCACATGATTGGCTGATTAGATATTTGCATTAGATATATGGAGAAAGGTGTACCTAATAATGTGGCCGCTGAGTGTACTTTTAAAGTAATCATGGTGAGCTCCCCTCAGTTACTCTACCCTAACAATCGGACTCTTGCCGTTTATTAAAAAAACAACTTTCTGACACATCCCAAACTTTGAGAATGGGACCCCCTCTCCCTCTTGTTTGATCAAGTTTTTCAAGATGAGCTGCCTCACATTATACACTACTGTTTTGCAGTGCCTGAGTGTGTGCACATACTAATTTCATATTTAACTTCTTCTGAAGCTGTTCTGCTAGCTTTCTCTTCAAATGTACAAGATTATGAAGATTATGTCACTATTTTGAACTTGAAATTGCAAACCTGAGGAAGAAACAGCGACAAGAAATGCCAACTCTGGAGATTCTGTAAATGCTTAAAAACTTGAGCAACACACACACACAAAATACTGGAGGAACTCAGAAGGCAGAATCCAGAATAAGAGGGGTGGGGGGGTGGCCTGTTAGCTGGTAGGTGATAGGTGAGACCATGTGAGGAGGAAGGTGGGTGAGCTGGGGGGGGGGGGGGGGAGGATGAAATAGAAGCCACAAAGGGTTAGGTAGCAGAGGTAAAGGGACAAAGAAGGAATTTTAAAAGGAGAGGAGCATGTATCATAAAAGAAACTGAAGGAGGAGGGAAAACAGAGGGAGGTGATTGGCAGGTGAGGAGAAGAGGGGTGAGAGTGGAACCAGGATGAAGAAAGGAAAGAGAAACAATGAGGGAAGGGGGGAATTTCATGGAAGTTGTAGAAATCATTCCATCTTCGTGCCATCGGGCTGGAGGCTGTCAAGATGGAATATGAGGTGTCTTTTTAATGAAAATCACAAATACAGCAGATACTGAATGTCGAAAATAAAAATGAAAAGTGCTGGAAAGAAAAGACACTCAGTGGGTCAGGCAGCACCTATGGCAACAGAAGTCGTTAACATTTCAGGTATTAGTCCTTCACTCGAACTGGAAAAGGGAAAAGCAAGTTAGTTTTACAAGATGGGATTGAGGGAATAGGTGGAAGAGTGAGGATGAATGGAGCAAAGGAAATTTCTCTTACAGGTTGAGTCAAGATGACTTAATTAAAGTGGCAGTTAAAGTCAGATGTGGAGTTGACTTGCTTTCTGTGTGATGGGTTGTGAATGGTAAAGCAGTAAGGTATATATTACATGTCAAAAAATACAAAAAAGAGGAAAAAGGAGGGACACTTGAGCTAAAATGGTGGCAAACACAGATATCCTGTTTTCAAACTGCCCAGGTGGAAGCTGAGTTGTTGCTCCTCAAGTGTGTTATCTGGGCACAATACAGTGTGCTGGGTTCGACGCTGAATTCTCCAACTTCAGATACATTTTCTTTCTCTTCGTATGAATTCTGATGAAGCATTCTGTGTCTGAACTGTTTCTCTTTGTGCAGAGTTCCTTTGATCTCCAGTGTGTTTCTAATACTTTCTGTTTTATTTTCGTAACCTCACATATCTAATCCGCGGAATGAAAGAGAACAGCGGACAGATGTCATAATCAGTAATAAACCTATCAAGTACTTCAATTTAAAAGAAGCTTTCAAAGAATGATTGAATGAAAATAAACTGTTACAGCATTCAAATGTACATGAAACATTAATGAAAGCAACATGTAACCAAGTTAAATTCAGAATCAGCTTTATTATCACTGTCTTATATGATTGTTTTTCAGCAGTACAGTCAAAGACATAAAATATACTAAATACAAAAGAAATAAATAGTTCAAAAAAGGGAATAATGAGTTAGTGTTCATGGACCATTCAGAAATCTGATGGTGGAAACTGTTCCTCAATTGTTGACTGTGGGTCTTCAGACACCTGTACCTCCTCCCCGATGGTAGTAAAAAGAAAAGGGCATGTCCTGGATGGTGAGGGTCCTTAGAGATGGATCTTGAGGATGTCTTTGTTGGTGGGAAGCATCGTGCATGTGGTGTGCTGGCTGAGATGACAGCCCTCTGCAGTATTTTGCAAGTTCAAGTTTAATTGTCATTTAACCATATAAAAATACCCATGAACACATCCACATGAAACCAAGCGATGATAGCCTTCCTCAGTGTCCACTGTCCCCAAACTTGGTGTCATCCACAAAGTTGCTGGTCCAGTTAACCACATTATCATCCAGATTGTTGATATAGATGACAAACAAGAAAGGATCCAGCTCTGATCCCTGAGGCACAGTCAGAGAGGCAACCCTCTACTACCACTCTCTGGCTTCTCTAGACAAAGCCGATGTCTAATCCGATTTACTACCTCATCCTGAATGCTGAGCAACTGAACCTTCTTGACCAGCCTCCCATGCAGGACCCTGTCAAAGGCCTTGCTAAACTCCATGTAGACAACATCCATGACCTTGCCTTCATCCACTTTCCTGATAACTTCCTCAGAAATAGGTTAGACATGACCTACGGGGCATGAAGCCATGCTGACTACCCATAATCAGTGCCTGTCTATCCAAATATTTATGTATCTGGTCCATTAGAACACCTTCCAATAACTTTTCCACAACTGATGTCACTGAACTGTAATTTCCTGGTTTTTGTTTAGAGCCTTTGTTAAACAGCAGAGCAACTTTGTCTATCCTCCAATTCTCTGGTATTTCTGCTGTCACTAAGCATGTTTTAAATTTATCTGCCAGGGCTCCAGCAATTTCTGCCCTTCCCTTCTGTAGGATCCAGTAGAATACCTCATCAGGCCCCGGGGGTTTATTCACCGATTTGCCTCAAGGTAGTAAACACCTCCCCTTCTGTAATTTGTACAGGATGCCACTTTGCCTCACTTCTATAGACTCTGTATCCATCTCCCAAGTGAATACAGATGCAAAGAATGCATTTAAGATCTCCCCCATCTGTTTTGGCTCCATATGTGGATTACCATTCCGATCTTCCAGAGGATCAATTTTGTCCCTTGCAATCCTTTTACTCTTAACATATCTGTAGAATCTCTAGGATTCTCCTTCACCTTGTCTGCTAGAGCAACTTCATGCCTTCTTTAGGTCTTCCTGATTTCTTTCTTAATAAGTTCCCATGCATTTCTTATACACCATCAGTGTCTTAATTGTTCCTACTTGTCTATATCTGCTCTGCATCTCCTTTTTTTCTGTTAACCAGGGCCTCATTGTGACTTGAAAACCAAGGTTCTTGGTTCTTGGTCCTCCAAAATATTCTGCATGCAATTTAAACTGGAGGTGGCAGAGGGTGGACTTAAGAAGGAGATTTTTGAAGAAGAAGAGCTGTCTTAAATTTAATTGGGTTTGATTGTGTGACTATGGTAGGATGAAGATTATTCCATGATTTAATTGTGCGGGGGAAGAATGAATTGCTGTACACATCTGACTTGGTAGTTAGTATTTCAAATTGAAATGAAAAGGTTCCCTACACTTTACCTTTACCTTTCTAAGATAAGAGGCCCAAAACTGCTCACAATTCTCTGTCAGGACTCACCAGTGCTTTATAAAGTTTCAACATTACATCCTTGCTTTTATGTTCTAATCCTTTTGAACTGAACACTAACGTTGCATTTGCCTTCCTCATCACAGACTCAACCTGCAAATTAATCTTTAGTGAATCCCGCACAAGGACTCCCAAGTCCCTTTGCACCTCAGATTTTTGTATTTTCTCTCCATTTAGAAAATAGTCAACCCTTTCATTTCTTCTACTGAAGTGCATGACCATACACTTCATGACACTATTCCACCTGCCATTTCTTTGCTCATCTCCTAATCTGACTAAGTCCTTCTGTAGCCTCTCTACTTCCTAAAAGCTACTTGCCCATCTATCTATCTTCATATTGTCTGCAAACTTTGCAATAAAGCCATCAATTCCATCATGAAGGTCATTGACATATAATAAAAAAAACTGGTCCCAGTACCAATCCCTGTGGAACACCACTGGTCACCAGCAGCTATCCACTCCCTATATTCCCACTCATTGCCTCCTGCCAATCAGCCACTGCTTTATTCATGCTGGAATTTTTCCTGTAATACCATAGGCAAGTAGCTTCATAAATAGCCTCATGTGTAGTACCTTGTCAAAGGCCTTCTGAAAATCCAAGTACACAACATCAACCAATTCTCCTTTGTCTATCCTGCTTGTTATTTCTTCAAAGAATTCCAACATATTAGTCAGGCAAGGTTTTCCCTTGAGGAAACTATGCTGACTACGGCCTATTTTATCATGTGCTTCCAAGTACCCAGAGACCTCATCCTTAATAATCAACTCCAACATCTTCCCAACCATTCAGGTCAGACTAACTGGCCTATAGTTTCCTTTCTTCTTCCTGTCTCCCTTCTTGACGAGTGGAGTGACATCTGAAATTTTCCAGTCTTTCAGAACCATTCCAGAATCTAGTGATCCTTGAACGATCATTACTAATGCCTCCAAGATCTTTTCGGCTCCCCTCTTTCAGATCCCTGGGGTGTACACCATCTGGTCCAGGTGACTTGCCTACCTTCACACTTTTCAGTTTTCCAAGAATCTTCTCTCTAGTTACCATAACTTCACACACTTCATGACTCCTGACAACTGGAACTTCCACAGTGAAGGCTGATGCAAAATACTTATTCAGTTCATCCACCATTTCATTCTCCCCTATTACTACATTTCCAGCACCATTTTCCAGCAGTCCAATATCCATTCAGACCTCTCTTTTACACTTTATCTATCTGAAGAAACTTTTGGTATCCCCTTTAATATTGTTGCTTGCTTACTTTACCTTCTTAATGACTTTATAATTTGCCTTTGTTGGTTTTAAAAGTTTCCCAATCCTCTAATTTCCCACTAATTTTTACTCTATTATATCCCCTCTCTTTAGCTTTTATGTTGGCTTTGACTTCTCGTTAGCCATGATTGTGTCATCCTTTAGAATACTTCTTCCTCTTCGGAATGTACATATCCTGTGCCTTCCGGATTGCTTCCAGAAATGATGTCTTCCCTGCCAGTGTTCTTTTACTATCAATTGTGGCCAAATCCTCTCTCACGCTCCTGTAATTCCCTTTATTCCACTGTAATACTGATACATCTGACTTCAGCTTCTCCTTCTCAAATTTCAGGATGAATTTGATCATATTATGATCAATATCCCCTAAGGGTTTTTTTTTACCTTAAGGCCTCTAATCAACACTGGTTCATTGCGCAACACCCAATCCAGAATAGCTGATCCCCTGGTGGGCTCAACCACGAGCTGTTCTAAAAAGCCATCTCATAGGCGCTCTAGCAATTCCCCCTACTATAATCCAGCACCAAACCCGATCTGCCCAATCTTTCTGCGTATTGAAGTCCCCAATGACTATTATTACATTGCCCTTTTGGCATGCAGGATGTAGACCACATCCTTCCTACTGTTTGGGAGTCCATATATAACTCCTGTCAGGGTCTTTTTACCCTTACAGTTGCTTATCTCTATCTGTAATGATTCAACACCTTCCGACTCTATGTCACCTCTTTCAAATGATTTCATTTCATGTTTTAGCAACAGAGCAATGCTGCCCTCTCTGCCTTCCTATCTGTCCCTTCAATACAATGTGTATCCTTGAACATTAAGCTCCCGGCTATAATCTTTCAGCCATGTTTCAGTGATGCCTACAACATTGTACCTGCCAACCTGTAACTGTGCTGCAAGTTCATCATCTACCATATTCTGTATACCGCATGCATTCAAATGTAATATCTTCAGTCCAGTGTTCACACTTCTCAATTTTGTCCGCTCTTTGCAATGCAACTCATCCTGTTGACTGTAATTTTGCCCTGTCAACAACCCCTCCTCACTACACCTTGCCTCTGTTTGTAAACCAGCTACCTCATCTTCAGCCCTACCATCCACCTTTCCTATTGGCAGCTCAGGACACTAGACACACCATGCTCAACTTTTTGATTCCGAACTTTGTCTGGGGTCTTACAAAATCTGCCTCTGCAACCTCTCCACTAACTCTTCTGGCACTCTGGTTCCCAACCCCCTGCAACTCTAGGTTAAACCCCAAAGAGCAGTATTAACAAAGCTTCCTGATAGATATTAATCCCCCTCCAATTCAGGTGCAAACTGTCCCTTCTGTACTGGTCTCACCTTCCCTGGAAGAGAGCCCAATGATCCAAAGATCTTATGCTGTCCCTCCTACACGAACTCCTTACCCACATATTAAACTCTTAACACCCTGAACTCCCAATGCAGGATTTCATCACTCATCCTATCCATGTCATTGGTACCTACATGAACCACGACTTCTGGCGGTTCACCCTCCCACTTTAGAATGCTGAGGACTCGATCCAAGGTATTCCGAACCCTGGGACACAGGAGGTAACATATCCTCAGGGTATCTCATTCTCACCCACAGAACTTCCTGTCTGTTCCCTGAACTAATAAATCCTCTATCGCCATGGCATGCCATTTCTCCCCCCCCCCCCCCCCCCCACCCTTCTGAATCACAGAGGCTCCTTTTCCTCTATTCCCCACTCTGACCTTTCACTTATTTTCACCTGCCTATTATTCCACCCCCCCAGGTCCTCTCCTCCTTCCCTATTGGCCACTCTCCTCTCCTATCAGATTCTTCCTTCTCCAGCTCTTGACCTTTCCCACCCACCTGGTTTCACCTATCACTTTCTAGCTAGCCCCCTTCCCTTCTCCCTGCCTCTTTATATCGGCATTTTCTCCCTTCCTGTTGAAGAGCCTTGACCCAAAACGTCACCTCTTTACTCTGTTCCGTGGATGCTGCCTGGACTGCTGAGTTTCTCCAGCATGTTTTGCATATTCCTTTGGATTTCCAATATCTGCAGAATTTCTTGTGTTTGAGACTGGAAGGTTAATTGTCATTTACCCCATCAAGTGTAGATAGGGAATAAATGGTGCTGGTTGAAGGGGTTGGGGGTTTAGTTGATGGGAATGTGGGAAAATAAAACGGATTCGTGCAGATGCATGATTGGCTGGTACAACTCAGTAAGCTAAAAGGCTTGTTTCCATGCTGTGTGGCTCTAGGTGAGTGTTCAGGGTATTCCACACAATTCCAGTGTGGAATATGCTTATTCATAGAAGCTGTAATTACCAAACCTTTCCATGAAGAATGAGGAAGGGGATTTGAATCATTGTAATACTTGATTTTGCCATTTGTGTCCGATAGTGAAACTCTGGGGTAGTGGGGTGGAGATACATCTCCACCAAAGGAGGTGCAAGGCTCTCATTCTCTCCGCCAGCCTGCAGGTCACCCTTAGGCAAGGTGTAACACTTGCTTAACCCCCAATCAGGGTCATGTGAAGCCATGGGGAGCAGGTGGTGGATGGTTGTATGAGCATCTGGTGCATATCACAAGTCTTGGTTATGCGACCACTGACACCAGGCAGATAATCTCTGAAAAGTATTGATAATGGCTGGGGGTCATCCATCTTGTAAAGATGCTGTCCAGAAGAATGCAATGGCAAACCACTTCTGTAGAAAAATTTGCCAAGAACCATCATGATCAAGACATGCAAAGACCATGATTGCCCAGGTCATTAATCACATAACGATCATGGTAAATGGATCATTCAGAAATCTGATGGCAGAGAGGAAGAAGCTGTACTTAAAACTTTCAGTGAGGGTCTTCAGGCTCCTGTACCTCCTCCCTGATGGTACCAATGAGAAGAGGTCATATCCCGGATAGTGAGGGTCCTTAATGATGAATGCTCTTGAAATGTACTCATTGGTGGGGGGGGGGGGGGGGGGAGGGACAGTGGCAAACCACTTCTATAGAAAAATTTGCCAAGAACAGTCATGGTCATGGAAAGCGCATGATGGCCCATTGCACACAACACGCACAGAACAAACTGAGTCTCTAAGTAAAGTCTGATGGTTTCTCTTTCATTCTAGTATCCTAAATCAGCCGCAGGATGGAAGCCAACATTTTATCCCACACCGCCGAAGCGTATTGCCCCCAACATAACACAGCGATCCATTGAACACAGTCTTTCTGAGAGAACTGCTAATATACTGAAAAACACTGAGAAATCATGCTGGCTGAGCACACACAAAAGGGATTTCACGGGTGAGTCTGAACAAAATTGCCAAGTCATTTCACTTGAAAGTAGCAGATAAATTTGAATTATTACTGCACATTTTCTACTCAAGTGAGGGGTCTTAAACTAAGGTCAACTAATGATGCTGAGGAAATGCACCCATGCTTCATGTACTGGAGATCATTCCTCTTTGGACTTGGTAGTCAAGCCATAGTTTATTTCTAGCATGGGCGTATTCCTCTGGTTACTTGTATCAAGTAGTTATTGATAACCTACTCACTTCAGGAATTCTAAATTCAAGCATATTGACATATTGAGCAACATGGGCAAAATGCTGGACGAACTCAGCCACTTATGGAGGGAAGTAAACAGCTGCCATTTTAGGCCGAGACAGCCTGTTTTTTCCCTTCTGTAGATGTTGCCCAACTTGCGGAGTTCCTCCAGCATTTTGTACGTGTATCACTTAAGATTTCTGTGCATCCATGTTCACTGTTTCACTGATATATTCACTTATATTAATAACCAGGTAATGGACCGATGAATCCAATTCAGTTAGACGATTACTTCGACAAAAAGATGACAATACTGACAGGAAAATACAGCTACTTCACAGAACTGGTAAGGTATATTAAGTTGAAATCTGGTCTTTCTGTGCATTAATCTTTTCTGTGTGTACACAACATTTTCCATACATCTAGATTCAAGAAAAAATAACATAGAACAGTACTGCTCAGCCTTTGGCCCACAATGTTGTGCCAACCTTTTAACCTATTTCACAATCAATCTAACCCTTCTCTCCTGCTTAGCCCATAATTCTCCATTAATCCATCATCCATGGGCCTCTTTAAGAGTCTCTTAAATGTCTGAATGTATCTGCCTCTTCCACCACCCCCCACAGTGCCTTTTGGACCCTTATCTGTTCAACAAAAACCTAACTTTTGACACCTCCCCTAAAACTTCCTCCACTTTCCTTCAAAAGTTGCCCTGTGGTATTAGCCACCCTGGGAAAAGGGTGCTATCTCTCCACTCTATCTATGCCTCTTAAAATCTTACTCAAATTGCCTCTCATCCTCTTCACTCCAAAGAAAAAAGCCAGACCCATTCAACCTTTCTTCATAGGACATGTTATCTAATCCAGGCAACATAAGGTAAATCTTCTCTGCACTCTCTCTAATAAGGCAATTAGATCTGAACATAATACACCAAGAGTGCTCTAATCAGAGATTTTTAAAGAGCTGCAACGTTACCTAGCAGCTCTTCAACTCTTGAACTCAGTTCCCCCCAACCACCAACTACTGAAGGCCAACACACAGTTTGCCTTCTAAACCACCCTTTCAGCTTGTGCAGCAAATTTGAGGGATCTGTGGACATGGACCTCAAGATCCATCTGCTCCTCCACACAGCTAAGATACCTGCCATTAAACTTGTACTCTGTCTTCACGTTCAACTTCCAAATGGAATCACTTCACACTTTTTGTGGATTGGTCTCCATCTGCCACTTCTCAACCCAGCTCTGCATCCTGTCAATGTCCCGCTGTAAACTACGACAACTTTCTACACTGTCCACAACAACACCAACTTTCATGTTGCCTCTAACCTAGTAAAGAATCCTGAAGTCTTCCACAGGACAATTTTTTTTTTAAATTGATATCAATCAAAGAAGAAAATATGGGCAGCTGATCAATGTTCCCTCTAAGGTGTGCACACATGCATCTTTTGCACAAGGAAATTTAAAATGCACACAAAAGATTGACACCCTCTACCTCACTGGCATGATAAGTACGTTTCATGATCGTACACAATCACATTTCCTTTTCCATTTTCTGATGTTGACTGTGTTGACAACATGGAGTTTGCAATGATTTGTTTGCAGATTTTAGAACTGGCTTTATTTATATTGTTTTTATTGAAGAAATTATTGATTTACTATGTTGAATTCCAAAAAAGCCAAGGGTGTGAAGCGCCAAAGAACTGCTAGTTAATTTAAAGCAGAATGGCTTAATGAACTGTTACACCAAAAGCTCATGAGGTCAGGAGCATGCAGCTACGAGAAGTATTTATATACAATACAGAAAATGGTGTTACTTGGGTGTATTGTCATGATGCAAAAGTTGCTGGAGAATTTGCAAATGGAAACTTGACTTTTTAAAGTGTCACTTAGCAAGCAAATCACATTTGTACAGTGTGTGCTAAAGCTCTGGCAGGAGATCAAAGTTCTTATTGACAGTTATTTTACTTCTTTTTAACAATGAACAACAAACTGGACTTGGTAGTTTATTATCCTTAAAATGGCTTCGGATTTACTTCCACGTAAAAATTCAGTGCACTGGGCAAAAAATTGCACACCACAAGACTTTTGCGCATGCTGGCCATTACAAATTAGAGGGAACATTTCAGCTGACCAAAAGAAAGCTTGTTAAAGACTTGGATATTAACGGTTTTCATACAGTAGAAGAAAATTCAAATAAATAATAGAAAATGCTTGAAGTGCTTATCTATTTTCTTAGAATGAGGACAATGTTCTTTCATCAGAAAAAGGTTCAATAGTAAAAAAAAAACGGCAGTGTTTTGCTCTGCATTGTATAATTTACATACTGTAAGTAAGTAGAAAGAGAGTGACCTTTCATACTGGATATTTCACATCTCCACTTTCACTTTGACATGACTTTGCGTGCGGACTGTTGTCATTTTCCTGTACGGCCATAAGATGGCAGACTGAGCTGCAACTCAAGCCAATTTCTACCTGGGTTTCTTTCACTGTCAAAATACTGAGCAGGGATTTCAGCTTTTGTGTCTTGTCTTTTTGACTGGACGGGAAGCAGAGAAGAACGTAGAGGCACTGTGATGAGTCTGTAACATTTCCCAGTCTGTGATTGTTTTCCCACCCATCAGGTGGATGCTTAATGTTTAGGTAGTTGGATATTTACTGTTGGGTTCTTGTTCCCCTAAGAAATATTTTCAAAAAATACTGCAGATCTTGGCAACAAATCAGAATCAGGTTTATTAACACCGGCATGTGTTGTAAAATTAGTTTTGTTGTAGCAGTACAGTACAAGGCATAATAAATTCTGTAAGTTACACTAAAACTAAATAAATGAATCGTGTAAGAGAGAAACAGCTAGATCATTCAGGATTCGGGATTTGTTTAATGTCATTTCCACTACACAAGTCTAAAGGAGAATGAAATAATTGTTGCTCCAGATCTGAGGCAGTACAGTAAAACACAATAAAATAAATGACACAACAATAAGAAAACACAAGAAATATAAATATATAAGGCATCTGATATACATAGATTGTATGTCCATAAAGTGATGCTAGGCACAGAGTGTCTGTACATAAGGTGACTCTGACAGGAAAGCTGGGAATGTGGACAGGTGGGTTAGTAGTTGGAGGTGCTGATCAGCCTTACTGCTGGGGGAAAGTAACTGGTTTTGAGCCTGGAGATCTTGGTGTGGATGCTACGTAGCTTCCTCCCTGATGGGATTGGGACAAACAGTCCATGAGCAGGGTGAGTGTGATCCTTCATGATGTTACTGGCACCTTTATGCATATATGCCCTTGATGGTGGGTTGGCTGGTGCCAGTGATACGCTGGGCAGCTTTGACTACCCATTGTAGAACCTCGTTGTCTGCCGCGGTAATTTCCGTACCATGCAATAAAGCGCCACGTTCGGATGCTCTCTACTGTGCCTCTGTAGTAGATCGTGACTGTAGATGCAGACGCATTGATGAGCTTTCCTGATGTGTTCTGGGACCGTAGAGGTTGTGCACGATGTGCACTCCCAGGAGTTTAAAGCTGCTGACAGTTTCCACCGCTGTGCTGCTGGTATAAAGAGCAGTGTGAGAGATGTGTGTTCTCATGCACAGCTCCATCACTGAGGCTGGATGTGTAGTCAGGAAGGTGATGCATACATTTAGATGCTGGAATAAAGGAAGCTAATATTTTAAGATCAAAAGGGTTGCAAAAGAGTTAAGGCTAAAACAAGGAATTATTCTTGTGGAGTAAGAGTGTATGTCACAGATACCAACATCTATCAATATAAATAAAGATGTCACATTGTCACAGTTATAGGAGGGGGAAGGGAAACTGAGTAGCATTAAAAATTAAATAGACTTTAAAAGATGGCAAATCATAAACACTTTAAAGCTGGAGGAATTGAGCAACAATTGGAGAGAAGGGTCTAAGCCCAAAATGTTAAATGTTTATTCAATTCCATCGGTGAATAACTCAGCCTGGCTTGCCAAGTTCCTCCAGCAGTTTGTGTGTGTTGTTAAAAGGAATGGTAGTGTTCAAAATGAAAGTCAACTGCTTTGTATCTTGACCTAATGAGGGAAGTATGGCTATAAATACCTTGCCCCAGCAACAATCTCATTCCTCTTTAGATGAGCATGCAGCAATAGTGGCAGTGTGATTGCTCAGGCCACGTATGATGTTCTCTTAAGGGATTGTCTATTGTTAAGTCCTCAGGTGACTGCAGAGGCTGATCTGGGATCCACATGTTCTGGTGCAGTGCGGGCAAGAGTATGTGGTGGCTGTGGTTAGTGGTTGTTCAGCCTCTCCTGTCACAGATGCTGCTTCTTCTCTGGGACACCCTGGAGATCGCTGTCGTATAGCACTGCTCACTCTTGAACAGATTCCTCCAGGTGTATCTATTGAGTGCAGCGTCTTCCCAGTTTTTAGATGTAATGTTGAATTTCTCAGGCTGATCTCGATGTTTTCTTTGAAGCAATACCTTTGCCCACCAGGGGCTCACAGATGCAGGTGTAATACCAGATAATCCTTACAAATTGTAAATTGTTCAACAAGTAGAATTTGCAGATGAATTTGTTCCCATCACCTTTAGGACAATGCATCCCAGGTCATGACACATTTCACCTTTACTTATTTTGCTAATGACTTAAAATCTGCATTTTATAGTGGTAAACCTCTGTGGTACTGGTAGCAGGTTTGAATCCATATTCATACCAAAATCTCTTCACACAAGCCAGATAATGCTGCGGCATGTCATTTAGTTTGTGTTGCTAACTCATCACTTAGCCTTTCAGGTGTTCACCCATCTTTCCATATTCCTGAGATCAACTTTACCTCTAATTTTTTTTACAGCAGTGTGGACCAAACATTGCTCTGAACGGGAGATTTTTACACAGCATTAAATCTGCAAGGCACTTTATATTAACTCTGTATTAAAGTAAGTTCCAGCTGCGTGGCAGCAAAGGCTATGTGCACAGGGGCATTTCGGTTAGTAAGTGGCCACGCACCCACGCAGCTTAAAATCAGAATCAGGATTAATACCACTGTCATATGTAGTGAAATTTGTTGTTATGCGTTAGCAGCAAATTGAAGCAGTGAGGTAGCCCGAGATTCATTACTTCATTCCTTTTACTCCAGGTTCAGTGTAACCTAAGAGCTTTTGATTAAGCTCTGCATATTCATATCTAGGTAATTCTATCAATCTAGATGTCTGGATAAATGAGTGGTGACCCTGATGTCAGCCTTTGACAAATGTGACTTTTCACCCGAACTCTGGAATGGAAAAAATCATCTTTCATTACTATTCCTTGCAGCCTGTCCCTCAGTTAATTATGTGATCATCTTCTTCAATACAAATGTAAGAAAATGCAGGAGCCCACATAACTCCCTGAATCTGCTATAACACTTAATGTAGAACATAGACCATTACAGCACAGTACAGGCTCTTTGGCCCATAATATTGTCCCAACCTTTTAACCTACTCTAAGATCAATCTATCCCTTCACTCCCACACAGCCTTCCATTTTTCTTCCATCCATGTGCCTATCTTAGAGTTTCTTAATTGCCTCTAATGTACCTGCCTCCGCCACCACACCTGGCAGTGCATTCCATCCACTGGGTAAAAACACTTACTCTGACATCCCCCTAAACTTTACTCCAATCACCTTAAAATTATGCCACTGGTATTAACCATTTCCACCCGGGGAAAAGGTCTCTGGCTATCCACTCGATCTATGCCCCTTATCATCTTTTACAACCTCTATCAAGTCTTCTTTCATTCTCCTTCACTCCAAAGAGAAAAGCCCTAGCTCACTCAACCTATCCTCATAAGACAGGCTCTCGATCTGGTAAATCTGCACCCTCCCTAAAGAAAGTAAGTAACAAGGCTAACATGATCATATTGTGGACAGCCCTTCCCTGCCTATTTCTAAAATTCCCGATTCCCTTCTGTTCATTTCAGCCTTATATGCACTCAGTGACCTAATCTGTTCAGCTCTCTAGGGTACAGAATTCCAAATCTTCCAAACCTTCAAGAAGGAACATCTCCTGAAATATGTGGCCTTTAATTTTCATAACTATTCCTATTAGTACTTTAGCAAATATCTTTTGAACTTCATATCACTCTCACTTCAAGTAATTCGGTCATTAGTCAAACACCAATTCAAAGTTCAAAGTAAATGTTATTATCAAAGTACAGTACACCATATACAACCCTGAGATTCATTTTCCTGCAGGTGTACTTAACAAATCTGTAGAATGGCAACCATAACAGGATCGGTGAAAGATCAACCAGAATGCAGAATACAACAAACTGTGCAAATGCAAATATAAATAATAATAAATAATAAATAATGAGAACATGAGATAATGAGATAAAGAGTCCCGAAAGTGAGATCATTGGTTGTGGGAAACATCTCAATGATGGATCAAGTGAGTGTATTTATCCCTTTTTATTCAAGAGCCTGATGGTTGAAGGGCAGAATCGGTTCTTGAACCTGGAGGTACGAGTCCTGAGGCTCTTGTACCTTTTACCTGATGGCAGCGGTGAGAAGAGAGCATGACCTGGGTGGAAGGATCTCTGCTTTCCTAAGACAGCATTTCACGTAGATGTGCTCAGTGGCTGGAAAGGTTTTACCTGTGACGTACTGAGCCTAATCTACAACGTATTGTGGGATTTTCTGTTCAAAGACATTGGTGTTTCCATACCAGGCTGTGAATTGCACTTTCTAAATGCATGCTGAGGATTCACTTTATTAAAGCAGTGAATTATGATCGGGAACTCACTACCTAGAGAGGATACAAACAGTTTCAATTGTAATTTTTAAAAAGACAATTGGATATATATTTGAAGAGAAAAGTTTGCCATGGTAAGAACACATTCAGGTTCAGATTGATTTCTCACGTGTATATTGAAATATGCAGTAAGGTGATAAACTGATGAGCTGGCTCAGACGAGACTAGATGGGCTGAAGGGCTTGTTTCTTGTAGATAGAGTCCTAGAAAATTTTCTATGACTCTGTCTACGTTGAAATATACAATGAGTTGGTAAACTGAGGAGCAAGGACTAGATACAGGCTCCTGCAAAGTACAATCCATATCCCTAACGATTCCCTGCTTTTGTGATGCTTATTCAGATTGCAATAAAGCAACAAAATGATGCCACAGGAAATTAGCAAGATATCCACCAAAACGTTTGCTTTCCATGACTTGTCCCTGCTCTTTATGATCTTGTTGTCTCTGTAATAGATTAGCGTCAGTTGCTTCAGCATTTTTGTTGCGATTTGGTTAGCTTCTCACTAATTGCCCATTTAGAGTTGGAATTTCATTTTACATTACTAATTTATGATTACTGGTTTTAGTAATATTACTTTTGATGTTGACATTGTTTGTGTTTCTGTTTTCTTGTCCCTCATTAATATCTTTTGATTAAATCACACTACATTTTTTCATACATTATTGGAAAAAATCGTTGGATGTTTTGATGTACATTGTGCTGTATGTAACTATTGGTGCTGGGTTTTGCACTTTGGTCCCAGAGAAATACTGTTTCATTTGCCTGTATTCATAGATAACCATGTCTGGTTGAATGACAATTAATCTTAATCTATGAACTATATGATAAATAAAGCTGAATATGAATCAATTCTTTCCACATCACCATTCAAAGTTTTCTTTTTAAATATTTATCCAATTGTCTTTTAAAACATTGTAAGTGTATTAATTTGCTCTCTAGGCAAGATATATTTAAAATAAATTTTCTTTCAAATATCCAGACATACAGTATAAGTTATGGAGCTGGTATGTGACAAGCAAGTATTTTTTTTTGTTTTGCTGATTTGTTCCGATCTGATTCCTTCAACAGAAGGAACAATCTCATCCAACCTCGTTGCCTAATCCACCCTTGCGCCCCATGAAGGAAAAGGAAAGCAGTAATGGAGGTTGTGCAGATGATGACTCTGACTGCCAGTGGGCTGATGTCCCTCCCACTCTGGCGGGTGTACCGGCTTGGGAAGCAGCTGATGTGAAATCACAGCCACTGACATGTGAAGCTAACTCAGTTTCACCGACCTTTGAGACAAGTTCGACTGCTAATGAAGCAAATCTAATAAACTGGAGCAATACAGATGGCCAAACAACCGCCCCGCCAAACATTTTCTGCCCTTATTCAGACATCCATATGTTAAGATACAAAGTTGAACAGAAAGGGAATAATGATAAACCATGTGCATTTTATCAGCATCAGAAAGAAAAGGTAATGGATTGTTGGGAAACTCCTATCATTGACGTGAGTCCAACTTGCAGAACAGGAGACTTTGAGGAGCTCACGGAAAGACCAAAATCAGTGAAAAATGACATCTTCTATGCAGATTTACCTCAGAGCAGATTGTTGAACTATACACCCAAAGAAAAGCACACAGCACTGAACAACCCGCCTTCAGCAAGTGGTGCTGTTGACAATGAAGACGAGGTACAATGCTTTAATAAGGGCAACCATGCATCTGGTGACTTACAGCCAACATCCTGTTCAACTGAAAATGAAGAATTTTACTGGGTACTCCAGCAGCCACGCGTCACATGGGGTAAAACGCTGTTTTGTGATGAACCCAAACTTCGGATCTCAAAACTGAAATTCCCGCTTCCGTTTGATAAAACACAACAACATAAGAAATTACACCAGGTGTCTCCAGAAAAATCAGTGGATTATCGGGAGAACATTTATTCAGGCAAAAAACACACTTTCTTTGGTTTGAATTCTTCTTATTTTCACAATGGAACGCTTTAACCATTTATTTAGAAAAGATACTTTAATTAACTTATCTAAATCTTTGAAAACATTAAAGGTAACAATAATATGTCAATGTGCTTTTGACTCACAGCCCATTATATCTTAACGATTAATAGAATGTCAGAATATCAGTTCAATAATGATTTTTGTGCAAAGAATTAAGAAATGGCTAAGAAAAATCGAAGCAGGAGAGAGCTAATCTTGTCCCCACTCAATGCAGTCTGGTGGATACAGTACATTACATCAGTGTCACTTTCCTACACCGGCCGAGCATCCCTTAGTTCCTTTAATCCAAGAAATTATGGCATTGTAGTGTAGTTGGTAGCACTACACTCTACAATGTCAGCTGTAAAATCGTTCAGGGTTCGATTCCTGCTGTTGTCAGTAAGGAGTTTAATCGTTCTCCCAGACACCACATCGGGTCCTCCAATTTCCTACCACATTCCAAAGATGTGCCATTAGAGCCAGTGAGTTGTGGGCTGGCTATGTTGGCGTTGGAAATGTGGCAACACTTGTGGACTGCCCAGCACGATCCACACTGATTTGATTTGATGCAAACCACTGTATGTTTCGATGTACATTTGATAAATAAAGCTAATCTTTATCTTTAAATCCACATCTTGAATATACTTAGTGATTGAGCATTCATTGCTTTTTTGGATAAGGAATATAAAGATCCATTACCCACTGGGTGAAGTAAACTTTTCTCAACTTTGCCCTGAACAAAGGTACCCTTAACATAGGAATATGATCTCTAGTTTATAATATCCCATCTCCACATTTATCCAGTCAACTCTTTAAGAAGACAATTATCTCACATCCTCAGCTTTAAAGGGTATAGAGCTCGTCTTCTACGTCTCTCCTTTTATGATTAACTTGGTACTTTAGGAAGTAACTTCTACTGCACACGCTGTATTATGGGTAAATTCTTCCCTAGGGAGAGGAATAAGTCTTGTCCACAATATTTAAGGAGCAGTCTTACAAGATTTAGATTAGATTAAAGCAAGGTGTCTGCTCTTTACACAAACCCATTTACAATGTGAAGGCATGATGGAAATGTTGCTGTGTTGATGTATCATGATGTACAGTGGCTTAATGATTCAGTTTTCAAGTCAAAGTAAATTTATTATAAAGGAACATCTGTGTCTCCATTTACAGAACTGACATTCATTTTCTTGCAGGTGTTTACAGAAAAACTAAACATAAATTCTTTGATGCACACTTTGAAAGGGAGAATAAAACTACACCTGTGTGAATCTCTGCCGCATCTGGTGTCTCTGGGATCTGTCTTGGAGGCCTGCATCAGGACATCTTTCTAGAGGGTGAAACCTCCCAAGGCTTCAGGTCCTGATGGTGTACCTGGTAGGGCTCTGAAAACCTGCGCCAACCAACTGGACATCTTTATCTTCTCACTGCTGCAGTCGGAGGTTCCCAGCTGCTTCAAAGGGGGTGACTATCATACAGTTCCCAAGAAGAGCAGGGTGAACTGCCTCAAGGACTGTCGCCCAGTGGCACTCACAGCTACCGTGATGAAGTGCTTTGAGAAGTTAATCAACTTCCGCCTAATCAAGGACCTGGACCCACTGCAATTTGCCTACGGCCACATTAGGTCTACAGCGGATGCAGTCTCACTGGCTCTCCACTGGGTGCTGGACCACCTAGGGAATGGTAATACTTGCGTCAGGCTGCTGTTAACAGCTCAGCGTTCAACACAATCATACCATCAGATCTAATCTCTCAGCTCCAAAACCTGTGTCTCTGTACCTCCCTCTGCAACTAGATCCTTAACTTGCTCATCAGGAGACTGGTCTGTGTGGATCCAAAATAACGTCTTCTCCTCGCTGACAATCAACACTGGTGCACCTCAGGGACATGTGCTTAGCCCACCACTCTATCCTCTCGACATCTAAAGATGTGTGGCTAGGCACAGTTCAAATGCCATCTATAAATTTGCCAATGACACAATTGTTGCCAGAATTTCAGATGGTGACGAGGAGGCATGCAGGAGTGAGATTGATCAGCTGGTTGAGTGTTATCACAACAACCTTGCACTCGATGTCAGTAAGACCAAGGAATTAATTGTGGACTTCAAGGAGAAGTCAAGGGAACACATACCAGTCCTCATCAAGGAAGCAGTTCCATGTCCCTAGGTGTCAACATCTCTGAAGGCTTTAAGGGTTAGGCATTAGGAGTTTGAGGAGAATTAGTATGTCACCAAAGACTCTTGCGAATGTCTAAAAATGTAGTGTAGAGAACATTCTAACTGGATGCATCACTGTCTGGTGTGGAGGGGCCAGAGCACAGGATGGAAAAATGCTGAATAAAGTACCAAACTTTCCATCATGGGCACCAGCCTCACCAGCATCCAGGGCATCTTCAAAGGGCACTACCTCAAACAGGCATATTCCATCATGAAGAACCCCCATCACCCAGGACATGCCCTCTTCTCCTTGCTACAATAACAGGAGGAGTATAAGAGCTGAAGGAACACATTCAATGTTTCAGGAGCAGCTTCTTCCCCTCCACCATCTGATTTCTAAATGGTCAACGAACCTATGAACTCTAAATCACTATTTTTCTCATTTTTGCATTACTTATTCAATATCTGTGTGTGTACGTATATTCATAAATACATATAATTTATAGTTTTATTAATATGTACTGCAGTGAACCGCTGTCACAAAGCAACAAATTGCATGACACATGCCAGTGATATTGACCCTGAATCTGAACAAAGACTGATAAACAACCAATGTGCAAAAGAAGACAAATTTTGCAAATAAAAAAAAACAATACTGAGATTATTTGTAGAGCTTGAGTTTGTAAGCTATGGAATCGGTTCAGCGTTGAGGTGAGGTGAAGTTACGTAGACTGTTTCAGGAGCCTGATGGTTGTAGGGTAAGGACACCTGCCATCGGATTTCTGAATGGTCCATGAACCTATGAACATACCTTGTCATTCGAATCTTGCACTATTTATTTATACTTGTACCATAATGCTGCTGCAATACAACAAATATCACCTTGGATATCAGTGACTGCAATTCAGGTTAAAACTGATGAATCAATACTAATCCTTGTAGAACATTGTTTGGAAGAGGCATCCAGAGTGGCAAAGGCACAAATGATTAAACTGGTTTCAATGTCCATCACCAAGAGCGGTCCAGGACCACCACCACTGACCAAGTTCTTCAGCACACTCCTGATAAACTGCATCTTTGGTGAGGTGATTTGGCAACAAGGGAGATAAAACCTACTTGATCTCATTCTCCCCAATCTACCTGGCACAGGTGCGCACGTTCACTGCAGTATTGATAGGAGAGTCCTTGTAGAGACTAAATCCTGTCTTGATAATGAAAATGCACTTCATCACGTCACACGTCACTGCTGTCAAGCTAACTGAGGCAGACTGGGCATCCAAATGGGCCCTGCTCCACCATCAGCATCACGGACAGTGTGGCGGTGGTGGGGAGCGTGCTGGCCGGGGGAGAGGGTAGCATCTGAATGAAGAAGCAACACAAGGAAACTACAAGCCAAACAAAGCAGAAACTCCGTGAAAAACATAGAGCTAAGCAATTCCACAACCAAGTACAGAAAGACCTGGCAATAGCAAGTGACATCCGCACCAGGCGCATTTCAGGCTGCAACGCTATCAGCTTTCATCACCTGACATTTAACGGTATTACCATTACGGAATGCACCACTATCAAGGCAACAGGATTAAGGGATATACAAACAAGAGAAAATCTGCAGATGCCGGAAACCCAAGCAACACACACAGACTGCTGGAGGAGCTCGGCAGGCCAGGTAGGTTCTGTGGAAAAGAGTACAGTCGACATTTCGGGCCGAGACCCTTCATTGGGACCGGGGATAAAAAGATGAGGAGTCGGAGCAAGAAGGTGGGGGGAGGGGAAGAAGAAATACAAGGTGATAGGTGAAACCGGGAGGGAGGAAAGGGTGAAGTAAAGAGCTGGGAAGTTGATAGGTGAAGGAGATACAGGGTTGGAGAAGGGGGAATCTGATATGAGAGAACAGAAGGCCATGGAAGAAAGTAGGGGGGTGATGGGCAGGTAAAGGGGTAAGGTGAGAGAGGGAAATGAGAATGGGGCAATAGTGAAGAGAGGGCCATTACTGGAAGTTCGAGAAATGGATGTTAATACCGTAAGGTTGGAGGCTACCAAATGGAATTTAAGGCGTTGCTCCTTCAACCTGAGTGTGGCCTCATCGCGACAGTAGAGGCAGCCATAGACTGACTTGTAGGAATAGAAATAGAGTTAAACTGGGTGGCCACTGGGAGATCCGCTTTTTCTTGTGGATGGAGCATAGTTGCTTGGCAAAGCAGTCTCCCAATCTCCATCAGGTCCCTCCAAAATACGGGAGGCCACTCCGTAAGCACCAGACACATTATATGACCCCCAATAGACTCACGGGTGAAATTTCGCCTCACCTGAAAGGACCGTTTGGGGCCCTGAATGGTAGTGAGAAAGGAGGTGTAGGGACAGATGTAGCACTTGTTCTGCATAAGGATAAGTGTCAGGAGGGGATCAGTGGGAAGGGACGAATGGACAAGGGAGTTGCGTAGGGGGCAATCCTTGCAGAAAGCGAGGGTGGGGTGGAGGGGGGAGATCTGTTTGATGTGTGGGATGCTGTTGGAGGTGGCGGAAGTTTCAGAGAATTATGTGCTGGACCTGGTGGCTGGTGGGGTGGTAGGTGAGGGCAAGAGGAACCCTGTCCCTGGCAAGGTGGCGGGACAATGGGATGAGGGCAGACTTGCATGAAATGGAAGAAATATGTTTGCAGGCAGCGTTGATGGCGGGGGAAGGGAATCTCCTCTCTTTGAAGGAAGCCATCCGTACAATGTACCTTCAAGAGCAAAAAAGCAGCTCAAATTTGCCAAATAGAGTTTGAGTACATAGACCGAGACTTTATCCCTCAGAGGGAAAGTCGAGTACTAGAGACATTTTGATTTAAAGTGAGAGATTTAAGTACAAAGGAGATTTGCAAAATGTTGCTTTTTCCTCCCACAAAGAATGTTAGTTGCCCGGAGGCATGAGGAGCCAAATTGGAGAGTGATTTTAGCAGATTAAAGAACCAACTGGGAATAGAGGAATATGAACTTTGCAAGGGTAGGTGCGACTTGCTGAATTTAACCTCATCGTCTACAATCATGGTCATGGGTGGACTACAGGGCCCATTCTTGCGTTGTAATGTCCACTCCTAATGAAGGACCCTGACCTGAACCATCAACAGCTCGCTTCACTCCATAGACACAGCCTGGCCCCCTAAGTTCCTTCAACATCTTGTGCAATGCTGCTTATGATTTCCATCATTTGTAGTCTCTTGTGTTGCCACTGTGTTCTTATAACACTACACCTTTACTTGGAAGATTTTTGAAATTAGGAGAAGCTTTGATAGGGTGGCGGTAAGGAGGTGTAAGGAGCTCCTTCCTTCCGCTAGCCTGGGGGTCAACCTCAGGCAAGGTGTAGCACCTGCTTAGCCCAATCAGTGTCACGTGAAGCGATGGGAGCAGGTGGTGGATGGTCGTACAGGCAGCTGGTACATATCACAAGACCTGGTTATGCGACCACTGACACCAGGCAGACAATCCCTGAGGAGTATTGATAATGGCTGGGTCACCGGTCTTGTAAAGAGACTGCCCGGAAGGCGACCAGTTTTGTAGAAAAATTGGCCAAGAACAAACATGGTCATAGACCGTGCACAGTACGATGATGATAGGGTAGACAGTGGGAATCTTTTCCACAGGGTAGAAATGTGAAACACCAGAGGGCATAGATTTAAGGTGGGGGTGTGTGGGGAGCAGTTAAAATGTGAGGCGAGGTGCAAGTACTGTAAGGCACATAAAATGCTGGAGGAACTCAATAGGTCAGGAAGCATCTATGGAGAGGAATAAACAGTCACCATTACAGGCCAAGACTCCTCATCAGGACTGGAAAGGAAGGGGGAAGAATTTCCTCTCCGTAGATGCTGAGTTCTCCAGCAATTTGTGTGTGTTACTGTGCATTTCCAGCACCTTCAGAACCTCGTGTGTTTGTGAGGTGCAACATCTTTTTTGCAGCAGGGCAAGTGCTTAGATTGAGTTGCTGGGGCCAGCAGGGGAAGTAGACAGTTTGGTGGAGTTTCAGAGGATTTTGGATAAGACGCAGGAATATGAAGGGAATGCGGTGATATGAGTGATGCAGAAGAGGAGAGGGTAAATTGTGTAAGCTAGCATCAATATCGTGAACCGAACAGCCTGTGTAATGTTAGAATCATAGCCAAGTACAGCACAGGCAAGCCTTTTGACTGACCTAGTCAGTGCTGTTTAAACTGTCTATTCCCATGGACCTGCACCGGGACCCACTGTATCCCTTCCACCCATCCAAACGTTGAAATCGAGCTTGTAGGCGCCGCTTGTGCTGGCAGGTAGTTCCACGCTCTCACGACCCCTCTGAGTGAGTAAGTTTTTCATGTTCCCCTTAAATTTTTCACCTTTCACCCTTAACCCATGACCTCTGGTTCTAATCCCACCCAACAGCAGTGTTCTGCGTCTTATGATGGAAGAGTACTGCTGTACCTTCGGGAGCCTTAAGAGATTCCGCAGATGCTGCAAATCTTGATCAACGCACTCAAAATGCTGGAGGAACTCAGTAAGGCAGACAGTATCAATGGAGTGGAATAAGCAATCGATGCTTTGGACCGAGTTTATTGCCTGACTTACTGAGCGTGCGTGTAGTTTCGGGAAACACCTCGCTCACTTCGACACTCTTCAAACTGTTACATGTGAACCTGATACGTCATCGACCGCGATTGACGCAACCGAAGCCGGCTGAAGCCACGAGGCGTTGATTGACAGGGGGTTAATCCATTCAGCGTCCCCCGTCCTCGTGACGTTTCCGGGCTCCGGCTGGCCTGTCCAATAGCTGGGGGCGGGGCGGAGCGACTTCCTGCTCCCTCTCTATCTCCCGGACACCCTTGAGAAGCGGGCGGCGGAATCTTGCGGGTCGCCGGCGCGGCGTGGACGACCTTGAGTGCGGCGAGGTGAGGAAGCGCCTGGTGAACGGGAGTGCGGGTAGCTCGGGACGGGTGCGGTGGGGCCGTACGCACTGACTGCGGGGGTCGGTGGCGTTCATGGCCAGGGCAAGGACCGCTCCCGGCCTCCTCTGACCGCGGGAAGCGGTGGCCGGGGCGCCGCAGGTGACGAATTCTAAGCTCCAGCTGCCGTGGAGGTGGAGAGCTGCCGGGCCAGAACCCGGGGTACCGAGCCCCATTGAAGGGAAGCTTTCACTGGAGGCGAGCGTGGGCCAGGCTGGCGGGAATCCGAGGGCAGGAAGCGGCGAGGTCTGGTTGTTTAATAAGGCTGAATTGAAAACTCTGCTTTATCAGCAGTACGATGGGGCCTTGGTGGTCCGAAAGCTCTCGCTTCTACTCTCAGCCCCTTGCCCTCTATTAGATTCATTGGTTTCGTTTTTAAACCTGGATTTGTTAAGTGGACGCTGATTAACCAGTCTTGTGGTAACTATTGGCCATGCTTTGTGAGCAGGGCATGGGTATCGGAGGTACAGGCATAGCTATTCTTAAAGGCTTGACTTAAGAACGAAGGCTTCCTGCTTTTGGCCGGCTTCGGTGAAGGAGAAATGAAGGGCAGAGCCTAGAGTGCGGTTACTGAGCCATCCTGCGAGGAGTAACGAGGATTGTTCGCTGCTAGGAGGGAACTCGAGGCTTAATGCATGGGGGGTCGCGATGTGGTCTCTGACGCGACTGAGGGGGAATTGTTCTCGCCCTCCGGCCTGGTTCTCCGCCTTGCCCTTGCGTAATGCCGGTGCAGGAAGTGCAAGAAGCTGTTGCTAGGACTCCTTCCGATTCCTGTTGGATGCTGTTAGCACCTTGAAATCGTCCACCGCGCCGATTTTGACCTCCCGTTAGTGTTTAGAATGACTTTCAGTTTGACCTTGAAGCTCCAATCGGTTGGTCCGAAGTAAGCGCGTTGAATTTAAAGTTATTATGTACCCACCGCCAACGTACTTTTAAAGTTTAAAAAAAACACTCACGATATTCATTTAGTGATGGACTGTTCTTTGGGCGTCGAATGTACGACCTATAGATGATCCTATGACTAGTTTTGGAAAAACATCCCTGCCTCAGAATAGGACATCAGAGGTGAGGAACTTATTTAGCAAGAGGGTGATCATTCTTTATTGTCACCAAACAATTGATACTAGAGCGTACAATCATCACAGTGATATTTGTTTCTGCGCTCCCTGAAGTACAAATCGAAGTAAATATAATAAAAATTTAAATTATAAATCATAATTAGAAAATAGAAAAGGGAAAGTAAGTTAGTGCAAGTCAGGTCCAGATATTTGGAAGGTACAGCCCAGAACCGGGTCAGGATCTGTTCAGCAGTCTTATCACAGTTGGAGAGAAGCTGTTCCCAAATCTGGCGTGCGAATCTTCATGCTCCTGAACCTTCTCCTGGAGGGAAGAGGGAGACAAAAAGTGTGTTGGCTGGTGTGTGGAATTAATTGCCACAGTTGTCTGTAGAGGCCAAATCATTGGGTATATTTAAAGCAAGACTTTGTGGGCTGTATGGCTTAATTCTGTTTATGATTTATGGTCTTGCATTCCTCCCCAACTACCATTGGGGAGGAGGTACAGGAGCCTGAAGACCCTTGCTCAATGATTTAGAAACAGAGTTCAGAACAGCCCGTGAACACTGCCTCGGTATTTTAGCTCCATGTTATCAGGAAGTCCACCAGTAGCAGTGTCTGCTGATGGTGGGATTCGTCACCTTTGTTTACCAGGGCCGCCACACGCTCTGATTTATCGTTTCTCACCCGATGTAGCATAGGAGATGAACATTGATTTCCTTCCAAATGAATATTGGGCAGACTTTCTGTAAACCTGAGTCCTTTCCACAAGTTGTGTTTTTAAATGTGGCACTTAAAGCAAAAAAAAAGGTAAAATTTACTTTTACTGTGAGTTCTTATGAATTTTAGGGGTTTCATTGCTTCTAAAAGGTATCTTGTACTGGAGTCCAAGAAGAGGATGGTGACCTGCCTCAGTGTCTACTGTCCAATCACACTAGCATCAGTCATTAAAGAGCCAGAGGCTGGTTATGGTGTGACTCATCAGCTCCTGCTTCGGAGATGACTTGGATCCACACCATTGCAACAACAGCTCAACAGCAGATATGATTCCGGTGGCTTTTCACTCTTCTGGATTACCTAGACGACAGGCTGCTGTTCATACTCAACACAATCATTCCATCTACAATTCAAAAAGCTCGAGACCAAGGCTCCTGTATCTTCCTTTGTAACTTCCTCATCGGCAGACCAGAATCAGTGGGGGGGGGGGGGGGTCGGTAATGGCCTCTCACTGACCATCAACTGCGCGCTTAACTTTCTATTCTACTCTCTATATGCACAACTTTGTGGCTAAGCACAGCTCCTGCAGTGATGGAGAGAGTTAGCTGCTTTGGGCACCTGGGCATTAACGTATTCGCTAACCTTTCCTGGGCACAGCACAAAAAATGCAATTACAGTTGGCCCTCCGTATCTGCGGGTTCCACATCCGTGGATTGAAAATATTCGGAAAAATTCCAGAAAGTGAAATTTGAAATTGCTGAGCACTATGCGAAATCCACGCAAATGAAGTGATGTGTAGGCGTACCCTGCTTAGCCTCCCGCCATTTCGCAGATCCTTGGTTTCTCTCCAATACTCGTCGTTTGAGCATTGTTCACCTCACGTCTCATTCGTTCGCTACTTGTGTTGTGAGCGAGAGGAAGGAGTTTACGGCTAGTAAGGGATGGCTGGCTAAGTAAGGCGCTACAGCCTCAAGAACTTAAAGATCATGGGAGAATCGGCATCGGCTGATGCCGAAGCAGCATCAGCGTTCCCCGAAGAGCTACGATGGTTGTGTCTGTACTGAACATGTACAGACTTTTTTCTTGTCATTATTCCCCAAATGATACAGTATAACAACCATTTACATAGCGTTTACATTGTATTAGGTATTATAAGTAATCTATTGGTGATTTAAAGTATACAGGAGAATGTGTGGAGGTTAGAGGCAAATACTATGCCATTTTATATAAGGGATGAGCATCTGCGGATTTTGGTATCGGCGGGGGGTGGGGGGGGGGCGTCCTGGAACCAATCCCTCGGGTAAGGAAAATGCACCAATGTCTTTACATTAGGTTTGGCTTTTCACTGAACACGACCAAACATCACCAGATGTGCTGTTGAAGGAATCCTGACTGGCTGCATTGCATGAGGAAACCAGAGCACCCAGAGGAAACCCACACTGTCACAGGGAGAACATACAACAAACTCATTACAGGCTGTGGTGGGAATTGAAGAACAGCTTTCCACCATTTGATTCTTGAACCATCTGGCAGAACCTGGATCACTCAATTTTAGCATGGATAAAGACTTTAATCTTGGTATTAATGTTCTTGTAAAATCTATGCAATTAATTTTTCTGCTTGTATGGAACATGCCTATGATGCAGCCACAAGTTAGTTTTTCATTGCATGTGTACATATGATAAACTCAACTTTGTCTTTAATGTTTGAATTTTCAAGCTGCAGATCGGTAACAAAGCAGAAATAGGCAAAGATGTAGCTGATGACTCCTGCTTTCTTCCTTAGAAACAACAGAATGGGTGATATCGAAAAGGGCAAGAAGATCTTTGTTCAGAAGTGTGCGCAGTGTCACACTGTTGAAAGTGGTGGCAAGCACAAGACTGGGCCAAACCTACATGGGTTATTTGGACGCAAGACTGGCCAGGCTGAAGGGTTTTCTTACACGGACGCAAACAAGAACAAGGGTAAGTTCTGGGTGTTTGGGATCTCCTTTCGAATTAGAAGCTTTTAACTCCTTCACTTGTTAGAAGATTTGCTGCTGTTGAAAATCACTACTTAAGGCATTTCACTTTTGCATTATACAATAGCTGAAATGTGAAATGTAAATTTTGATATGAGCTTTCTAAATCTTCAGGGTTCAAAGTGTAAACAATTTGTAGCAATTAACATTGCAGCATGGTGTGCTTGCCAAGCAAATTGTTTGGAAATGCAAATTGAGCCTAATTATTATACAGGATTTATTGTTTTTCAACATCACTATTAATTAGTGAGCGACCTTTGATTTACTTTGAACTTTATTGAATTAATGTCAACTGTGACATCGCATCAACTGAAATTTGATTATGATCAGTTAGTTTTCCATTTGTTAAATGTTCTAACGTTGTTGATGATTCATGTATTCCTCAAGCTTTCATACTCACAAAATCAAATTATTGTTGCTGGATATTTTGGAAGCATTTAGTAAAAGATTTCTAGCATTGACTTGTTTTAGTAGTAAACCTTTATGTAGCCCCTGGGTCGCCTCAGGCTCGCTCAGCTCATTCTCGTCTAGGGGGAGCAGCCTTCGGCCCTGCCAAACTGGGTAATCAGCTGGTGTGGATGCTATGTGATGTCCCCGCCACGCCCAAAAACAGACAGTACACCATATGCGATTAAATGAGTACAATTTATAAAGGTTACTATAACTAAGTGATTAATAATGATACAGTCTATATGAAGAAAAAACTAAAGCAAAGGCACCAAACTTATCAAAGTCCAAACCACTTCGTGCACAACCGTTGGAGCTTAATTACTGAAGTCTTCTGGCCACCATTCGATCCCCACCGAACTCCTCGACTCGCAGCTCAGGACCCTCCAAAGTGGTCAACCAAGCACATCTAGCTTCATCCCCCCCCCCCCCCTCCCCTCCTCGGAGTACCTCCTGGCCTCGGAACCCCACTTGGAGTCCGTTCCTCACCCAGCTTACAGCATTGCGTCCTCTCTCTCAACCCCCTCGCGACGATCTGCCCAAAAGCCCGTCAACAATCGCTTACAGACTCAGAAGAAAGAACAACATTAATCCCCATTTGGTTTACAAAGGAATACAATTCTCGTTATCAGTAAATTTTAACCCAAACAAGCTTCCAGCACTCTCTCGCAACAAAGTATTCCTGCTAGTTAACAAAACAAAGAAGCCCTTTTGATTACATACACAGTAACAAAGAAAAAAGAAGAAACCCCCTTTACACTCTCCCCCCACCAAATAAAAGTCATATCCTCATGACTATTAAATAACTCGCCACCTTTCCTGCCAACACACCGTAACCCAAGCACAAAGAGTGTCATCTCCTCCCCACACAGTAAACCTCACGCCCTGTTCCTCAGGCGCTACATAGGCCAACTATCTGGGAGTTCCCTAACCTTTCTGAGACCTCCGTACCCCCTCACCTAAACCTTTCAGGCTCGGACACAACTGGGGATACCTTGGGCCCACTACCAACTCCTCTCTCAACCTCTCACTCATGCCCCACGCTGCACACAGCTAACCCTCCCCGCTACACCTGACTCATTGGGAGAAGGGCCAAAGGTCTCTTCCTCAATCGAGGGAAAGTCAGCAAAAGGCAGTATGTACCACACATCCGGCACATCATCCATCGAATCTGTATTCCTCTTTTTTGCGATTGGTAGCTGCTGTTTGATCTTCTCCAAACGGAAACACGTGGCCTGCACTGCTCCTGCAGTCTCTTCAGTATTCACTGCACTTCTCTCCAGCTTTTTCTTCCTCATGACTTCTTCCAGATCAACTTTCTCCAGTCTCTCCATCTTCATTTCAAACTTGATTCTGTTGAGACAGTCACTTACGAGCTGCGACCTTCGCCAGCCCTGGCATGTGTCCAGAAAGCACTTTAACTCTGTAGTTCTCAGCCGCTCCTGCAATGACCTCACTTCATATTCTCCTGAGGCAAATCCAAATACCAACAGATCATCCACATACACCAAAACTCCAAACGCCTCCACATCCCCTATGGTCTTCCACATGCCCCGCAGGAAGGTTGCAAGGGCTCCAGATATGCCCTGTGGCATCTTTTCGGACCGGAAGACCCCTAGGGAATTTATAACGGCTGTCTTCTCCTTGTCGGCCTCACTCATCGGGATCTGGCAACATCCACTCCTCAGATCCAGCACCTTAAACCACATCGCACCACTCAGACAGGCCATCGCCTCTTCGGCCCTCAGAGCCATATTCTGGTCACTGACAGTGTGCCTCTTCAGCGCAATATAATCCACACACACGCTGCCTACGTCTTCCGTGGCTTCAGGGGCCGGTCAACTCTCCTCCCTCGTGGTATTTCGCACCCTCAGATACTTCCCCCAGGCCGTACCACCACCGGCTCTTGTTTGAATTCGGTATCGGCCCAATGCTGCTACACACGTCCGCACAAGCAGCTCGAAACTCTGGGTGCATCGACAATGCCTCCAAACAGCGCTCACCCGCCTCCTCCGGGCAGGCCCCCAAGCGCACCAGCAGGATATTGGTTCTCTCTAGAACAGAAACGCTGCCTGTCTCAACAGTGTCCAGACACATCAACATTAACGATTGACGAACCTCAGTCTCCTCCACATTTGCCTCCAAGAACTCCATTTTCACTCACCAACAACCGTCGTCTGGATAATCAATGGCACTGGTACCCCAAATCTCCAGTGCCCTCAATGTAATCAAGGGTAAATGCTTCCAATAACGGTTATAAAACAAACTGTACAGCAACTTAACCGGTGCCCTGGTGCCGAGGATATCTTTAACTTGACTTCCATCCATCCGTAACAACACCTGTGCGCTTGGTCCCTCTAAGCCTTCCGGAATAGGGTCTGCTCCTTTCGGGAATTTGTTGGTACATTGCTGGGAACGTGCTCCCCCAGAGACCCCAAGCCGTTCCCCCACTGGGCCTCCTCTAAGTTTCCCGACACCTCTCGGATCAATGGAACAACTGATCCCCTTGACAGATCCCCTTGGCACCGCAAGTAATTTATCTGCCCCCCCCCCAGCCAAAAGGGATACCCTAAAAACTTTCCACCAATCTCCTGCCACGGATATGATAAGCCCCCCAGCTGCGGCATTTGACTTCCAGTCGAACCACACGCATTTTCCCACACTTTCCCAGAACTGGCAGCTGCCACTTCAAGGTAATTGCACCCGACAGTTCTAACAACGCCATCAGCCCACCCCTTTCAATCCGTCCCTGTCGCTTTTCCTCAGCCAAGCACTGCCACTCACCCAAAAACTGAGAGGCCTGCTCCACCCACGCTTCCGCCCCTTTAAGGCTGGACATTATTCCAACAACTGGGCGGAGCCCACCACTGCTGAAACATCTCAACTCGTCACTCTCCAAACAGTACAGACAGCCCATGGTCCCACCACCATTTCGTCAGTGCTAGCCGGAACTCGAACAACGACCTCCGAGCTACCAACAGCAGCCACCCCACCCAACACACACGCAGTGATAACCAGCAATCGCACACCCACAAAGACACAGCAGCTCTTCGCCGCAGACATAATTTAAAGAGGGTGATCACACAGCGTCCACAGAAATCAATCCCAGACGAGCACCTCACAATGTAGCCCCCTGGGTCGCCTCAGGCTCGCTCAGCTCATTCTTGTATAGGGGGAGCAGCCTTAGGCCCCGCCAAACTGGGTAATCAGCTGGTGTGGATGCTGTGTGATGTCCCCGCCTCGCCCAAAAACAGACAGTACACCATATGCGATTAAATGAGTACAATTTATAAAGGTTACTATAACTAAATGATTAATAATGATACAGTATATATGAAGAAAAAACTAAAGAAAAGGCGCCAAACTTATCAAAGTCCAAACCACTTCGTGCACAAATGTTGGAGCTCAATTACTGAAGTCTTCTGGCCACCATTCGATCCCCTCCGAACTCCTCGACTCGCAGCTCAGGACCCTCCGAAGTGGTCAACCAAGCACATATAGCTTCATCCCCCCCCCCCCCCCCTCCTCGGAGTACCTCCTGGCCTCGGACCCCCACTTGGAGTCCGTTCCTCGCCCAGCTTACAGCATTGCGTCCTCTCTCTCAACCCCCTCGCGCCGATCTGCCCAAAAGCCCGTCAACAAAAGCTTACAGACTCAGAAGAAAGAACATTAATCCCCATTTGGTTTACAAAGGAATACAATTCTCGTTATCAGTAAATTTTAACCCAAACAAGCTTCCAGCACTCTCTCGCAACAAAGAAGCATTCCTGTTAGTTAACAAAACAAAGAAGCCCTTTTGATTTCATACACAGTAACAAAGAAAAAAGAAGAAACCCCCTTTACATTTATATGAACAATTTGTTTTTTTTCAGGACGCGAGATCTTTTTGGAATAGAATTTTTAGCCGCCCCCCCCACCAAACAAGCAACCCAGGTTCAATTCCCACACTTTCAGTAAGGAGTTTGTCTGTTTTCTCGGCAATCTCCTGAGTTTCCCCTCATTTAAAAAATATACAGGTTAGTAGGTTAATTGGTCACATGGGTGGAATTGGGTGGCTCAGCCTCATTGCACCGGAAGGTTCATTAGTCTAAATGATGCTTAAAAACCTATCCCAAGCTTGAGGATCTGTGGCTATCTGACAGTGAGGAAAAGTTTCTGAAGTGTATTGGTATAGTTGATTATCGTGTGTGGTAAAATTACTAACTTTGTATGTTATTAACAATCTATACTAACTAGTCGGGTACTATTTTGGTATTGCAGTTCTTGCATGCATTTTCTATTTTAAATAAAATTTCATTTCAGAGTTCAAAGTAAATTTATTATTTAAGTACATATTTGTCACCAGATATAACCCTGAGATTCACCTTCTTGTGGCCATTCACACAGGAAACACAATAGAATTGATGAGCCCATGGCCAGCAGGGTAGACCCCAAACAATACACAAAAAAACAACAGACTGCAAATACAAAAAGGGAGGGAATAAAAATAATAAATAGGCAATAAATATTGAGAACGTGAGTTGGAGTCCAGTTCAGTGATGGGCTGAGTGAAGTGCCTGATGGTTGAGGAGTAATAACTGTCCATGACTTGGCGATGCAGGTCCTGAGGCTCCTGTACCACCATCTTGTTGGCAATGATTGTATTGCATGGCCAATACAGTTTTGAAACTTAATTGTTTGTTTTGTTCTCCTTTACACTTGTGTACTGGAAATGACGTACAATCTTGAGTCTTACAGAGCTCCTAGAAGCTAGCGGAAGGATAATCTATGTTGAACAATCACAATGTACAGTGAGCTTCTGGGTATGTCAGTCCACTTGCTGGAGGACAGATCCAGTTATTTGCCCAGGAAAAGGAATGATACTCTGTAGTTGTGGACTTTTTCCATTGTTTGAGGTGACTAAATATAGAAATAAAATTGAATATACTGTACTTGGAAGATTTTTGACTTGTGGTTTTTAATTTCTTACAGAACAAGAGACCTCCACTCATTTAATTTTCTTGTTTTGCCCTCAGTTTATTGAATGAATTTCCATAGGCACCTTCCAGGTCCTGTGATCATAAGATGATTTATATTTGATCTTTGATCCTGAATGTAGGCAGTATTTTAGCCACAGATCTCATTAGAGCACCCAGGTATGAATGGGTGCTGGAAGTATTGCTTCCCTAACCTTCAACCCCTCCTGGAATTTAGGGCTACTCTAGCCAATTGAAGTTGCTTTACCTCCTGATAAAACTGGTTCTGTGTGCTGACCTGAACGCACTCAATCGTTTCCAGACGGTTTCGGGTGGGAGTTTTCATCTGATTTGAAGGTGGTAACGCTTCTTTTTCTGCACAGGTATTATCTGGAATGAGGAGACGCTCAGAGTTTACCTGGAGAATCCAAAGAAATATATCCCAGGAACAAAAATGATCTTTGCGGGTATCAAGAAGAAGGGCGAGCGTGAAGACTTGATAGCTTACCTTAAATCTGCCACCGCCAATTAGTTCGCAGCCACCGTATCTGCTGCCTTATTTATTAATGGTTAGATTTGTCTCGTGATTGAGCAACCTGGGAAAAGTGTTGCAGTCGACTTTTTAAACTGGTTTTTTAACCATGATCTGTACAGAGCATTCTCTACCACCCTGTAACACTGTTCAGTTTTAAAATTGTAAATCACTGGTAATGCATTCTGTTGAGACAATAAAAGGGAAGATTGATCAATCAGCATTTTTCCTTTTTTTTCATGGCAGTGTAACTTGTGGTCTGATTTGTTTAACTGTGTTGATGGGCCAGATCACTAATGTACTAACTGTGTGGGTTCTCACTATCTGCTCCATCTGAGTCCCAGCCAGCGCTATTGGAAAAAAGATCAAATTTTCCCCTCCCTCTCCCCCTTGCCCAGGAGGATATTTTAATCAAAACATTTGCAGAACTTGGCCACATCAAATACCCAGTGTGAGGCAATTTAATGAAAAGTTCATTTTCCAGTACTTAGATGTGAGTCTTGTCACATTTCGAAGGTAAGTTTGAGAGTTACCAGATCTGGAATAGAAGTGTTAAGCTGTATATCATAATGATTATATTTGCATGTAATGTAAACTACAAATATGAAAACTCTAGATTACACATCCAGAAAAATATTTAAAATGCAAATGTACTTCATGCAATTTTGATGCCACTCTTTGTATTTTATATTGGTAGGTAATTTTTTTCATCACAAATTGATTTCTTTTTGAAATCTCTTTCATATGCAAGTATCTCACTGGTCTGACAAAAGTTTGACACTAGATCTGTTTTAAAAATGTTAGAACTATTTCGATAGTTCCAGTTAATATCAGAGAATATGTGCAATATACAACCTTTAATCCTTGCTCTTTGCAAACATCCACGAAAACAGGACACCAAAGAATGAGTGACAGTAAAAATGTTAAGAATCCCAAAGCCACTCCGACTCCCCCTCTCCTTTGCCCACTTACTACTGCAAAAAGCATCAGCACCCACCACCCACTATGCAAGCGATAGCAAAGCCCCTTAAGAGGACCATGAACTGCAATACTACAAAATCTAATGATTCACCTGACAAATTGACATGCTACAGGCTGTCTTTTCCTGATAAAGGGGCAGAGAGATGTCACACAGCGAGAGGGGTACTAACAAAACAAAAAAAAAACCTCTCAGATTGCGATGTTAAAGTCTGCCATGTTGCTTCTTTCTCCTGAGTTCTTGAGAAGTGACAGCAAACTCCTCCACCATCAAGAAGGAGATAGCGATCAGAGTACAGAGATATCCCTCCCGCAACGCTTTGGTCAGCAACACCAGCATAGAACTGGCAAAGCCTCAGCACACCGAAGGCATGCCCGTCCACTAGGCTGCGCCCTTTGGATGTCAAAAAATGCCCAGTTGGAGACTCCTGGGAGCGGGGATTCACCACAGTTTGAGTGCAGTTGCAGGTCAAGGGCACTGACAGAACCCCATCCACCTTGAAAAGGAAAATGAGACATTAACAACAGAAATTTGCTGTTTCTGCAGGTGAGCACGAAGAAGTTGATGTGCCATCATAGATTTTTATGTTCATACTTTGTGGTGGTTTAATAATACAAATGCCTACATACTAAAAGATTTAAAGTTTTTATTTCTCTGTACAGCTCTTTAATTTCCAGGTGTGCACACATAGATCAAGAATGGAGGATGCTACTGTTCACTTTATTCATTTTAGTAATGATTTTATGACTCACATTAGTGATCTTCTAAATTGATTCCACTCATCTTATCTTTAACTATTTTAAGTATTGTAACAGACAATTCTGTAACCTGTACAGATAATGTTTGTGAATGGTGGAAATCAGTTTGATATTAGATTGCATAAGTTTTCCACTAATTTTTCAATAAAACCTTTTAAACTTAGCAAGTAAATACGTATGCTGCCTAAGTGCAAAGTCTGGAAGCAATTCAATATTTTACAATAATATGTAATTGATGAGTCCAGATAAAAGGTCTCAGCCCAAATTGTTGGCTGTTTATTCCTTTCCACACATGTTGCCTGACCTGAGTTCCTCCAGATTTTTGTTACATTACAATAGTTTGTTTGATACATCTCAAGTTGTATGATGTGGGCAATCATGATCATTTCATGGCCATGATTGTCGCTGGCAAATTTTCCTACAGGAATGGTTTACAAGACAAGTGACCCCAGCCATTATCAATACTCTTCAGAGATTGTCTGCCTGACGTCAGTGGATGCATAACCAGGATTTGTGATATGCACCAGCTGCTCATACGACCATTCTCCATCCACTCCATAGTGACCCTGATCGGGGGGGGGGGGGGGAGGCGGGGAGATATAAGCAGATGCTACACATTGCCCAAGGGTGACCTGCAGGTTAGCAAAGGGAAGGAGCACCTTACAACTCCTTTGGTAGAGACATATTGATCAAGTATCTGGTTAAATCTAACATTAAATCAAACTGAAGATCAAGGATCTTTGAAATTGCCAGGTGATTATAAGCTGCAATGGTCAATGTACAAGGCAGTTGATATTTTTGGGAATAGTGAATTGTAGCACTAGATGGACCAAATGGGTTCTGATTCAGATATGAAGCAAAGCAACTTCCCATGCAAGATTTGTCCTGAATCCTTTAAGCCTTAATTATTACTTAACTAATTCATGACTGCCCCACCCATTCACAGTCGAATTTCAGTAGACTTTATCCAGTGACATACACTGCCTTGAAAAATAAAGTCTTAGCCATTTGTACTAGGCAATGTGAAATTTTTCTTGCTTTTCAGTCTATTTATGAATTATTTTGCCTTTGCTTCAATTGCATGGTTATACACCTTGACTGATTTTCCTTTATAAAGAAAATGAGGGTCTCTGATGAACCATCAGAGGTGCCTACATTCAGTGATCACTTTATTAGGTACACCTGCACGTTAATGCAAATATCTAATCATTCATCATGTGGCAGCAACTGAATGCATAAAAGCATGCAGACATGGTCAAGAGATTCATTCATTCATTCAGACCCAACATCGGGTAGGGGGGGAGAAAACTGATCTAAGTAATTTTGACCATGGAGTGATCGTTAGTACTAGACAGGATGGTTTGAGTATTTCAGAAACTGATTTCTGGGATTTTCATGCACAGCAATCACTAGTTTACAGAGAACAGTCCCAAAAATTCCAGTGAGCACCATTTCTAAGGGGAAAAATGCATGGTTAATGAGAGGTATGAGTGGAATAGCCAGACTAGTTCGATATGACAGTAACTCTATTAACCACATGTTGAAGTGGATGGGCTTCAGCAGCAGAAGCCTGCACTGGGTTCCACTCCTGTACCTAATAAAGTGGCCAATGAGTATATATCTGAGAACAGTCAAAATCGTTTCTTTGGCAATGTGGTGTGATTTGCTAGGATGATGTATACATATTGGTGCCATTTTGGTAATAGTCAGTAATTGGCTGTAAAATTGCAATAAATCAAACTGCAGAATTGGGACACAAAAATCATAGCCCAGGAAATATTTAAAAATCTACCAATCTTACAAATACACTAGATTGATTGTCCATACCGAAGAAATCCTGAAGACTGGAAAATTGTAAATGTCACTCCACTGCATAAGAAGGGAGGGAGGCAGATGAAAGGAAATGACCAAATTTCAAAGTACATTTATTACAGAAGTATATACATGCCACCATATACAATCTTGAGATCCATTTTCTTGCAGGCATACTCATTAAATCCATAGAATAATAACCATAATGGAATCAATGAAAGACTGCACCAACTTGGGAGTCCAACCAGTGTGCAAAAGACAACTGCAAACATAAAAAAATAATAATAAATATTGAGAAGGTGAAATTAAGAGTCCTTGAAAGCGAGTCCATGAGTGTGGGAACATTTCAGTGATAGCGAAGTTATCCTTTTTGAACAAGAGCCTGATGTTTAAGAGGTAATAACCATTCCTGAATCTGGTGGTGTGAATCATGAGGCTCCTGTACCTTCTTCCTGATGGCAGCAGTGAGAAGAGAGCATGTCCTGAGTGGTGGGTGGGGGGTCCCTGATGATGGGATGCTTCTTTCCCACGATAGTGTTTCATGTAGATGTGCTCAGTGGTGGGGGGGCGCTTTATCGGTGACGGACTGGGCTGTATCCACTACTTTTTGGATAGCTAAGGTTATAAGAACAGCAGCACTGTGGGTGCAGAGTGACTGAGAGAAACCAGGAAAGTGTTGAGCACTTTTGAGAGTGGATGGAAGTGCTGTATGGTACTGCCCCCACCCCCATAGTGGCTGGATTTAGTAGTAGTACGATCACTCAAGTCAGGTATGATATTCTCCTAGGCAGTTGTCTATCGGTGGAAGCCAATCCGGGATCCACATATTCTGGTGCACTGTAGGTAAGAGTAAGTGGTAGCTGTGGTTAGTGGTTGGGTCTTTTGGTTTCTCAGTCTCTCCTTTTCCAGCTGCCGCTTGCTTTCTGTGGTACAGCAGAGGTCGCTCGCATGTAGCAGATCTTCTCCAGGTGTATTTAAGGGTCCAATGTCTTCCCAGTCTTTAAATGTAATGTTGAATTTCTTGAGGCGGGTTTTGATGTTGCTTCTTGAACATGTTCTTTGCCTGCCAGGGGCTCACTGACCTTCCTTCAACTGGAGATGTGAGTCAGGCATCCGAGTGGCATGACCTATCCATTGGAGTTGGCGTTGCTTTATCGTGGTAAAGATGCTGTCCATGGCAGCCTCCTCCAGTAGCTGGCAGTGAGTGCATCAGTGCTTCCAGATGATCCTCAGAATCTTTCGTACGGCACTTTGGAGTTCTCAGGTGTCTACTGTAGCTGGTCCATGATTCAGTTCCATACAGTAACATAGGAAGGACTGCTACATAAACCAAGTGTTTGGACCTGTAGGTTGCAGTCTTCAAAGACACTTTTCCTTAATCTTGCATAATCTGCTCAGTAACTGCTTGATATCTGAGTTTGTCTGCTTTCGAGGAGAGAATGCTGCCAAGGCAGGGAAAGTGGTCGACATTTTCAACGATGGTATCATCAGCTTTATAAAGGGTTGGATAAATGGCTGATATAGGACCTCTGTCTTTTTATATTTAAAATGGAACCCAGGGCAAAGGCATTCACAGGTCTTCTTGTTATTAGAGTTGTTACTTTAACAACTTTGCACTTAAAGTGCATAGCTGCTATACATGAAGCAAAGACAATCTAACCGCACCGGTCCAATGAAATAATGGCCACGCAACATACAGTTGTCCTTGAAGATTTGTTTTATTTCTCTCTCTCTTTCTTCAGTAGACACCATGAAAACTACAAGAAAATAAAGGTCATAAAAGGTTTGAAACATACATCTCGGTCTTTTAAAGGTAGTGTCCACCGATAAACAGGCCCAAACGTGTTAACACGTAAGCTGAAATCAAGTAAATCACTAAAAAGATATCACACTGTCCATATAAAGGCACATCAACAACAATATAAAACTATTACTGTGTGCACCTCTTGGACCACACACAGAATAAGGTTATTTTAGGGCCATATGTCTTTCTCTGCTTCCATGATGGTTCTGACCCATAATACCACAGTCATGTGACCCATTAAACTCTACATTAAAATAAAACCTTACATAAAATATTTTAAGATGATAAAATAATCATGAATTTATGACAAAAACATAAACTATGAAACATATCTGAGACAGTTACAGACAATCTTAGAAATATAAAACACACTGAGAACAGTAACACGAGGAAATCTGCACATGCTGGAAATTCAAACCACACAAAATGCTGGTGAAACACAGCAGACCAGGCAGCATCTATATTAGTCCTGATGAAGGGTCTCAGCCCAAAACGAGAACAGTAACACATTCAGAATGACAATGATGAAGTTGGCAGATTTTGTAATTTGGTAAAGTGGTGTAAGCTGATGCCAAGATCAAAGTCAGTTTAAACCAAATGGCACAAGTTTAAAGGGATGTCAGCAAAGAAGAACCGGTACCTGTGAGCACTCATGGCATCGACAGTGGCAGATATGGTGAGACGGCCACGGAAGGGCAATGGGGATCCTCTAGTGTAGAAGTAGAAACAGAGAGGAGAAGAACAAGCAGGGTATGCGGAAACAAAAGCACATTTTGGCTGGACTTGCTCGCTCGTTTTTGCCATTTGAGTCACTTCTTCCTTTTTTCTTTGTGTGTTGGGTGTATGACATTTTCTGGGTTCCATGGCCTTATGCGGGAAGGCAAATTTCAGATAGGGTTATATTTTGCATGCATATTTTGATAATAAATGTGCTTTGAATCTTTGAAAGTTGAAACAAAAAGTAGATAATGATGGAATGACAAAAGGGCATTAACTTGAGATGCTAACTCTAAGTATGGTTCTGTGTGTGTCTCTCTCTCTCTCTCTCTCTCTCTCTTTGGATACTACCTGACCTGCTGAATATACTGATATTTTCTTACGTTTTGCTGAAACAAAGGTTACATCCCGTGTCCAATTCAAAAACTTGCACCATAGGAATGATGACAGATTCTTGGAGGGAGTGAGAATAGATTAATCCAAATTGTACCAGAGATTCAGGACATCAGGTAAGTGAAGTAAATAGACCATGATTCATATTCAAGCAGAAAAAGTGAAGGGAAGATTAAATAACTGTTTTCAAATTCAGTGGCTTAGATACACTCAGTGGCCACTTCAGTAGTTACTTCCTACACCTAATAAAGTGGTCAGTGAGGGTATGTTTATGGCCTTCTCCATTTCATGGTTTGATGTGCTGTGCATTCGGAGATGCTTTTCTGCTCACCACTGTTGTAACGTGTGGTTATCTGAGTTATTATCACCCTCCCGTCAACTTGAACCAGTCTGGCCTCTCTCATTAACAAGGCATTTTTGTCCACAGAACTGCAACTCATTGGATTTTTGTTGTTGTTGTATTTTGCACCATTCTCTGTTAGCTCTAGAGACCGTTGTGTATGAAAATCCCAGAAAATCAGCATTTTCTGAGATACTCAAACTACCTGTCTGGCACCAACAACCATTATGTGGTCAAAGTAACTTAGATCACACTTCTTGACCATTCTGATGTTTAGACTGAACAACAAATAAACCTCTTGACCATGTCCGCATGCTGTTATGCATTGATTTGCTGCCACATTGGTGGCTAATAAGATATTTGCATTAATGATTAGGTGTAGAGGTGTACCTAATAAAGTGGCCGCTGAGTGTATATGCACTGTGACTGAGATCCTTACTGAACTGTGACTCTCGTTTAGGTCATTTGATTTCCCCACAGTTTGTCTGTTGTATTTGATATTCCTAACTGAGCTGGATACTGTTTTTATCCACCCATCTTTGGAATGTAGGGGAGAAAGCACAGCTCCTGGGAGTAACGCGTGCAGTCACAGCGCGCATATGAAAATTCCACCCAGACAGCAACAGAGATCATGACTGAACTTGAAGCGCTGGAGCTGTGATTCAGCAGATCTAATGGAGGCATCATTCTGCCTTCATTGTTGCTTCCAGCTGGAATCAACTGACCAACAGGGGCGTGGATTAATAATAACCTTCAATAGTCAGAACAATAAACCTTGAGGTATATTTATCAAATTTACAGGGCAATATGATGAGGCATGGTAATTATTGGACAATGGGAGGCTGTAGTTTTGAAGCAGGTCACTGTCGTATATTTTTTCAAGATTTTAGAAAGATGAGGGGGAATCTCATTGAAACTTGACAAATATTGAAAGGCCAAGACAGCAGGAACATGAACAGGATGCATCCAGTAGTGATAGAATCTAGGACCAGAGGGCACAACCTTAGAGTAACAGGATGCCCCTTTAGAACAGAGATGAAGTATTTATTCAGCTAGTGATTGGCGAATCTGTGGTTGTGGAGGCTAAGTCACTGGGTATATTTACAGCAGAGGGTGATAGGTTCTTGATTAGTAAGGGTGGCAAAGGTTATCAGGAGAAGGCAGAGGATGGGGTTCAAAAGGAAAATAAATCAGCCATGATTTAACAGCATAGCAAACTCGATGGGCTCAATGGTCCAAACCATCCCCAATATCTTATGGTCTTCTATTTCTCCAGAGATTCATTCAATTCAAGTTGCCTTTGCTTGTTATATAATTGCATTTTTACCTGGGCAAACTTGCAATATCCTCTGTCATGCAAGGCTTTGCCAATTTTTGCTCTTCTCCTTTACCAGATAGTACTGGCCCTGAACTCTCTTAGAAAAAAATCCCTCATCTGTTAGATGTTTTACCGATGAGTATCTGCTTCTTTTATACTTTTCCCAGTTTTTCACTTATGCTATTCAAATTAGATACCTCACAACTTAGGGCCCTATCCCTAATCAGAATCAGGCTTTTTTACCCCAGCATGTGTCATGAAATTTGTTAACTTAGCAGCAGCAGTTCAACGCAAAATATAATAGAGAAGAAAAATGATGATAATAAATCAATACATTACATCAATTATAGTATATGTATATTGAAGAGATTAAAAATCATGCAAACACAGTAATAATATATAATTTAAAAAACTGAGGTAGTGTTCATGGGTTCAATGCCCATTTAGGAATCGGATGGCAGAGGGAAAGAAGCTGATCCTGAATCGCTGAGTGTGTGCCTTCAGGCTTCTGTACCTCCTACCTGAAGGTGTCAGTGAGAAAAGTGCATGCCCTGGGTGCTGGAGGTTCTTAATAATGGACACTGCCTTTCTAAGACACTGTTTCTTGAAGATGTCCTGGGTACGTTGTAGGCTAGTAGCCAAGGTGGAGCCAACTAAATTTATGATCCTCTGTACCTTCTTTCAGTCCTGTGCAGTAGCTCCCCCTCCCATACCAGACATTGATTCAACCCGTCAGAATGCTCTTCATGCTGCATCTATAGAAGTGTTCAAGTGTTTTTTTTTGACATACCAAATCTCTTTAAACTAATGAAGTATAGCCACTGTCTTGCCTTCTTTACAACTACATCAATACGTTGGGACCAGGTTAGATCCTCAGAGATCTTGACACCCAGGAACTTGAAGCTGTTCACTCTCTCCACTTCTGATCCTGCTGTGAGGATTGGTGTGTATTCCTTCATCTTACCCTTCCTGAAGTCCACAATCAGCTCTTTCGTCTTACAGACATTAAGTGCAAGCTTGTTGCTGTGACACCATTACACTAGTTGGCATATCTCACTCCTGTACACCCTCTCGTCACCACCTGGGACTCTACCAACAATGGTTGTATCATCAGCAAATTTAGAGGTAGTATTTGAGCTGTGCTTAGCCACACAGTCAAGGGTATAGAGAGAGTAGAGCAGTGGGCTAAGCACACACCTCTGAGGTGCACCAGTGTTGATCGTCAGCAAGGAGGAGACATTAACACTAACATGGTCTTCCAGTGAGGAAGTTTAGGATCCAATTGCATAGGGAGGTACAGAGGTCCAGGTTCTGTAACTTATCAAACAGGATTGTGCAAATGATAGTGTTAAATGCTGAGTTATAGTCGATGAATAGCATCCTGACATAGGTATTCGTATTGTCCAGGTGGTCTAAGGCCGTGTGAAGAGCCATTGCGATTGTGTCTGCCGTCACAATAACTGGCATTAAAGTTATATAGAATTTTGATCAACTTTTTCCATCCAATGGCTGCCAAGTTTCATTTCCCTTGATATGTCATCTCTAATAGGACTATTAAATAGGTGAACAACAACACGCACAAATTGCTGGTGGAACACAGCAGGCCAGGCAGCATCTGAAGCGCTGTCGACGTTTCGGGCCGAGACCCTTCATCAGGACATAGGTGAGTGAGTTTATCATTGTCCCATGCATGGAGGTACAATGAAAGACTATTTTACACACCACCCATACAGACAATTTCATTACAACAGTGCATTGACACAGAAAACAGAATGTAGAATAAAGCATGTCATTTACAGAGGACAATACGGTGCGAGGACTTAACGAGTAAAGCCGTAAGTGGAAACATTTACTGTAATAAATTCCAGTCAATACAAAAGCTAAAATCCACCACATTGAGATGCAACAGGACAACCATTGATGTAGAAGGGAGCCTCATAACCGATGTTGGGGAGGGGAAATATAGTCAGAAGCCAACGGATTGGAATAAATTAAACAATGTTAAGGAAAATATAGACGCTGAAGGTCAACCAACAGTCGAAAGGACGTTCAGAGATCCAACCAATGGGAGGCCGAGGTTGGAGTGACAACTAATGGAAGGGCTGCAGTTGGAAGAACAACCAATAGAAGAGCAACGTTGGGAAGGAAACCAATAGTAGCGGAGTTTGTATGAAAAGCAACCAATAGGTGGCGGGATTTGAGGAGGCCCATCTCTGGGGTGAAGAGGGAATCCTGCCCATGATCACATCGCATCGAACCGCTCAGCGCCGCCAATTCACAGGGACAGCCGGCCTTGCGCGCCATGGGCTCGTCAGACAAGCCGCACCTTTTGGATGGAGCAAAATAAAGTCCAACGTGCTTCGTTATGTTGAGAAGAGGGCACGGAGGATTTTTGTAACCGTAGTGTAAAGCTAACAAGAACTTCTCACGGGAAAAACAGCTCAGTCTTTCAGCGACGTAGCCCTCTGATCCGAATAAAATCCTAGCAGCATTTTCCGGCATTGTCGTGAGAGTCGTAAAACACCTCCGCCTGATTGGTGAATTTGAATTTTGATGTCTCTTTCATGTCCGCCACAACTTCTTGGTTTATGGCCGCAATTCCAGCAAACTGATTGGTTGTCTGCTCATCAATCGCATCGTAAAGCCGCCGGGCTCAGTGATTGGTGTTCGTCCTGTCAATCATTCACAGGCCATCTCCAACTCTCTTTTTCTGTAATTGGCTGAATGCAAGTTTTGCCCGAGAATGATTGGGTTAAGTCATTGTCACTCACCCGAATGATATCCCACCCATCTTTCGGCCGCAGTTTGACGCAAGGGAAACTGGGTGAAGCTTTTTGGGAGTTGACCTCTGACCTGTTTGCGGCCGAAATGGCTCATAGAGATGTTTAAAACTGCTTTTCACCCCTTTCCATCACGTCTGTTCTTTCTTGTCGACAGGCTTTGTTTACAGGAAGTAATCTGAGACCGGACTGATCTCCTGTAAGGAATACCAGTTTGATACTGAACATTTGGGCCACTCAGAGGAAGGCAAAGTTCTGCCAGGTGTACAGGTTTGATCCAACAACCTGCAGGAAATACAGCATCCCTTCCCACCCCATTTCCCCTGATCAGATCCAGGAACTCTTGACAGAAATCTGAAGGGGTTATTCACTTTTTAGAAGGAAGCCTAGAATCAGAATCGGGTTCATCATCACTGACTTATACGTTGTGAAATTTGTTGTTTTGTGGTATCAAAAGCATAAAACCTGTGCACACATTGTCCTGGCACTCAAGATGTCTGCAGTCGGCTTCGACGACTTCTCAGGCCCCTGCTCCGAGCTGGCCCTGCCACCGCTCTTTGGTGGCAACATCCTGGAGAGTGAGCTGGAGCAAGAGGTGGAGTTCGCGGATGCAGGGCTGAACGGCGACACCGCGGAGGAAGAAGGGGCAGCGAGGCAGCGCGAGCTGTACCGGAAGAAGTACCACGCGCTGCAGCGAAGATGCAAGGAGATTGAGACGGTAAGTCTGTCAGAAGAAACACTTCAACATTTTCTTGCTCTTGAGTGCAAATCCAGCCTCAGAGTGAAGCATGAATGACACAATATTTGAGGAGCTTCGCACTGTGAGGGAGATGTGTGAATACTGAAAACACCCAGTAGATCAGGCAGCTTCTGAAGTGGGAGAACTAAGAGTCAGTGACTTTCTTATAACTAGGAAGTAGTCTAAACAAATCCATTTACAATAGGTCAGAGGTAAAATAGATGGAGAGTTCTCTGGATATTAAGGATATTGAGTAAATGGGATAGGGGACGAAAATTGATCAATGTTACAAATCAGCCTTGGTCTGAATTGATGGGGGAAGCAGGACTCTGTTACAACACCTGCATTAAAAATGAAATATTAGCTTTATTTGTAAAACACAAACATTGAAACAAACGGTAAAATGTGTCATTTTGTATCAATGGCCAACTCAGTCAGAAGATATGCCTGGGTCAGTCCACAAGCTTCTGCCGCCTACAACTTACTAACCCTAACCCGTACATCTTTGGTCTGTGGGAGGAAACACACATGATCGTGGAGAGAACATACAAATACCTTGCAGACTGTGGTGGGAATTGAACCCTTTTTGCTGGCCATTGGTACTGTAATAACATTATGTTAACTGTTGCATCACTGTGACACCAAACCATCTTAACCCCAATTTAAATTGACTGTCAGCTTTGTAAAAAATCACAAAGATTTAATTGCCATTCATGATTTCTATTCCAGGTAAATGAAAAACTCTTGAACAGACTGAAAAATGTGAGGAAGATAACACAGCGGTTAAAGAAGGAACGAAGGTACCATACGTAACACTATTCTTGCAACCCAATTACTGCTCACTGAGTGGCTTAAAGAAAGCGGGGAGATCAACTGGCGTTCCTACTCCTAGTTATGACCCAGTGACCTACAGATTAGAATGAGGTGGGGAAATTACCATGATCCTGCTCCAGATCACTGCAGGATGTCACCTGAATTAGAAACAGAATCAGGTTTACTATCACTGACATACCTGTACGTCATGAAATTTGTCATTTTGTGGCAATAATGCAAGACAGACAAGAAGAAATTATCATTATCGCTGTGTTGTAGGACGTGGATGATCATGGTCTGCGACCATGATTATTCTTGGCAAATTTTCCTACGGAAGTGGTTTGCCATTGCCTTCTTCTGGGCAGTGTCTTTATAAGACATTTGACCCCGTCTTACATCAGAGATTTTCTGCCTGGCATCAGTGGTCACATACGACCATCCACCACCTGGTCACAGAGCTTCACATTATCCTGTTTATGAGGGTAAGCAGGTGCTACACCTTGCCCAAGGATGACCTGCAGGCTAGTGGAGGGAAGAAGCGGCTTACACCTCCTTTAGCGAAGACGTATTTCCACCCGAACACACGTAAGAATTAATGTAAGTTACAATAGAAGAATAATGTCAAAAGACTGAGGGTGGTGTTATGAAATCTTAACAGCAGAGGAGAAGAACCTGTTTCTAAATCATTGAGAGGAAAAATCAGCTAGGATTCGAGCCATTGTCCTCCCTCATTCATCACTGCACCATAACCCCGAGTTAGAGAGAGGGGGAGGTGATCTGTTTTTTTTTACTGATGCTTTTCTCTGTGCTCGCCAGGTTCCTGATGAAGTGTCTGGACTCTCATGGCGATTCCTATCGAACAGCTCAGCTGACCATACTGCTCGAGGTAATAGATGCTTGCTTGAGCTCAGCACCAAGCACTATCACTCACCTCTCCCTTCACAACCCTCACCCCTTCCCTGTCTTTGTAAATTTCTTGATTGCCCCCCCCCCCCCACCACCCCATTATCTCTGCAACATTCTGAAATTCTTGGGAAGTCTAGGCTACTCCCATTTTGGCCTTTATCCCAAGGTTGAAGTGTCTAATACCAAAGGGCATGAAGGTGAGAGGGGGTAGGTTCAAGGGGGATGTGGAGGGTAAGTTTTTCGCTCTGAGAGGGGTGGATGCCTGGAGTGTGCTTTCTGGAATGGTGGTAGAGGCTGTTCAGAAACGTTCGTATAGGCACTTGGATGTGAGGAAGATGGAGGGATATGGACATGGTGTAGGTAGGAATGGTTAGTGTTTGTGTGTTTTCGATTTGCTTTTCAGCTGGTTTGGTACAACATCACAGGCCGAATGGTCTGTGCTGTACTGTTCTACGTCCTCTGCCTGGATCACCCCAGGGATTCTCAGCCTCCCCACTCTACCCCTTTTCCATTCTTCATTAACTTTATCTATTTTCCCCTTCAGCTGGTTTCCTTCACTGATCTGGAAGTTGTTCTGTGGAGATCAATTTTTCCCAGCTGATCAAAAGAACAATGTTGGGAAGAAGCAGTCCCAATCCCAGTCCACGTGTTGCCCCAAAAATTGCTGGAAAAAGGGGAGAGAAGAGATAGGCTTGTTGTGGTAATTAATTCCAGGAAATGTTCACCTTTATGGTAGTGTATGGAATTTGTTGCTCTCCTAATTACTCTGCACCATCCTTCTTTTCATCAGCACTTCCCTGGATTTTGCCAGAGAAGGCAGAGGTGAGATGCAGAAGGTTTCCCTACAGTGAAACCAGGGAGGGAGTTCCAGGATTCAGTCCCAGTCACAGTGAAAGAACAGTTGGTGTATTTCCGGTTCAGGGTAATCTGTTCCTCTGCATCGGTGCCCGCTGCAGTAGAGGTGGCAGATTCAGGAGATGGTGTCGGAGTAAACCAGGCAAAGAACCACAGTGCTTTTTGTAGATGGTCTACCCAGCAGCCACGGAGCACTGGTGGTGCCGGAAGGGAATGCTCAGTCTGCTGGGTTGCCTCAGCCTGGATGGTTGTTACACTCCCGGTGTGTCAATGGAGCTGCGCTCAGAATCAGGTTTATTATCACCAACCGTGAGCACATATTAAATGAAATAGGTTTTGTAAAAAGAGAGTCGGTAGTGTCCATAGGTCGGTTCATAGTTAGTATAGAAATCTGATGGCGGAGGGGAAGAAGCTGTTCCTGAATCGTTGACTGGATAGTAAGCCATTGCACTGTCAGTTTATGGATGGCGGAGAGGTGATTATAGTAATGTGATACAGACTGAATCTGAGGCAAGATGAGAGTATTCCATTACATTCCTGGTTTGTGCTTTATTGATGTGGTAAACATAATGTATGTTGAATGCACGTACTATCGACACCCTGATGAGTGGGGAGTATTCCATCACGGGGGATGTTGGATGGGTGTTCTAAGTAATGTGACAGATATTGAGTACATGGACTAACAATCAGGTAACTGGAGGGTAATCCATCGTATACCTGATTTGTGTGTTGTAGACGGTGGGAAGTTAATGTGGATAAATGTGATAGATGTTATGTGTGTGACTTTCCCTCGTTCCATCCCCTTCTCTGGGTCGGGGAGAGCATTCCGTCACACCTGTAGATGGCTGGAAGGCCTTGGGACATCAGGACATGAAACATTCGCTCCAGGGTACTGTTGAATTAGAGTGTTCATTTATTCGTTGTATGCCATGTCATGTGATGTGGGCGATCATGGTCTTTCCATGGCCATGATAGTTCCTTGTAAATTTTTCTACAGAAGTGGTTTGCGATTGCCTCCTTCTGGACAGTGTCTTTACAAGTCGGGTGACCCCAACATTATCAATACTCCTCCGAGATTGTCTGCCTGGTGTCAGTGGTCGTATAACCAGGACCTGTGATATGTACCAGCTGCTCGTACAACCATCCACCACCTGCTCCCAGAGCTTCACGTTATTCTGTTTGGGGTTGCTAAGCAGATGCTACTCCTAGCCCAAGGGTGATCTGTAGGCTAGCAGAAGGAAGGAGTATCTTGTACCTTCTTTGGTAGAGATGTATCTCCACCCCACCACCTACTGGTTCAGGGTGTAGAATTGTTCTGTTTCAAGTCAAGTCACTTTTTATCGTCATTTCAACCATAACTGCTAGTACAGTACAGAGTAAAAACGAGACAATGTTTTTCAGGACCATGGTGCTACATGAAATAGTAATAAAACTACACTGAACTATGTAAAAAAACTACACTGGACTACAGACCTACCCAGGACTGCATAAAGTGCACAAAACAGTGCAGGCATTACAATAAATAATAAGACAATATGCACAGTACAGGGTATTCAGTTGGTGTCAGTCCAGGCTCTGGGTATTGAGGAGTCTGATAGCCTGGGGGAAGAAACTGTTACATAGTCTGGTCGTGAGAGCCCGAATGCTTCGGAGCCTTTTCCCAGATGGCAAGAGGGAGAAGAGTTTGTATGAGGGGTGCATGGGGTCCTTCATAATGCTGTTTGCATTGCGGAAGCAGTGTGTAGTGTAAATGTCAGTAATGGCGGGAAGGGAGACCCCGATAATCTTCTCAGCTGACCTCACTATCCGCTGCAGGGTCTTGCGATCCAAGATGGTGCAATTTCCAAACCAAACAGTGATGCAGCTGCTCAGGATGCTCTCAATACAACCCCTGTAGAATGTGTCGAGGTTCTTGTAGTTTAACTTTCTTATGCTTCTATTTTTGTATACAATACTGTACAAATGTTTTTGGGTACGTATATATAGCCAGGGTGCCTAATACATTCGTTTGCTCAGCACTGTATATTCTGCCTTTCCAGTTGCCAAATAACACTGAATACTACTGAGCTAATACACAAAGTTGAGTACTCTTTTTTTTGTTTCTCAGCTACCTTCCTATTTTAACCGATATTGGATAATTTAACCAAAATTGGTAATATTGGATCATTTTATCTCAATAAGTAAATGAACAAGTATAATGTTTTTGTGTTATTTATTTAATTGGGTTCTCTTTATCTAGTTATAGGACTTAAGTGAAGATCTGATCACATTTTAGGTCATATTAATGCAGAAATAGAGAAAATTCTGCAGGGTTCACAAACTTTATAGCACCACTGTTAATTGTTATCTCTGGAATGTTGTAATCTTTTTAGTTGGAGCTAGTTTTATTTTGCATAAAATGACCGCAACTTCTTTATTCTTGTAGTACTTAAAAACACGACAGTAGCCAACAGGTTTCATGCTTTATTCTTGACTTCCAGACCTGTGGATTGCAAAAGCGCAAGGAGCCAGCAATACCCAACCTCTGACCTGATTCTGTAGCCTTGTGTATTTATGTGGCTGGTCCATTTGGGTTTCTGGACACCGGTGATCCCTGGTAGCAATTTAGCGAGGACTGGTGTATGGGGCTTCAATGTCTCTGTGTATATGTGCAGGAGGAGAGCAGCCGAGGAGGTGAGGAAATGCTGTTGGACAACCCCCCAAGTGGCCAGCTCCCAGAGGGAGAGGAAACCCCAGCAGCCAAGCACAGCTCGCAAGGATCAGACAGTCCCACGCCCAGTGAGGGGGGCACTCACAAGAGGAAGAGAGTAAAGGAAGAAAGAGAGGGCCCAACCAACAAGAGGCATTTGAATTCCTTCTATAAATTCAGCCGTGACCTCCCCAAACAGGTAGGTAGGATTCCACTGGGAGTGTGGACATTGCAACCAAATGGGAAGGAATTGCACAGATTGGGACTGTGGGCAATGAGAGCGGATAGAAAGAGGTCATATTCATTGGGATTGTGGTCAGTGGCAGTGAATGTGAGAGGGTCAGGTCCATTGGAACTATGGACTTTTGGAGTGAATGGGTAGGGATTGAGATCATTAAGATTGTGAACGGTGGTGGTAAATGAAGAGATTGGGTATAGTGGGAGTGATTGAGGAGTGGTGTCCACTGGGATTTTAGATAGTGGAAGTCATTAGTAACAGTTTTGTTCCTTGCAATTTCAGACAGTGGGAGTCAATGGGAAGGCGTTGGTTCCATTGGGAATAAGAACAGTGAAAATGAATGAAAAGAATTTTGGACCATTTGGATTATGGACAGTGGGAGTGAATGTCCATTGCGACTAACCATTACTTGTTTATCCTGCTCCCCATATCTTGTCCCAGCAGGATTCCAGCGATGAAGAACTGTCACCCAGAGAAGGGGGTGAGGCCCTCTCCCGTCCCTGGAACACCGAGAGCCCCGAAGGGAAGGTTATGTATAGAGAATACTCCAGCCCTGCTGTGTACCCTGAATTTGACTGAAGCCCTCAATCCTGGACTAGGAGGCATCAGAAGAAGAGGGCTGGTGACTGAATGGGGACTGGCACTTGGAGGCAGGCCAGTTCAAAGGACCTGAACCACCCCCAGCTTCCAATATTTTAGGGCCCACCCCCTCAGATACCTGGCCACATGTTTTGTGACACTGTCAGCAGTGACAGCAGTGTTCTATGTTAATGAGATCATCATTCCAGTAGTACTCGTCTGAGAAAATACCATGCCAAGGGAGGAGGCGGCAGGATGGGCAGCAAAGTTGGGATTAGGAGTGCAAAGAATTAGGAGAACAGGCTAGATCTAGGACTGAATCTAAATCTATCTCTCATGTTCTTTCTGTATCTGTCTCACTTTCCCTTCCTCCTCAGCCACTTTTTACCAGTCTTTGTCACTCTTTACTCTTGTCAGATGGACAATGTCTTTCACACCTGTCTTTCCTGCTTCCCTTCTCCTCTTATGTCTCTCCCATCTTTCTTTCTCTCCATAGACAGAGTATACAGCTCCCTTTATACCAGGGGTTCCCGAGCTGGGGTCTCCAGACCCTTTGCTTAATGATCTTGGTCCATGAGATAAGAAAGGTTGGGTAGAACCTCTGCTCTGTACTGCCGTGTAAGAATCTCTCCAGGTACATGTTAGATGTTCCCTTTACTTCCAACACCTTGAGGGATGTCTGTTCTGTTTTTAAACATCAAACAAGAGAAAATCTGAGCAACACACACAAAATGCTGGAGGAACTCAGCAGGCCAGACAGCATCTATGGTAAAAAGCACATTCGACGTTTTGGGTCGAAACCCTGTGGCAGGACTGGAGAAAAAAAAAGCTGACATCTACTCCTCGGCTTTTTTTCTCCAGTCCTGCCATAGGGTTTCGACCTGAAACATCAACTCTGCTTTTTATCCATAGATGTTGCCTGGCCTGCTGAGTTCCTCCAGCATTTTATGCGTGTTGCACTGTTTTAAAACATGTTCTCTCTGCACTGTTAGAGAAAATGGTTCTGACCAGTGCAGTACTTTCTTGTTATTTTCCAGTAATTCCTACTTTTCCATCGATCTTTGAAGTAACAATAAGTCAACATTTCAATAACTGTGAATGTGATTGATTGTGGAGGTGAAACCTCATAAATCCAACTTGATTAGACAGAAATATGAACAGTACCCAAGAAAAGTAATGTATGAAATATGTTATTGAATCTCTTTTTGTTGTGTTCTTGCTGTAATTTAATAAAGCAGTTCATTTTTGACATCTTTCAAGTTATTTCTATGGAGGAGATCCAGGGTGCAGGTGTATTGGGTTCAGAGAGCTCACTAGTTTCCTCTATGTAACAAATCTCATATCAAGTGTGTTGCAGTTTCATTTTTGAGATGTTTTGCAGATTCTTGTTTTGAGCAGTGTACTACACGATGTGTGCGAGATAAAGGAGATTTTTGCCTGTCCTGTTATGGAGCAAAAAATATTGTCATAATTCTGCACCATATCAAAAAGACAATTATTTATGACCAACAACACACACAAAATGCTGGTAGAATACAGCAGGCCAGGCAGCATCTATAGGGAGAAGCGCTGTCGACGTTTCGGGCTGAGACCCTTCGTTAGGACTAACCGAAAAGAAAGTAAGAGATTTGAATGTAGTGGGGAGAGGGGAAATGTGAAATGATAGGAGAAGACCGGAAGGGGTGGGATGAAGCTAAGAGCTGGAAAGGTGATTGGCAAAAGTGATACAGAGCTGGAGAAGGGAAAGGATCATGGGACGGGAGGCCTCAGGAGAAAGAAAGGCGGGGGGGGGGGGGGGGGAGCACCAGAGGGAGATGGAGAACAGGTAAACAACTAAATATGTCAGGGATGGGGGAAGAAGTGGAGGAGGGGCATTAACGGAAGTTAGAGAAGTCAATGTTCATGCCATCAGGTTGGAGGCTACCCAGCCAGTATATGAGGTGGTGTTCCTCCAACCTGAGTTTGGATTCATTTTGACGGAAGAGGAGGCCATGGATAGACATATCAGAATGGGAATGGGATGTGGAATTAAAATGTGTGGCCACTGGGGGATCTTGCTTTTTCTGGCGGACCAAGCGTAGATGTTCAGCGAAATGGTCTCACAGTCTGCGTCGGGACTCACCAATATATAAAAGGCCATACCGGGACCACTAGACACAGTATACCACACCAGCCGACTCACAGGTGAAGTGTCGCCTCACCTGGAAGGACTGTCTGGGGCCCTGAATGGTGGTGAGGGAGGAAGTGTAAGGGCAGGTGTAGCACTTGTTCCGTTTACAAGGATAAGTGCCAGGAAGGAGATCGGTGGGAAGGGATGGGGGGGACGAGTGGACAAGGGAGTCGCGTAGGGAGCGATCCCTGAGAAAAGCAGAAGGGGGGGGGGAGGGAAAAATGTGTTCGGTAGTGGGATCCCGTTGGAGGTGGCGGAAGTTACGGAGAATTATATGTTGGACCTGGAGGCTGGTTGGGTGGTAGGTAAGGACAAGTGGAACCTTATCCTGAGTGGGGTGGCGGGTGGATGGGGTGAGGGCAGATGTGCGGGAAATGGGAGAGATGTGGTTGAGAGCAGAGTTGATGGTGGATGAAGGGAAGCCCCTTTGTTTAAAAAAGGAAGACATCTCCTTCGTCCTGGAATAAAAAGCCTCATCCTGAGAGCAGATGTGGCGGAGATGGAGGAATTGTGAGAAGGGGATACCTTTTTGCAAAAGACAGGTTGAGAAGAGGAATAGTCCAGGTAGCTTTGAGAGTCTGTAGGCTTATAGTAGATATCAGTAGATAGGCCATCTCCAGAGATGGAGGCAGAAAGATGAAGAATGGGGAGGGAGGTGTTGGAAATGGACCAGGTAAACTTGAGGGCAGGGTGGAAGTTGGAGGCAAAGTTAATGCTCACAGCCAACAAAAAGGCAGGCATAACTGGGAGGCATATGGGTGCCCATGGCTACACCCTTGGTTTGGAGGAAGTGGGAGGAGCCAAAGGAGAAATTATTGAGTGGAAGAACTAATTCCGCTAGACAGGAGAGTGGCGGTAGAGGGGAATTGGTTAGGTCTGGAATCCAAAAAACACCGAAGAGCTTCGAGACCTATTAGTATAGGAGATTCTTTCTTTTCCCGTATCCATTTAGATTCCCATTTATATATAAAATCTTCTGGTATATTTTCTCCTATTTTATCTAGTTGTATTCTAATCCATGCCGGTTTATCTTCATCAAAAAAGATGCAATAAATCTAAGTTGATTCGCTTTGTAATAATTCTTAAAATTTGGTCATTGTAACTCTTCTAGGTCAAATTTCCATGTCAATTTTTCCAACGATATTCTTGACATCTTACCATTCCAAAGGAATTTCCTCACGCATTTATTTAACTCTTGAAAGAACTTCTGCGGTAATTATATTGGTAGTGTTTGGAATAAATATTGTAATCTAGGGAATATATTCATTTTTACAGCTTTGACTCTACATATTAATGTTATTGGTAACATCATCCATTTATCAAGATCCTCTTGAATTTTTTTCAATAATGGCAAATAATTTAGTTTTATATATATTATAACTGGTTTCAAAAAGGGATTAGATATATAGGAGACTGTTTTGAAGGAGGTATATTAATGTCATTTGACCAATTAAAGAATAAATATAAAATATCAAATAACACTCTTTTCTGTTATTTCCAATTAAGGGCTTATTTAAGAGATAAACTGGGTCAAACAATGTTATTGCTGAAACCTAGTGAAATAGAAACTTTAATTCATAAAGGAAAAATTAAAAAAAATATTTCTGGTATGTATAATTTGTTCCAAAAACAGGCAATTAAACAAGGAATTCATAAGTCAAGACAAAAATGGGAAAGTGATTTGAATATTAAAATTGATGAAACAAGTTTTTCAAGATTATGTCTTGACAGTATGACAAATACAATAAATGTTCGACTAAGATTAGTGCAATATAATTTTTTACATCAAATATATATTACACATCAAAAATAAATAGATTAAACTGAAGTTTATCTGATCAATGTTTTCGATGTAATCAAGAAATTGGTACTTTTTTTACACTCTACTTGGTCTTGTTTTAAAATTCAACCTTTTTGGACAAATTTAAGAGCTTAACTGGAACAAATTATTGGAATACAACTTACACATAATCCAACATTATTTTTACTAGGCAATATTGAAGGGATAAAATCAAAATCCAAATTGAATAAATATCAGAAAGAATTCATAAAAGTTGCATTGGCAGTAGCCAAAAAGGCTATTGCAATTACTTGGAAATCAGATTCATACTTAAGTATAGATCATTGGAAGAATGAAGTTTTTAGCTGCATTCCACTTGAAAAACTTACATAATTTAACAGATAAATATGAAATATTTCTGAAAATTTGGCACCCTTATTTACAAAAGATATATATAGGTGCTCTGAAGATAAAATTATTGGTTATCTGGGGAAAGAAATAAACTCATATTAAAGCTGTTATGAACTCCATGGAGCATGTGAGGATCTTCCGATATCCAGACATTCTTTCTTTCTTACTTTCTTTCTTTTTTTTTCTCTTTTTTTTCTGTAGGGATATGTTAGGGGGGAGGGGATAAGGGGGGGGGGAGTTGATTTTTTTTCTTTCTATATAACCTATTTGAAAACTCAATTAAAAAAAATTAAAAAAAGAGAATGAGAATAATTTTAATTAACCAAGACATTTGCCTTTATAATTAACACAAAGTACACTGCAGATGCTGTGGTCAAATCAACACGTACAAACAAGCTGGATGAACTCAGCAGGTCAGGCGCCATCCATTGAAACGAGCAGTCAATGTTTCGGGCCGAGACTTAGTCAGTCCTGACGAAGGGTCTCAGCTTGAAACATTGACTGCTTGTTTCAATGGATGCTGCCCGACCTGCTGAGTTCATCCAGCTTGTTTGTACGTGTTGCCTTTATAATTAAATAGGAGGGTGGGGTGGGAGTGTCAAGTTTTTGACGTGATAATTGCACAGGTAAAAGCAGCCAATAAGGTGAGCACTGAGCTGTGGGATGTGGATCTGTTGGTCTTTACTTCAAAAACTAGTAACCAGATTTATGTAGCAAGCACAAGGCCATGTGGATCTAATTTGTAATTTTAAAATAATCGTAGTCGATCGTCATTGATAGGGTAGTGAAGAAATCATATGGCAATGTAGTCTTTGACAATAGCAGCATTGAGTTCAGGAGTCAGCAAGTTATGTTGGAGCTTTATAAATCTCTGGTTAGCCCGTATCTGAAATACTGCCTTTAATTCTGGTTGTCCATTTCAGGAAGGATGTGGAGACTGGAGAGGTTTATCAGGATGTTGCCTATGCTATGAAGAGGGATTTGGGAAACTGGAATAGCAGAAGCTGAGGGGAGACCTGATAGGAAGTTATAAGATTATGAAGGGCGTAGATAGACAGCCTATATCCTATTCACCAAGGTCAAAAGGTTTAATTTTAGAGGGTATATATTAAAGGTGAGAGGCAGCAAGTTCAAAGGAGAGGACCAGGGCAAATTTTTTTGAAATGCAGACTGGGAGTTACCGAGAGAGCGCTGCCAAGCTTGGTTGTGGAAACAAATATGATGGGAGTATTTAAGCAGCTCTCAGAGAGGCACATGCATGTACAGAGAATGGAGAGATATGGATTTGTGTAGGTTGAAAGGACTAGTTTAGTGAGCTTTTAATTATTGACAGAATTAGTTCGGCACAACTTTGTCAGCCAAAAGTCCTGTTGCCGTGCCATCCTGTTCTATGTTCTTTTGGGATTACTGTGGGTAGGTACAAGATATATCATAGATATGATGGGCCGAAGGTCCTGCTTTGATGCTGTGTGATGCTCTCCGATTTTCACACAAAATCCACATTAGATCTCACCGTTCATTCAATATGCCATAATTAAATATCAGAATAAAGTTGTTTGGTTGCTCAAGGTAACAGAGGTGATGATGTAAAGTTTGGCATTTGACGTCATTTTCCCCAATGGAAGATTCAATTTATTGGTGATAACTACACTTATTTGTGAGGAAATATATGCAGAAACCAACCCAAAGCATGTAAAAATGTCAAAAGTAACATTTTATTTGTGCCCCCTCTAAATCCATAATCGAACAAGCAGTTTGCACGAGCTCGGACTAATGAATTTTTATTTCTCCTTGACCGGTTCCTGTTCTGATAAATGATGTAATGATCAGCATCTTGAAGTACCACTTGCTTTCTGATAAAGATCAATTACATTTTTAACTGAAGCTGTAGTTTATACCTGAATGGTAAAGATTGATCTGAGGTGTTCTTCTTGATGCTTTCTCCATCTGTTCTAGACAGAGGAACCTATTTTTCTAAGCCGTACTTAAAAGACATTTGTATTTATTTCCCTCCCAGTTATCACTTTGCTCTGATTACTTTGTTCCTGCAGGATGCCTTTGCTACTCATTTTGAAATTTAGACCCATGGAAAAAATCCAAGGCGGCAATGACGAGAGTTGGGTTCCAGTTCAGATATGTTCCCATTACGTTGGAATTCTTTGAGGAAATAACTGGCAGGATAGACAAATGTTGTTTTCTTGAATTTTCATAAGGCCTTTGACAAAGTGCCACACATGAGTCTGCTAAACAAGATAAGAGCCCATGATATTACAGGAAATATACTGCCATGGATCAAAATTTGCTCACTGGCAGGAGGCAAAGAGTGGGAATAAAGGGGGTCTATTCTGGTTGACAGCTGGTGACTAGTGGTGCTTCACAGGGGTAGGTATTGGGACCATCTTTCATGTTATTTATCGATGATTTGGATTACACATTGATGGTTTTGTGGCTAAGTTTGCAGATGATACAAAGAATGGTGTAGGGGTAGTAGTGCTGAGGAAGCAGGGAGTCTGCAGAAGGATTTGGACAGACTGGGAGAATGGACAAAGAAGTGACAGATGGAAATATAGCAGAGGGAAGTTTATGATCATGCCCTTTGTAGAAGGAACAGATTTTCTAAACAGGTAGAAAATTTAAAAATCAGAAGTGTAAAGGGACTTAGTCCTTGTGGGGAATTCCCTAAAGGTTAACTTGCAGGTAAGGAAGACAAATGCAATGTTAGCATTCATTTTGAGAGGACTAGAATGTAAGAGCAAGGATGTAGTACTGAGGCTTTATGAGGCAGTGGATAGACCTCACAAAGTACTGTGAGCAGTTTTGGGCTTCTTATCTAAGAAAAGTTGTGCTGGAGGTGGAGAGGGTCCAGAGGAGATTCACGAGAATGATTTCCAGAATAAAATGGTTGACATACGAGGAGCGTTTGATGGCTCTAGGCCCGTACTTGATGGAGTTTAGAAGAATAGGGGGTGGGGGTGGGATCTCAGTGAAACCTATCGAATATTGAAAGGCTTATATACAGTGGGTTTCTTTTCATGGGTAAGTCTGGGAAAAGGAGACATTCATTTAGAAGAGTGATGAGAAGGAATTTCTTTAGCTAGAGGGTGGAGAATCTATGGAATTCATTGACTCAGAAGGCTGTGGAGACCAAGTCTTTGAGTATATTTAAAGCAGAGGTTGATAGGTTCTTGGTAAGTCCGGATGACAAAGGTTACGAGGAGATGGTAGGAGAATGGGGTTGAGAAGGATAATAAATTCGGCATGTTCAAATGGCAGACCAATTTCTGTTCCCATTTCTAATGCTCTTATGCTTCACTGAGCAAACAGCATAATTCAACCATCTACACATGTAGACAGCCAAAGCAAAGAAGGGGGCGCTAATTTCACAGCCCATGATACTGGCTACTTGGTAACCAATCTCCTTACTTGTTTACACTCACAACTAGTCCATGAAATTTGAGCTGGTTATGGGGTGAGCTGTCACACCGTCACCTTGGTAAGTGAATTAGGACTGCCGAACTCGGTGTTACACAGCTGCACTGGAGACAGCGCATCTTTTTGTTTTGGTGGGATCGGTTCTTAGCTCCCACTCAGTTAGACGGCTATTACTAATACGACTCAGTAAAAATGTTTAACCATGTGACACTATTGCCGTTCTTGCTTTGCGCATACTGTACATAACATCTAACATAATTATTTACACCATTTAGTTTTTATTATGTACTACTATACTAATTTGATTCCTTGATGCATTGAGAATGAACAATGACCGTTTCAAGTGGTAAAATATTATGCTTTTGGAATTCTGTTTGTTTTGCCCTTACCTGAGAAATAAATCCTAGGGAAATTTGAAAAATTGTCATTATATTGGAAATTTAATGAACAGCTTCTGGTAAACTAAACACTAAAAGTTTATTAATTTCTAACATAATAGAAATGTGACAGAGAGCAGTTTAAAATTAACTTGAGAATTCAGAATAGTGCAACATTTAAACGTTGGTGGTGATTGATGAAAATTATCCTCAGCTTCTCTTAGCAATTAAAGCTCTACTTGGACCTGCTCTTCTGTTGGATGCTGATTTTCCTTCTTTATCTTCTGGAGAATTTCCCTTTGGGAACAAAGTGACAAGTTAATTCTCATGTATAGTTGAATAGTTGTGTGCAGAGAAAGGTGTAAAACAAACGTGGGTTGAAATGTAACACATTACTGAATCACATTCTCAATTCAAATGGGAAGGAAATGAATTTGTTCCTACCAGGCTTCTTTGGTCACTACAAAGTTTGCAATGGGGCCTGGAAAACCATTGAACTTGTTTGACAGCGTGATCGTGTATGCTCCCCTGTTTTGAAAGAGCAGCCAGTCTCCAATTTCCAGCTCAGGTAGCTCGTAGTGAGCCGTGACACAGTCAGAGCCATCACAAGTTGGTCCCCAAAGTGTTGTGCTAAAAAGTTGTTGGTCTGGGCTGACTTTCTGCAGGAAGTAAGTATCAGGTCAGTTGTTAACTTGGACATAATCAAACATTGCGTTGTTGGGCAACGTAAATATGTCATCTGAATGTTGCCACTTTTATCATTTATTGCTATCAACACTTTTCATCTTCTATGGACTTTTAAAAAATAGCACCTCTAACTTCCACCCTGCCCTTAAATTCACTTGGTCCGTCTCCACCACCTCACTCCCCTTTCTCAATCTCTCTGTCTGGGTTTCCGGAGACAAACTGTCGACTGACATCTTTCATAAACCTACTGATTCCCACGGTTATCTTGACTATACCTCTTCCCACCCTATCTCCTGTCAAAATGCTCTTCCCTTTTCTTCGCCTCCACCGAATCTGTTGCCAGGAATTGGCTTTTGGAAATATCCTCCTTCTTTAAAGAACAGGCTTTCCCTCCCTCTACTATTGATGCTGTCCTCACCCACATCTCCTCCATTTCCCGTACATCTTCCCACTGCCTTAACAGTGATCCTTATCCTCTCTTATCCTTACCTACTTCCACTTCCAACACACAGTCCTCTGCAACTTCTGCCATCTGCCAAGGGATCCTAACACTAAACATTTTTACTTCCCCCTCCCGTTCTCCTCTTTCCGCAGGGATCATTTCCTCTGCAGTTTGCTTGTACATTCATCCCTCTCCAATAATCACCCTCCAAGCACTGTCCTGTACATACACCTCCTCCCTCACCTCCATTCAGGGCCCCAAAATGTCCCTTCCAATGAGGCAACACTTCACCTGTAAATCTGCTGGGTTCATCGATCGGTTTTCTCCACATTTGTGAGACCTGTTGCAAATTGGGGGGCTGCTTTATGGAGCACCTCTGCACCATCCACCACCAGTGGCCAAACATTTTAATTCCATTTCTCATTCCCTTTCCGACGTGTTGATCCATGGCCTCCTCTTGTGCCGAAACGAGACCACCCTCAGGGTTGAGAAGCAGCACCTTATACTTCACCTGGGTGCCCTCCAACCTTATGGTATGAACACTAATTTCTCCTTGCAGTGGACAACTTTCCTCCTGACACCTTTCTCTATTTCCATTTTTGACCTTTAACTCTTCTCACCTCCCCCTGGGTTGCCTCCTTCCCTTTCTCCTTTTGTTCACTCTCATATCCTATCAGATTCTTTCTTCTACGGCCCTTTACCCTTTACCTGGCTTCACTAGTTAAGTTCCAGCTCGCCTCTTCCCCCTCCATTCGCCATCCTGAGGAAAGGTCTCAGTCCGAAACATCAACTGTTAACTCTTTTTCCATAGATGCTGTTTGACCTGCTGAGTTCCTCCTGCATTTTGTGTGTGTTGCTGTCCTTTATGTTAATATATAATTAGTAGATGGCCATTTTAATCATCCTCTTGAAGAATTGCTTATGGGTTCCAATCCTTTGTACCAATAACCTCTTGTCTACCACCTGTTCTATATTGGAAATATTGGGGCAGATCTTCCACTGCACTTTAACTAAAGGTAGCTACCCCTGGGTCATGCTTGTATTGGTAAGGTCTCGAGCATGATCTTTAATTGGGAACCTCGATCACTGGTTGTGTGCCCTGCAGCTGGTTTTAGCAGCTGGCAGGCTCTGCCTTAATATTGATTGTCAGTAACAAATATTCTGTAACTGGTTAAAAATTAGATTTAATTTTATTAAAACCACGTAAAAATAATTTTCAGAATAAAGTTTATTGAGAATACCAAATGCAGGAGATTTGACTTGGTACAAGTTTTGTAGACACTTTCCACACCAGGAACTGAGAAACTACGGAAGATGGCATCTAGCACACTGGACTTGCCATTGCTAGATGGGCACCTACATTGTAGCTTGCACTTGGGATTTTCACAATTCCCCTCGACCCACACAATCTACCCCTTCCACGGACTTAACATGAATGTTTTTAAACAGCAAGTTAGACATGGAATAAGTAATATTCCATATTTAAAAGGAAGTTCTGTTTTAGGTGTGCCCACTACACATGAAGGTAGCCCCCAGATAAAGGATTATTGACCTGAAACATTAACTTTATTTCACTCTCCATAATTATCAGAGTTGCTGGGTAACTCCAGAGATTTGTTTCTGGCCATTATTTGACAGACCATTGGTGAGTTAAGAATGCTTGATAACATCAACAATATGTGTCTTGTTAATGAATGAAAGTAAACCTTCAGAAAAAAGATCACGAAAACATTATACTTTTCCTTTACCATATACTAAAAGTTTGATCTATTAAAGAAGGTTTAAAAAAAAAGTTAAGATAGGGCTATTAAGAACAAAGTTTTTCAAAGTAAAAAACTTAAGAAATTGAAACCAAATTCGTAATGTATGTTTGACAGTAGGGTTAGATATCTGTTTATTAAGTTTAACTAAGTCAGTAGGAAGAGAAGAGCCAAGAACAGAAAATAAAGAATATCCTTGTGCATCATTACATTCTAAATTTACCCACTGTGGACACAATGGTGAATCTAAATCTAATTTCCAATATATTAAATTTCGAATATTATTCACCCAATAGTAAAATCTAAAATTGGGTAAGGCTAAACCACCATCTTTTTTAGATTTCTGTAACTGTCTTTTACTTAATCTGGGGTTTTTATTTTGCCACACAAATGAGGAAACTTTTGAATCAATGTTATCAAAAAACGATTTAGGAATAAAAATTGGTAAGGCTTGAAATAAGTATAAAAATTTTGGCAAAATCATCATTTTAATAGCATTAATCCGAGGTATAATATGTTTTCGTGATCTTTTTTCTGAAGGTAGTTTAATGTCTTTTGACCAACTTTCTAACAAATTTAAGTTACCTAAATCTAATTTTTTTAGATATTTACAAATTAGAAATTTTTTATATAAAGTTTTACCATCCTTTCCTAATTTAACTTTGATAGATTTTTCAGATATGATTTTTACTTTAAATCCCTGTCAGAAGGGATTAGTGGCTTTTATTTATAATATGATTATGAAGATACAACCAGAGGTATCGGATAGAATTAAACAGGAATGGGAAAAAGAACTTCAACACAATATATCAACGGAAAAATAGGAAAAAATTTTACAAATGGTTAATTCTCCTTCTATTTGTGCTAAACATGTTTTAATACAATGCAAGGTCGTACATAGAGCTCATATGTCTAAAGATAAGCTTGCTCGGTTTTATTCTCATGTTAATCCTCAATGTGACAGATGTCACTTAGATGTGGCTTCATTGACCCACATATTTTGGTCATGTCCTACCTTACATAATTATTGGAAGGACATATTTGCCTCAGTTTGGAATATTGATTTACAACCTTATTCTATTACTGCAATTTTTTTTTTTGGTATACCAAATGAAGATGATAGTCCACTCTCCCCTTCAATTAGACGAATGATTGCCTTTGTAACATTAATGACCAAGAGGTCTATATTACAAAATTGGAAAGAAGTAAATCCTCCTATCACATTTCAGTGGTTTTCCCAAACTATTTCTTGTTTAAGTTTAGAAAAAATTAGAAGTACTATTTTCGATTCATCAATTAAATTTGAAGAAACTTGGGGACCGTTCATTCGATATTTTCATATGAATTAATTTGGCTCATTCCGGACCTTTACTCTTTTTATTCTGTTCTGGTATGGAGTTCCGGAGTTTTTGACACTACCATATATATATAAACTATTATTATTGCCCATGTTAGTTTAGGTTTATTTTTTTCTATTTCTTAATATACATTTTTTTCTGTATTTTATATATTTTTTTCTTTTGATGATTATCTTTAATCTTTTTCATGTATAATTAATATAGGTTAGATTGATTATTGTACAATTTTCATTTTTTGCTGATAGTTTAATAAGATATTGTTATCTTATTACTAATTTAATTTCAAATTTAAGGTATTCATAACCTATTTAATACAATACTATGTTATGTTTTTTTTAATATATGAAACTTAATAAAAAGATTGAAAAAGAAAGAAAGTAAACCAATGGGCTGGTAGTTTGCTGGAGTAGATTTGGCCTGCCTAGATGATAGGTGTGCTTACAAAAAGACTTAACGGCATTTTTCTTACATTATTTTTGTGAATCCTTACCTTAAATGCTATTGGTTTTAATGGAATATATTCAAATTTTAAAGATCCATGCCAACCATCATTTATATAGTACATTATGGTTTTCTTGGTCTCAGTCTCATCATCTAGAAAAGAGAATTAACACATAAGATCCATGTACTGTTTTTCAGAGATTAGCTTTGTAACATTAATGTTTAAGAAGGAAAGTAAAGGGCTCGTTCTGCTATTTTTAAAAATATGGCTATCCTCAAGTCAAGTCAAGTCAACTTCTATTGTCATTTCGACCATAACCGCTGGTACAGTGCATAGTAAAAATGAGACAATGTTTTTCAGGACCATGGTGTTACATGAGACAGTAAAAAATACTAGACTGAACTATGTAAAAAAACAACACAGAGAAAGCTATACTAGACTACAGACCTACACTGGACTGCATAAAGTGCACAAAAACAGTGCATGCATTACAATAAATAATAAACAGGACAGTAGGGCAAGGTGTCAGTCCAGGCTTCGGGTATTGAGGAGTCTGATAGCTTGGACCAATGTTACATGGTCTGGTCGTGAGAGCCCGAATGCTTCAGAGCCTTTTTCCAGACAGCAGGAGGGAGAAGAGATTGTATGAGGGGTGCAGGGGGTCCTTCATAATGCTGTTTCCTTTGCGGATGCAAATGTCTATGTCTATGATGGCAGGAAGGGAGACCCCGATGATCTTCTCAGCTGACCTCACATTCCGCTGCAAGGTCTTACGATCCGAGACGGTGCAATTTCCAAACTAGGCAGTTATGCAGCTGCTCAGGATGCTCTCAATACAACCCCTGTAGAATGTGATGAGGATGGGGGTGGGAGATGGATTTTCCTCAACCTTCGCAAAAAGTAGAGACACTCCTGGGCTTTCTTTGCTATGGAGCTGGTGTTGAGGGACCAGGTGAAATTCTCCGTCAGGTGAACACCAAGGAATTTGGTACTCTTTACGATCTCTACCGAGGAGCCATCGATGTTCAGCGGGGAGTGGTCACTCCATGCCTTCCTGAAGTCAACAACCATCTCTTTCGTTTTGTTCACATTAAGAGACAGGTTGTTGGCTCTGCACCAGTCCGTTAGCCACTGCACCTCCTCTCTGTAAGCCGACTCTTCGTTCTTGCTGATGTGACCCACCACGGTCGTGTCATTGGCGAACCTGATGATATGGTTCGAGCTGTGTGTTGCAGCAAGGTCGTTGGTCAGCAGAGTGAACAGCAGTGGACTGAGCACGCAACCCTGGGGAGCCCCCATGTTCAGTGTGATGGTGTTGGAGATGCTGCTCCCGTTCCGGACTGACTGAGGTCTCCCAGTCAGGAAGTCTAGGATCCAGTTGCAGAGGGGGGTGTTCAGGCCCAATAGGCTCAGCTTTCCAATCAGTTTCTGAGGAATGACTGTGTTGAATGCTGAACTGTAGTCTATGAACAGCAGCCAAACATGTGTGTTTTTTGTCCAGTGGGCTGGGGTCAGGTGGAGGGTGGTGGCAATGGCATCATCTGTTGAGTGGTTGGGACGGTATGCAAACTGCAGGGGGTCCAGTGAGGGGGCAGCAGGGTCTTGATATGCCTCATGATGAGCCTCTGGAAACACTTCATGATGGTGGATGTGAGTGCAACGGGACGGTTGTCATTTAGGCAGGACAACTGAAGACTTCTTCGGCATGGGGATGATACCTGCTAGCTGGTCTGCACATCCTGAACCGTGAGTAGAGAGAGTATGCAGTGGAACCAGCTTTTTATGCATTTGTATCATACATACAGTAAATATTGCTCTTTGTGATTGCTAACTCTTTGGAGATAATCTCACATGTTAGGAAAAAACAACTGACACACTTTTCCTGGTCACACATGTACAATTCCCAGTATGGGCTGTCAGCCAGGAGATTGGTGAAAGGCTGCAACAGGATAACATTCGTATGTCCACTGCTTTTTTTGTTACAATGTCTGTGGCTTCCATCGCCTATTTTCCGACTCGGTGAGTGGAATTCACGAATGTACTTCAGTCCATCATCTGAAACAGTAGTGGAGGGAGATTCAGTATTTATTTATTTAGAGATACAGTGTGGAATTGGCTTTGAGCACCATCGGCAACCTGGATTTTAACCCTAACCTCATCACGGGACAATTTACAACGACCTCTTCAACTACCCAGTACATCTTTGGTCCGTGGCAAGAAACTGGAAGACCCAGAGAACACCCACACTTTCCTCAGGGAGGACGTACAGAGACTGCATATAGGGAGCACTGGAATTAAATTCCAAAATCCAATACCTCGCTGCAATAGTGTTGTGCAAATTGCTACACTACCACGGTGCCCAATAATCTTCTAGAAAGGGGTATTGGACAAGCAGAATCAGGTTTATTATTACTGACATATGCTGTAAAATTTGTTGTTTTGTGGTAGCTATACAGGACAATACTGCAAAAAGAGAACAAAAAATAGTGAAGTAGTAAAAAGAAAATTGCAGCCATGTTGGAATGGTGGAGAAGACTTGATGGGCCAAATAACAGAACGTCTATGGTCTTAAGAAGCGGACCAGGAATTTCAGCCATCTCCATGAATCTTCCATCCTTTGCCTGTGAGGAATACAAAACTTCCCCTACCACATCTCCTTCTGGTGGTAAGGCATTGGAATGTATCACCCATCGTTCCCTCATACAGTATTGAGCGCAGAAGATCACCGTAGCTAGTTGGTGATTTATGGAAGAATTTACCATTGGAGTTAGTTGAATCTATAGTAATTCTTCTTCCAATGATATTCACAGCAATTGTAAGTGAAGATGTCACATAATAACGGCCAGGTTCAGCAATTACATTCACTCCACTTGCTTCAGGAAAGTGAAGATCCAATGCACGATTGATCACTGCTGCAATCTACAACATGAAAATCAATTAGATATTATTACCAAATTTCCAGCACTTTATATGCAGTGGAATCTGGTCAATTGGGGCAGCTGTTTAGTTGGGACATTTTGCAAAGAACGAAAACTGAGCTGAGATTCGCTTTGATAATTTGGGACACTATGCCGCGTAATTGGAACAGGAGACTGTTGCTAAACAGTTTCGAACTAGCATCAGTTGCATTCACTTGTATGGCCACTAGACACTACACTGTGCTTAGAGCGAACAATTTTCAAATAGCATGAGTTGTGTGTGTTTGTGTTCAAAAAGTAGTGATTTTTGTCACTGATGGTTGGTAAGAAATAAGCAGTAAGACAATTTTGCTTACTATGGTTTCAATCACTCTGGCTTGGAGATGCAAGAAACAGCTGGGAATGAAAATGAAATGTTTTCACCACTTTTGCAAGGTAGGACTACGAGGAATTTGAAGGTATTGACAATCATCTTGAACATTACAATGAAAATTCAGACTTGCAGGAAGAAATAGCTTTGAACTAGTGTCAATTGTATGCATTTGTGTGGTTGTTAAAAACGACTCTGTGCTTAAAGTCAACAGTTTTTAAACAGCCTCAGCTGCATTTGCTTATATTATGTTATTCATTTTAGGCTGGCTGACGTTGAATTGAATAGCAGTGATTTTTGACACTTCTTCATGCAGGAAGGCAATGAAAGCAGTGCATTATCTGCACGAGGTGTCTGCACTGATCCTTCTTATTTACAGTATATCAAAAGGACACAGCAATGTATACTGGATTAATTCCTCCATCGATAACAATTAGGAACTAACATGTAGTGTTATAGAAATGCAGTGATATTGTAGTGTTCTAATTTGTTCTGTATTTCATTTACATACATAATTTCTTACTCAGTTAAACAGTAGTTTCTCTTTTTTAAACTATTTTCACGAAATTTCTGCTAATTGGGTCAGCCGCTTAAGTGGGCCAAAATGTACTGGTCCTGATGTGTCCTAATTAACCAGAAACCACTGTAGTTATAAATGAATTTGTACAGAAAGCACACATACTGAATTTGTATTAAGCAATGAGGTTAATACAAGAGTCCCTTACTAGCTCTCCTAAGTCAATTCTTCAGCTCCTTCCTAGCTACCTCATAACTCGCAAGAGCCCTATCTGATTCTTGCTTCCTAAACTTTAAGCTTCTTTCTTCTTCTTGACTAAATATTTCACATTTGTTGTCAACCATGATTCCTTCACCTTACCCGTCCTTTCCCTACCTCAAAGGGACAAATCTAACCAGGACCACCATGAAAATGCTCCCTAAACAACCTCCACATTTCTGTGTATGTCTCCCTGAGTACAACTATTCCCAATTTGTGTCCTCAGGTTATTACCAATTAGCATCAACATTCGCCCTCCCTCAACTAAATACTTTCAAAGCGTCTGCTCTTATCCCTGTCCAAGGCCTTCAGGAAGTTGTAGTCACTCTCTGAAATGCCCACCCACCAGGAGATCTGTCTAGGCTCAGCGGCTAGTAGTGGGTCCAGTATGGCCTCTCCTTTCTTTAGCCTGACCACATATTTTATCAAGAATTCTTCCTGCACAAGCATAACAAATCCTTCCCCATCCAAAACTTTTCTACTAAGGGGTATCAATATTAGGGAAGCTGATAATATTGATTATCATATCCATGACAACAACCTTGTTATTTTTGTACCTTTCCAAAATTTGTGTACCGATCTGATCCTCAGTGTCTCTGTAGCTGTTTGGGAGAATCTATGGAATATTCCCAATAGAGTGATTACTGCCTTTGTTTCTGACTTCCACCCACACAGACTCAGTAGAAAATCCCTCCACAGTATCCTCTCTTTCTGCAGCTGCGATACTATCTATGACTAGCAATGCCTCTTCCTCTACCTCTTTTACCTCCCTGGTCATTTTGAAATAGACAATAGGTGCAGAAGTAGACCATTCAGCCCTTCGAGCCTGCACCGCAATTTTGAGATCATGGCTGATCAATTACTATCAATACCCTGTTCCTGACTTGTCCCCATATCCCTTGATTCCCCTATCCATAAGATACCTATCTAGCTCCTTCTTGGGGCAGCCAAGACTCTGTAATGGCCACAATGTCAAAGTTCTATGTACTGATCCATGCTCTAGTTTCATCACCCTTGTTCCTGATACTTCTTGCATTAAAGTAGACACCTTTCAACCCATGCAACTGACTGCAATTGTGCCCTATCCACAATTGTTTCCCAATCTCTCTACACGTAGCATCTACCTGCCCACCAACAGCACCATCCTTTGGCTCTCGTGCCTCTGCCGACCCAGTGTGAACTCCTTTCCCAACATCTCTAACAAACCTGTCCCCAAGGATGTTTGTCAGATGTCAGAGTTCAGGTGTAACCTGCCCTTTTGAACAGATCACACCTTCCACAGAAGAGATCCCAATTATCCCCAAACGTGAAAGCCTGCCCCTTACACCAATACTTCAGCCAGACACTGAACTGCCAGGTCGTCCTATTCATACCCTCACTGAGAGAGTAGCACAGGCACAAATTGAGAGAGTACTACTTTGAGCTCTGCTTTTTATATCTCCTGCTTCACGTGACAAGTTTATCAGTTACTAAGATGGGCAGACCAGTGGTAGATGGAATTTAATGCTGCTAAGTGCAAGATGATGCGCTTTGGACCCTCACAATGATTGGTGGGGCCTTTGGAAGTTTTGAGGAACAGGGAACCTTGCTGTAAAAGTGGAAGGAGCCCTTAAAGTGGTAGCGGAGGTAAATGGGGCAGTGAAGAAGGAATACAGAGTACTTTCTTTTATTCATTATGCTATAAAATCGTACAGCTTTTTGCTCTTCTGGTTGCCACACAATATGAAGACTTAGCTGAACTGGAGAGGATATGATTTACCAGGATATTACCTGGGATGGGGTGCCACAATTAGGACATGAGACCATACAGTTGAGTTTCATTGACTTATTCACTTTATTACATCTAAGGATTTAAAGAGCAAACATATAATTTAACACAGTGATACTGTTACACCTGAAAAGTAATTAGAAGCCTGTCTGCTGTTTTTTCAGCTCTGAAAACTCTCAAGCCCATATTTCATATGTAAAATGCATACAGTAGGTATACCTATTTGAATATCAATTGTTCCTCAAATGTTACTTTAATGCATAACATGTTACCTCCTCAAATGTAATCTTGTCATCCTCACAGCCAGGAAAACCACCACCAATATCGAGCAAGTTCATATGAAATCCAAGGCTCATCTGGAGAAGATATGTAAAAGATCCAATATTTGTTGTCTCATTACCAGCAAGCACTTTCCATGCAAACCTTATCACTTTCTGTTACTGTCAAGACAATTCATACAAAAGCATCACTGACACCAAAGGACATCCCAAACTTTAGGTTTTAGTTTGTCACTACTGCACCATTAATCAGATTCAAATAGGCCCAAACATACTTTTTTCCATAGATGCTGCCTGGTCTGCTGAGTTACTGCAGAATTTCGTGTGTTGTTATTAGCTGTCTCAATATGCCTAAAAAAGACCTGTTATCATTGTCTTTTATCCTAATGGGAACATAAAAACTCTGTACTCTCAGTATTTCATCTCTGAAGGCCTCCCAACCATCTTAATGCTTTACCAAGCACCCTTTCAGCAAACATAATCTCTCAATCCAAAAATGGTCTTCCTCCAATTTCAAATTTCAACCAGAGGACCAGTTCTACCCTTCTCTATAGCTATCTTGAAACTAATCTAATTATGTTTACTAGATCAAAAGTATTCCCCTACACACACTTCTGTCACCTGCCCTTTCTCATTCTCAAATAGGAGATTGTGTAACTCATACTGTAATTAACATTATATTTGAAACTTTCATTGTTATGACTGCTACATTTCTGAAAATTTCTATTATTCAATATATAAAACTTCAAAAGGAACATACCCCAATATCAAAAACCGTGCGTGAATCGGCTATGGCCTCAGCAAATGCCTGTGGATCAGTACAACAACTTCCAACATGAAAGCTGGTTAAAGAAGAGTCATTAGGTTAGAATTCAACTGATATTTTTAAGAATATTTAAGGAAAATTTATTTATTTCTCTTATCTGTTAGTTCAGCACTTCGTTGAAACTCAAGCATTGTCCATTACTTTTCTTATGCTGTACAGGGAATGATAGACATCATCATTACACAACATGTTCCCTTTGGAACTGTCATGATTCCCTTGCACGTGTTGTTCCCATTGCCATGGTCACAGAGTGTGACGTTGCCTTGACATTTTTGTAAATAAACTATTGAATAAAAGTTGCAAACTGTTTTTCAGTAAGTAATACTTTTTTTTTACCTTACACCAATGATCTCCACACACAAAGCCTTTGCACATTCCATCAGCTGTCTGCACTCTTTTAAAGTCGCTCCAAACTTCATACTTAAGGGAAAGAGGGACTTGGCATTATTTGCAACAATGCGAAGAACCATTCTGTCAAGATAGCAACATTAGGAAGACAGGTGTGACTGCTGAAACGTCAGAGGGAGTTTACCATTTTTGTTTGCTCAGTAGACAATTAGAAAGCAGGCTTGGGGGTCAGCAGTGGAAAGAGTAAGCAGTTTTTCAAATCTCAGGGTCTCCGGGACCAAACATATTAATACAATCACGAAGAAGGCACGTCACCAAAGAATCTGGCAAACTCTGACAAATGCACTTTGGAGAGCATTATGACTGGTTGCATCAACGTCTGGTATAGAGTCTCCAATGCACAGATTTGCAAGAGTTCAGTTAGTTACAGACTCAGCGAATTCCATCACGGCACAAGATTCCCCACCATCAAAGGCATCTTCAAAAGGTGGAGCCTTAAGAAGGTGTGTAAGATTGACATCTGGGACAGGCTCTATTCTCATTACTACCATCAGGGAGGAGGTACTGTAGCCTGAAGACTCTCACTCAATATTGTAAGAATCGCTTCTCCTCTGCTATCGGATTTCTGAAGGGTCCATGAACACGACCTCACTGTTGCTCTTTTACACTCTTCAGTTATCTGTCTGTTTATTTAATATTGTAATTTATATTTTTTCATGTCTTGTACCATACCACTGCAACAAAACTACATATTCAATTATATATATGTCAGTGATAATAAAATTGATTCTGTTTCTCAGATCTTGATTTTGACATCTCCCAATATTATCCTTCTGGAAATAACTCTGTGTAGATATTCTTTTGCTCTGGGATCACCAGTTACTTGCACCCTTGTTTCTGTTATCCAGTGTACAGTCTTCAACAATTCCTATATGCAATGCTCTGGCTGATACACGGGTGTTACTCTGGTTGGTAATCAGTGGTGAGCGATATGCCGCAGGGTCAGTGCTGGACAAACAGATGTTCATAATAAACATAAACGAATGGGAGAGGCGGCCGAGTGTAGTGTGTCTAAGTTTGCTGATGACACTAAATTAAACGGAAAAGCAAATTGTCCAGCAGATACAGAGAGTCTACAGAGAGCTGAGTGGGTAAGGGTCTGGCAGATGGAGTACAACGTGAGGTCATCCACTTTGGAAGGAAAATGGAAGAGCAGATTATTATTTAAATGCTGAAAAATTGCAGCATACTGCTGTGCAGAGGGACTTGGGAGCGCTTGTGCATGAATCACAAAAGGTTGGTTTGCAGGTGCAGCAGGCCAAGAAGAAGGCAAATGGGATGTTGGCCTTCATTGCTGGAGGGATTGAATTTAAGCGCAGGGAGGTTATGCTGCAACTGTACAGGGTACTGGGGAGGCCGCACCTGGAGTACTGCATGCAGTTTTGATCTCCTTACTTAAGGAAGGATATACTGGCTTTGGAGGCGATGTAGAGGAGTTTCAGCAGGTTGATTCCAGTGGTGAGAGGGTTAGACCGTGAGGAAAGATTGAGTTGCCTGGGAACATACTTTCTGGAATTCAGAAGAATGAGAGGAGATCTTACAGAAACAATAGAATTATGAATGGAATTGATAAGATAGAGACCGGAAAGTTGTTTCCACTGATATATGAGACTAGTACTAGGGGGCATAGCGTCAAGATTTGGGGAATAGATTTAGGATGGAGATGGGGAGGAACTGCTTTTCCCAGAGAACAGTGAATCTGTGGAATTGGCTTCCCGATGAAGCAGTGGAGGCTACCTCAGTAAGTATATTTAAAAGAAGGTTTGATACATTTTTGCACAGCAGGGGGATTAAGAGATGGGGAAAAGGCAGGTAGGTGGAAATGTCCATGGTCAAATCAGCCATGATTTTATTGAATGGCAGAGCAGGCTTGATGGGACAGATGGCTTACCCCTGCTCTGATTTCTTATGTTCTGATGAAGGCCATTGTGTCATACACAGTTTTCACCACCTGTTTACCTGTGACACCATTTCCACTGAACTAAGGACTTTATTTCTCAGTCACTAATGTGGACATGTACTGGTGGTAACTAAATGGCATTTTTGTTTGTCACAGAATGGAACCTGTATTGTACCAGAGTGGTTTGCTAATAATGTTTGTGCAACATTATGCTGTATAAACCTGAATCCTTGACAAACTGCAGACCAGCACATGTATTACTGGAAGAATGCCAAACACACTGAAGAAGCAGAAGGACATAATGTACCCTTCCCCTGAACTGAGGTCTGGCTAGCTGCACTTGTGTATAAAGGAGTGACTATGCTGTCTGTTTTTTTTGGAGGCTGTCATCGGCACTTCTGCGGTGCTAGTCTCCCCTTGCTGCAAGGAAAATAAATGTGCTTCTGATTGATTCACTTGGTTGTTTGTGTAAGATGAAAAGGAGCTCACACTCTGTTCCTCAGCACTTCCCGATCTTTACCATTCCTATCTTGCTTTGATTTCTCACATACGAGGACTGGAATAAGGTTAACAAATCTTATTAACAAAAACAAATTATACTAAAGGACTGTAGTATCTTATACTGTTCTCAATCCACTTTGAATGCTCTGATTTACAATTAGTGTCTCTCGGTGCCACTGAGAATAAATTTCTACTGGGAGATTGAACCGCTATATCTTTCAGCAAAGAACACACTGCTGAGGTCAAGGATGTGTGCTTAGCTCACTGTTCTACTCTCCCTGCACTCACGGCTGTTTTGCTAGGCACCACTCAAACACCATCTATAAACTTGCTGCTGACACAACTATTGTAGGTATAGTTTCAGATGGTGACGAGAGAGATACATCAACTAGTTGAGTGGTGTCACAACAACAATCTTGCACTCAGCGTTAACAAGACGAAGGAATTGACTGTGAACTTCAGGAATGGGGAGTCAAGGGAACCAACTCCAGTTCTTATCAAAGGATCAGCAGTGGAAAGGTTGAGCAATTTCAAATTCCTGTGTGTCAACATCTAAGGATCTATTCTGGGTGCAAAATATTGCAACTCCATCAGGTATGTGAGCAACCAAGCATTGGACCAGAAGTTCTTGCAGAGGGCTGAGAGAACAGCTGAGAGCGTCATAGGTGCCTCCTGAACATCCACGGGGACATTTATCAGGAGTGATGTGTATGCAGGGTTCCACCCATCTATCCAGCATCCTCTCTGACTTTCTACCATCAAACAGGAGTTTGTGATGCATCAAAACAATAATGGTCAGGATGGGGAACAGTTTCTTCCCTCAGGCCATGAGGCTTCTGAACTCCCTGCTACATTGCATTTGAATTGTCTCTGACTAATCTGTTCTGTGCCTTACAATATTTATTTAATGTGCTTTAGTTTGTTTATACATGTGTAATCCATCTGTAGCTTTTATCTTAACATTCATAAGCTATTGTGTGTTATGTGTACTATTGTGCTTTACACTCTGGTTCAGAGAAACGTCTCGTTTGATGATATATAGGTATATAGTTAAATGAAATAAACTTGATTTGACTGGATGTAATCACAAAGAAGGCATGACAGTGTCTGTATTTCATTTGGAGTAGCAGCAGACTTGGTATGTCACACAGCTCTCTCTCAAATTTCTACATTACGTGGAGTGTGTTCTGACTGGATGTATCACCATCTGGTATGGAGGGGACCACTGCACTGGATTGGAAAAAAGCTGCAGAGGGTTGCAAACCCAGCCAGCTCCATCATGGGCACTAATCTCCCCTGCATCAAGGACATCTTCAAAAGGTGATGCCTCAGAAAGACAGCATCCATCTTGAAGAACCCCCATCACCCAGGATGTGCTCTTATCTCAATGTTACCATCAAGGAGGAAGTATAGGAGCCTAAGGATACACACTCAATATTTTAAAAATAGTTTCTTCCCCTTCGTCATCAGCTTTCTGAATGGGCAATGAATGGATGTACACAACCTCACTATACATTTTTTGCTCTATAAACAGTCAATGGTTTGGGCCGAGACCCTTCATCCGTCCTGGAAAGGAAGGGGGTACAAGCCAGAATATTTCTGCCATGAATGCTGGAGTTTTTGGGGGAACACAGGAGATAGTGTTGTAGAACAGAGAAATATGTAGAACTAGATGAAGGCCAGCACTATGGAAGGACATATGAAAAGTGAACGACAATTCAGAAAGGTGTCTACAGAGAATATCAAAAGTAGATGCATATTGTCTACATTTCAGTTGAAATTATCAGCTGATTCAGACGAGAAAGAGATAATTGTCATTTACTTCGCAGTGGGGTGGATCCGTGAAACTTTGAAAAGTTCATCTTTGTTATCGAATGTCATCATCTGAATCCCATTGGTGGCCGCAAATTTAATATAAGAGCTCTCCTTGCAGGGGTGTGCATAAATGATTCTCTCTGGGGGGACCCCAATATCTTGTACCATCGCAATCTCATTCTGTGGGACAGAAAGAGAGTTACCATTAATATTTTTTATTTTTCTGAGTTCACTGATTGGAAAATTGTCACATATACTGAGGTACAGTGGGAAACTTTGTCTTGCATACTGTCTATAGTTCATTAATTTCATTCCGACAATGCATTGAAGTGGTAGAAGGGTAACAACAGAATGCAGAGAAACACAGGAAGTACAGTGACAGGAACATGCATGTAGACAGTGAAGTACAAGGCAAAAACAAGGTAGATTGTAAGGTCTAGAGTCAATCTTATCTTGTTGGGATACAAGGGTGGTGGATCAGGGGACTACGTAGGGTGAACCAGGGACAGAGATAGGCAGAACAAAGGGGCAACTAACCGATGAGGGCAGAACTGGAACAGCCACAGAGTAAAGTAGGGAGAGCAAAATCATTTTGGCACTGGGCCACAAAACATGGGACAACATGGTAGCATAGTGGTTAGCGTAACGTTCAATTCCCACCAATGTCAATAAGAGCTTATACATTCTACCTGTGACTATGTGGGTTACCTCTCGGAACTCCAGTTTTCTCCCACATTCCAAAGACATATGGGTTAGGGTAATAAGATGTGGGCCTGCTGTATTGCTGGTGGAATCCTGGTGACACTTGTAGGCTGCCCAGCACATCCTGAAGCTGTTGGTTGTTAATGCAAACAACACAGTTCACTGTATGTTTTGAAGTACAGTACTGTGCAAATGTCTTGGGCAAATAGATATAGGAAGGATGCCTAAGAATTTTGCACAGTACTGTTGAAATTTTATGTATTGCACTGTACTACTGCCATTTAAAAAATATGATGTTTGGGTGATGATAATCCTGATTGTGATATGGGTTTCAATTGTGGATTGAGAGTGGGAAGGGGGCAGGGAGAGTGGAATCAGGGTTAGGAGAAGGGAAGGGAGAGGGAAGGGTGCGGGAAGTGCTGGAGAGACATTCTGTAATGATCTATAAATGAACTGTGTAGAATCAGATGACCTTGCCTGGTGTCTCAGGGCTGGTCTGTCTGCACTCACACCATCTCCATCCCCAGCACTCCTTCTCTGCCACATGTTCCTGCACCTCCACCTTCGCCATTCCCAACATGCTTTGCTCCAGCCACATTTACAAACTCGCTCTCTGCTCCTCGTTGGCAGATACCATACTGACTATATATATGTGCAATATACTGTATATATGATTAATAAATCTAATCTTTAATGTTAAATGTGAAGGAATGCATGGAGACGAGGACAGCACCGTCATGTAGGGTGAACAATGAAATGGTTCAAAGGAAAGGACGAAGCAAGAGCAAACCAGCTGTGGGGGAACAGAGGCAACGAGAAGCACGGAGAAGTGCAGAGGCTGCAGGACAACACCGAGTAGATCTGGCAAAAGGGTCACGACATGTAATAGGAATATAGAGGAAATGGCACCAACAATCATTCCATGGCCAAAGTCATTTAAATCACATTTCTTCCCCATTCTGATGTTTGGTCTGAACAAAAACTGAACCTCTTGACCAGGTCTGCATGCTTTTATGCACTGAGTTGCTGCCACATGATTCTCTGATTGGATAATAGCATTAATGAGCAGGTGTATCTAATAAAATGGCCACTGACCGTATAAGTAGCAAGGCATTGAATTGACTTTATTACTTACATCCTTCATATACATAAAGAGTAAAAATCTTTACGTTACGTCTCCGTCTAAATGTGCAACGTGCAATTATAGTAATTTATAATCAATTTTATATACAACAGGATAGTCAATATAACAGAAATACAGTTGCATCAGCATGAATTAAGCAGCCTGATGGCCTGGTGGAAGAAGCTGTCCCAGAGCCTGTTGGTCCTGGCTTTTATGCTGTGGTACCATTTGCTGCAAAGTTTGGGAGATCTTCCATTGCTGCATACATTAACACATTTTAATATTTGAAGGGCATCAGTGAGCTCATTATTCCAAATCCTACCTTACTGGCACAGTCAAAGCCGATCCCTAATTGAGCAAGGGTCCAAACTATTGGTTTGCTGTCATTGCATTTCACAGCGTAGAAAGGTTTCACTCGAGGCAATGTCATCTTCCACTGAAGGTGTTTCTTTATAACTTCACCCAAGTCGGCAACATAGAAAGCATCTGTGTTATCCTGCAACACAAGTCATGGTGATCATACTGACTGTCATTGTCCACTAATTTAACATTATTAGATTCCTTCAATTAGCGTTCTCTGCTAAATTCAATAAATTGAGCAAAACATTGGAATGCTGTGCCGTTCATGTGTTTCGTAAACACGTCCTGATGAAGGGTCTCGGTCTGAAAGGAGCTCAAAGGAGAGGACCAGGGCAAATTTTTTTTTGAAACGCAGACTGGGAGTTACCTAGAGAGCGCTGCCAAGCTTGGTTGTGGAAACAAATATGATGGGAGTATTTAAGAAGCTCTCAGAGAGGCACATGCGTGTACAGAGAATGGAGAGATATGGATTTGTGTAGGTTGAAAGGACTAGTTTAGTGGGCTTTTAATGATTGACAGAATTAGTTCGGCACAACTTTGTCAGCCAAAAGTCCTGTTCCTGTGCCGTCCTGTTCTATGTTCTATTGGGTTTACTGTTGGTCAGTACAAGGTATATCATAGATATGATGGGCTGATGGGCATGATTCTCTGCTGTGTAATGCTCTCTGATTTTCACACAGAAACCACATTAGATTTCACCATTCATTCAATATGCCATAATTAAACATCAGGATAAAGTTCTCTGGTTGCTCAAGGTAACAGAAGTGATGATGTAAAGTTTGGCATTTGACGTCATTTTCCCCAATGGAAGATTCAATTTATTGGTGATAACTACACTTATTTGTGAGGAAATATATGTAGAAACTAACCCAAAGCATGTAAAAATGTCATAAGCAACATTTTATTTGTGCCCCCTCTAAATCCATAATTGAACAGGCAGTTTGCACGAACTCGGACTAATGAATTTTTATTTCGCATTGACCAGTTCCTGCTCTGATAAATGATGTAATGATCAGCATCTTGAAGTACCACTTGCTTTCTGTGAAAGACCTATTACATTTTTAACTGAAGCTGTAGTTTATACCTGAATGGTAAAGATTGATCTCAGGTGTTCTTCTTGATGCTTTCTCCATCTGTTCTAGACAGAGGAACCTATTTTTCTAAACAGTACTTAAAAGACATTTGTATTTATTACCCTCCCAGTTATCACTTCGCTCTGATTACTTTGATTCAAGATTCAAGTTTATTTGTCACGTGTACATGGAAACGTACAGTGAAATGTGTCACTTGTGGTAACAATCAAATCACCACAGGATGTGCCGAGGGCAGCCCACAAGTGTCACTACACATTCTGCGGGGTGGGGGCACTGGTGTGTGGGGGGCTTCATCCATCTTCTGCCAGTCTGGCTTCCGACCACAGATGTCCCACGTCTGCGGCGCTGGTCTTCAAATGTGGAGTGGAGACTTAGACTCCAGCCTAACCTCTGATACCCACACATTCCTGGTCCTAAACTGTAACCTGACCCCTTACTCCCCTCTCTGTCCTCAAAACCAGTCTCACAAACCTAAAAACAATTAAAAATTGAGCATTTAAACAATTAAAAAAGTGCACCTGCTGCCCTTTGAAAGTGTAGGTTTTAACACTGCATTACCCATGCACTAATCATTTGTAGAGGGCATGCTTAATTAGAGAAACTGACATGCAATCCCCAATTGAAATAGCATTGGAGCCTTACTCTTCCATAGGATCCTGACTGGCATGTAGCAAGATAGCTCCCAACTATTCCTGCAGGAAGCCTTTGATAGTTATTTTGAAATTCGGACCCATGGAAAAAATCCAAGGCGGCAATGACGAGAGTTGGCTTCCAGTTCAGATATGTTCCCATTATCACCAAGTTGCTGGAGTAAAAATCACTGACACAAACAAGTGACACTAGAGAGACTGTAGATGCTGGAAATCTGCAGCAACATATGCAAAGTTCAGGGAGAACTCAGCAGATCAGGAAACATCTATGGAGTCTGATGAAGGGTCTCAGCTTGAAATGTTGATTGTTCATTTGCCTCACTAGAGGCTGCCTGATCTGCTAACTTTTTCCAGCATTTTGTCTGTGTTGCTTCATACAAAGTAATAGTTTTATTTGCAGATACAGTACTGTGCAAAACTCTTAGGCACCTACTGTACATATAGCAAGACTCTTGCAAAGTACTCTCTTTGTCAACGTGGAGCAGAGAGCAAGTTTGTAAATTTGGTGAGAGAAAAGACTGTTGGGAGTGACGAGGGTGGAGTGCCGTGAGAGAGGTGTGGAGGTGCAGAGAAGGAGTGCTAGGGGCGGTGGTGACGCAGGTGCGACACAGCCAGACCTGAGACACTAGGCAAGGTCATTTGATTCCAAACAAGTGGTTTATTGATCATTACTCTGGTGTTTACTCTCTGGTGCTTCCTTCTCCCTCCCCCTTCCCTTCCCATTTTCCCAATATAATTCCCCTCTCCTTGCCCTCTTTCCACTCTCCGTCCACAATAGAGACCCATATATAGGAGCCTCACACTCTTGTATAGTACTGTATGTTGATGTTCTGATAAATGGATCATAGTATCAGTGAATGCCAGAAATATTTAATTTGATATTAATGAGCTCAGTCACTTTGTCACAGTAGAAGATAACTTATTTTTAAGTTACTAGCATTCCTTAAGGATTATTGTAACTTCAGACATTCAATATGTAATTCTTTTTCTGAATATATTGTCAATATTAATAGTGGCAGAACTTGTTATCCTTGAATAAGGAAAAGAATGACATGTACCTTTTGATTATAACTTAATCTGAAATGTACTATTGACATAACATCATGTCAGTACTCACTGTGAGCTTTTTCTCATTGATCTTCTGGCCAATGACATCCATAGCCATGACCCCCTCCTCCAAAATGACAAAGTTGGTCTCATTAACACAGCCTTCCATTTTCAGTGTTTGCAGGGGGCTTGGTGCTATTCCGGAATTCAACAATGGAATGAATTTAGTCTTAAATAAAATTCCAAAATATTAGAAATATCACAATAAAGATCATCAGAGGCTGGTGCAAGTGTTGTTTTCTACATAAACTTTCAGGTTAAATATTGGAATGTTTTAACAATGTCATTCAAGAGATAAAATTGCGGCTCTTCATCAAAATATCTGACATGACAACACATTTGCAAGTAATTCTTGGGCAAGAGAATTTGATGCTATTATGGAGCAAGTAGCAAAAAAATTTAACAAAAATTGTGTGAAGCTACAGTATGAAAGATAATATTTTTGTTACTGCACAAGATTCAACTGTATATTGTTATCATCGGCAGCAAAATAGGCTCCTGCTACATAATGCCTCTTGGTGTATAATACAATGAAAATTCCAGAATTCCTGTCCGGATTCTGTCTGAACTTTCTCTCTGAGTTCGCAACAACACCTGCCTTTTTCCTGACCATAGACTGTGTGCCATCTATTGCCTCGCTGAATCTCTCGACTTTTGGCGAACCTGATTGCTGTTTTTTTCAGAGCTGCTTCAAGCTCTTTTACCTTTTGCGTTCTGAGTCGTCCTGCTACTTGTCATATTTTTCTCCTTGTGACGTCTCATAGTGTTGTTTGATATTGAACTCTTTTGCCACAGCCACTTGTTGCGAGCATATCAGACACACAGGTTTGCCATTGATCTCACAGAAGAAAAAACGATCTTTCCAATTATCGTTGAATATCCGACCTTCGATGTCAATGTTTCTTGGAAAGCATTTTGAACCACAGCAGCAAAGAGTGTCAGCCTTGATACGGGTGTTACTTACCTGAATACTCCATGTTTATACCGTGTTTGACGACTTAAGTGGGGCCCTAGTGGTTTTCAGTACAGAGTGGTAAGTGCTTATGCCCAGCGGGTGGTTAACTGCCACCTATTGTACAGCTGCCGTACTGATACATAATAAATGGTTATGAATGTACTTTTTTAACCCAAATCATCCCGCGGGCCAGATTGGACCCTTTCACGGGCCGGTAGTTTGACACCCCTGCTGTAGAACCAAAAGCTCTTAACCTGTTAAGCAGCCTCATGTTTGGCCTTTTGTCAAAGGCCTTATGAAAATCCAAGTACATAACATCCACCTTTGTCATATATATGACATGACAACACATTAGTAATTAATTATTGGGCAAGAGAACGTGATTCATACATATGACGTGGCAACACATTCGCAATTAATGATTGGGCAAAAGAACATGATATCCCCTTAACTATTGTGAAGCTAGAAACTAAAAAAAAGAATGTCCTTTAAAAAAAGGGTTGCAAATATACAGTAGTAACACACACAAAATGTCTGGAAGTGTTTCTCCCCTCCACCTTCCCTCTTCTCTATTTCTCCACTCTGGCCTCCCTCTTATCTTTTCTCCTCATCTGCCTATCTCTGCCCTTTGGCACCCCTCCTCCTTCCCTTTCTCCCATGGTCCACTCTCCTCTCCTATCAGATTCCTTCTTCTCTAGCCCTTTACCTTTTCCGCTTATCACTTCCCAGCTTCTCATGTCATTTCCTTCTCCTGCATCCACCTGGCTTCACCCATTGCCTAGATTGTACTCCTTCCCCTCCTCCCACTTTCTTTCCCTGGCATCTTGCCCCTTCCTTTCCATTCCTGAGGAAGGGTCTAGGCCTGAAACGTTGACTGTTTATTCATTTGCATGCCGGAACTACTGAGTTCCTCCGGCATTTTGTGTGTGTTGCTCTGGATTTCCAGCATCTGCAGAATATCTTGTGTTGCAAGCATCACAGATAACATTTTTGGACACAGTACTAGTTTTAATATGCGTCGTTATCATCAACAGCAAAAAGCAATGTTGCTAAGAATACACAGATCTTCAAACATCTACAAGTTCCATTTTACAAAGACATGTGTTAACTTAATTTCTGTCTTACTCAGAGCAGGCACACCAGAATCTTGAGCAACACACAAGATATGCAGTAGGAGCTCTGCAAGGCAAACAACATCTAGCAGAGGAATAAATGGTCGTTCAAGCTGAGACTGGAACGGAGATCACATCATGGATGACCTCACCTGCTCGCTTAATATCGCCTCCCTCAACAAGAAGCACCTCCACTTACTAAGAAGATTGAGACAAGTAAGGCCGCCCTCATCTTAACTGGGTTTTACAGGAGCATCCTGAGAAGTTGCATCTCCTCCTGGTATGGGAGCAGTTGAGCATTGGACCTGAAGTTGCTACATAGGACTGTGAGATCAGCTGAGAGGATCATGGGGGTTTCCCTAACATCCATCAGGGACATTTATCAGGAGAGATAGGTAGGCAGAGCCCTTAGTATTATCAAGGATCCCATCCAACCATCCAGCATCCTCTTTGACTTTCTACCATCAGGCAGGAGACTCCGATGCATAAAAACACAAACGGTCAGGATGGGAAACAGTTTCTTCCCCCAAGCCATTCAGCTTCTGAACTCCCCGACATTCAAAGTGTCACAGGCTATTCTGTTCTGCACATTACAATATTTAATATTCATGCACTTTAGTTTGTCATTTGCATGATTCATCTGTAGATTTTATCCTTCCCTTCATAGGTTATCATGTGTTATGTGTCTTATGTGCACTACAGTGCTTTACACCATGATTTGGAGAAACATTGTCTCATTTCTATATATTGTTATATATGTTATATATATAGTTAAATGACAATAAACTTGACTTCAGTTTGATCTGCAGATTTTCTCGTGTTTGTGATTGCTCACAATACTCCATTGGTCGGATTACAAACCTCAAGATCCTGCTTTGCAGCTTTCTACCTCGCTCCCTATATTCTCTCTTTTGGTCCTCAACCCTTTTCCTACCAATGCCATTGGTACTTATACGTACCACAACTGCTGGCTGTTCACCCTGCCCCTTTAGAATGCTGTGAACCTGCTCCAAGATGTCCTTGACCCGGGCACATGGGAGGCAATATCAGGGCATCTCTCACATCCACAGGATCTCCTGCTTACCTCTCTAACTATGGAATCCCCTGTCGCTACTGCACTCCACTTCCCCCCACCCCCCAGAGTGTCTGAGCCACAGAGCCAGACTCAGCCAGCCAGAGAGCTGGTCGCTGTGGCTTTCTGCTGCTCTGCACTGTAGGCATTGTGTCAGGCTACACTGTGACCCGAGAAAGAAAATACAACTCACATGCACCGAGGTACAGTGAAAAGCTTGTTTTGCTCACCACTCAAACAGGTCAATTCATTACATCAAGATAAAACATCAACATAATTCAGAATAAAATGTAATACTTACAGAGAAAGTGCAATGAAGGTAGACAATAAGCTGCAAGGTCAAAACAATGTGGTTTGTGAGGTCAATTCCTCTATCGTACTAGGGAGCCGTTCGGTAGTCTTTCCACAGCGGGATAGAAGCTGTCCTTCAGCCAAGCAGTACATGACTTGAGGTTTTTATATCATCTAGCCAACAGGAGGGAAGAGCAGAGCAAACACCTGGGATGGGTGGAGTCTATGACAATGCTGGCTGCTTTACGGAGGCATCGTGAAGTACAGGAAGAGTCCATTGAGGCTTGGATTAAATCGGGGGATTGCTGGGTGCTGCAGCTTGAAGGACCGGAGGGGCTCATTCCGCTTGGTATCTCAAAAAATAAATAAAAATAAATCTCCTCTTATGACCTTAAAATAGAAGGAAGAACATTGATGAGACAGTTGGTTTAAGGATGAAATCTTAGGGCTGTAATGCTCCTTTCTTGATGCCACTGACTTCAGTGTTACCATGTCTCACTTAATCAAATTTCTCTCACCTCTAGAATTAAGCTTTGCAGCTGCGCTGTAATAACATCCAGAGTCAAATAATCCTTGTGAGACCCATTCTGGCCACTATTTGATAGGGCATTGCTGAGTTCAGACTATTTAACAACATCAACAGTACGGTCCTTTATTGTATGAATAACTGCGACTAAACGAATGAGGTGGTAGTTAGCTGGACTAGATTTGACCCGAAACACTCCTGAAATCTCTTTTCCATAGGCTGAAGAGCCTGTTCCTGCGTTGTGGTGCTCTATGACTATGTGGAAATAACAGAGTTTAAAGTTCACTATGGTGCTCCAGGGTTCAGGACGGCTGTTTAGAGTTGAGATGGTAGGCGGGCAAGGGTTAATTGTATTAAACAACAAGGTGCACAAATTGAGATCATTGATGAAAACAATGCTTCCTCCCAAAACTGGAATTAAAATTAATTGAGGGCTATAATTAGCTGAAAGCTAAAAGTGTGTTGCAATTAACTTTTTCTCACATTTCTCCCGGCTACTTGTCAGTTTGGAAAAACTTTTATTTTCATGGAAATATATTTTGGAACAGGAGACTTGGTTACTCTATCCAGGTTGTCAACCTTCAGCAATACCCCAGGCTTTACATGGAATAGTTACAAGCATGTCTCAACTCTACGTTTACAATTAGAGTGGAGAATTGTGGTGAGGCAGAAAAAGAAATCTCTCCAAACAGGGATACTGCTGAAGTAGTTTAGGAACCAGGCTAGATTCCCAAACTTTCCATGCCTGCATAATAGTTAAGATACTTACAGTAGAAATAACAGTTCTTTCTCTAATATGATTTCAATGCATGATACATTACCTCCTCAAATGTAATCTTGCCATGTCAGGGCCACGAAAACCACCATCAGTATCGAGAAAGTTCATGTGAAATCCGAGGCTCACCTGGAGAACAGATGTGAAAGATCCAATATTTGCATAATATTGTTGTCTCATTACCAGCAAGCATCTTCCATGCAAACTTATCACTTTCTGCTACCATCATGTGCTTTCATACTAAAGCACCACTGACACCAAAGGACATCCCAAACTTTGGGTTTCAGTTTGACACTACATCAGATTCTAAGTGGCACAAATAGTTTAGTCAAATCATAATGGAAAATATTGCAATTTCAAAAAAAAAGAATGGTTGGAAATTGTCCAAGATGGAATGGGATAAAAAGATCTCTCCGCATAATACCTAGTAATATATTAAATGAAACCAAATTTTTGCAACTTTTATAATAAATCTTCACATGCAAATTGAGTATTTATTATTTTAACAAATTATTTAAAATAAGTGCATAAATAACTCATCATACTGGCAATTTTCATTCTTATGACAGTTGCAGTTGTGAAAGTGTCATAGTCATAGATTCATTAAAAAGTACAGCACAGAAACAGGCCCTTCAGCCCATCTAGACAATGCAAAACCAGTTCGGCTGCTTACCCCCATTGACCTGCACTAGCACCATAGCCCTCCATACCCCTACTGTCCATGTACCTATCCAAACTTTTCCTTAAATGTTGAAATTGAGCTCGCATGCACCACTTGTGCTGGCAGCTCACTCCACACTCTCACCACCCTCAGACTGAAAAAGTTCCCCCTCCTGTTCCCCTCAAACTTTCACCCTTAACCCTTGACCTCTGGCTGTACAGGTTCTATGAAGGCGATGTCACTTTGGTTCACTTCTATAGACTCTGTGTCCATCTCCTGAGTAAGTACAGATGCAAAGAATTCATTTACCGACTCCACACATAGATTACTAATTTGGTCTTCCAGAGGACCAACTTTGTCCTTTACAACCCTTTTGTTCTTAACATATCTGTAGAATCCCTTAGGCTTCTCCTCCACCTTGTCTGCTCGGGCAACCTCATGACTTATATTAGTTTTCATGATTTCTTTCTTAAGTATTCTCTTGTATTTCTTATACTCCATAATCACCTCATTTGTTCCAACTTGTGTATACCTGCTAGGCATCTCCTTTTTTTCTCACAACCAGGGCCTCACTATCTCTTGAAAACCAAGGTTCCCTATACTTGATACCTTTACAAGCACATATATGCTTTGTACTCTCAAAGTTCCACTTTTGAAGGCCTCTGTCTTCATGGATGGTTGTGAAGAAAAAGCATTTCAAGATGTATATTGTAAAGCTGTTTAAAGAGACATTAAATTAGAGGCCAACTGACATTTTTAAGAGTATGTAAGGAATGTACATCTATTTTTTACCTGCATTTTATATGCTTGATGACCCTATGATTTGTCGCTGAGGCTGGTGTGAGCACATCTTCAAGGGAATGAACCCACAGAAAGCATCTGGTGTAGACATGGTACCTGGCCAAATACTAAACAGCTTTCATGTTGGAAGTGGCTGAAATGAGCCACAGGCATTTGTTGAGTTCAGAGCAGATCCATATACAGTATTGTTTTTGAGATTGGGCTGTTTCCTTTTGAATGGAAGGTATTGTAGCCATTACTATTGAAGGGGCTATTGTAGCCATTAGTGAGACTTGGTTGCAGGAGGGGCAGGACTAGTAGCTGAGTATGCTGGGGTTCCATTGTTTTAGGCACGACAGAGCGGGAGGGACTAAAAGAGGAGAGGTGGCACCACTAATCACAAAAAACATCATGGCAGTGCTCCATCACAACAGACTGGAGAACTCAACTAGTGAGGCATAATGGGTGGAACTAAGAAATAAGAAAAGTATGACCACGTTAATGGAGCTATGTTACTGACCACCCAACAGTCCTCCAGGAATTCAGAGGAACAGACTTGTAAAGAGATCACAGACTGTTGCAAGGAATAAATGGTTGTTAGAGTAGGTGATTTTAACTTTCCACATATTGATTGGGAATCTCATACTGTAAAAAGACCAAATGAGATAGAGTTTGTCAAATGTGTTCAGGAAAGTTTCCTTCATCAGCATGTAGAAGTCCTGATGGGAGAGTGTGTGATACTGGATCTATTATTAGGAAATGAGATAGGGCAGGTGACAGAAGTTTGTGTAGGGGAGCATAAAAGTTCAAAGGTACAATTTAATGTCAGAGAAATGCATACAATATACATCTTGAAATCCTTTTCCTTCACAACCATCCATGAAGACAGAGGAGTGCCTGCCCCAAAGAATGAACAACAGTTAACTGTTAGAACCCCAAAGTCCCAACCCAGCTGCCCCCTCCTGCACGCACACATCAGCAAGCAACAATCTCCCCTCTCCCCACCAGCAAAGCAAACACATCAGCACCAACACCAAGCACTCAAGTATGGACAAAGCAATAGCAAAGACACAGACTTGCAGTTACCCCAAAGACTGCGTTTCACCCAGCATTCGACATACCGCAGGTTTTCTCTCTCCCTAATAAGAGTGGAAGAGGAGTCTCTATTTTCCCAGCGAACACTGGTTTATAATGTTAAAGTTTGATACGTCACCTTTTTCAAGCTCTGTGCCTGAAGATTGCAAAGATCCTTGGTTTCGAGGCACACAGCCGTAGATATTTCAACTCCCCCGATGACACACGGGTCTCCTGTGTGCCACCGACCCCCGATCCACCTCTCTCCAGAGCCCCAAGATCCTCAGCTTCTGAATCCGAGCTGGGCTCTTAGGCCAAGCCTTTGGCATTCCAAACAACGGCCAGATATGGAGCCCTGACAGTGAGTCCTATTCCCGCAAAGAACTGTAGTCAGCATGTAATTCCAGATCAGGGTCTTCAAAAGCACTCTGAAAGGGAAAAATAGCAATATTAAAGATGAAAATAGAGCTGTTTCTGAAGATGCAAGCTAAAGGAGTCGTCATTAGGCGTCATTAACCCTCCTGAGCTCTGCCATTAGTTTCGAAGTATATATGCAAAAAGGTGGGTCTGGTCAGCGGATTAAGATTCTAAATTGGAGAAAGGCCAATTTTAATGGTATCAGAAATGATCTGGCAAGCATGGATTGGGACAGGCTGTTTTCTGGGAAAGGTGAACTTGATAGGTGGGAGGCCTTCAAAAGTGCAACTTTGAGAGTACAAAGCATATATGTGCTTTGTGACTATGGAGTATAAGAAATACAAGAGAACACTTTAGAAAGAAATCTTGAAAGCTAATGTAAGTCATGTGGTTGCCCGAGCAGACAAGGTGGAGGAGAAGCCTAAGGGATTCTACAGATATGTTAAGAACAAAAGGGTTGTAAAGGACAAAGTTGGTCCTCTGGAAGACCAAATTAGTAATCGATGTGTGGAGTCGGTAAATGAATTCGTTGCATCTGTACTTACTCAGGAGATGGACACAGAGTCTATAGAAGTGAACCAAAGTGACATCGCCTTCATTGAACCTGGACAACCAGAGGTCAAGGGTTAAGGGTGAAAGTTTGAGGGGAACAGGAGGGGGAACTTTTTCAGTCTGAGGGTGGTGAGAGTGTGGAGTGAGCTGCCAGCACAAGTGGTGCATGCGAGCTCAATTTCAACATTTAAGGAAAAGTTTGGATAGGTACATGGTCAGTAGGGGTATGGAGGGCTATGGTGCTAGTGCAGGTCAATGGGGGTAAGCAGCCGAACTGGTTTTGCATTGTCTAGATGGGCTGAAGGGCCTGTTTCTGTGCTGTACTTTTTAATGAATCAATGACTATGACACTTTCACAACTGCAACTGTCATAAGAATGAAAATTGCCAGTATGATGAGTTATTTATGCATTTATTTTAAATAATTTGTTAAAATAATAAATACTCAATTTGCATGTGAAGATTTTGATAAAAGTTGCATAAATTTGGTTTCATTTAATATATTGCTAGGTATTGTGAGGAGAGATCTTTTTATCCCATTCCATCTTGGACAATTTGCATCCATTCTTTTTTTTTGAAATCGCAATCTTTTCCATTATGATTTGACTAAACTATTTGTGCCAGTTAGAATCTGATGTAGTGTCAAACTGAAACCCAAAGTTTGGGATGTCCTTTGGTGTCAGTGGTGCTTTAGTATGAAAGCACATGATGGTAGCAGAAAGTGATAAGTTTGCATGGAAGATGCTTGCTGGTAATGAGACAACAATATTATGCAAATATTGGATCTTTCACATCTGTTCTCCAGGTGAGCCTCGGATTTCACATGAACTTTCTCGATACTGATGGTGGTTTTCGTGGCCCTGACATGGCAAGATTACATTTGAGGAGGTAACGTATCATGCATTGAAATCATATTAGAGAAAGAACTGTTATTTCTACTGTAAGTATCTTAACTATTATGCAGGCATGGAAAGTTTGGGAATCTAGCCTGGTTCCTAAACTACTTCGGCAGTATCCCTGTTTGGAGAGATTTCTTTTTCTGCCTCACCACAATTCTCCACTCTAATTGTAAACGTAGAGTTGAGACATGCTTGTAACTATTCCATGTAAAGCCTGGGGTATTGCTGAAGGTTGACAACCTGGATGGAATAACCAAGTCTTCTGTTCCGAAATATATTTCCATGAAAATAAAAGTTTTTCCAAACTGACAAGTAGCCGGGAGAAATGTGAGAAAAAGTTAATTGCAACACACTTTTAGCTTTCAGCTAATTATAGCCCTCAAGAAATTTTAATTCCAGTTTTGGGAGGAAGCATTGTTTTCATCAATGATCTCAATTTGTGCACCTTGTTGTTTAATACAATTAACCCTTGCCCGCCTACCATCTCAACTCTAAACAGCCGTCCTGAACCCTGGAGCACCATAGTGAACTTTAAATTCTGTTATTTCCACATAGTCATAGAGCACCACAACGCAGGAACAGGCTCTTCAGCCTATGGAAAAGAGATTTCAGGAGTGTTTCGGGTCAAATCTAGTCCAGCTAACTACCACCTCATCCGTTTAGTCTCAGTTATTCATACAATAAAGGACCGTACTGTTGATGTTGTTAAATAGTCTGAACTCAGCAATGCCTTATCAAATAGTGGCCAGAATGGGTCTCACAAGGATTATTTGACTCTGGATGTTATTACAGCGCAGCTGCAAAGCTTAATTCTAGAGGTGAGAGAAATTTGATTAAGTGAGACATGGTAACACTGAAGTCAGTGGCATCAAGAAAGGAGCATTACAGCCCTAAGATTTCATCCTTAAACCAACTGTCTCATCAATGTTCTTCCTTCTATTTTAAGGTCATAAGAGGAGATTTATTTTTATTTATTTTTTGAGATACCAAGCGGAATGAGCCCCTCCGGTCCTTCAAGCTGCAGCACCCAGCAATCCCCCGATTTAATCCAAGCCTCAATGGACTCTTTCTGCACTTCACGATGCCTCCGTAAAGCAGCCAGCATTGTCATAGACTCCACCCATCCCAGGTGTTTGCTCTGCTCTTCCCTCCTGTTGGCTAGATGATATAAAAACCTCAAATCATGTGCTGCTTGGCTGAAGGACAGCTTCTATCCCGCTGTGGAAAGACTACCGAACGGCTCCCTAGTACGATAGAGGAATTGACCTCACAAACCACATTGTTTTGACCTTGCAGCTTATTGTCTACCTTCATTGCACTTTCTCTGTAAGTATTACATTTTATTCTGAATTATGTTGATGTTTTATCTTGATGTAATGAATTGACCTGTTTGAGTGGTGAGCAAAACAAGCTTTTCACTGTACCTCGGTGCATGTGAGTTGTATTTTCTTTCTCGGGTCACAGTGTAGCCTGACACAATGCCTACAGTGCAGAGCAGCAGAAAGCCACAGCGACCAGCTCTCTGGCTGGCTGAGTCTGGCTCTGTGGCTCAGACACTCTGGGGGGTGGGGGGAAGTGGAGTGCAGTAGCGACAGGGGATTCCATAGTTAGAGAGGTAAGCAGGAGATCCTGTGGATGTGAGAGATGCCCTGATATTGCCTCCCATGTCCAAATGACAAACTAAGGTGCATGAATATTAAATATTGTAATGTGCAGAACAGAATAGCCTGTGACACTTTGAATGTCGGAGAGTTCAGAAGTTGAATGGCTTGGGGGAAGAAACTGTTTCCCATCCTGACCGTTTGTGTTTTTATGCATCGGAGTCTCCTGCCTGATGGTAGAAAGTCAAAGACGATGCTGGATGGTTGGCTGGGATCCTTGATAATACTAAGGGCTCTGCCTACCTATCACTCCTGATAAATGTCCCTGATGGATGTTAGGGAAACCCCCATGATCCTCTCAGCTGATCTCACAGTCCTATGTAGCAACTTCAGGTCCAATGCTCAACTGCTCCCATACCAGGAGGAGATGCAACTTCTCAGGATGCTCCTGTAAAACCCAGTTAAGATGAGGGCGGCCTTACTTGTCTCAATCTTCTTAGTAAGTGGAGGCGCTTCTTGTTGAGGGAGGCGATATTAAGTGAGCAGGTGAGGTCATCCATGATGTGATCTCCGTTCCAGTCTCAGCTTGAACGACCATTTATTCCTCTGCTAGATGTTGTTTGCCTTGCAGAGCTCCTACTGCATATCTTGTGTGTTGCTCAAGATTCTGGTGTGCCTGCTCTGAGTAAGACAGAAATTAAGTTAACACATGTCTTTGTAAAATGGAACTTGTAGATGTTTGAAGATCTGTGTATTCTTAGCAACATTGCTTTTTGCTGTTGATGATAACGACGCATATTAAAACTAGTACTGTGTCCAAAAATGTTTTCTGTGATGCTTGCAACACAAGATATTCTGCAGATGCTGGAAATCCAGAGCAACATACACAAAATGCCGGAGGAACTCAGTAGTTCCGGCATGCAAATGAATAAACAGTCAACGTTTCAGGCCTAGACCCTTCCTCAGGAATGGAAAGGAAGGGGAAAGATGCCAGGGAAAGAAAGTGGGAGGAGGGGAAGGAGTACAATCTAGGTGATGGTGAAGCCAGGTGGATGCAGGAGAAGGAAATGACATGAGAAGCTGGGAAGTGATAAGCGGAAAAGGTAAAGGGCTAGAGAAGAAGGAATCTGATAGGAGAGGAGAGTGGACCATGGGAGAAAGGGAAGGAGGAGGGGTGCTAAAGGGCAGAGATAGGCAGATGAGGAGAAAAGATAAGAGGGAGGCCAGAGTGGAGAAATAGAGAAGAGGGGAGGGGAAAAACACTTCCAGACATTTTGTGTGTCTTACTACTGTATATTTGCAACCCTTTTTTTAAAGGACATTTTTTTTTTAGTTTCTAGCTTCACAATAGTTAAGGGGATATCATGTTCTTTTGCCCAATCATTAATTGCGAATGTGTTGCCATGTCAAATGTATGATTCACGTTCTCTTGCCCAATAATTAATTACTAATGTGTTGTCATGTCACATATATATGACAAAGGTGGATGTTATGTACTTGGATTTTCATATGGCCTTTGACAAAAGGCCAAACATGAGGCTGCTTAACAGGTTAAGAGCTTTTGGTTCTACAGCAGGGGTGTCAAACTACCGGCCCGTGAAAGGGTCCAATCTGGCCCGCGGGATGATTTGGGGGTAAAAAAGTACATTCATAACCATTTATTATGTATCAGTATGGCAGCTGTACAATAGGTGGCAGTTAACCACCCGCTGGGCATAAGCACTTACCACCCTGTACTGAAAACCACTAGGGCCCCACTTAAGTCGTCAAACACGGTATAAACATGGAGTATTCAGGTAAGTAACACCCGTATCAAGGCTGACACTCTTTGCTGCTGTGGTTCAAAATGCTTTCCAAGAAACATTGACATCGAAGGTCGGATATTCAACGATAATTGGAAAGATCGTTTTTTCTTCTGTGAGGTCAATGGCAAACCTGTGTGTCTGATATGCTCGCAACAAGTGGCTGTGGCAAAAGAGTTAAATATCAAACAACACTATGAGACGTCACAAGGAGAAAAATATGACAAGTAGCAGGACGACTCAGAACGCAAAAGGTAAAAGAGCTTGAAGCAGCTCTGAAAAAAACAGCAATCAGGTTCGCCAAAAGTCGAGAGATTCAGCGAGGCAACAGATGGCACACAGTCTATGGTCAGGAAAAAGACAGGTGTTGTTGCAAACTCAGAGAGAAAGTTCAGACAGAATCCGGACAGGAATTCTGGAATTTTCATTGTATTATACACCAAGAGGCATTATGTCGCAGGAGCCTATAAATGGACAATGTCATGGATGTAGTAATTAAAACAGTTAGAGCCAAATGATTCAACCATCGGCAATTTGACAGTCTTTTGTCTGAAAGTAATATTGGACACGACCTACCCTACCACACTGAAGTCCGCTGGTTGAGCAGAGGGGTTGTGTTCAAACATCATTTACAATTACGTGTGGAAATTGGACTATTCATGAAGGAGAAAGGGAAGCCAGTGGCAGAGTTGGGTGACCCAGACTGGCTTCATGATCTTGCATTTTTGGTGGATATAACAGAGCACTTAAATATGCCTAATGTTAACATGCAAGGCCACAACAAACCTGTTACGGAATACTACGACAGCGTTCGTGCCTTTCAAATTAAATTAGGCCTGTGGGAGATGCAACTATGTGGAAGATGTGGAAGTTTCAGATTACCATCTGAATGGAGTCAAGTTAGGAAAAGGGGAAGTACAACGAGATCTAGGTGCTCTTGTACATCAGTCACTGAAAGTAAGCATGCAGGTACAGCAGGCAGTGAAGAAAGCTAATGGCATGTTGGCCTTCATAACAAGGAGAGTTGAGTATAGGAGCTAAGTGGTCCTTCTGCAGCTGTACAGGGCCCTGGTGAGACCACACCTGAAGTATTGTGTTCAGCTTTGGTCTCCAAATTTGAGGAAGGACATTCTTGCTATTGAGGAAGTGCAGCGTAGGTTCACGAGGTTAATTCCTGGGATGGCGGGACTGTCATATGTTGAAAGATTGGAGCGACTGGGCTTATATGCACTGGAATTTAGAAGGATGGGGGGGATCTGATTGAAACATATAAGGTTATTAAGGTATTGGACACGCTAGAGGCAGGAAACATGTTCCCGATGTTGGGGGAGTCCAGAACCAGAGGCCACAATTTAAGAATAGGGGTAGGCCATTTGAACGGAGTTCAGGAAAAGCTTTTTCACCAAGAGAGTTGTCGATCTATAGAATGCTCTGCCTCAGAAGGCAGTGGAGGCCAATTCTCTGGATGCTTTCAAGAAAGTTAGATAGAGTACTTAAAGATAGTGGAGTCGAGGGATATGGGGAGAAGGCAGGAACGGGGTACTGATTGTGGATGGTCAGCCATGATCACTTTGAATGGCGGTGCTGGCTCGAAAGGCCGAATGGCCTACTCCTGCACCTATTGTCTATTAACTACCCCGGAGCAACCCAGCTCATCTCCCCTCTGCAGTCTGTGCGTTTCGCTCATGGGAATAATGACAACATGGACAGGTACAAGGACAAAATATCACGGCTGAAAAGTGAGTTTCAGAATTGTTTCCAATTCTTCACTAAGCTCTAGAAGGAATTCTCACCATTTTGCTTGCTGTTTGCCGTCAACACAGCATCGGATGTGCCGGAGGAACTCCAAATGGAACTAATTGAAATTCAGTGTAACTCGGCTTTGAAATATAAATTTGGGACTGTGGGTCTGGACTCATTCTATCAATACCTGGGACTGATGTACCCCAAGATGACAGACTTTGCCCTAAAGACCCTTTGCATGTTCGGGACAACATATCTCTTTGAGCAGGCGTTCTCCATAATGAACATTAACAAATCCAAACTGCGCTCACAAAGAGCACACAGACATCTAAATGACATTATGAAAATCACAACTGCCCAGAAACTGGTCCCTGGTGTTGAGAGGCTGGTTAAAGCCAAGAGATGTCAAGTGTCTGGAAGCAGCAAGTGAAAAATGAGAGACACTGTTCGATGCACTGCGACATGTAAGCAAAATGCATTATGAAATATTGAGTGTCATAATGTTGTGGTTCACTCATTTTCTGACTTCTATTATTGTAAATGTGATCACTTCAATAAAAATCAGAGGCTAACTGTGTTCATTGTCTGAGTTTGATTGCTGGAAGCAGGCTAATAAAAATTAGGTGTAGTTGTGTAGCCTACATTTACAATTTGTTTTGTTGTGTCTGCTAATGTTTGATTTCAAATAGTTTATTAATGGAAAGGGTGTGGCTCCCAAAACAACCTTAGCCAAAATAGCACTGTTTTTTCTCTCTCTCATCACAACTTTCTTGTAGCCTTCGACTGTAAGTTAATACCGATCATAAAAATAATGCTTGCCAGGCAATCTTCTTCATAAGAAACAAAATTTGGAAAGGGAAACACTTAGTAGTTATAGCAAAGCCTGAGACACGTGAGAGTAGGTTGAAAAAGCGAAGGCAACGAAAGCTGAGGGAGCACGCATGTGCGCACAACTGATCGCATTTTACCCAATCCGGCCCGTAACCTAAAGTGAGTTTGACACCCTGTTCAACAGGAAAGATGCTAGTATGGATTAAACAGTATTTCTTTTCACGATCTATGTCAATGTCTTGGAGGACGGAATTGAGAGCATTGTGGCCAGGCATGCGGACAATACGAAGATAGGTAGAGGGGCAGGTAGTTCTGAGGAAGCAGAAGAAAATGGGCAGATAAGTGGCAGATGGAATAGTGTTGGGAAGTGTATGGTCATGCATTTTGGGAGAAGAAATGAAGGGGTAAACTATTTTATAAGTGGAGAGAAAATTTAAAAAATCTGAAGTGCAAAGGGACTTGGGAGTCCTTGTGCAGGATTCCCTCAAGGTTAACTTGCAGGTTGAGTCTGCAGTAAGGAAGGCAAATGCAATGGTAGCATTCATTTTGAGAGGACCAGAGTGTGACAAGCAAGGATGTAATTTTGAGATTTTATAAAGCACGGGTGAAGCCTCACTTGAAGTACTGTGAGTAGCTTTGGGCTCCTTATCTAAGAAAGGATGTGCTGACTTTGGAGAGGGTTCAAAGAAGGCTCATGGAAATGATCCCGGGATTGAATGGCTTGTCATATGAAGAGTGTTTGATGGCTCTGGGCCTGTATTCACTAGGATTCAGAAGAAAAAGGGGTGACCCCATTGAAATCTATTGAATGCTGAAAGGCCTCAATAGAGTGGATGTTGATAGGATGCTTCTGATGGTGGGGGAGTATAAGACCAGAGGGCACAGCCTCAGAACAAAGGGATGTCCTTTTAAAACAGAGATGAAGAGGAATTTCTTTAGGCAGAGAGTGGTAAATATGTGGAATTGACTGTCAAAAGTGGCCGTGGAGTCCAAGTCACTGGGTATATTTAAGGCAGAGGTTGATAGATTCTTGATTAGTCAGGGCATGAAGGTGTGCGGGGAGAAGACGGGAGATTGAGGTTCAAAGGGAGAATGGATCAGCCATGATGAAATTGCAGAGCAGACTCGATGGGCAAATGGTCTAATTCTGCTCCTATATCTTATGGCCTTACATTCGGTTGAGAGGCAGCTATTTCTATTGTTTGACTTTTAATAGTTAATCTGAAACTGGAGAATTCTAAGCAGCGGCAAATTTTGCTGCCGATGATAACAATATACAGCTGAATCTTGTGCAGTGACAAAAATATTATCTTTCATACTGTAGTTTCACACATTTTTTGTTAAATTTTTTTACTACTTGCTCCATAATAGCATCAAATTCTCTTGCCCAAGAATTACTTGCAAATGTGTTGTCATGTCAGATATTTTGATGAAGGGCCGCAATTTTATCTCTTGAATGACATTGTTAAAACATTCTAATATTTAACCTGAAAGTTTATGTAGAAAACAACACTTGCACCAGCCTCTGATAACCTTTATTGTGATATTTCTAATATTTTGGATTTTTATTTAAGACTAAATTCATTCCATTGTTGAATTCCGGAATAGCACCAAGCCCCCTGCAAACACTGAAAATGGAAGGCTGTGTTAATGAGACCAACTTTGTCATTTTGGAGGAGGGGGTCATGGCCATGGACGTCATTGGCCAGAAGATCAATGAGAAAAAGCTCACAGTGAGTATTGACATGATGTTATGTCAATAGTACATTTCAGATTAAGTTATAATCAAAAGGTACATGTCATTCTTTTGCTTATTCAAGGATAACAAGTTCTGCCACTATTAATATTGACAATATATTCAGAAAAAGAATTACATATTGAATGTCTGAAGTTACAATAATCCTTAAGGAATGCTAGTAACAAAAATAAGTTATCTTCTACTGTGACAAAGTGACTGAGCTCATTAATATCAAATTAAATATTTCTGGCATTCACTGATACTATGATCCATTTATCAGAACATCAATATACAGTACTATACAAGAGTGTGAGGCTCCTATATATGGGTCTCTATTGTGGACAGAGAGTGGAAAGAGGGCAAGGAGAGGGGAATTATATTGGGAAAATGGGAAGCGAAAGGGCAGGGAGCAGGAAGCACCAGAGAGTAAACACCAGAGTAATGATCAATAAACTACTTGTTTGGAATCAAATGACCTTGCCTAGTGTCTCAGATCTGGCTGTGTCGCACCTGCGTCACCACCGCCCCTAGCACTCCTTCTCTGCACCTCCACACCTCTCTCACGGCACTCCACCCTCGTCACTCCCAACAGTCTTTTCTCTCACCAAATTTACAAACTTGCTCTCTGCTCCGCGTTGACAAAGAGAGTACTTTGCAAGAGTCTTGCTATATGTACAGTAGGTGCCTAAGAGTTTTGCACAGTACTGTATCTGCAAATAAAACTATTACTTTGTATGAAGCAACACAGACAAAATGCTGGAAAAAGTTAGCAGATCAGGCAGCTCTAGTGAGGCAAATGAACAATCAACATTTCAAGCTGAGACCCTTCATCAGCCTCCATAGATGTTTCCTGATCTGCTGAGTTCTCCCTGAACTTTGCATATGTTGCTGCAGATTTCCAGCATCTACAGTCTCTCTAGTGTCACTTGTTTGTGTCAGTGATTTTTACTCCAGCAACTTGGTGATAATGGGAACATATCTGAACTGGAACCCAACTCTCGTCATTGCCGCCTTGGATTTTTTCCATGGGTCCGAATTTCAAAATAACTATCAAAGGCTTCCTGCAGGAATAGTTGGGAGCTATCTTGCTACATGCCAGTCAGGATCCTATGGAAGAGTAAGGCTCCAATGCTATTTCAATTGGGGATTGCATGTCAGTTTCTCTAATTAAGCATGCCCTCTACAAATGATTAGTGCATGGGTAATGCAGTGTTAAAACCTACACTTTCAAAGGGCAGCAGGTGCACTTTTTTAATTGTTTAAATGCTCAATTTTTAATTGTTTTTAGGTTTGTGAGACTGGTTTTGAGGACAGAGAGGGGAGTAAGGGGTCAGGTTACAGTTTAGGACCAGGAATGTGTGGGTATCAGAGGTCAGGCTGGAGTCTAAGTCTCCACTCCACATTTGAAGACCAGCGCCGCAGACGTGGGACATCTGTGGTCGGAAGCCAGACTGGCAGAAGATGGATGAAGCCCCCCACACACCAGTGCCCCCACCCCGCAGAATGTGTAGTGACACTTGTGGGCTGCCCTCGGCACATCCTGTGGTGATTTGATTGTTACCACAAGTGACACATTTCACTGTACGTTTCCATGTACACGTGACAAATAAACTTGAATCTTGAATCAAAGTAATCAGAGCGAAGTGATAACTGGGAGGGTAATAAATACAAATGTCTTTTAAGTACTGTTTAGAAAAATAGGTTCCTCTGTCTAGAACAGATGGAGAAAGCATCAAGAAGAACACCTGAGATCAATCTTTACCATTCAGGTATAAACTACAGCTTCAGTTAAAAATGTAATAGATCTTTCACAGAAAGCAAGTGGTACTTCAAGATGCTGATCATTACATCATTTATCAGAGCAGGAACTGGTCAATGCGAAATAAAAATTCATTAGTCCGAGTTCGTGCAAACTGCCTGTTGAATTATGGATTTAGAGGGGGCACAAATAAAATGTTGCTTATGACATTTTTACATGCTTTGGGTTAGTTTCTACATATATTTCCTCACAAGTAAGTGTAGTTATCACCAATAAATTGAATCTTCCATTGGGGAAAATGACGTCAAATGCCAAACTTTACATCATCACTTCTGTTACCTTGAGCAACCAAACAACTTTAGCCTGTTGTTTAATTATGGCATATTGAGTGAATGGTGAAATCTAATGTGGTTTCTGTGTGAAAATCAGAGAGCATCACACAGCATCAAAGCAGGACCTTCGGCCCATCATATCTATGATATACCTTGTACCTACCCACAGTAAACCCAATAGAACATAGAACAGGATGGCACGGCAACAGGACTTTTGGCTGACAAAGTTGTGCCGAACTAATTCTGTCAATAATTAAAAGCCCACTAAACTAGTCCTTTCAACCTACACAAATCCATATCTCTCCATTCTCTGTACACGCATGTGCCTCTCTGAGAGCTTCTTAAATACTCCCATCATATTTGTTTCCACAACCAAGCTTGACAGCGCTCTCTCGGTAACTCCCAGTCTGCGTTTCAAAAAAATTTGCCCTGGTCCTCTCCTTTGAACTTGCTGCCTCTCACCTTTAATATATACCCTCTAAAATTAAACCTTTTGACCTTGGTGAATAGGATATAGGCTGTCTATCTACGCCCTTCATAATCTTATAACTTCCTATCAGGTCTCCCCTCAGCTTCTGCTATTCCAATTTGCCCAATCCCTCTTCATAGCATAGGCAACATCCTGATAAACCTCTCCAGTCTCCACATCCTTCCTGTAATGGACAACCAGAATTAAAGGCAGTATTTCAGATATGGGCTAACCAGAGATTTATAAAGCTCCAACATAACTTGCTGACTCTTGAACTCAATGCTGCTATTGTCAAAGACTAGATTGCCATATGATTTCTTCACTACCCTATCAATGACGATCGACTACGATTATTTTAAAATAACAAATTAGATCCACATGGCCTTGTGCTTACTACATAAATCTGGTTACTAGTTTTTGAAGTAAAGACCAACAGGTCCACTTCCCACAGCTCAGTGCTCACCTTATTGGCAACTGTGACCAATAGGTCAAAAACGTCAAAAACTTGACATTCCCACCCCACCCTCCCATTTAATTATAAAGGCAACACGTACAAACAAGCTGGATGAACTCAGCAGGTCGGGCAGCATCCATTGAAACGAGCAGTCAACGTTTCGGACCAAGACCCTTCATCAGGACTGACTAAGTCTCGGCCCGAAACATTGACTGCTCGTTTCAATGGATGGTGCCGACATGCTGAGTTCATCCAGCTTGTTTGTACGTGTTGATTTGACCACAGCATCTGCAGTGTACTTTGTGTTAATTATAAAGGCAAATGTCTTGGTTAATTAAAATTATTCTCATTCTCTTTTTTTAATTTTTTAATTGAATTTTCAATAGGTTACAGAAAGAAAAAATAATTATCAACCCTTCCCCCCCCAACCCCTCCCCCCTAACATATCCCTACGGAAAAAAAAGAGAAGAAAAAAGAAAGAAAGTAAGAAAGAAAGAATGTCTGGATATCGGAAGATCCTCACATGCTCCATGGAGTTCATAGTAGCTTTAATATGTGTATTTATTTCTTTCCCCAGATAACCAATAATTTTATCTTCGGAGCACCTATATATTTAATCCTATCTTTTGTAAATAAGGGTGCCAAATTTTCAGAAATATTTCATGTTTGTCTTTTAAATTATAAGTAATTTTTTCAAGTGGAATGCAGCTAAAAATTTCATTCTTCCAACGATCTTTACTTAAGTATGAATCCGATTTCCAAGTAACTGCAATAGCCTTTTTGGCTACTGCCAATGCAACTTTTATGAATTCTTTCTGATATTTATTCAATTTGGATTTCGATTTTATCCCTTGAATATCGCCTAGTAAAAATAATGTTGGATTATGTGGAAGTTGTATTCCAATAATTTGTTCCAGTAAACCACTTAAATTTGTCCAAAAAGGTTGAATTTTAAAACAAGACCAAGTAGAGTGTAAAAAAAGTACCAATTTCTTGGTTACATCAAAAACATTGATCAGATAAACTTCAGTTTAATCTATTTATTTTTTGTTGTGTAATATATATTTGATGTAAAAAGTTATATTCCACTAATCTTAGTTGAACATTTATTGTATTTGTCATACTGTCAAGACATAATCTTGACCAACTTATTTCATCAATTTTAATATTCAAATCAGTTTCCCATTTTTGTCTTGACTTATGAATTCCTTGTTTAATTGCCTGTTTTTGAATCAAATTATACATACCAGAAATAATTTTTTAAATTTTTCCTTTATGAATTAAAGTTTCTATTTCATTAGGTTTCAGCAATAACATTGTTTGACCCAGTTTATCTCTTAAATAAGCCCTTAATTGGAAATAACAGAAAAGAGTGTTATTTGATATTTTATATTTATTCTTTAATTGGTCAAATGACATTAATATACCTCCTTGAAAACAGTCTCCTATATATCTAATCCCTTTTGGAACAAGTTATATAATATATAAAAACTAAATTATTTGCCATTATTGAAAAAAATTCAAGAGGATCTTGATAAATGGATGATGTTACCAATAACATTAATATGTAGAGTCAAAGCTGTAAAAATGAATATATTCCCTAGATTACAATATTTATTCCAAACACTATCAATATAATTACCACAGAAGTTCTTTCAAAAGTTAAATAGATGTGTGAGGAAATTCCTTTGGAAAGGTAAGATGTCAAGAATATCATTGGAAAAATTGACATGGAAATTTGACTCAGGAGGGTTACAATTACCAAATTTTAAGAATTATTACAAAGCATATCAACTTAGATTTATTGCATCTTTTTTTGATGAAGATAAACCAGCATGGATTAGAATAGAATTAGATAAAATAGGAGAAAATATACCTGAAGATTTTATATATACATGGGAATCGAAATGGATATGGAAAAAGAAAGAATCGCCTATACTAATGGTCTTGAAGCTCGTTGGTTTTTTTTGGATTCCAGACCTAACCAATTCCCCTCTACCACCACTCTCCTCCATCTAGCGGAATTAGTCCTTACTCTCAATAATTTCTCCTTTGGCTCCTCCCACTTCATTCAAACCAAGGGTGTAGCCATGGGCACCCGTATGGGTCCCAGTTATGCCTGCCTTTTTGTTGGCTTTGTGAAACAGTCCATGTTCCAAGGCTATACCGGTATCCATCCCCCTCTTTTCCTTCGCTACATTGACGACTGCATTGCTGCTGCCTCTTGCACGCATGCTGAGCTCGTTGACTTCATTAACTTTGCCTCCAATTTTCACCCTGTCCTCAAATTTACCTGGTCCATTTCCGACACCTCCCTCCCCTTTCTTGATCTTTCTGTCTCCATCTCTGGAGATGGCCTATCTACTGATATCTACTATAAGCCTACAGACGCTCACAACTATCTGGACTATTCCTGTCTCTTGCAAAAAGGCTATCCCCTTCTCACAATTCCTCCGTCTCCGCCGCATCTGCTCTCAGGATGAGGCTTTTCATTCCAGGACGAAGGAGATGTCTTCCTTTTTAAAACAAAGGGGCTTCCCTTTGTCCACAATCAACTCTGCTCTCATACGCATCTCTCCCATTTCCCGCACATCTGCCCTCACCCCATCAACCCGCCACCCCACTCAGGATAGGGTTCCCCTTGTCCTTACCTACCACCACACCAGCCTCCAGGTCCAACATATAATTCTCCGTAACTTCCGCCACCTCCAACGGGATCCAACTACCAAACACATTTTTCCCTCCCCCCCCCCCCAATTGCTTTTCACAGGGATCGCTCCCTACGCGACTCCCTTGTACACTCGTCCCCCATATCCCTTCCCACCAGTCTCCGTCCTGGCACTTATCCTTGTAAACGGAACAAGTGCTACACCTGCCCTTACACTTCCTCCCTCACCACCATTCAGGGTCCCAGACAGTCCTTCCAGGTGAGTCGGCTGGTGTGGTATACTGCATCCGGTGCTCCCGGTGTGGCCTTTTATATATTGGTGAGACCCGACGCAGACTGGGAGAACGTTTCGCTGAACACCTACGCTCGGTCCGCTAGAAAAAGCAGGATCTCCCAGTGGCCACACATTTTAATTCCACGTTCCATTCCCATTCTGATATGTCTATACATGGCCTCCTCTATTGTCAAAAGGAATCCAAACTCAGGTTGGAGGAACAACACCTTATATACCGGCTGGGTAGCCTCCAACCTGATGGTATGAACATTGATTTCCCCTAACTTCCATTAATGCCCCTCCTCCCCTTCTTACCCCATCCCTGACATATTTAGTTGTTTGCCTGTTCTCCATCTCCCTCTGGTGCTTCCCTCCCCTCCTTTCTTTCTCCTGAGGCCTCCCGTCCCATGATCCTTTCCCTTCTCCAGCTCTGTATCACTTTCGCCAATCACCTTTCCAGCTCTTAGCTTCATCCCACCCCCTCCGGTCTTCTCCTATCATTTTGCATTTCCCCCTCCCCCCTCCCCCCACTACTTTCAAATCTCTTACTATCTTTCCTTTTGGTTAGTCCTGACGAAGGGTCTGGTCTGAAACGTCAACAGCGCTTCTCCCTATAGATACTGCCTGGCCTGCTGTGTTCTACCAGCATTTTGAGTGTGTTGTTGTTCCTATACTAAAACATTTGATTGATTTATGGAATAAGATAAATGTTGATGATGAGATAAAGAAATTTTTATTAGCAAAGAGACCTTTAATTCAAAATAATCTTATCCCTTTTACAATGAATTATTCTTATTCTCAAACTATACTGTTTAGTGGCCACATTTTTAATGAGTGTTCTCCATTCTACACTAGTCATCATTGACATCAGTGCCATAATTCCATGTGCTTATCCATGCTGTAAACTCATCTGCCTTACCTACAATACTCCGTGCATTGAAATAGACATAACTAAGAACATTATTGCCACCATGCTTTTGATTCCTGCCTTTGTACGTGGGCTTAATAACGTCTTTTTCCACAACTACCCCACGATCTGCCACGTCCTACAACTCTAGTTCAAACACTCACCCCCTGGAGCAGCACTGACAAATCTTTCTATGTAGTTTACGAAACACATGTTCAGCACAGCGTTCCAATGTTTTGCTCAATTTATTGAATTTAGCAGAGAACGCTAATTGAAGGAATCTAATAATGTTAAATTAGTGGACAATGACAGTCAGTATGATCACCATGCCTTGTGTTGCAGGATAACACAGATGCTTTCTATGTTGCCGACTTGGGTGAAGTTATAAAGAAACACCATCAGTGGAAGATGACATTGCCTCGAGTGAAACCTTTCTACGCTGTGAAATGCAATGACAGCAAACCAATAGTTTGGACCCTTGCTCAATTAGGGATCGGCTTTGACTGTGCCAGTAAGGTAGGATTTGGAATAATGAGCTCACTGATGCTCTTCAAATATTAAAATGTGTTAACGTATGCAACAATGGAAGATCTCCCAAACTTTGCAGCAAATGGTACCACAGCATAAAAGCCAGGACCAACAGGCTCTGGGACAGCTTCTTCCACCAGGCCATCAGGCTGCTTAATTCATGCTGATGCAACTGTATTTCTGTTATATTGACTATCCTGTTGTACATAAAATTGATTATAAATTACTATAATTGCACATTGCACATTTAAACGGAGATGTAACGTAAAGATTTTTACTCTTTATGTATATGAAGGATGTAAGTAATAAAGTCAATTCAATGCCTCGCTACTTATACAGTCAGTGGCCATTTTATTAGATACGCCTGCTCATTAATGCTATTATCCAATCAGAGAATCATGTGGCAGCAACTCAGTGCATAAAAGCATGCAGACCTGGTCAAGAAGTTCAGTTTTTGTTCAGACCAAACAGCAGAATGGGGAAGAAATGTGATTTAAATGACTTTGGCCGTGGAATGATTGTTGGTGCCGTTTCCTCTATATTCCTATTACATGTCATGACCCTTTTGCCAGATCTACTCAGTGTTGTCCTACAGCCTCTGCACTTCTCCGTGCTTCTCGTTGCCTCTGTTCCCCCACAGCTGGTTTGCTCTCGCTTCATCCTTTCTTTTGAACCATTTCATAGTTCACCCTACATGACGGTGCTGTCCTCGTCTCCATGCATTCCTTCACATTTAACATTAAAGATTAGATTTATTAATCATATATACAGTATATTGCACATATATATAGTCAGTATGGTATCTGCCAACGAGGAGCAGAGAGCGAGTTTGTAAATGTGGCTGGAGCAAAGCATGCTGGGAATGGCGAAGGTGGAGGTGCAGGAACATGTAGCAGAGAAGGAGTGCCAGGGGATGGAGATGGTGTGAGTGCAGACAGACCAGCCCTGAGACACCAGGCAAGGTCATCTGATTCTACACAGTTCATTTATAGATCATTACAGAATGTCTCTCCAGCACTTCCCGCACCCTCCCCTCTCCCTTCCCCTTCTCCTAACCCTGATTCCACTCTCCCTGCCCCCTTCCCACTCTCAATCCACAATTGAAACCCATATCACAATCAGGATTATCATCACCCAAACGTCATATTTTTTAAATGGCAGTAGTACAGTGCAATACATAAAATTTCAACAGTACTGTGCAAAAGTCTTAGGCATCCTACCTGTATCTATTAGCCCAAGACATTTGCACAGTACTGTACTTCAAAACTTACAGTGAACTGTGTTGTTTGCATTAACAACCAACAGCTTCAGGATGTGCTGGGCAGCCTACAAGTGTCACCAGGATTCCAGCAGCAATACAGCAGGCCCACATCTTATAACCCTAACCCATATGTCTTTGGAATGTGGGAGAAAACTGGAGTTCCGGGAGGTAACCCACATAGTCACAAGTAGAATGTATAAGCTCCTGATTGACATTGGCGGGAATTGAACGTTACGCTAACCACTATGCTACCATGTTGTCCCATGTTTTGTGTCCCAGTGCCAAAATGATTTTGCTCTCCCTACTTTACTCTGCGGCTGATTCCTGTTCTGCCCTCATCGGATAGTTGCCCCTTTGTTCTGCCTATCTCTGCCCCTGGTTCACCCTATATAGTCCCCTGACCCACCACCCTTGTATCCCACCAAGATAAGATTGACTCTAGACCTCACAATCTATCTTGTTATCGCCTTGTACTTCACTTTCTACATGCATGTTCCTGTCACTGTACTTCCTGTGTTTCTCTGCATTCTGTTGTTACCCTTCTACCACTTCAATGCATTGTCGGAATGAAATTAATGAATTATGGACAGTATGCAAGACATAGTTTCCCACTGTACTTCAGTATATGTGACAATTTACCAATCAATGAACTCAGAAAAATAAAAAATATTAATGGTAACTCTCTTTCTGTCCCACAGAATGAGATTGCGATGGTACAAGATATTGGGGTCCCCCCAGAGAGAATCATTTACGCTCACCCCTGCAAGGAGAGCTCTTATATTAAATTTGCGGCCACCAATGGGATTCAGATGATGACATTCAATAACAAAGATGAACTTTTCAAAGTTTCACGGATCCATCCCACTGCTAAGTAAATGACAATTCTCTTTCTCGTCTGAATCAGCTGATAATTTCAACTGAAATGTAGACAATATGCATCTACTTTTGATATTCTCTGTAGACACCTGTCTGAATTGTCATTCACTTTTCATATGTTCTTCCATAGTGCTGGCCTTCATCATATTTCTACATATTTCTCTGTTCTACAACACTATCTCCTGTGTTCCCCCAAAAACTCCAGCATTCATGGCAGAAATATTCTGGCTTGTACCCCCTTCCTTTCCAGGACGGATGAAGGGTCTCGGCCCAAACCATTGACTGTTTATAGAGCAAAAAATGTATAGTGAGGTTGTGTACATCCATTCATTGCCCATTCAGAAAGTTGACGACGAAGTTGAAGAAACTATTTTTAAAATATTGAGTGTGTATCCTTAGGCTCCTGTACTTCCTCCTTGATGGTAACATTGAGATAAGAGCACATCCTGGGTGATGGGGGTTCTTCAAGATGGATGCTGTCTTTCTGAGGCATCACCTTTTGAAGATGTCCTTGATGCAGGGGAGATTAGTGCCCATGATGGAGCTGGCTGGGTTTGCAACCCTCTGCAGCTTTTTTCCAATCCAGTGCAGTGGTCCCCTCCATACCAGATGGTGATACATCCAGTCAGAACACACTCCACGTAATGTAGAAATTTGAGAGAGAGCTGTGTGACATACCAAGTCTGCTGCTACTCCAAATGAAATACAGACACTGTCATGCCTTGACTCCCCATTCCTGAAGCTCACAGTCAATTCCTTCATTTTATTAACACTGAGTGCAAGATTGTTGTTGTGACACCACTCAACTAGTTGATGTATCTCTCTCGTCACCATCTGAAACTATACCTACAATAGTTGTGTCATCAGCAAGTTTATAGATGGTGTTTGAGTGGTGCCTAGCAAAACAGCCGTGAGTGCAGGGAGAGTAGAACAGTGAGCTAAGCACACATCCTTGACCTCAGCAGTGTGTTCTTTGCTGAAAGATATAGCGGTTCAATCTCCCAGTAGAAATTTATTCTCAGTGGCACCGAGGGACACAAATTGTAACTCAGAGCATTCAAAGTGGATTGGGAACAGTATAAGATACTACAGTCCTTTAGTGTAATTTGTTTTTGTTAAGGTTTGTTAATCTTATTCCAGTCCTCGTAAGTGAGAAATCAAAGCAAGATAGGAATGGTAAAGGTCGGGAAGTGCTGAGGAACAGAGTGTGAGCTCCTTTTCACCACATCTTACAGCAAACAACAGAGTGGATCAATCAGAAGCACATTTATTTTCCTTGCAACAAGGGGAGACCAGCACCGCAGAAGCGCCAATGACAGCCTCCAAAAAAGAACAGACAGCATCGTCACTCCTTTATACACAAGTGCAGCTAGCCAGACCTCAGTTCAGGGGAAGGGTACATTATGTCCTTCTGCTTCTTCAGTGTGTTTGGCATTCTTCCAGTAATACATGTGCTGGTCTGCAGTTTGTCAAGGATTCAGGTTTATTCAGCATAATGTTGCACAAACATTATTAGCAAACCACTCTGGTACAATACAGGTTCCATTCTGTGACAAACAAAAATGCCATTTAGTTACTACCAGTACGTTTCCACATTAGTGACTGAGAAATAAAGTACATAGTTGAGTGAAAATGGTGTCACAAGTAAACAGGTGGTGAAAACTGTGTATGACACAATGGCCTTCATCAGAACATAAGAAATAGGAGCAGGGGTAGGCCATCTGTCCCATCAAGCCTGCTCTGCCATTCAATAAGATCTCGGCTGATCTAACCATGGACATCTCCACCTACCTGCCTTTTCCCCATAACTCTTAATCCCCCTGCTGTACAAAAATGTATCAAACCTTCTTTTAAATATACTTACTGAGGTAGCCTCCACTGAGACATTGGGCAAAGAATTCCACAGATTCACTGTTCTCTGGGAAAAGCAGTTCCTCCTCATCTCCGTCCTAAATCTATTCCCCAAATCTTGACGCTATGCCCCCTAGTACTAGTCTCATATATCAGTGGAAACAACTTTCTGGTCTCTATCTTATCTATTCTATGTTTCTGTAAGATCTCCTCTCATTCTTCTGATTTCCAGAAAGTATGGTCTCAGGCAACTCAATCTTTCCTCACGGTCTAACCCCCTCATCTCATGAATCAACATGGTGAACCTCCTCTACATCGGCTCCAAAGCCAGTATATCCTTCCTCAATTAAGGAGACCAGAACTGCATGCAGTACTCCAGGTGCGGCCTCCCCAGTACCCTGTACAGTTGCAGCATAACCTCCCTGCGCTTAAATTCAATCCCTCCAGCAATGAAGGCCAACATTCCATTTGCCTTCTTGATAGCCTGCTGTACCTGCAAACCAACCTTTTGTGATTCATGCACAAGCGCTCCCAAGTCCCTCTGCACAGCAGCATGCTGCATTTTTTTACCATTTAAATAATAATCTGCTCTTCCATTTTCCTTCCAAAATGGATGACCTCACGTTGTACTCCATCTGCCAGACCCTTACCCACTCAGCTCTCTGTAGACTCTCTGTATCTGCTGGACAATTTGCTTTTCCGTTTAATTTAGTGTCATCAGCAAACTTAGACACACTACACTCGGCCGCCTCTCCCATTCGTTTATGTTTATTATGAACATCTGTTTGTCCAGCACTGACCCTGCGGCATATCGCTCACCACTGATTACCAACCAGAGTAACACCCGTGTATCAGCCAGAGCATTGCATATAGGAATTGTTGAAGACTGTACACTGGATAACAGAAACAAGGGTGCAAGTAACTGGTGATCCCAGAGCAAAAGAATATCTACACAGAGTTATTTCCAGAAGGATAATATTGGGAGAAGTCAAAATCAAGATCTGAGAAACAGAATCAATTTTATTATCACTGACATATATATAATTGAATATGTAGTTTTGTTGCAGCAGTATGGTACAAGACATGAAAAAATATAAATTACAATATTAAATAAACAAACAGATAACTGAAGACTGTAAAAGAGCAACAGTGAGGTCGAGTTCATGGACCCTTCAGAAATCCGATAGCAGAGGAGAAGCTATTCTTACAATATTGAGTGAGAGTCTTCAGGCTACAGTACCTCCTCCCTGATGGTAGTAATGAGAATAGAGCCTGTCCCAGATGGTGAGGGCCTTCAATCTTACACACCGTCTGAAGGCTCCACCTTTTGAAGATGCCTTTCATGGTGGGGAATCTTGTGCCGTGGTGGAATTCGCTGAGTCTATAACTAACTGAACTCTTGCGAATCTGTGCATTGGAGACTCTATACCAGACGTTGATGCAACAGTCATAATGCTCTCCAAAGTGCATTTGTCAGAGTTCGCCAGATTCTTTGGTGACGTGCCTTCTTCATGATTGCATTAATAAGTTCGGTCCCGGAGACCCTGAGATTTGAAACTGCTTACTCTTTCCACTGCTGACCCCCAAGCCTGCTTTCTAATTGTCTACTGAGCAAACAAAAATGGTAAACTCCCTCTGACGTTTCAGCAGTCACACCTGTCTTCCTAATGTTGCTATCTTGACAGAATGGTTCTTCGCATTGTTGCAAATAATGCCAAGTCCCTCTTTCCCTTAAGTATGAAGTTTGGAGCGACTTTAAAAGAGTGCAGACAGCTGATGGAATGTGCAAAGGCTTTGTGTGTGGAGATCATTGGTGTAAGGTAAAAAAAAGTATTACTTTCTGAAAAACAGTTTGCTACTTTTATTCAATAGTTTATTTACAAAAATGTCAAGGCAATGTCACACTCTGTGACCATGGCAATGGGAACAACACGTGTAAGGGAATCATGGCAGTTCCAAAGGGAACATGTTGCGTAATGATGATGTCTACCAATTAAATCTTTTTTTTCAGTATAAATTACATTATTATTAGAGTGTAAAGACAAAAGAATAAATTTCAACAAGTACTTTTGGCCTATCCATATCCAAATACCCAAATCATTTTTGGCATCATCATTCCTTGTACAGTATTAGAAATGTAATGGACAATGCTTGAGTTTAACAAAGTGCTGAACTAACAGTTAAGAGAAATAAATAAATTTTCCTTAAATATTCTTAAAAATATCAGTTGAATTCTAATCTAATGACTCTTTTTTAACCAGCTTTCATGTTGGAAGTTGTTGTACTGATCCACAGGCATTTGCTGAGGTCATAGCCGATTCACGCACGGTTTTTGATATTGGGGTATGTTTCTTTTCAAGTTTTATATATTGAATAATAGAAATTTTCAGAAATGCAGCAGTCATAACAAAGAAAGTTTCAAATATGATGAGTTAATTACAGTATGAAATACACAATCTCCTATTTGAGAATGAGAAAGGGCAGGTGACAGAAGTGTGTGTAGGGGAACACTTTCAATCTGGTAAACATCATCAGATTAGTTTCAAAATAGCTATAGAGAAGGGTAGAACAGATTGAGAGGTTATTTTTGCCAGAAGGATGCTTGGTAAAGCATTAGGATGGTTGGGAGGCCTTCAGAGATGAAACACTGAGAGTACAGAGTTTATATGTTCCCATTAGAATAAAAGACAACGATAACAGGTCTTTTTTAGGCATATTGAGACAGCTAATAACAACACACGAAATTCTGCAGTAACTCAGCAGACCAGGCAGCATCTATGGAAAAAAGTACGTTTGGGCCTATTTGAATCTGATTAATGGTGCAGTAGTGACAAACTAAAACCTAAAGTTTGGGATGTCCTTTGGTGTCAGTGATGCTTTTGTATGAATTGTCATGACAGTAACAGAAAGTGATAAGGTTTGCATGGAAAGTGCTTGCTGGTAATGAGACAACAAATATTGGATCTTTTACATATCTTCTCCAGATGAGCCTTGGATTTCATATGAACTTGCTCGATATTGGTGGTGGTTTTCCTGGCTCTGAGGATGACAAGATTACATTTGAGGAGGTAACATGTTATGCATTAAAGTAACATTTGAGGAACAATTGATATTCAAATAGGTATACCTACTGTATGCATTTTACATATAAAATATGGGCTTGAGAGTTTTCAGAGCTGAAAAAGCAGCAGACAGGCTTCTAATTACTTTTCAGGTGTAACAGTATCACTGTGTTAAATTATATGTTTGCTCTTTAAATCCTTTGATGTAATAAAATGAATAATTCAATGAAACTCAACTGTATGGTCTCATGTCCTAATTGTGGCACCCCATCCCAGGTAATATCCTGGTAAATCATATCCTCTCCAGTTCAGCTAAGTCTTCATATTGTGTGGCAACCAGAAGAGCAAAAAGCTGTATGATTTTGTGCCATAATGAATAAAAGAAAGTACTCTGTATTCCTTCTTCACTGCCCCATTTACCTCCGCTACCACCTTAAGGGCTCCTTCCATTTGTACAGCAAGGTTCCCTGTTCCTCAAAACTTCCAAAGGCCCCACCAATCATTGTGAGGGTCCAAAGCGCATCATCTTGCACTTAGCAGCATTAAATTCCATCTACCACTGGTCTGCCCATCTTAGTAACTGATAAACTTGTCACGTGAAGCAGGAGATATAAAAAGCAGAGCTCAAAGTAGTACTCTCTCAATTTGTGCCTGTGCTACTCTCTCAGTGAGGGTATGAATAGGACGACCTGGCAGTTCAGTGTCTGGCTGAAGAATTGGTGTAAGGGGCAGGCTTTCACATTTGGGGATAATTGGAATCTCTTCTGTGGAAGGTGTGATCTGTTCAAAAGGGCAGGTTACACCTGAACTCTGACATCTGACAAACATCCTTGGGGACAGGTTTGTTAGAGATGTTGGGAAAGGAGTTCACACTGGGTCGGCAGAGGCATGAGAGCCAAAGGATGGTGCTGTTGGTGGGCAGGTGGATGCTACGTGTAGAGAGATTGGGAAACAACTGGCAGTGTATAGGGCACAATTGCAGTCAGTTGCATGGGTTGAAAGATGTCTACTTTAGTACAAGAAGTATCAGGAACAAGGATGATGAAAATAGAGCATGGATCAGTACATAGAACTACGACATTGTGGCCATTACAGAGTCTTGGCTGCCCCAAGGGCAGGAATAGCTGCTGGATGTTCTGGTACTTAAATACTTCAAAATGAACAGGGAGGTAAAAGAGGCCGAGGAAGAGGCATTGCTAGTCATAGATAGTATCACAGCTGCAGAAAGAGAGCATGCTGTGGAGGGATTTTCTGCTGAGTCTGTGTGGGTGGAAGTCAGAAACAAAGGCAGTAATCACTCTATTGGGAATATTCCATAGATTCTCCAAAACAGCTACAGAGACACTGAGGATCAGATCGGTACACAAATTTTGGAAAGGTACAAAAATAACAAGGTTGTTGTCATGGATATGATAATCAATATTATCAGCTTCCCTAATATTGATACTCCTTAGTAGAAAAGTTTTGGATGGGGAAGGATTTGTTATGCTTGTGCAGGAAGGATTCTTGATAAAATATGTGGTCAGGCTAAAGAAAGGAGAGGCCATACTGGACCCACTACTAGCCGCTGAGCCTAGTCAGGTGACAGATCTCCTGGTGGGTGGGCATTTCAGAGAGTGACTACAACTTCCTGAAGGCCTTGGACAGGGATAAGAGCAGACGCTTTGGAAAGTATTTAGTTGAGGGAGGGCGAATGATGATGCTAATCGGTAATAACCTGAGAACACAAATTGGGAATAGTTGTACTCAGGGAGACATACACAGAAATGTGGAGGTTGTTTAGGGAGCATTTTCATGGTGGTCCTGGTTAGATTTGTCCCTTTGAGGTAGGGAAAGGACGGTAAGGTGAAGGAATCATGGTTGACAACAAATGTGAAATATTTAGTCAAGAAGAAGAAAGAAGCTTAAAGTTTAGGAAACAAGAATCAGATAGGGCTCTTGAGAGTTATGAGGTAGCTAGGAAGGAGCTGAAGAATTGACTTAGGAGAGCTAGTAAGGGACTCTTGTGTTAATCTCATTGCTTAATACAAATTCAGTATGTGTGCTTTCTGTACAAATTCATTTATAACTACAGTAGATTCCGGTTAATTGGGACACATCAGGACCAGTACAGTTTGGTCCAATTAAGCGGCTGCCCCAATTAGGAGAAGTTTCGTGACAATAGTTTAAAAAAGATAAACTACTGTTTAACTGAGTAAGAAATTATGTATGTAAATGAAATACAGAATAAATTAGAACACTACAATATCACTGCAGTTCTATAACACTACATGTTAGTTCCTAATTGTTATCGATGGAGGAATTAATCCAGTATACATTGCTGTGTCCTTTTGATATACTGTAAATAAGAAGGATCAGTGCAGACACCTCGTGCAGATAATGCACTGCTTTCATTGCCTTCCTGTATGAAGAAGTGTCAAAAATCACTGCTATTCAATTCCACGTCAGCCAGCCTAAAATGAATAACATAATATAAGCAAATGCAGCTGAGGCTGTTTAAAAACTGTTGACTTTAAGCACAGTGTCGTTTTTAACAACCACACAAATGCATACAATTGACACTAGTTCAAAGCTATTTCTTCCTGCAAGTCTTAATTTTCATTGTAATGTTCAAGATGATTGTCAATACCTTCAAATTCCTCATAGTCCTACCTTGCAAAAGTGGTGAAAACATTTCATTTTCATACCCAGCTGTTTCTTGCATCTCCAAGCCAGAATGATTGAAACCATAGAGAGCAAAATAGTCTTACTGCTTATTTCTTAACAATCATCAGTGACAAAAATCACTACTTTTTGAACACAAACGCACACGACTCAAGCTATTTGAAAATTGTTCGCTCTAAGCACAGTGTAGTGCCTAGTGGCCATACAAGTGAATGCAACTGATGCTAGTTTGAAACTGTTTAGCAACAGTCTCCTGTTCCAATTAAGCGGCATAGTGTCCCAAATTATCAAAGCGAATCTCAGCTATTTTCTCAGTTTTCGTTCTTTGCAAAATGTCCCAACTAAACAGCTGCCCCAATTGACCAGATTCCACTGCATATAAAGTGCTGGAACTTTGGTAATAATATCTAATTGATTTCCATGTTGTAGATTGCAGCAGTGATCAATCGTGCATTGGATCTTCACTTTCCTGAAGCAAGTGGAGTGAATGTAATTGCTGAACCTGGCCGTTATTATGTGACATCTTCACTTACAGTTGCTGTGAATATCATTGGAAGAAGAATTACTATAGATTCAACTAACTCCAATGGTAAATTCTTCCATAAATCACCAACTAGCTACGGTGATCTTCTGCGCTCAATACTGTATGAGGGAACGATGGGTGATACATTTCAATGCCTTACCACCAGAAGGAGATGTGGTAGGGGAAGTTTTGTATTCCTCACAGGCAAAGGATGGAAGATTCATGGAGATGGCTGAAATTCCTGATCCGCTTCTTAAGACCATAGAAGTTCTGTTATTCAGCACATCAAGTCTGCTCCATCATTCCAACATGGCTGCAATTTTCTTTTTAATACTTCACTATTTTTTGTTCTCTTTTTGCAGTATTGCCCTGTATAGCTACCACAAAACAACAAATTTTACAGCATATGTCAGTAATAATAAACCTGATTCTGCTTGTCCAATATCCCTTTCTAGAAAATTATTGGACAGCACAGTAGTGTAGCAATTTGCACAACACTATTGCAGCGAGGTATTGGATTTTGGAATTTAATTCCAGTGCTTTCTGTATGCAGTCTCTGTACGTCCTCCCTGAGGAATGCGTGGGTGTTCTCTGGGTCTTCCAGTTTCTTGCCACGGACCAAAGATGTGCTGGGTAGGTGAAGAGGTCATTGTAAATTGTCCCGTGATGAGGTTAGGGTTAAAATCCAGGTTGTTGATGGTGCTCAAAGCCAATTCCACACTGTATCTCTAAATAAATAAATACTGAATCTCCCTCCACTACTGTTTCAGATGATGGATTGAAGTACATTCGTGAATTCCATTCACCAAGGTCGGAAAATAAGCGATGGAAGCCACAGACATTGTAACAAAAAAAGCAGTGGACATACGAATTCTATCCAGTTGCAGCCTTTCACCAATCTCCTGGCTGACAGCCCATACTGGGAATTGTACATGTGTGACCAGGAAAAGTGTGTCAGTTGTTTTTTCCTAACATGTGAGATTATCTCCAAAGAGTTAGCAATCACCAGAGCAATATTTTCTGTATTTATGATACAAATGCATAAAAAGCTGGTTCCACTGCATACTCTCTCTACTCACGGTTCAGGATGTGCAGACCAGCTAGCAGGTATCGTCCCCATGCCGAAGAAGTCTTCAGTGTCCTGCCTAAATGACAACCGTCCCGTTGCACTCACATCCACCATCATGAAGTGTTTCCAGAGGCTCATCATGAGGCATATCAAGACCCTGTTGCCCCCCTCACTGGACCCCCTGCAGTTTGCATACCATCCCAACCGCTCAACAGATGACGCCATTGCCACCACCCTCCCCCTGGCCCTAACTCACCTGGACAAAAAAGACACATATGTTTGGATGCTGTTCATAGACTTCAGTTCAGCATTCAACACAATCATTTCTCAGAAACTGATTGGAAAGCTGAGCCTACTGGGCCTGAACACCCCCTTCTGCAACTGGATCCTAGACTTCCTGACTGGGAGACCTCAGTCAGTCCGGATCGGGAGCAGCATCTCCAACACCATCACACTGAACACGGGGGCTCCCCAGGGTTGCGTGCTCAGTCCACTGCTGTGCACTCTGCTGACCCACGACTGTGCTGCAACACTCAGCTCGAACCATATCATCAAGTTCACCAATGACAGCACCGTGGTGGTTCTCATCAGCAAGAACAATGAGTCAGATTACAGAGAGGAGGTGCAGTGGCTAACGGACTGGTGCAGAGCCAACAACCTGTCTCTTAATGTGAACAAAACAAAAGAGATTGTTGTTGACTTCAGGAAGGCATGGAGTGACCACTCCCCGCTGAATATCGACGGCTCCTCGGTAGAGGTCGTAAAGAGTACCAAATTCCTTGGTGTCCATCTGACGGAGAATCTCACCTGGTCCCACAACACCAGCTCCATAGCAAAGAAAGCCCAGCAGCATCTCTACATTTTGCGAAGGTTGAGGGAAATCCATCTCCCACCCCCCCATCCTCATCACATTCTACAGGTGTTGTATCGAGAGCATCCTGAGCAGCTGCATCACAGACTGGTTTGGAAATTGCACCATCTCGGATCGTAAGACCTTGCAGCGGATAGTGAGGTCAGCTGAGAAGATCATCAGGGTCCCTCTTCCTGCCATCACGGACATTTACACTACATGCTGCATCCACAAAGGAAACAGCATTATGAAGGACCCCATGCACCCCTCATACAATCTCTTCTCCCTCCTGCCATCTGGGAAAAGGCTCTGAAGCATTCGGGCTCTCACGACCAGACCATGTAACATTGGTCCAAGCTATTAGACTCCTCAATACCCGAAGCCTGGACTGACACCTTGCCCTACTGTCCTGTTTATTATTTATTGTAATGCGGGCACTGTTTTTGTGCACTTTATGCAGTCCAGTGTAGGTCTGTAGTACAGTGTAGGTTTCTCTGCGTTTTTTTACGTAGTTCAGTCTAGCATTTTGTACTGTGTCATGTAACACTATGGTCCTGAAAAACATTGTCTCATTTTTACTATGCACTGTACCAGCAGTTAGGGTCAAAATGACAATAAAAGTTGACTTGACTTGAGGAGAGCCATGTTTTTAAAAATAACAGAACAAGCCCTTTACTTTCCTTCCTAACTATTAATGTTACAAAGCTAATCTCTGAAAAACAGTACATGGATCTTATGTGTTAATTCTCTTTTCTAGATGATGAGACTGAGACCAAGAAAACCATAATGTATTATATAAATGATGGTTGGCATGGATCTTTAAAATTTGAATATCCTCCATTAAAACCAATAGCATTTAAGGTAAGGATTCACAAAAATAATGTAAGAAAAATGCAGTTAAGTCTTTTTGTAAGCACACTTATCATCTAGGCAGGCCAAATCTACTCCAGCAAACTACCAGCAAATTGGTTTACTTTCATTCATTAATAAGACACATATTGTTGATTTCATCAAGCAGTCTAAACTCACCAATGGTCTGTCAAATAATGGCCAGAATGGGTCTCACGGAGATTATTTGGCTCCTTGTGTTATTACAGCCTAGGTCAAAACTTGGATCAAAGTTTAATTCCAGAGGTGAGAGAGATTACTATTTCCTGAGGAGACTGAGGTCCTTTGACATCTGGTAGATGATACTGAGGATGTTCTACGAGTCTGTGGTGGCCAGTGCTATCATGTTTGTTGTTGTGTGCTGGGGCAGCAGGCTGAGGATAACAGACACCAACAGAATCAACAAACTCATTTGTAAGGCCAGTGATGTTGTGTGGGTGGAACTGGACTCTCTGACAGTGGTGTCTGAAAAGAGGATGCTGTCCAAGTTGCATGCCATCTTGGACAATGTCTCCCATCCACTCCATAATGTACTGGTTAGGCACAGGAGTACATTCAGCCAGAAACAGTTTCCACTGAGATGTGACACTGAGCATCATAGGAAGTCATTCCTGCCTGTGGCCATCAAACTTTACAACTCCTCCCTCGGAGTGTCAGACACCCTGAGCCAATAGGCTTGTCTGGGACTTTTCCCACTTTCATAATTAACTTATTATTTAATCATTTATGGTTTTATATTCCTATATTTCTGCACTATTGGCTGGTGTGACTGTAATAAAACCCAAATTCCCTCAGGATCAATCATTATCAATCATGTCTGTCTGTCTGTCTGTCTGTCTGTCTGTCTTGGCTGAATGGGTCTTCAGTGGCCTGGAGACACAGAAGGCAATGGCATCAAGGCAGGAACATTACAGCCTCAAAACATTATCCAGGGTAAACCTAACTGTTGGTTTCACTTCCATTTTAAGATCAGAACTGGAGATTTTATTGATGATAGCACACAAGGTTATTAATGCATGTATAATGGAAAAAGTTTCACAACAATCAGGCTTAGGAACAAATCTCTGGAGTTACCCAACAACTCTGATAATTATGGAGAGTGAAATAAAGTTAATGTTTCAGGTCAATAATCCTTTATCTGGGGGCTACCTTCATGTGTAGTGGGCACACCTAAAACCTAGAGTGGCAGAACTTCCCTTTAAATATGGAATATTACTTATTCCATGTCTAACTTGCTGTTGAAAAACATTCATGTTAAGTCCGTGGATGGGGTGGATTGCGTGGGTTGTGGGGAATTGTGAAAATCCCAAGTGCAAGCTACAATGCAGGTGCCCATCTAGCAATGGCAAGTCCAGTGTGCTAGATGCCATCTTCCGTAGTTTCTCAGTTCCTGGTGTGGAAAGTGTCTACAAGACTTGTACCAAGTCAAATCTCCTGCATTTGGCATTCTCAATAAACTTTATTCTGAAAATTATTTTTATGTGGATTTATGGTTTTAGTAAAATTAAGTCTAATTTTTAAGCAGTTACAGAATATTTGTTACTGACAATCAATATTAAGGCAGAGCCTGCCAGCTGCTAAAACCAGCTGCAGGGCAGACAACCAGTGTTCGAGGTTGTCAATTAAAGATCATGCCCGAGACCTTACCAATACAAGCATGACCCAGGGGTAGCTACCTTTGGTTAAAGTGCAGTGGAAGATCTGCCCCAATATTTCCAATATATAACAGGTGGTAGACAAGAGGCTATTGGTACGAAGGATTGGAACCCATAAGCAATTCTTCAAGAGGATGATTAAAGTGGCCATCTACTAATTATATATTAACATAAAGGACAGCAACACACACAAAATGCAGGAGAAACTCAGCGGGTCAAGCAGCATCTATGGAAAAAGAGTTAACAGTCGACGTTTCGGACTGAGACCCTTCCTCAGGATGGAGAATGGAGGGGGAAGAGGCGAGCTGGAACTTAACTAGTGAAGCCAGGTAAAGGGTAAAGGGCCGTAGAAGAAAGAATCTGATAGCATATGAGAGTGAACAAAAGGAGAAAGGGAAGGAGGCAACCCAGGGGGCGGTGAGAAGAGTTAAAGGTCAAAAATGGAAATAGAGAAAGGTGTCAGGAGGAAAGTTGTCCACTGCAAGGAGAAATTAGTGTTCATACCATAAGGTTGGAGGGCACCCAGGTGAAGTATAAGGTGCTGCTTCTCAACCCTGAGGGTGGTCTCGTTTCGGCACAAGAGGAGGCCATGGATCAACACGTCGGAAAGGGAATGAGAAATGGAATTAAAATGTTTGTCCACTGGTGGTGGATGGTGCAGAGGTGCTCCATAAAGCAGCCCCCCAATTTGCAACAGGTCTCACAAATGTGGAGAAAACCGATCGATGAACCCAGCAGATTCACAGGTGAAGTGTTGCCTCATTGGAAGGGTCATTTTGGGGCCCTGAATGGAGGTGAGGGAGGAGGTGTATGTACAGGACAGTGCTTAGAGGGTGATTAATGGAGAGGGATGAATGTACAAGCAAATTGCAGAGGAAATGATCCCTGCGGAAAGAGGAGAACGGGAGGGGGAAGTAAAAATGTTTAGTGTTAGGATCCCTTGGCAGATGGCAGAAGTTGCAGAGGACTGTGTGTTGGAAGTGGAAGTAGGTAAGGATAAGAGAGGATAAGGATCACTGTTAAGGCAGTGGGAAGATGTACGGGAAATGGAGGAGATGTGGGTGAGGACAGCATCAATAGCAGAGGGAGGGAAAGCCTGTTCTTTAAAGAAGGAGGATATTTCCAAAAGCCAATTCCTGGCAACAGATGCGGTGGAGGCGAAGAAAAGGGAAGAGCATTTTGACAGGAGATAGGGTGGGAAGAGGTATAGTCAAGATAACCGTGGGAATCAGTAGGTTTATGAAAGATGTCAGTCGACAGTTTGTCTCCGGAAACCCAGACAGAGAGATTGAGAAAGGGGAGTGAGGTGGTGGAGACGGACCAAGTGAATTTAAGGGCAGGGTGGAAGTTAGAGGTGATATTTTTTAAAAGTCCATAGAAGATGAAAAGTGTTGATAGCAATAAATGATAAAAGTGGCAACATTCAGATGACATATTTACGTTGCCCAACAACGCAATGTTTGATTATGTCCAAGTTAACAACTGACCTGATACTTACTTCCTGCAGAAAGTCAGCCCAGACCAACAACTTTTTAGCACAACACTTTGGGGACCAACTTGTGATGGCTCTGACTGTGTCACGGCTCACTACGAGCTGCCTGAGCTGGAAATTGGAGACTGGCTGCTCTTTCAAAACAGGGGAGCATACACGATCACGCTGTCAAACAAGTTCAATGGTTTTCCAGGCCCCATTACAAACTTTGTAGTGACCAAAGAAGCCTGGTAGGAACAAATTCATTTCCTTCCCATTTGAATTGAGAATGTGATTCAGTAATGTGTTACATTTTAACCCACATTTGTTTTACACCTTTCTCTGCACACAACTGTTCAACTATACATGAGAATTAACTTGTAACTTTGTTCCCAAACAAAGGGAAATTCTCCAGAAGATAAAGAAGGAAAATCAGCATCCAACAGAAGAGCAGGTCCAAGGAGAGCTTTAATTGCTAAGAGAAGCTGAGGATAATTTTCATCAATCACCACCAACATTTAACTGTTGAACTATTCTGAATTCTCAAGTTAATTTTAAACTGCTCTCTGTCACATTTCTATTATGTTAGAAATTAATAAACTTTTAGTGTTTAGTTTACCAGAAGCTGTTCATTAAATTTCCAATACAATGGCAACTTTTCAAATTTCCCTAGGATTTATTTCTCAGGTGAGGGCAAAATAAACAGAATTCCAAAAGCATAATATTTTACCACTTGAAATGGTCATTGTTCATTCTCAATGCATCAAGGAATCAAATCAGTGTAGTAGTACGTAATAAAAACTAAATGGTGTAAATAATTATGTTAGGTGTTACGTACAGTATGTGCAAAGCAAGAACAGCAATAGTGTTGCATGGTTAAACATTTTTACTGAGTCGCGTTAGTAATAGCTGTCTAACTGAGTGGGAGCTAAGAACCGATCCCACCAAAACAAAAAGATGCGCTGTCTCCAGTGCAGCTGTGTAACACCGAGTTCGGCAGTCCTAATTCACTTACCAAGGTGACGGTGTGACAGCTCACCCCATAACCAGCTCAAATTTCATGGACTGGTTGTGAGTGTAACCAAGTAAGGAGGTTGGTTACCAAGTAGCCAGTATAATGGCTGTGAAAGTTGCGCCCCCTTCTTTGCTTTGGCCGTCTACGTGTGCAGTTGGTTGAATTCTGCTGTTTGCTCAGTGAAGCGTAAGAGTATTAGAAATGGGAGCAGAAATTGGTCTGCCATTTGAACATGGCTAAGTTATCATCCTTCTCAACCCCATTCTCCTACCATCTCCTCGTAACCTTTGTCATCCGGATTTACCAAGAACCTATCAACCTCTGCTTTAAATATACTCAAAGACTTGGTCTCCACAGCCTTCTGCGTCAATGAATTCCATAGATTCTCCACCCTCTAGCTAAAGAAATTCCTTCTTATCACTCTTCTAAATGAATGTCTCCTTTTCCCAGACTTACCCATGAAAAGAAACCCACTGTATATAAGCCTTTCAATATTCGATAGGTTTCACTGAGATCCCACCCCCACCCCCTATTCTTCTAAACTCCATCAAGTACGGGCCTAGAGCCATCAAACTCATGAGTGAAATTTATAGATATTCAGTTCTCTGTAATCATTCCAGAATCTAGTGATTCTTGAAAGATCATAACTACTGCCTCCACTATCTCTTCAGCTACTTCTTTCAGAACCCTGGGGAATAGTCTGTCTGGCCCAGGTGACTTAGCTACCTTCAACCCTTTCAATGTCCCAAGCATCTCCTCCTTAGTAATAGCAACTGCACTCACTGCTACCACTTGACAATCTCAAATTTCTGCCATTCTGGTGGTGCCTTCCAAAGTGAAGGCTAATGCAAAATACTTATTAAGTTTGCCCACCATTTCTTTGTTCCTCATTACTACCTCAAAAACAAAAAGTGCTGGCAATTGAGCTCAGGAAAGGGGCTTCTTTCCACATGCTTCTGTCCACGTCAATGGTGTTGAGGTTGAGAGCTTTAGGTTTCTAGGAGTGAACATCAATAGCCCGTCCTCATCCCACCATGTAGACAATACAGCCAAGAAAGCTCACAAACTGCTCAACATCCTCAGGGTCTGAAGAAATTTCACATCACCCATTCACCCTTTTTTTCACCCAGTGTTTATTAATGCACCTCAGAAGTTCAAAGTAAATTTATTAGCAAAATCACCTCATTCTACCTTGAGGTCTATTGTCTTGCAGGCATTCAGAGACAAACAAAGAAATGCAAAGCAGTCAGTGAAAACTACGCACAAAGACTGATAAACAACTGATGTGCAAAAGAGGGTGAACTGTGCCAGTTTAAAAAAATAATAACAAGTAAATAAATAGTGAGAACATGAGTTGTAGAGTCCTTGAAAGTGAGTGCATTGGTTGTGTTCAGTGATCAGTCAAGTGTTGAGGTAGGTAAAGCTTTCCATGCTGTTTCAGGAGTTTGAAGTGTAATGACTTCCTGAACTTGCTGGTGTGGGACCTGACACTCCTGCTTCTCCTGTTTGGATGCATAATGGCTCGTATGGCAACTGCTTTATGTGACTGCAAGAAACTGCAGAGAGTTCTAGACGCAGTTCTGCATCACAGTGACAGCCAACCCTCAATGGAGTCTGTCTTTCCAGTTGTCTGCCTCATTAAATCAGCCAACATTATCATAAACCTCATCCACCCTGGACATCCTCTCTTCTATCAGACAGAAGATACCAAAGCCAGAAAGCACGTACCACCAGGCTCAAGGACAGTTCTCTAACTATTCAATCGTTCTCCAGTACAAGTTGAACTCTTAACCTCACAATCCACCCCATTATGATCTTACAAATTACTGTTTACCTGCACTTTCTCTGAAGATGGTCCGCTTAATTGTTATTGTTGTACCTTGTTTTACACCAATATAATAAATTGATTGTATGAATAGTATGCAAGACAAGTTTTTCCATTGTGTCTCCGTACATGTGACAATAATAAACTAATTACAGTTCCAAAGATTGGCAGGCTAGAGAATTTCAACCTGTTTATATCAATGAAAAATTAATGTTCACTTTAGATATTTGAAAGTAATGATATCACTGACATACTTACTTCAGTTTAGCTGTTCCTGTTGCTGTGTGACTAATATAAACCAAAGTGTTACTGGCTGGCAAAACAAACAATATTGAAGGTATCAAGAGAATTGTGTATTGCTTCATACATCCAAAGCTGAGCATTCATTTCTTAGAAGACTGTTAATTATAAAATTAAAACCCAACCCATCAGTCGGTCCAAACATAACCCAAACAGGAGATTTGATAATGTTGTTGATATCTGACAGCCAAATTCCATATATTGTCAGATCCTGTTGGTCTCTGGTAAGAAGACCAGGGCTGCTACTCCTGTGTTATAGGAGTTTGCACATTCACAGTACTCATAACAAGCAAGTGTGTAAATTAGAAAGAGTTAAAGTTTTGATTCTTGAAGCATACAGATGTATGGTTTCAAGGAATGTGATAATATGTTTCAAAGAGGTGAACATAACCATTTCAGTGGCATAGTAAATTGTGACTGATAAAGTAGTTTTTTCTTTCCAGTAACAATCACGGCTTTATTGGGTAAAGACCTCCCAATAAAAATGCTTTTATGAAATAACTAATTTTTGAATTGTGCCTGACTGCTATGCACAGATCAGACAAGAAGCGTGGACTTTCTTCATTATGTACAGTATATAAATGTGAACAGGGAAAAAGCCCATGGAACTTCTGTCCTCAGACCGGAATCACAATCGGGACCAAGCACCTCGAAGGGTCTCCAGGCTCTTCGTTGTAAATTAGAATCAACAATCAGCAGAAAGACCTGAGAATTGTTACTGTATTAATTATTCTGTACTCTGTTTTAGACTTGATTAGTTAATCCTTTGCATCACTTAGTAGTAAGCAGTGGGACTTGGTCCTTTTATCAATGATTTTACACATTGAATGTTTTGTATATCCTCATAAGTTTTTCTTATCACTTATTATACTCTAATAATCTACCCGGCAGCAACTTCAGAATGTTCCTTTTCCTTCATTGATCCAAATCCTCGAAAGCTGTATATCCTGCCCTTACGAATATAGACTGGATCCTGACTGAACACTAAACTAATTTCAGCACACCAGAAACACCCCCTGCAACTTTGTTGAATTTGCCAAGTCCATAAAGATTCATCACACCTTTCCAAATTGGTTTCAGGGTCTCAGGAACTCACCAAACACTTCCTTGCAAACTTGTAATCTGTCAGCCCACATTCAATTGGTAATTCTGGCAAGATTTGACAGAAAGAGAGATTTTGTCAGAATTGATTCAGGAAGCCAACAAAACTGTTTATTTAATGGAGATATTAAATAACAGGTACCTTGGGTGCCAAAACTAAAAGGCAAATGAAAAAATTGCATTTATCTGTAAACATAAATATTACAGATAAGCCAAAGTGTTAGTTTAGAATCAACAATACTAGCTGGCTTAAAATCAGGTTTTAAGATATTAATTGTTTCAAAGGAAGGTAGCTTTCACCCTCTGTGCTAAAAATTGCACTTTCACAGTCATAGAAAACATTGAGAACGTCTTCTGAAATTATCAGTTATTGTCATAATTACTTAACTCATATGAGGTTGAAAAAAAGTACCATGACTATAGCTCATGTGTAATTTCAAAGTTAGTGCTCTAACTAAATTATTATCTGTAATTGACTTTAGAGCATAGAGCTTATTAAATAACAATATTTCTGATTATAACTGAAAATATTAATTGCAGAATTTACTAATTATTCTATTCTTTATGAAATGCTGAGAGTCTAAGATATTTTAAATTGCTCTTTACAAGACATGCACTGTTCAATGAACTACATTTCATTACAAATCTAGTCAAAATCATACAGTACATATAAGACGTATCACAGTAAATTTAATTTGGCTTTTCTGACACTGATCAACAGAAAAGACTCTAATTGAGCAGCCTTTTTCAAGTCCATCCACGAATTCTGAATGGATTGAGGTCTGGACTTTGACTTGGCCACTCAAAGACATTAACTGTTGTTTTTAAGCCATTCCTGTGTAACTTTGGCTTTATGCGTGGGTTTATTTTCTTGCTGGAAAACAGATATCCTCCGCAATTGCAGTTCTCTTGTAGGAGCATCAGGTTTTCCTTCAGGATTTCCCTGTATTTTGCTGCATTCATTTTACCCTCTACCTTCACAAGCCTCCACGTCCTGCTACAGTGAAGCATCCCCACAGTGTGATGCAGCCACCACCGTGCTTCATGGTAGGGATGGTGGGCTTTTGATAATGTCTGGTATTCAGCTTGCACCAAACATAGTGTTTAGTCTGATGGCCAAAAAGCTCAGTTTTGGTTTCATCAGACCATAGAACCATCTTCCAGCTGACTTCAGTGTCTCCCACATGCCTTATGGAAAGCGCTAGCTGAGATTTCATGTGAGTTTTCTTCAAAGGTGGCATTCTCTTAGTCACTCTGCCATTAAGTTACAACTGGCAAAGCACCCAGGCAAAAGTTGTTGTATGCACAGTCTCTCCTATCTCAGCCACTGAAGCTTGTAACTCCTCCAGAATTGTCATATGTCTCTTTGTGGCCTCTCTCACTCGTCCCTTTCTTGCACGGTTGCTCTGCTTTTGAGGACAGCCTGCCCTAAACAGATATACAGCTCCTCTGTATTCTTCCCATTTCTTGATGATTGACTTATCTGTACTCCAAGGGATATTCCATGACTTGGAAATTTAATTGTATCCATCTCCTGACTTGTGCTTTTCAATTACCTTTTCACAGAGTTGCTTGGAGTGTTCTTTTGTTTTCATGGTGTAGTTTTTGCCAGGATACTGATTCACTAGCAGATGGATCCAGATACAGGTATATTTTTACTACAATCCGTTGAAATACCTCGACTGCACACAGTGATGATCTCCATTTAACTAATAATGTGACTTCTAAAACCAATTGGCTGCACCAGTGATGATTTGGTGTGTCATATTAAAGGGGATGAATTATTTTGGTTTTTATATTTGTAATTAATTTAGATCGCTTTTTAGAAATCTGTTTTCACTTAGATACAACTGAGTCTTTTTCCCGTTGATCAATGTCAAAAAAAACCAAATTAAATCCACTGTGATTCAATGTTGCAAAAAAAACATGAAAACTTCCGGGGTGGGTGGAGGTGCTGAATCCTTTTTATAGGCATTGTAATTAGCATTTTTAGATTAATCTGAATGTGGAATATTCATATAATTAATAATTAGTATTTTCAACTAAAGATCATACTGGTCCAAGCTAAGATTTCTTGGAAATGTGTGAGATAAGCAAATGCTCCAGATTTTTTAATTTACAGCAAACCACAAATGAAATTTAATACTACACTTACATAAATTTGAAACACAACATTTCTCTTCCATAATTTCCTGCAGGATGGAAAATATCATAAATATTATATAAACTACAACTCAGTTAGAATTAACACCACTGTGATCTTTTCATAAGACATCAATGTAGAATTAGGCCATTTGGCTCATTGAACCTGCTCCACCATTCAATCATGGCTGATCCATTTTTCTCTTCCTCATCCCCAATTCCCCAGCCTTTTCCCATAGCCTTTGAAGCAATATCCAATCAAGAACCTATCAAGCTCTACCTTAAATACCCCCAACAACCTGGCCTCCCTGTGGTAACAAGTTCAACAAACTCACCACCCTCTGTCTCAAGAAATTTCTCTGCATCTCTGCCATTTTAATTTTGATTCCGATACCCATTCCTGTCTATCACCTCCCTCCGAGTTCCCTCCTCCTTTCCTTTCTCCTACAGTACACTCTCCTCCAAGCACAACAGGAAATCCATCTCTCATTTTCAGCCCCCCCCAAAAAAACTACATTTCAAGTCTCTAAAAATTGACATTCTTTAAGGAGCTACAGGAATGTTAGGTCCCCCCCCCCCCACCACCTTCCAGGTTCAGGAACAGTTATTACCCTGCAACCAGGGGGACCTCTGCTTTCCATAGGAGTTTGCAAATATTCGGCATGACATACAAAACTTTGACAAATTCCTATAGGTGAGTAGTGGAGAGTATACTGTCTGTTTGCATCATTGCCTGATATGGAAACACCAATTGCTCTGAACAGAAATTCATACAAAAAGTAGTGGATACGGTCCAGTCAACCACAGGTAAAGCCCTCGCCATCACTGAGCACATTTGCACAAAATGATGTCATGGGAAAGCAGCATCCATCATCTGGGACCCCCACCACCCAGGACATACTTTCTTCTCATTGCTCTCAACAGGGAGAAAGTACAGCAGCCTCAGGACTCACATCACAAGGTTCAGGAACAATTGTTGTTCCAACAAGACCTTGAACCAAACAAAAATAACTTCACTTTCCCCTTCTTTGAAATGTTCCCACAGCCTTTGGGTTCACCTTGAAGAACTCTTCATCTCATGTTCTTGATAGTTATTGATTATTAATATTATGATTATTATTCCTTTTTGTATTTGCACAGTTCGTTGTGTTTTGCACACTGGTTGAACTGAAACTGGAGTGTTCTTTCATTGATCCTGTTATGGATATAATTCTACATTGGATTTATTGAGTATGCCTGCAAGGATGGATGGGAGGGAAATAGAGGGCTATGGTCCACGTACAGGTCAATGGGATGAGGCAGCATAATACTATAGTGCTCTATGACTATGACTCTATGAATGGGTTGGGATACAGTGGCAAAGTCACTTCATTAGTGTCAATGGAAAGCAGCTGCCAAAATTATTAAATGCTCACTTGCTCATGGTCCAGTTATGTAGAGGTACATTCTCCTACACCAAACCTATACCAGAAATTACATCAAAGACAACTTTACACCGAAGAACACTTGAAGCAAAATTTGCTTACAGTGTTTTCAAGAAAATAAATCACCTCTTCGTGATACAAGAATTCACAGCAAAGTCTGAACAGCTGTTATTTGTTTTCCTCGGTAAGTTCAAGGAATGGCTGGAACTGTTGATTTGCCTCTTCAATTGCTGTGAAGTATTGAAAGGTATGAATGTTGACTATTACTCTATCTTCGTTAACCCAGCTTGCAGTTAAAACATGCAATTAATTCACACATGCTTTTCAATCAGAATTGCACTGAGCTTGCAATATCATTTTTAAATGCATTGTATTGAATGAAAATCAGAATCAGGTTTAATATCACTGACCTTCGTTAATCATATGATGCAAATGAAGCATTAGCAGTGCAGTGAGTAGCACGTAGAGGACCATGCAGTGGATCCTGCTGTGGAATAAGTGTAGACAGAAATATGGAAAAGCAGAAGAAAAAAAGACACTATTGCCCCCTGACACATATACAACAAATTGTTAATGGGGGAATATCAGAAGTCTGTAGATCCGCAATTATGTTTGGAAATCAAAAACCACAGGCACAGGAAATCTGCTACAAAAAAACAGAAAATTTTGGGATAACTCTGAAGGTCAGGCAGCATCTGTGGAAAGAGAGAGAGTTAACATTTCAGACCCAAAATGTTAGCTGTAACTCATTCCACAAGTCCTGCTGGACGGTTGGCGTTTACAGGATTCCCTGTGAATGCAGAGCAGCGTGTATCAGCCAGACAGAATGCACAGTGGAAACCCGCATCCAGGAGCATGGGAGGTGTATCCGTTAGGTTACCTGGAGAAGCTGGCGGCAGAGAACATTGCATTTGCAATGGCCATAGGATTGACTTCAATGGCTCAAGACTTCTGTGTCATACCAATGGCTTTTGGAACCGCCAGGTGAAGGAAGCCATTGAAATAAATCTAGAAGAAAAGAATTTTAACAAAGACAAAGGTCTCACTCTGAGTAAGATCTGCAATTTAATTGCAAATAAGATTGGACAGCAGAAACCTGATTGGATGAGGACTAACCAATCAGGAAGGGTGGATGATGGGGTGGGGGTTGGGACAATACCACTAGACTAGACATGCCCAGGCATCATCCCTGATGAAGATGGTGGAATTTTTCATGGAAATGTCAGTTAAGAACAATACCTGTATCTGGCTGGAAGCCCAAAAAGAGTTTATGAGATGGAGTAGGTTCAAAGGGGATGTGAGGGGTAAGTTTGTTACTCAGAGAGTAATGGATACCTGGAATACACTGCCTGGTATGGTGGTAGCAGCAAATACATTAGAGGCTTTTAAGAGACGTTAGGATAGGTACATGCATGTGAGGAAGATGGAAGGATATGGATCTTGTGTAGGTAGGAGAGATTAGTGTCTGGGTGATTTTGATTTGCGTTTTAGCTGGTCAGCACTACATTGTGGGTTGAAGGGCCTGTTCCTGCGCTGTACACTTCTATGCTATACCGACAAGAGCATTCTCTATTCCCGAATTGTCAGAGAAATCATTTAATTCTGCTTCAGTATACTATCTAAAGGAAGTTTAGGGGTGACAAGGATACTCTATTTTACTTCGTTATTTGTGGTGGATGCATGCTAAATATTCTGGGTTGCAACACTATTGATACCTTTTGGGCACAACTCTACTAAAATATTTCAGTTTGTGACTCTACAGGTACTATGGGCTGACTCTATTGATATTTTGAGTGCATCAATGGTAAAATCACAGGTTGTGACTCTACTGATGTTTCAGGTTATAGCCCTAGTATTATTATACCTTCAGTTGTAACTCTAGTCACACATTTTGGGTTGCAATTCTAATAGCTATGATTGACATCCAAGTGAAAAGTACTCGTTGAGATCGAACTGGAACAATGGACAAAGTTGAGAAACAAACTGTGTGAGAGAAAAGATAACTGAGGGTTTTAACATTTGATGCAATTAATAAAAAAAAGGGAAAATTATGTCATTGAGGCCAAGTCTAGTGAAATTTAGCTTATGAGTGATGTTGAAAAGATATGGAAGGAGATTCAGAAAATGTTGTTGGGAAATAAAACTGACTGGACACCGACAGCATTATCAGAGCTAAGAAAGTATAAACATGCCAAGCTAGGAAGTCAAATAAATAAATTTAAATGTGAACGTGTCAAGTTAGAAAATCAAGTGTATGAACTAAAGTGAGCGCATGTTGAGTTGACTGAGCAAGTAAATAATTTAACTAATCAGTTAGGAGAAAAGGAAGAAATGTGTAACATGCTGAAAGGATAGCATGATAGAGACAGTAAAAAGTCTGAACAATAGAATCTCTTTGTTAACTGAACGAGTGATCTAAGAATACAGGTCCATGATCTGTTGAAAGTGGCCTCACAGGTAGATAGGGTCATTAAGAAAGCTTTTGACCTTCATAAATCAAAGTTCTGAGTACAGCAGATGGGAGGTTTTGCTGAAGTTGTATGAGACATTGGTGAGGCCTAATTTGAAGTATTGTGTGCAATTTTGGTCACCTTCCTACAGGAGAGGTGTAAATAAAGTTAAAAAAGTACAGAGAAATTTACAAGGATGTTTCTGTGTTTAGAAGACCTGAGTTATAAGAAAAGGTTGAATAGGTTAAGGCTTTATTCCTTGGAATGTAGAAGATGAAGAGGAGATTTGAAAGAGGTATACAATATTATGAGGGATAGAGACAGGGTACATGCAAGCAAGCTTTTTCCACTGAGGCTCCGTGGGACTACATGTGTCATGGGTTAAAGGTGAAAGGGAAAAATGTAAGGGGAACATGAGGGGAAACTTCTTCACTCAGAGGGTCGTAAGAGTGTGGAATAATCTGCCAGCACAAGTGGAGCATGCAAGTTTAAATGGTTCAACACAGACCAGATGGGCTGAAGGGCCTGTTTCTGCGCTGTACTTTCTATGACTAAAATTATGATGCACAGCAGGGACCTTCAGTGGACAGTTCTGCAAACCCAGTGGATCATCTAACAGTAGTGTAACTTATGTTGGAATGCAGCCATCAGTAAATAGTCAATAGAAACAACGCCACCTTGGAAACTCCAAGGAACTGCAAAATGGATGTAAAACTGACTCAACAGAGACCTCTGGTGACTTAGTTGATGATGACAATGATGAGGTAATTGCCTAAATAAAAATAAAGGAATGAAAAGCACACAAGAATGAAAAAGGAGATTATGAAAGCAGACAGGAGGTTTGCCATCTACAACTAGACCATAAAAATAATGACAAATTTTCCAGAGAAATTTCATGTACAAGCAAAAGGTTGCTTAAAGACTTGGACTGAACTTCAATGAATTAAATTGCATCGATATGATGGCATCCAGATTTTGGCTGCCTTGCTGTCTCTTAGACAGTTAACACACTGAGTTGGTGGTGGTATAGGAGAGGATAAACAGAATTTACCAGGAGGTTTGGGTACAATTAAGAAATGGTTGGAAGAACAAGCCCCAACACAGATTGATTGAAGGGAAGTGGTTGGAGGAATTGCAAACAAAAGTATTTAGAGGATGATTTTGAATATGAAGGCCACTATAGGACAGTTTTGATCAACTATTCAGGAGTTCAAGGAACAGCTGAAGTTATTATAGAAGAATTCACATTTGGCTCCTTCAAGTCAGCCTTCATGAATGGCTTGAAACCAGATGTTTCCAAAGTGGTGAAGCTAATGAAAGCAACTTGGAATGAAAATGCTGTTTCCTACCATGATGTGGTGCAAACTGCCAAACAAGTGGAGTGAGATGTCAAAATCCAACAAAGATCAGTATTCGGGCATATTGAAGGACCGAGAAAGAAAAGAAGCATTATGAAGACATTCTAACTACAGAAATTGTCCTATTACTTTTCTTCTTTAACATATAAAAATGTGCTATAGTGGCCTTCATATTCAAAATCATCCTCCGAATACTTTTGTTTGCAATTCCTCCAACAACTTCCCTCCAATCAATCTGTGTTGGGGCTTGTTCTTCCAACCATTTCTTAATGTTGGGTTGGGGAGTCCCTGTCTCATAAGCGAGCTCAAAGGCTGTAAGCTAGTGTGTTTGTGTCCTGAATAAAGACTTTAATATCAACCAGCTGCTTCTCTCTGGTGACTTCATTCGCAGTCACAAAATTTGGGGACTCACCTGGGATATGTTCATATCCCAATGTGTGCCCTGCAATTATCTCACAGTTTAAGTGGGTGAGTTTTTTTTTTAAGATTGGTACTCACACTTTAATCTGTTCCTGAAGTATCACAAACACACTATAAAAGGGGTGTGTGTGTGTGTGTGTGTGTGTGTGTGTGTGTGTGTGTGTGTGTGTGTGTGTGTGTTTGTGTGTGTGTGCGCGTATGTAGTTTTTAAGAGTAAGTCTGTAACTTTGGTGTAACAGTTTTTAAATGCAATGGAATACAACAGACATTATGAGTTCAGACACACTTAAGTGGTAGATTGAAGAGTACGTACTCTCCAGTTTTAAGCATGTAGTGTTTAATTTTTATCCATCATTTATATTTTGCATAAAGTGGGAATTAGTGTGGTGCCAATTGAGGGAAAGGCTATACTCAGATATGTCTGTCAGGATGTGAGGTCAGGTGATGTCAGGTTGAGAACCCTGAAGACCAGAACCAGCCCTTGACCTTGATTATGACCATCCGCATGCCTTTCACCTCCGGGGAGAAGCAGAACATTTTGTCAGGGTGGCCCTAACTTAAAGCAGAATTCTGGTGTAAGCTCAAGGAAATGATTGAGTTTCACCAGATGCACAACAAATATGTAGGACAGTATGGCCCGGGGGTGCAGGAAGACACATGGGCAACTACCAGGAACACCTGCAAAGAAGAGAGATATTGTTTTTTTAACGGTGAAATGAGGCAGTTACTGGGGGAAGGTGAGATTAACTAGGGACCGATAATGTCGGTGATTAAGAGAGCTGATGAGTCAGCCATTGATCACACAGAATGTCAATATCGAGCTTAGGAGGAGAATTTAGGTTTGGATAGTCCAGGGAGTGACAGCCTAGTCTTTGTGAAAATGCTGACGAAAGTCCTGAGCTCAGCCCACCAGGGAGTTATAGATTTGGGGTTAGTGGTGGGATCGAACTACTCTGTGATAGTATCATGGGCCGGTGAGGTAAACCAGAGGAGGGGGAAGAGAAGTGGTAAAGTGGCTGTAGTGAATGTAGCTGCTGTGATGTCACAGGGGACTTGTTTTGTGTGCCAGGAAACGGGTCATTTAGCAAGGAACTGTTGGAATAGATGTGGGAGATGCCATGCTACAGCTACGGCTTCTCGGGCCATGGCGGGAGGCAGTGTCCTGTAAAAAGAGGAAAGTGTGAAAATTACTCTCCAGAGCAGGCAGAATCGACAGCAGCACCCTCTCTTTCCAATCCAGCTGCTGACCAGATTTTGGAGCTGGTGAGGTCAGACAAATGGCTAATAGCAGCCTCTATTGCCAGTGCTGCTCAGCCACGGATCTACACAAGAGGTTTATTAGGAGGCTGGTAATGTGAAATGTTTACAGTAGGCACTGGGTTGTCAGTATTGATAACTAATCTACCCTTGCCCACGACTGGAGAGGCAATTTACATTACCTGTGTAGGAGGTGAAACAATGAGGGTGGAGAGGGAGTGCAAGTTCCTGTAGATTTCCGGGTGTGCCCAAACAATGAAGTTACAATTCAGGGGATAGACACACTGAGTAAGGCAGGAGCTATCATAGACTCGGCAAAAGGAGAAATAACGAGGACAAGACAGGGACAGTGAACATGTGTGACCCATAGTGCAGCCAAAATGATTGATAACGAGACGGACTACAGCATCACTCAGGGTGGAGAGACAGGACAATGTGTGGAGATCATGTCTGGAGGTCCCAAGGCTTGGGGCCAAGCACAGTCAGGAGCTGTTAGAAGTAGTGCAGCTGCCTGAGGAGGGAGCTGAGGCTAAAGTAAAGGCTCACAAGAAAGGGGATAGTATGGAGCAGAGAGGGAACAAGTGGGCAGACATCAGTGTGAGGAGGACAGCTGAAGAACGAGAAGCAGCAGAAATTACAAGAGTACTAGAGAAACTACAACTGCCAATTTAGTAAGATTACATGGAGGTGTGAAATTCCGCTGTAAACAGGGTAACACATTGAGGGATCGAGCAAAGCAGCAGCAACATATTGCAGTTCAGAGAGAGGCAGAGGAAGACAACGTAGTAGTCCCACAGCCAGGTGACCAAGCTGTGATAAAGGAGCTGACTGAAAAAACTGGTTTCGTTTCCAGGTGAGAACCACAAGCAGAGCTCCGGACAAACTGCACCTGTGTTTGTGTTCAGACTCAGTGAGGTAGACAGTGGAGACTCTAGGCCAGGGGTGGGCAAACTTTTTGACTTGTGGGCCACAAAGGGTTCTAAAATTTGACAGGGGGGCCGGACCAGGAGCAGATGGATGGAGTGTTTTGGTAATACACCTCATAAGAGGAAATAAAATATCATGGGATATGTAGAAAACATGTGCTTTAATTTCAATTGAAAATGAACAAATGCATTACAACAAAATATCTGTCTTTGAAGTCCCATGGTATTTAGCTATTTATTGAAATGACTTTTAAAACACTGAAAATTAAATGAATAAAATACAGCTTTTTTTAATAGTAACAGTTATTATTTTAAAGCAGTGAAAATTCTGTTATCCTTCAAGATATTATCATCATCACTCTCCTCCTGCCTGTCTTTATTTCAAAAACGGTAGGAGATGCAGGTCTACTTGTCCTGCTCCTTTTTATTCAATTGTCCCCTGTGCCAAAACTCAACAACGACCAGCACAAGGACAGAACAGTGACAGCGCGCCAGTATGCGGAGCGCGTTATTTGATCTGGAGCGCATTTTTTATTTTGAGAACGTACGTGCACCTGCGCACTACTCATGTACATCACTTAACAGAAATGACATGTAACATGTAAGGCTTATTGAAAAAAATATTTTCAAATGCATTTTTTACATAACACAACGAAGAAACTTATTTTTAATTTCAGTGGGAACAGTGTTGTTGGTCTCCCTTTTTAGCCAGCACATCAAAGTCTGGATTTAGTTTTGTTGTGGTGATTCTCAGGATGGATCTGAGGTGTTGGTCAGTTAACTTGGATCTGTGGCTGGCTTTGTTGATGTTCATGACACTGAACGCCTGTTCACACAAATAGGTCGAGCTGAACAAAGAGTAAAGCGCAAATGTGGAGTAATACGCTGCACCTCAACAAAGGTCAATGTATATAGAGTGTGTCATATATTGGGAAAACGCCAGAATTGCGGGGAAAAAATGTAAACAAGGTTCATTAATATAATTTCATCAAGTTCTGCGGGCCGGATTAAAAAGCTTAACGGGCCGCATATGGCCCCCGGGCCGTAGTTTGCCCATGCCTGCACTAGGCTGAAGGTTAAACTATACGACCACCCCAACTCCTCCTGTACATCGATGAGCTGAGAGTCAAGATTCTGACAATCTTCTGCCATGGCGTGGAGTGCGAACTATTGCCTGATACATTTGCCTTGCTGGTGCCCCTGACCAGAGAGTAACCACTGCCGAGCTTTAGCTTTCAATGAACAGAGAGATAAAGAAGAACACAGGTAAACCACGATCGACGAGGCAACAGGCACACGGATGACAAAGCTGCATTTTAAATACAGTTGGTCAAATTTCTGGAACAATCACTGCATAGAGCTTTTGAGTAGCCATTAGGAATGATAGTGTAGTTATCGATCCACAGAGGGATAGAATAGGTAATTGGGAAAGGGAGTCCAAAGTTCAGTGCAATTTCTCTGCCCCCTTTTATACTGATCCTCCTTTGAGTTTGGCCTTTCCTGGAACAAAGTTATTTTTGCCCAGAAGGACCAAGAGGAGGGACTTGTATTTTGGAGATGCAATATTAACAAATTAGCAAATATTAACTTCAGTACCAAACAACCTTCAGATCTGAATATAGATTGTAGATTGAATTTAAAATCCAGCTCAGAACAATTGTTTTCTCGAAGCTGCGCTTTAGAGTAAATTGCACAGCAGGGAACACCCAACTGACTGATATATCTGCATATGCATGAATGCAATCAATACCCCAGTGCAGGAAAACAACTCAGAGACCACAGAAATTAACATTCATTTTGGATGAGTTGGTGGGAAGACCAAGGAATTTGAAAAACCACACATAACTCAAAAGAAGCATTATAAGGACATTGTAACTATAGAAATTGTCTTCTTAACTTTGTTCTTTAACATATAAAAATGTGCTGTAAATTTGGGTCTCCCTTTCTCTCTTTTGAGTGACTCCCTATATCTACCCTCCAGTGGTTTCATTCACAGTCATAGCAATGGCATGGCACAGAAAATATAATACTTGATAAGGAAAGCCTGCATTCCATCCTACTTTGCTATATTTTAATTAAATGGAAGTGGAGCTGTTTCAGACAATGCCCCATGTTGTTTTACACAGGGTCATTTGACAAAACACACTCTAAAGCCACAGTAGCTATGTGGTTGGAAAATCAGCTGGGTTGTGTTTCTAGGCTCCAGCTCAAGAAAATTCACTTTAGTTGTAATCTGATTTTGCAGGTCTGGAAATTATTGAAGCCACTATACAGATTTGATTGGTAGCCCTTTGCTACTAAACCATCTTCAGCTCTTCACTCATTTACTTTAAACTACAAAATATATGCTTCGCCTATGGTGGACAGGCATTTTTGTTCCATACGTTTGAAGCTGTAGTTATTGATCATAAGCTATAAGCTAGAACCATAAAATATTGGAGCAGAATTTGGCTATTTGGCCCATTGTGTCTGCTCTGCAAATTATATCACCCCAAAACCAACCCTTACCTTGTACCTTGTGAGTAATGGCCACAAGGTGTCCTTCTATCACTGTGAGTATGTTGAGAGATCACATGGGAACTACTTTGAATAATGCAAGTTTTGATATCCTCTGACTTTTAGCAGTCCCATGTACTTTGTGATTTGTATGCAAATTTCATTTTTCATGTGAAATTTAAGCAATTCTATTGGAGAATTTACCATCCTATTGAAGGTGATTACTGTATTTTTGACACTGTTTACTTATTGAGGGTCGTGTTGTCTTTTGGATAAACTGGGAACATATGATCTCTCAGGATGCCATGAAAGATCTCCAGTAAGTCCATTAAACTGGGAAATTGATATCCATATAAATGGAAAAAATCTGCAGATGCTGGAAACCCAAAGAACACACCCAGAATGCTGGAGGGTCTCGGCAGATGCGTGAGGCAGCAACTATGGAAAAGAGTAAAAAGTCAATGTTTTGGGTCGAGACCCTTCATCGGGAACTCACTGACTTAGCCCTAGTCTAATCATGGGACAATTTACATACCAATTAACCATACTAACCGTGTGTCCTGGACTGTGGGAAACAACTGGAGGAAACACATTCATTCCACGGAGAGGAGGTATAGATTCCTTACAGACATGTTGGAATTGAACTCCGAACTCGACCACCCTAAACTGGAAAAGTGTCGCACTAACTGCTTCACTGCTGTGGTATCTGCTGGTGAATCATGTAGCATCCATTGTCAATATTACTTATTAGGACATGTTTTAGTTTTTTAAATTCATATTAAATTAATATTACATTATAAATTCATATTACATTAACTATTGTCAGTGGTGGAGGCAGACACACTAGTGAAGTTTAAGAGACTACTAGACAAGTATATGGAGGAACTTAAGGTGGGGTTATATGTGAGGCAGGGTTTGAGGGTCAGCATGACATTGTGGGCTGAAGGGCCTGTAATGTGCTGTACTATTCTATGTTCTATGTTCTATTCTAATGCCCTTCCCTCGGACAACATCGGTGGCGTGGAGAGGGGAGACTTGCAGCTTGGGCAACTGCCAGTCTTCCACAAAAAAACCCTTGCCCAGGCTTGCGCCCTGGAAACTTTTCAAGACGCAAATCCATGGTCTATCACGGAGGCCTACACATTAACTATTATTCAAATAGTTAACTTATTTGCTAACAGAGTGATGCAATTCCTTTAATAACTTTATGTGCATTTTAACCCCACAATCCTTCTGTATGGTAGCTCTAGGGCAGCTAGTAATCTTTTCAGGAACTTAAGCAGGAAGCAGTTTCCCATCTCGACTTACATAATTGTTATGAACAGCTTGCATAATTGCAAATTGTAAAATTTGGTCTCTGTTTATGAACTGCGGAAGAAGGATTAACTGTTACAATGTTACTGTTAAGCATTCCATCTTTGTCCAGTTCAATTTGGAGTGCATGCTGCAGGATTAATTTGTTAATATCCAGTAAGGGAAACCAGCTGCTGCATTTCTGAGGAGGAACTGGAAAAGCTTAGATTTATTTTATGTTGCCAGTATATCGACAAGAGCAGCAAAGTAACACAGCAATTAGTTCATCAGTTTACAGTGCCAGTGATTGGCATTCAATTGTGCACATTTACACAGAGCATTGTCGCAAGAAAGCAGCATCCATCCTCATGGACCCCCACCACCCAGGACGTGCTCTCTACTCACTGCAGGCATCAGGTAGAAGGTACAGGACCCTCAGGATTCACGCTACCATATTCAAGAACAGTTATTATCCCTCAACCATCAGGCTCTTGAATGAAAGGCAATAATTTCATTCAACTCCACTTGCCCCATCGCTGAAATATTCCCACAACTTATGGACTCACTTTCAAGTACTCTTCATCTCATGTCCTTGATATTTATTGCTTGTGTATGTATTTATTTATTTATATTTTTATTATTATTTCCTTTCTTTTGAATTTGCGCAGTTTGTTGTCTTTTGAACGATGGTTGTCCGTCCAGTTGGTGCAGTCTTTCACTGGTTCTATTATGGTCATTACTATATTTTGGATTTATTGAGTATGCCTCAAGAAAATGACTTGCTTATGGTGACCTGTATGTATTTTGATAATAAATTTACTTTGAACATTGAATTCCTGCCGCTGTCTGTAAGGCGTTTATATATTCTCCCTGAGACCCATGGCTTTCCTCTCAAGTTCCAAAGATGTACAGCTTAGGGCTAGTGAGTTGTGGGCATGCTATGTTGGCATCAGAAGTACCCAGCACAGTCCTCACTGACTTGATGCAAATGATGCATTTTATTGTATGTTTCTATGTACTTGTGACAAATAAAGTTAATCTTTAAAAAAGAGGAAAATATTTATATCTGCTTATTTATATCTTACTCCCCTCCCTACCAATTATACTCCTGGGAATGATTATGAGGTCAAGTTGATTGCACTATACATCTCCCATTTTTGGGTACAGATTCAAGATGTACTCACACAAGGTGAAAGAAGGCTGAAATAAAGCAAGTAAATTACAAAAGAAAATGAAAGTGCACAGGTAGAGCCAGAGGAGACAGAAATACAGGAGACTGGAGTGAATGAAGAAAATGCCAGAGAAACTCAATGGGTCAGACAGCATCTGTGGAGGGAAATTGAGAGTCAGTGTTTTGGGTCAAGACCCTTCATTTGTATAGTGTGTGAAAACTGAACCTTCCCCCTACCAAGCACCTCATTACATTCTCTCAATCATAGGACTCTGCAGAGAGTGGTGCGGACAGCCCAGCACATCTGTAGAGGTGAACTTCCCACTATTCCAGACATTTACAAAGACAGGTATGTAAAAAGGGCCTGGAGGATCATTGGAGACCTGAGTCACCCCAGCCACAAACTGTTCCAGCTGCTACCACCCGGGAAACGGCACCAGAGCATGAAAGCCCGGACCAACAGGCTCTGGGTCCAGGCCATCAGACTGATTAATTTATGCTGACACAACTGTATTTCTATGCTATGTTGACTATCCTGTTGTACATACGATTTATTACAAATTACTATAAATTGCACATTTAGACAGAGATGCAAAGTAAGGATTTTTACTCCTCATGTATGTGAAGGATGTGAGTAATAAAGTCAAGTCAATTTGTTTCTAAAGTAGAGTAATTATTTCAGTCAGGAACTTTGCATTGGTGTCTGTAATCGACCAAATTCTGGAGTGGCTCAAAGCCAAACGAGACTCACAGTGCCACTTTGGAGTTAAAGGCTTAAATAATTTAAATGCTTTTACTGAAGGATGTCTTATCTATGTGTCATATCATCAATTCTCTCTGAATCAGTTACGTTCCCCCCTGTAGCAGCTACAGAGGTGTCCAGGGGCAGCGAATACCAGCCTTCTGGAAATAGTTTGACATGCCTCGTTGATGCTGAGCTGATTAGGCAGAAGATCCACCCCACAGCAAAACAGTCCTGTGTCTGTAATGAGTGCCGTTGCTGAGTATAAGGGGTAATCAGCAAATTTCATGACATATGCCAGTGATGCCAAACCTGATTCTGATCAATTAGTAATCAGGCAGTCTGAGCAAGATGAATTGCTCAGAGAAAGGCGCAGTAATGTAGCAGCTACTGCAATTATGTTTAACCCCTGTCAACACTTTCTGCTGCTGTCTGTAAGGAGTTTGTTTGTTCCTCCCATGACTGTGGGCTTCCTTCCACATTCCAAAGACATATGAATTAGTAGGGTAACACACACGAAATGCTGGTAAAATGCAGCAGGCCAGGCAGCATCCATAGGGCGAAGTGCAGTCGACGTTTTGGGCCGAGACCCTTTGTCAGGACTAACTGAAAGAAGAGATAGTAAGAGATTTGAAAGTGGGAGGGGGAGGGGGAGATCCAAAATGATAGGAGAAGACAAGAGGGGGAGGGATGAAGCTAAGAGCTGGAAAGTTGATTGGCAACAGGGATACACAGCTGGAGAAGGGAAAGGATCATGGGACGGGAGGCCTAGGGAGAAAGAAAGGGGGAGGGGAGCACCAGAGGGAGATGAAGAACAGGCAAGGGGTGATTGTGCGAGAGGCAGAGAGAGAAAAAAGAGAGAAAAGAAAAAAAAAAGAGAAATGGGGGAAATAATAAATAAATAAATCAGGGATGGGGTAAGAAGGGGAGGACAGGCATTAACAGAAGTTAGAGAAATCAATGTTCATGCCATCAGTTTGGAGGCTACCTAGACAGAATATAAGGTGTTGTTCCTCCAACCTGAGTGTGGCTTCATCTTGACAGCAGAGAAGGCCATGGACAGACATATCTGAATGGGATATCAGTTTGGATTAGTAGGGTAACTGGTCACATGGGTGTAATGAGTGGTAGGGGTTCGATAGGCCGAAGGTGCCTGTTAGTGTGCTGTGTCTCTAAATAAAAATAAGTGTAACTCTGGGAGCTGTGGTCCCAGATTAATCATCTTACTCTAGTGCACAGAAAATCAAGGACATTGGTGTTCTGCCATTTGCTCTCAGTGGGTGCTTCTTCCTGCACAGTGCTTAATTAAGAGAACAACGCTATGTTCTGTGGCCATCCCGTGGTAATATTTGTTATCGAATAGAGAGGGACAGAGCAATCAGAGGAGTGAGTGAATTTTGTATGAGTTTTCAACGTATATCGTGGGAGTTGTTATGGAATAGAAAGAATTCCATGTGGACGTTCCTCTGCGGGCATCTTCCATTTACATGGCATCACCTGTTTTGGACTTAATGGGGCTAGGAATATTAATTATTCAACACTGGCTCCCAGTGGATGCTCTGAAAACAACTGCATGGCAGGAAGCCATTAGAAAGAAAAGGCAGCAAGTGATAAATAAGCACAAGAGATTCTGCAGATGCTGGAAATCCAGAGCAACACACACACACACACACACACACACACACACACACACACACACACACACACACACACACACACACACACACACACACACAAAATGCTGGAGGAACTCAGCAAGTCAGGCAATTTTAGGGCAGGGGTTCCCAACCTGGGATCTGTGGGCCCCACAGGTAGGGTAGGGGTCCATGGCATGAAAAAGGGTTGGGAATGCCCAATCTACGAAGAGGAATAAACAGTCACTATTTCAAGCTGTAACAGCAACTGAGGCACAATTGTGTTCACTCACACTTCTTGGCCAATAGAGAGGAAACGGGATGATAAGGTGTAAAAATGTTTGTTAGTAAATGGAGAGAGGGAGAGAAAACAGCATAATGTGAATTATTACGAAATAGGAAAAAAAGAGAGTCAACAAGGATTTTACAAAGTCTTGCATGAGGCAAGATCTCAAGGAGTCATACAGTCATAGAAAAGTATAGCTCAAAAACAGGCCCTTTGGCCCATCTGTTCTATCCAAACCATTTAATCTGCCCATTCCCATCAACCTGCACCAGATCATAGCCTTCCATACCCCTAAAATCCATGTACATAGAACATTACAGGCACGTTACAGGCCCTTCGGCCCACAATGTTGTGCTCATCATGTAACCTACTCTAGAAGCTGCCTGGAATTTCCCTATATTGTTTCCCTCTATTTTTCTAAGCTGCATGTACCTATCTCTTAAAAGTTTCTTAAAAGTACCTAGCCAAACTTCTCTTAAACATTGAAATCAAGCTCACATGCACCACTTGTGCTGGCAGCTCGTTCCACACTCTCACTATCCTCTGAGTGAAGATGTTTCCCTTAAACCTTTTACCATTCACCCTTAGTCCATGACCTCGAGAAGTAATCCCACCCAACTTCAGTGGAAAAAGCCTGCCTGCATTTACCCTATCCATACCCCTCGTCAAATCTATCACATCTCCTTCTCAATCTTCAATGTTCTAAGGAATAAAGTCATAACCTATTTGATCTTTCCTCATAATTCAGGTCCTCCAGACTTGGCAACATCTGTGTAAATTTTCTCTGTAATCTTTCAACCTTTTTTATATCTTTTCTGTAGGTAGGTGACTTCATATTCACCCCAAGCATCAATAAGAGTACTGTTCTTGCTGTTGCCATCAGAAAGGAAGTACAGGAGCCTTAGGTCCCACACCACCAGGTTCAGGAACAGTTATTACACTTCAACCATCAGGCTCCTGAGCCAGTGTGGAGAACCTCACTGAACTAATTCCACAACCTATAGACTCACTTTCAAGGATTCTACAACTCATGTTCTCAGAGAAATTATTTAGTTATTTACAATTATTTTTGTTTGATTTTTCTGTATTTGCACATTGGTTGTTCATCAATTATTTTATAGTTTTTCATTCATTCTACTGGATTTCTTTGTTCTAATGTGAATCCCTGGAAGAAAATGAATCTCAGAGTAGTATATGGTGACACATATGCACTTTGATAGTAAAGTTACTTTGAACTTTGAACATTGATTCTCATAAGTATGCACATCAAATGTGGCAGTGGTCTTTAGATAACAGTATGGAAATTCATTAGTGAAGTAACAGCAAAATCTAGAAATAAATCTTTGGTGAAAATGTTCATCATCAGTAACTGCAAATAAAATGTTGCATGACTTAAGAGTCATAGAGTTCTACAGCCAACAACAAGCCCTCTGGCCTAACAAACCTGTGCCAACCTGGTTTACTGCCCAGAACCATCCACCCACACCTGGACCATGGCCCTCCATACCCTTCTCATCCATGTCCCTAAGCAAACTTCTCTTAAATTCCCCTTAAGGTTTCAAATTTAATCCTAAATCTACGATTAGCTTCTAGTCTCACCTAACCTTGGTGGGGGGGGGGGGGGGGGGGAAGCCTGTGTGTATTGACCCTATCTTTACCCTCATGATTTTGCATACCTCTATAAGCTTCACTAGTTTTATAAGCTGCAACTTGTATGTCATGTTTTCACCCAGAAGATAGAACACTGCACATGAACAGGCCCTTCAGCCCACGATGTCTGAACCACTGCCAGATTCAACTAAATGTCTACCGCCCGCACATGATCCATTTTCCTCTATTTCTTACATTTTCATGTGTCAATCTAAACTGCCATTATTGTATCTGCTTCTACTAGTGCCACTGGCAGCCTTTCCTGGCTCCTTCCACTTTCTGCATAAAAAGACTTGACCCACACATTTCACTTAAGCTTCCTACCCTGGGAAAAAAACTCTGACTGGGGACCTTATTTATGCCTTTAAACTTCTATCAAGACTCCTCTCAGCCTCCAGTACTCCAGAGAGAAGAATTCAAGATTGTGCAATCTCTCCTTATAGGTCATGCCCTCTAAAGTATGAGCGGTGTATTATTTACAGGTTTCCACTTCCCTACTAATCCGGTTTTACACTGGTGTCTTAATTCATTTGTTAAAGGCTGCCCTTCCCACTTACTTTGGTCCTTAGTGTCCCCTCCTCTCCCTCTCTTATGCTCAGAGTCATATGTGCAATGGAGAGTATATTGACCAGCTGCATCACAGGCTGGTATGGAAACACTAATGCACTTGAATGTAAAATCATACAAAAAGTAGTGGATACAGCACAGTCCATCATGGGTAAAGCTCTCCCCACCACTGGGCACATCTACATGAAACACTGTCGCAGGAAAGCAGCATCCATCATCAGAGACGCCCACCACCCACGTCATACTCTTCTCACTGCTGCCATCAGAAAGAAGGTACAGGAGCCTCAGGACTCACACCAGCAGGTTCAGGAACAGTTATTACCCCTCAATAATCAGGCTCTTGAACCAGAGGGATAACTCATTCAACTTCACTTGCCCCATCATTGAAATGTTCCCACAACCAATGGACTCACTTTCAAGGACTCTTCATCTCATGATCTCGATATTTATTGCTTATTCATTGATTATTATTATCATTATTATTTATTGTTTGTATTTGCACAGTTTGTTGCATTCTACACTCTGATTAAATACCCAAGTTGAGCAGTTTTTCATTGATTCCGTTATGGTTATTTTATAGATTTGTTGAGTATGCCCACAAGAAAATGAATATCAGAGTTGTATATGGTGACATATATGTACCTTAATAATAAATTTACTTAGAACATTTGAACTTTTTCATACTCTGAGGAACAATACTCAGTGACCATTTTATTAGGTACACCTGTACACTTGCTCATTGATGCAAATATCTAATCAGCCAACCAAGTGGCAGCAACTCAGGGCACAAAAGCATGCAGACATGGTCAAGAGGTTCAGTTCAAAGTTAATACACGTACACATGATACTGGCTTCTATAGGGAGCGTACTTGTCGAGAAATGGTTCAGTATATAATGACTGAATGCAGTTCCTGTGAGATGCAAAGGAAACATCTAATTGCTAAACTGAGCTCTATGGAACAAACAAATTTTAATATGGAACAAATTTTAGGATGTCAGTATAATCATAATGTACATAATTTGACTTTCTAGAAAGCTTTAGACTTTTTGATATAAGTTGATTATTTTGGGAGGGTGGAATTAGTGGATAGACTTCCTGTCTTTTTTGCTGCCCACTCCAACTCAGTAGGTGGCGGTAACGCACCTTATATGGGTCTGCCAACAAAGCGATTAAACTTCACAAGAGAGGTTCGGCTGTTCCTCAGAATGAACGCCAGGATGGGGTAGAAATGTGGTCTAACTGACTTTGACTGAGGAATAATTGCTGGTTCCAGGCAGGGTGGTTTGAGTACCTCAGAAACGACTGGTCTGGGATTTTCATGCTCAACAATCTCTACAGAGAATGGTGCGAAAACCAAAAAAAAAATAAATTAGTAAGTGACAGTCTCGTGGGCGAAAATGCCTTGTTAATGAGGGAGATCAGAGGACAATTCCCAAACGGGTTCAAGCTGTCAAATAACCTCGCGTTAGAACAGTGGTGTGCAGAAGAGCATCTCTGAATACACCACAGCTGGAACCTTGAAGTGGACGGTTCTACAGCAGCAGAAGATCACGAACATACACTCAGTGGCCATTTTATTAGGGACCGAATGTATATCCTAAGCCCTATTCCCTTTTCCCGGAACCACTTTTGAACGCTTTAGCAAAATCTGTTTCTTCCGACAAGCCCAAAGTCGCTTTGACATGATATTCCAGCAAAGCATCAACACCTGTTTTCTATGTTTTTTTTCCGTAAGATGACATAATGATTTTTAAAAATATGAACTGTAAAGGTTGGCTTTGTAGTCTTCGGTCAGCGAAGTGTCCCCGTCCGTGAATATCAGTCTTTCTCTCTGCACTGTTTTATTTACTGGGGAGGGAGAAATCGGTGGTTTAAATACATACCCTGCTGAGGGATTTTGTCCAGCTAATCAGTGGATATTCACAGGCCCTGACAGCCCTGTCGGGCTTTAATCAACACTTGCAATTATCTTAACTACCTGCAGCAAGTTGGCGTGGTGTGTGAATGAACATGAGGACGTCATGGAAATGCCGGGGAGGTGGGCGACGTTATCAGCCAACGCGCGCCCTGTGATTGGTGGCTGCCTGGGGCTGTCGCACTGGCCCGCCTTTGCAAGTGTGCTGTGCCACTTTTCCGCGATTGCCCCTGCCCGTCTCTCCCTCCGAACGAGGCCGGATTCCTTTCGCTTGGATTTGTCCCCGGCCGCCTCTTCGGCGGGGGCTGAGCTCCGCGGCGGGTTCCTAGGGGGAGGCGAAGTGAGCGAGATCGCGACCGCGAGAGGAAGTGTCGGCTCCTGGGGCATCCAGGTAAGGGTGCGTGCGTGTGGCCGGGGTGGCAAGATGCAGGAGACTCTAGTCGGCTGTTCGAACTCGGGCTTGGCGCGTTACTTCGTGGTTAACAGCTGTTCGTGGCGTTGTTCCCAACTTAAACTTGTCGAACTTTCTTCCAAATGCAGACCCGGTTCCTCAGCAGCTCTCCCTAGTAAACACTCTCGTGTTTAGTGTTGGAACATTTTAAAGTGTAAGAAAAAAGTGTAATTTAGGAAATAATATTAGCAGTGTTACTGAGTTGCGTTATTACCATGCGATGTTACTCCATTGATCCATACCACCATTTAAAATACGGTTAACATAACTTTTTATGTTAACGTGTAAACATAGCTTTTCTTCCCCCCCCCCCGTAAGAAAAAAACCTGAGGTGTTTGAGTTGAATACATAGCAAGGTATTTGTCTCAAGCCGTAGAGATCTAGCCATACTGTATGGTTCAGTAACTTTGAAAATAGACGGAAAGTGAACGGCGTTGGTCTCTGGTGCAGGGAACGACTGACTGCTACATGCAATACAATCTTAAGCATGGTTTAAAATAACAAGCGGAGGGGATGTTTTTCTTTTTGACGTGAAGAGCTGGGAATCCCTTTTCTGATTGCAGTGCGGGTGCGAGGTGGAGTCATTGAGAATAGAAGATTTCAACGTTTAAGCAAAGTTTGGATAGGTAGATATAAAGGAGAGGAAGGGTACGGAGGGCTTTGCTCCCGGTGCAGCTCGATAGGAGTGGGCAGTTTAAATGACTCAGCACGGACTAGATGGGCCGAAGGGTTTGTTTCTGCGCTGTACTTTTATATGACTCTAAGACACAGAGTTGACATGGTGAAGGATGCACTTGCATCCCTCAAGCATTACATTATTTGGGTTAAGAAACGCAGTATCCTAACTTGTTGAGTTCGCGGGACATTGTTGGGGCGTGGATTCATTGCAAGACGACCGGTCTGAATGTGATGCGACAATGTACGTTGGGCGGATTCCGAGGTAAACTCCCGAATGAAGTGTGGTGTCGGGGAAGCAGTCTTGTATGATTTCAACTTCAGGCACGATTAAGCAACGCCTGGGTGCAAGTTAAGCAGATGGTGGACCGTCAGGTAGTCAGAGTCCTTGCTTCGGATTATATGGGGGTAACACGCAGCAGGTCGGACAGCATCTGTGGAGAGGAATAAACAAGCAGTCGCGTTTCGGGCTGAGACCCTGCATCAAGACAGAATGGGCAAGTATGAGGGAGCGTTATAAGAGAAAGACATTTGATCGCCGTAGTCATCGAGGAATGACAGGGAAAATACCTGCTTCGATCTCAACCACAACTAGTTCTGTTTATCTGGTCACTTTGGCATCCATAGTGCTCCGCAGAAGCATGTAGACAACGTATTTTAAGTCAGGAATATTAAAAAAAAAAGATGGAAAGTTAAATGTATGGCCAGATTGTAATGGGAAAGAGGCGATTAAGTGTTCGGGTAGTTAATGGGAGACCCAGTAAGTTTATGGCTTTGCTGTTAAATGGAGGAGCGCATTAGCTTTCACTGTCCTCGGAGACCTGCCACATAGATTATGAAAACTGTTTAGCATTTCAAATCAGTGCTTGTAACGTGAAGTCCAAAAACAACACTTATTTCATTTTCTCACTGCCTTTGTGGGTGTCAGTGGCGACATCAACATTCATTTCCGTTGGCCATTCGAAAAGTTGATGCTAAACGGCTGCAAAGACGTCCTGCTGGCGAAGGTATTTGTTGACTCGGAAGTTCCACGATTTAAAGCTAGCACAGGTGAAATAAGCTGTAAGCTGTTCTGACTCTGGCTGGTTTATACCTCGGGGTGGAACTTGTATAGTTGCGTGACCACGCGAGTCGGGAATAATGTCCTCCCGAGGGATTGTTCCCTAAATGGAGAGCGCCTGCGCATGGCTTGGTGTAACGCGGGAAGGCTGATGCCAGATCGGGTTCGGGGGTCAAGTGACATGGCCTGCAAGACGATTGCCGAACCTTTCACTGCTGCAGCCTTCCTCCGCCTCCGCTGCTGTTGTGATGTGTCGTCACCTTCCACCGGAGCCACCCATGAGATGAATGGCTCTTTCACTGGATTCACCCCTTGGCCCGACCGCCATGTGTGACCCTACCAGGAGCGAAGCGTCCGTTGGCTGAACTCCAGCAGTAACCCTCAGGGGATCTCGGGAACTCACAAAGTGACAGTCCTCGGAGAAGGGAATTTAAATATCGTGGTATCCTAGTATGTGACCTTTAAGCCACTCTTATAAAGATATAGATTAGCTTTATTTGTAGTATAAAATTATAGGGTACATACATATAACTAAGGTACCCAAAGCTTTTGCATACTACGGTGATAATTTTATGTATTGCACTGTACTGCTGCCACACACAAAAAAACACATTTTATTGCATATGTGAGTGATAATCAACCTGATTCTGGTATCAGAATCAGGTTTATTATCACCAGCATGTGATGTGAAATTTGTTAACTTAGCAGCAGCAGTTCAATGCAATAGATAATCTAGCAGAGAGAGAGAGAAAAAAATAATAAAAATAAAACATAATAATAAATAAACAAGTAAATCAATTATGTATATTGAATAGATTATTTAAAAATGTGCAAAAACAGAAATACTGTATGTTAAGAAAAGTGAGGTAGTGTCCAAAGCTTCAATGTCTATTGAGGAATCGGATGGCAGAGGGGAAGAAGCTGTTCCTGAATCGCTGAGTGTGTGCCTTCAGGTTTCTGTATCTCCTACTTGATGGTAACAATGTAAAAAGGGTATGCCCTGGGTGCTGGAGGTCTTTAATAATGGACGTTGCCTTTCTGAGACACCGCTTCCTAAAGATGTCCTGGATACTTTGTAGGCCAGTGTCCAAGATGGAGCTGACTAGATTTACAACCTTCTACAGCTTTTTTCGGTCCTGTGCAGTAGTCCCTCCATACCAGACAGTGGTGCACCCTTACAGAATGCTCTTCATGGAACAATTATAGAAGTTTTTGAGAGTATTTGTTGACATGCCAAATCACATCAAACTCCTAATAAAGTATAGCTGCTGTCTTGCCTTCCTTATGTCTACATCAATGTGTTGGGATCAAGTTAGATCCTCAGAGATCTTGACACCCAGGAACTTGAAGCTGCTTAGTAGACTTTGAATGGGCAGGGGGAATCATGGTTGGGAAAGGGGAGGGAGTGGGAAGTACCAGAGAGACATTCTATAATGATCAATAAACCAATTGCCTGGAATTAAATTACCTTGCCTGGCGTCTCAGGGCTGGGTGTCTGTGTACACATGCCAGTCCCCAGTGTTCTGGCACTCCTTCTCTGCCAACACCCCTCCCATGGTGCTGCACCCTCACCACTCCCAACATCCTTTGCTCCCGACAGACTTACAAACTCGTAGACGAATACAGCACTGTGCAAATGTGTTGGCACCAAAGTCTTTTGTACTGTACTGTACTTCAAACATACAGTGAAATTAGTCATTTGCCTCAACAACTAACAGACCAAGGATGTGTTGGAGGAGGTCCAAAAGTTTTGCCATGTTTCGGAAGCCAACATAGCTTGCATGTTAATTATTAGCCTTTACCAACCTATATTTGGACTGTGGGAGGAAACCAGAGCTCCCAGAGGAAACTCGTGTGGTCACAGGGAGAACATACAAACTCCTTACAGACAGCAGTGGGAATTGAACTCCTGTCACTGGTGCTGTAAAGCATTAACAATAACCACCACACTACTGTGCCAATTGCCCTTATTTAATCAGGACCCATCTGAGAGATCGTTGAAGGAGGTGGATGCGATGCCATTCATTCTCTCCATCTCTGGCACTCTGACTGTAAGGGCCGACCGTGTAACCTACTCTAGAAACTGCCTAGAATTTCCCTAGTGCTAGTCGTCTATGCTTCTAAGCTCCATGTACCTATCTAGGAGGCTCTTAAAATAGTCTATTGTATCTGTTTCCACCACCGCCGCCAGCAGCACATTCCATGCACCAACCTCACTCTGTGTGGAAAAACTTGCCCAGACATCTCCTTGGTACCTATTTCCAAGCATCCTAAACTATGCCCCCTCGTGTTAGCCATTTCAGCCCTGGGAAAAAGCCATATGATCGACACCCCTCATCATCTTATACACCTCTTTCAGGTCACCTCCCATCTTCCATCTCTCCAGCAAGAAAAGGCCAAGTTCACTCAACATATTCTCAGAAGGTACGCCCTCCAATTCAGACAACGTCCTTTTAAAACTTCCCAGCACTCTCTCTATAGTATCCACATCCTTCCTGTAGTGAGGTGACCAGAACTGAACACAGTACTCCAAGTGGGTTCTGACCAAGGTCTTATATCACTGTAACGTTACCTCATGTCTTGAACTCAGTCCCATGGTTGATGAAGGCCAACACACCGTACACCTTCTTAACAACACTGTCAACCTGTGCAGCAGCTTTGAGTGTCCAATGGACAAAGACCACAAGATTTCGCTGATCCTCCACACTGCCAAGAGTCTTGCATTCATATTTTGTCTTCAAATTTGACCTACCAAAATGAATCACTTCACCCTCATCTGGGTTGAAGTCCATCTGCCACTTCTCAGCCCAGTTCTGCATCCTACCAATGTCCTGCTGTAACCTCTGACAACCCTTCACATTATCAATAACATCCCAACCTTTGTGTCATCAAAGAAAGTTAACGCATGGGAATATCATGGTCTTATTGAATGGCAGAGCAGATTCAAAGGGCTGGATTTCTGAGTCTTCCTCCTAACATGTGTGTTTATACGAAGAGGCATTGGAAAGTCTGATGACTCACTTGCTACCTGTACCCTGGCTCTTTGTTGTTGCAATATTTGTTTGACTGGCTGAAATATTGGCCGAGGAAGGCTCATTAGCAACATTTAAAAGCCATCTAGATAAGGATGTGGAAAGAAAGGGTTTAGAGGGCTATGGGTCAAATATGGGCAGATGCAGCTTGCTGACTGGCAGTTCGGTCAGCATGGATAATTTTGGCCAAAAGTCACGTTTCCGTGTTGACTCTGATAGATTTGACTAGACAAAAAAGCAGGTTGGTACAAACTAGATGGGCTAAAGGGCCCATTTCTATAATTTTGTAATGTCATAATATGACTATGAGTGGTCAAATTATGTTTTATTTTAGTGGTGATCTCCTGTTAATGATGTTTGAAGTTGGATATTTGAACATTCCTATTAAAGGTTGACGTGCAAATAAGAACATTGGAACCATTTGCAGACATTCCCAATTCACTTTATTACAGACGGAATATCATCACTGAAGCAGGCAGGCGATGATTATCCATCTTAAGCAACTGTTCTTGGAAAATACATTCAGAGATATATTTGGAATGAGTTGCGCACACAAAAATGCCGGGCAAACTCAGCAGAACAGTCAGCATCTATGGAGAGGAACAAATCATTGGGAATGGGCTATCATTTTATGTGGTGGCCCTTCATCTGGACCAATTCTGCAGAATCTCTTGTGTTTTATATTTGGAATGAGATGATTTAAGTTTGGATTGCAAATCTCTTTTGTGCCAGGTTTGACTCTGGCCATGTCAGTGTATTTGCCTACCCTTTCCTCCCAATTTTCATTTTTACTCAGACTCCTTGTTGATGCACCAGTTAAATATTGTTTTGATGTAAGATGGAACCCTGTGGGGTTCAAGGTCTGAAGACAATTGGTCAAGTCAGAGAACAAGCTGAGAATCAGGCAGCAGGATGAAAGTGAGTGGTACTTGACAGCAATAATACTGAGAATATTCCAGCACGTTCGTAGGGTGTGGTTGGTCATATTTTGTTTGTCCTTTCCCTTGTAGGATATTTTTTTCTAGTATGTGCCAATGCACAGAAACGTCTTGACTAATGGTACGTAAGATTCTGGAGCTCACCTTCTGCATCACAGCTGGGAGGTTGTCAGGGTTCCAAGACTTTGCAGTTTTGAATGTACAGTGCTTGGCTGCTTTCTGATACCTTAGAGCAGATTGGTGTCTGCTCAGGTTGGCCGACAGCAGACACGAGCAACCACATCCAGAAGATTGGTTCAGGCAAAGGAGTCCCTGGGTCTATAAATGTCTAAGGAAAACAGGGACAATTTAAGATGCAGCTACCTGCTCTGTAAGTGAAACAACCATGGTTACCCTATAAGATCACGGTCTACCAACTGAATTCCTATTGGTATCATGGCATTCATTCGGTTGGCATATTTTTAGGTGACTTGTGCTGCACATGGTGCAATATTCTGCCATTCTCATTGAATCAGGACTGGGCACTTCTCGTGATAATGATTTTGTGAGCTACAGTATTGTGCAAAAGTCTAAGCACATATGGTGAATAATGTGTGTGTGTGTGTGTGTGTGTATATATATATATATCTGTATGTGTATTTTATATAAATAAATATATTAGGACAAGACTTTTGCAGTTTGTAAATCTGTTGGGAGCAAAGGATGTTGGGAATAGCGATGGTGGAGCACCACGGGTGTGCATGAAACAGGTAGCAGAGAAGGAGTGCTGAGGTGTGGTGTGGCATGACATCCCAGACCTGAGACACCAGGCAGTTCTGGTTGTCTCATTATAGGAAGGTTGTGGAAGCTTTAGAGAGAGTGCAGAGGAGATCTACCAGGTTGATACCTGGATTAGAGAGTCTGTCTTATGAGGATTGGTTGAGGGAGCCAGGGCTTTCTCTTTGGAGCAAAGGAAGATGAAAGATGATTTGGTAGAGGTGTACAAGATGACAAAAGCATAGATCAAGAGGATAGCCAGAGACTTTTTCCCAGGGCGGCAATTGCTAATACAAGGGGACATAACTTTAAGGTGATTGGAGAAAGTGATCAGAGGCAAGCATTTTACACAGGGAGTCTTGGGTACATGGAAACGCACTGCCAGGGGTGGTGGTAGAGGGTGACACCTTGGGGATATTTAAGAGAGTCTTAAATAGGCACTTGGATGGTAGAAAGAATTGGAGGCTCTGTAGGAGGGAAGGGGTAGATGACCTTAGAGTAGATTAAAAGATTGGCACAATGTTGTGGGCTGAAGGGCTGCTATGTTCTATGCTTTAGACCCAGACTGGCTGTTCTGTTCTGCAGACAGAACAGAACACTACAGCACATTACCGTCTCTTTGGCTCGCAATGTTGTGCCAACCTTTTAACCTACTCCAAGATCAATCTAACACTTCTCTCCTACACACCCTGCCCTTTTTCTTTCTCTTCATATGTTAGCTGAAGGATCAAATGAGTTTTGATATGTTTCCTGGTAAATTTTTAACAAATCCAGAGCCAGTGGGAGAGTATATAACTGGAATACGCAGCTGTCTGAGACCTGGTTTGAAATATGATTTATGTAGGTTGGTGAATTTAGTTCTTGCTATGAAGAACTCTCACTTACAGGAATGACTTTAGTTAACCTACTTAGTATTGGAGGAGCTTGCCCACATAACAAAGCTCAACTGTATTCCCCATTTTGAGTGGGAAGGATCTAAGCTGTGACTTTTTTTTCCTAGCATCAGTTAGTGCTGACTTCCTGAGCCACAATGATAATGGATACTTGTTTGTGACCCGGGGGGGACGGGGGACTCTACACCCTTGTTAGTGTTGTACTGCGTTCATTAGGTGGTAGTTAGCAGGATGTTCTTACATGCGGTTCACCTGATACCGAGTAATGTCCTTGCTGATCAGTACTGGAGCTAACCAGAGCCACTGTCCCAGATGGAGACCGTTATTTCACGACCTAGAGAGAGGGCGCACTGTTGATGAGAGGAAAAGCACCAAACAGATTGCAAAGTGGGAGTGAGGACCAAAAGGTCTGAAGTGGGTGACTCTGTTGCTTGACTGTTCTGTGCCGCATACAGTCATAGAGCATTTCAGCACAGATACAGGGTCTTTGGCTCATCTAATCTGTGTCAGCTTGGTGCTTCTGACTTGTCCTATCTGCCTGCACCTGGACCGTATCTCTCCATACTTCTCTCATCCATGTGCCTGCCCAAACTTCTCTTAAGTGGCCTTCTTGATGGGCAGAATGGCCTACTTCTGTTCCTATATCTTGTGGTCTAAAAGTTGCCATTGAACTCACATTTGCCACTTAATGCTGGGGGCTTGTTCACACTTGCATCACACTTTGAGTGAAGGAGTTCCCTTTAAATATTGCATCTTTCACCCTTAACCTCTGACCTGTAGTTCTAGTCTCACCTAACCAGAGGGGAAAAAGCCTGCATACATTTGCCCTGTCTCATTCGTTTGTTTTGTGCTGTGTCCTGTGATGTAGGTGATCGTGGTCTTTCCACGACCATGACTGCTCTTGGCAATTTTTTCTACGGAAGTGGCTTGCCATTGCCTTCTTCTGGGCAGTGTCTTTACAAAACAGGTGACACCAGCCATTATCAATACTCCTCAGAGATGGTCTGCCTGGTTTCAGTGGTCGCGTAACCAGGACTTGTGAATGCATCAGCTGCTCATACGAACATCCACCTCCTGCTTGCATGGCTTCATGGGATGGGGTGGGGTGTGGGCTAAGTAGGTGCTACTTAGGTCCAAGGGTGACCTCCACGTTAGCAGAGGGGAGTGCCTTACACAGGCTTTGGTAGAAATGTATCTCTACCCCTCCATCCTATCTATATTCCTCATAATAACGTCCTAATGTATTCAGTGTTTCCCTTGAACTCAGGTTCTCAATTCCCAGCAACATCTTGTAAATTTTCTCTACCCTCTTTCAAGCTAAGTTGGCACACTTTCAGATATGATACTGCAGTCAGTAGGTATTTTTTTGTTCTCCTGGCACCTAGATCCAGTTTCTTTTTCATTTTTATTATTATGCATTATCGCATCATTTTAGTAATATCAGGTGGCTTGCAGAAGATTTGAGAATCTTCCTTGTTAAAATCAAATTGGGTACAAAGATTTATTAAACCTGGTTTTACCACGGAACATTCTGGAGGTTCTCTGGAGGCTGGATAGCATCTATGGAGAACATAAGACAGGGTACAGAATTAAGTCAATTGGCCCATCAAATCTAAATGACTTATCTTTCCCTCTCAACCCTTCTCCATGTAACTTTTGACACCCATTCTAATCAAGAACCTATCAATTTCCCCTTTAAATGCACCCAGTGACATGGCCTCTACAGCCACCTGCGACAATGAATTCCACAGATTCAACACCCTCTGGCTAAAAAATAATCTCTTCATTCTGTTCTAAAGGGAGAGAACTGGATTTCATGTGATGACTTCAAAATTGTTTGCTTTTTGCAGCAAATCAGGTTACAGAAATTCAGCTTTACGGAATTTACAAACTGCTACCCAACATTTGGGGCACAGAATAAAATTCACACTTACAGGACAATGCAGATAGAAACTAATTAGTGTTAACAGTAAAACTAGCAGTGTTAAGGAATGGTGAAGTAAAAACAGAAACTGCTCGAAATACTCAGGTCAGGCTGCATCTGTGGGAAGAGAAACAGAACTAATGTTTCAGGTCTTGTGACAAAGTCTTTGATTTGTAACATTAACATTGTTTTTCTGTTCCTCAGATGTGTTCTGACTTGCTGAGTATTTCTGGTATTCTCTCCTTTCATTCCATAAAACCACAAGACATAGGATCAGATAAGTGTTTTCTTAGATAAGGGCCCCATACCTGCTCACGATACTCCACATGAGGTCTTCACCAGTGTCTTATAAAGCCTCCGCTTACATCCTTGCTTTTATATAACAGTCCTCTTGAAATGAATGCTAACATCACATTTGCCTTCCTTACCATTGACCTAACCTGCAAATTAACCTTTAGGGAATCCTGCACGAAGACTCCCAAATCCCTTTGCACCTTGGATTTATGAATTATCTCCCTGTTTATAAAATAATATATATATGCTTTTATTCCCTTTAGCAAAGTGCATGACCATACGCTTCTCAATGCTGTATTCCATCTGCCACTTCTTTGCCCAGTCTCCTAATCTGTCCACATCTTTCTGGAGCTCCCCAGCTTCCTCAACACTACCTGCCTCTCCACCTATCTTCATATCATCGGAAAACCTGGTCACAAAGTCATCAGTTCCATCATCCAAACCATTTTCGCACCACTGACCACTGCGAAGCATCACTAGTCATCGGAAAAGGTTCACTTTGTTCCCACTCTTTGCCTCCTGCCAATCAATCAATCCTCTATCCATGCTAGTACCTTAACTGGAGTACAATAGGTTCTTGTCTTCTGAGGCAGCCTCACGTGCAGCATCTTGTCAAAGGCCTTCTGAAAATCCAAGTGCACAACATCCACCAGTTATCCTTTGTCTAACCTGTTTTTCATTTTCTCAAAGAATTCCAAGATTTTCCCTAAGGAAATGATGCTGACTTTGACCTATTTAATCATGTGCCTCAACGTACTTTGCGATCTCATCCTTAATAATCAACTCTAGAATCTGCCCAGCTGCTGAGATCAGGCTAACTGGCTTATAATTTCCTTATCAGTTTCCTAACTGACTTATCTACCTTCAGAGCTCTCAGGTTCACAAGCACCTTCTAGTGACTGCAACTGCACTCACCTCTGCCCCCGACACTCTCGAACGTCCATGATACTGCTGTTGTCTTCCACAATGAAGTCTGAGCAAAATCCTTATTCAGTTCATCCGCTATTTCTTCGTCATTTTCCAGTGGTCTAATATCTACTTGCATTTCTCTTTTACTGTTTATATATCTGAAAAAACTGCTTGGTGTCCTCTTTGATATAATTGGCCACCTTGCTTTCAATATTTCATCTTTTTCCTCCTTAAAGGCTTTTTACTTGCCTTCTGTTGGTTTTTAAAGGCTTCCCAATCCTCAAACTTCCCTCTTAATTTTTGGTCTATTATATGCCCTCTCTTTTGCTTTTATGTTGTCTTTGACTTCTCTTGACAGCCACAGTTACTTCATCCTGCCTTTTAGAATAGTTTTTCTTTGGGATGTATCTATCCTGTGTCTTGCTGCTCTGTTGTCATCCCTGCTAATGTTCTCTTCCAATCATCTTTGGCCTGCTTCTCTCTCATACATTATCTCCTAAGATAAGATCATTATCTTAGGAGATTATGATCATCATAACATTATGATTGTTACCTCCCAAGGGTTCCTTTACCTTAAGCTCTCTAATCAAATTCTAGGTTTCCAGCATCCACAGTTTTTACTCTGACTTTACATTTTTAAGGGAGTTGTGTATCACAGTTTTCAAGTGTCACCAACAATTTGTTAGTTGAAATTGACTTGTTCTCCTACATCGACCCATTTACAGTCTAGAGCACATGCCCTAGATGAATATTGTTTCATGCAGAAGCAAATCTTGAAACAATAAATGAATGTGGATTAGCTACTTGCATCTGAGTAGCTGCATAATTGCTACAGCAGCATTATAATGATGAGAATGAAGGATTGACACTTGAGGACAGCTTGATGGCTCTGGGCCTATTCTTGTTGGAGGTTATTGAAAACCTATCAAATATTGAAAGACCTAGATAGAGTGGATGAGGAAAGAATGTTTCCTATAGTGAGGGAGCTTAGGACCAGGGAGCACAGCCTCAGAATAGAAGGGCGTGCCTTTAGAACAGAAATGAGAAGGAATTTCTTTAGCTGGTGCTGGATTCTGTGGGATTTATTCCTATAGATGGCTGTGGAGGCCAAGTCTTTGGGTATATTTAAAGTGGAGGCTGACAGGTACTTGATTAATCAAATGGCCTCTTTCTTCTCCTGAGTTTTATGGTTTTATGGTCTACAAAGAAATAAGTTCCTCTGGGGAAAAAAATGGTGCAAATGTTACGTGGAATGTTACGCTGAGTTGCATTCGTCTATTACTTTGATGACCTGGATGGTGGAGTAACATCGCAAGTAGTACATATGTGAGAACTGGTTTGAAAAGTGTGTAGAACATGTTCGATAATAATGTGAGAAGAAATAATTACCTGAATAAAGCATCTTTACTTTTTATGCAGTGGAGGAGCTTTATTGAGAGGATGAAAATTTGCTGTTGTTCTGGAGGCAGAGAAAATAAATTAACAATTGGTTGATTTATGATGGTTGACAAGGAAGTGTTTTGTGTTTGAATAAATTTAAATAGATTGTGGTTTAAAATCAGATTAAGCCCTACATATGAATATTTATTTATCTAGGGATACAATGAAGAACAGGCCCAACAAGCCATACTGCCCAGAAACAAACTTATTTAACACGAACCTTATCACAGGACAATTTACAATGACCAATTAACCTACTAATCGGTATGTCTTTGGACTGTGGGAGGATCGTGGGGAGAACATACAGTCTCCTTATAGATGGCGCTGGAATTGAATTCTGAAATGACTCAAATGGTGATAGTGCTGTGCTATGGCGCAACACTGCCATGGCGCCCATGGTAATGGAATTGTTTAGGGGATCCGTAACAGAAATTTCAAAGTGACCTCACAAGTTGTGAAATGTCAGACAAACTTTTAAAAGTTTTATGAAGAACTTAAAGTTTCTTAATTGATGAAATTTTCTAATAAATATAACTAATTAGGAATATTACATATGAACACTAGAAGGCTGGTGGGCATCTGAAGGTTATTGCTTCTCTCAGTGGTTAACTGTTTTTGATCTAAAGTAAAATTAAAAATAAAAATTGTCTTCGCCTTTTCAAAAGCAGATGGAATTCGTTTATAAAAATTCTTTAGTTAGGCTATGCATTGAGTAACTAAATTAGGCCATGGAAATGAGGGATAATCAGAATGGATTATATTGACATCTGCTAAATCTGGCAAAATTATTCAATGGAGATAGCTGCTGGGGCTGCTGTTCACAAATTGCACAAGTGACTTGTCGTGTTGTCTGTATTTGCCATTTACTCTAATTTGGGGAACGGGTCTGTTAATGGGATGGTGCAGTTCATACAAAAGGAAAATGCTATATAAAATACAAAGGAATAATTAACCAATTTGTAATTGGGAAATATATTTAAAGAAAAGGGTGAAGTAATTTAACAGAATCAGGCCATTTGGGCCATCAATTCTGCAGGAATATCTATGGTCACCGATATACAGAGTAATAAGGAAATTTGTTTTTACTTTTGAAATTTATGGAAGTCCAAGAGGTGCATCATTATATAAAAATTTTCATCTGATATGTTTCATCTTTGCTAATATGATTTCATCTAGCAAAGAAGTCATATTAAACCTGCAAGTAGTCTTGGTTAGGATATATTTGTAGCGTACAATTTTGTGGTCTTCATATACTGAGTTGAATGAAGAGCCAAAGGTGAAAATGCAAAGAGTTAAACCATCTTCGTACAAGAACTGAGAAGTTGTAACTCAGATTCAGATTTGCTTGGTGTATGTTCCTTGAAACATGCAGTGAAATGTGCCATTTGTGCTAACAAACAACACAATATCGGGATGTGCTGTGATGTGCCCACAATGTTCAACAGAACAACACAGAACACAGCAAGAAACAAAACAACAAAAGCAAAACAAGCCCATTTCCACCCTCCCACCACTGTCCCACCCTCCGACACGCGTAGTCAGACCTCCAACTCCAGGATGGGCCTCTAGTCTTCAGGCTTCAACTTCTGGACTTGTGCTCGACCTTCGGGCTCCAATATTTATTATTGACCCCAGAATGGCCGATGACAGAATCCTGAACTCCAGGAGATTCTTTATAAGTCCGTTATTTAATTCAATCTGAGTTAGTCCTTATAATTTATTTATTCCAAAAATCACTAACATTTCCATTTAGTAGCATTTAATACTTAAATTATTGGAGGAATTTTGACATTAGAAATATCTTTAAGTCTATTTATTATTTTGTTTGATTTGGTTGGTATAATTATGGATTAGGGTATGATTTGGACATGTACTATGGATGTAGGACATTCATCTGGCCTTGGAGCGTATTGAGGAGCAGTGGGACCGTGGAGTCTCTAGCTCTTAGAGGTGGTAATGCAGGTACTGTGCCTATAAAAACTATTCACCAGACTTGGAAGTTTACATATTTTATTGTTTTACTACATTGAATCACAGTAGACTTGTTTTTTTTTACACTGATCGACAGAAATAGACTCTTTCACATCAAAATGAAAACAGATCTCTACAGTGATCTAAATTAATTACAAATATAAATCACAAAATAATTGATTGCACAAGTATTTGCACCCTTTAATATGACACTCCAAATCATCACTGGTGCAGCCAGTTGGTTTTAGAAGTCACACATTAGTTAAATGGAGATCTGTGTGCAGTCAAGGTGTTTCAGTGGATTGTAGTAAAGACACACCTGTATCAGGAAGGTCCAACCGCTGAAAAGTCAGTATCCTGGCAAAAACAACACCATGAAGACAAACGAACACTCTGGGCCCTCAACTCACGAACCCTAACTGTCCATCTTTGGGATGTACAAGGAAACCAGTGCACCTGGAGGAAATGCTTGCAGTCATGGGGAGCACATACAAGCTCCTCACAGGCAGTGGCAGGAAATGAACCCTAAGCATTGACTGCTGGTGCTGCAGTAGTCTTACACGACCATGCCATGATTTAAGAAGGCAAAATAAAGGTTGACAATGCAACACACACAAAATGCTGGAGTAACTCACCAGGTCAGGCAGCATCTATGGGGAAGAGTAAACAGACACCATTTCAGGCTAAGACCCTTCAGCAGTCTCTTGAAGACAGAGCTGATAGTGTATTTTTGTTAGCCTTTCAATATTCAGAAGTCCAATATCTCAGAAAAGAAATTATCCACCAATTAGAGAGAGCGTTTGAGAAATGATCGTACACACTGTTATAAAGACTTCAGAATTTCCCAACATAAGGATGCTCTCTTTAAAGATGGGTTGGAAGGTATCCCTAGTTCACGACTTCTCAGAAAACACTATTCAGTGATGATATCTATATTCCAAAAGGAGCTGGTCATCTCTGGTACCAACTTCAAGTTTTAGCATTTAACTGTAAAAATGCTAGAGTCACTTTGCTTTAATGTTGATTTTCGAAGAGAATTGTCTTAACTGCTTAGTGCAGAATCTATTCACTAAGACCACTAGACATAAGGAGCCTAATTAGGCCATTCAGCCCATTGAGCCTCCTCCGCTGTTCCCTCACATTGATTTATTATCCCTCTCAATCCCATTTTCTTGCCTTCTCCCCATGACCTTTGACACCTTTACTCTTAAAGAACCTATCAAACTCTGCTTTAAACATACCAAATTACTTGGACTCCACTGACAGATTAAATTAAAAAAAGAAATTCCTCCTCATCTCTGTTATAAAGGGACATCCTTCTGTTCGGAGACTGTGCCGTCTGATCCTGGACTCTCGCACTGAGGGAAACATCCTTTCCACATCCACTCTATCTGGGCCTTTCACTATTCAGATGGTCTTCGTCCTGTGCCAGATACAGGAGAAGTGTTGTGAACAGGACAGGGACTGTACGTTCATTGACCTGGCTAAGGCCTTTGGTACAGTCAGCCGCGATGGTCTCTGGAAGATTCTGTTGAAGCTTGGCTTTCCCTAGAATTCCTCACCGTCCTGCAGCAGCTTCATGAAGCCCAAAGCGGTCGGATTAAACACAACTGCAACCTGTCTGACCCATTCTCTGTCAGTACCAGTGTGAAACAAGGCTGTGTTTTGGCACCGACGCTTTGCCATCTTTTTCAGCATGATGCTTCGAGAAGTGAAAGCCACCACCTCAGAGAGCATCTACATTTGGTTTTGCACTGACGGAAATATCTTCAACCTTCGCTGCCTTCTCGCCCAAACAAAAACCGTTACTCGAGCTACTACATGCAGACGACTGTGCTCTTCTCTCACACACAGGGCACACTACAGGCTGCTTCATCCAGTTCGCCAAGGCAGCAAGGGTTCTCGGGTTAATGGCCTATCTGAAGAAAACAAGCCCCCTCATGATGTTTACAAACCACCTTTGATCAGCACTGACTCCCCTCTCACCATGGTTGAGCAGTTCACCTACCTGGGCAGCATCATCTCCAATGATCTACGCTAGTAAGGGACTATGAGAGTCAACTTGCCAGAGCCAGCAGTAGCTTTGAGAGCCTCCAGAAACGCATGTGGAAGAACCACCAGTTGCGTCTGACCACAAAAAATCCAAGTGTGCAGGGCTGGCTTTGTCACAACACTGCTCTACGACTCCGAAGCCTGGTTCTTGGATCACAGGTAAATCTGGTTGTTTGAGCGCTTCCATCGCCACTGTCTCTGCTCCATCAGGGGTATAGCTAGCTGGATCATGTCTCCACCAACGAGGTCCTGGAGAAGGCTCAACGTCCAAGCATTGAACCCACTTTGCTGCTCACGCATCTCAGCTGGCCAGGTCACGTGTCCCGCACGGACAACCCCAGGTTACCGAAAGCAGTACTCCACTCTCAAGGCAAGAGAGATCGTGGTGCCCCGCGCAATCGGTGCAAAGCCCAACTTAAGCAGCAGCTCTCGCAGGCAAATATCGAGGTCAGTGAGCGACAGCAGCTGGCTTGTGAACGCTGATCCACGGAGCAGCCGGGGATTTTGAGGAATCCGGAAGAGCGACTGCTAACAAGAGGAGGAGATGCAGGAAGGATCCTACTACCCAAGCGCCCACATCCCAGGTGTTCCCGTGTCCCTACTGCTCCGGAGTCTGCAGATCCGGAATTGGCCTCTACAGTCACCAACAATCGTGCCCTCTCTTCTTCCCTCCTGATCTTCACAAATCCATCCATCCAGGTTTCAGTGAGGCTCCCCCTACTCCTCCCCCAATTCTTGTAAACTCCTGTGAGTACAGGCTCAGAGTGATCAAATGCTCCTCATATGTAAACACTTTCATTCTCTAGATTGTTAACACTACATCATGTAAACATTGAGTGCAAGCTAGTTGCACTTTGTATACTTATGGCTCTAAATATTATCTATTTATTGTAAGCTTTGCATCTGAACTGCAGATTCTTTTTCAAAGAATAACTTATCGTAAAACACTGTGGCTTTAATTTTTGTGAATTCTGCCATGTTGTCCTTCGGTTAATATTACAGAATAACCTGATGGTTTAATACTTTCATGGAGGAAAGGTTCTCCATGTCTTGTGTACTTGTGTGTTTTCCACACTTTACTGATAAGACCGAGGAAGTGATTGTGGACTTCAGGTTCAAATTCAAGGTTCATTTATAATCAAGGTATGCAACCCTGAGATTCTTCTTCTCCAGGTAGCCACAAAACAAAGAAAAGCTGTGCACGTCAGTTCAGAGAGAAACGGCAAACCTACCAACACGATCATCAACACCCCCCCCCCCCCCACACACACACATAATGCAACAAGAACTCCCAAAATTTGCATACACAGAAACCTCGGTCACTTTCACCAGCATTATCGAAAGAGAGACTTCGGGCACAGCGACAGGCCACACAGGCCTCCCCTTCAGCAGCAGAGCGATCCCACCCGTGATCAGAGGGTCATCGGCATTATTGAGGGGTCAGCAGTTTAAAGTGTGAGCAGTATCGAGTTCCTGGGTGTCAGCATCTCTGAAGATCTATCCTGAGCCCAACGTATTGATGCAATTGCGAAGAAGGTTTTGATAGTGGCTATATTTCATTAGGGATTTGAGGAGATTTGGGATTTGAGATCTGTCACCCATGATTCTAGCGAATTTCTACAGTTGAACTGTGAAGAGTATTCTGACAGGTTTCATCACCGCCTGATATGGAAAGGCCACTGCACAGGATCATAAGAAGCTGCAGAGGGCTGTAGGGTAGGCCAGCTCTACCATGGGCACTCACCTCCCCACAATCAAGGACATCTTCAAAAGGTGATACCTCAGAAGGGCAGCATCCATTATTAAGGACCTCCACTACTTAAACAAGCTCTTTTCTCATTGCCACTATCAGCAAGGAGGTACAGGAGCCCGAAGTCCCACACTCAACATTTTAGCAACTGCTTCTTCCCTCTTGCAGTCAGATTTCTGAACAGTCCATGAACATATGAATAATACTTCACTATTTCTGTTCCCTTTTTGCACTGCATTTTAGTATTTTTAATATATATTTCTCATTGTAATTTATAGTTTGTTTTTAATGTATTGCACTGTAATGCTGTCACAAAATAACACATTTCGTGACATGCGTCAGTGATAACCAGATTCTGACTCCAATGCTGTCAAACATCTGAGTTGCCTTCACTTGTCTGCCAACAAACAGTCCTGATGAAGGGTCTCAGCCCGAAACGTTGACTGCTTATTCCCATCCTTAGACGCTGCCTGACCTACTGAGTTCCTCCCCCACATAGTGTGTATTGCTCTGGATTTCCAGCATCCTGCGGTGCCTCTTGTGCCAACAATATTTTTTTTACTTTTACCACGCTCAGTTAGATTTACACTTCATGCTTTCTGCTTCCCCTGAGATAAGTGAAAATTTGGTATCTTGGTTATTCTGGTGTTTTTGCTGAAATGTCCTGGTTGCTAGCCCATATTTCATCCAGATTTTAAGTTCTGGCATTTAAACAAATCAAAAGATTGAGCACTGTGTGATGTTTTTGAAGTTCCTAGCTGCAGAGGAAAGATAATGGTGTCTACAGGGACTGAGTCTGCTGACTTACAATTCTCAGGAAAGTCGCTTCATCAATTTGAAATCCATTAACATGAATTACAGCAATTCAATAGATGCTGGGAAGTAATGACTGCAGTCAGGTGTTTGGCAAGCAAAGAGCAGCCACATAAGATAGGTTTAAAGTAAAAACTTTTTACAGTCGTATCTTTTTTGAAGGAATGTGGCCTCTTTGGATGTTTGAACTAAATCTCCAAGTGCGAGGTGGCACATTTGTTGTTAGACAGGAAACCATATTAACATTGTAAAGCTGGTTAAATCCGAATATGTTTGCATAGGTAGATTGTTTCTAAAAGGCTATTGGCCTGATCAAGTGTTTCAGTCTGACACACTGAGACAGTTTATTCCTCTCTGTAGATGCTGCCTGACCTGCTGAGTTCTTCCAGTGTTGTGTACGTATTCTTTGATCCACAGCATCTGCAGTTGTATTTTTGTGTTTTACATGAGTTACCCTGCTATTGGCAAAGAATCTTTTCTGTGAAGATTGGGGGTGGGTGGAGTGAGTTGTTTTATGAAAAGATAGACTAGACTAAAACTCTGCAGCAAAATTCTTGCTTTTTGTTTGTTCATTGGGTCTACAGGTGATTGTTTCTTCTGGCGGTGTCCAGGTATGTTTAGACAGAAACGTAATTGCCAAGTAATTGATGAGTAAGTTTTAAATGTAAATACTATTATATTACACAGCTATGTGTAACAAACTTTGTCAAATACATTAGTGCACAGTAGCATTGCAAAGGATGTTGGGAATGATGGGAGCGGTGTGGGACTGCTGGTAGAGAAGGAGTGCTAGGGGTGGGGGCTGACGGGGCTGCAGACGCACCCAGTCTTGAGACAGTAGGCAAAGTCACTTGATTCCAAAGAACTGGTTTATTGAAGCAGAATCAGGTTTATCATCACTCAGATATGTCATGAAATTTGTGTTTTTTTGTGTGGCAGCAGTACAGTGCAATACATAAAATTACTAGAGTACTGTGCAAAAGTCTTAGACACCCTAGCTATATAGACCGTAAATATTTTATTTCTACCTATTTTTTTATGCAGGCAGGAAGCTGGAGTAATATGAGCCCATATTAATCTTTCATGACAGTCAGTGAGGAGCCAGCTTAAACGAATAACAAAATTTAATTGTTGAAAATACATTGGCTGCAGATCTTAATGATGCAATTTTACTCATGCGCCCTCTCTGACACCACCATTTGAATTAACATTGATGGAAGGATTCAGGGAAGTGGTATGAGTGGATTCTGTTTCTGAACTTATGGGCTACAGGTCGAACCCCAGTGAAATTGGATTTATGAAAAAGAAACCATCAGTTTTTAGAATTAATAGCGAGCAAAATAAACTGGCAGTGAAAGTGGTGTACTTTTACTTTGCCTTTAAGTTACCGGATGAGAGATTACTGTATAAAACAAAATTGGAGAGCACGATCCTGGGAATAAAATGCTGACATGGATCGTGCATTGGATAATGGACTGGATATGGAACGTATAATAGGAATAGACTGTGACCTTTGGTTTGGGGAGTTGTGATCAGAGGGACACTGCAGAGATCAGCACTGGCGACATAAGTTAAACTATCGGGTATTTTATAACGAAGCTTGTGGTTGATGCAAAACTAGATTGTGAGAGGAGGGTGCAGAACGTCTTCATGCGTGCGAGGAAACACATGAAAGACCTAGATAGACTGGGCTTGCAGAGGATATTTCCTGTCGTGGGGGAGTCGAGGACTGTGGGCACAGCCTCAGAATAGAGGGACATCCCTTTAGAATAGAGATGAGGGGGAATTTCTTTAGCCAGAGGTTGGTGAATCTGAAATTCATTGCCACAAATGGCACTGGAGGCCTAGTCAGTGGGTATATTAAAAGTGGTAGTTGATATACTCTTGATTAGTAATTGCATCAAAGGTTACGAGGAGGCAGGAGAATGGGGTTGAGAGTAATAATAAATCAGCCATGGTGGAACAGACTTGATAGGCTTAATGGCTGAATTCTTAGTCCTGTGTCTTATGGTCTTTTATTTAGATAGGTGGACATCATTTACATGCGACTTGAATTGATTCTGAATTAAACATGATTTTGATTTGCACTTGACTCTGAAGGTCTGGAACGTAGGCTGCTTTATGTTGTTGAGTCATATTAACATGTAATTAAAATTTAACCTTCTGTGGTCTTGCGAGCTTATTTAGAATGTGTGATTTTTCATTTATGCTCCTCTGTCTTTGCCAGCAGACATTCAGAAAAAAAAAAATTCCATGTTAAGTCTTATTTGGTTTCTTACTATCCCAAAATACATTACAATGATTGCAATGCTTAAACTAAGCAAGTTATAACGCCGGTAAAAATTGTGGACCGGAGCATCTGTACTGAGATGTAGCATTTTATGTTCTTAAAACTTTCTGTGTGAAATTCAGTTTAATATTTTCAATTGGATGAAGCACAGTTTCTCAAATCTCTCAATTTGCATCTTGATGCAAAGGTTTAAACCTGTAAACATGAAGCTATATATTTCTGAGTTCTACTACAAATCAGGTCTTTAAATTAGATTTCGACCCTGATTTCTGGCCACATTTTCAGCATGTGAGCTCGATTTCAATGTTTAAGAGAAGTTTGGATGGTAGGGACATGGAGGGCCATGGTCCGGTGCAGGTCAATGGGAGTAGACAGTTTAAACAGCTTAGCATGGACTAGATGGGCCAAAGGGCCTGTTTCTGTGCTGTACTTTGCTATGACTCAATAATGGCCTTTGTTTCCGGCTATTTAAAATGAGCCTAATTTTCAAGTTCCGAGTGTACCGCAGGTTTTACAGAATTTTCAATAATAACTCACGAACAGGGTTAAAGGTCTTTTCTGTAAATAGCCTTTGTGTTTCTCTCAGTTTATTTATATCTAAAACGTTGCTCTGTGCCTTAAGGTATTGATTGGAAAATGTGCCTCTATCCAGTAACTGTGAAATCCGGTAAAAAGGTGGGTACTTAACAAACCTCGGGATGTTTACTTTCTGTAACTTTTTTCAGATTGGATTTAGCTAGTTGCTAAGGCCTTAGATGCTATGATGGGTGACCCATAAATATTGCATGACTGCTTACTGCCCAAATCATTGAAAGGCCGTTGCACACATCCTGTTTGTTTTAAGTCAATGTTTAATATTGTGTAGCAAAACCTCATTAATCACCACATGCTTGGGAGTTCTGTGTTGCCGGAATGGCCAACGTTCCAGACTGTTTGAAATTATTCTTTTAAGTCACTTCTTTAGATGTTACACAGTGCAGAAAAATGATAGATTTCGCCATGAAACAGGTGAGTTTAAAGCTGGTGCAGGGCCCCTGTTTTAGGGGGGGGATCTCTCCTGACTTGTTCATTTGGAGAAGCAGCACGGGTAACAAGCCTTTCTGGCCCAATGTGCTCCTACCTCCCAATCATACCCATGTGACCAATTAACTTACTTACCCATACACCTTTGGAATGTGGGAGGAAACCCAAGCACCTGGAGCAAACTGTGTCAACATGGCGAGAACATATAGACTCCCTGCAGATGGTGAACCTGGGTCAGAGGAACAGAGGAACAGAGGAACAGAGGAACTGTAATAGCATTATGCTTGTTGCTGTGCTACCCAAAAAACAAAGTATATTTTGTTTTGTTTGGAGTAACAACATGGTAATTTGCTTGATCCCAGCTTCCTATCCTGACAAATGTCTTCGTTTTCCCGCCCAGACCCTCAGTATCCCTTTCCTGAGCCCAGTATCCAGCAGAGTGTCAATGTGTTTGAAATCAGAGGGCAACACTGGTTGTTCTGGTTCTACTCAGTAGACGGTTGCCTCAAACGGCCCAAAGCAAGTTTGTGGGTGGGACCTACCATCCCTCTAGCCTCCACATCCAGCTCACAATTCTCTGTAACTGCCATCATCTCCAGTGAGATCCCACAACCAAGCACCTCTTTCCCTCTTTCCCCCCCCCCCTCCCCAACTTCCCAACTTTCCACTTACCACAGGGATCAGATCCCTATGCAATTCCCTTGTCCATTCGTCCCTCCCCACTGATCTCCCTCCGGGTACTTATCTTTGCAAGTGGAACAAGTGCCACACCTGCCCCTACACCACCACTCTTACTACCCTTCAGGGCCCCAAACAGTCCTTCCAGGTGAGGTGACACTTCAACCTGTGAGTCTGTTGGGGTCAACTACTGTGTCCAGTGCTTGGTGTGGCCTGCTGTGTATCGGTGAGGCCAGACATAAATTGGGAGACCCCTTCGCCAAGCGTCACCAGAAAAAGTGGGATCTCCCAGTAGCTACCCATTTCAATTCTCCTTCCATTCCCATTCCCACATGTCGGTCCATGGGCTCCTCTACTGCTGCAATGAAGCCACACTCAGGGTTGGAGGAACAACACCTTGTATTCCATCAGGGTAGCCTCCAACCTAATGGGCATGAATATCAATTTCTCAAACTTCCAGTAATTGCCTGCCTTCACCATTCACATTCCTGTTTTCCTCTCTCATCTCGGCACCTGTCCATCATCTCCGTCTGGTGTTCCTCCTCCTCTTTGTTCCATGGTCTCCTGTCCTCTCATCAGATTGCCCCTTCTCCAGCCCTTTATCTCTGTCACCAATCAACTTTCCAGCTCTTTGCCTCACCGCATCTCCCTCTCCAGGTTTCATCCATCACCCATCACCCTGTCCTACTTCCTCCTCTCCCCACACCTTCCTACTCTGACTTTGCATCTTTCTTTTCAATCTGGATGAAGGGTCTCAACCCAAAATGTCGACCCTTGACTCTTTTCCAAAGATGTTGCCTAATCTGCTGAGCTCCTCTGATATTTTATGTAGGTTGCTTTAGATTTCCAGCAACTTCAGATTTTCTCGTGCTTGGGAGCTGTGTATGTATAATTTGATTTGCACTTGTTGCTTAACTTCTGGTTTTGTAATGAGATGTGAGAAAGGAAAATGAAAATTTCTAGACCTTTTATATCTGCTGGGGGACGGCAGAATGGCAACTCTGCTGTGTGCTTACATTTTGTCATCTGCAATTCGTTTCTAAACTCTTGTGTCTGAATAAACTTGTATCTTATTATTTATATTGATCAAAGTTCTGCCTTTCCTTCTTTCACATTATTTCCACAAGTCTTCTTTCCGTTAAGCTTCATACAGCGACTGTAAGTGGAACCCTTAAGTGGTTAACCGCAAAGCTGTCGAGGCAACATTTCCTATAGAAAGCAATTTGTTAAACTCCTGTGCATGTCAAAACGTTTTATGTTCTCTCAGTAGCTGAATATCTGTCTACTTTTCTCAACAGTCTGTTTAACTGGCATGTACATAAATCTGTGTAGATTTATCCACATTTCATTCCATATTTGTACTTCAATCTCTAACTTCTATAGGTGTGTGGTGGAGAGTATATTGACTGGCTGCATCAGAGCCTGGTATAGAGACATAAATGCTCTTGAATGAAAAATCCTACAAAAAGTTGTGGATATGGCCCAGTCCTTTATGGGTAAAGCCCTCCCTACCATTGAGCACATCTCCACAGACTGCAGGAAAGCAGCATCCATCATCAGACACCCACTCCAACCAGGCCATGCTCTCTTCTCAGGAAGAAGGTACAGGACGCACCACCAGATTCAGGAACAGTAACCATCCCTCAATCATCAGACTCTTGAACCGGAGGGGATAACTTCACTCAACTCACTCTATTATTGAAATGTTCCCATAACCTATGGACTCACTTTCAAGGACTCTTCTTCTCATGTTCTTGATATTTATTGTTTATTTACTTATTATTATTATTTCTTTTGTTTTGTATTGCAGAGTTTGCTGTCTTTTGCACACTGGTTGAAAACAGGACAAATGGTCTTTCATTGATTCTATTATAGTTGATATTCTGTTATGGATTGAGTATTTCTGCAAGAAAATGAACCCCAGGGTTGCATACGGTGGTGAATATTTACTTTAGTAGTAAATCTGCTTTGAACTTTATTTTTATACCTAATTCTTTACTCTTTATAATAGTTGAATGTTGTTTTTGTTGCATGTCATGCCAAAACACCTCAGCAAATTCTTAATGCATGTAAATATATATGGCCAGTCGATCGTTGATGCGCTTATTTTGTAAAAAAGCTGAACTAGCGTTATTCATTCAACATGTTACCAAAGTTATCATTTTTGCATATAGGCAACTGCCTTTTGCTTTTACTCTTAAAGAGTGTCCATTTTGTAACTAAAATTTTGTGTGTGTTACTCTGGATTTCCAGCATTTGCAGAATCTCTTGTGTTTATGGACCGTTGTAAACCAGTATTCTGCATTCATTTATATCCTCTCGGTATATGGCTGCACTCAACCACATTAATGGAGACCTGCCAACCAGCACAATTGTTTTGGAGGATGAGTCCACCTGGAATGGCAACCGTTGCTAACCGAAAGCCACAACGGGGTGCATAGTGTATGTGCGGCATTGAAAAGTTGATCCAGATGGGACCGAGCTGCGAAGTCTGTCGACGTCATTGTTCTGATTTAGTTGTATTTCGGATTGTGGCAATGGTTGTAAGGCCAGAGGCTGGAGGCCCAGTGTTTGCAGGTCTGAGAGTCCAGGGAGAATGGAAGCTTGATGTCTGAGTGTTTGTAAGTCCAGTGCCATAGACTGGAGGCCCAGGGGTGGCCTGTCCAAAGTTCAAAGTATATTTATTATCTAAGTATGTATGAGAAAGCTACGAGAACTGAAGAGAAAATTCCAGTCTTTCATGGGAATGCTGAAAGTTGCACAAGGTGCCATGCTCAATGTACCTGAAGCAATACTGTGAGCCATTATACCAGAAAGATCAACGGGAGCAGGAGTATCATCCTATACCTTACAATCAGGAGCTGACGGTGAGGAAGGAAGAAGCTGAAGCGGCACTAAAAGACCAACCAAAGAATAAAGCTCCTGCTGTTGATGGAAATCCGATTGAAATACTGCAGCAATCAGACACTGCTGTTGTAATATTGACGATGCTCTGTCAAGCTGATCTGGAAGACAACGTCATGGCCAAGTCAACAGAGGAAATCTGCGTTTGTACCAATATTGAAGAAAGGCAATCTGCCAGAGTGTGAAAATGATCATGCAGTCGCCCTCAATCCTCTCACTGTCGTGGTTACTTGAAATGAGCTGGAGACACAGACAATTCTTCAAGAAAATTAAACCTTTATTTGCAAACAAAGACTGAGGCAATCGATGAACTTGTCACTGAAAGCCCACCGAGCTCCGGTGTACAGCATTCTTTATATTAATTTCTCATCTCAGTTACATTTCGGTTTCAGCAGCATACCCAATCAATTTTTAATTGCATATCATCTATATATTAACTAATCAATCGCTCTTGCCTAGCTCTCGGTGCGCCACCATTATTTCTTTCCAGTTCGCATTGGGGCCCTATTCCTGGCCAAGGTTATTTTTCCAGACAACCTCCCTCACATTACATTTCCTGCTTGTACCAACCTGTCCACCACCATTATCTCTTACTAAACAAAGGCTGAGTGTAATGCATGGGGTACATTTCAGCTAATAGTGCTGCTAGCTGAACAGGTGTTCTGTAAGTGCCACAGTATGCAGCTAAGAGAGTACAAAGTATCTAGTTAAGACAATACATAGCAAAATGTGTCTAGTAAAATAATACATAGTAATATTCAGTACCTAGAAGTGATTACATAGTATAGTAAATAGCTAGTACATAGTGATTATATTTGAGGTATATATAATGATTACATCAGGTATATTTCTCAATATCACCAGCAGGATTTTACTAAAGATCATTCAGAAAAGATTTGAACCTTATTTAGAATGGGAGCTTCCTGAAGTGCAAGCAAGTTTCAGGGAAGGAAGGGGAAGAGGAGACGTCATTGCAGATGTGAGTTGGATTCTCGACAAGACAAACGATTACCAGAAGAACATCTGAATGTGCTTTATTGACTACAGCAAGGCCTTCGCCTGCGTCAATCATGACGAACTATATGTCACATTAGGGCACATGGCTGTACTGGAAAATTTGCTTGTCCTTATGTGCAATCTTTACATCAATCAAGAAGCAGCAGTTTGAACGGAGCAAGGACGAGCAGAACGATTCAGCATCTGGAAAAGGGTACAGCAAGGCTGTTTTCTCTTCCCCGCCTGTTAAATTTGTACGTGTCGTGATTATGTCAGGTATATTTCTCAATATACGCTGAACAAATCTTCAGGGAGGCAGGAGAAATTGAGGGTGAGAATTGGTGGCAGAATAATCAGTAACGCTGATGACACAACATTACTGGCTGAAAACAAAGAAGACATGAAGCAAGTGCTGAACAGCATCAAGGAACATAGCTCCAAGATGGGTCTGCACCTTAACCTGAAGATTAACTTCTGGCAGCACTACCAATTTCAATCTCGGTGGAGAGGGATTTGAAGTGGTTGACAGTTTCAATTTACTTGGATCAATGATCAACACTGAAGCAGTGAACAACCCAGAAATCCAATGAAGGATAGCCACAAAGGATTTAGAGAAGATCCTCGAGAGCAGAAGTCTATCTCTACGTACAAAGATTCGATTTGTGCAGGCGATGGTGTTGTCGATTACATTACATATATGGATGCAAAAGTTGGACAGTAAAAGAGGAAATATTATGCATCCCGTGGACCTCGCTCAGAATAAATGAATTAGTCCTCAACGATCAAACCAAGTCTCTCTCTTTAGAGGTTCAAATGACAAAACTTGGCCTGCTGTACTTTGGGCACCACATGCAGAGAAACAGCTCCCTGGAAAAGGATATCATGCTCGGCAAGCGAGGAAGGCACCAATCAAATGGATGGACACAATAAGGACAACTATGAAAGCAACAGTGAGTCACCTTAGCGAGGATTGGAACTCATTTGGGGCAACTATCCATAGGGTCGCCATGAGTCGGTGACAACTTAACAGCACTTAACAACAACAACAACATGTATATATTATACAACTTTGAGATTTGTTTCCTTACAGGCAGCCACAAAACAAAGAAACCCCAAAAGAACTCAGTTTAAAAAAAAGGCCTTCAAACACCCAATGTTCAGAGAGTGAGAGAGAGAGGGAGAAAAAATGAAAAAAAAATCTTCCCAGCTTTTAGCTTATGTATGTTGAGAGGACCGGAAGTGGCGGCATTGATGGATATTTATTTTTGTGAGATATTATAAACAGCCCCCTTTTTTTCTCTCTCTCTTTTTTTTTGCTTCTTTTTTCTTCTATATTAGTTGTTAGTTATTAGATTAGTAGATTAGTTAGTTTTGCATTATATATATATATATATTTTTATTTTTTTTCTTTCTTTTCTGTTTTTTTTATATCATATATTATGAAATATTTAGACTTACCATGTTCATACATATATTTTATGGCTTATGTCTTGGTAAACTCATTTATATTGTAACTATTATGTATGTTTTTTTTCATATGTAATGGAATTTGTATGTTGGTAATTTCTTTATCAATATATCATTTGTATTCTGTCCATATTACTACTAATAATAATAAGATTTAGAAAGAAAGAAAAAAAAATCATGCAAGCAATAAAAGTAAACAAATAGCTTTCAGAACAAAAGGGAGTCCATAAGCCTCAGGCCTCAGTTCAGTGCCAAGCAGAGGAAATGCAGCAGAGCAGTGAGCAGAACTACCCACACTCTTGCCCCTTGTCCAGACACCATGCCCTTTCAATCTGTGTGGCCCAGCATTTCAATCGTACAAACATCAGGTCATTCCTGTGCGTGTGGAGGAGGTGGGAGGGTGGGAATGGAGCTGTTTTGTTCTGTGTTGCTGCTGCTGCTTGTGTTGTGCTGTGCTGTTCATGTATTGATCGTGGTGGGAATGCCGTATTGGCATTGTAATGTGTGGCAAAATTTGCGGCCTGTCCTCAGCACATCCTTGGGTGTATTGGTTATTAACGCATTACACTATGTGTTCTGATGAAATATCAGAGCTAGTAAGTGCAGTGCCTTCAATATCTGCTTTCAGTCTGAGTTAAGCATACCTTGATTGGGTAAATGAATTTCCTAACCTGGAGTCAAGATGCCCGTTACAATATTAACGAGCATTCTGTATCGACGCGCCATTTTCCATCACTCCTTACTGCAGGTGCCCATTTGATTGGGAATGCTAACTTCTGGGAAAAATAATGTCTCTTTACTGTGTGGGTCCATGGCCGATGAGGCTGGGTGCATCTGCCCAAGGTTCAACACTAGTGGCAAAGGAGACTGTTACTCATCTAGACTGCTGTGCTTGAGGTGAGGTCAACCCAATGTAGTTAAGGTCATAAGATTTTGTGGTTTAACTTCTGTCATTCCTTTCTGTACAATCTGAACCAAAGGTTCCACACCAGAGCTGTGGACCTCCCTGGTAAGCTGGGTGGAATGCCAGCCCCTTGGTGCATCTCCTCTACAAAAACCATCCAAAGACTCTCTGAGTGGCAGCTACTCAGTCTGGAATCTCAGAACAATTACACCTTTTCTGGGTAACGTGGAGAATGTTCTATTTCATTTGTATCTAGGCTATGGGGAAAATGTAAAAGATGCTTAAATTTGTAAGTACGTTAGTGAATGCACTCACTGGGCACTTTATTGGGCACCTCCTATAACTAAAAGTAAAGTGGCCTCTGAGTATATGTTCGTGGTCTTCTGTTGCTGTAGCCCATCCACTTCAAGGTTCGACATGTTGTGCATTCAGAGATGCTCTTCTGCACACCACTGTTGTAACGTGGTTATTTGAGTTACTGTTGCCTTCCTATCAGCTTGAAACAGTCCGGTTATTTTCCTCTGACCTCTCTCATTAACAAGTCATTTTCACCCACAGAACTGCCGCTCACTAAATGTTTTTTTTTGGCTTTGGCACCAGTCTGTATCGAACTCTAGAGAGTGTTGTGTGTGAAAATCTCAAGATCATCAGTTTTTGAGATACTCAAATTACCCTGTCTGGCACCAGCAATCATTCCACAGTCAAACTCACTTATATCATCACATTTCTTCCCCACTCTGATATCGGTTTGAACAACTGAACCTCTTGACCATGCTTTTACCATGCTATTGAGTTGCTGATTAGATTCTTCCATTAATGAGCAGGAGTATAGGTGTACCTAATAAAGTGGCCACTGAGTTTATTTTGCTGGACTAGTCATTCAAAGGTCTGGACTTTTGACTCAGGAGCTTGATGTGGAGTTCATAAACTGACTGAATTATACAAAACAAAACCTGGATCACACCTGCTGGCCAGCAATGAGCTTTATAAATCTGCCAGTAGATCACTGCGCGAGGAGCATAGACTTGTCATTGACTTAAGTTCAGAATGAGAGAGAGAGAGAGAGAGAAAAAAAAAATGGGCCCAAGTTCTATATCTTCATTTTAATAAAGATCAGATGGAACTGAAACATGAGAAAGTCTGCAGACACTGGAAATCCAAGCAATACGCACAAAAGAGTAAACAGTCAACATTTCAGGCCGAGAACCTTCATTGGGTCTGGGAAGCAAAAAAAATGAGGTCCAAGTAAGAAGGCAGGGCAATTGTTTAGTCCTTCCACAGATGCTGTCTGGGCTGTTGAGTTCCTCCAGTATTTACTGTGGATTAATCAGAACGAACTATTGGCTCACAAACCTCAGGAGTATTACATTTTAACTTTTTTCATGTTCCTCTCATAATTGTTATTAGAAAGGGTATCAGATTTCTGTTTTTTCCATTTTATTTTGTAGACCAGTTTGATATTTGCACAGGCTGTTTATTCATTTAGAGATACAATGTAGAACAGGCCCTTCCAGCCCAACAAGCTGCAGCACCCAGCGACCCACCCACAATACTGTGCAAAAATCTTGGGGGTGTGTGTGTATATATAAATATACGTGCACGTGTGTCTATGTGGAGAGCGAGTTTGTACATCTAATGGGAGCAAAGGATGCTGGGAATGGTGAGGATGGAGCACCACAGGAGGGGTGTGGGACAGGTGGCAGAGAAGGAATGCTGGGGTGGGAGGTGACATGGGTGCAGACACACCCAGCCAAAATTTTGCCACACTAGGCAAAATCATTTGGTTCCAAATAATTGTACTGTCGATCATTACAGAACGTCTCTTTGGTGCTTCCTGCTCCCTCCCCTCTCCTTTCCTAACCCTGATTCCCCTCTCCTTGCCCCCTTCCCCTCCCTGTTGACACCCAGATGAGAATCAGGTTTAACATCACTCATATGTCTTGAAATTTTTTTTTGCGACAGGAGTACAGTGCAATACATAAGATTACTACAGTGCTGTGCAAAAGTCTAGGCACCCTAGTTATGTATATGTGTGCCTAATACTTCCGCTCGGTACTGTATTTAACCCTGGCATGATCACAGGACAATTTACAATAACCAGTGAGCCTACTAACCAGAAGGTCATTGGAAACCAGAGCACCCACACAGTCACGGAGAAAATACTTAGTTGTTGCCAGATTTGAACTCCAAACTCCAACGCCCTGAGCTGTCGTAGCATCGAGCTGACCACTACACTACCTCTAGATCCGTTCTGCATTGATAGGTATTTGAAAATGGAAAACGATCTTTTGTCTATTACAAACACGAGAAATCCTGCAGATGCTTGAAATCCAAAGCAACACAGGGAACACGGGAGGGGTTCAGCAGGTCAGGCATTCCAGGTTTCGGGCCAAGGCCCTTCTTCAGGACTGTGAGAGAAGGGGAAAGATACCAGAATGAAAAGGTGGGGGGGTGGGGAAGAAAAAGGGTTGGAGAGGGCCAAATCTGGTAGAAGAGGGGAACGGACCGTGGGAGGAAGGGAAGGACAAGTGGACCCGGGGAAGGCGATAGGCAGGTGAGAAGAGGTCAGAAGCCAGAGTGGGGAATGGAAGAACAAGTGTGGGGGAGGGAATTTTATTTCATTATATAAAAATTATATGCCAATATTATTTCGATTATGTTGTACTAATTGATTACTACCACTGTTTAAATCAGATTTAAGCATGAGTTATAAAGATTGGTCGTTAAACATCATTGATTCTGGCTCTGCTAGGACTGGCCAACTACAGCATTAATTTTTGTGGAATGAATTAGAGGCAAAGCACGCTGTGATTTTGTTGTTAAATGATAACACTCTCTGTAGAAGAGTTAAATGGTTGAGCCAAATTGTAGAAATTCAGTGCGTGCCTCTGCCAACACCAAGACCCACCCCCCTCCCACCATGCTCCCCACTGCCACCACCCCCCACACCCAGATTATCAAAAGCAGGATTCCACTTAGATTTTGAAGTGAGTTTATTTTGCCTACCAGGAGACAGTGGGAGTCTTCACACGTGGAAGCAGGCTTGCAACAGAGTTGAAAGGATGACCTTTCCTCTCCACTTCCTTCTAGAACAAGGTGTATTCTCCAGAGCCTACTACTTGCATATCTTTTCATGGCATTTTTCCAGTACTGTGAGCTGTACTTAAAATACATCTACAGTGAATGATGAAACAGATGAATTATATTCCGATTCAGATTTATTTATCACTTGTTCATCGAAACATTCAGTGAAATGTGTTGTTAGTGTTGCTGCTGCTTGAGAAGGGGAGGACGGAGTGGGGGCTTTGGGATTTCTGTCGTTCACTCTTCTGGGGTTGTTCTACTTTTCCATGGACGTCTCTGAGGACAAGTATTTCAGGTTGTACACGTGTACGTTCTCTGACAATAAAAAGGAACCATTTGAACAACTCAAACCTGGGGATGCGCTGGGGGCAGCCCAGAGTTGTCGCATGTATTCTGGCACCAGAATAGCTTGCCCACAATGTTCGGCAGAACAACACAGAACCCAACAAGCAACAAAACAACAACAACAACAACAAAGTGAGTCCCTTTCCTCCCTCACACCCTCCCACACACAACCCATCAACTCCAGGACAGGCCTCCAGCCTCGAGACTGCAGACTGAAGATTAAAAGCACGAAGATAATGTCCTGTTAGGTATAGACAATCACTGAGCTCAAGAGTACATTTGCCCACCTCGCAATACTACCACAGTGAACATTGACGTGCAATTTTTCTTTGTTTAATGAATTATGCAAAATTACTTTTGTTTTTGTAGTCAATATTTATCCAAAAGTAATATCACTTGAGGTAGATCGCTTAACTGTATGCATATCTTGATTTCTGAATCTTATTTCTTTTGATATATTTTTGTGGCAGTTAATCTAAAATTTTATTTCTACTATAACTTTGTTAAAAGAAACTGCTAATATAGAATCTATATTCTATCCTTGTGGTGGTTTTCCATCTGCCAGCTCTATAGTCAGCATTTTAGAGCATCTTCTTTTCCAATTTACTTCTGTTTATACATTTGCAAACATTGCCTATTATTTATTTCAGGCAGATGGGGCTTGTTGGTCGCATGTTTCTTCCATCCCTGCCTCCACTCTCTTGCCCAGATTCCTCATCTTTTTTTTCCCTCCAGTCCTGTTGAAGGTCTCAGCCCGAAACGTCGACTGTACTCTTTTCCACAGATGCTGCCTGGCCTGCCGAGTTCCTCCAACATTTTGTGCGTGTCACTCGGATTTCCAGTACCTGCAGATTTTCGGTTTGTATTAGTGGGTGACACAGCAGCATAGCAGTTAGTGAAAAGCTGTTACAGCGCCAGTGACACGGGTTCAGTTTTGCTGCCACCTTTAAGATGTTCATTCATTCTTCCTGTGACCACTTGGGTTTCCTCCACGTACTCCAGTTTCTTCCCACATTCCAAAGACGGGTTAGTAGCTTAACTGGTGACATGGATGTAACTGAGCGTCAACGAACGTCATCAACGTATTGGGTCCAGGATAGATCCTTTGAGGTGTTGACACCTGGCAAATTGACGCTGCTGACCACCTCTACAGCTAAACCCCACCCCTCCGCATGTGTGTCCTCCCAACGTCCCCTTGCTGAAATTCATAATCTGTTCTTTGGTCTTGCTGACATTGAGTACTTGGCTGTTATTGTGACTTCCTCATGGGTGTTGGATCTTTCAGTCAGTAAATTCTTCCTCTCAACCATGACACCTCCCTGAAATAAATTTGTGTATTAACCACAGCACTCTACTCGAGAGTTTGGTCAAATCATGAAATTATATTGAATAAACCCGGTAATGAGGGACAGCGCTGAATTAATATGCTAGATGGGTGATTTGACTGTGGATGGTGATGTTTCATCGAGCCTACTAATTCTTTCTGCATTGTGGATTTGGTATGGTAGATGTTTTTAAGTTCTGTGAAATGACTTGTGGAAATTACAAACAAGGTACAGTAAAGTTCAGTGATCCTTTGTCTGACCGGAAATCCAAAAGATTCAGCTTCTGACTAATGAGCTGATAATTACCATGCTTCCTTCTCTATGGTTCTGTGCTCCTTTTAAGCTTGCCCATTTCAAGATAAATTGTATTACAGTGCCTTGTAAAGACTATAAGACGTAGGAACAGGCCATTCGGCCCATTCAGTTTGTTTGACCACTCCATCATGGCTGGTTTATTATCCCTCTAAACTCCATTCTCTTGCCTTCTGCCCGTAACCTTTGGCACCTTTGACATCAGGTACCTATCAACCTCTGCTTTAAATATACACAATGACTTAGCATGCACAGCCGTGTGTGGCAATGATTTCCACAGATCCACCACCCTCTGGCTACAGAAATTCCTACTCATCTCTCTTCTAAAAGGATGTCCTTTAATTCTGAGGCTGTGCTCTCTGCTTCTAGACTCCACCAGGAAAGGAGACATCCTCTCCACATCCACTCTAACTGGGACTTCCAGTATGTCTTAGGTTTCAATTAGATTCACTTCCAACGAGTACAGGCACAATGCTGTCAAACGCTCCTCGCATGCTATTCCTTTCATTCCTGGGACCATTCTCGTGAATCTCCTCTGGACCTTCTCCAATGCCAGTACACCAGTTCTTAGATTAGGGGCCCAATCTGAAATATGCTGTTTGAGTTTGAGTTTTGTATTATGTGTTTTGTTCCTTTTGTTGTCATTTGTGCGATTGGGTGGGGGGTGCATTGGTGGTTAATGTTTTCTGTGAACGGGCTGGCTCCATGGTGTTTCTTTGTTTCACAGCTGTCTGTGGGAAGCAGAATATTAGGACTGTATGCTGCACACATATTTTGATAATAAATTTATTTTGAATCTTTGAGAACTGCTTACAATATTCCAGTTTAAGTATCAAAGCATATTAAAAGTCTGTAGGAGAATTAATGCAAGTATTAACTGCCTGGAAAATCCAGTCCAGCATTACTCAACTTCAAGAGCACTGGATCTCCGGAATTGTACTGTGAATTTAAATTGTTCTGAAGAGTACAGTGGTTCAGGGACAGTCAGAACCTAACCATAATGTGGGTAGCATGGGAGCGGAGCAGTTAGCACAATGCAATTGAAGCAGGTTCTGTTCCTCCACTGCCTGTAAGGAGTTTGTACGTTCTCCCTGTGACCACGTAGGTTTCCTCCGGGTGCTCCGGTGTTTTCCTTCATTCAAAGGACGTACAGGTTAGTCACGTGAGTGTAATTGGGTGGGCCAAAATGGTCTGTTACTGTGCGGCTTCTCTAAATAAATTTTAAAAGATACTGTTAGTGAAGTATAAACTGTTAGTTTACTCTTAACCTGCGACCTAAATAACCAACCTGTTAATTTGAGACACGGGCCTGCTCTAGACAAACCAGCCAGGGGAATTGTCATCCCTGGATCTATCCTGTCAAGCCCAGTAAATATCCCGTTGTTGAATAGGATTAATTACTGAAAATTAATGTGAAAAGCTAGCAAGCAGTTAGAAGGAGATGTAGATGCATCTACTGCATACAAATCTAGCCTCCTGACCCAAGAAGTGATAAAGAAAAGTTTAAAAACCAAGTATTTATACCAAATACCAAAATACCAGAAGTTTCAACTTTCGATCTCTGACCATTTAAAAAAATATTCTGACCTCCTGCTTTCCTTCTACCAGAATGGATGAACTCGTATTTTTTTCATATTTTCATCATGTGTTTCCCCTCTCACTCTGCCTCTATATATCCCCCTCCCCAAAACCTCGCTGCATCTTCCTCACAGCACACACTACCACCTAGTTTAGTTGAGTACTTTATATTTTTATCTCTGCTTCTTGAGAGGTTAGCAATCTCGTTTTCTGTGGAATGTCTATATGTGATAAGACCCTGAAGAGTAGAGCATGTGTAGTTTTGTAACTCACTAATTCGCTGGAGATGGTCAATGTGCTAGGCAGCATCAGAGAGAGAAGTGGAATTGATGTTGTGGATCAGTATTCTTTCCTCAGAAGATTGGATAGCATGTGGTTTATGGCACTGTTAGTTACTGCACTTGTAATGCTTGTCCTTATAATGTTTTATGTATTAAGAATTTTCTAGCCAATAGATTTATCAATACTGTTATATGTGGAAGTGCTAATGCTTTTGATAAAGAAGCTCTTCATATATTAACAAGCTCTTACCCAAATCTCTCTCAGCTTTTATTAACTTAACACAGATTCCTCGTGCCCTTAAGCAAAAGCACAGAAATTTCTGGGAAGTTTATATTGTTTAGATTTGGATAGCTGGAGGCACAATGATCCCTGTTTGCATGTGTATCCTGCATACTTATGCAGTCAGTGACAATAAATTATAGATTTGCATGTGAGGAAAACCCTGAGGTAACGAGAAGTTCTGATACATTGGCTGTCGTGATTAGGTAAAATCTGAAACTGATCTAAAGCTGTGAATGATGAAACAGATGAATTACATTCAGATTCGGATTTATTTATCACTTGTTCATCAAAACACTCAGTGAAATGTGTTGTTAGCGTTGCCACTGCTTGTACGGGGGAGGGAGGAGTGGGGGCTTTGGGATTCAAACGTTTTTCTGTCATTCATTCTCTTGGGGTTGTTCTGCTTTTTCATTGATGTCTGTGAAGACGAGTATTTCAGGTTGTACACGTGTACATCCTCTGACAATAAACGGAACCATTGGAACAATTTGAACCTGGGGATGTGCTGGGGGCAGCCTGCAATTGTCGCACTGAAATAGCATTCCCACAGTGTTCGTCAGAACAACAGCAGCAAAACGAGTCCCTTTCCTCCCTCACACCCACCCAGGAGTGTAGTGGAATACTCAGCACTCGCCTGGATGACTGCAGCTCCATCAACATCCAGTACAAGGCAGCCCCCTTGATTGGTCCCTTCCACAAGCATCCAGTCCCTCCACCATCAACGAACAGTTGCAGCAGTGTGTACTATCTGCAAGATGCAGTGCAACAGCACACCAAAGTTCCTCAGGCAGCACCTTCCAGACCCATGACCACTACCATCTAGGAGAACAAGAACAGCAGATACCTGGGAATATCACCACTTGGAAATCCCCCTCCAAGTCACTCACCATCCTGACTTGGAAACATATCGCTGTTCCTTCCTTGTTGGTGGGTCAAAATCATGGAATTCCCTCCCTTAACAGCACCGTGGGTGTACCTACACCTCAGGGACTGCAGTGGTTCAAGAAAGCAGCTCATCACCACCTTCTCAAGGGCAACAAACGCTGGCATAGCCGGCGATGCCCACGTCCCATAAATGAATAATTTTTTTAAAACATCCCACACACACAGACAATTCTTCAACTCCAGGACAGGCATCTAGCCTCTAGACTGCAGGCTGAAGATTAAAAGCATGAAGATAATGTCCTGTTAAGTATAGATGATCACTGAGATCTAGAAAGTCTATTTGGCCACCTTGCAATATTACCACAGTGAACATAAATGTGCAATTTTTTTGTTTAATGAATTATGCAAAATTACTGTTTTGTGATATTTTTTTTTCCAGTCAGTATTTACCCAAAAGTAACATCTCTTGATATTGATTGTGTACCTCTATCTATATCTTGATTTCTGGATCTTAATACTTTTGATATATTTTTGTGGCACTTTGTCTAAAATGTTATTTCTTCTATAACTTAGTTGATAGAAACTGCTAATATCAAATCTATATTCTATCCTTGCAGTAGTTTTCCATCTGCCAGCAGTACAGTCAGTATTTTGGAACATTTCCTTCTCCAATTTACATCTGTCATCAAGGTTTATACAATTGCAAACATTGCACACTATTTGCTTTGGGCAGATGGGGCTCATCAGCTGTGACTGGCAGCTCATCTGGAGGAGAACGCTGATCTCAAACCTCTGCTGCCCTGCGGCTGTACCCAGTCACGAGGAAGGCTTAGGATGTAAACTCCGAAGGAAAATCCAGAGGCTGAGTCCCTAAGGCAGTCCTACTTTGAGTTCAACACTGACCGGCAACTCCCGCGTAGCCTCTGGTGCCGAACTGTATCGGTCTCTGCTGTTACTTTGGATGATACATCGGCTGCATGGCGAGAGGGAGACTGCTGTGTGGGCAGCAGCTTGCTCTCCATATCGTACTACCCTGGCTTGCGTATCACATAAACAGCTGAGATGTAACATCCATGGTTGATGGTGACTCAGTTATTTCACAGCTTACTCTTGATTTTCTAACACCAACCACGATAAGGGCAATCTTAACTGCCTAACTGACCGCCACTTTCATGCAGTTATGCAAGTTCACTGATTTTCCAGTTAATAGATTCCTTTATTTATCACACGCACGCTGAAGCATTCAGCGAACTGTGTCTTTTGCATTAGCAACCAAAAAATCCCAGCGGTGTGATGAGGCCAACCCCACAAGTGGTGACAGATATTCCACCGCTAACATAGCACACCCACTATTGTGTCTTTTACAACTCCTCTTTTTATCTAGATGCAGTTAACTTCGCTGCAGATGCTATGATTAAGGCATTTTCCTGTAATTTCTATTCTGTAATTCGGAATATATTGTAATAGTTTTCAAATTTAAAAATAAATGTATATTTTTGAACATTTAAATATATTCTGAAGAAACTAATTCCGTTTAAAATAATGCTATTCAATATTTTACAAAGCTTGTTTCTGTCTACTGTTCACACCAGTTGCCTTATCTGATTTATTCGAGTTCAGGTTTATTGTACAGCTAAACGAAGCATTGTCCCTCTGGGGCCAAGGTGCAAAACACAGTACGTCTAGTCACACAGAGTGCATATGGTTACGATCCAGCACAATATGATACAGTCACAAAATAAAATTAGCACAAGCCCTTGAGAGTCTTGGCCTGAAGTTTGACAGGTTGGCATAAAGTGTGAGGAGCATGTTTATATAAGATAGTATATTGTTACTGACACTGTTATAATAAAACAGTCATATAAATATGTGATTCAGCAGCAATAAAAGATGAAAAGTGACAAGTGTGGGTTGGGGGCAGGACGCCAGGATATTCAGACAGAGTGTACATGTGTGCATGTGTGATAGGTACATGGATAGGAGGGATATGGTGGGCTATGACCAGGGTGCAGGTCAATAGGACTAGGCCAGGGGTCGGCAACCATTACCACTGAAAGAGCCATATGGACCCATTTCCCACAGAAAAGAAAACACTGGGAGCCACAAAACCCATTTGACATTTAAAATGAAATAACACTGCATACAACATTTTTTTTTGCCTTTATGCTATGTATAAACAAACTATAATGTGTTACATTTATGAAATTGATGAACTCCTGCAGAGAAAACGAAATTACATTTCTGCATGCAACAAAAATATTTTGAACTCCGAAAAAAAGACGTAGGGTTGAAGGTTACTCCATAGTTAGCCTACCTTCGATCGAAAAATTAAAAGAAATCACGCACTGGCGGGTGTCAGGGATTGGCAGTGGTGACGTATATTAATAGCGATAAAAAAACACGTTGTGGAGGTGTGCTACACACAGCGCTAAGATAACGACACTGCAGTCAAAGATAGCTTTATTCGAACTAAACAGCCTTGCTTTAAAGCCTCCCTCAACCCGCCCCCCCTGTGGGCACGGATGCTCCAAAAGACACATACTCACAAACCCCTGTAGGCTATCTCCCTTAGCCGGAACGGTGGCTAATTGTGAGCCGGTTCAGATGTGCCAGGAAATGGGGTCGCCACAACGTTTTATTTAGATTGTACAAGATCACCATAATCTTCAAATTTCGAATTACATTTCAAAAACTAACGAACCACGGGGAGCCGCAGCACAGAGATGAAAGAGCCGCATGCGGCTCCAGAGCCGCATGCGGCTCCGGAGCCGCGGGTTGCCAACCCCTGGACTAGGCAGTTTAAATGGATCTCCACAAATGGATGGGCTGAAGGGACTGTTTCTGAGCTGTAGTTTTCTATGACTCTAACTTGTGGGCATGCCGAAAGATACCCTGAATCTTTTTCGGTCATCTGACTATTCTGAATGTAGCTAATGAGGTGGAGGTTATATTTCTCAAGCGTTCCCAGATGTGTAGTAAATTTTCAGACACTAGAATCAATGTTAATGTTTCATTGTCAGGAAATAACAGTTTTGGTGTGCGTATTGAAAACAATGAGGGGCATCTTGAATAATTCAAGTGTTTTGCGTTGAGCCATGTGTGCGCACCCCTGTTGGGATGTACAGCAATGCCATTGCTAATTTCCAATGGATGTCTGCTCTGGGATTTGGGTAAGTGCACATATCCATGCAATCGAACAGACTACTGGAGGAAATCAGTGGTTTGAACAGCACCTGTAGTGAGGAAAGGAATTATAGATCTCAGAATGGTGTAGGCCCTTTGGCCCACCATGTTGTGCTGGCCTCAATCCAACATTTCCCTTCTACATAGCCCTCCATTTTTCTTTCATCTATGAGTCTCTTAAATATCCCTCCCTGATTAATCTGCCTCAACCACCATCGGGATATTTCATGCATGCATCCCCCACTTTCTGTGTAAAAACAAAACTTAACTCTGACATCCCCCCGCCCCCACCTACATTTTCCTCCAATCACCTTACATTTATGCCATCTAATGTTACTCATTACTCCACCCAGGGAAAAAGCTTTTCACTCTATCTAAGCCTCTTATCATCTTGTACAGCTCTATGAAATCATCTGTCACCCTGATTCACTCCAATGTGTAAAGTCCTAGCTTGCTCAACCTTTCTTCATAGACATGCTAAAGAGGAAAGTTTCAGATTAGACTATCAGACCATAAGGCATACTAGCAGAATTAGGCCGTTCAGTCCATTGAGTTTGCTCTGCCATTCCATCATGGCTGATCTGGATCCCACTCAACCCTTACACCTGCCTTCTCACCATATCCTTTGATGCCCTGACCAATTAGGAAATTATCAACTTTTGCTTTAAGTACACCCACGGGCTTGGCCTCCACCACAGTGTGTGGCAGAGCATTCCACAGATTCACTGCTCTCTGGCTAAAAAGAATTCCTCCTTCCTTCTGTTCCAAAAAGTTTCTGCAGTTTTGAGGCTGTGCCCTCTTGTTCTGGACACCCCCACCATAGGAAACATCCTCTCCACATCCACCCTATCTAGTCCTTTCAACATTCAGTAGGTTTCAACGAGTTCCTCCCACATCTTCTAAACAGTGAGTACAGGTGCAGAGCTGCTGAAAGCTCCTTATATGTTAATGCCATCAATCCCAAAATCATCCTTGTGAATCCCCTCTGGACCCTCTCTGATGACAACAAATCCTTTCTGAGATATGGGGCCCAAAACTGTTAACGATACTCCAAGTGCAGCCTGACTAGTGTCTTATGAAGCCTCAGGATTACCTCCTTGCTTTTATATCATATACCCCTTGAAATAAATGCTGACTTGGCATTTGTCTTCTTTATCACAGACTCAACCCGGGAGTCTTTCATGAGTCCCTCTGCACCTCTGATGTTTAAACCTTCTCACCATTTAGATAATCATCTGCACTATTGTTCCTTTTAACAAAATGCATTATCATGCATTATCAACACTGTATTCCACCTGCCACTTTTTTGTCCGTTCTTCCAATTTATTTAAAATCCAGCTTGTTACGTATCCCGTAACTGGATCACTTACCAGCAAAGATAGAGAGGTCCGTTGAAGTCTGATGTCACTATTTTCAAATGTTTTTATTTATAAAGGGGCACAAAAGTAAGGTTAATACAAACATTCAGATAATGCACGTCGTCAATACTCAATCTAAAGCGCTGGTATAGTAATAATCATCATTAAGAAATGAGCTGTACTGTTGTCTAGGGGATAATATATTGTCCGTTGGAAATATAAAAGTCACTCAGAAGTCTGCAGGCTTCAGCCTTTTGGGAATCGCTGGGTTTCACGTGTTGGAGAGAGAGAGAGAGAGATTGGTGAGAAAAGGAAAACTTGCCCAGGTCTTTATGAAGCAAATCCGTTGAATCAGGGGAGCGGGCTCCCCCCCGATGTTAGTTAAAAGTGGTTTTCCGTGATTCCAGCCACAGATTCCAGGCCCGGAATCTAACGCATGTGGCTTCCTTCAAAATGGCTTCCCGTTATGACGGGATCGTTATCGTGTCTTCTTGGTGCATCTGAAGGGGTTGTCCCCCCCCCCCCCCCCAGACCCTCCTTTATACTTCCTCATGGGGTCGCAGGTGTCAATCAGGTTGGGATGATGCAATCTCTCTCTCAACCAGCCCACTTTGCCCGAGGGCTTTACACGTGGTCTCCACGAGACAATAGTCAATGTCGCCTTGTTTTTCATCCCGGTGGAACGTGGTATTCGGCACGTCTCTCTCTCCCATTTCCTGTGTCTATTCAGCACGTCTCTCTCTCTCTCCCACTTCCTGGGTCTACTGACCCCCCCCCCCCCTTAACTAGTGCTCTTGCGATTCTCACAAAGGAGGGGGCTGCGGACACAACAAGCTGCAATTGGATTGCTTCCTCAGCACTACCTACCCCTCCACCTGTCTTCGTATCATCCACAAACTTTGCTACAAAACCATCAAATCCATGATCCAAATCATTGACAAACAATGTGAAAAGTAGTGGTCGCTATGCTGACCCCTGAGGAACACCACTAGTCACTGGCAGCCAACCAGAAAAGGTCCCCTTTATTCCAACCCGTTGCCTCCTGCCTATCAGCCATTCCTCTATCCATGCCAGTATCTTTCCTGTAATGCCATAGGGTTTTATCTTATTAAGCAGCCGTGTGTGGCATCTTATCAAATGCCTTCTGGAAATCCAAGTAAATGACATCCACTGCCTCTCCATTGTCCACTCTGCTTGTTACTCCCTTAAAGAACTCTTAACCGATTTATCAGGCAAGATTTCTGTTTTCAGAAATCATGCTGACTTTGACTTATTTTATCATTAGTTTCCAAGTACCCTGAAACCTCATCTTTAAACCTCCAACACTTTCCCAACCATTGAAGTTGGGCTAACTGGCCTATGATTTCCTTCCTTTTGCCTTCCTCCCTTCTTAAAGAGTGGAGTGACATTTGCAATCAGGATAGAATGCATTTAGCTGCCATTCAGCCTACCAGATTCCACATCCAGAACATTATCTCAGATACCTCCCATGGCCCTGAAGGAATCTCACCACTAGCCACCTCTTTCCTACCCACCTCATTTTGTGTTCCTAAGGATAACACTCTCTATGACTCCCTGGTCACCTCATCACTCCTAATCCATCCTCGACCCCTGACACTCTCCCACTGCAATCACAGGATGCACAACATGTGTTCTTAAGCTCCTGTCCTCACCAGAACCCATGGACCCAAGCAGTCTTTGCCCTTCATTTGGAAATATATTGCTATTCTGTCAACATCCTGAATGACACCCCCCCCCCCACCCTCCAAATAGCACTGCAGCTATTACCCATGTCACAAGATTCTAACAGTTCCAAGAGACAGCTCACCAGAACTTCCTCAGGGGAGTTAAGGATGGACAATTTGTATAAATTGTGGTATTTCAAAGTTCAAAGTACATTATGTGACCATATATGACCCTGAAGTTCATATTCTTGTGGGTATACTCAATAAATCCATAATAGAAGCCGCACCAATAGGGCAAACAACCAGTGTGCAAAAGACAGCACACTCGGCAAACGCAAAAAGAAATAATAATAATAATAAATAAATAAATAAGCAATTAGTATCGAGAACATGAGAGGAAGAGTCCTTGAAAGTGAGTTCATAGGTTGTGGGAGTGGTTCAGTGATGGGACGAGTGAAGTTATCCCTGCTGGTTCAAGAGCCTGATGGTTGAGGGGTAGTAACTGTTACTGAACTTAGAAGTATTGGAGTTGCATAAGACATTAGTGAGGCCGAATTATCAACACATTATCCCCCGTAACTTCCGCCATCTCCAAAGGGACTCTACCACTAAGCTTGTCTTTACCTCCCCCCTCCCCTGCTTTCCACTGACATCACTCCCTCCACGATTCCCTTGTCCACTCATCTCTCCCCACTCTTCCCTCTCTAGGCACCTATCATTGTAAGTTGCCTAAGTGCGACACCTGCCCATACGCTTCCTCCCTGGCCTCAATTCAGGGCCCCAAGTGGTCCTTCCAGGTAAGGGAACACTTCACCTGCAAATCTGCTGGGGTCATCTGTTGTGTCTGGTGCTCCCGATTCGGCCTTCTCTACATTTGTGAGACCCGTCTTAAATTGGGGGGGGGAACCACTTCATTGGGCACCTCAGCAACATCCGTCACAAACGTAACTTCCTGGTGGCCCTACATTTTAATTCCAATTCTCATTCCAATGTGTCGACTCATGGCCTCCTCTTGTGCCAAGATGAGGCCACCTTCAGGGTGGAGGAGCAACACCTTGTATTCTGTCTGGATAGCCTCCAGCCTGATGGCATGAATATCAATTTCTCCTTCCAATGAACAAAATTCCTTTGTTCCCTACTCTGACCTTTTACTTCTTCTCACCTGCCTGTTACTTCCCCCCCGAGTCCCCTCCTCCTTCCCTTTCTCCTATGGTCCATGCTCCTCTCTCATCAGATTCTTTCTTCTCCAGCCTTTGACCTTTCCCACCCATCTGGCTTCAACTATCATTTTCCAGCTAACTTCTTTCCCCTCCCCCAGACTTTTAATTCAGGCATCTCCCCACTTTTCACTCAGTCCCGAAGAGTGGTCTGGGCACGAAATGTCAACTGTTTATTCATTTCCATAGAAGCTGCCTGACCTGCTGAGTTCCTCCAGCACTTTGTGTGTGTGTGTTGCTTTGGGTTTCCAACGTCTGCAGAATCTCTTGTGTTTGTAAGAGTTTTGAACTCTTCAAAATTTAAAATTTGTTTAACTCGTTGTTTCTAGGAGGAAATGGTGGTACATAGCACGGACCCGGAACCTGGCTGAGCTAACCTGAGATTAGTGCTTGCTGTGGACGTCGACGAAGCAAAGCTACCTTGTGACTGAGTGGTTCTGCTGAGTATCCTGACCATGAAGAACAGTGAGGAACAGGTGACTGTAGTGACTCAGAGGTTGTCAACCCCCACCCGGAGTTCCAACAACTTGTTCAGGCCAGATATTCGGCAGGTATCGTATATTCTCTTCCACTCCTACACTTCCCGCCACCCCCCACCACAACCACCACTACTTAATAATTTCCTGTCAGAATGACCTTATCTACAGACACTGCTGTGCCTAGCATCACTTTATTGACATAAATGACTGCGTGTGTGTATATTAAAAAACTATCTTATATATATTTATTTAGCCTTTTACAAATGTGTTCTTTTATCTTACTATGTATTTTTTGTGCTGCATCGGATCCCGAGTAAGAATTATTTCATTCTCCTTTGCACTTGTATACTAGAAATCACATGAAACATTCTTGAATCTTGAATCTGGTTGATGACCTTAATTTGCACATTGCAGCGGCTATAATTTGCCTTGTTAACCTGCAACATGCAGATGCAATTATCCTTGAAGTTAAATAGAGATGTATTGTTTTGGACCTTAATTAACTGTAGTATTGCCTATTTAAAAACAATTGCTTTCAAGTTTTAGATTTTCCTATTTATAGAACTCATTAATAAAATCCTAACTGCAATGTGTGTTGATGACTCTCTCTCCAGTACAAGGTTATTTTAAAGAAGCATCTGGGTAATTTTGAGCAAAAGAGCAAAATCAAGTTGCCGAAACATTTTTCTGTACATAATGTGCAAGCCTATTTTTGGAACCTTTCAAAGTGTCTTTTCAAACCCGCCTGCCTTTGAGCTTGCTAACCTTTTGCTCTACACCAAAATCTTTCAGTGCTGCTGTGGGCTGAAGATTCTCTTCCTAATTACCGGCCGTCTCACTCTTCACATACTTTCAGGGAAGTGCTCAATATAATGAGATATGGGAAAGCATTTCAGTGACTCATCTTGATTCATTTTACAAGGTTTTTGTGTGGTCACTAGAGCCTGAATCGCTGTTGAGCACAAGTATTGTACTTGTGGTCTGTCTTCACAGTTGGAAAACTAGCTGCCGTTACGGGAGGTGTAGAAAGGGACATGGTGTAATTACCTGAGTGATAAATTGGTAGTGACAGAAAGTAATAATCAGTGGATTAAGGCTGATTTAATAAATCTGGAAGTTTATAGAGGAAACTTAACCTTGGGCTTGAAAAATCTGGTATATTTATGATTTTTATATAGTCCTGAGACCATTCCAGTCAACTCTTTTATATTTCCAGGTACTTATTTGGTACAGTAGTTTGTTTAAAATAAAAATAGTTACTGAAAGATTTAATGTTGATGTATAGCCAAATCTTTTATTATGCGACTGCTCTGCAATGCCTACTGATGCCTACATGGGGCGCTATAGTAGTTAGCGCAACACCATCACAGCTCGGAGCTTCAGAGTTCAGAGTTCAATTCCGGAGCTGTCTGTAAGAGGCTTGTACGTCCTTCCTGTTAGCGCGTGGGTAAATTCAGCCAGCTCCATTACAGGCACTAGCTTCCCCACCATCAAGGACATCTTCAATAGGGTAATGCCTCAAAAAAAAGGCAGCATCTATCTTTAAGGAACCCCACCACTGAGGACATGCCCTCTTCTCATTGCCAGCATCAGGGAGGAGGTACAGGAGCCTGAAGACACACACTCAATGATTTAGGAACAGCCTCTTCCCGTCTGCCTTCAGATTTATGAATGGACAGTGAATCCATGAACATCATCCCACTATTTTTGCTCTCTTTTTGCACGACTCATTTACTTTATACAGCGATGCCTTACTGGCAGTAAACAAAACTACTAACCGTTAATCACACCTTTTCCAGAAAAAGATCACTGCAATCGATAGCCTGTAACTCCCCTTTTGGAGTTGAGCTTTCAAGCTGCCAGTACGATCTGGCATTTTTTTGCAGCATGAACTGAAGTCTCAAAGGTGCAGGACGGTTGTAGCATGGTGTGTACAGACTGGGGCCCAGGCCTGACTGTGAGGAACGAGCCAACATTTGCCCATGGCTGGAGCAGACTTTGTACCGATGCACAGCGGCAGGTCCGAGCCGAGGCAGGGCAAAGTCAAGGTGGTGGGCCTGTGAGAGAGGAACGAGCGGGTGCTTGACTGATTTGTGCCGGGTCAGACTGGGAAGGCCAGGTACGGGACAAATCAAGGCTGCGCGGCTCGGGCCCAAGAGTGTATTTGAAGCCTGGGTCCAAGAATGAAGAACAACCCATTGTTTGGTTGATTTTAAACACCTGTCCAAATTTGTTATTTTTTTTCCACACTGGGTATCTAACAGCCTTTTTTTTTAATGGGTTCTATTGTTTCTTTGTTTTGTGGCTGCCTGAAAGGCGATGAATCTCAAGGTTGTATATGGTATACATACTTAGAAATAAATGTACTTTGAACCTTGATTCTGACTGAATCTACTAAGCATCCACTCTCTTGGCTTTAAGCCAGCCATAGTTGGCTTGCAAGCAACAACCCTATAATGCTTATATTCACAAAAAGAAGAGAGTTTATTTTTATTTTACTTTGCTTCTTAAAATTGTATGTATTAAAGCCTGGTGAGATTGCAAGCTCTGATTCAGCTTCCTGAAGTTTGAATGCCAGTCATGACTCAGTCATAGATGTATCAATGAATTATGCCAAATAATTATGGAGTTCAGAATTTACACTTAATTTAGTACAGGATTGGTTTTGCTAAAGGGAGAGTCAAAAAAATTAGTGCAGCACACACAGCCCGTTGAAGAGGAATAAGCAGTCGCTGTTGTGGGCCAGAAGACAATGGGACATAGGAGCAGAAATAGGCCATTTGGCCATCAGGTTTTCAGCAGGCCATCATGGCTGGTTTACCATCCCTCTCAACCCCATTCTCTCGCCTTCTCCATGTAACCTTTGATATCCTCAAGGAGCTCCACAAGCCATCAAGCAGTTGGTTCTTTTTTTACACACAGGCCTTTTGCATTTCAGTTATGAGTGGAGTGTAACTTTTCTGGTAGTTGGTGACCATTTGTTTGTTTTCACCTAAAGCAAATGTCACCTTGGAGACTTAAGTTGTCGTCAGCTGTTCTTTGTTAGCTACACTGCACTATTCTTGGTTTGCTCTGAAGTTGCTGGCAGTTGCTGTACATGACTGAAGCCCATAATGGCTTCCACAGGCACACAACATCATGCAGGAAACTTACTTACTCTCTGTGAGGATTGTAACCTCTAAAAGATTCTTTTGTTTGGCACCTCCACTAAAATGAACGTACTTTCCTGTGAGATCCAGTAGTTTTTCTCATTATCAACAACTCTATGTTTAATGCTGTTTCCTGGGCATCATTATTTCACAAGACCTCATGTAGGAGAAGCATATCTCCTTCATTAACAAAAAGGCTCTGCAGAGGATGCGCAGTTGATAAAATTCCATCTTCCCCAGAACATACTGTTGCAATGCTATACGGCCATCATAGAGAGCATCCTCTCGTTGGCCATTACTCTCTGGTTTGGTGCAGCATCGTATCTCAATTTACACAATCTACAGTGAACTGTCAGGTCAGCAGAAAATGACATTGGCTGCATTCTACCATCACCACAGGACTTGTACACGTCCAGGACAAAGAATCGGGCTGGGAAGACACTGGACACTACTCTGCAAATTACCTTTCCCAGGAGCTCCCTTCTGGAAAGCGTGATAGAGCTATTAACACAAAAACTTCACGCCATCTTAAAAGTTTCTCCCCCACCCCCAGGCAGTTTATCTGATCAACTATCTAGTTAACCCCCAACCCCTCTATCTATTAACCCCATTATTGCATTGCACTGTAAACAATTTAAACCACATTGTAAATACATTCTGATATTTACGCTTTTATTAAATTTTTTTCCATATTTGTACTTTTTAACCTCTATCTTTATAATTTCTATCATTATTTATTCCTTATCATTATTGAATGTTATTGTTGTATGTCATGCCAACAACACTACAGCAAATGCCTGATAAATGTAAATGTACTTGCAACTATAATTGATCCTTGTAACACTAAATTGAATTGAAGGTCACTTAAGGTTTATTTTTTTGATAGTCTTGTTGATAGGATTTGTGTTCCCTTCTGACACCAGAGGGTCGGTGTCTGGGCTCAGATCATAACAAAGTGCCTTCGCTTGGGCACCACGGTAATATAACGGTTAACACAACGCTATTACAGGGCATTCTGGAGCTTGGAATTCAGTTTCAGCGCCATCTGTAAGGGGTTTGTACTTTCCAATGACTATGTATGTTTGCTCCCACAGTCCAAAGATGTACTGGTTGGTAAGTTAATTGGTTTCTGTAAATAGTCCTGTGATTAGGCTAGTGCTAGATAGGTGGGTTGCTGGGCGGTGTGACTCGTTGGGCCAAAAGTGCCGGTTCTGCGCTGTATCCCTAAATAAGTGAATAAATGCAGCTGGGTCGCATTCAAATGGGTTAAAATACAGCACTGGACTTGTGCTGCCTTCCACTACATGAACACAAAAGTGATATGTTCACGAATCTCAGGAGCAATTGACTGATCAAGATTTAGGTCCAAAGGTTTCAGATTCAGATTTACCTACCGCATGTGCATTGAAGCAGGCAGTGAAATATATCGCACAAAAAGTGCTGGAGGAACTCAGCAGGCCAGGGAGCATCTAGGGAAAAGAGTAAACCTTTGACATTTTGGGCTGAGGCCCTTCATCGGGTTTGGGAAGAAAGAGTCAGAGTAAGAAGGTGGGGAGGAGGGGAGGAAGAAGTTCAAGGTGGTAGGTAAGGTGAGGTGGTAGGTGATAGGTGAGGTGAGACCGGGAGAGAGGGGTGAAGTGAAGTAAAGAGCTGGGAAGTTGATTGGTGAAAGAGATAAAGGGCTGGAGGAGTGGGAATCTGATAGGAGAGGGTAGAAGACTGTGGAAGAAAGGGAAGGGGGAGGATCACCAGAGGGAGGTGATGGGCAGGTAAGGAGATAAGGTGAGAGAGGGAAATGCAAATGGGAATGGTGAAGGGGAAGGAGCAATTACCAGAACTTAGGGAAATCGATGTTCATACCATCAGGTTGGAGGCTCCCCAGACGTGTTGCTCCTCCAACCTATGTGTATTCATTGCAGTAGTAAAGGAGGCCAGTGGACTGACATGTTCGAATGGGGATGGGAAGTACAAACCCCATTTCCAGAAAAGTTGGGATATTTTCAAAAATGTAATAAAAACAAAAATCTGTGATATGTTAATTCTCGTGAACCTTTATTTAACTGACAAAAGTACAAAGAAAAGATTTTCAGTAGTTTTACTGACCAACTTAATTGTATTTTGTAAATATACACAAATTTAGAATTTGATGGCTGCAACACACTCAACAAAAGTTGGGACAGAGGCATGTTTACCATTGTGTTACATCACCTTTCCTTTTAATAACACTTTTGGAACTGAGGATACTAATTGTAGTAGATTTGCAATTGGAAATTTTGTCCATTCTTGCTTGACATAAGACTTTAGCTGCTCAACAGTCCGTGGTCTCTGTTGTCTGATTCACCTCTTCATGATGCGCCATACATTTTCAATAGGAGATAGATCTGGACTGGCAGCAGACCAGTCAAGGACACGCACTCTGTGTCTAAAAAGCCATGCTGTGGTAGCCCGTGCAGAATGTGGTCTGGCATTGTCCTTCTGAAATAAGCATGGACGTCCCGGGAAGAGACGTCGCCTTGATGGCAACCTATGTCTCTCTAAAATCCTAATATATGCCTCAGAGTCAATGGTACCTTCACATACATGCAACTCACCCATGCCGTGGGCAGTGATGCACCCCCATACCATCACAGATGCTGGCTTTTGCACCTTTCGCTGATAACAATCAGGATGGCCGTTTTCATCTTTGGCACGGAGAACTCGACGCCTGTTTTTTCTGAAAACTAGCTGAAATGTGGGCTCATCTGACCACAGCACACAGTTCCACAGTCTTTCGGTCCATCTGAGATGAGCTCAGGCCCAGAGAACTCGCCGGCGTTTCTGCAAAGAGTTGATGTATGGCTTCCTCCTTGCGTGATACAGTTTCAAGTTGCATTTCTGGATGCAGCGACAGACTGTGTTAAGTGACAATGGTTTTCCGAAGTACTCCCGAGTCCAGGTGACTATAATTGTCACAGTAACATGACGGTTTCTTAGGCAGTGCCGCCTGAGGGCTCGAAGATCACGCACATTCAACAGTGGTTTCCAAACTTGCCCTTTACGCACTGAGGTGTCTCTGAATTCTCTGAATCTTTTCACAATATTATGTACTGTAGATGTTGAAAGACCTAAATTCTGTGCAATCTTGCATTGGGAAATGTTCCTTTTGAACTGACTAACAATTCTCTCACAAATTTTGGCACAAAGGGGTGAGCCACGACCCATCCTTGCTTGCAAAGACTGAGCCTTTGATGGACGCTACTTTTATACCCAGTCATGATACCTTACCTGCTACCAATTAGCCTGCTTAATGTGGAGTCTTCCAAACCGGTGTTACTTGAATATTCTGTGCACTTTTCAATCTTATTTTAACTCTGTCCCAACTTTTGTTGAGTGTGTTGCAGCCATCAAATTCTAAATTTGTGTATATTTACAAAATACAATTAAGTTGGTCAGTAAAACTACTGAAAATCTTTTCTTTGTACTTTTGTCAGTTAAGTAAAGGTTCACGTGAATTAACATATCACAGATTTTTGTTTTTATTGCATTTTGGAAAAAATCCCAACTTTTCTGGAAATGGGGTTTGTAGAATTGAAATGGGTGGCGACCAGGAGGTCCTGCTTTTACTGGCGGATGTAGTGTAGGTGCTTGGCGAAGCAGTCTCCCAATCTACATCGGGTCTCACCGATACACCAGAAGCCACAACTAGAGCACCAGATACAGTAGGCAAGTCCAACAGACTCGCAGGTGAAATGTCAACTCGCCTGATAGTGAGGGAGGAGGTGTAGGTGTATCACTTGTTCTGCTGGCAAGGATAAGTACCACGAGGGTGATCAGTGGGGAGGGACAAGTGGACAAGGTAGTCGTGTGGGGTGGGGGGTGCTTATTGTCTTATGGTAGGGAGCGATCCCTGCAGAAAGTGGAAAGTTGGGGAGGGGAAGATGTGCTTGGTGGTGGGATCCCACTGGAGATGGCAGAAGTTGGGGAGAATTATGTGCTGGACCCAGAGGCTAATGGGGTGGTCAGTGAGGACAAGAGGAATCCTGTCCCTGCTGGGGTGGTGACAGGATGTGGTGAGGGTAGATGTGTGTGAAATGGAAGAGGTGCAGGTGAGGGCAAGGTTGATGGTGGAGGAAGGGAAGCCCCTTTCTTTGAAGGAGGAGGACATCTCAGTAGCTCTGGAACGAAAAGCCTCGCCCTGAGAGCAGATGCGGTGGAGATGGAGGAACTGAGAGAAGGGGATGGGATGGTGTCTTTACAAATAACAGTGGGAAGAGGTATAGTCCAGGTAGCTGTGAGAATCAGTGGGTTTGTAAAAGGTGTCAGTAAATAGACTGTGAAATACAGTGTGATCGGCAGTGAAATACATTGTTTGCATCAGCAACCAACACAACCTAAGGGTGTGCTGAGGCTGGTGCCAACATAGCATGTCCAAATGCTCATCAGAACAACAGCAGTGAAAACTAGCTCCATTTCTCCGTCACACCCAAGCCCCTGGGCTTCCATCCTCCATTGGACCAGTGGACTCACAGGCAATGCGCCTCCGACTTCCTCAGTGGACCATAGACTCATTGACCCGGGCATTTGGCCTTTGAGCTTTCTGGACCTCTGATCAAGCTTCGGGATTCGATCTTTGGTATTGAGCTCAGGACTAACCAGTGATGTGACCCCCAAGCTCTAGATCAGGGTTCTCAACCTCTCTTATGCCACATGGACCAATACCATTAAGAAGGGAGTCTGTGGATCCCAGGTCGGGAAACCCTGCTCTAGATGGTACATGGCTATTTAGTGTGTCAGTTAGGAAGTAATCACTGGTATCGCAGAAGCTAGACTGGGGAAGGATCCAGTGTTCCATGCCACAGAGCATTTGAGATGTCAGCTTGTTATTTTTATTTCCACCACGAAAGGGAAAGAAAAAATGAATTTAAATCGTCACTATTGTCATGTACATTCAAATTGCATTGTCTGCTCCATTGATTCAGGTTTTGGCATTTCATCATAATTGCCATAGCAACCCATAACCACCCCACTACCATACAACTGGCAAGTTTTAGTTTTGCACATCTGAGACAATCTGACTGTTTGAAGTAACAGCATGCATTGCCTACTGAATATTGAAAGATCCAGAGAGAGTGGGTGTGTTTCCCATAGTGGGAGAGCCTTGGAATATAGGACAAAGACTCAGAATAGAAGGATGTCCCTTTAGAATGGAGAAACATAGAAACATAGAAAATAGGTGCAGGAGTAGGCCATTCGGCCCTTCGAGCCTGCACCGCTATTCAGTATGATCATGGCTGATCATCCAACTCATAACCCTGTACCTGCTTTCTCTCCATACCCCCTGATCCCTTTAGCCACAAGGGTCATATCTAACTTCCTCTTAAATATAGCCAATGAACCGGCCTCAACTGATTCCTGTGGCAGAGAATTCCACAGATTCACCACTCTCTGTGTGAAGAAGTTTTTCCTCATCTCAGTCCTAAAAGACTTCCTCTTTATCCTTAAACTTCTGGACTTCCCCAACATCGGAAACAATCTTCCTGCATCTAGCCTGTCCAATCCCTTTAGAATTTTATACGTTTCAATAAGATTCCCCCTCAATCTTCTAAATTCTAGTGAGTATAAGCCTAGTCGATCCAGTTTTTCTTTATATGGAAGTCCTGCCATCCCAGGAATCAATCTGGTGAACCTTCTTTGTACTCCCTCTATGGCAAGAATGTCTTTCCTCAGATTAGGGGACCAAAACTGCACACAATACTCTAGGTACGGTCTCACCAAGGCCTTGTACAACTGCAGTAGAACCTCCCTGCTCCTGTACTTAAATCCTTTTGCTATGAATGCCAACATACCATTTGCCTTTTTCACCGCCTGCTGTACCTGCATGCCCACCTTCAATGACTTGTGTACAATGACACCAAGGTCTCGTTGCACCTCCCCTTTTCCTAATCAGCCACCATTCAGATAATAATCTGTTTTCCTGTTCTTGCAACCAAAGTGGATAACCTCACATTTATCCACATTAAATTGCATCTGCCATGAATTTGCCCACTCACCTAACCTATCCAAGTCACCCTACATCCTCTTAGCATCCTCCTTACAGCTAACACCGCCGCCCAGCTTCGTGTCATCCGCAAACTTGGAGATACTGTATTTAATTCCCTCATCTAAATCATTAATATATATTGTAAACAACTGGAGTCCCAGCACTGAGCCTTGTGGTACCCCACTAGTCACTGCCTGTCATTCTGAAAAGGTCCCTTTTACTCCCACTCTTTGCTTCCTGTCTGCCAACCAATTCTCTATCCACATCAATACCATACCCACAATACCATGTGCTTTAAGTTTGCACACTAATCTCCTGTGTGGGACCTTTTGAAAATCTAAATATACCACATCCAATTGCTCTCCCCTATCCACTCTACTAGTTACATCTTCAAAAAATTCTATAAGATTCGTCAGACATGATTTTCCTTTCACAAATCCATGCTGACCTTGTCCGATGATTTCACCTCTTTCCAAATGTGCTGTTATCACATCTTTGATAACCAACTCTAGCATTTTCCCCAGCACCGATGTCAGACTAACCAGTCTATAATTCCCTGGTTTTTCTCTCCCTCCTTTTTTAAAAAGGAGATAAGGAGAAATTTCTTTTACCAGAGGGTGGTGAATCTGTGCAATTCACTACCACTTATGGCTGTGGAGGCCGAGTCACTGGGTATATTTAAAGCAGAGTTTGGTCGGGTTTTGATTTGTAAGAGTGTCGGAAGATTACGGAGTGAAGGCAGGAGAATGGAGTTGAGGGGGGAAATAAACTACTAGTTAAGATGACAGCACCAAACGTGTGTGACAGCTTTCTGGTAGTCAAAAAGCTAAGAAATCTGACTAAAAACATCACTAAAAATAACTTTTCTGAGGTAAATTGTGTTAAACTGTCACCACAACCAGTAAAGGGACAAGCGATGGCGAGGCGAGTTTGGGGGATGAGCCGAGATGGTGTGTTGCAGAATTGTTGCAGATGGAGTTCCGATGCTCTTACAACTGACCTGGGAATGAGGTTGGATCACTGTGAGTGCCAAGAGGAGATTCGACGCCCTTGCATCTGGCCCTGGTGCAAGCTTGGATCACTCTGGGTGCTGAACTGATTTGAAGAGCTTGAGAGCGGCTTCGGGCTGGGTGATGGAATCCGGGTCCAGAGCGAGTCACTAGGTGCAACAGCGATACCCGGACCCTAGTGCAAGGTGCGATACGTTGTTTAGACAGTCTTAACGCCAGCCCAGATCGGAGACGAGAGCGATTTTGCTCGCTTTCCGTGATGTTCACTCCTCTCTCCAGGGCGCTGGCGCCTTTAGCTGCTTGTTTGGTCGATCTAGACACCAGCCCAGGTAGACTGAAAAGGCAGAGTGTTGCAAGAGCCGATTTCGCTCGTTCTCTGTAATGGTCACTCCTCTCTCTGTAGGGCGCAGAGGCTATGAAGACTGCCGTGGCTGTTGTGCTCTGCGCCTGCTAATATGATGTATTGATAAGTGAGGCTTTTATCCTACTCTGGAATGCTCAGGGGTTTGGATCTGAGGACTCAATTTTTGGTTCAGATTGTTGTTGTTCACTTCAATTGTTTGCATGATTTTTCCCCCCTTTCTCTTGCTTAACGGGTGTTGGTCATTTATTTTTATTTTTTATATTTTTTTCCTTAATTGGGTTATTTTGGACTTCTTGCTGTGTGGCTACCTGCAGACAAACAAATCTCAAGGTTGTACAATTTAAGCATCTGTTGATAACAAATGCACTTTGAACTTGAAATCAGTCGTAATCTAATGGTGGAACAAACTTGATGAGATGAATGGTCTAAATTTGTTCCTTCATCTTAAAGTCTTATTACCACATTGTGAAAATGTAGTTATGTAAATGTACTGAGACTAAATTGCATCATTTGCCAGTTCTAAAGTTCTTACGCATTTTAGCACAGTTTTGCAATAATTTCAGCATTACTTATTGATATCATTTATACTTATGACTTCCGAGTGAACACTTTAATATTTTTGATACTGATAAACCATTTGGAATACTGGACCACAACAATGAAAAGTTATTAGAGTCTGCTTTATTTGAATTGCCCATGGTGACAGTTTTAGGAAAAAGTATGGGATAAGAACTGAGCAATTTGAATAAATTACCCAATGGGAACTGAAAAAAAGAGCAGTCATTTGCAGCCAACTGTGAAGTGTGCATTTTAAATGTACCGTGAATTCTTTTTGAAAATTTGTTTTGAGCAGGACAGCTGGGAGATTGTGGAAGGGCTTCGCGACGTTACAAGCGCCATCCATGAGCCAGAGAAGCAAGAAGGGTACATGCTGAAGAAGAGGAAGTGGCCCCTGAAAGGCTGGCATAAGGTGCGGTTATTGGGGGGGAGGGAGCAATGTTGAAATACACCGGTGTAAGAAAACAGAAATGTACCAAAATAACCACATTCATATTTGTTTGTTGGGTCATTGTACAGTACGGTACAGAAACAGGTTCTTCAGCCCATCGAGTAGCTGCTAGCACTAAACTATTATTCTTCCTAGTCCTGTCAGCCTGCGCCCAAACCACAGCCCTCCCATCCATGTACCTGTCCAAATTTCTCTTAGATGTAGAAATCGTACCCATATCCACCACTTCCACTGGCAGCTCGTTCCACCCTCTGGGTGAAGAAGCTCCCCCTCATGTTCCCCTTAAATATTTTACCTTTCACCCTTGCTCTAGGCCCTCTATCTATTTCTTGTCTCACCCAAACTAGTTAAAGAAACCTGCTTGCATTTACCCTATCTATACCCTTCATTATTTTGTATAGCTCTTTCAAATCTCTCCTCACCCTCCTAAACTCCAGGGAATATAGTCCTAACCTATTTAACCTTTCCTTATAACTCAGGTCTCCAAATCTTACCAACATCCTTGTATATTTCCTCAGAACTCCTTCAATCTTATTGATATCTTTTTTTATAGGCAGGGGACCGGAACACAGTTACTACCATCCAGCTGTTGGGTTCCTGGCTGCTGGGGAGCTGTGGAAGCACAGCACTAAATGCTGTGTCACTTTCTTAGAACTGCTTGCTTGGATATTTGAAATGCAGGAGACGCACATTACATCTGTTGGGGGAGGGGGGTGTCACAAAAATTCTACCTAAAAATATATTGAGATAGAGAATATAATTTGCTCCCTCGCCCTGTTCTGTAGTTGCATATCCAAGTGATGTCCACCCTGTCTATAAACCTGTGAGTTCCATGGGCCTTTGACGATGCTATATTAGCTATTGAATCTCCTTCCCAGATTTGGCTTGTCTGGTGAACTCTGGGCAAAGTATTCAATTGTGGACTTGCCTAGTGACTCAGCCAGAAATTTTTAATTGAAGTTAAGAAACTGAGTGGATTATCCTGATAGGCATAGCTGCTTAAGTTGCTGCCTGACCAGCTCCCTGTGAACTGGGTTCAATCCTGACCTCCTGTGCTCTCTGAGTGGAGTTTGCACCTCCTCCTTGTGAATGCATGAAATAATAAAGGTTAGTTTTATTTGTCACATTTACATCGAAACATCGAAACATACAGTAAAATGTGCCATTTTTGCGCCAACGATTTTGTGCTTGTGCACTCTCAGGTTAATAAGCTGCTGTGAGTGGTGTGTCCTCAAACTCTACCACTTATATCTTTATTGGATCATAATGAATCATTTCAGGTTTTGTGTTAACTCTTATCTGCTTTTTCATAACCATTTGAGCTTGGTTAAAGGTTTCCTACAGCATCTGTTATCGTTGCTAACCCCTCTCCATTAAGGTAAATTTGACAGCTGTAGATGTTCCCATTGCACACGACAGTCAATGCAAGGAATATAAAGAATGATTTGTGTTCCCTGTTGAATGATTCAGCACCCTATCTGGAAATGAGGGTTGATTCTGACCTGATTTCCAGATTCATACGTGTAATTTGCATACGCCTGGAAGAAAGTACTATTGCAAGAATCATGGCTGGCACCAGATGTAGGTTACATTTTTAGAAACATAAGAACATGGAAATCTACGGCCCTTTACAGGCCCTAGGCCCACAATGTTGTGCCAACCATGTAACCTACTCTAGTAACTGCCTAGAATTTCCCTACTGCATAGCCCTCTATTTTGCTAAGCTCCTAATTTTTTTCCCTGCCCTCATTGTGGGAAATTGTGAAATTGTTGCGAGAGAGCAAGTGTGTTTTTAGACCTGGTCTTTGATTGTGGTGAAGATAGGAATCCCAGACCTGCTCTGCTATTATCCTGTTTCTTTAATTATATTCTTTTCCAGAATTAGATAAATCTCCAGTAAATACTTTTGAACAGAGAACAGTACAGGCCCTTCATCCCACAATGTTGTGCTACCCTTTTAATCTTCTTTAAGACCAATCCAACCCTTCCCTCCTACATAGCCCTCCATTTTTCAGTCATCCATGTGTCTATCTCGTAGTCCCTTAAATGACCCTAATATATCTTTGTTTTCACTTCCAGCGATACTTCTTCTTGGAGAAAGGGATCTTGAAGTACGCAAAGACTCAGGCTGATGTGAGTACTAAGTCAAGTTAATAGTCATTTAACTGTATACAAGTATAATTCCAAATGAGACTACATTTCTCCAGACAAGGGTGTAAAGCACAGTAGTATACATAACACACAATAACTTTAAGAAAGTAAGAATTAAGTCTACAAGTGATTTACAGATAGATAAACAAAGTGCATAAATTATATATCGTAGGTACAGTACAAATGATCTGGTGACACCTTGAATTTGATGCATCAGGGAGTTCAGAAGCCTAATGGCCTGAGGAAAAAAGCTATTTCCCATCCTGACCGTTCTTGTTTATATGCATCGGAGTCTCTTGCCTGATGGTAGAAAGTCAAAGAGGATGCTGGATAGATGCGATTGATCCTTGATAATAATAAAGGCCTTGCCCTTCCCTTAGTATTAGAAGTATTTTTTGAACCATTTCAAAGGATTCAGAAGCCTAAGTTAAGAGTCATCTTCAGCTTTGCTAATATTGCTCTTGATAAACAAAAACCAGTTTTTAAAAAATAATTTATATCCTTTATTCTAATAATAACCCATCTTGGTAACCTGTTGTCACTTACAGAAATGATAATTCTGGAAAGGGGTGAATTGGTTTCCCTCTGCTGCAATGTAGAATGCCTCACAATCTGTCTTGTTATGATCTGATTTATCTGCACTGCACTCTCTCGGTACCTGTTACACTTTCTTCTGCTTTGGTATTGTTCTACCCTCACTGCACTGTGTAATGAGTTGATCTGTATGAACTGTATGCAAGACAGGCTTTGCACTACGACTTGGTGCATGTGACAATAATAAACCAATTCCAGTTCCATTACCATTAATTCCATAATTTCCATAGTATGGCGATAGTTGCTTAATTTACTTCCCTGCATTGAAGTTTCTCTTCAGAAATGTGTATTGATACTGACCGGTGCACCAAAAGTCAAAAAGCAATGGATGTTTTACCTGGGCTGAGGTATTGGCATCTCATTTGTGCCAGCTTGAGGTCATTCCTTAATAACCTGGGGCCAAACTCTCTATGGTTAAAGGGGAAGTCACTGGATCATGTAAAGAAGATGGGGGAGATGATAATTGCCATAAACATACTGGACCTGAAGGAGCTTTCCCTCCTGTCTGGGGTCCACAATGGAAACTAACGGTGGGTTCAGACCTTGTTTAGTTTGAGCTGCCAAATTCTTCAGGATTGGGTACCTCAGCCATCTGTAGTGAAGGACAGAAAGATTGTTTAAAATAGTTCTCTGTCTGTCAATACTTTAGAGCAGAAGTTCCCAACCTTTTATGTGCCATGGACCATTAAGCAAGGGGTCCGTGGATCCCAGATTGGGAATCCGTGGTTTACAGGAGAAATCCATTTGCTCGGAATGTGTCAGGAAATTTTGGTTCCTGCGTTTGACCTATAACCTTACATTCGCCAAGTGTTTCCATTCCTTGTTGATAACTGAAGTTATTTTTCCAGATTCAGAAAGGAAAACTTCATGGCTGCATTGATGTCGGGCTGTCTGTGATGTCCATCAAGAAGAAGGCAAAATGTATCGATCTGGACACAGAAGAGCACATATATCATCTGAAGGTAATTGACAGCATCTCTCCGGCTGATTCCTAAGTGGACAATCTTCCTGATGACACTCACTTAACTGTTTGTTTGCCAGGTGAAGGTCCAAGAGTTTTTTGACGAGTGGGTGGCAAAGTTGCGTCACCACAGGCTGTACCGCCAGAATGAAATTGCTAAGTTTCCCCATGATGTGACGAATCACTTCTTCCCTGTGTCGTCTGCTACAGACTCTTCGAGCTCTTTGAACTCCCCTTTACAGAAGGTAATGCACTAAACAAGTAAATATTTATCCAGGTTTACAATGTAAGAGGTTAACCTTTTGGGGTTTAAAAAAGAATGTTATAAACTACTTTTTTTTTCCTGAGCATGTGATTTTATGTATTGTTTTTGCTTGTGATCTTTGCTCTCGCCACGGTTCTTCCTGTAGTAGATTGACTTTGATATTCCTGAGCATAACACAATAGAAGCCCGTGCAGAACCTGGCCATTTTGGTCAGAATCAGAAACAGGTTTGTAATCACTGACCTACAGTATGTCATGAAATGTGTTTTCTGTCAGCAGTACAATGCAATACATAAACATTGCTGTAAAGCACAATATGAATATTAAAAAAAAACAAATAAGTAGTGCAAAATAGTGAGTTAGTGTTCGTGAATTCACGGACTGTTCAGAAATCTGGTATAGAGGAAGAAACTGATCCTAAGTCATTGAATTTAAGGTCTCAGGCTCCTGCACCTCTTCCTCGATGGTAGTAATGAGAAGAGAACATGCTCTGAATGATGAGGGTCCTTGGTGGTCGATGTCACCTTGGGGCATCGGCTTTTGAAGATGTTGTCGACGGTGGGGAGGCTGGTGCCCATGATAGAGCTGGCTCGGTTTGCAGCCCTCTGCAGCTTTTCCTGATCCTGTGCGTTGCCGCCTCCTTACCAGCTGGTGATGCAACCAGTCAGAATGCTCTCCACAGTACAGCTGTAGAAATTTGCTGCAGTCTTTGGTGACGTACCAAATCTCCTCAGACTCCTAATGAAACAGAGCCACTGGCATGCCTTCTTTTTAACTGGGCCAAGATGGATCTTCAGAGATGTTGACATCTAGGAACTTGAAGCTGCTCACCCTTTCCACTGCTGACATCCCAATGGGACTGTTGCCTGGTTCTAAATTTGCCTCTATACATTGAGTCACTGCCACTTGATTGGCTGATTAGATAGTTGCATTAATGCGCAGGTGTACATCTGTACCTAATAAACTGGCCACTCACAGTGTACGGTTCAGAGATGGATAATGGGTTTCCAGGTCAAAAGGTTTTGTGATACTGCTTTTAATTTTCTTTTCAGCTTCTGAAAATGTTTCATGACCCTGGATTGTAGATCAATTTTATGTTCAGCACCTTTGAGAGAAGCATCAGAAAGTCCATTACATTATGTATCAGGAAAACTTCTTTTGGAAATTGAATTTTCTCTTGGGCCTTGCAGATTCTTATTTCAATACCGTGTTTACATCCTGTGAAGTGTTTTGCTTTTCTGAAGGAAAAATGAACATGTAGACACAAAAGTTCAACCTGATGATAGGCAACCCACTGCCTCTCAACAGCTCTGCCACTCGAAGGACAGGAGAATATTGCTGTATTGTCAGGTGACAATGAGTTACGCAGTGCTGAAAGGAAGCACTTTTATTCCAGGTTTCAGTATTGAAGCTGGTACTGAGCTACCAGCTAACAGTGCCATTAATATGCGTACACCCTGTCCCCCAGTGCCCCTCAAGCTTAAACGTAAAGACGAGCTTTATTTGCCTCATGCATATCGAAACATCAGTACAGCGAAATGCGTTGTTTGCATCAGCAACCATCACTGTCTGAGGGTGTACTGGGGACAGCCCACAGGTGTTGCCTTGCTTCCATCGCCAGCATAGCATAGATGAAGAAATATTCTGAACAGAGGATGGGGCAACCATGGTTTGACAGGGCAAGGCAGAGAGAGCATAAAAGCAGAAGAGAGGGCATATAATATAGCAAAAATTAGTGTGAAGTCAGAGGATTGGGAAGCTTGTAAAAACCATCAAAGACAACTGGGGAAAAAAAAAGCATAAGGAGAGAAAAGATGAAATATGAAGGTAAGCTGGCCAAAAATATCAAAGAGGACTCCAGAAGATTTCAGATATATAAAGAGTAAAAGAGAGGCACCAGTGGATATTGGTCGACTAGAAAATGACACTGAAGAGATAGTAATGGACAAAGAAACGGTGATGAACTTAATAAACACAAAGTACACTGCAGATGCTGTGGTCAAATCAACACGTACAAAAGCTGGATGAACTCAGCAGGTCGGGCAGCATCCGTTGAAAAGGATTGAAGATTGACTGCACATTTCAACGGATGCTGCCCGACCTGCTGAGTTCATCCAGCTTTTGTATGTGTTGAACTTAATGAATATTTTGCATCAGTGTAATTCACAAGCAGTATGCCAGAAATTCATGTGCCAGGAGGCAGAAGTCTTCTCCCTAACTTCTCAGTCCTGAAGAAGGGTGTTGGCCCAAAACATCGACTGCTTATTCATTTCCATAGATGCCCTCTGACCTGCTGAGTTCCTCTAGCATTTTATGTGTCTTGATCTGGATTTCCAGCATCTGCTGACTTTCTCAAATTTAGAAGTCAGTGTAGATACTGTTACCAAGGAGATTGAGCTGAAGGGTCCGAAGATAAATTGGTCGTCTGGATTAGATGGACAAACCCAGGGTTCTGAACAAAGTAGCTAAGAAATTGTATTAGTGATGATCTTTCAAGAATCACTAGATCCTGGAATGGTTCTGGAAGATTGGAAAATTGTAAATGTCACGCAACTCTTTAAGAAAGGAGGGAGGCAGAAGAAAGGAAGTTATAGGGAGGTAGTTTGACTTCAGTGGTTGGGAAGATGTTGGAGTCCCTTATTAAGTATGAGGTTTCAGGGTAATTGGAGATGCATGATAAAGTAGGCTAAAGTCAGCACGGCTTCCTTAAGGGGAAATCTTCCCTGACAAATCAGATGGAATTCTTTGAGGAAATAACAGGCAGTTTAGACAAAGGAGAGTCAGTGGATGTTGTTTTTTGGGTTTTCAGAAGGCCTTTGACAAGATGCCACACATGAGGCTGCTTAATAAGCTACAAGCCCATGGTAGTACAGGAAAGACACTAGCATGGATTGAAGATTGGATGATTGGCATGAGGCAAAGAGCGGGAATAAAGGCTGTCAGTGATTAGTGGTGTGCCGCAGGGGGTGGGTTGTTGGGATCGCTTCTTCTCATGTTATATGAAAACGATGTGGATGATGGAATTGATGGCTTTGTGCCCAAATTCATCAACGATACAAAGATAGGTGGAGGGGCAGGTAGTTTTGAGGAAGCTGGGACAGATTGGGTGAATAGGCAAAGTGGCCGATGGAATATAGAGTAGAAAAGTGTGTGGTCGTGCACTTTAGTAGAAGGAGTACAGGTGCAGTTGCAAAGGCACAGGCACTTGGGAGTCCTTGTGCAGGATTCCTTCAAGGTTAAATTGCAGGTTGAGTCAGTGATAGGAAGGAAAATGCGATGTTAGCATCCATTTTAAGAGGACTAACATAGCAGAGCAAGGACGTGATGCTGAGGCTTTGTAAGGCATTGGTTAGAGTGCACTAGGAGTATTGTGAGTAGCTTTGGGCCCATTATCAAAGAAAGGATGCTTTGGCATTGGAGACTGTCCAGAAGAGGTTCATGGAAATGATTCCAGAAACGAAAAGGTTAATATATGAGGAGTGTTTGATGGTTCTCTAGTCCTGTACTTGCTGGAGTTTAGAAGGATGAAGGGGGATTGTATTGAAACCTATGAAATATTGAAAGGCCTAGATAGAGTGGACACTGAGAGGATGTTTCCTGTAAGGGGGTGAATCTATGACCAGACTTTAGAATAGAGGTACGTCCATTTACAGCAGAGGTGAGTTAGGGATTTCTCCAGCCATGGTGAATCTGTGGAATTCTTTGCCACAGATGGCGCTGGATAGGTGGAAAGGTTCATTGTCAGGGTATCAGAGGTTGTCGGGAGAAGGCAGGAGAATGGGGCTTGGAAGGAAAATATATCTGCCGTGCTGGAATGGGGTTGCAGACTCAATGGGCTGAATGGACTAATTCTGATCCTATGTCTTATGGTCACAACTTACTAACACTAACCTGTGCATCTTTGGAATGTGGAAGGAAACAGGAGCACCCGGAGGATATCTACACACTCACACAAATTCCTTACAGACAGTGTCAGAAAACAAACCCCGATCACAGAATGCGGGGCACCGCAAAAATGCATCAGGAACCACCCCACTACCATGTCCTGACTTTCAGGGTAGTTACAGCTAACCTGTCCCTGCCTCACCCTGCCGTCTGCGCCAGTTCCCTGGAGCCCTCGATTCCCTGATCATTCGATGTTCATTCTGTGACTGCTTGGCCTTCTTTGAGGTGCTCTGGTTTCCTCACACAGTCAAAAGATGGTCAGGCTGTTTGGTTACTGAAAATTGCCCCCATTTGTTTGGGTGAGTGGTATAATATGATGGTAGTGGGAATTGATAGGGTTTGAATTTGGGACATGATAGGAAAAATTTACAGGGGAAATTATTTGGGGGTCAGTGAGCTAAGTGTCTTATATTATATGGGAATGTGTGTATATATATATATATAGAATTCTGGATCACAGTGCCCAAAACTATCAACAATGATGAACGGGGGTTAGAAACATGAGCTCAATGGTATTCCATAATATAGCCAACACTTATTTTTCTCTGACTGCAGCCAAGCACTATGAAAATTCTGTCTAGGTTACTGCTAGCTTCTTGGCTTTTAAGTTGATATCATTTTAATAAAATCAAGGCAAACTAATTTCACAACTTCATGAACAACTATAAATTCAGTCATCAGCATGTGGTTATCCTGGAAAGATGAGTGCTTAAAGTTCAACAGGAGCAGAAGACAGCAGGGGGTTTCAGATGATCTGTGCTGATTAACAATCTGATGTCAGAATCAGAATCAGGTTTAATATCACTGGCATATGTCATGAAATGTGATGTAATGCCTTAGCAGTACATTGCAATATATAATAATAAAAGCTGTGGATTACACTACGTATATATTTATATATATTGCTTTGAAAAGCTAAAATTAAGTAAGTAGAGCAAAAATAGATGTAGTGCCAGGAAGCATTGTACTTTTTGACTTGGGTTGTAATGTAAAGTTGTAAGATACTTAAAACCATCTTCTCCACATTGGAGGTCTGTCTGTGTAGGTGGGAGGGAGGAAGGGATCTTATTTATCCTTTCCTCCCTCCAATATTGTAAACTGCAAAGAAATTGTCATAATTAAGCAAATTGCATTCATCATGAATTCACTGCAGTTATTTTTTTAATCTTTCTTTCTCTTTCCAGTTGAAGAGAGGAAGTTTATGCAAGCAGATGTCATTCCAGATTAGCCCTGGTTTTCCTGTCAATTATTCTAACAGCCAGTCGAAGGTGACAGCGTGGTTGCAAAGTTCGGAAGATATAGACAAGTGCTCAAAAGGTGAGAACACTTGTACTTGGAATGAAAGCAAAAGTGGACTAAAGTATTTGATAGTGAGACTTAATTGGCCATTTACTTCCCCTGTAGAACTTCCCAGAGAATTGTAAGTCTGCTCTCTTCTTCTGTTCTATATCCTCCCTATTACTGACTATTAATACATGAACTCTTCCTGCTCAAGCCTGTGGAGTGATTTGCAATATTCTCTGTGACCACATTATTGGGTACAGGAAGTGTCTAACGATTGTGGTTTTCTGCTGTTGTAGTCCACCCTCTGCAAGGTTCGACGTGTATCTTCAGACACGTTCTTCTCCACACTTCTATTGCAATGTGTTATTATTTGAGTTGCTGTCGACTTCCTGACTGCGTGAGCCAGTCTGGCCATCCTTTCTGATCTCTCTCATAAACAGGGCATTTACGTCCACAAAGCTGCCACTCACTGGGTGTTTTTTTTTTGTTTATCCCGCCATTCTCTGTAAGCTCTAGAGATTGTTGTACGTGAGCATGGCAGGAGATCAGCAGTTTCTGAAATGCTCAGTTGGCACCAACTATCATTCTGTGGACAAAGTCATTTAGATCACATTTAGACAATAGACAATAGGTGCAGAAGTAGACCATTCGGCCCTTTGAGCCTGAACCGCCATTCTGAGATCATGGCTGATCATCTACTATCAATACCCAGTTCCTGCCTTGTCCCCATATCCCTTGATTCCCCTATCCATAAGATACCTATCTAGCTTCTTCTTGAAAGAATCCAGAGAATTGGCCTCCACTGCCTTCTGAGGCAGTGCATTTCAGACCCCCACAACTCTCTGGGAGAAGAAGTTTTTCCTTAACTCTGTCCTAAATGACCTACCCCTTATTCTCAAACCATGCCCTCTGGTACTGGACTCTCCCAGCATCTGGAACATATTTCCTGCCTCTATCTTGTCCAATCCCTTAATGATCTTATATGTTGCAATCAGATCCCCTCTCCATGTCCCCCATTCTGATGTTTGTCCTGAACAACAACTGAACCTCTTGACCATGTCTGCATGCTTTTGTGCATTTTGCTGCCACGTGATTGGCTGATTAGATACTTGCATTAACGAGCAGGTGTACAGGTGTATCTAGTAAAGTGGCCACTGCATACATAATTTCAGTGATCATGAAGGGATCAATTTACATTTTGATTGAGCTGTGATTTGAGCAGATGGAAATCTCAAGGTATTTACTCATAACAGATATCTCTTTGAGGCAACAAAAGGCCAGTCACGTGGGAGTTAGGGATGAGTAATAAGCCTGGCATTGCTTGAAAGTTTTATTTGATGATGGGGGTGGTATTGAGCTCCAGTGTGCGGTTGCTGGGCAAAGTGGAGCAGCCATGATTCTAAATTTGAGTAACGCTGACTTCGTTATGTGGGTCAAACAGTTCACACTATACTGGACAAATCTGCCAACTGGTAAAACAAAGTATCATTGAAAAGTGTTTTGAATACTTTATGCCATGGAAAACTTGTTTACATCCCAATGGGTATAAGCTACTTGCTGAAATATTAACCATGAGCAACTAAGAAGATGAACTTTAGTAAAACAGAGGAAAAAATGCTCAGCTGTATTAGAACAGGTCTTGGCAACCATAGAGACCATAAGAAATGGAGCAGAATTAGGCCATTCGGACCATGAATCCTTCTCCGCCATTCTGTCATGACTGATTTCTTTATTTACTGAGATACAGCACAGAATAGGCCCAGTCTACAACCCCCAATTTAAGCCTAGCCTAATTACAGGACAATTTACAGTGACCAGTTCACCGACAAACCGGTATGTCTTTGGACCGTGGGAGGAAACCAGAGCACCCAGAGAAAATCCACGTTGTTACAGGGAGGGCGTAGAAACTCCTTACAGGCAGCATCAGGAATTGAACCCGGGTTGCTGGTACTGTAGTGCCTACCATTAAGCTACCACGCCACCCCATGAGGGATTTATTATCCCTCTGAATCACATACTTCTGCCTTCTCCCCATGACCTTTCACAGCCTTTCTAATTAAAAACCAATGAACCTTTGCTTTTAAATATCCCCAAACACTTGGTCCCCACAGCCATCTGTGGCAATGAATTCCACAGACTCACCTCCCTCTGCTAAAGAAATTCCTCCTCATCTCTGTTCTAAAGGGGCGTCCTTGTATTCTCTGACAGTGCCCTTTAGCCCTAGGCTCCCTCACTATAGGAAACATCCACCCTATCTAGGCCTTTCAATATTCAAAAGGAAAATAAATAAAAGATACCCCCTCATTCATCTAAACTGTGAAAAGAAGAGTAACATAAAGTTGCCTAAGATATCAATATCAAAACGATTTTACAATTGTGTAAGAAAAGCTAAAGTCATCAAAACCAATTTTGAGCATCTGCGAATTGGAGAAGAATAATACTGTATGTGAAAGCAATGAATGGCCAAAGAATGGGATGGAAAGTTAGATTGATCTTGGATAGGCTAAAGGGTTGGACTGAATGGCCTGTACTGCTCCATGTTCAATATTTAATCAGTGGTTAAATACTTTGGATTTTTTATCTAACCCAGTGATAAGGTCATGTCTGATACATGTCTGACTTTGTGTCTGAAGAATTGTCTGACATTGAACCGTCAAATGTCTGGTTTATTCATGAACTTCCAAAGAGATTTGATAAAGTCTTTCAAGATAGATTGTTAAGTTTGAACCTCATAGAATTGAAGGCAGTTCTTAATTTTGTAAAGAACTGGCTGAACAAACAAGTGAAATAAGAATCATGCACAGGTACACAAACTATGAGGCTGTGTCACACTACATGGGCCACAGTATCCAATACTATTTGTAAATGATCTGAATGCTTCATATGGATAGATTCATAGATTCCTTACTGATCCCAAAGGAACTTACAGTGTCAAATTAGCATTAGCAATGCACATACAAGTGTTAGAGGAGAAGGAAGAAAGAATAAAAAACAAGTTACCTCAAACAGTCTAACAACAGGAAGGGTTGGTTCATCACTTCCCCAGCTACAGGTTGACTCATTATAGAGCCTAATGGCTGAGGGTGAGAATGACCTCATATAGCGCTCTTTGGAGCAGTGCAGTTGTCTTAGTCTGTTACTAAAAGTGCTCCTCTGTTCGGCCAAGGTGCTATGCAGAGGGTGAGAAGCTTTGTCCAGAATTGCCAGGATTTTCCGTAGGGTCCTTTGTTTAACCACTGCCTCCAATGTGTCCAGTTTGTCTCCTATAACAGACCCCCCCCCCCCTTTCTAATCACCCATGTTGATGCCATTGCCTCAGTACACCACCGCATAGAAGATAGTACTGGTGACAACAGACTGGTAGAACATGTGAAGGAGAGGCCTTCATACTCCAAAGGACCTCAGTCTCCTCAGGAAGTAGGGGCGACTCTGGCCCGTCTTGCACACAGCCTCTGTGTTGGTGCTCCACTCAAGTCTGTCATCCAAGTGCACCCCCAGACATATCCCCCTATCCAAGTGATACTACAAGGGAGACAGCAGCTGGAAGATGATTCTACAGATTTATTAATATATTTAGTGAATAGACGAAAGCTGTGAGAAATGAACTTTATCGCATGAACATTAAGTCTTTACAGTTGACCTTTCAAAAAGTAGCTCACAGCAACTTAATGAACTATTATCTTTAATGGCAGCTTGTTGTAGGAGGGATGATTAGACAGGATAGCCTTTTATCCATTGAAATTTGAGAAGAGGAAGGAGGTATTTGACTGCAACATCTAATATCTTGAGTGATCAAGTCTGGGCAAATTTACAGAGGAAAATAAGTGAAGATTCAGATTCTGGAATCTGAAGAAAAATCCAGTGTTGGAAGAAATCCATCAGTGAGGCAGCATCTGTGTTGAAGAGAATAGCTTCAGGATGATGAGTCTCTTTGGGAGAATTAATTTTTTTTTTAAACAAAGAGGTTAGCCCAATTTGTATGAACTGATTTTTTTCGTGAGTTTTGAGAGTTAATGAAATTGATTGAAACAAATTCTTTGAGTAATTTATTAAATTGTGGTAAGTAGATAACGGGTAAGGAAGGAGGTGAGAATAGCAATAATCTTATTAAATGGTGGAGCAGACTTGAGGAGCTCGGAGAGCCACCAGTGATCCTCATTAAGGATCACTAGGTAGGTTAATTTTATCAATTGTTTTAAGATCAAGGGATTAGATAGCCAAAGAAACTTGGAAGCATATGCATAGATGTTAAAATGTAATGAAATGGTACAAATTAAAATAAGAATATCTCATGAAATTCTGGCCATTACATACAGAAATCCAGAATACAGGGAGATCGATGATTATGCCTGTTATGGGTCTTGCACTTTATCATTTACCTCCACTCCATTTTATACTTTATTTTGTTATTTATTATTGTTTTACATTCTACCTCAATGCACTGTGTAATAACTTGATCTGTACAAACAGTATGAGAGACAAGCATACCAGGCGACACAGTAGCGCAGTGGTTAGCACTACGCTTCTCAGTTCCTGTCGCTCCCTGAAAGGAGTTTGTACGTTATCCCTGTAGCTGTAGGCAGTTTCCTTCCGGGTGCTCTGGTTTCTTCCCACGGCCCAAAAATACCACATGGGTTTCCTCCAGGTGTTCTGGTTTCTTCCTACAGTCCAGAGAGGTACCAGTTGATAGGTTAACCGGTCATTGTAAACTTTCCTGTGATTAGTGCGATGCTAATACAGCTCGGGGCATTCAGAGTCTAGAGTTCAGTTCTAGTGCTGTCTGAAAGGACTCTCTGTGCGTCTTCCGTGTAATGTGTGGGTTTTCCCTTGGTGCTCCAGTTTTCTCCCACAGTCCAAAGGTTCGCCATTCGGCAGGTTAATTGGTCATTATAAATCGTCCGTGATTAGACGAGGATTAAATTGGGGGATTGCTGAGCAGTGCAGCTCAAGGGGCAGGAAGGGCCTACTCAATAAACAAATAAATAAACAAACAAGCGAGCTTTTCACTGCATCTTGGTACATGTGACAGTAACAAACCACTACGTGTACAGATCCTTGGATAAACTACATTTGTGTTACTGCGAGCAGGAAAAAAAAACAAGATGCTGGGGAGCAACTGGGCAGAAAGAATCTGACAGTGTTTCGGATCAGTGATCTTCAATATTAAGATACTTGGCCTTTCTGAGAACATATTGTGGTTTTGGCAAAAATTATGTTTGCATTCCGAGCATTAGAACTTAAAAGTTCACAATATATCTCGGGGTGGAGAGAAGTAATTTCAATTGTACAGGTGCTCGTGTATTGCGGCCATTTAGGTGTTGGAAATTGATGCTTACAGAATTCACAAATTGCTAACTAAAAATTGGAGATATAAAATAAAATTTGCTCGATATAATTTACGTTGGATGTAGACGGCAAAGGAAAGTAAATAAAATTTAATCTTCAACTTGTGAATCATGACATGTGCAGAGGACGTAGCTTTGAATTAAAGAAATGTAGCCTCTGCCCAATCCCTACTGTAACAGGAGCGATGCATAATTGGTAAGGAAGAGTGCCAGAGGATGGCAAATCTGTAGAATTCATTGCAAGAGATGGCTTTAGAAGTCAATTTATTGGGTATATTTTAAAATAGAGGTTGATAAGTTCTTAATTAGAGTGTCAAAAGTTACGGGGAGAAGGCAGGAGAATGTGGTTGAGAGGGAAAATTCATTAGCCATGATTGAAAGGTGGAGTAGACTCAATGAGCCGAATGGCTTAATTTGTTCCTATGCTTTATGGTCTTATAATATGAGACTCTTGGGAAAGACAAACAATTACAGCTACATACTTCAGATGTGAAATTGGGAAACTACTAGAAAGGTAGAGGTCCAAATTCCTTTTAATTCTTAAACGGCAAATAAGACATTACTTTTAAAGTCTGAAGTCGAATGAATTCCTATTAAGATTGAAGGGATAGGTGAATGTAACAAATTGAATCTTTGATCAGACAAGATTTTATTACACCACTGTGTAGGTTTAGTGTCTGTACTATCCCTCCATGACCTGTGTAATGGAATTTCCTTCTTGGCTTTTCCTTGCGAGAAGGAATTCTTGGAATTCTTTCTTGAGAGGATTGCTTACAAGAATGCAATGATTTTTTTGGGTGTTCATCAAAAGCCTAATTAAATTGTTGCATTTCAAGTGGGTTTGGGAATCAAATGTTTTCTTTTTTCTTTTGATGGAAAACTTCATTAGGAATCCTTTCTTTTCCCTTGCAGATCTTTCGCAATGCCAATCCAGTTTAACAGAATTAGTGCAACTTTTGCAAAGCATGGAAGTTATCCATAGAACATGCTCGGCACCGTCTATTAATGCTATTCAGGTATTACAGTCAAATGTGTTTACTTACCAACATTAAGCTGAAGTGAATTAAAGTAATATGCAGTTAAGGGAATGGCGTGATAGCATAGCAGATAGTGTAACATTTTACAGTGCCAGTGGTATGGGTTCAATTCAATTCTTCAATTCCCGCTACTGTCTGTAAACTTTTATGTTCTCCCTCATTCTAAAGATGTACGGGTTAGTAGGTTAATTGGTGACATGAGTGAACTTGGGTGGCATGGGCTCTTTGAACCTGAAGAGCCTGTTACTGTGCTGTATCTCTAAAATAAATAAATATTTCTCCTCCTCTGATGAAGGGATATGTTTTTGAGAGTCCAAAGAAGGAAAAGCGCTTTCAAAGAAGGTGGCGAACCAAAAGTTTTGGCAAAGATGCTAAATCAACACTACAGGTAATACGGCTATGAAAGAGGGACTCCGTGCAACTACTTCCATAATTAAATACAGAACTGCAAAGTGATCAGAGCAGACTTGATATTAGATACTGTTAATTAATGGAAATGTTCAACACTGATAATGCATATCTCTGGTGTTATTATTTAAAATCTTTTCCACCACACCCTTCCTCACCACTTCCCTGTTTTATTCTGACATGTTTATAGTGCTTCACACCCAAAAATTCTACCAATGAGATCATTCGAAAAGTTATTTCTTATATTTTTGTAAAACATTGCATTCATCTATTTGCTAACGTTTAGCAAAGGCTACATGTCAAACCATGTACATACTGTGCAGACATCTTAGTCACACACATTGATATATACATATATGTGTGTGCGCATATCTATGTATGTGTATACATGTGTGTGTGTGTGTATGTGTATGACAAAGACTTTTGCACAGCACTCAGGTACTTTTATGTATTGCACTGTACTACTGCAAAGAAACGCAGATTTCATGATATGCAAGTGATGAATAAAACTGATTCTGATATGGATTTCTATTGTGGACTGAGGGATGGAGGCAGGAAGAATGGAATCATGATTGGGAAAAGGGGAAGGGAGAGGGGAAGCACCAGAGAGACATACTGCAGTGATCAATAAACCAGTTGTTTGGAATCAAATGACTCAGGGCTGAGTGTGTCTGTGCCCATGCAACCCACCCCTGGCAATCCTTCTCTGCCAGCTGTCCCACATTCCTCCCACAGCACTCCACCCTCACCATTCCCAACCTCCTTTGCTCTCACCAGATTTACGTACTTGGTCTTCACTCCACGTTGACAAATACAGTACTATGCAAAAGTCTTAGACACCCTAGTTATATATATGTGCACAGTACCATATCTTTGAATTCATTATGTACACATTTATGTACAACAAGTCCTCCTCTTTCTCCCATCCTATGCACTTCAGATTGATGGTTGCCTTGCAAAGAAAGACCTGTATCAAATTCTTGCACTTTTACATCTCCAAAAGGTATTTTGTAAGTAGTAATGGTCTTTCCATTTTCCCTAGGTTCCTTGCATCTCTCCAAGCCCAATGAGACTGCATGCATCAAACCCTAACTTGTCTGAGGTATTCCCTGTAGAAACAAAAAACTTTTCAGATGGTTCAGACTGGCCTTCAGATTATTCAAAACTGCAAGAAGATTTCTGCCATATTGCTCAAGAAGGTAATAACAGCATCCTTCGTTTTCCAGTATTAAAACTAGGATTAATACATATGGTTTGGATCACAGAAGATAATGCAATAATTTAATATTGGTGAAACTCCCATCTTGTTCTATTCATCCAGAAATGGGGAGTGCGCTAGAACAGAGGGTTCTGGGAATACTGATACGTAATTCTTTGAAAGTGTCAACAAAAGGTCATAAAGAGAGCACATTGGCCTTAATAAATCAAAGTATTGAGTTACAGGGATTGAGGTATTATATTGAAATTGTATAAGATTTTGTTGAGGTTTAATTTGGAGTATTGTGTACAGTGTTGGTAACCTACCTGCTGTACAGTAATGAAGTCAATAAGATTGAAAGAGTGCAGAGAAAATTTACAATAATGTTGCACGGCCTGAGGACCTGAGTTATAGAGAAAGGCTGAACAGGTTAGGGCTTTATTCCCTGGAATTTAGGAGATTTGATAGAGGTAGATAAAAGTATAAGGGGCATAGACAAAGTAAATGCAAGCAGGGTTTTTTCACTTAGGTTAAGTGAGACTAGAACTAGAAGTCATGGGTTAAGCATGAAAAGTGAAATTTTAAGGGAAACATGAAGGGGTACGTCTTCAGTCAGAGGGTGGTGATAATGTGGAACCAGCTGCCAGTGGAAGTGGTTGATGCAAGTCCAATTTCATCATTGAAGAGAAGTTTGGATAGGTACATGGATGGGTACATGACGAGTTATGGTCCAGGCGCAGGTTAGTGAAATTAGGCAGAATAGTAGTTTAGAATGGAGTAGATGGACCGAAGGGCCTGTTTCTGTGCTGTAGTACTCTATGACTCTAAATAAAAGGAGATGCTGGATATTTGTTGCAAAGTGGTGGAATATTTGTTATTCAAATGATAATTGGTAAAAATTACTGAGCTTTATCCAACTGATTAAAATTCAAACTATATGAAATCAGATTATATCAGCAGTACATTGTTGGAATATATCTTAAGTACAAGACATTTTCATTGCAAATTGTTGTGAGGAGGAGAGCAGGTAAATGGGACTGTTGTAATATGTATCAGTTGTTGCTCAGCATTCCTTCCACATTCCGAAGACGTGTGGGTTAGGGGCAGTAAACGTGGGAGTGCTACGTTGGCACTGAAAGCATTGCACCACTTGTGGGCTGCCCCCAGCACAATCATCGGACTGTGTTCGTCGTTCACACAAGCCCCGCATTTCACTGTATGATTTGATGCTGGGATGTACCTGTGAGAAATTAAGCCAATCTAACCTTATCCAAAGGTTCATTTATTATCAAAGTATGTATGCAGTATACAACTCTGAGATTCGTCTTCTCCAGATACAAAGAAAACCATGGAAAGCATTCAAAGAAAACCACCCCCCCCCCACCTCACTCGAAAAACAAATCTCACAAACCCCAAACCCCCAACTCCCTCCCTCACACAAAGAAACTAACAGATGTACATGAAAACGGGAACAAGGGCATCATCCCCAAAAACCATCCCATATTTATAACAATGCTATAGCTTAAAAACTGTTTTTGAATGAGTGACAGCCAATTTCCTCCAGTATAAGTAGTTCTAGATGTAGGTAAAAGATTTTTAAGAAGTGCAGCTAACTTTTTTTCACTTAAATCCTTGATCATCTGGGTTTGAATATCATCTGGTTCTTTTTTATTGGTAGCCCAGGGAAAAGTATTGGCTGAGAGATTGGTGTAGGGGGCAGGGCTTCAGATTCCTGGATCATTGGAGCCTCTTCTGGGGGTGGTAGGACCTATACAAAAAGGGCGGGTTACACCTGAACCCAAAGGGGTCCAATATCCTAGCAGGCAGGTTTAATAGAGCTATTAGGGAGGGTTTAAACTACAAACGTTGGTAATTAGGTAGGAGGATGGGAATCAAAGTGATAGGGCTGAGGAAGGGGAAAACAGAAATAAATCAAAGATAGCATTCAAAAGAGATGATAGAAAAGACAGGCAGGAGATGAGGCATAATCACAGCCAGTGGGATGAGTTACAGGGCAAATAGAGGTGTGGAGCAGTTAAAATAGAAAGCAACAAATACTGGACTGTAAGTGTCATATTTGAACACATGCAGCATGAGAAATAAAATGGACTTTCTTGAAATTCAGCTACAGATTGGCAAGTATGATGTTGTGGCCATCTCTGAAACTTAGCTAAAGGGTGGCTGGTATTGGGAGCTAAACGTCCAAGGATATACGGTATATCGGAAAGACAGGTTAGTAGGCAGAGGGGGTGCTGTGGCCCTGTGTATAAGAAATAGCATTAAATCAGTGGAAAGGGATGACATAGGATCGGAAGGTGTAGGGGCTGTATGGGTTGAATTAAGAAAAGGCAAGGGTAAAAGAACCCTAATGGCAGGCCTCCAAACAGCAGCCAAGACATGGATTAGAAATTATAGCAGGAGGTAGAACAAGCGCGTCAGAACGGCAATGTCATGATAATCGTTGGGGATTTCAACATGAAAGTGGATTGGGAAAAACAGGCCAGTACTGGACCTCGAGAGAGAACTTGTGGAATGTCTAAGGGATGGCTTTTCATAACAGCTTGTTGTTGAGCCCTCTAGGGGATTGGCTCTGCTGGATTGGGTCTTATGCAATGATCCAGAAGTGATAAGAGAGCTTAAGGTTAAGGAACCCTTAGGGAACAGTGATCACAATATGATCAAATTCACTTTGAAATTTGCAAAGGAGAAATGTGTCGGTATTTCACTGGAATAAAGGAAATTACAATGGCATGAGAGGGGATCTGGCCAAAGTTGACTGAAAAGGGACACTAGCAGGTAGGACAGCAGAGCAGCATTGACTGGAGTTTCTGCAAAAAATGAGGGACAGATGTATTCCAAATAAGAAGAAATTTTCGAATGGAAGAAGGACACTACCGTGGCTGATAAGTGAAGTCAGAGGCAAAGTAAAAGCAAAAGAGAGGGCATACAAGGAAGCCAAAGCTAGTGGGAAGGTAGAGGACTGGGAAGCTCTACATGTAGTGAAAATTACTACTGAGAAGGTGCTTAGGAAGCTTAATGGTCTGAGGGTAGATAAATCTCCTGGACCTGATGGAATGCACCTTTGGGTTCTGAAGGAAGTAGCTGGAGTGATTATGGAGGTATTAACAATGATCTTCCAAAATTGATAGATTCTAGCATTGTACCAGATAACTGGAAAATTGCAAATTTTAAAAATGGTAGGAGGCAGCAGAAGGGAAACTATAGAGCTGTTAGCCTGATATCAGTGGTTGGGAAGTTGGTGGAATTGATTGTTAGGGATGAGATTAAGGAGTGATGGAGGCACATGACAAGATAGGCCAAAGCAAGCATGTTATCCTGAATGGAAATTCCTGCCTGACTAACCTACTGCAAATTTTTGAGGAAGTTATAAGTAGAGTAGACAAAGGAGATGCAGTAGACATGGTGTACTTGGATTTTCAGAAGGTCTTTGACAAGGTGCCGCACATGAGGCTGCTTAACAAGATAAGAGCCCATGGAATTACAGGGGAGTTACTAACATGTGTGAACCATTGGCTGATCGGCAGAAAACAGAGAGTGGGAATAAAGGGATCCGATTCTGGCTGGCTGCTGTACCAGTGGAGTTCCACAGGAGTCAGTGTTGGGACTGCTGCTTTTTACAATATATGTCAATGATTTGGACTATGTGATTAATGGATTTGTGGCTAAATTTGCCAATGATACAAGCATAGTTGGAGGAGTGGTAAATCTGTGGAATTTTTTGCCACAAGTGGCTGTGGGGGCCAAATCATTGGGTGCATTTAAGGCAGAGACAGATAGGTTCTTGATTAGCCTGGGCATCAAAGGGTATGAGGAGAAGGCAAGAGAGTGGGGATGATTGGAGGAATTGGATCAGCCCATGATTTGAATAGCAGAGCAGCTTTGATGGGCCGAATGGCCTACTTCTGCTTCTATAATATCTTATGGTCTTGTGGTCTTTTTAAGTGGCATTGTCCTCGTTTAGGTTTCTATTTTCTCATCCACATATTCGGCTTCCAGCACTGCACAGCCATCTTTTCGGAAAGTATTCTTGGCAGAGGTAATTGCAAACTGCTCCAGGATTTCAGAATCAGTATCAGGTTTATCATCACTGGCATGTGACATGAAATTTGTTAACTTAGCAGCAGCAGTTCAATGCAATACATAATCTAGCAGAGAGAGAAAAAAATGATAATAATAACTAAAATAAAACATAATAAATAAACAAGTAAATCAATTATGTATATTGAATAGATGTTTTAAAATGTGCAAAAACAGAAATACTGTATATTTTTAAAAAGTGAGGTAGTGTCCAAAGCTTCAATACCATTTAGGAATTGGATGGCAGATGGGAAGAAGCTGTTCCTGAATCACTGAGTGTGTGCCTTCAGGTTTCTGTACCTCCTACCTGATGGTAACAATGAGAAAAGGGGCTGTCCTGCCTACTGGAGGTCCTTAATAATGGACACTGACATTCTGAGACACTGCTCCCTAAAGATGTCCTGGGTACTTTGTAGGCCAGTACCCAAGATGGAGCTGACTAGATTTACAACCTTCTGCAGCTTCTTTCAGTCCTGTGCAGCAGCCCCTCCATACCAGACAGTGATGCAGCCTGTCAGAATGCTCTCCACGGTACAACTATAGAAGTTTTTGAGCGTATTTGTTGACATGCCAAATCTCTTCAAACTCATAATGAAGTATAGTCACTGTCTTGCCTTTATGACTGCATCAATATGTTGGGAGCAGGTTAGATCCTCAGAGATTTTGACACCCAGGAACTTGAAGCTGCTCACTCTCTCCACTTATGATCCCTCTGTGAGGATTGGTATGTATTCCTTCATCTTACCCTTCCTGAAGTCCACAATCAGCTCTTTCGTTTTACTGACGTTGAGTGCCAGTTTGTTGCTGCGGCACTATTCCACTAGTTGGCATATCTCACTCATATACGCCCTGTCATCACCACCTGAGATTCTACCAACAATGGTTGTATCATCAGCAAATTTGTGGATGGTGTTTGAGCTATGCCTAGCCACACAGTCATGTGTACACAGAGTAGAGCAGTGGGCTAAGCACACACCCCTGAGGTGCACCAGTATTGATCATCAGCGAGGAGGAGATGTTATCATCAATCCACACAGACTATGGTCTTCCAGTTAGGAAGCTGAGGATCTGATGCATATATTAAACATAATTAACACAGTCTCCTGCTAGGTAGCAGGTAGTTACATAGCATATATCAATAAACCCATCTATTCTGCTCTGCCATTTCATCATAGCTGATTTATTATCCTTCTCAAACACAGTTTCTTGCCTTCTCTCTCTAAACTTTGATCCCTTACTAATCAAAGAACTATCAAACTCTGCTTTGCTGGGCACCTGCTAAGGAAGTAGAGGCTCTGCTGTACTTTCTTAAAGAAAGCAGTGCCTCTACTTCCTTAGCAGGTTGTGGAGATTAGGCAAGACTTCAAAAACTTTGACAAACTTCTATAGAAGTTGACAGACAGCATCACAGCCTGCTGTGGGAACACCAATGATCTTGAAGGGATAATCCTACAGGAAGCTATGGATACAGCCCAATACATCTCGGGTAAAGCCCTCCCAACTACACAAAATGCTGTCGTAGGAAAGCAGTGTCCATCATCAGAGGCCATGTAATCTTCTCACTGCTACCATCAATATGTAGTTACAGGAGCCTCAGGGTTCACACCACTAGGTTCGGGAACAGTTATTGCCCCTCAACCATCAGGCTTTTGAACAAAAGGGGTTAACTTGGCTCAACTTCACTTGCCCCATCATTGTAAGGTTCCCACAACTTATGGATTCACTTTCAAGGACTTCTCATGTTCTCGTTAGTTATTGCTATTTATTTATATTTTCATTTGCACAGTCTGTTGTCGTTTTCACTCTGGTTCAGCACCCTAGTTGGGCGGCCTTTCATTGATTCTGTTATAGTTACTATTCTATAGATTTGTTGCGTATGCCCACAAAAAAATGAATATCAGAATTGTGTATGGTGACTTATATGTACTTTGATAATAAAATTCACTGTGAACTTTAAATATGCCCAATGACTTGGCCTCCACAGCCAACTGTGGTGTTCTGATTTAGTTCACATTTTTGTGAAATGCATGGCTGAATCATGACCATGTCTTTCTCCTTAACTCGGCTGGTTTCACCCTTGTACTAAAGCAAAAGACCAAATACTTACTCAATTAAAAGACATATTAAAAATGTACTCTGTTATATCCAGTTAGCTGTTTTTTTATGAATTTTTTTGGATTATTTGAGGAATTACAGTGTTGAAGTCTTCATCCATAATTGAACATCGTGCCTTATGGACTTCATTATTCTGGTCTACTGTCTACTCAATTTGAGTTAGATTGTATCCTTGACTTCCAATTCTTGTGTCCATTGGTCATATAAGTGTGATTTTTGTTCAATTTTATAAATTTGATCATTTGTTAAATCTGATTCAAGATCAAGTAACTCGGTTATTTTGATTTGCTAGTTCATTCCGTGCTCAAGTCGGTGTACAATTCGATGGTCATTGAGAGGGAGAAACTGAAGCATTTGCTATCAGAACATGATGCGTGCCACTCACCATCTGCACAGATGATTGGTCTGAAAACTGCCTTGAGCTCAGTAAGTTGAGAGATTATGTTGGTATAAAAATTGCTAATGTTTCATTTATATATGTAGCTTCTTAACTTCCTAAAGGTGGACACCTTTCATTATTACTGGCTAATGCTGGGATAATCCTTTGGTTTTGTCCCAGATTGTAATTTATTTTCATAATTTGTTAGCTTAAGCTTTCTATTTTGCTGTTTGCAAAACCAAGTATAAATTGAAGTTAAGTTGCTTTACTGCTTCTCAGTTCTGTCTAAAAAAGATGACATGTGTTAGTAGTATGGGTTCACCCAAAGAATTAGTCAAATCACCTATGTGATACCGCTTAATTATCTTAGACAGCTGAGTACTTCTCTTAAGGAATAAGTAATTTCAAAGTAAATTTATTATCCAAGTACACATATGTCACCATACACAACCGTTAGATTCCTTTTCTTGCGGGCATACATAGTAAATCCAAGAACATAATAGAATCAATGAGATACTGCACCCAACAGCATGGACAAACAACCAGTGTGCAAAAGACAACAAATTATGCAAATACAAAAGAGAAAAATAAATAAATAAGCAAAAAACTTTCCTATGCTTCTATAGTTTTGTTGATATACTCTGAATCAGAATCTGGTTTATTATCACCGACATGTGACGTGAAATTTGTTAACTTAGCAGCAGCAGTTCAATGCAATACATAATCTAGCAGAGAGAGAAAAAATAATAAATAAACAAGTAAATCTATTACGTATATTGAATCGATTTGAAAAACGTGCAAAAACAGAAATACTGTATGTTTAAAAAAGTGAGGTAGTGTCCAAAGCTTCAACATCCTTTTAGGAATCGGATGGCAGAGGGGAAGAAGCTGTTCCTGAATTGCTGAGTGTGTGCCTTTAGCTTCTGTACCTCCTACCTGATGGTAACAGTGAGAAAAGGGCATGCCTTGGGTGCTGGAGGTCCTTGGACGCTGCCTTTCTGAGACACCGCTCCCTAAAGATGTCCTGGGTTCTTTGTAACCAAGATGGAACTGACTAGATTTACAACCTTCTGCAGCTTCTTTCAGTCCTGTGCAGTAGCCTCTCCATACCAGACAGTGATGCAGCCTTACAGAATGCTCTCCACCGTACAGCTATAGAAGTTTTTGAGTGTATTTGTTGACATGCCAAATTGCTTCAAACTCCTAATAAAGTATAGCCACTGTCTTGCCTTCTTTATGACTACATTGATATGTTGGGGCCAGGTTAGATCCTCAGGGATCTTGACTCCCAGGAACTTGAAGCTGCTCACTCTCTCCACTTCTGATCCCTCTTTGAGGGTAAAAGTTTCTAGGCATGTGCACTCAACCAGTAATGTGTTTTTATTATGTGCTGTCTTTACAGGCCACAGAATTTCACACTTCCCTGCACTGAAATCTTATCAACTGTGCCTTTCCCACATTTTGCAGTTCTGTTTGGCATCCTGTTATATATCACTGTCCACCTCAATATCTACTCCATTGCCAATATTTGTACAAGCTTGACAATGTTCCCGATATTCAAACCAAGACCGTTTACAAAATAGTGCAATGCTTTCAGAGCTTTCCTTTGTGAAGCACGTGTGTTGGCACTGTGGTGTAGCGGTTTGCACAGCGCTTTACAGTACCAGTGACCCGGGTTCAATTCCCTCCATTTTCTATAAGGCGTTTGCGTGTTCTCCCCCGCGACTGCGTGGGTTTCCTCCAGGTGCTTCAGTTTTCTCCCACAGTCTCAAGACGTTCCAGTCAGTAGGTTGATCTCATGATTAAGCCAGGTTTAAATCGGGGGTTGCTGGGCAGTGTGGCTTAAGGGGGGCCCATTCCACGCGGTATCTCAATAAATAAATATTAATGAAAAGTAAACCTTGTCATAAAAAAGGGGTTAAAAAAGTGCTTTGAAAATGTTAATTATCTGTGTTTCTCGTTCCTTTTTTATCCCCCCAGAAATTCACCACCTGTGGATAGAGGTTCTGTGACTCTTGCATTAACAAACATTGTGGAATTAATTTTATTTATTCAAATCTAATTACGGTTGATGGTTAGAGAATCAGCTTTAAGTTTTTACCTCATGTAGAGCATTAATAACAAATAACTATGCACTGTAAAATGAGGATGAAAATCTGAAATCCATTTTGGTATTCATGACTATGGATGAGGGTAATTAATAGCTTCAGGGAGATGAGTTCCTGATCGTATTTAAATGAGCCTCTTTGTGGGATATTGGTAGGTAAATGTCACCTGTATAGGTTCCAGAATCTGGGAAACTCAGCATTAAATAGAGTTGGGTTTTGAGTATCACTTTGGACAAAGACCAGGCATTCCAAATGAGTAAAAGCATACTGCTCCCTACACCCCCCTCTACAAACTGGTGAGAGCACTCCTAAGCGAGAGCCATATTTTTATTTTGTTTTATCTTATTTGGAGATAGAAGCACAGTAGCAAGCCCTTCAGGACCCAGTGGGCCCACACTGCCCAATTGCACCCATGTGTAATTACCCACGAACCCCACGTCTTTTGGGATGTCGGAGGAAGCCGAAGCACCCGGAGAGAGCCTACGTGCTCATGGGGAGAAAGTACAAGCTCCTTACACACAGCGGTGGAATGATTGAACCAGGATTGCTGATGCTTTAATGGCGTTGCACTAACTGCCCCCCCTCCTCCTCGGCACTCTGAAATTTAAACCCTGAGAAGGGTGGGGTTGTGGTTCATTTAGATTGAGTCACGGGCGGGGAAGAGGTTGAGTAAAGGGGATGAGAGTGGCAGATGAGCAAACACAGTTCTCAAGCTCTCATCGTACATTCAGTCCGCTCAGGGATGAACAATGTTGCTGGGGTCGGGGAGGTCTGTATGTACACCCTTGCAGTTTTTTTGGCTGTGACTTTTCAAGGCCACTGTTGAAGACTATAAGACACAGGAACAGAATTAGAACAACAGTCCATGGAGTCTGCTCTGCCATTCCATCATGGCTGATTTATTACCCGTCTCAACCACGTTCTCCCACCTTCTCCCTGTAACCTTGGGCACCCTTACTAATCAAGAACCTATGAACATTTTTTTTTAATATACCCAGTGATTTGGCCTCTAGCCATCTGCGGCAATGAATTTCACAGATTCACGGCCTTCTGACTAAAGAAATTCGTCCTCATCTCTGTAATAAATGGAACAGGGATGAGGAGCAGTTTGATTGTAGTCCTAAACACTATAATGAAAAATATATTTTTTACACTATTGCAAACATAATCTCTGCCTTTGTTTTTAAAAAATAGTGCATCTCCCACTGGAATTATTGAATACAGCATCAAACGTTTGAGAAATAAGAAGTTGCTTAGCTGTGTTTCAACTGTTGAATTTGTCCTTTTAAATTGATATTTCATCTATCAGAATGGCAAAATGTCACAGTTCTTATCTAGTTGTTAGTGTAACGCTATAACAGTGCCAGCAATCAGAGCCTGATTCCACCGCTGTCTGTAAGGATTGCGTACGTTCTTCCTGCCGGGCGCTGTGGTTTCCTCCCACAGTCCAGAGGTGTGCGGGTTAGAAGGGTTAATTGTTCACATCGATGTAATTGGATTGGGTGCTGGGCTGCATTGGCCTGTTGCTGCGCTGTATCTCTAAATAAACAAATAATTTTTTGTGCATTTTAAACAGTTAGCCTGCTCAGAGTGATTGCGGTGCAAATTGTCTGTGCTAAATAATTAATGCTCTGTATTTCCTTAATGCCTTTTGTCAGGCTTTAGCTCAAAATGCAGAGCTCAGAGGCCGGTTGTGCAGGATCCATGCTGAGTCAAGGCTGGTAGATCCAGCTGTCACTCTCTTTTCAAGTCCAGGTTCAGTAAAGGTGGGTCTATGGAGAACTTCATCCATCGTTGTCCATATGGTTCATTCAGAATGATCTGCATGCATTAGTTTAATATTCCATCACCTTCAGTACATCATTAAATCAATGGGCCTTACACAGTGATTCCCACAAATAGGATAATGCATCTGTAATTCCATCTGTCTGTCCTATTCACAACAAAAATCACTCATTTTGCATCAAAGTTTGTTAATATTCCACACTTAGATCACCTGATACAATTATGTCATGTGATACTGTTGTTTTTAAAATCAAGTGAAAAGGTCTGGAAAACAACTGCAGTGTTTTACAGGCTCGCTAATTCCGGATTAGCAACAGGTTTTGCCCATTATATAATCTGCCGTGTAGCACTTTTGCATTTTTTGTTATTTTTGCCTCACTGCACAGTTTGAGAGCAAGTTTTAACTTGCTTTAGTTGTGGTCTAAGTGTAACTTTGTTCAGCTCAAAATGCGAAGTATGTTTTAACAGGCAGCCTTTATTACACAAGTGTCCTTCCAGATTCTGATCCCGTTGTTTTTGAAAATACCAACAGCCATAGCAACAATCAGTCCGAAGCTCAACTGTTTATTCACTTCCATAGATGCTGCCTGACCTCCAGCATTTTCAGAATCAGATTTAATGTCACCGGCATATGTTGTGAAATTTGTTAACTTTACGTCAGCAGTACAATGAAATACATGATAAATTAATATAAACAAAACAAAAGAAACTGAGTTACATTGAGTATGTATATATGTCTGTTAAATAGTTAAGTTAATATAAGTCATGTAAAATAGCAGAAATAAAGTAGTGAGGTACTGTTCATGAGTTCAGTGTTCATTTAGAAATTGGATGGCAGAGGGAAGAAGCTATTGTTAAATCACTGAGTTTGTATGTGTTCTATATTTCCAGCATCTGCAAACTTCATCATGTTTATAGCATCAATTGTGTGTGACAAAACGAAGTCTCAGTATAATTAAGCAATGTTTCAGACGGGAAATTACAACATGGCAAGTAACACCCAAGTTGGTCAGCCATGATGTTTCTTAGTCAACAATAAAAGCTTACATGTTTACTGTTTTGTGAAATCCTTTGGGTTGTGTATGATGTTCTCCTAAAGGGTTGTCTCTTCCCTTAATGGAGAATGCCTGTGTGGGACTTCGTTTAATGTAGATGTCTTTTACACACTGGTTGAACACCCTGTTGGTGTGGTCTTTCACTGATTCTATTATGGTTATTAATCTGTTACGGATTTATTGAGCATGCCCACAATAAAATGAATGTCAGGGTTGTGTATGGTGACATATATGTACTTTGATAATAAATCTGCGTTGAATTTTGAACTTAATCAATAGTATTATCAGACAGGACTTGCTCATTTACAACCTGCTCACAGAAGCTCTGTTTGGGGTCTACTCCTGACCTCATTACTGCTTTGTTCCGAACCTGGACGAACGGACTGAACCCTGCAGGTGACGTGAGTGTGCCTGCCCTTGGCAACAAGGCAGCAAATAGTCAAGCAGGGCATTAAGGAGCCCTGGCCAAACGGGAGTGAAAACACTGTGATTGTATTCATGACTAGCACAGAAGAAGACATGTTGGTTGGAGGTTGGTGGTGGTTCAAGAAGTCAGCCCTTCAGTACCATCTCAAAGGCAGCTGGATGTGGAAAATCAAATGCCTGAGAAGCTCAAATCCTTTGAATGGATATAACAAGGGGCGCACGGGAGACAGGCAATTTCTAGTTCCCATAAAGTGGCACCCCATGCAGATTTGGAGGCCGTTGCTATTATTTATTGTTGAATCAAATGCCTAGCATTTTTTGTGTTTAACAACAGGTTTAAGGAGAAGATCTGCCACTTTAACACAGCAGTGATGGCCAAAGTAAAATGTCAGCTTTTCAGGCAACACTTGCCTCCAAAGAATTATATTATTTTAATACATTAATCCCTTTGCGTTGCAATAAAAAAAATCTGTGATGTTCATATAATAAAAACACAAAATGCTGGCAGAACTCAGCAGACCAGACAGCATCTATGGGAGGAAGTAGCGACGACGTTTCAGGCCGAAACCCTTCATTTTGTGTTTCCAATTTTGGTTAAATGCTTTTGTTAACCATTAACAAATTAAGCTCAGCCCCCTGCTCTACTTGCTTTGTGCTTATGACTATGAGGCTGAGCACAGCTCCAGTGCCATATTTGAATTTGTTGATGACGCCACTGTTGTAATCCGAATCAAAGGTGGTGATGAATCAGGATATAGGATGGAGATCGAAAATCTGGCTGAGTGGTGCTACAACAACAACCTCTTACTCGATGACAACAAGACCAAGGAGCTGATTATTGACTTCAGGAGGAGAAACCAGAGGTCCATGAGCCAGTCCTGATTAGGAAAATCAGAGGTGGAGACTTCCTCGATGTTATCATTCTGGATGACCTGTCCTGGGTCCAGTACATAAGTGCCTTTACAAAGAAATCACGGCAGAACCTCTCCTTCTCTGGAAGTTTCCAAAGATTCGGCATGACTAAACTTTTTGATAAACTTTTGTAGATGTGTGGTGTAGAGTATATTGGCTGGCTGCACCACGGTCTGGTATGGAAACGCCAATGTCCTTGAATGGAAAATCCTACAAAATTTGTGGATACAGCCCAGTCCATTACAGGTGAAGTACTCTCTACCATTGAGATCACTTACAGGGAGCAGTGTCGCAGGAAAGCACCATCCATTTTCAGGGACCCCCACAGCCCCAGATATTCTCACTTCTCACTGTGGCCATCAGGGAAAAGATACAGGAGCCTCAGGACTCTCACCATCATGTTCAGGAACAGTTAATACCCCTCAACCATCAGGCTTTTGATCCAAAGAGTATAACTTCACTCAATTTCTCTTGCCCTATCGTTGAACTGTTCCCACAACCTATGGACTCACTTTCAAGGACACTCCATCTCATGTTCTCGGTATTTATTGTTTATTTATTTATTATTATTATTTTTTCTTTCCTTTTTTTGCGTAGTTTGCTGTTTTCTGCATATTTGTTGTTTAACAAAAATAAATTGCCTGCTACCCAGACTTGCTATAAAATAACTCAACAAAACATTATACTCTGTGTGAATTATAATTGAATTTTCAATCAAACACTGTTTCATAATCACTGTTTGGCAAACTTCGTCCTTAATTCTTTACATTAATATAAATGTAATTTCAAAATAATATTTGAATGTTGAATAAAATTCCATGTATTTTTTCTGATATTTCTTGATGTTTGAACCATATTTCCTGCATTAACAAAAAGGCTTGGCAGAGGATGCACTTCTTGCAGTAGTTGGTAAAATGTCATCTTCGCCAGGACGTATTGGTTCAATTCTGCTTTGCCATCATAGAGAGCATCTTCACATCAGTCACTAATGTCTGATTCGTGCAGCATCCTGTCACAAAAACTATAAAAGGACTATAAAAGCAGAATCTTCATGCCATCTGAGAAATTTCTTCCCTAAGGCAGTTAATTTGATCAGCCATTCTATTTAGCCTAACCCCTAACCCTCCTCTATCTAATAATCTCATCACTGCACTCTGTGGTCCCCAGAGATTACCAAGAATGATCTGAAAAACAAAAGGAAAATCAAAAACAGCAGTTCTGTGAGCAAGAACGTCGTATTAATGAGAGAGGTCAGAGGAGAACGGCCAGATTGGTTCAAACTGACAGGGAGGTGGCAGTTACTCAGATAACCACATAATACAACAGTGGTGTGCAGAAGGGCATCTTTGAACGCACCGCACATCAACCCTTGAAGTGGATGGGCTACAGCAGCAGAAGACGACAAACATACGCACAACGGCCACCTTATTAGGTGCAGGGCATATCTAGTAACCTGGCCACTGAGTGTATATGGCAAATAAATTGAAGCTTGATCCTTTTACCTTAATTTTATTCAGAAGCCTCTCTTTTTTTTTGGCACTATAGACATTTAAATTACAGCATACTATAGAATAGTTAGAATAAGAAACATTAAGCCTATTGTCAGAAAAACTTTGGAATCCAAGGCTGAGAAGGCTTAAAAGATGTATATCTGATGACCTGAAAAGATTGCACTTCCTTTCTGGTTCTCTGTCTGAAAATTCCTTCATGATTCAACAGCCATTGGAAATGTTCAATGTCAAAGAAATAATTAGATTTTGTGGCAACGTTCTTTAAGGTTAGCCTTGAATACTGTTGCCTCAACATTGACTACAAAATACAAGCCATTAAAGCCAACTTTGAAAAGTAATGAAACTTCTTTCTAAGAGTTGCTTGCATGAATGCTTTAGCAAGGTTATTGGTATGGCTTTGTTTCCAGAAAGAATGCCTGTGTGTTGGCTGTTTTTAATGTTTATCGCTCCTGTGCTGGAATTGTTGACCATGGGAACATGTTGGAAGCTTCTATTGCAGTCTTTATGAATAACACTGTTTTCAAAAAATATATATTGTTGCTCTCACAATTTTAGCTTGGTCATTCAGAATTGTTCATTTCTCATTGCTGACAGTCCATAATTAACACAGTCTCCACCCGGAGGTCTAAACAGCTCTTCTGATACAGAATGGACATTTTTCATTCTTGCTCAATGCAGAAATAACCATCTGAAGTTTATTATGTTCATCTTTTTGTTTTGATTCACTTAATCCATTTTAGATTTGTCGATAAAATTGCGTCTACATTTTGTCTTTGAATATGATGTTTGAACCAATCGAGGTACTTGCTCTCACCCTTGCTCAGCTCCACTCAGTATACCTCAATTGGCCCGATATTAAATGATCAATTCTGTTCTACATTGTACCTCTTGATTATTCCAAAATTAAGCAAAGCAACTCACTGTTTGAGACTGATTGCTTGTTTAAATGGGGTAAAGTCAGGACTGGGTAATGCAAAGCTTTCTCGCCACTTAATGTGTGAAAGGCAGTTTCTCTGGAGTGGGGTGCTGTTGTAACAATTTCTCAGTTCATTTGTGTCAGTCTAATAGTTCAGTCCTGGACTTCCTGATTTACGCTTGCACAGGTGAGTAGATTTCTGTTTCAGGTACGCATGGAATAACTTAATTCCATCTGTAATAAATACGTCTTTAGCATGGCAAAGAATTGGATGTCATGTTGTTTAATACACACATACATAGGTACATGCTTTTTTATATATATACACACACACACACACACACACACACACACACACACACACACACACACACACACACAAGACAATAAGAATTAGGCCATTGGGCCCATCAGGTCTGTTCCACCATTGGATTTATTACTACTTTCAATCCTATTCTCCTGCCTTCTCCCTGTAACCTTTGACGTCCTTGCTAATCAAGGACCTATTAACTTCCACTTTGAGTATACCTAATGACTCAGCCTCCACAGCCATCTAGGGCAGTGAAGTCCACGGATTCACCACCCTCTGGCTAAAGGAATTCCTTCTGATCTCTGTTCTAAATGGATGTCCTTCTATTCTGAGGCTATGCTCTCTGGTCCTGGACTCCCCCACTAAAGAAAATGTCCTCTCCACATCCACTCTATCTAGGCCTTTCAATAGGTTTAAATGAGATTCCCCTCTCCCCCGCCCCTCAGTTCTTCTAAACTCCTGCTAGTACAGCCCGAGAGCCATCAAATGCTCCATGTACCCTCTCATTCTCAAGGTCACTCTTGTGAACCTCCTCTGAACCCTCACCACTGCCAGCACATACTTTCTTAGATGGGGGACCCAAAGTTGCTCACAGTACTGCAAGCGCGGTCTGACAAATGCCTTATAAAGTTTCAGTGTTACACCTCTGAGACTTCCCAATCTTGTCCAGAATCTTGGCTTGAGTACTGGCGTCCTTCAACATGTTGGGCCTGGGCCCTGTCCACAACTTGTGTGGTACTTCATGCACTTTCACTTTGCAGCCTGTGAAGGAATGTGTGTTGGGGACATTTACTCGTGCCCATTCCGTATTGCCGTATTTTGCTGTGGCGGAAGTGGTGTTGGCATTCTCTGCCGCAACCCTCAAGTGAACCTCCCTGGAGCTAACGAACTTCAATGAGAGAGGTTGTTTCTTCCCATCATAACAGGGCCCAGTGGTTACGTTAGTCTCCTTTATACAGTGATGGCAATCACTCGGGTGTATTTGAACGTACACTCAGTGGCCACTCTATCAGTTACAGGAGTGGAATTCCGTGTGGTCGTCTGCTGGTGTAGCCCATCCACTTCAAGGTTCGACATTGTGCATTCAGAGATGCCCTTCTGCGCACCACTGTTGTAATGTTTGTTTATGTGAGTTACTATCACCTTTAACTAGTCTGGCTATTCTCCTCTGACCTCTCTCATCAATAAGGCATTCCTGCCCACAGAACTACCGCTCACTGGATGTCTTGTCTTTTTTGTTTTGCTTTTTTTGCACCATTCTCTCTAAACTCTAGAGACTGCTCGTGTGTGTGATAAAGCTCGGAAGATCAGTAGTTTCTGAAATACTCAAACCACCCCATCTGACACCAACTATTATTCCAAGGTCAAAGACACTTAGATCACATTTCTTCCCCATTCTGATGTTCGGTCTGAACAACAACTGAACCTCTTGACCATGTTTGCATGCTTTTATGCATTGAGTTGCCGCCACTTGATTGGCTGGTGAGATATTTGCATTAACAAGCAGCTATACTGGTGTACCTAATAAAGTGGCCACTGAGTGTATGTAATAACTTATGGGTGCATGGGGTGACACTGCAGCACCTTTGAAATTGGCACCAGCAGGAATAAATGAAGGCTAAACTTGCACCTGCAGGTGAGATGGTTAAAAGAATGTTAAAGAAAATGGAGCATATTTAACCATGGTCATTATTTTAATACAGTCAGTGCTGCAACAAATTTGTGCCAGGAATGCTCCCATTAACTGCAGCACAATAATTTCCAGATTTTTATTGAAGGACAAATATTGTTGAGATCATCATGAATATTTCCCCTGCATTTCTCTGAAATGTCTTTTTTTATTGCCCTTCTGGGGGATTATCTAGTCTTTACCTTAAGCATCTCATCTAAATTAACTGAGCAAGAGTTGGTGATGTGTGGCGTAATGCAGTGATATCAGGGCCTTTCGGGACTGCTCTTGGCATCTGCTCACCGCTGACAGAGATGATGATTTTTGGTAAGATGTCGCTTTGGAGCAAGAAGAGTGCACTGGGAGATTCTAAATCAAAGTTTAACTACCCATGTAATCAAGCTTTAAAGTTTCAATAAAATCTTGATCTGATCCATATCAAGCCATGCTGTGCAAAAGCATAGAGCGACACCTCATATTCCACCTTAGTAGCCTCCTACCTGGTGGCATGAGCATCGATTTCTCTAACGCAGTCATTTTACCCCTCCCGCTTCCCCCTTCCATTCCCCACCCTGTCTTGCCCTTATCTCTTTCCTTCACCTCACCTACCTATCACTTCCCCGGTGCACCTCCTGCTTCCCTTTCTCCTATGGCCCACTCTCCTCTCCTGTCAGATTCCTCCTTCTCCAACTCTTTTCCTTTTCCATGTATCCCGCCATCTTCTTGCGTCATTGTCCCCTCCCCTACCCACCTGGCTTCACCTATCACTTATAGCCTGAGCTCCTTTCCCACCCCTCACCTCCTTATACTGGCTTCCTGACCCTTCTGAGGAGCTGCAGAGTTCCTCTAGCAGTTTGTGACCTTTTATTCCTTTTGGTAAACCTCTGCCTCATTCGTACATCTGCGCCAAATATCCCCCTTCTTAAAACACTTTTCCACTCAAATGCAGGGGATATAACACCTAAACACGTGAGATTTTTCAGATGCTGTAAATCTTGAGCACTACACACAAAAGTGTTGGAAGAACTCAACAAGTCCAGCAGTATCTGTGGAAGGGAATAAGGAACCGCTGTCTGAATATTTGGATATGGCCCAAGTGCAGAGAGAGAGAGAGACTGAAGTGGGTCAACAGTTCCACACACAAAATGCTGGTGGAACACAGCAGGCCAGGCAGCATCTATAGGGAGAAGCGCTGTCGACGTTTCGGGCCGAGACCCTTCGTCAGGACTAACCGAAAGGAAAGATAGTAAGAGATTTGAAAGTAGTAGGGGAAGGGGGAAATGCGAAATGATAGGAGAAGACCGGAGGGGGTGGGATGAAGCTAAGAGCTGGAAAGGTGTTTGGCGAAAGTGATACAGAGCTGGAGAAGGGAAAGGATCATGGGACAGGAGGCCTCAGGAGAAAGAAGGGGGGGGGGAGCACCAGAGGGAGATGGAGAATAGGCAAACAACTAAGTATGTCAGGGATGGGGTAAGAAGGGGAGGAGGGGCATTAACGGAAGTTAGAGAAGTCAATGTTCATGCCAACAGGTTGGAGGCTACCCAGACGGAATATAAGGTGTTGTTCCTCCAACCTGAGTTTGGATTCATTTTGACAATAGAGGAGGCCATGGGTAGACATATCAGAATGGGAATGGGACGTGGAATTAAAATGTGTGGCCACTGGGAGATCCTGCTTTTTCTGGCGGACCGAGCGTAGGTGTTCCGCGAAACGGTCTCCCAGTCTGCGTCAGGTCTCGCCAATATATAAAAGGCCACACCGGGAGCACCGGACGCAGTATGCCACACCAACTGACTCACAGGTGATGTGTCGCCTCACCTGGAAGGACTGTCTGGGGCCCTGAATGGTGGTGAGGGAGGAAGTGTAAGGGCAGGTGTAGCACTTGTTCCTTTTACAAGGATAAGTGCCAGGAGGGAGATCGGTGGGAAGGGATGGGGGGACGAGTGGACAAGGGAGTCGCATAGGGAGTGATCCCTGCGAAAAGCAGAAAGGGGGGGGAGGGAAAAATGTCAACAGAGGGTCAACAGTTCACTGACTTTACTGAGAACTATTGCAGAATTTAAAGGAAAAGAAAAATAGTGAACACTAGGCCAACAGGGCCATTAACTAAAGTCTCAAACTGAAAGTTAAATGCCAACATTGCGGCTGAAAGCAATACCTGAATTCTAAATGAATACGGCTTCTTTCCAGCGTTAGCAGAAGTGGTAGTCCTCTTTGCCAAACAAGGATGAGGGTAAGCAGGGAGTGTACCATTAATGCGGTCAACTCTCGACAAGACTACAACGGAAAGAAATACTGCCATAATTAAACCGTAATTAGCTAATGAGACAACTGCTGAACCTGTTGTTCAGCCCGACCGCAGGGGCAAGTGGACCCCACATCAGAATCTGTGGTTGTGACAATCACGGCTCTTTTACAGTGATCCTATCCCACTCTTCCGGGGCACAATGCCATGAAAGATACGGTACTTGTCTTTAGTCCAGGGGTTCTGAACCTTTTTATGCCAAGGACCCCTTTGGCAGTTCAGTGAAGCCTATGGATCCTTTTCAGAGTAATGTATTTGTAACAGCTGTAATGATATGAAAATATCAGTGATTTCTACTGGTGACAGAGTCACAGGTACTGCTAATACGACTGTAGTTTATTCATAACTGAAGGAAATGCTACATTTCAGTTGGTGAAAATAAAAGTGTAAATTTTTTCCCATTCGGGGTCACAGATGCCCTAGGGTCCATCCACACCGAGGAAACAGTGGGTCCCAGATTAAGAACCTCTGCTTTGGTCCATTCTATACCCATTAGAAATCGAGTTCAACGTCACCTTTCTCGACACCACCAAAGAAAGGTCAAGAAAGCAATTGTTCTTTTACATTCACACTCTGTTGGGAGAAGCCGAAGAAGATTGGAACGTCTTTCACAGAACAGTGGGAGGTAGCGGTAAATAATAATTACATATCCACACCTAGATCCCATAATGTTTTAAGCTTCCAAGTGATGGAACTTATGTTGCCATGTATGTGGGCAGTGTTTTCAGAAGGATCTGTTACTAGGCAGATTAATGGTTGGCACAGACTAGATGGGCCAGACTGCCTGTTTCTATGATGTAGTGTTCTGTGACTCCATGACTCAACATTACTCTGTAAACTATACTTAGGAGAAGTTAATGTATTTTCTCCTTTTGTATCAATTACTTATTTTTTCCATTACTCCTTCTCCATCGATCAACCTGTTTAGAAATAACCTATCTCAAAGAGAATCTATGCTTTTCATCACTTTAAGACTTTAGAACCAGCTGGAGTGCTGTAAAATAAAAGTCCACTAAAAGCCCAGTCCATCACAAGTAAAATGCTTCTCACCATTGAGCACATCTACACGGAGCATTGCATCTATCATCAGGAATGCCCACCACCCAGGTCATGCTCTCTTCTCACTGCTGCTATCAGGAAGGTGGTACAGGAGCCTCAAGACTCACACCACCAGATTCAGGAACAGTTGTTACCCCTCAGTCATCAAGCTCTTGAACCAGAGGGGATAATTTCACTCACCCCATCACTGAACTGTTCCCACAGCCTATAGACTCACTTTTCACCTCATGTTCTTGATATTGCTTATTTAATTTTTTTCTCTCTTTTTGAATTGCGCAGTTTGTCTTTTTAACTTCGGTGTTTGTCTGTCTTGTTGGGTGAGGTCTTTCATTGATTCAGCCCAGTACATCTCTCAAGTAAAACCCTCCCAACCATCTACATGAAATATTGCAGTAGAAAATCAGCATCCCTCATCAAAGATCCTCACCACCCAGGCCATGCTCTTTCCTCACGGCTGCCATCAGATAGAAGGTACAAGAGCCTCAGGACTCACACTATCAGGTTCAAGAACAGTTACTACCCCTCAACCATCAGGCTCTTGAACAAAAAAGGATAGCTACACTCATTTAAGAACTCTGTTATATTGTTATTTTGTACTCATAATTTATTGCTATTTATTTATCATCTGCATTTGCAGTTTGTTTACAGTTTAGTTACTATTCTATAGATTTGCTAAGTATGCCCACAGACTTTCTCAGTGATACAGTAGATTTGTAGAGTAAAATGCTTTTGTGATTAATAGATTCATATGTAATTGAATTATTTACATACCTGTAGTTTGAATTTAATGGATAACACTATGAATCTGAAATACTTGCTGTTATTGGAATATTTAGCTGGAGCTGTTTGTGTGTTCAGTGGTATGTAGCTAATCTCAGAACTAATTCTATTACCTAGCTATTCAACAAGTCCTATAATACAAAGCAATAATTTCTGTTTGAGCAGGATAATACTTAATTCCTATCATGCTTGATTTCCTAAAAGATCTGGCTCTGATTTTTAGACCGTACTTCTATTCCTAGATTTACCCAACCAGTGAGAATCATATTTCTTTATGGACCCTACTATCTTCCTCAATAACTTATGAACTTCACTTAAATCATATCATAACTTCCTAAATCAAACACATGCAACTTTAATCCTGGGCATCTCCTAATTTAACCATTGAAGTTTTGGTCTGTCAACACTGCACATTTTCCAAGGCCATCTTTGTCCTTCCTAAGGTATGGTGCCAAAACCTGCAGAGTATCTAATTGAACTTTCATGGTTGAGTAAAAGAAACTGTATCCACAGTTTACCAATTCTCACTTCATCATCATATTTCTCTTCATGAATGTTTTTTGAATCAAAATCAGTTTGTGCCATGTTTGAATAGTTTTCATTTAGGATTAAATTCACATCCTAAAGAAAAGGAACAAATGAAATCTAAGGCCATATTTTTTCTGAAGTAAATTTGTATTAAATTCATTGGCATGGAAGAAAGACTTTAATTTTATATAGCATATTTGATAAAGTCTGGATATCCCATACTAGTTTTGTCCTTCAGAAATATAGTCCCCATTTTCAGATTCTCACAAATAGTGAGTGGACTAAAAGCAAATTTTTTGTCTGATGTTGATTGGATTTTAGCCAGGAGATTGGCCTCCAACATTTTATTTTTCAAAATAATGCCTTGGAATCTTTTAATTCCACCCGAGAAGAGAAGCAGGACCCATTTAACGTCAGCCTAGTGTTCCTGAAAAGCTGATCTTTAATTTTTTTTAGACTATATTCTTTGGCATAGCTTGAGTGTCATGTGGTAAAATCAGGTACAATCGACTCCCCCCTTCCCCCCCAGGGCAAAGAAATAGAAATTTCAACTTCCAAAATTTGCATATCACTGACCAAAAACTTGAATTATGGTATAAAATTAGCTTTTAGAGAAATTTGTTGTGGGTGGGGTTTAAGGAAAGTAAATATATACAATTTTTTAAACACTTTTTGATGCATGAATAGATGGTGTTGCTATCTTTATGGAAAATCGTGACAGAAATTATATTTCTGGACCATTCTCCGGGAGCGCTGTGGTCACCTCTAATGTTTTTGTGCTGTTGATTTGTCTGATTATTCTTGCTGCGCAGACTTCAGAAAAAATAACGGCTGCAAAAGTCTGGTGGATGTCGGCTGTGTTTGTGTTTTGTGGTTGTATTTTTAAACCTCCACTGCTACATTGGTAGATTTTGCAAAGTGTAAAATGCAAGAGGCTAATTATGAACATAGTCACTCGAATCGTAATGTTTGGTTAACTTGTGAGTTATTATTTAATTGGATTTTGTGCTGATTAAACCATAAAGTAATACTAAATGAAATCAAAGTGATAGTTAATTAATTTTTTAATCCTGTTGCCCTTGTGAGATCTTATCTTTTGGTCCTTCCCTGCTCTACTTTCTGGGATATGCGGAGATATACTGAGATCCATTTCTTGTCATGTTTAATTATCTTGGCCATTTGTCATATGTAAATGTACAATACGTGTCTTAAAGGCATTATACTGCTCTGATGCACAGCAGTGATCCCCTATCAATTTTTTACCTGTTTTATGGTATTCTTTCCTGAAAAATTGTTGGATAGGTTTCAGAATTGGTTCTTTTGGCTGTGTTTATGCTGTTATACACAAGCCAGCTGTGAAATCCCAGTCAGCCACATGGATCATTATTGACATTTGACCCAGAGCACCCGTCTATTTAAAGTGAACAGGAGTGAAGCTCTTTGTTAAAATCATGCATCTTGGAGGTTGTCACTTGAGATCATTGGGAATACATCTTGATCCAAAAGAAGTATATGGGAGTGGGAAAAGTTCATCACACGGAGAGATGAGAGGATGGAGACCAGGAAAAGAGGTGCACAGGTTTCTTTCAGAAGCCTCTTTCTCCTCCATTCATGTAAGAAAATCAAGACCCAGTGATAGTAATGTGCACATTTAATGATTTGCCCTTCCACAGTTTAAGAATAGAAATATAGATCTCATAGTTGTGCTCGCATGAGAAGTTGGAGTGTATTGCAGTCACAAATAATTCAGACACTGTGCTTTTTAATGTTCAACATTTGAAGATTAGATCTTTTATTGGTGGATGCTTTTGAACTTATAATATTTATTCTTAAAAATTCTGATACAATTCTGAAAGTTCTTGCCTGGGTTAGAATTTGGTATTATAGTTGTCTCTATGTCAATGTATTTTGCAGCAGCAAGACCTCACCCAAGTAAACAATCCCCTGGTCCATCAGCTGTCCAATGAAAGCAGAGTCTCTCGAGCTGACTCTCTCTGTGAATTCTTTGATGCACAGGAAGTTTTGTTATCTGCAAGCTCATCGGAGAACGAGGTTAGTGTATATAGTCATTATTCCCTCATCTACAGAGTATTGTGGTTAATTCTGCATTTTAAATACAAGACATGATTTTTATTCTGCTCTGCGAGGTTCCAGTTCCAGCTAAGATTTCTACTTTGCGTAGTGAATTCTGTCATCCTTTGAGATCCTTTGCAGCTTGTTGGGAGTGACCCCAAGCCGGGTCTCATTTCAGAATGTGTTCTGACTTCACTACAGTAACTTGCCCAGTTGAAAAGCACATTATTTCTGGATCACACATGGGAGTAATTCACATTGTGGCATTGAGGTGTGCCTATTAATCATTTAGTTATGGTGCCAACAGAAGCTGATTATTTCAAAGAAACAGCAGGAAGCTGAATGATGTGACATGGGAAATTAATTTTAATATCTAGAATTTTCTACAGATGATAAATATATTATGTGTCACACATTATAGTGTGTGCTGTGCAGGACGAAGATCATTTTAATTTTTTTTACATCACCATCTGAGATTCTGCCAAAGGCAGTTGTGTCATCAGCAAATTTATAGATGATGTTTGAGCTGTGCTTAGCCGCACTGTTATGGGTGCAGAGAGAGCAGAGCAGCAAGCTAAGCATGCAACTTTGAGGTGCATCGGTGTTGATAGTCAGCGAGGAGGAGATGTTATTTCAGACACACACTGACTGTGGTCTCCCGATGAGCAAGTCAAGGAAGAGGGAGGTACAGAAGCCCAGGTTTTGAAGCCTGTTGATCTGTTAAATTTACCACTGTCTATTCAAATCGTACATTGAATTTGCACCAAGCTCCCAATGGCATTAAGATGGAGGATTCTGTAGTTGTCTATGTGTAGCAAGCATTATCTTTGAACAAGTGTGAAATCCTCATTCAACACACCATGTAGTCTAATCATTAGGAATGACTAAATCTTTATGTTGCATCTGACCCAGTCTAAATTTCCACTGAAGTTAGTTTATGTGTAAAATCACGGGAGCCACAGTGGCGAAGCGGTTACCATGACACAATTCCAGATCAGTGCATCGGAGATTGGAGTTCAGTTCCACCACCGTCTATAAGGAGTTTGTTGTTCTCCCCGTAACCACATGGGTTTCCTCCAGGTGTTGTGGTATCCAAAGAAGTACTGGTTACTAGATTAATTGGTCACATGGGTATAACTGGGCGGCGCTGGTTTGTTGGGCCGGAGGGGCCTGTTACTGTCCTCTACCTCTAAATTTTAAAAAAATAATATCTGGTTGATTAAATTGGGAATGAAAAGTTTGCTTCTGTGGTGGTGGCCTTGAAATTGGTAGATAATTGTAAGTAGCTATTTTGTTTTCCATAGATGCTCTCTGGCCTGCTGAGTTCCTCCAGCATTTTGTGTGTGTTGGTTTGGATTTCCAGCATCTACAGATTTTCTTGTGTTTACTCACTGAAGTACTTTGGAGAAGGAAAGTATCTTGACTGGCTCAACAATCTGACAGAATCTGGATTATCCTTTGAAATAGCCTAGAAAAGCAGTAGTTGCAACAAACGTCTAAAGAAATAATAATGGCCAGCAAGTTAATTGGACATTGTAAATTGTCCTGTGTTTAGGGTAGTGTTAAATAAGGTGGGATTGCTAGGCAGCACAGCTTGTTGGGCCAGAATGGACTGTTCCAATCTGTAACTCCAAATAAATAGTATAAGAACTATCTGTATTAGCTGGAATAAGTTTGCAGTGGATTCTGCTTTAGTTCTCTCGAGCTATAGAACATCTGACCAATTTCATTACTGCATGTTTTACACCTTAGCCAGAGTTTGAATTTTCCCATCGTGTACTAATATGAGTGACATTGGCTGTCCTCATGTTTCTGCCTTCACTTAGCGGTTGCTGGGAACCCCATTCAGATTTTTCCCTGTGGAGTAATTTCTGGCAATGCCTTTGGAGTTGTTCACTGATCTGTCATCCCAAACTGTAACAAAGGGTTTTGCTTCAAAAGTTACAACTGATTGTACATTGACAATGGCCTTTTGTCAATAATAATATATATATTTTTGGATACTACCTAAGTTTTTAATAGCATGAGTATTTTTTCTTTCTGTTGTAGGCTTCAGATGATGATTCCTACGTCAGTGATATAAGTGACAATACATCGGAAGATAACTTAAGCACAGAAGCAGAAGCTCTTGCTCAGACAATATGTAAGATGATTTGGTACATTTTTGGAGTTTGGTACGTTGATTCTGGAAGAAAGTGAATGCTTGACGAAGAGAGGGACGAGTTAGCATTTTTATTTTCACATCATGATTAATCCCTACAGAATCGAAACTTGTCAATCTTTCTCCAACATGTATTGAAAACTTTTCTCAGATTTTTGAAGCTGATTTTTAAAATGTAAACTGCTGATGAAATAAGAAAAAATGAATTGTATTCTTAACTTTTCTCACAAAGCTGTGATTAACACCAGCTCAGGCACTCGTTGTTTCTGAGATAAACCCATATATAAATCTTGATGGTACAAACTTAAGCATACTTTTGACAAGTGACCCAGCAGGCAACTGTTAATTGAAATTCTTTTAGATTTTCGTCCCTCTCTTATAGAGGCAGGATAATGAAACCCATCTTATGACTATTTAATCCTTCACAGTGATGACATCTATGACGATTTCCTCAACAACTTACAATTCCCTGGACCTGATCACTTCATTTTCACTGTGGATGTCCAGTCCCTATACACTTCTATCCCCCATCAAGAAAGCTTTAAAGCTGTCCACATCTTATTTTTATTTTTAAATTAACTGTTTATTCCCCTCCATCTCTCTCTCTCTGGCTATCCATCCCATAGGGTGATGATGGTTCCTTTCAGTCAGTTAGTGGGGTGACCCCACTCCTCAGAAAGGAACAGCGTGTGCGTGAATGGATTTTAGGTGAGTAGGGGGTTGCACAGGTCCAGACCCACCCTCTCGACATCCCCTCCCGGATCCAGCGGCATGGTGGGGTCCAAGACGGCTGGGGGAAGTTCTATTGCAGTGAATGGCCAGACCGAGCTTCGATGCAGGGGATGCCCTTTCCGTGCTTCATGGCACGTGTTTGCTAGATTGCCATTGACCCTACAAGAGGGTTCATCCACCCTTTGACAGGTCTTGTTTTTTGTCCTGCTGGGTGTCTAGCCACCGTCCTCACCAGGCGAGCCTTGGGGGGGAGCCCGTTTAGTCATGCGACAGGCAGTATTGGCTACTTGGTACCTGAAGCGCTCAGACGAGTGACCTGACCTCAATAATGCCCAAGCTCAATGCTGCCATCCCCTCCATAGACACTGTCTGACCTGTGGAGTTCCTCCAGCATTTTGTGTGTGTTGCTTTAGGTTTCTAGGACCTGTAGAATCTCTTGTGTTTATGACTACCTTGTAAGGTTAATTTTATCTTGTATTTGTATACATAATATACATAATATTGCTAAGCAATAACTTCCAATTTACTCCATACAGTGCCTTTAAGAATTGCAGGGTACTTTGTGGAAGGTTTATCCAACAAAAAAAAGATGCCAACTCATTCAAGGGATGATGGTACAGGTGGCTAAAGCACTGATATTTTTTAATGCACATCTCTAAGAAAGGACAAAGGACAGAGTTTACAGATTCCACAATGTGGCCTCTGTAGAAGATTGGATTTGTGGTTGAGAGAGTGGCCTCCGACAGATGAGTGGAGCACCAAGACATTGGATGGTTTTAAGGGTAGAACTGATTGCAGGCAAGGTGGGAAACACCTTGAAAGTGTAGGCAATTTGAAAGTATAGGCAAGAATTTTTAAATGAAGCGTTGCTGAACATGAAGCCAGAGCAGTTCAGCAAGCAGAGGAGTGATCGTGAATGACACAGCGCGAATGAGGACATGACAAGTAGAGTTTTGGCTAACCACCAGTTGTGCGTTGGATGAGTCAGATCTAAAAACAATGGCAGGATTGGGCCTGGGAATTATTAAGGAGATGGACATAGGTGTTGAAGGTGTTCACCCCCAAAACTTTGACATGGGGATGAATGCAACATGAAGGGTGTGAATGCAAACACGAGGAAATCTGCAGAGGCTGGAGATTCAAGCAACACACACAAAATGCTGGTGGAATGCAGCAGGCCAGGCAGCATCTATAGGAAGAAGCACTGTCGACGTTTCGGGCCTAGACCCTTCGTCAGGACTAACGGAAAAAAGAGATAGTAGGAGATTTGAAAGGGGGAGGGGGAGGGGGAAACCCGAAATGATAGGAGAAGACAGGAGGGGGAGGGATGAAGCTAAGAGCTGGGAAGTTGATTGGCTAAAGGAATACAAGGCTGGAGAAGAGGGAGTATCATAGGATGGAAGGCCTTGGAAGAAAGAAAGGGGGAGGGGAGCACCAGTGGAAGATGGAGAACAGGCAAGGAGTTATTGTGAGAGGGACAGAGAGGAAAAAAAATTAAAAATTAAGGATGGGGTAAGAAGGGGAGGAGGGGCCTTAACGGAAGTTAGAGAAATAAATTGTGTGTTGCTTGAAGGGCGTGAACAGTTGTTTTCACTTCTGCTCAGTTGCTGGAGAGAAGAATGGAGTTAGTAATCTGGAAAAGGCTGTAGTGGGGACCAAAGATTATGGCTTTTATCTTCCCTGTTATTGATTGGAAGAAATTTCTGCCCGTTGTATATTGAATGTCAGACAAGTATTTTGCATTTTGAATGCAGATGGAAGGAGGTGATGGTGGGTATTAATTGTAGAATCCGAGTCAGGTTTATTATCACTGATGTATGTTGTAAAATTTGCTTTGCAGCAGCAATATAGTGCCATATATAAAATAAATACTATAGCTTACAGTAAGAAATATATAAAAAGTAAATAAGTGCTGCAAACGAGGGCAAAATAGTGAGGTAGTGTTCATGGACTATTCAAAAACTTGATAACAGAGGGGAAGAACCTGTTCCTTAAGAGTTGAGTGCGTGTCTTCAGGCTCCTGTACTCCTCTCTGGTGGTAGCAATGAGAAGAGGGCAAGTCCTGTATGCTGAGAGTCCTTAATGATGGAGACTGGATTCTTGAGGCACTGCCTTTTGAAGATGTTCTTGTTGGTGCAGAGACTACTGCCCATGCGCTAGTATACGTGTGGAAAGTGCTACCATGCTCTTGAGAAATGTGATCGAAGGAGATGAGGTATTGGAGAGTGGCTGTGGAGCAACCCATCGAAGATTCTTCCTCTCCCAGGGATGAGGTCCTTGGGATTTCCGTAGCACTGGGTTCTACAGGATGGGGTTGCTAACCCAATGTCCAACCCTTCTCCTTTCACAGCCTGGCTTGAGGACTGTCCCTGGCAGAGCATTTTGTGGAGTGGGGCAAAGAGATAAATCCTTGGTGGGTACCTGAGATAATACTCTGGGCACAGAAAAAGAAGCCATTGCAAATGATTTGGAGAGCACGAGAGAACCACCTGAGTGCTAGACAACAAAGAAAAGGTGTTGCTGCAGACACCATTTGAGTTATCCAGTTGTTTAAGTGCTTTTCCGCTTAATGGACGGAATTGATCCTGTAAAAATGTAACTGTGCTTTGGTAGCTCCATGACAAAATGGAATAATTGCTGGTCTGCCAGAAGATCAGGATGTCCATGGAAGAATGCTACTGACTGGCACATTCCAGGCTGCAGGAGTACATGCCGAGGAACGCATTGAAGCTGAGTGCAGTCACTGTGAGGACTCAGTGAGGAAGAACCACAGTCCATGGTTTGTCCGCTACTGTAGAGGCAGGGGCTGGTTTAGGTGAGGAAGCCCCTCAATTATTGTAGGATTGTACATCCAGAGGGGGCCACCTGAGCAGCAATAGTCCTACTGGTTTTAAAGAATGTAATAAGAATATTGAAAGCAAGAATGAAAAAGAAACATTGCTCAGTTTATCTCTGTGAATGTTTTTTTTTATTATGAATAAAGTTTATTTTGTTATATAAAAAAAATTAAAATAATCTCTTCTATAAATCTGTGATACCACCATTGTTTCGACTGAGATTCGGAGATTGGGAGCACCTGTGTTGGAAGCAGGCAGTCTCTCTGTCAGTACATTAACAAGGTCCTCCCAACACAAAGCAATGCTTGTTTTTCTTAATGCACAGATCACTCTCAAAACGGCACAAATCAGCCTAGTAGAAGAAGATCATGTCTGCCAGCTCCAGGACCAAATAATAGTAACATAAGCCTTTGGAATATTCTAAGGAATAACATAGGGAAAGACCTTTCCAAAGTTTCCATGCCAGTTCAATTAAATGAACCACTGAACACACTCCAGCGCCTTTGTGAAGAACTGGAATACAGTGAGCTGCTGGACAAAGCTTCTCAGACAGATGACCCATTTGAAAGAATGGTAAGTAAACGTTTTCACCTCCATGTTCGTCACCTAGTAGTTACAGGATCTGTGTATGGGTGTGCATACGTGTACTGCGTTCATTTTCCATTGTTCCCTTATGGTAAATTGAAAGGAATTTAGTAATGACTTGTGCATTTGTGAACACAGCCTCAGTCTGTAGATAGTTGTGGTCTGCCTCGTCTGCTAACTGCTTCTTTGTCAAGTTACACTTGTGGTCATTTTTGTCCATAATATGCTCTTCTCTAAGCTGCTCTGTATATTATTCTCCAGAATCAGAATCAGCTTTATTATCACTGGCGTGTGAAACTTGTTAACATAGCAAATTTACCATAAGGGAACAAAAATAATATATTTTTTTTTTAAAAAGTGAGGTAGTGTTCATGGGGTCAATGACCATTTAAGAATCGTACGGCAGAGGGAAAGTTGTTCCTGAATGCTGAGTGTGAGGTCTCGGGCTCCTGTACCTCCTCCTTGATGGTAGCAATGAGAAGAGGGCATGTCCTGGGTAATGGGGGTCCTTAATAATGGATGCCACTTTTCTGAAGCACTGCTCCTTGAATACATCCTGGGTATCATATGTTGTGAAATTTTTATTTTATGGCAACAGGACAGTGTAATATATAAAATATTTGGAAATCAGTGATGGAGGGGAAGAAGCTATTTCTAAAATGTTGAGTGTGCATCTTCAGGCTCCTGTACCTTCTCTCTGGTGGTTCTAGTGAGAAAAGGGCATGTTCTGGGATGTGGGCTTCCTTAAGGATGGATGTCATCTTTTTGAGGCATCACCTTTTGAAGGTGTCTTCAATGGTGGCACAGACAGCACCCTCGAGGGAGTGGCGTGAGTCTACAACCCCCTGCAGGTTTTTTCCGATCCCGTGCATTGCCACCTCCACACCAGATGGTGACGCAACCTGGCAGGACGCTCTCCACGGTACACCTGTAGAAATTTGCTAGACTCTTTGTTGACATACCAAATCTCCTCGAACCCCTAATGAAACTTAGCTGTCTGCATCGCTTTCTCCTTGTAATTCAGACAAGAAATGCAGAAAGTGCCAAGCTGATAAACAGCACCAGTTGTAAAAACAAAAGTTAGGTTTGTTAATTTGGAACACATCTGCCCTCCCCATGGGATTCTGAGCTGAAAGGAGGGACCAGGTGCATGAGGAGCAGTAGGAGAGATACAAAGGTGAGCGCAAGAGATTTGGAGAGCCAATGAAAAATCAAGAAACACATATTAAATGGCAATATATACTGTAATGGAAATCAAAAATCTATGAATGTTGGAAAATTTTAATCTGAGATTAAAATTGAAGGTACTGGAAATGCTCACTCAGCAAGTCAGGAAACATCATGTTTCAAGTCAAAATTCCTGACTGCATCTGGGAAAGAGAAAAAAACAAGTTAACAAGACAATAGTGTAGAGATGGATTGACAAAGAGGATATATCTAAGGTGTTGCAAAGTTCAAAGTACATTTATTATCAAATTATGTATACATTTTACAACCTTGAGATTTGTCTCCTAACAGTCAGCCGCGAAACAGACACCCAATAAAACCCCATGTATAAAGACTGTCTAACACCCAATGTGCAGAGAATAAAAACTTGTATCATTCGCTTATAAAATTAAAATAAAATGGCCCAGAAAGAAGACAGTCAAACACGCAATGTGCAATGAAACAAAAACATCATGCCGACAGTTTGAAGAATATCTGAATGAAAGAACATCAACGCCATGAAGTAAAGGCCAGTGGGCACACAGGGAAAGTGATGTAAAAGTTGCAAAATGCATAAATGTGGGAATTCCCAATAGATCAGGGAGAGAGGAAAACTGAGACACAGTACAGATTGTTTGGCCAGTTCCAATGCAGAAAATGTAATGTGTACTTGCATATGAAATAAGAATTATAATTGAAGCTACTTGCATCCTGGGAGGATTAACTGGCAAGAACGAATATTGCTAATTAAAAATAATCAAATTAAGCAAAGCCAAAGGCATTGTATTCCAGCTGTGATTTTACTAAATGTCACATGAAAAATGTAGAATAATTAAGAGCAATTCAAAAGACCTGATAGCAGAGTGGATGTATTAGTGGGCCAGTAAATCTAGAAGCCTGACCTTAATGAGCTCAATTTCTGACTCAGTTCTGTAGAATTAAAATAAGCAAGGTAACGTTGTGGTTAGCACAATGGTATTATAGCGCCAGTGACCTGGGTTCAATTCCACCGCTGTCTGTAAGGAATCTGTAGTTCTCCCGACAACTGCATGGGTTTCCTCCCACATTCCAAAGACGTATGATTGGTAGGTTAATTGGTCACATGGTTGTAATTGGGCGGCATGGGGTCGCTGGGCTGGAAGGGCCTGTTATTGTGCTGTAAGTTTAAATAAAATAAAATCCCTTTGACTAAATTGACAATGAAAAAGGTTGCATCTTCAGTGATGACTGTGAAATTGGTATAGTTGTAAATCGCTATTCACTGAGGTACTTTTGGGGAAATGGCTCGGCATTGTGACAGAATCTTGATTATCCTTTAAGATGGCCTTGAAAACCTGTAGGTATACCAAACAGCCAATGAAATAATCATGCATTGTGTGTGCAGTACTAATTTCCTTTGCACAAGATGGTTAAAAGAGATTATAATTGGGAGCTACTTAAATAAGTAATCTTGTCTCATTACGTTCTCCTTTATTCCTTTGTATGGGTGTTACCACATTTACTTCCCAGAGTCAACACAAACTGATTCACGACCAAGGAACGCAAAACTAAGATGTCCTGATTTAATAGTTAAATAGTTCGTTGGTTCCATTTAATATCAGAGAATGTGTACAATATTCAACCTGAAATTCTCGTTCTTCATAGACATCCACAAGAACGGAAGTTTCCCAAAGAATGAGTGGCAGTTAAAACATTAGAACCCCGAAGCCCCCCTACTCCCCCCTCCCACACACAAACTGCAGCAAGCTCTGTTGGCTTGGAATGTTGTACCTCCTGCAGAACTCAATCGAGCTCTGTACATCCGAGTTGTGCGGCTCCTTTCTTAGGCTCCATGCCATGATTTGTAAGAACTGTCAGATTCAGTTCAGACATTTATCACATGTACATCGAAACGTACAGTAAAATGCATCAATCGTGGCAACAACCCGCACAAGCTAAGGATGTGCTGGGGGCAGCCCACTAGGTTACCACACATTCCAGCACCAACATAGCATGCCCACGATACTCAGCAGAACAACACAGAGCACAATAAAAAACAGAAAAAAACAATACAAGCCCTTTTCACCATTATTCGATGTTACTTTGAGAATATATCCCAGCCCGTAGTAACATAAGGGTGCTGGAGAAATTCAACAGGTCAAGTAATATCTATAGAGGGGAATAAATAGTTGATGTTTTGGGCCAGGACTCTTCTAGTCCCTGGACTTCCAGCCCCCCCCCAAATAAGCACAAGTCACGTCGCTGAAAGAGACCTCTCTCACCTTATTGTCGTAAACACGCAAACCTCTTTTTAAACAGTGACCCCCAGTGACCTGCAGTGGAGGGCATCTTCATCTGTCCAGCTTCTTCTCGCGAGGCAACCTGCCCATTCTCATCACCAGTCTTGTAAAGATTCCTTAGAGTTCCCAGTACTGAAGGTGCAGTCTCTTTATTGAAGCTCCTGGAGTAATCTCTGCATTACCAGTGTATCCTGTACACCATTACACAGTGCTCTGGTATCCTTGGGAACACCATTGTCCGGAAACTTAACTGAGCCAATTGCAGAGAATGTTGTGCTCGCAGAGGCATATCAGGGGCTGGCACTCAGCTGAGAATGATACCTGACGTCTCAAAGACTTTCCAGCACCCAAGGTACAAATTAAAGCGGAATCCTCTACCAGATACTTGGAGGATGTAAATCACACAGCACTCAAGCCTAGCAATATCCAGAAAGGTGCAGCCCTGTTTGAATTGTACTCTGTCCATCGCCATTGGTGAGCTGTGGATTCAGTGTGCAGTATCTCCAAGACCATTGTTTCAATTGACCGTGACTGCTTCAGTTACACCTCCCAGTCCCAGAATCTCTGTCAACCACGAGGGAAAGAGCATCTGGCCCTAGGGTCCCTTCCAAGTCTCGTACTGTTCCTATCAGAAGAGATATGGGTGTTCTATGACAGTAATACATACCAAATGCTGGAGGAACTCAGCAGGCCAGGCATCTGTGGAAAAGAGTAAACAGTCAACAATTCGGTCCAAGATGGTGCCTGGCCTGCCGAGTTCCTCCAGCACTTTGTGTGTTTTGTTCTGGATTTCCAGCACCTGCAGATTTTCTCTTGACTGTTCCATCACTATCGATGGGTCAGGCCCTGTGATGCCCACTTATAAGATAAGATTAGCTTTATTTGCCATAGATACATGGAAAGACAGAGTGGGAGGCATCATCTGCGTCAGATCAAATCAATGAGGATTGTGCTGGGCAGCCCTCGAGAGCCGCCACCCTTCCACCTACGACAGAACAACTTACTGACCCAAATCTTCAGGATGTGGGAGGAAACCAATGGAAAATCACATGGTCACGGGAGGAATATATAAACCCGTTACAAATAGCAGTGGAAATTGAACCCCAACCTTACTGCTGGCGCACTGTAAGGCATTGTGCTAACCACTATGCTACCACGCCGACTCTCAGTAACCCTGCATACTGACTGCTAAGAAACAGACAATAAATACTATCTTGCCAGTGACACACAGAATATTTTAATCATTGCCGATAATTGTAAAGCACGTTTCTTTTTGTCAGCCTCTGTAAGTAGCGTAAGCGTCTCTTTTTGTTTCTGTTTGTCTCGGGTACTGCTGTGGTGTGCCAAACAGCAAGTTTACCATTCGGTCACACCTGAGTTAATGAAGTCAAGTCACAGATTTGGTAATATGACTTCCAGATGTTTTCAATGAGCAGACGCTTGCTCAGTTAACATACCTCAGTATGGCAAGAAGCAAGGAACTGGTAATAGCTCTACCTTTTGCCACCTAATAATAATTCAGCGTTCCTCTGTGCCTAAACTGACAGAATAAGGGCAACAGCATGTATCTCTTCTATTCCCATAGGCTTTCGTTGCCGCTTTTGCAGTTTCAGCATATGCATCTTCATACCATAGAGCTGGAAGCAAGCCGTTTAACCCAGTTCTAGGGGAGACGTACGAATGCACGAGGAAAGAGAAGGGCTTCAGATTCATTGCTGAACAGGTAATGACTTCCTTCTGTAGGCCCTGGTTAAGGAATGGGTCTGAACAGTTTGGAGTAACACACAGAACATGCTGCAGGAACTCAGCAGGTCAGGCAACATCTATGGAGGGAAATGAACGGTCAATGTTTCGGGCCGAGACCCTTCATCAGGACTGGAAGGGGGTGGGGGTGGGGGTGAAGACGGAATAAGAAGGTGAGGGGAGGGGAAGGAAAACAAGCTGGCGGGTGATAGGTAAGGGGGGAAGGTGGAGGGGTGGGGGGATAGTGAGAAGCTGTGAGGTGATAGGTGGTGAGGGAGAAGGAGTGTGATGGGCGAGGAGAGTGGACTAAGGATTAAAGGGAAGGAGGAGGGCAATCAAAGGGAGGCACTAGACAGAGAGTGCAAAGAATTTGGAGTTGTGTAAAAGTATTTGTTATCATAAAATTATAATACATTGGAGATATTAATGTGGGAGTATTTTGTACTGCTATCAAAGTGTGCTTTGCAAGCAAAAGATAAATATGAGTGCATTTTTATTTGTTAGTTTAGGTTCAACTCATTAAGTTCTAATTGGTTCACTTCATTGCCCAAAGTGGTGCAGGAATCGCCCATACCTCTATCTGCTGAGGAGGTTCTGATGTCACCCAAAGTTAGGAGAGCAAGGATTCTCGAATGGCTAAGACCGGTGAATTCTTGATGATTTGTTCATCTAAAGAGAAAAATGATCACAGGATAGATCTATTAAAAGGGTATTCTTACAGATACTGTGCTCCAGATGGAGCTCGGAGGACATTGCTTTGGTAATAATGCTGTCTCCAGAATCATTGAACACTACAGCACTGAAACAGGCCCTTCGGACCATTTAGTCCATGCTATACTTTCATTTGGCCTAGCCCCATTGACCTGACAAGCACCATAGTCCTCCACACGCCTCCTATCCATGTACCTATCCAAATTTCTCTTCAATGTTGAAATTAAATCTGTTGGCAGCTTGTTTCACACTCATGCCACCCTTTGAGTGAAGAAGTTCCCCCTCATATTCCCTTTAAATAATTCCCCTTTCACCCTTAACCCATGACCTCTATTTCTAATCTTACCCAACCTCTGTGGAAAATAGCTGCTTGAATTTACCCCATTTACACCCTTCGTATCCGGGCAGATGGGGCTCATCAGCTGTGGTTGGCAGTTCATCTAGGAGAAGTAAAAATCTGATCTCAAACCTCCTCTGCCTTACGGCAATACACACTCACGGGGAAGCCTTCGGGAGTAAACCCCGAGGATAAATCTGAAGCAGTCCTACATGGAGTTCGACGCTGTCTGGCAACTCCTGCGACACTGCTGGTGCCAAACCATGTCGGTCTCTGCCGTTCCTGTGGATTCTTCAGCTGCTTGAAGTGGGGAGCCTGCTGCGTGGGCAACAGCTTGCTCTCTATATCCCTATATCTGCCCTGGCTCACATTTCGACTTCGAGGTAGACAGCTAGGACACAGCTTCCATGGTCAACCCTGACCAATGGAAGGCCACCCCCCACCCCCCATAGAAATTTATCACTTTATTCAGTTCATTCTTCAGCAGAACACCCACCTTCTTGGAGAATAGGAATTCTTCAAAAATGCATTCTAGCCGGAACTTCAGAAGTCCTGTAAGGGCTAATGTATTGTCACCTCCCTCACCCTTGGCTTTTACACAAACAGTTGGGAATGTGAGGAATGCATCTGATGAGGTTTGGGTTTGAGGCCAAATCCTATGCCCTGGGCCAGAGATGTACTCTACAAAATCAAACCGGTTATTTCCTAATACAGATGCCTAGTGGATGAGAACAATGGTAGAGGTATTAACTGATGAAATTGTTTCACTGTAAAGTTATACATTGTAACTTTACACTTTCGTGAAGATTTATGTTGAGAAGTAAATTTAACTCTTTAAAAAAAACAAAGTTTATGGAGAAAAGCTCTCTACAATTGTTTTTCTAGGTCAGCCATCATCCTCCAATATCTGCATGTCATGCTGAATCAAAGAACTTTGCCTTCTGGCAAGGTAGGAGTTTTGTTTTTATAAGCAAATAGTCCAAGGTTGTTTTGCTAAATACAGCAGACTGCTGTGGAATGGCAATAGTAGAGCATCTGGTGACATAAAGCATAGCTTTTTAAAAGGAAAGTGAATGAAAAGAGTAGTTTTCAATTGTAAAGTTGTACTACTTACCCCTGTTCCTTAGCCCAGCCCAGGGAATGCATCTATGTCAAATAGGTACCACACGGGAGGGTGAGCAGCCAGAAGTCACGGTACCATTGACATGGGTAGGATGAGTGACGAGGTTCTGCATAGGGAGTTGAGGGAATCAGGTGCTAAGTTAAAGGGCAGTGATCTCAGGATTGCTAACTGTGCCATGTGCTGGTGAGGCCACAACTAGGAAGATTATACAGTTAATACATGGCTAAGGAGTTGGTGTAGGAGGGAGGGCATAAGTTTTTGGATCATTGGGTTCTCTTCCATGGAAGGTGGGACCTGTACAGAAGGGATGGTTTGCACCTGAACTGGAGGGGGACCAGTATCCTAGCAGGAAGGTTTGCTAATGCTGCATGGTGGGGTTTAAACTAGAGATGCAGGGGGATGAAAACCAGAATGCCAGAACAGATACTGGAGAGGTTATGGAGGCTGATGTTGGTAAGACCTCAGACAAAGTTAGGAATCAAAAGGTTGAGCATGGTGCGACTAGTGTCCTGTGTATATTTCAATGCAAAATGTATCGTAGGAAAGGCGGGTTATAGTACTGAAGATGAGGTAGCTGGTTTACAAACAGAAGCAAGGTGGAGTGAGGAGAGGCTGTTGTTAGAGCAAAATTCCAGTCAATGGCATGAGTTGCAATGTAAAAGGTGGACAAAATCGAAAAGGGTGAATACAGGACTGAAGGTATTATATTTAATTTGAATGTGCATAGTACACAGAATAAGGTAGATGAACTTGCAGCGCATTTGCAGATTGGCGTGTTGTAGGCATCACTAAATCATGACTGAATGTAGACTATAGTTGGGAGCTTAATATCCACGGATGCAGATTGTATTGAAAAGACAGACAGGAAGGCAGAGGGGTTGGCATTTCTTTGTTGGCAAAAAAAAATTAAGTCAAATTGTCTGAAAGAGGTGTTATATAGCCGGAAGAATTTGAATCATTTTGGATAGAGCTAAAGAATTGCAATGGTAAAAAGACAATGATGGAAGTTGTATACAGACCCCCTAAAAGTAGTAAGGATAAATTACAAAGGGAGATTGAAAATGCATGCCAAAAGGGCAGTGTTACAATAGTCATGGGGGATTTCAGTATGTAGACAGATTGGGCAAAATAGGTTGGTGCTGGATTCCAGGAGGGGGAATTTCTAGAGTGCCTACGAGATGGCTTTTTAGAACAGCTCGTGGTTGAGCCCACAAGGGGATCAGCTATTCTGGATTGGGTGTTGTGCAGTGAGCAAGAATTATTTAGAAAGCTTGAGGTAAAAGAACCCTTAGGGAAAAGTGATCATAATATGGTTGAAATTTGAGAAGAAGCTAATGTCAGATGTATCAGTGTTATGTGGAATAAAGAAAATTACAGAGGCATGAGAGAGGAGTTGGCCAGAATTGATTGGAAAAGAACACTGGCAGGGATGACAGCAGAGCAGCAATGGCTGGAGTTTCTGAAAGTAATTTGAAAGGCACAGGATATAAACATCCAAAAGAGGAAGAAGTATTGGCAAGTAGGCACAACCGTGGCTAACAGGAGAAATCAAAGCCAACATGAAAGTCAAAGAGAGGGCACATAATAGAGCAAAAATTAGTAGGAGGTTAGAGGATTAGGAGGCTTTTTAAAACCAATGGAAGGCAACTAAAAAAGTCTTTAAGAGGTAAAGATGGAGTACAAAAGTAAGCTAGTCAATAATATTAAAGAGAATACCAAAAGTTCCTTCAGATACATAAAGTGTAAAAGAGAGACAAGAATGGATATTGGACTGCTGGAAAACGATGCTGGAGTGGTAGCAATGGGGGACAACAATGGCGGATGAACTAATGAAGGGAGCCTTTTCTGGTGGGCTGCTGGTGACTAGTGGTGTTCCACTGGGGTCTGTGTTGGGTCTGGTTCTTTTTATGTTGTATGTCAATGATTTGGATCATGGAATTTGCAGATGATTTGAAGATTGGTGGAGGGACTGGTAGTTTTGAGGAAGTATAGAGGATACAGAGGACTTATAATAGGAGAATGGGCAATGAATAGCAGCTGGAATACAGTGTTGGGAAGTGTATGGTCATGCACTTCAGTAGAAGAAATGAAAGGGCTGACTATTTTCTAAATAGGGAGAAAATATTGAGGTGCAAAGGGATTTGGGAGTCCTTGTGCAGTATTCTCTAAAGGTTAATTTGCAGGTTGAGTCTACGATGAGGAAGACAAATGTGATGTTAGCATTCATTTCAAGAGAACTAGAATAGAAAAGCAAGGATGTAATGTTGACATTTTATAAAGCACTGGTGAGGCCTCACTTGGAGAATTGTGAGCAGGTTAGGGTCCCTTATCTGAGAAAGGATGTGCTGAAACTGGAGAGGGTTCAACGGAGGTTTGAAAATGATTCCAGGATTGAATGGCTTGTCATATGAACAGCGTCGGATGGCTCTCTCAACCTGTATTCTCTAGTATTCAGGAGAACTAGGGGTGACCTCATTGAAACCTATCGAATGGTGAAAAGTCTTGATGGAGTGGATGTGGAGATGATGTTTCCTATCCTGGGAGAATCAGAATAGAGGGTCATAGTTTTATAATGGAGATGAGGAGGAATTTCTTTAACCAGAGAGTGGTGAATCTATGGAATTCTTTGTCGCAGGCAGCTGTGAGGCCAAGTCCTCAGGTACATTTAAGGCAGAGATTGATAATATCCCTGATTGGTCAGGGAATGAAGGGATTATCAGGAGAAGGTAGGAGATTGGGGCTAAGAGGAAAATTGCATTAGCCACAGTGAAATGACAGAGCAGCCTCAATGGGCCAAATGGCCTAATTCTGCTCCTATGTTTTATGGTCTTTTTTTTTATGAAGCATGGATTCACATCACTCCCAGGAAAGAATTACTAGTGTTCATTAGGAGGTTAAGAAAGTGCCAGAGCAGTTGACGTGGATGTAAAACAATACAGATGCTCAAAGTTTGAAGTTCAAAGTAAATTTATTATCAAAGTACTGAAAGATATTTTCAGAAAAGTAGCTACTTTTTGTAGATATGATTTCAGAAAGCTAGCACAGGATTTATGAACTGAATAATTTGTGCTATACAACACTGAGCACAAATTATATCAAAGATCAAAGAAGATTTATTACCAAGTATGTATATGTCACCCTAAGATTCATTTTCTTGCATGCATTCACAGTAGAACAGAATGAAAACTACACACAAAGACTGACAAACAACCAAAGTGCAAAAGAAGATAAACTATGCAAATACATACATAAAGAAAGGAAGAAAGCTAAAAACTAACTAAAAACAAGAGTCCTTGAAAATGAGTCCATAGATTGTGGAATCAATTCATTGTTGAATTGAGTGAGGTTATCCAAGCTGGTTCAAGTGCCTGATGGTTGAAGGCTGTTTCTTGATGGTGTTGGCCAAAGGCTCCTGTATCTCTTTCCTGATGGTAGCTGTGAGAAGCAGACATGGCAGAAGATATGCAAAAGATCAATCATTCTTTGCAGAAATATCTGAAAGCTAGGCTGAAATCAGCTTGTTCCTGAAGATGTCTGACTGAATGTTTAGGCAAAACATGAAGAGCAAGTTCTGCAGAAACTCACTGTGATGTTCAGCACACCAAAGTAAAGTTGGAGCTCTATAAAACCGGGGTGAGAACACTTGGAATATTATGTTTCAATTTGGGTCAGCTCATTATAGGAAAGATGTGGAAGCTTGAAAGAGGGTGCAGAGGAGATTTACCAGGATGCTGCCTGGATTGGAAAACAAGTCTTATGAGAATAGGCTGAGCAATCTAAGGCTTTGGAAAGAAGGTGGATGTGAGGTTTGCAAGATGATAAGAGGCATAAATCAAGTGGTAGCCAGGGACATTTTCTCAGGATAGAAATGCTGAAATGGGGTTATAATTTTAAGATAATTGCAGGAAGGTATCGGGAGGAGGGGGGATGTCAGAGGTAGTTTCGTGTTTTTTTTTCACACAGAGTATGGTATGTGAGTGGAATCTCCTGCCAGGGATGGTGGTAGAGGAACATTTAAGAAACTCTTAGATAGGCACGTACATAATAGAAAAGCAGAGGGCAATGTAGGAATGAATGGTTTGATTGATTTTAGAACAGGTTAAAAGGTCGGCACAGCATTCTTAGCCAAAGGGCCTGTGCTGTGCTGAGATATTCTGTGTTCTATACCTACTAGCTACTATACTGTTTTATCTATCTTTGTTGAGAACAATACGTAGGAGAAACTAAACCGTTTATACATTAAAAATTATCATTTTAATTGTAGATTAAGTTCTTGGAAAAGTATACAGATATTTAATGGAAAGATGGTTTTTGTTAATAACTGTCTTATTTTTCCTCTCCAATAGATGTGAGGTGGAAAAACAAGTTCTGGGGTAAATCAATGGAGATTGTTCCAGTTGGCACAATTCATGTAACTCTTCCGACGTAAGTACCTGTTGGAGGAAAACCGCTGAGTTAGTATCAATTTTAAAATTTAGTAAAGCAATGCAAAGGTAGTTGGGTCCAAGAAATCTTTTACGTTTCTTTTTCTTTCTTTGCCTTCCAATCACCATCTTGATTGCTGGTGACTTGTTAGCCCTTCTGGTCAATCACAAGTTCTAGCAACATATAATTGAATAAATTGTTCTACAAGAATTTAAGACTTAAAACCATAAAGCACGTTTCCACATGTAATGCTGATGAGACTCATGATTAACGTTATGATTGCCTGCCCTGGAGAAAGTGTTTTGAGGAATATATCTCTCTGCCAATCTGATTCTTCCTCAGCTGCAGGGAGGGCAATATGCCAAATGCCATCAGGGCACTCCTCATGATGTGCAGATTAATCAGTGATTTCAACATTTTAAACTTTGCAGGGAGTCTCCCAGGTTAGGACAGGGCTCCGTTCCAGAGAGTCGGAGATGAACAGAAATTGGTGTGACGGGTGTGGGGGGGGGGGGGGGGGCGGACAGGCCTGGGAAGCCTCACCGGCTCCTTGAGTGAGTGAGTCTGTGCAGCTCGACCCCGTGCCTGATTGATTGTAACCGACTGGGGAGATACGGTGGGGAGATACGGTGGGGAGAATAGGCACGTGGAAATGTCCTGATGTCCTGTCCCTACTTGGCAGAATGTGCCTACAGATAGGGACACACAAACCCAGTGTAAACAGCAGATGGGCTTTGGAATGTGGGGGAAAATCAGGGCATCCTCAGGAAACCCATGTGGCCATGAGAAGAAAGTATAAACTCCATAGAGTCAGCAGTGGGAATTGAACACCAATCACAATTTCCGGTACTCTGAAGTGTTATACTAACTTCTACCATGCCGGCCTTTTGACTTGTCGAAGTGAGGTGCATCATTGCTACAAGAAATATTGAGACAATTCTTTCCAAGATCCCTTCTGTTCTTGCTGACAACTGGGGTATGGGCAATGACAAATGTGCCTAGTTTGCTATCAATCTCGTTTGCCTTTGTTGTGACTGCTGAACTGAGCCCCATGGGAGCGGCAGCTGGAAGTTATAAAAGTGCTTCTGGGAAATCCATTTATTTCTAAGATTAGCTTTATTTGTCACACGTACACCAAAACATACAGTGAAATGTGTTATTTGTGTCAACGACCAACAAGGTCCGAGGATGTGCTGGGGGCAGCCCGTTAGCATTGTGCCAACTTAGCATGGCCACAACTTACTAACCCTAACCCATGTGTCTTTGGAATGTGGGAGCCAACCAGAGCAGCCGGAGGAAGCACACACATCAAATAGAAACTCAATACAGAAATCGGGAGGTATTGAACCCCATTTCTGATTGCTGGCTCTGTAAAGTGTTATACTAACCACTACGGTATGCCCAACCCTGTTTCTGAACTCTGTGTATTTCCATGTTCTTCCTTGCTGGTGACATCACAGAACTAACATGGCAGAGAAAACTCCATATAAAAGTACTGGTATCAGCTAGTCTTGATACTGACAAGGAATTCCTGAACTTTAAAGATATCCTGCATTGAGATTCCTCCCTATCTAACATGACAAAATAAAATCTAAAGCTCAGAAATACTGAAAGAAACGTGGACAACATGGTGCTATACTGCGGGATCATTGCGTTTATCAAGAATCAATTTTTCATTGAAGTAGTATAAAAGGCAACTAGAATGGATGAAACAGGTGCTGGTAACAAAGAGCAGTAGTGTGCAGGTACGAGGAAAGCCCTTAAACTGACAAAGGAGATGGCACAGCTGAAGTATCTGGCTGGTACAGTTACAATGCATCAGGGAAAATGTGGAGCAGTAGATTGACCGCTGGGGAACGATATACTCAAAGAGGTGTCACCATGTTCAGATATGGACCAAGTGCGGAGTGAGACACTGAAGCGGGTCGATAGTTCACAGACTTTAACATGAACAGAGTTAGAGGGAAAAGAAAACAATAAATGCTTGGCCAGACAGGGCCATTAACTAAAACTCTCCAATGGAAAATGAAGCCTACACTGCGGCTGAAAGGAATAACTACATATAAAATGAATACCACTAGACTTCAGAGTCAGTTGACTTGACAGTCCAATTTCTCAGGCAAGGCCGAATACAAGCAGGCAGCAAAGCGTTACTGTGCTGGGTTCAAGTCTCGACGGACAGAATGGAGTTAATACTATCACAATTAAATAATAATTATCTGACGCGCATATTCACGAGCACAATTGCCGTATCTGCTGCGCTGCCGAATCCGTGGTTGTGACAAGAATTCTGTACGACCATTTGACATCGGAGCAGGAATAAGCCATTTGGCTCATCATATCTGTCTGCCGTTTATAATCCTTCTCAACCCCATTCTTCAACCTTCCTAAACCTTTGACCCCTCCTTATCAATGTCCAATTATCAATACCCAATGATTTGACCTCTGTGGCAATGAATTCCACAGATTTTCACACTCAGGCTAAAGAAATTCCTTGTTATCTCTGTTCTAAAGGGATGTCCTTGTTTTCCCTGTAGCAGACCAGCACAAACACAGAGGCTATGATTTTGCTGAATGCCAAAACTTACATAAAAGGAACTTGAGCAAAATGAGATTTCTAATCATGTCTATTTGATTATATGAGTTACTGCTACTCTCTTGGAACGAATAATTGGAATCTGCAAAATACTGTACTAAAGATACACCACTGAAGGTGGTATAGCATGGCATCTGGGCTTGGTTGGGGGTTGGGGGGGGGGCTCATAGGTGCTACCCTCCATTGTTGGATCAGTGGAATCACAGGCTGGACTGGCAGGAACAATCAAGTTGTCATTCTTGTCATTCAGGGTCTTAACTAAAAAAGCGTTTTCTTGTGTAACTATATTCTTTCTTACCATTTTGAATGTGTGTGTGTGTGTGTGTGTTTTTGCACCCTGGCCCCAGAGGAATGCTGACTCATTCAGATGTATTTGTGTATGATTTGAATGATATTTAAACTTGATTTGATTAACACGAGAGGTTCTGCAGGTGATGCAAACCTTAAAAGCTGGAGAAACCCAGAAAGTCGGGCAGCATCTATGGAGGAGACTATAGACTTGGATGTTTTGGACCTTCATTTTCAGTCCTGGTGAAGGGATCGCAGCTTGAAACTTTGACTGTTTATTCCCCTCCATAGATTCTAAAGATACACATTTCATCAAACGTTCACAGTCAGTGAGGTATATTCTAGTGATTGTGATAATGTATGGTAATGGTGGTTGCCCATGGTGTCCAACGGTGACGGGTATACCTGTGCGGGAGAGTTTTTAAAGTGGAAAATCCGTTGCACTGGGGCAGTTCCACCCTCTCAACCTCAGAAGTCTGGGTCCAGCGGTACGAACAGGCATCACAAACTGGGGTCTTCCTCGGTTGCAGTGAATGACCATGGCGTCATGGCCTTCGCTCTCCACGTAGTGTTGCAGTAACGCCTTCCCAGCCGTTGGATCTCACCAGCGGCTAGGAAGATCTCATCTGCCCAGTCTGCCAGAGCATGCAAGAACAGGCGTGTCCTTATCTCACCATGATACGAGGCCGCAGGTTACCCTCTCTCTGTTTAGCCCACCTGTCAAAGCGGTGTACTGGGCTGTGGCTGCTGTCACATGCAAACAGCTACTTGGAGCCACAGGTGAGAGCTGAGTGTTCGGTGGGGACAAAAGGCAAGTGAGCTGCCCAGGAATAGACACAAGTCCCTCCACCAGAGGTGCTACCCCCCCGCCCCCGGATACCACATACTCCCCATAATTATGTGCAAATAAGCCTTTTTATCATCCAGTTCGAAGCATTCTATCTGAGTGCCACTGCAGCTTTTACTCGGAAGGTTCCGCCATGTTATATGGTCTCCAAAGGAGAGAAGACAGAAGTGGTGAAGCCTGTGTCCCTTTTAGTTAATTCTGTAATTGCCATATGCACGGAGTTTGGCAGTCAGCTGCTTCACACCATTTTGAAGGAGCTTAGTTCTGTACCTTTACTGCTGATCCTAGAAAAATCTTTAGAGTAATGCACGGGCATTTATAATGAATGAAAAACTGTTCTATAGATAGATATACACGTCAGGTGCCTAAGACTTTTGCACAGTATTGTAGAAGTTTATGCGTTGCACTATACTGCTGGGGCAGAGAAAAAAAAAAGTTCATGATATATGTGAGTGGTGATAAACCTGATTCTGATATGGGTCTCTGTTGTGGACTGAGAGTGAGAAGGGGGTATGGAGAGGGGAGGGTGATGGGAGCATCTGAGAGACATTCTTTAATGATCAATAAAGCAATTGTTTGGAATCAAACGACCTTGCCTGGAGTCTCAAGCCTGGGTGAGTCTGCACCCGCACCACCTCCCCCACCACTGGCACTCCTTCTCTTAACACCTGTCCCACCCCCCCTCACCATTCCCAACATCCTCTGCTCCTGCCAGATTTACAAACTTGTTCTCCTTTCCACATCAACAAAAACAGTACTTAGCAAAATTCTTAGGCACCCTAGCTATATATGTGCAGAAGACTATTGCACAGAGCTAGAGATGCCAGCATCATGTTATTGGCATGTTCTCTGATTCAAGCAGAATCTTTGGGCTAGACTGTCTTACATCCAGACTGTGTTAAATTGTTCTTGTCTGCATACAACTCCGATAACCCGCTATCTGATTGACTGTTTGGAAATCCATATGCCCTCACCATCCAGGACATGACCTCTTCTTATTAACTCCATTGTGGAGAAGGTGCACAAGGGTGAAGACATACTCTCCACGCTTCCCCTCCACCACCAGATTTATAAACAGGCCATGAGCCCATGAGCATTCCTCTTTTGCACAAACTGATTTAAGCATTTTTTTTATGTCTTGCTCTGTACTGCTGCCCAAAACACAACAAATTCCCCAACATACAGTCCTGAGCAAAAGTCTTAGGCACATACAGTGCCTATAAGAAGTATTCACCCCCCACCACCCAAGACAGCTTCATGTTTTATTATTTTATAACATTTGAATCACAGCAAATTTAATTTGGCTTATTTTGACATTGAGCAATAGTAAAAGACTCTTTCATGTCTAGGTGAAAACGTATTGCTACAAAGTGATCTAAATTAACTACAAATATAAAACACAAAATAATTGATTGCATAATTACTCACCCCCTTCTAGTCAGTATTTAGTAGATGCACATTTGGCAGCAATTACAGCCTTGAATCTGTTGGATACATCTCTTATTAGCTTTGTACATCTGGACACTGCAATTTTTCCCCATTCTTCTTTGCAAAACTGCTCAAGCTCTGTCAGATTGCATGGGGATTGTGAGTGAGCAGCCCTTTTCAAGTCCAGCCGTAAATTCTCAATTGGACCCTGACTTGGCCACTCTAAATTTGTTGTTTTAAAGTCAATCCTGTGTAGCTTTGGCTTTATGCTTGGGGTCATTGTCTTGCTGGAAAACAAATCTTCTCCCAAGTCGCAGTTCTCTTGCAGGCTGCATCAGGTTTTCCTCCAGGATTTCCCTGTATTTTGCTGCATGCGTTTTATCTTCCACCTTCACAAGCCCTCCAGGGCCTGCTGCAGTGAAGCAACCCAACAGGGTGATGCAGTCCCCACTATGCTTCCCAGTGTGCAGTGCTTGGCCTATGCCAAACATAGCATTTAGTCTAATGGCCAAAAAGCTCAATTTTGGTTTTATCAGACCATATAACCTTCTTTCAGCTGACTTCAAAGTCTCCCGCATGCCTTGTGGCAAACTTTAGCTGAGATTTCATGTGAGTTTTTTTTTCAACAGTGCCTGTCTCTTTGCCACTCTCCCATAAAGCTACGATAGGTGAAGTACCTGAGCAACAGTTGTATGCACTGTCTCTCCCATCTCAGCCACTAAAGCTTGTAACTCCTCCAGAGTTGTTATAGATCTCTTGGTGGCCTCCCTCACTCGTCCCCTTCGCTAGTTTTGAGCACAGCCTGCTCTAGGCAGATCTACAGCTGCGCCATATTCTTTCCATTCCTTAATGATTGACTTTACTGTACTCCAAGGGATATTCAGTGACTTGGAAATTCTCATGCATCTATCTCCTGACTTGTGCTTTTCAATAACCTTTTCGTAGAGTTGCCTGGAGTGTTCCTTTTTGTAGTTTTAGCCAGGATACTGACTCACCAGTAGTTGGGTCTTCCAGATACAAGTGTATTTTCACTACAATCAATTGAAACACCTTGACTGCACACAGGTCTCTCAAAAATGCCTGTCCAATTAACTAATTATTTGACTTCTAAAACCAATTAGCTGCACCAGTGATGATTTGGTGTGAACCTCCTTTGGAACCTCTCCAGTTTCGCACATCCTTTCTAAGATAAGAGACCCAAACCTGCTCACAATACTCCTCACCAACGAGGCCTCACCAGTGCTTTATAAAGTCTCAACATTCCATCCTTGCTTTTGTATCCTAGTCTGCAAAACAATAAAAACATGAAAACTTCTGAGGGGGAGAGGAGTGAATAATTTTTATAGGCACTGTATATATAGCTAGGGTGCTTAAGACTTTTGCACAGAACTATATTTTGTCAATGTGGAGCAGGGAGTGAGTTTGTAAATCTGGTGGGAGCAAAGGATGTTGGGAATGGCGAGGGTGAAGCACCGGATGACGGATGTGGGATAGTTGGTAGAGAAGGAATGCTACGGGCAGGGGTGGCATGGATACAGACATACCCAGGCCTGAGACGCCAGGCAAGGTCATTTGATTCCAATCAACTGATCTATTCATCATTACAGAATGTCTCTCTGGTGCTCCCCTCTCCCCGCCCCCTTCCCACTCTCAGAACATTAATTAGAGACCCATATCAGAATCAGGCCTATTATTACTCACATACGTCATGAAATCTGTTTTCTTTTTGCACCAGCAGCAGTACAATGCAATAAAATTAAAATTACTGCAGTACTTTGCAAACGTCTTAAGCACCCTAGCTATAGGAATGTGCCCAATACTTTCACACAGTACTGTATGTCAGTGATAGTAAATCTGAATCTGATTCATATCTCTTTCACTGGGTGCTGACAGCCATGTTCCTAGTCAGCACTTCAAGTAACAATTTCTCGTAAGCACAAGAGATTCTGCAGCTGCTAAGAATCTGGAGCATCACACGCAAAATGCTGGTGGAACTCAGCATGACAAGGGAGGATCTATGGAAGTGAAAAACAGTCGACATTTCGGGCTGAGACCCTTCATCAGGACTGGAAAAGAAGCCAGAATAAGGAGGTGGGGAGAGGGAAGAAGTATCAACAAATTTCACAACATTTGCCAATGATATTAAACCTGATTACACTTGTGATTCTTATTCTGACAAGCTGGCAGGTGACAGGTGAAGCCAGGTGAGGGGGGGAGGTAGGTACCTGGAGGAGTGGGGGTGGAGTATGAAGTTGGGAGGTGATAGGCAGAAGGGGTGAAGAAGAGGAATCTGGTGGGAGAGCACCTTGAACCAGAAAGGAACAGGAAGTAAGAGGGGAACTGGAAGGAGGTGAAGGAAGAAGAAAAGATGAGAGGGTAACCAGGAATGGGAATGGGGGGTGGGAGGGGAGAAATTGCTGGAAGTCAGTAAAGTCAATGCTCATGCCATCAGGTTGAAGGCTACGCAGATGGAATACGAGGTGTTGCTCGTCCAACAAGAGTCTGGCCTTGTTGAGGCAACAGAGAAAGCCATGGATCCTTTCTCCTTTCTCTCTTTATCCGTTTTTCATTCTGGTTCCCCTCTCACCCCTTCTCCTCTCCCTTGCACAACACTTCCCTTTGTTGCCCCTCCCTCTCCCCCCTCTCCCATAGTCCACTGTCTCTCCAAGCAGATTCCTCCTCCTTCAGCCTTTCACCTCTTCCATCTATTACCTCCCAGATTTTCCCTTCAGCCCCCACCCCCACCCAGCTGTCTTCCTCCTCACCTCGTTTCAACTTCTTATACTCCCTCCCCTCCCTCCACCTTCTTATTTTGGCTTCTCCCCCCCTTTCTCAGCCCGAAACGTGGACTGTTCATTCCTCACCACAGATGCCTGGCCTCCAGCATTTTGTGCGCATGTTACACTTGGGTTTTCCTTTGTGATTGCATAATACCGTCTGCTGATGGTCACCTAACACTCCATTACTGTACTTGGAAGTTCCTGGCATCCCATTACTCAATTAGCAAGGAACAACTTAGCCCCGAGACTGGAGCCAGCAGACAGCATTAACCACACCTTGAGAGGAAGTTCTGGATGACTGCCAGTCAGAGCCTGTATCTTGTGTGTGCCATGTTTTTCACAGATTGTACGGTTAAAAGTTTACTTTCCTCCCTCCAGTACTTCTGGCCAAACTTACTTGAAGTGATCTGTCAATTATTTGACCTCTTTGCAACAAGATTTTAAGATGTTATTCCATAATCTGTAGTTAGATCAAGTAGATGAAATGTATGTATCTGTGGGCTTGTTTAAAAGAAAATGTAACTCTCTCCTCAGATACAGAGACCATTATGAGTGGAATAAAGTTACTTCCTGTATCCACAATATTCTCAGTGGTCAGAGGTGGATAGAACATTATGGAGAGATTCTCATTAAGAATACAACGAATAGTACTTGCCAGTGCAAACTGACATTTATGAAGGTATGAAAATGTTCTCCTTTTGAAATGAAGCAAGCAAGCTTTCTTAAATTGTTTTGGTTTATCTTCCGATCGTAATTTGCTTAAAATATATTCTGTATCGGGTATGTGTAGATGTGCCCTTTACCTGTTTATTAGGACAAACCTATATTTAGTTTTTCCGCAAACCATTTCAGGTGACATTGACCTACTTTTGTACTGCCTGCTTTGTATTTAAGCTCCCGTGACATTTTGAAGACAGTGGTTGCAGCCTGGTGAATAACCTTCATCTAAAATAGGGATGATTCTTGTTTGGAGAAAAGAATTAAAAGCCTCCTATCTGATCAATAATTTCAGACTGTAGAGTTTCTTCAGCAATGTTTGAAGATTGTTTTTAAAGATTACGTTTATTTGTCTCATGTACATCAAAACTTACAGTGAGATGTGTCGTATGCATCTAATCAAATAGCTAGGATCGTGCTGGACAGCCTGCAAGTTTTACCATGCCTTTGTGGCAATACATTGGATTTCAGCCATTGGTCAGTAATATCAGATGATAAGATGTAGGAGTAGAATTAGGCCGTTTGGACTATTGAGACTGCTCTGCCATTGCATCATGGATGATTCACCAGGCCTCTCAACCCCATTCTCCTGCCTTTTCCCCATAACCATTGACGTCCTTATTAATCAAGAACCTATCAACTTCCAATTTAAATATACCCAGTAACTTGGCCTCCACAGCTGTCCATGAATCCCACAGATTCACCACCCACTGGCTAAAGAAATTTCTCCTTATCTCTGTTCTAAAGGGATGTCCTTCTAATGTGAGGCTGTGCCCACTAGTCCTAGATTCCCTATTATAGAAACACTCTAAATGCCCACTCTGTCTAGGCCTTCCAATAGGGCTTAATGAGGTCTCCTCCCATGCTTCTAAACTCCAGTGAGTACAAGCCCAGTGCCATTAAGTGAACCCCATATGTTAACCCTTTCATTCTCAGGATCATCCTTGTGAATCTCCACTGGACCTGCTCCAGTGCCAGCACATTCTTCCTTAGATAAGGGGCCAAAAATACTTACAATACTCCATGTACAGTCTAAACAATGTTGTATAAAGCCCCAGCATTACATCTTTGCTTCTATATTTTATAATACTATAATTTTATATTTCATAAATATTTAACTTTATTATCAAGGCTGATTAGAATATTGAAGCAATCTTTAAGGGCCATCATAATATCCACATGACTTAGTAAAATCTTCTTGTTACCAGAACAAGTTATTGGGAAGACTGATGAACAGGCCTCTAAGGCCCTACATGCTTGATTAAACTTGACTTGGGGGCTGCACGGTGGTGTAGCCGTTAGCGCCACACTTTACAGCACCAGCCCTGTGGGTTCAATTCCTGCCTCTATCAGAAAAGAGTTTGTACGTTCTCCCAGTGACCATATGAGTTTCCTCTGGATGTTCCAGCTTCTTTCCACAGTCCAGAAGGGCATGTTATGTTTTGTATCTCTAATTAAAATTTTAAAAATAAATAAACCCTCCAGATTTTAAATTAAATTGACATGAAGTAATGAATGCTGACTTTACTGAATTTGGCTAAACTAATATAAAACAGGTCAAAGCAAATGCTTTATTCTGGAACAGTATTGTTGATAAGAGAGAGTATTTGACTTTAAAACTTAGAAACAAGCAATTAAACACAAGCAATTCTGAAGATGTTGGCGACCCAGAGGAATTCCAGCAGTTAAAAATCAGTCTTCAGACAGATCCAGCTTCCATGTTTGTGGCAGTTTTAGCTTTCCAATCCTTTTTGACGTTCATCATTCTGGCATATCCTATTTACCAGTTTTCTTTGATATTTTAGGCAAGATACTGGAATTCAAACGTTAATGAGGTTGAAGGGATCATAATGAACCAAAACGGTGAGGTAGTAAATCAACTCTTTGGGAAGTGGCACGAAGGCATGTATAGTGGGACGCTCCCCTCAGCAACATGCATCTGGAGACCAAGTAGGTGATTTATGCCAAATATCTCGTAATACCCTGTTGTTATATATTTCTACGAAGGACAAAAAGTTGCTGAATAAAAATGATTAATCTTTTTCTTTAGAGGACGCTCATCAAATTCAGGGAAAGCAGAGGTTGTAATGAGTAAGTTTATGACCAAGTGTGATAAATTTTATAATATTTCTGGTTACGTTTAACACATTGCCATCAGCTGAGCTTCATTTGACGGCAAAATCACAAGGGAGCTGGTAGGCTCTGATTAGAATATTTGAAGGTGTGGAATGTTAATGCTCTGTACTTTGCCTGCCCGTTTTGTACGATGTCAGAAGTGGTGTTTGATTTGCCTATCTGATGTGGGGAAAAGTTGAGCTTTTATACAGTACTGTGCAAAATTCTCAGGTGTGTGTGCATGTGTGTGTGTATATATGTGTGTGTGTGTGTGTGTGTGTGTGTGTATGTGTGTGTGTGTATATATATATATATAAAAAATATGACTTTTTGCACAGTACAGTATTTGTCAACATGGAGCGGAGATCGAGATTGTTGGAGCTAAAGATGTTGCGTGGGTGGAGCTCCGCAGGAGAGTGTGGGGCAGGTGAGAGAGAAGGAGTGCCAGGGACAAGGGTTGACACGGATACAGAGACAACCAGCCCTGAGACACTAGGCAAGGGCAGCTGATTTCAAGCAATTACCTGTGGCTTATTGATCATTACAGAATACCTGTCTGGTGCTTTCCGCTCCCTCCACTCTTCCTTCCCCTTTTCCTAACCATGATTCCCCTCCCCCTGTCCCCTTCCCACTCTCAGACCACAGTGGAGACCCATATCATAATCAGGTTTATCATCACTCACATATATCATGAAATTAGTTTTTTTTTGTGGCTGCAGTACAGTACAATACAGAAAATTACTTACAGACTGTGCAAAAGTCTTGGGCATCCTAGCTCTATATATATGCCTAAGACTTCTGCATGGTATTCTTCATAGACTAATCAGTATGTCCATACAATGACACGAGGTGCAGGAGTATCTGTACATAAGGTGACTCTGATAGGAAATGATAAAAGTGACAGAGTGACTTGGTAAGAGGAGCTCTTCTAGGTAGCAGCAGAGCAGATGAAAACACAATGAGCCAGTGACTCATTGTGTCAGGGTAGGTATGAGGTGTGGAGTGTAAGTGTAAAGTGATGGGATAAGGGGTGCCAAGGGGCGGCTGATGTGGATGTAGTGATGGTGCGGTGGGTTAATGGCTGGTGTTGATCAGCCTGACGGCTTGAGAAGAGTAACTGTCTTTGAGTTTAGTGGCTCTGGTGTGAGCGCTGTGCAGCCTCCTCCCTGATGGGAATGGGACGAACAGTCCATAAGGGTGGGATCCTTCATGATATTGCTGGCCCATTCCCCGCACCTTTCCGTGTCATTGATGTGGGTAGATTAGTGCCAGTGATGTGTAGTTGGGTAGTTGTACTCTACAACCAGCTGTTGTAGTTGTGGTGAACTACGAGTGCCTGTCTGGACACACCCCCTGCTGACTGCTCCTGTGGCTCCTCCCACAGGCCCCTGTACAAAGGCGATTCAGGTCTAATCCTCTGCCTCATTCTCCAGGATGTAATATGATGGTCACTCACTGCTGGTTCCTTCTTCAGTCAATAAAAGCCGATATCTCGCCTTACGTCTCAGTGTGAGTTATTGATGGTGCATCAGTAGTGTAATTAAAAAGTGTTTTCAGCCTGATGTGTTGGCTCTGTTTCTCATCCCTCAAGTATGGCCTGACCTGAGTAGGTCCAATGTTTTCTGTTCTTTTCAATTTTTTTTGGCATAAGCAGCATTTTCTTCAAACAAGGAAAGACTGTGGGCACCTATTGATTTTCATCAAAGATCATGTTTCTTAGCTCACACGTTCTGACTTGCAGGCTACGTGAATTTACAGCTGGTAAATCCAAAACAGGATACAATCTCTACAGAAGTATTCTTCTGAAGTTAATGGCGTACGGGGGAAATTGGTGTGCCTGAAGCCCTGCAAAATTTCATTAGGAACTTGAGATTTGGTATGTCACTAAAGACTCGAGCAAATTTCCACAGATGTACCGAGGTGACCGTTCTAACTGGCTGCATCACCGTGTGGTACAGAGGGGCCAATGCACAGGATTGGCAAAGCTGCGGAGGGATACAAACTCCGCCAGCTCTATCATGGGCACGAGTCTCCCCACCATCGAGGATGGCTTCTAAAGGCGACATCTCAAAAAGGCAGCGTCTCACTCTGTTGCAATATGTGTAACTATCCCCTGATCTAATAAATAGTGAAAACTGATGCCTTGGTTTAATGGAGTTGCTCTTAAAAAAATTAAACCTGGGAAATCTAAAAGTATTTGGAGGGCACTAAAGCAAAGATTCAGAAGTACATTTAATATCAAAGTATGTGTAAATTATACAACCTTGAGATTTGTCTACATACAGGCAGCTACAAAGCAAGAAATCCAAAAGAACCCCTTTTAAAAAATGGATCAACACCCAGTGCACAGAAACAGAGAAATTTTAAAAAACACAGATCATGCGAACAATGAAAGCAAGCAACAGCATTCCAAACCAAATTGAGTCCACAGACCTGTGGTGAACTACATATACCCGTCTGGACACGCCTCTCTGCTGTCTGCTCCTGTGGCTCCTCCCACAGACCCCTGTTTAAAGGCGGTTGGAGGCTCTGCTCCTCCCTCAGTCTCCAGGATGTTGTGTGGTGGTCTCTGGCTGCTAATCATGGTCTTTTGCTGCTAATAAAAGCCTATCGTTCACCTCCCATCTCCGAGAGTTATTGATGGTGCATCAAGACCCGAATCCCGGAGCAGCTGGAGTAGGCCCATAGCCTCGGTCTCGTATAGAGGGGCAAATCACCACAAAGGGTACAGGCACAAAGCCCATAGCACCCGGAGCAGTCTCACAGCCTCAGCCTCAGCGTCAAGGGGAGCGAAGTAAAACATCGCAGAGCAGAACCAGCTCTACCCTCGCTTCCAGTCCCAACACTCTGCCTTTTCAGTCCACCTGACCCGGCAGTTAAATTGTTCAAGCATTGGGTCACCCCCGCACTCAGACCCGGCCCCACTGCACCAATACTCCCTGGGCTTCTTCCAGCCCTTAATTGACCTTCCCAAATCGGCACTTGTCAACAATTAAAGCTCTGTAAAATCACTATTTAGGATTTTCACTAATTTTAATAAATTTGATTACCAAGCATTAATTTCAAGTTGATTAAATTTATCTTTCTGGGGGCTATCTCTGAGGTAAATGTTTTAGTAAATTGTATTTGTACGGTGCTGAAAATTAGAGAAATATGTGGCTGCTCACACGTTAAACAGTTGCTCATCGTTTCTGAGGATAAGTCTTTTATTCCCTTTCAGATGTGGACTTGGAAGTCATTTGAAAGCAGTGGGTATAAGGTCTGATATTGTATCAAAACCTATGTTGCTCTGTTTTTTTACATTTTTGTGTTTATTTCTCTTTTGTAGATCCCATGCCAAAAGACTTTGAGCAGTACTATGGTCTCACCAAATTTTCACTGGGATTAAATGAGCTGGAACCTGAAGAAAGACCATGCCTTCCACAAACTGACACGAGGTTTAGGCCTGATCAAAGGTATGCACTTAATCGATGCAACTCCATGATTACCTTCGTCCATTTTCTGGAAGCTTGGCTTTATACGTGAGGGCACAAAATTAGTTTTGTTGATGGCAACTGCCCAGTTCATCAGTCCAGAGAGCTGTGGATGTTGCTCATTTGGTAGCACAGGGGTGTGGTAGCTCTTGGTAGGAGCCTGCCAAAGGGCCGCTGATCTTCTACTGTACGAGTGTGTTTAAGTGATAAATTTCCAAGGGTGGGATGGGGGCTGGTGGATGATTTATTTCATGGGAGTGGAGTGAGGGTGGGTCGAGTGTGGTGGGAGTGTGGGACCATCAGCTGAAAAGGAAAAAAAACAGCCTTTTTTTCTTATAAAACATTTTTTTCTAATAGGCAGCAAGTTGTTATGTGTCTTGTAGCAGTTTGCTACACTCGAGTATTGATGAGTCAATTAACTGACAGGTGTCCTGAGATTCAGCCATAAGTGGTGGAAGATACAATGACCGATTAAAGGATCGGCTGTTCAGAATTCAGGCTTTGACTTTCCCTTGTATTTTGAATCTAACAGTATTAACATTCAAGAAATATACTTGGAGTTGCAAAATTATTGTAATACTTCTGACAAATTTCGAAGTCAAACTTCAAAAAGTAAGGTCCTGCAGATTTGTAACAGGAAATGACGGGGAAGTTGGCATTTCAAACCTGCATCTGTAGAAAGGGAGCACAGTTTGACATACACTTTATCCAGAAATGTTGCCTAACCTGCCGAGTATTTCCTATCGCCTTTTCAGATTTCCAGCATCTTCATTGTTTTTCTTAACACCATTTCTCAACAAAAGTGGTGTTGAATTCACCCATATACTATTTGACCATTTTTGTTATGGTCACTATCTCATTATATTTTCAGAAGACAAGGTGCTAAGCTAGCATTTTAAATTTTTCAGAATCGGAATCAGGGTTATTGTCACTGACATAAGTTGTGAAATCTGTTGCTTTGTGGCAGCGCTACAGTGCAGTTAGTTACTTAATTAGAGCTTTTTGGTCATTTCTGAGGGCCGTGAGACTGCAGCACTTCTCTATTCAGTGCAAAACAACGCACTGGCAACTCAATGACTAAAAACACGATGACCACATTTAAAAATAATGTCTGAATTGTTCAGAATGACATCTAAATTACAACTGAATTAAAATCAACTCTAAAATTAAAAGGAAGAGTGACTGCCCCATTTGAGTGTTGCACCTGTCCATGTTATAAAACGCTATGTTTAAATATTAAATAGCATCAAGCATTATGCCCATTTATTGCCCTTGGAGATTGTCCACAGTGCCTTTGGAATTGAAGCTGATCCCACAAAAAATAGTAGATATGGCCCAGTCCATCATGGGTAAAGCCTTCACCGCCATTGAACACATCCACACAAAGCATTGTCACAGGGAAGCAGCATCCATCATCAGGGACCCCCCACCACTCAGGACATGCTCTCTTCTAACTGCCACCATCAGAAAGGAGATACAGGAGCCTCAGGACTCACACCACCATGTTCAGGAACAGTTACAACCCCTCAACCATCAGGCTCTTGAACAAATGGGGATAACTTCACTTGACCATTCATTGGAAATGTTCCCACAACCAATGGACTCACTTTCAAGGACTCTTCATCTCATGTTCTCAATATTTATGACTTATTTACTTATTAATATTTATTTCTTTTTATAATTGCACAGTCTGTTGTATTTTGCACACTGGTTGAATGCCCAAGTCGGTGTGGTATTTCATTGATTCAACAATGGTTATTATAATGGTTATGGATTTATTGAGCATGCCCACAAGAAAATGAATCCCAGGGTTGTATATAGCCACATATAATTTCTGAAAATTTCAACCCCTCCTTTCCAGTCCTGATGAAGGGTTTCTGGCCAGAAGCGTCGACTGTTTATTCCTTTACGTTGATGCTGCCTGACCTGCCCAGTTCCTCCAGCACTTTGTGCACCTGTTGCAGTGCAATGTAGTAAAATAATTCAACCTCCTGAGCTCACTGTACTTGCAGTGAGGCTTAAAGGCAAATGAATACCTGCTGCAGGATTGCCTTGAATGCAGAATTCAAGGTGTAGTCTATTTAAAGTAACTTGTGCAAAACTTCAACCTTTGTAAACTTGTTCCCTCAGGGTAATAGTCAGGGCTCTGTTGGCCTCTCTTTTGCGTTGACTTCAGTTTGTATACGTTTACTGATTTATTGTTTTTTTTTCTTGGGTTCTCAACCTCATTCAATTCTGTATTTCCTCCTTATAGGCCATCATTTCAAAAAATAGATGGTTATCTATCTTGTGTGCAGATGGGATAGTCCCCTAGTTGTCTATGTTGAACTCCATTTGCCTTTGTTTTATCTACCTACCAAATTTTTCCCTTTGTAGTTTCCAGCTTTTGCCCCAATTTCTACCCCAAATCTGGTGATGTCTGGACATTTGGATAAGCAAGATATAATCGTTCATTCATTATGTGCCGTGTTGTATGACGTGGGTGATTATGGTCTCGACCATGATTATTCTTGGCATATTTTTCTACAGAAGTGATTTCCCATTGTCTTCTTCTGGGCAGTGTCTTTACAAGATGGTTGACCCCAGACATTATCAACACACCTCAGAAGTTGTTCACCTAGTGTCAGTGGTCGCACGACCAAGACGTGTGATGTTCACCAGCTGCTCATATGACCATCCACCACCTGATCCCATGGCTTCACATGACTCTGATCCGGAGGGGCTAAGCAGGTGCGGCACCTTGCCCAAGGGTGACCTGCAGGCTAGCGGAGGGAAGAAGCGCCTCACACCTCCTTTGATAGAGACGTATCTCCACCCTGCCACTCACATGCAAGATATAGTACTGTGCAAAATTCTTAGGCACATATTTATATAGCCAGGATCTCTAAGATGTTTGCACAGGACTATATTTGTCAACGTGGACAGAGAACGAGTTTGTAAATCTGGTGGGAGTAAAGAATGTTGGGAATGGCGAGGGTGGAGCACCACAGGAGAGGTGCCAGAGGGGTGGTGGGGGCGGAAGAGTGGTGTGAGTGCAGACACACCCAGCTCTGACACAGCGTGCAAGATAATTTGATTCCAAACAACTGGTTTATCGATCATTTCAGAATGTCTTTCTGGTGCTTCCGGCTCCCTCCCCTCTCCCTTCCCCTTTTCCCAACCATGATCCCCCTGTCCCTGTCCCCTTCCCACTCTTAGTTCCCAATAGAGACCATATCAGAATCAGGTTTTCTCATCATTCACATATGAAATTTGTCTTTTTTTTGTGGCAGCAGGACAGTGAAATACATAAAATTACTACAGTATTGTGCAAAAGTCTTAGGCACCCTAGCTATCTACAGTATATGTATATCATTTGCTGTTTTTACAGTATATAATCCAGTGTATATTATATTCAGTATATGGTATGTAATAATAATTTTGTATACAGAGCTATGCATAACCCTCTCATCTCTCATCAGCTCACAGATACAGTAAGAAGTTACTGGCACAATATTTTTCGCTTCTTGCTAATGTCATCTGTATTCCACTTCCTGACTAATTTCCAACTGAAGTCAAATGCCTTTCTTGTGTTACGTTTTGCAGACATTTGGGTCCAGACCTCACTGAAAATTATAAAATTCCTCTTGGATGAATCCTCAGATAAACCCTTAAGGATATTATGAATAATTGTAAAAGAATGACTCTCCCATTGCTAATTCCTTCTGAATCCCTGATCTGTTTGTATTTCTTAATGTTTTGCTATGCAACAAATAATGATGAATTCAGGGAGTTCTGGCATCCTTACATCAAGAACTACTGTTCAATCATTTTGTACATTTCCTGCATGTTTGAACATCTACGTACTTAGTGCAATACACAATGAATACCTGGTTTACCGCATAACTTCACTGGTATCCACCTATATCACCATAGCAATGACACAAATACAACTCCTTTCTTAAAAGGCATGTATTCATTCCAGTTGTAGTTATGGTACTACTCAAGAACAAATTACATGAAGTGGAATGGCTCTTAATCACCTTTATTTAATCCATGAACCAACTCACTTTCAAAGACTGTGCCACTCATGTTCTCAGTTTTATTTGTTTTTTGTATTTGCACAGATTGTCTTCTTTTGCATACTCCTTGTATGTCAGTCTTTGCAGTTTTTCATTGATCCTACACTATTTCTTTGTTCTACTGTGAATGCCTGCAAGAAAATGAATATGGTGACAATACGTACTTTGGCAATAAATTTACTTTGAACCTTGAAGGAATATAATGTAATCCTTGCTTTACCCCACAATAGGCACAAGCAGTTAAGGGTGACACTGATATAGTAAGTACAAGAGCATCTGCAGATACTAGAAATCCAGAGTAACACACATGACTTGCTGGGGGCACTCAGCAGGTCAGGCAGCATCTATGGAAAAGAGTAAGCCTTCAACATTTCGGGCCGAGGCCCTTCTTCAGGACTGAGAAGGAAGGGGGAAGATGCCAGAATGAAAAGGTGGGGGGAGGGAAGGAAAGTAGCTAGAAGGTGATAGGTGAATGGGAAAGGTCAAGGGGCAGAGTGGAAGGAATCTTCTAGGAGAGTAAAGTGGACCAGGGGGAGATAGGGAAGGAGCAAGGGGTCCAGGAAGAAATAGGAAGGCGAGGAGAGGTAAAAAGTCATCTATCGTAGCAGTCCAAGACAGCTAGGCTGAAGAGCTTCCATTTAGAGTAAGGGTTCCCATCATGGAGTCCATAGACTCGGTTAAAGATAGAGGTCCATGGCATAAGAAAGGTTGGGAACTCCTGATTTAGAGTTTTTGTTCAGACAGAACATCAGAATGGGGAAGAAATGTGATTTGGGTGATTTTGACAGTGGGATAATTATTGGTGCCAGATGGTCTCAGAAAATGCTGATCCCTTAGGATTTTCACACACAGCAATCTCTAGCATTTATAGAGAATGGTGTGAAAAATGTAAAACATCCAGTGAGCAGCAGTTCTGTGGGTGAAAACACCTTGTTGATGAGAGAGGTCAGAGGAGAATGGCCAGATTGGTTTAAGATGACAGTAACTCAAGTAACCACAAGTTACAATAGTGGTGTGCAGAAGAGCATCTCTGAATGCACAGCACATCAAACCTTAAAGTGGATGGGTTACAACAGCAGAAGACCACACCATGTTCAACTCCTGTACCTAATAAAGTGGCTATGGAGTGTACAGCACTGTGCAAAAGTCTTAGAGCTATAAAAAGTTTGTGAACCCTTGCCAATACCTAGTTTTCTGCATTAACTACTCATAAAACAGGTCTGATCTTCATCAAAGTCATGATAATAGGCAAACGCAATCTGCCTAAACTAATAACACACAGGCAAATATACCTTTCACGTCTTTATTGAACACATTGTTTAATCATTCACAGTCCAGGCAGGAAAAAGTGTGTTTAACCCTTGTATTTAATAACTGGTTTAACCACCTTTAGCAGCTATAACCTCCAATAGCTGCTGATCAGACTTGAACAATAGCAAGGAGGAATTTTAGACCAATCCTCCATGCACAACTGTTTCAGTTCATCAATATTTCTGGGATACTTTGCATGAAAAACCCTCTCCTGGTCATACCACAGCATCTCAATCGGGTTAAGCTCTAGATTCTGACTTGGCCATTCCAAAACACATATTTTCTTCTTCTTAAAACATTCTGTTCTTGATTTACTCTTGTGTTTCGGATCCTAGTCTTGTTACATCATCCAACTTCTATTAATATTTAAGTGACAGACCACTGCCCTGACATTCTCCTGTAAAATATCTTTATACAATTTAGAATTCATTGTTCCCTCAATGATTGCAAGTTCAGACCCTGAGGCAGCAAAGCAGCCCCAAGTCATGTGCTCCCTCCTCCAGGCTTCACAGTTGGGATGAGGTTATTTTTGTTGGTGTGCAGTGCCCTATTTCCTCCAAACATAGAAGTGTGCATTTCTGCTAAAAAGTTCAGCAAAAAATTCAACAATGCAGAAAATGAGGTAATCGCAAAGGTTTCCTACCCGGATCTGCTGAGAAGTTACTGATATTTTCACTCACTGGCAGCCTCAGATAATTTCTGCATGGCATGTCCCTAACATGCATTACCCTGGTCTCCTTTTAGGATCATTGCTTTCTTTTCACCTTGACAAATCCAGTAACACAACTCTCATTTCTGTTCCAAGGAGTGCAGATGTAGAGTTGAGAGGATCTGGTGAAAAACAGGTTTAGTCACATTGTCCGGTTGTTCAGGATTGTTTGGAAGATAAAATAACCCAAGTTTCTGTCTGTTGTAAACGAGCATCTTAAACCTATATCCCTCGTTTTCTCCACCCTCACTATTAATAAGGGACAGAAGCAACCATGTCATTAAAATTTCTAGTGAGTTGGCTTTGACACTTCTGGCCTTCTGAGATGGGCTTCTAAAATGCCTCCTGCACTCCCCACTGCCCTAAGTCCTCTAGTTCTCTTAATATCTCTCTCTCTCTCTCTCTCTCTCTCTCTCTCTCCCTCTCTCTCTCTCTCTCTCTCTCCCTCTCCCTCTCCCTCTCCCTCTCCCTCTCCCTCTCCCTCTCCCTCTCCCTCTCCCTCTCCCTCTCCCTCTCCCTCTCCCTCTCCCTCTCCCTCTCCCTCTCCCTCTCCCTCTCCCTCCCCCTCCCCCTCCCCCTCCCCCTCCCCCTCCCCCTCCCCCTCCCCCTCTCCCTCTCCCTCCCCTTCCCCCTCCCCCTCCCCCCTTCCCTCTCCCCTCTCTCGCTCTCTTCCTCCATCAATTTATGACCATAAGACAATGAGATACAGGAGCAGAATTAGGCTATCCGGCCCATTGTGTCTGCTCCGACATTCTGTCATGGCTGATTTAGTTTCCCTCTCAACCCCATTCCCTGGGCTTCTGTTTATTAAATACTGCACTGTACTGCTGCCTCAAAACAACAGATTTCATGACATACAGTACTGTGCAAAAGTCTAGCCACCTACATACTGTAGAGCAAGGGTGCCAAAGAGTCCTGCACCATACAGTAGTAATTTTATGTTTTGCTCTGTACTGCTGCTGCATAAAAAAAGTGCGTGATGATAAACCTGATTCTGATCTATTGTGGACTGAGAGTGGGAATGGGAGAGGGGAATCATGGATGGGAAAAGGGGAAGGGAGTGAGAAGCACCAGAGAGACATTCTTTGGTGATTAATAAACCAATTGTTTGGAATTAAATTACCTTGCCTGGTGCCTCAGGGCTGGGTGTGTCTGACCCACGCCATTCCCCACACTTGGCCTCCTTCGCAGCTACCTGTTCCACACCTTCCACCCTCACCACTCCCAACATCCTTTGCTCCCGCCAGATTTACAAACTCACTCTCCGCTCCACAATTACAAATACAGTACTGTGCCAAAGTCTCAGGCACCCTAGCTATACACTGTATATATGGCCAAGACTTTTGCACAGTACTATATGTCAGTGATAATAAATCTAAATCTGATTCTGATTCTGCACAGAATCAACTCACCAGCTGTTGTTGTTTAGGCTGTAATTTGTCAGACTGAACTCAAGCCGAGACTAGTTGTCATTTTGCTGTATATATCTGACTCTGAGATGAGCTTCAGATGACATGCCACATCTGTAAGATGACCTTTTACCAGCTCTGGCTCCAGTCTCAGCTTAGTTCCTGTTGAAACACTCTCTCATCCTTTGTTACTGCCGGCCTTAGCCATTCCAGGGTATTATTGGCCAGCCACTTGTTGTACATACCAATCTGAAATAATCCAAAATATTACTGTGATAATAGTGAGGGGCAACATGGTAGTGTAGTGGTGAGCGTAACACAGTTGCAGTACCAGTGACCCACCATTGTCTGTAAGGAGTTTGCACGCTCATCCTCCCCATGACTGCTCAGGTTTCCTCTGGGTGCTCCTGTTTCCTCTTAGTCCAAAGATGCATGGTTGGAATTCATGAGTAGTTGGTGCTGGAAATGTGGCAATGTGGCGACCCACTTTCTGCGCAGGCGAACCAGCTCACAAATAGCCAGCGCGCAGGGGGAGACTTTGGTAATGCACCTCTGACGTCATTTCTGCCCGAAGAGGGCGGGCGCTAGGGATTAAATGCCAGCGCCGTGAAGTTTGAATAAACTACATTGGTGACCCCGACGGTCCAAACGGGATTTGGACCAAAGATGACCGACTCTTCATCTGTTCACGCAATTTCGCTAAAACTGCCGACTTTCTGGACCCTGCGACCACGCGTGTGGTTTAGCCAAGCAGAAGCCCAGTTCCAGATTTGGCAGATATCCTCTGATTCCACGTGTTACTACCACGTGGTGAGCGCCCTTGACCAGGAGACGGCTGCCCAGGTTGCGGATTCCATACAGTCGCCCCCGGAAGGCAGCAAATATGAAGCATGCAAAGCGCTGCTCATTGGGACCTTTGGCCTCTCATGGCATGAGTGAAGTGCCCGCCTGCTTCACCTGGACGGTTTGGGAGACAGACTGCCATCAGCATTGATGAACGAGATGTTGTCCCTGGCTGACGGACAAAAGCCCTGCCTCATGTTCGAGCAAGCGTTCCCAGAGCGACTGCCCGAGGACATACATCTGCTGCTGGCCGACGCAGATTTCAGCGACCCCCGGAAGGTGGCGGCCCAGGCAGACGTGCTGTGGAAAGCCAAGAGGGAGAGCGTGGCATCCGTTGGTCAGATTACCAGGCTAAGCGCCTAACAGCGGACCAGACCAGGCCCGGCAGGGGGACGCACACAACACAGCAGGAGTGAGGAGGACAGTGAACAGTGGTGTTTCTACCACCAGTGGTGGGGCACAAAAGCTCGCCATTGTCACCCGCCCTGCAAGGGCCAGCTGCCGTTAATGACTATGGCAGCTGGCCACCAGGACTTCCTCTTGTACGTCTGGGACAAACAGTCGGGACGCTGCTTATTGGTCGACACCAGAGTGGAGATCAGCGTCTTGCCCCTGACGGGGTACGACACCCGCAACAGGAAGCCAGGACCCACCCTGAGGGCCGCAAACGGCAACACGATACGGACCTACGGCAACCACACAGTGCAGCTGCAGTTCGATGCCAGCTGGTTCACGTGGGACTTCACACTGGCCGTGGTGGCCCAACCACTCCTGGGGGCGGACTTCTTGCGAGCTCACAGCCTGCTGGTCGACTTGCAAGGGAAAAGACTGGTACATGCCGAGACTTTCCAGACATTCTCCCTGGGTGAAGCCAAGTTGCCGGCCCCACACCTGGACTCCATCACGCTGTCGGACAACGAATTCACCAGAATCCTGGCGGACTTTCCATCGATTCTGGCACCACAATTCATAGCAGCCATGCCCAGACACGGGGTACAGCACCACATTCCGACCCAGGGACCACCCCTCCACGCCCGCGCACGAAGGCTCCCCCCGGAAAAGCTCCACCTGGCGAAGGAGGAGTTCAAGAGGATGGAGGAATTGGGGATCGTACAGAGGTCCGACAGCCTATGGGCCTCCCCCCTGCACATGGTGTCCAAAGCAGCCGGGGGTTGGAGACCATGCGGCGACTACTGCAGACTGAACAAGGCTACCACTCCAGACCGCTACCCCATGTTGCACATACAGGACTTTGCAGCAAACCTGCACGAGGCAAGAATCTTTTCCAAAGTAGACCTCGTCCGGGGATACCATCAAATCCCGGTGCACCCCGAAGACATCCCCAAAACAGCACTCATCACCCCGTTCGGCCTGTTCGAGTTCCTCCGAATGCCATTCGGCCTGAAGAATGCCGCACAGACGTTCCAGCCGCTAATGGACGCGGTGGGACGCGACCTGGACTTTGCGTTCATCTATTTGGACGACATCCTTATAGCCAGCAGTTGTCGTCAGAAGCATCTGTCCCAGCTCCGCCAGCTCTACTCCCGCCTGAGTTTTCGGCTTCACGATCAACCCAGCCAAATGCCAGTTCGGTCTCGATACCATCGACTTCCTGGGCCACAGGATTACCAAAGACGGGGCAACACCTCTGCCCGCCAAGGTAGGCGCGATCAGCCGCTTTGCCCGGCCCAACACGGTCAAAGGCCTGCAGGAGTTCGTTGGTATGGTGAACTTCTACCACCGTTTCCTCCTTTCAGCAGCCCGTATCATGTGCCCTTTGTACACCCTGATGTCGGGTAAAGGCAAGGACATTACTTGGGACGAGGAGGCCGCGGCCACTTTCGTTAAAGCCAAGGAAGCCTTGGCAGATGCCGCGATGCTGTTGCACCCCAGAACGGATGTTCCGACCGCCCTCACGGTGGACGCATCCGACACAGCAGTCGGTGGGGTGCTAGAGCAGCTCATCGAGGGGCGCTGGCAACCCCTGGCATTCTTCAGCAAGCACCTACGACCACCCAAACTCAAGTACAGTGCTTTCGACCGGGAGCTGTTGGCACTGCATCTGGCAATACAGCATTTCAGGTACTTCCTAGAAGGCAGGCCGTTCACCGCGTTCACGGACCACAAACCGTTGACCTTTGCGTTCACGAAGGTGTCCGATCCCTGGTCGGCTCGCCAGCAGCGACATCTGTCCTACATCTCCGAGTACACGACGGACATCCAGCATGTCTCGAGAAAGGACAACGTCGTGGTGGACGCACTCTCCAGACCAGCTGTCCAGGCCCTGTCCCTGGGGGTGGACTATGCAGCACTGGCGGAGGCGCAGCAGGCAGACGACGAGATGCCCAGCTACGGGACCGCAGTCTCGGGTTTGCAGCTGCAAGACTTTCTTGTAGGCCCAGGTGAGAGGACCCTCCTGTGCGACGTGGCTACCGGACAACCTCGCCCCATCATCCCGGCAGCCTGGAGGCAGCGAGCTTTCGACTCCGTACACGGTTTGGCGCACCCATGTATCAGGACAACCGTCTGGCTGGTCTCCAGCAAGTTCGCGTGGCACGGACTTCGCAAGCAGGTCAGTGTATGGGCCAGAACGTGCGCGCCGTGCCAAACAGACAAGGTGCAGCGGCACACTAAAGCCCCGCCACAGCAGTTTGAACCCACCCACCGGAGGTTCGACCACATTCATGTGGATATCGTGGGCCCCCTACCAGTGTCCCGAGGAGCGCGGTACCTCCTAACTATGGTAGACCGGTTCATGAGGTGGCCAGAGGCGGTCCCGCTCACCGACACATCTGCCGATTCCTGCACCTGAGTACTGATTGCAACCTGGGTAGCACGCTTCAGGGTACCGGCCCATATTACCTCTGACAGAGGCCCCCAGTTCACCTCCCAGCCTGTAGTCGGCTGTGGCCAGCCTGTTGGGAACGCAGCTGCACCACACAACTGCCTACCACCCACAGTTGAACGGACTAGTGGAACGCTTCCACCGTCACTTGAAGTCGGCTCTCATGGCCCGCCTGAGAAGACCTAACTGGGTGGACGAGCTTCCCTGGGTCGTGCTTGGAATTTGCACAGTGCCCAAAGAGGATCTGCACGCCTCGTCAACCGAGTTGATGTATGGCGCGCCCCTGGCTGTCCCAGGAGAGCTCATACCAGCCCCAAGGGGGCAAGAGGAAGAACCCGCAGCCGTCCTAGACAGACTATGCGAAAGGCTCGGCAACCTGGCCCCCGTACCGACTTCACAGCATGGACAGACCCCGACCCATGTACCCAAAGACCTGCAGAACTGTAAGTTTGTGTTTGTACAAAGGGGCGGACACCGGGCACCATTACAGCGGCCGTACAAGGGGCCATTCAAGGTGATCAACAACAACGGGTCCACGTATGTTCTGGACATTGGGGGGAAAAAGGAGATTTTCACGGTGGACCAAATCAACCCAGCCCATGTGGACTTGGCGCAGCCGGTTGAGATTCAGGCACCGCGGCGCAGAGGCAGACCTCCCAAACACAGGCTGATCCAGACTGTGGACATTGGGGGGTGTATCGCGGGTTCTGGGCGGGGGGGCGGTTATGTGGCGACCCACTCTCTGTGCAGGCGAACCGGCTCACAAATAGCCAGCGTGCGGGGGGAGACTTTGGTAATGCACCCCTGACGCCATTTCCGCCTGGAGAGGGCGGGCGCTAGGGATTTAAATTCCAGCGCCGCGAAGTTTGAATAAACTAGTCTCGAAACGACTTACCAACTGTGTGTCGTTATTTCAGCGCTGTGTGTAGCACATCGCTACAGCAACACTTGCGGGCAACCCAGCACAATCCCCACTGATTTGATCGGATGCAAAAAGCTCATTTCACTGCATGCTCCGATATTTCAATGTACATGTGACAAACAAAGCTAACCTTTAATTTTTATTTTTACTGTCTGTACCCTTGCCTCCCTCTAGCCACCTGGACTCATGAAGGGTCTTGGCCCAAAACATCAACTGTAACTCGACAGAGTTCCTCCACCATTTTGTGTGTGTGTGTCACCTCCTTCCGTTGTTGGGATGCCGCCAAAAAATAAGTCCTGTCTCTTTAAACAAGATTTTGAATAACTCCTTTTAATATCCCTTTATGTATCTCAATAGCTTTTCCTAGTACATTCAAAGATACACCTGTACACCTGCTTGTTAATGCAAATATCTAATCAGCCAATCATGTGATTGGCTCACAAAAGCATGCAGACAAGGTCAAGAGGTTCAGTTGTTGTTCAGTCCAATCATCAAAATGAGGGAAGAAATGGGATCTGAGTGACTTTGACTGTGAAATGCTTGTTAGTGCCAGACAGGGCAGTTTGTGTATTTCAGAAGCTGTTGAGCTCCTGGGATTTTCATGTGCAACATTCTCTGGAGTTTATAGAGAATGGTGTGAGAAATAATCCAGTGAGCGACAGATCTGTAGCTGAAACTGCCTAGTTACTGGGAGAGATCAGAGGCGAATGGCCAGACTGGTTCAAGCTGACAGGGAAGCAACAGTAAGTTAAATAACCATGGTCAAAGCAGTGGTGTGCAGAACATTATCTCTGAATGCATAACATGTTGAACGTTGAAGTGGGTGGGCTATAGCAGCTGAACACCACAAGCATGCGCCAAGTGGCCACTTTATTAGATGTAGGGAGTACCCAATAAACAGGCTACTGAGGGTACTTTGTAACAGAAAAGGCATGATGTAGTCCAAAGTATGTGTGGTTGTTGTGACTTGATGCAATGCAGTTAGATGCAGGACTGTCCCCGTTACCTTGCAGGCACCTTGAGATTTTCTGTCCACACTGCGTAGAAGTTTTGATATTGCAATGAGAGGTCCTGGATTAAATTCGGGATGTCAGGGAAACAAGTGGCATTGCCAGTAACCTGCATTTATCTCCCCAAATATTCATGAGTAGAGCTTTACTATGTTCAGAACTGCGTGAGAAACAGTGGAGTGTTTTAAGTGGAATTTCAAATCGAACTTTTTGTTTACATAAAGCATTAAAATATAAACACAAGAGATTCTGCAAATGCTGGAAATCCAGAGCAATACACCAAATGCTGGTGGAACGCAGCAGGTCAGGCAGCATCTATAGGGAGAAGTGCTGTCGACGTTTCGGGCCGAGACCCTTCATCAGGACTAACTGAAAAATCCTAACTGAAATGCTGGAGGAATCCAGCAGGCCAGGCAGCATCTAGGGAAAGGAATGTATAGTCAACATATGACATTATGAATTCTCCCTGTGCTTGTCTGTACCTTTAGCTCCACCTGCTGGCACACTAGGGAATAGTTTGAGCAAAGCAGAAAATATCCAGAGGGCGCAATTGTATAAAGGCAAGGATGTAAAGCTGAGGCTTTCTAGGGTATTTGTTAGGCGACATCTACAATACAGTATTGTGAGCAGATTTGGGTCTCATATTTTTGAAAGGAAGGGTGGCATTGGAAAAGGGCCAGAGGAGGGTCACGAGAATGATGAATCATAATCCGCTGAACCAGCGTGGATAACTTCTCTCCTCAACGCTGAACTGATTCCAAAATCTGTTTTCAAGGATGCTACAGCTCATGTTCTCAGTATTATTTATTGACTTATTTATTTTAATTGCATGATTTGCCATCTCGTTTGTCTTCTTGGCGTGTAGTTTCTCGTTGATTCCATTGTATTTCTTTGTTCTATTGTGAATGCTTGCAAGAAAATGAATCCCCGGCATGTATCTGTACTTACATACTAAATTTATTTTGAAATTTGAAAGGGTATGAGGAGCATTTGATGGCTCTGTGACCGTACTCGCTGGAGTTTTGAAGAATGAGGAATTTTCTCATTGTGAACTGCCAAATATTGAAAGACGTGGATAGAGCAAATGTGTAAAGATTGTTTCAAATAGTGAGAAAATCCAGGATCAGAGGATCGCACTCTCAGAATAGAAGGGTGTCTATTTAGAGTGGAGATAAGGAGGAATTTCTTTAGCCAGAAAGTGGTGAATCTGTGGAATTCATTGCCACAGATGGCTGTGGAGGCCAAGTCATTGGGTGTACTTAAAGCTGAGTTTGATAGGTTCTTGATTAGTAATGGTGTCAAAGGTAACAAGTAGAAGGCAGAGGATAAAAAGGACAATAAATCAAATGGTGCAGCAAACTCGATGGGCTGAATAGCCTGATTCTGCTCCCATGTCTTAAACCTGAAATTCAGACTTTGGGAAATAAATACAAAGTGGAGTTGAACTCTAGCTGTGCGTTATTTCACCATCCTTCATTTTTTCCACAGTTTTTGATATTGCTTGATTTGGATTTTGGGGTTCCTCTCATTAACAGACCAAAGTGATGGTTGGGAAACAGATTGTGTACAGAAGCGCTGACGTGGCAATAGAGTGGGTGGTGTTGAATTGTGTGTACTTAGTGGAAAATCTGGAAGGGCAACTTGAGGAGAACTTTTTAAAATTTTATGAAGTTCCCTATGATGTCAGTATCCCACAGTGAGCAGGCAGCCTTTTAATTGATCACTTCTGCATCATTTAGTATCTGCTTCACTTTCTAGAGGCACAGTCTGAGCATTAACAATAGCTTATGTGTTTCTTCCCAGCTGCTTACTCTAATTGACTTAAACATCAAACATTACTGCACAATACAGGCCCTTCGGCCCACAATGTTGTGCCAACCTCTTAACCTACCCCGAGGTCAATATAACATCCTACATAGCTCTCCATTTTCTACAATCCGTGTGTTTTCCTGTAAATGCCTGCAAGAAAGTGCTCTGATTAAAAAAAAATTATTGTGTCTTTTGACTTTCACTATCTAATAGTTTCTCATATGTCCCTAATGTATCTGTCTCTACCACCACACCCAGCAAGGCGTTGCACATACCCTCCATTCTCTGCGTACATAAAACCTGCCTCTGACATCCTCTCTACACTATCCTTCAATCACCTTAAAATCATGCCCCTTTATATTAGCCATTTCCACCTAAGGGATGAGGGTATCTCTGGCTATCCACTCAATCTATGCCTCTTATTATTTTGTACACCTTTATCAAGCCAACTCTCATCCTCTTTTGCTTCAAAGAGAAAAGCTCCAGCTCAGTCAACCTTTCCTCTCCAGTTAGATATGCTCTCTAATCCAGGCTCTCTAATCCTGATAAATCTCTTCTGGACTCTCTCTAAAACTTCCACACCCTTTCTCTAATGGGATGACTACAACCCAACACGATATTCCAAGTATGATTTAACCAGGGTTTTATACAGCTGCAGTTATTACTTCACAGCTCCTGAACTCAATCCCCTGACTAATAAAGGCCAACACACCTTGTGCCTTCTTATCAGCTTTGAGGGATCGAACGATGTGGACCCCAAGGTCCCTCTGTTCTTCCACACTGCTGAGAAATCTTCCAGGTCATTACAATAAAGGCTGTTACACATCAGCTTGGTTGTGTGGCAGACCAGTAAAGGGTTTATTGTTCGTAAGGGAGGGCTCTGCAGGAGATCTGAAACAGGAGTCCAGAGGGGATCAAATCTAAACCTGCCATTTCTGGACTAGTGGAAGCTACTGGGACACTGGCGAGGCTCTTGGAAGGGCTCTTAACCCTTGGATCAACTTCTTGCAAAGGAAGTAATTGAGCCAGTGGCAGAGAAGGAAAATTGGAAGACCAGATTATTATTTAAATGGTAAAAAATTGCAGCATGCTGCCTTGCAGAGGGACTTGGGAGCGCTTGTGCATGAATCACAAAAGGTTGGTTTGCAGGTGCAGCAGGCCATCAAGAAGGCAAATGGGATGTTGGCATTCATTGCTGGAGGGATTGAATTTAAGAGCAGGGAGGTCACGCTGCAACTGTACAGGGTACTGGTGAGGCCACACCTGGAGTACTGTGTGCAGTTCTGGTCTCCTTGTTTGTGGAGGGATATACTGGCTTTGGAGGCAGTGCAGAGTAGGTTCACCAGGTTGATTCCAGAGATGAGGGGGTTAGACCACGAGAAGAGATTGAGTCGCCTGGGATTGTACTCGCTGGAATTCAGAAGGATGAGAGGAGATCTCATAAAAACATATAAAATTATGAAAGGGATAGATAAGATAGAGGCAGGAAAGTTGTTTCCACTAGTAGGTGAGACTAGAACCAGGGGACATAACCTCAAGATTCAGGGAAGTAGATTTAGGACGGAGATGAGGAGGAGCTGCTTTTCCAGAGAGTGGTGAATCTGTGGAATTCTCTGCCCAATGAAGCAGTGGAGGCTACCTCAGTAAGTATATTTAAGAGAAGGTTGGATAGATTTTTGCAGAGTAGGGGAATTAAGGGTTATGGGGAAAAGGCGGGTAGGTGGAGATGAGTCCATGGCCAGATCAGCCATGATCTTATTGAATGGCGGAGCAGGTTCGACGAGCCACATGGCCTACTCCTTCTCCTATTTCTAATGTTATTATGTTGTTATCTGTGATTAACTATCAGAATCAAAATAGGTTTATTATCACCGGCATGTGTCCTAAAATTTGTTACCTTAGCATCAGCAGTTCAATACATGATAATATAGAAAGTAAATAAATAAATTACATTAAGTGTGTGTGTGTGTGTGTGTGTGTGTGTGTGTATATTGAATAGGTTTGATAGTGCAAAAACAGAAATAATTTATATTTAAAACAAAGTGAGGTAGTGTTCTTGGGTTCAATGTCCATGGGACGGCAGAGAGGAAGAAGTGAATGAATCACTGAGTGTGTGCCTTCAGTCTTCTGTACCTCCTTCCTGACAGTGACAATGAGAAGGGGGCATGTCCTGGGTGCTGGGGTCCATTATAATGGGCGTTGCCTTTCTGAGGCACTGCCCCTTGAAAGTGTTTTGGATACTATGGAGGCTAGTACCCAAGATGGAGCTGACTAATTGTACAACTTTCTGTAGCTTTTGGTCCTGTGTGGGTGCCCCCCCCCCCCCCCGCCATACCAGACAGTGATGCAGCCTGTCAGAATGTTCTCCATGAAGTTATAACACTGTCAGTGCCACTGTATACATCAGTTAGCTAATTGAGGGTCAACTGTTGGAAATAGTGGGACTGGGTTAGTCTTCCTTTAGCTTTTCTCTACGTCTTTCCATATTGCTTGTTAGATCCCCTTGTTGTACTTTCACTGGAACCAGACAAACATGGCCGGGGAATTGTTGAATCATGTAAGACAAGTCTTCAGCTTTGTTGAGTCGAGTGCTGTCAGGGACTGCTGATGTTTCCTGATGTTAATCTGATGAGGGCTGGCATTTGTGATGTCAGGACCCCTGAGGGGAAGCAGAAAGGATTGTCTGATTGCAATTCCGATCTAAAATTGTCATTCGTCACTTTCATTCTCACACCGGATATCTCCATTACCGAGTACAGGCAATGTCAGGTGTACTTGATTTGACTCCTCAGTATCATTCTGAACCAGAAAGTCTTTCCCTCTCTCCTTCTCTTTCCCTTTCCTTCCCTCTCTACCTCTTTCCCTCCCTGCCTGCCTCCTCAAACACCCATCTCCCCTAACCCCTAAACCCTGCATCCCCCCTTGCCCCCTCTCCCACTTTCCCACCCGTCCCCTACTACCTACCATCTCCCACTCTCTCCCTCTCTCCCTTCCCTCTCCCCCTCCCCTCTCCCGCTCCACATCTCCCTCCCACTCTCCCTCACCCTCTCTCTCCCTCCCACTCCTCCTCCCTTCCCACATGGACTCTTTGCACCTCAGTTTTTTGTTTATTCCCACTCTTTGCCTCCTACCCATCAGCCACTGCTTTATCCATGTTAAAATCTTTCCTGTAATACCATGGGCTCGTAGCTTGTTAAGCAGCCTCATGTGTGGCCACTTGTCAAAGGCCTTCTGTAAATCCAAGTACACAACATCAACCAATTCTCCTTTGTCTATCTTGCTTGTTAGTTCTTCAAAGAATTCCAGCAGATTTATCAGGCAAGATTTTTCCTTGAGGAAGCCATGCTGACTACAGCCTATTTTATCATGTACCTCCAAGTACCCTGAGACCTCATCCTTAATAATTGACTCCAACATCTTCCCTACCACACAGTTCAGGTTAACTGGTCTATAATTTCCTTTCTTCTGCCTCTCTCTCTTCTTGAAGAGTGGAGTAACATTTGCAATTTTCCAATTTTCTGGAACCATTCAAAAATCTATTAATTCTTGAAAGATTATTACTATTGCCTCCATGATCTCTTCAGCCACCTCTTTGAACCCTGGGGCACACCGTCTGTTCTGGCTGACTTGTCTATATTCAGACCTTTCAGTTTCCATAAGATAAAGGAGCAAAATTAGGCCATTTGGCCCATCAAGTCTGCTCTGCCATTTCATGTCAGCCCCATTCTCCTGCTTTCTACCCATATCCTTTCATACCCTGACTAATCAAGAATCTATCAGCCTCTGCTTTAAACATAACCAATGACTTGGCCTCCACAACCGTCTGTGGTTTTAACCCAGGTCTCTGGTGCTGTGCTACTGTCTCTACAAGCTACATCGCTCTGTTGACTAATCGCCCGGTGCCCAAAAAACATGCCATAGGTGTTGCAATGTATTTCCAATTTATGACCAGCAAGCCTCCACAAACTTTATTAATCTAATGGTTCAGATATCTGACTGAATCAGGTGGAAGTAGGGGAGATAAATCTCTACCAAAGGAGGTGTAAGACGCTCCTTCCCCCCACTAGCCTGCTGGTCACCCTTGGGCAAGGTGTGGTATCTGCTACTGCAGATCCAAGTCCTGGTTATGTGACCACTGACACCAGGCAGCCAATCTCTGAAGTGTATTGATAATGGCTGGGCTCACCCGTCTTGTAAAGACACCAACCAGAAGAAGGCAATGGCAAGCCACTTTTATAGAAAAATTTGCCAAGAACGATCACGGTCGTGAATAAGAGCATGATCGCCCACATCGATACGATACGGCGCATGATAATGATGATGATCTGATTGAAATTGATTCAGGGATAAATATTGGTCAGGATGTTGGAGGGATTTGAGGGTCTTTCCTTCAAATCGGCTCTGTGGGATCTTTCACATCTGCCCAAAAGGTCAGAGAAGTTTAATGTCTCATTTAAAGGAAACCAGCAAAGCATAAAATGTGGACCCAGAGGAGATATGTTAGACCTTTGCATGAGGAAATCGAAAGCAAAACAAAAATTGCTGGAAGAACTCAAGTCAGGTAGAAAACAGGAAAAAGAGTAAACAATTGACATTTCAGGCTGAGATCCTTCATTCGGACTGTTAGACCCTTCTACCTGGTCAACCATTTAAGATCTTGGTTGTTCAGTTTAGTGGTTGATATTGGCATAGCAATTGAGCATCACCCCAAGGTCAGTCCTCATGTCTCTGGAGTGGAAGTAGTCCATGCCCTTGTGTGTAATTACCTCTCGATATGCCCTAGCTATCACCCCTTCCGTGTCTTGAAGGATCTGGAGTTTTTGTTAGAAGCTGCAGCTGGATGCTCTTCTAGGCCATGATTCCTTCAGTCTTTACGGGCACAAGTCTGCATGCTCAAGTGGGGATAGTTTCTTTGTTGTTTCATGGTGCGACCACCTGATAACTTGCGAAGTACCCACATTGCTGTGATGCTGTGCTTAATGTGATAGTGGTGAGCATGATGAGTCTTTATGAAAATCCAGTTGTTTACTGATCACTGAGCCTTTTCTAATTTAATAGTTAATATTTTGTACTCGTTTTGGATTTCAACCCTACGTTACTGGCTATAGCTTAGGAGATACGTTCATACAGTTAAGACCCTGTTCTCACAACACTTTATGCTATGATCTGTATTCTAAGGCAGACTGTGGTTTATCAGTAGCATGCTTGTTTGTTACTCACATTTGTGTGTCTTGTTTGCTAATGAGAGGTTTAGATTTTTTCCTCTCCATCTCCATTCTCACGGTCTTGCTCTAAATAATAAGTGCCTTATCCCCAGTGAGAACAGATTTATTCTCTGCCACAATTGTTAGTTCGTTAATTTTTCTCATCTAAGATTTTGAAGGTATGAAAATTCTGAGGTAGAATTATCTTCTAGTTATTGTAAAGTTAGATTAGACCCAAAAGACAACATTGTGTTTTCTTTTCTCAGTCAGTGGTTCAATATGGAGTTTGTTTTTACGTACTGAAATTGATGCTGTAACACAACTAAATTTTACTTTCTAGGGTGGGGGTTGGAAAAAACTATCTTAATTCTACTGCCCTTAGCATTGTCAATGGTCCCTCTCTTCCATGCAACAATCTCTTTGACCCTGTACCACCAGGCGAGAGGTACCATGGTATTAAGACAAGAATTGTTAGAATGGGAAAACAGCTTCTTCTCTCAGGCCATAAGACTACTGAACTCCCTGCCACCACCCAAATCTCCTGACATATGAAGTGCCAGTAGTGTTATACTGTTTAGTTTAACTTCTGTCATAAATACACATTATTTGTTAATTTATCTGTGGCATTTTTACTTTATGTGGTGTGTCTGTGAGTTATATATACTGTGTTGTCCACCTTTGTCCAGTGTCATATTAGAATGACAGTGAACTGAACTTGAACTTGGTACTTGTAATAAACTAAACTAATTCAGTAGAAGGTGATGCTGAAAAGGAGGGCTCTACACCAGGTAGTTAACGCAGCCCAACACATCATTGGCTCCAACTTGCCCGCCGTCAAGGACAGGCACTCTGGTCACTCGAGGAGGTACAGGAGGGAAATCCAGTGTGATCTTCTGCTGCTGTAGCCCACCCACTTCAGGGTTTGCCATGTGCATTCGGAGACGCTATTCCACACACCACTGTTGTAACGCGTAGTTACTATCCTCTATTTATCAGCTCGAACAAGTCGGGCCATTCTCCTCTGAGCTCTCATTAACAAGGCGTTTTCACCCACAGAAGTGCCACTCACTGAATTATTTGTTTTTCGCAGCATTCTCTGTAAACTCTGGAAACTGTTGTGTGTGGAAATCCTGATAAAATCAGCATTTTCTGAGAATCTCCAAACCATCCCGTCTGGCACCAACAATCATTCCGCGGTCAAAATTACTTGGATCACATTTCTTCCCCATTCTGATGTTTGTTCTGAACAACAACTGATCCTCGTAACCATGCCTTCATGTGTTTATGCATCAATTTGCTGCCACATGTTTGGCCGATTAGATATTTGCATTAACGAGCAGGTGTACCTAATAAACTGGCACTGAATGTATTATCAGAAAGAGGCCAGAAATGTCATGAAGGATCCCAGCCACGCTGCTTATGAACTGTTACATCCACTTTTGTCAGGGAAGAGGCTATGTAGCATCCACTAGATTCAAAAAACGACTCCGAACCTCCCCCAAACCATCATTCTCCTCCACCCACCACCACTACATACACATCACCTAGCATCACTTTGTATACATATTTATGTTTATTATTTATATTTAGTGTTTCTTAAGCTGCAACAGATCCACAACAACCTTTTTGTTGTTCTCCACACACGTACAGAGGAATGACAATAATCAATCTTGAATCTTGAATTCTAGTGCTTAGGAAGACTTTAGAGTAATATTATCACATAACAATAGAATCACACAAGTTACCCACTAATGAAGGCTCATCCCAGTGAAGCTCTGTACAGTAATCTAATCCTTGATCACAGCTCCACAAAAATTCAATGAGATTACGTTCAGAGTTCGAAGTAAAATCTATTATCAGAGTACATACAAGTCACCACATACAACCCTGCGATTCTTTTTCTGCGAGTATACTTAAACTGTAAAGAGGATCCATAAACTGTAAACAAACTGTGCAAATGCAAATAATAAATAGAAATAAATAAGGAGCAAGAAATAACAATATAACAGATTCCTTCAAAGGAGGACAACTTCACTCATTTTTCAAGAGCCTGATGGTTGAGGGGTAGTAACTGTTCTTGAACCTGGTGGTGTGAGTCCTGAGGCTCCTGTACCTTCTACCTGATGGTAGCAGTGAGAAAAGAGCACAGCCTGGATGGTGAGGATCTCCGATGATGGATGCTGCTTTTCTACAGCAATGTTTCATGTAGGTGTGCTCAATGGTTAGGAAGATTTTACCCGTGATGTACTTGGCTGAGCCCACTACCTTTAGTAGGATTTTCCGCTCAAAGGCATTGGTGTTCCCAGACCAGGCCGTAATGCAGCCAGTCAGCACACATCTGTAGAAGTTTGCCAACGTTTTCGATGGCATGTCGAACCTCCACAGACTCCTGAGGAAGTAGAGGTACTGTCGTGCTTTCTACGCACTAATATTTATAGGATGGGTCCAGGGCAGGTCCTCTGAGAGAGTGACACCCAGCAATTTAGTTACTGACCCTCTCCACCTCCGATCCTCTGGTGATTACTGGCTGATAGGGCTCTGGTTTTCCTCTCCTGAGGTCTACAATTCACTCCTTTGTTGTACTGAGATTGTTATTACACCACTCAGCCAAGTTTTCTATCTCCTTCCTTTATGCTGGTTCATCACCCTCTTCGGCATAGTCCACAACAGTGGTGTTGTCAGCAAACTTATAGATGGTGTTGGAGCTGTACTGAGTCACACTGTCATAGGTGTAAAGCGAGTAGAGCAGGGAGCTAAGTACACATCCCTGTGGTGTTCCTGTGCTGATGGAGTTTATGGAGGAGGTCATTTTGCCAATCCAAACTGACTGGGTCTACAAGTGAGGAAATCCAACATCCAATTGCACAAGTGGGTATTGAGGTCCAGGTCTTGGAGTTTACTGATTAGTTTGGTGTTAAATGCCAAGCTACAGACTGTGTCCGTTTACTGTATGTGGTGCAATTTATTTCTGTTCTGAGTTTTTTCTAAAGTATTTATTTGATTGTTACTTCAGATACCTAGAGGAAGGTAACATAGAGGCTGCAGAATCTCAAAAACAAAGAATTGAACAATTGCAAAGAGAAAGGCGGAGAGTTCTTGAAGAAAATAACATGACACATCAACCTCGCTTCTTCAGGTATGTTGGTCATTTGGTGTGAACGCACAGAAAACAGGATCGACACAAGTAATATCTTCACAGGATTTACCTGAAATTCTGATTGGAGATAATTTACATTTATCTTTCCATTCTCTGTTGTTTTTCTGTGTAAAAATAGAATTTTTAAAACTTCCCAGTGCAATTAAATATTAAGAGCACTATTGTTGTTAGGATTGAAACTGCTTGCAAAATAACAAACAAAATGCATTCACAAGTTTAATGTAAATATTGACCATAAGGCCATCAGATATAGGAGCAAAATTAGGCCATAAGAAGTAGGAGCAGGAGTAGGCCATCTATCCCGTTGAGCCTGCTCCACCATTCAATAAGATCATGACTGATCTGGTCATGGACTCATCTCCACCTACCTGCCTTTTCCCCATAGCCCTTCATTCGCATTTGGCCCATCAAGTCTGCTTCGCCATTTCATCATGGCTGATCCAATTTTCCTCTCAGCCTCAATCTCCTGCCTTCTCCCCATATCCCTTCATGCTCTGACCAATCAAGAATCCGTCAACCTCTACCTTAAATATACATAAAGACTTGGCCACCACAGCCACCCATGGCAAAGACTTCCACAGATTTCCCACTTGGCTAAAGAAATTCCTCCTCATCTCCATTCTAAAAGGTTTTCATATCTCTGGTTGAATAGCTAGCATTGTCCCAGTTGTGTCATTGTGAATTGACCTTGCTTGTATCTTATCGCATTACTCAATTTGAAAAAATCAAATAATTAACATTTACAAGCACTTAAGTTTTATCCATGTTTCACTACTATGAAGTTATAAGATTGTTCCCAACTCTGCCATGTATGAATTTGTGGCTTTGAGTTAGTTTCTGCTTATTATTTCTGGTATTATTATGAAATCTAACAGCAATCTCCCAATCCCACTGCTCTTCCACCTCATACACCATCCTGCTCTGAACATGGACTGGTAATTGCTAAATGCATAAATATGATTTATCACTGTTAATTTGAAACAATACCTTTCAGTTACAACATTTTATGAAATGACCATGCTAATTCTGCTGAGTTAATCCAATTTGTTTAAAATATCCTTTTTTCTCTCAGTTACTTTTTCCACAACATATTCTTGTTTTGTAAATATGATTTATCACCACTAATTTGGAAGCAGCTGTACTTACATTTTATGAAAGACTACCATAGTACTGCTGAGTTAATCAGATTTGTTTAAAATATTACTTTTCTCTCAGTTTTTTTTCCCCACAACAACCTGGCGTTCTTGTGACCTGAAGGCAGACCAGTTAAGGTCTTCTTATGTTCCTTCTCATAAGAAGGTACTGACTTTCTACAGTAAATTTAACCGAACTCTGAGCATTTCATGATTTTTGGCCCAGTGGCAGTGGGAAAATAAATAACAGGAAATGCTCACCAGAGTCATCAACCTGAAATACTACAAACAGGAGAAGATCCTCAGATGCTGGGAATCAGAGTAACACACACAATGCTGGAGGAGTTCAGCAGGTCAGACAGCTTCCATGGAAATGAATAAACTGTTGACATTTTGGGCTTTGACATTTCTTCAGGACAGAAGAAACCAAAAATAGAGTACAGAGTCATTACCACATGGATGAATTAAACCTCAATCCTGCCAACCACTCCCTGCATCTCACTACTCTCCAACTCAGACACCATTGTGCCCCGATCTTGTCATAGCATTCCTTCATCACTACAAAAGCAAAAGAATATGAACTTAGGAAATCAATTATTAAATCCGAAAATGCTATAATAGGTCAAATCACAACCAACATTCCCTCTATTTTTTTATATATAGCTGCACGGACCAATCATTGCTTTGAGCAAGAAGTTTTTACCTGGCCTGAAAACTGCGTGGCACTTTAATCAAACTTTATACAGAAGAAAGTACCAGCTGCATGGCAACAAAGGCTACGTGCGCAGGAACATTTCATATACTGAGAGGCCGCACACCCACGCAGCTTAGAGGGAACAGTGGAGAGAAAAACTGAGTTTATTTGTCAGGTTAATGCACATAAAATGCTGGAGGAAATTAGCGGGCCAGGCAGCATCTGTGCGGAACAGTAAACAGTCAACGTTTCGGGCCGAGGCTCTTCATCGAGACCCTTATCCATAGACGCTGTCTGGCCTGCCGAGTTCCTCCAGCATTTTGTGTGTGTTGCTTTGGTTTTAAAATGGCCGCCTTATCTGCATATTTAGGAAAAGCAGCCAAGGGTAAATTTCTGCATTGTGTTGTGACCACATCTGTTCTTCTTAGTGGTAGGAGCTGTGGAACTGACAGCATGTTCAGAGGATAGTACATCTTAGCCAAAGGTCACGAGAGGTGATTGGGTGCATAATCCCCCTCAACGATGGTGTGTCAACTGTTGTGTATTCAGTATTTCAACGCTATTTGAGTAATCTTGTGTACATATATTGATTAAGTATTCTTGTTTATTTAAATAATTTTTATAGGTTAAACGTATAAATAAGTCATGACGCTACCACATGATACGTGCGCACCTCACTTGGAGCAGAACAAGATGTAAGACTCGCATTCCCGGCTCAGTCTTCTTCTTGCAATTAGTTTAATGTTATGAAGTTACAAAATAAAAAATTGAACAAGCAAATTATTTTTTTACTGGGTTTTGCTCAGCATCTTGTATTGTGTGCAGTTTTGGTTACAAACCTACATGAAAGGTGCAAACAAAGTTGAAAGAGTACAGGGAAAACTTGCAAAGATGTTGCCGGGTCTGGGGGACCTGAGTTATAAGGAAAGATTGAATAGGTAGGAACTTTATTCCTTGGAATATAGAAGATTGACAGGAGATTTGATAGAGGTTATCAAAATTATGACGAGGATAGATGCAAGCAGGCTTTTTCCACTGACGTTGGGTGGGTCTACAACCAGAGGTCACGGGTAAAGGGTGAGAGGTGAAAAGTTTAAGGGGAACATGAGGGGAAACTTCTTCACTTAGAGGATCATGATAGTGTGGAACGGGCTGCCAGCACAAGTGGTGCACGCAAGCTCGATTTCAATGTTTAAGAGAAATTTGGATAGGTACATGGATGGTAGAAGTATGGAGAACTTTGGTCCCGGTGCAGGTCGATTGGAGTAGGCAGTTTAAATGGTTCAGCATGAACTAGATGGCTGAAGGGCCTGTGTCTGGGCTGTACTTTTCTGCGATTGTATCTTGAATGTTATGGTGACATCCATGCAGGTATGTATTGAATACTCCATTGAGCTTCTGATCTGAGTTTTGCAGACAGAGTACTCAAAGTCATTGTCCTGTAGCATAAGCCCAGGCCTCATTGTTGTCCAGGAAATCTCTCTGCATTATCATGGATTACATCAGTACTTGATTTGCAAAAGGAGCTAAGCATAGTAAAATCCAATCTTAGACAAGAACATCAGTGCAAGGGCTGCAGATGTGAAAGGTTAAGGATGCCACACTGAAGACTGGTCGTGTAATTTGGCTGATATCAGATCCCACTCAATCCATACACCTTCCTTCTCGCCATATCCTTTGATGCCCTGGCCAATCAGGAAACTTATCAACTTCCACTTTAAATATACCCATGGACTTCACCTCCACTGCAGTCTGCAGCAGAGCATTCCATGGATCCACTACTCTGGCTAAAAAATTCCTCCTCACCTCTATTCTAAAAGGTCACCCTCTAGTTCTGGATACCCTCATCATAGGAAACATCCTTTCCACGTCCACCCTATCTAGCCCTTTCAACATTTGGTAGATTTCAATGAGATCCCTCTGTATTCTTCTCAATCCCAGTGAGTACAGGCCTAATCGTGTGATACCAACTCAATGCATAAAACTAGACATGGTCAAGAGGATTATCAAGATGGTCAAGGTAGCTTTTGACATGGTCAAGAGGATCAGTGTCGTTCAGACCGAACATCAGAATGGGAAAGAAATGGGATGCAAGTGACTTTAACCGTGAATGATTGTTGGTGTTAGACAGGGTGGTTCGAGTATCTCAGGAACGGCTGATCTCCTGGGATTTTCACGCACAAAAGTCTGTAGAGTTTCCAGAGAATGGTGCAAAAAACAAAAAGCATCCAGTGAGCGGCATTTCTGTGGGTGAAAATCACTTGTTAATGAGAGAGGTCAGAGGAGAATAGCCAGACTGGTTCAAGCTGACAGGGGGTTGACAGTAACTCAGACAACCATGCGTTACAACAGTGGTGTGCAGAAGAGCACCTCTGAATGCACGACGTGTCAAACATTGTGGTGGATGAGCTACAATAGAATGGACCCAATAAAGTGGCCATCGAGTGTAGTTCTTCCACTAATCACTTAAAATGCCTAATGTACCAGTCTTGGACCAGTCAACCTTTTCTAGTTTTGAAGGTGTTGCAATAGTGAATTATGTGTCTGTGCCCACTTTCCTAGTCCTAATCCATGGGTGTCACGGTAGCATAGTGGTTAGTTTGACGCTCTTACAGGACGGGGTGTTTTGGAGTTCAATTCCAACGCGGTTCTGTAAGGAGTTTCTGTACATCCTCCTCGTGGAATGTATGGGTTTTCCTCTGGGTGCTCTGGTTTCCTCTCACAGTCCAAAGACGTACTAGGTAGGTTAATCGGTCATTGTAAAGTGTCCTTTGGCTAGGTTAGGGTTAATCGGGGTGGTACCGGAAAGAGCTGCTCTGCACCGTATCACTAAATAAGTAAACCTACAATTAAACGATTCCCTTTTGAAGCGTGCTGTGGTGGGATGTAAGCTTGCAGTTGCTCTGCAACCAAAAGGCCGCAGCAGCCTTATCTGCAGAGTTGTGTGTTTTGCTCAGTTGGCACATTTGAGAAGCTAATTCAGTCTTTTACTTGCAGGTACTCTCAGGAAGATGGAAAGGAAATGTGGGTGAGCACAAATACCTATTGGGAGCTTCGGAAAGATCCAGGCTTCAACAAGATTGATGGTCCAATACTCTGGTGACATGTCAATGCAGATTCATTATTTTTTCTTTGTTTCAGGACTATTAAACATTATTTATTAGATCTGTCTACCTATCTATTGATCATCTGTTATCTTTATATGTAACTGATTATTTATTATACATTTCTGAGTTACAAAAAACATATCATAATAGCTTGATGCCTTAAAACTGCTAGAACTGAAATTCGTCAGATTTTTGCTTTGAATATCATTTCTGTACTGCAAGGTCTGGTTACTATCAGGATGTAACAAGAATAGTGGGTGTAATAACATCTGCAAATGTGCAATGTTTTTGCTTGCAAAGAGAATCAACAAGTAACTATATAAACTAGTATCCTGTTATGAATTTGCATCCTTTTTTAACTATGGCACACTGAATGCTTCCAAAATCAATTTAATTCAAAGCTTCTTGCAATAATAACACATATCCATTGCACATAAAGTATGTTGTTTGTAGTTAGCCTTGAGCATAGAACATACTATGATCTTACAAAGCAAAATCTCCAATGAAATTTACAATAAAGATTGTGGACCCCTGTAATAGTTAGACCAAAGTATTTAGCACAAAACTGCATTAACCACAAGCTTTTCTATCTATCCTGTTATTATTTTCCTTCCCTCATCTACGCATCACCACTTTGCTAAGGAATTTTGTGCTGGCTTGCAGAAGCCAGCCAAAAGGAAGCAAAGTGCAAAGAATTTTGCCTTACCCAGAACTATAGATAGATTCAAACTCACCGCCTTCTATAGATAAGTCTGTGCCTACTCTGACAGAATATTTGCAGAAGGGTGGAAATACACTATTATATACGTGTCTTATACTATTTGCTAAACGCACAGACAACTCAACTCAATTATCCATACTCTGATTGGATAAACAAAGGTAATCACGTTACAGGTTCTTGATTGTGCATCAGATCCCTAATTTGCACTATTATTGCACATTTTTTTGTAAAGACTTTTTAGCAGAAAAAAGAAACTGATCTGCTTTGTCACAATCACTTGTTTTAATACCTGCATATTACTTACACATGGAATGGGCCTTTGGAAGATAATAATGTGTAATTCTATTAAAAATGTTCAAGATTTTTTGAACACTATCTACCTCTTCTAGTAAAACATAATTGTACTCCTTCAGCTTTTAATACAGGAGCAACACTCACAATATCCTGGAGGAACTCAGCAGGTCAGGGAGCATCCATGGGAAAGAATAAACAGTTGACATTTCAGTCTGAGACGCTTCATCAATGTTTATCCTTGTTTCTTGAATTTAATCACAGAGAACATGATTTTTTTTTAGAGATGATGGTAACCCTGAGAGAACAAAGATGAATCAATTTTCACTTGTTTCTTTACATATTAAAAGTCTAGACCAGGACTAGAAAATAAAAGCAAGGAAGTAATGTTGAAGCTTTATAAGGCACTGGTGAGGCCTCACTTGGAGTATTGTGAGCAGCTTTGGACCCATTATCTAAGAAAGGGTATGCTGACATTGGAGAGGGTTCAAAGGAGGTTCACGAAAACGATTCTGGGATTGAAGGCTTATCATTTGCAGGGCATTTGATAGCTCTGGACCTGTACTCAATGGAATTCAAAAAATGCAGGGGTCCTCATTGAATCCTATCAAACGTTGAAAGGCCACAACAGGGGGGGACATGGAGAGGATGTTTCCTATGATGAGGGAGTCTCAGACCAGAAGACACAGCCTCAGAATAGAGGGACATCATTTTAGAACAGAGATAAAGAGAAACTACTTTAGCCAGAGAGTGGTGAATCTGTGGAATTCTTTGCCAAAGGCAGCTGTGGAGGCCAAATCATTGGATATATTTAAGGGAGAGGTTGATAGATTCATCAGGGCATGAAGGGGTTACAGGGAGAAGGATTGTGGCTGAGAGGAAAAGGGATCAGCCACGATGAAATGGCAGAGCAGACGATGGGCCAGATGGCCTAATTCTGCTCTTTTAACTTATAGTGTTAAGCCCATTGTGAAAATCTGCTTCCCCTAAATGTCATTCAATGGTAGTAACAGCAGATAAACAGAAGTCCCGATGAAGGGTCTCAACCCAAAACGTAACTGTTAACTCAATTCTTTACAGGCTCCCTTACCTGCTGGGTTCCTCCATCATGTTGTGTGTGTCACTTTGGATATCCAACATCTGCAGAATCTCTTGTGTTTTAATACAGGATTCTTTTTCTTATGCTTTAAACAGAAGCACTGGTAGGGAAAAACGTGGGTGTTTCAAAAAGAAATTAAGTTGTTTTTACACCACATGATCCCCAGATGAGGTAACTGTCTTGATAAGAAGAGAAAATCTGCGGGTACTGGAAGTCCAAGCGACACACACAAAATGCTGGAAGAACTATCTTGATTCACTCTTTGGTTATAACCTGAGTAGGAATTTACCGTCAGCCCAGTAGATGGCTCTTTGCCATCTTGCCAGTGGTTATGCCAAGGTGTATTGGCAGAGTTTCTATTTCAAATCTAGCTGGTTTATTATCCCTCATCTCAGTGATAGTCCTTTTGCTTCCTCTCCACAAACAAAGTCGAGGGGCCCCTTACGCATGCAATATTATCCAGAAGTGTTGGCAACTGAGGAATTTTATTGAGCAATTGGTGAATTGGGTCAAATACCACGGCAGCTTGGCAGTTAGTGCGATTCTATTACAGCCTGCCGACGTTGGGAGTTCGCAGTTCAGTTCTGGCACCATCTTCAAGGAACTTTACGTTCTCCCTGTGACCATGTGCTTTCTTCACCCTGTCCAAAGATCTACCAGTTGGTAGGTTAATTGGTCACTGTAATTCGTCCCGTAATTAGGCTAGGGTTAAATCGGTGGCTTGCTGTTGGGCTGGAAACGCCTGTTCTGTGCTGTCTCTCTCAATAAATAAAAGTATTGTAAGGGTGATATAATACATTGAAGCTGCAAACAAAAATAGAGTTATTGGTATTGGGATGTGGTGGCTTTTAATTCTGAATTAGATTCGAGTATTTTCTTGTGATTTGAGTATTTTAGAATAACGTCGTTGAAGTGTAGCATTTTCTGAAAAATCTGTGAAGCTTAAAGATACGATGAACAACTTAAAAGGGCTTGAAGTTGATTGCTATCTGTATTGGTGCAAGTTAACTTTTGCATCATTTTCTATTGACAAAAATTCAGTGAAACTGCTTATATCCATTATATGTTGAATTTAATCACAGATCACAGCAATGCTTAGAAAACAAAAGGTGCATTATGTTTTACCTGTTTCTTTGCTTATTGAAAATCCTTTGTGAAAATCTGCTTCCCCAATGCAGAATTCCTGGATATCATACAACGGCATCAACAGCAGATAAACTGAAGTCCTACTGAAGGGTCTCGGCCCAAAACATTACCTGTTCATTCATTTCATTCGATGCTGCCTGGCCTACCGAGTGCCTCCAATATTTTCTGAGTGTTGCTCTGGATTTCCAGCATCTGCAGAATCTTTTGTGCTTAAGATAAACAAAGAGTTTTGTTTTAATTGTTCCTGATAAACCTATTTGTAGTGAAAATCTCTCTGCAAAAGATGGCAGCAAAATATCAGTGCACATTATAGAAAACAGCTGAGCTGTCCCGTCACTCCAGCGACTAGATTTTGATTCTGGTGTTATCTGAGCAGAGTTTACCATTTGCCCCTCTAGCCACATTAGTTAGTGGTGAATTTGCCACCCTAGTGTGATCGAGTGGCAGGAGAATGAAGTGAGTTTCAATAGACATGACAGTGAGTAAATGTGATTGGTTAATGCAAGTACATTGGCCATGCTGAAAGCATTGTATGGATATACAGTGCTGTGCAAAAGTCTTAAGCACATATAGAGCTAGGATGCCTAGGACCTTTGTACTGAACTGTATTTGTCAATGTGGAGCAGAGAGCAAGTTCATAAAACTAGTCAGAGTAAAGGATATTGGAAATGGCAAGGGTGGAGGGTGTGGGACAGGTGGCAAGGAAGGAGTTCCAGGAAGAGAGGGGTGGCATGGGTGCAGTGAGACACCAGGTGAGGTTATTTGATTCCAACAATTGGTTTATTGATCATTACAGAAAATCTCTCTGGTGCTTCCCACATCCTCCCCTCTCCCTTCACCTTTTCCCAACCATGATCCCCCTCTCCTTACCACCTTCCCATGCGCTGTCCACAACAGAGACCCAGAATCAGGGTTATCATCACTCATATATGTCATGAAATTTGTAGGGGTTTTTTTTGCAGCAGTGCAACGTATTACATAAAATCACTGCAGTACTGTGTGAATGTCTTAGGCACCCTTGTTATATATGTATGAGCCTAAGACTTTTGTACAATACTGCAATTGAGAAATCTTTGACTTTTCAAATGATACAATTAATGTACATATTTATAGATTAAAAATGTTCCTGCACTGCACAACATTCATTACACAATAAATAGAAGCCCTGTTACAATTCTCCCTCATACTGCTCTGGTTGCACTGTGAGAACTGACCATCTCCTCCTGGTACTAACTGGCCCTGAATTTACAGCTGAGCAAATGGGAGCAGATCTGTCTTCTTCTGATTTGGTTTAGTGTGAGAACTGGAGCTAGAAGCAGGAATAAATCATTTAGCCTCTTATTAAAGAAATTTAAAAGTTAGCCTTTTTTTTTTCTGTCACCTCCCTCAAGGTGCACAGCGAAATGTATTGTTTGCATCGAGGATGTGCTTGGGAACGGCCTGCAGGTGCAAGTGCCAACATAGCATGCCCACAACTCTCTAACCCTAACCCTAACCCATATGTGTTTGGAATGTGGGAGGAAACACATGCAGTCACGCGGACAATGTGCAAACTCCTTACAGGTAGTGGCAGGAATTGAACCCTGATTTTACAGCTGGCACTGTAAAGCATTACATTAACCACTATGCGAACATGTTGCCCCCATTCTGTACATGCTGCACCATTTAGAAAGTTAGTAGTTGAACTTTTATCTTGGGTATACTTTCCTGCATTATCCCGCCACTCTCCGAATCCTTTAATATGCAAAAATTTATCAGTCAGTCCCGATTTTGCTCAGAGACCGAGCTTCCACGGTTGTCTTTGCCAAAGAATTCCAAATATTCACCCTCTTTTTCTTTTAAGCACCTCATTCATGCACCTACCCTGTTAAACCCATAGGAACTTGTCACATTTCAATAGAATCACCTCATTCTTCCAACCTCTAGAGTGCAGGCAGAGTCTGCTGCACCTCGACACTCAGTTTTCCAGGTCCTAGGATACTGCTGGAGAGCAGTTTGATTTTCATAGCTGCCATTGAGCAGAATCCCAACTTCTTCAGGTCATTGTAATCCAGAACAGAAAGGTCCAAAATGCCGGAGGAACTCAGAAAGTCAGGCAGCATCTTCAGAGAGGAATACACAGTCAGTGTTTCGAGCCAAGACCCTTCAACAGGACCGGAAAGGGGGAAGATGCCAGAATAAGAAGGTGGGGAGGGGGAGAAGAAGGACTTCAAGCTGGCAAGGGCCAAGTGAAAGGTCAAGGGCTTAAGAAGACATTAAGATCATGAGACATAGGAGCAAATTTAGGCCATTCAGCGGATTGAGTCTGCTCTGCCATTCCATCATGGCTGACTTATTATCCATCTCAATTCCATTCTCCTGCCTTCTCCCCTTAACTTTTGAGGCTCTTACTAATCAAGAAGCTATCAGCTTCAGCTTTAAGTATATCTAAAGACTTGGCCTCCACAGTTATCTGTGGCAATTCCACAGATTCACCTCCCCCTAGCTAAAGAAATCCTCCTCATCTTTGTTCTAAAGGGACGCCCTTCTATTCTGAGGCTGTGCCCTCTGATCCTAGGCTCCCCCACTATAAGAAACATCTTCTCCATGTCCGCTCTATCCAGGACTTTAAATGTTTGATAAGCTTCAATGAGATCACCCAGAGCAGGTACAAGAAGAAGGAGGAATCTGATAGGAGAGCAGAATGGACCATGGGAGAAAGGAGGAGGACCCAGAAGGAGGCAATGGGCAGATGAGAAGAGAAGGGCTAAGAGGGGAGCTAGAATAGGGAATGGAGAAGGAGTTTAGGGTTGTCCATCCCCAGCATGTTTCTCTGGGTTTCCAGCATCTGCATGATCTCTAATGGTTAGAACAGAATGCTTGTTGTTTTTCATTGGGAAAGTATCAGCCTCTTTCCTGATTGGTTAAAGCCAGCCTTCCTTTTGCTATAGAGTCTCCACGTTCTGAGTCATCACATATTTACTAAGACTCTTCCCACACTTAAATGAAACTAAGCCAGATTTTCCACTTTGCAGTAGTAAGTTTATAAGCCGAAAGTTAGTTTTACCATTGGCAATGTACACTCAGTAGCCACCTCATCAGATACAGGAATGGAACCTGGTGTGCTGTCCTTCTGCAGTAGCCCACCCACTTCAAACTTTAACATTTGCTTTCTGGGAAGCTCTTCTGCACAACACTGGTCACTGCATGGTCATTTGAGTTACTGTCACCTTCCTGTCAGCTTGAACTTGTCTGGCCATTCTCCTTTGACCTCTCATTAATACGGCATTTTTGCCCACAGAATTTCCACTCACTGGATGTTTTTTTTTTGTCTTTTGCACAATCCTTTGTGAAGTCTAGAGACTGTTGTGCATGAAAATCCTAGCAGGTCAGCAGTTTCTGAGATACTCAAACCACCCTTCCTGGCGCCAAAAGTGATTCCACAGTCAAAGTCACCTAAATCACATCTCTTCCCCATTCTGATGCTCAGTCTGGACAACTGAACCTCTTGACTGTGTCTGCATGCTTTTATGCATTGAATTGTTGCCACATCATTGGTTGCTTAGATATTTGTCTTAACGAGCTGATGTTCAGATGTACCTAATGAAGTGTAGGTAGTGTAGGTAAAAGTGCATTTTCTTGGAAATTAGACAAAAATAGTTTGACCTTGCTTAATGTTTAGGTCAAGCCCATAACTAAATTCATCTTGTGGCTACTGATTTGTGAATTGTTTGTTCCCTATGAATCCTGCAAATTGATATGTTTAGAATCACTGAGTTTCCGTACTCCCTCCATCCATGCACTAACCAGGAGGGATTGTACATGGGGTCCAATAGAATATTTTGTGACTGAAGAATAAAGCAATTGGAAAGTTCATTCTATACTTATGCCACAGTTACAATGTAACAAAATAACAACTAAGACAACAGTTTAAACTAAAAATACATTACATGCACAAAATGCTGGAGGAACTCAGCAGGTCAATCAATATCAACGGAAGGGAACTGGGGCAGAGACCCTTCATCAGATAAAACAGTAAATAGGTTTTAATCAACGATTCAATATCTGTTGAAATTTTATTCATGCTAAGGCTGAATAGCTGAACAAGATCTTTTAAAATTTTCTAACCATTAAGCATCTTTTTTAAAAAATCATTTAAAATTCTGGTTATTGTTCTTGGGTTAGTGTCACTTGTCCAGTGTGTAGAGAATACATTCCCAAAACAAAAGTTAACTTTGTAACACAATATTAGTACCACAATTTATAAAATTTGCATTCAAATAAACTCAGCACTTTAGAGTTAAGTCTGGTGAATACTCAACAGTTATTTTTACTGTTGTTTATTATGGAACAAAGCACTTTCTAAATTTAACTGGCTGATTCCTATGAAGCTATTTAATATTTTGTGGTGGTTACAGTCAAAGTTAGTTAAGGTATATGATCCCATCTGAATTACGGACTCGCTTTCAATCAGGTTTCAGTGCAATGATTTGGAATAAGTTAGTCAGGTGTTGCATTTCATTATTTCCTGAGTGCATTTGGTTTTAGCATTTGTAAAAGGAAATCAAGTTTCCAAGAGATTAATAATGTCATATGCATTATATTGGCTGTTTTAAATACACTGTGATATTTAAATCTCAGTGTACATGAGAATATTATAAACTCTATTTTAATGCTGTATAATTGATTTTATTTGCATAAAGTGGGGATTTGTACAATTCCACAGTTCAAATTTCAGCATTTGTTACTCATTCACTCTGAGCATCATGATGATACGTTTGCACCTTTAACTTTGTAAGGGATGGGTGCAATTCCATTTCAAGGAATTAAAGTCTAGAACCTAATGTATTTTTATGATTGCATCATGTGTTTGTCAGAGACGGCTGCAATTCACTGTATACTCTATCACACAAATAATAAATTGGTTTGACTGAGATCAATGTGTTCTGTTTTAACAAATATTCTTGCTTTTGGTGCTTTTCATAAAATATAGCATGCCAAGTTGTCACAGACATTTTCAGAAGAGCTTTAGGATGATATTGCATGCTATTTTGACCATTCATTACAACTTTAAAGATGAGCCATGAACTCCAGGCCTCGGTGGTGCGAATGGGAGGAGTGTGAGTGTGTGTGTAAGTGTGAGAGAGGGAGAGAGAGAGATTGGGAGGACCATCTGAGTATATGTGATTGGGAGGACCATGTGTGTGAAATAAACCCTAATATAGCAAATAATAAGATACATACTTTGAACTTTGTTAACCTTCATCAGAAATGACACATGGCAGACTGAGAAAATATTTTGCAAATAAGTAGTTGTATGTAATGTGGCCGGCTGGTGGTGTAGTGGCATCTGCACTGGACTTCGAGGTGACTGGTTCTGGGTTCAAATCCAGCCAGCTCCTTGCACGCTTCCATCTGTGCTGGGTTGAGCGTCGAGCTAGCAACTCAGCCTCAGGGGAGGAAAAAAAAGATAAAAGCTAAATAAATGGCAAGGGTGCATCACAAGGTGCGAAGAGGAACAACACATTACCATGCAAAATTATAAGACACAGGAGCAGAATTAGGCCATTTCATCATGCTGATCTAGTATCCCTCTCAACCACATTCTCTTGGCTTCTACCCATAATCCTTGATGCCCATACTATCAACTTCTGCTTTAAATGTACTCAATGACTTGGCCTCCACTGCCAGCTGCGGGGATGAATTCCACAAATTCACCACTGTGTGGCAAAAGAAATCACTCAACCACTACAGGAAACATCCTCTACACTATTTAGGCCTTTCAATATTCAATAGGTTTCAATGAAATACTCCCTCGTTCTTCTAAACTCCAGTAATTGCAAGCCCAGAGCCATCAAACACCTAAAACAGCATTTAGGACCTTTGGCATTTATAAAAGAAATTACAGAACAAGGTCAAGGACTCATGATGAATCTTTACAGAATACTGTTTTGGCCACAGCTAGAATATAGTGCCCAGTTCTGAACATTACGTTTGAGAAAAGATATGAAGACCTGAGAGAGGGTGCAGTAAATCTGTTGGAATTTTTACGAGAAATTTATTTAGGAGGGCAGAATGGAGTGGAGGAGGTAGAGGAGGCGTGTTTGAACTATCTAAGATGAAGGGTCCAGACAGTAGATGGGGAGGAACTGTTTCTGTTGGTGCAAGTTCATCACAGGGAAAGCCCTTCCCACCGATGGGCACATCTACATGGAGCGCTGCCACGGGAAAGCAGCATCAAAGACCCCCACCATTATTCAGGTCATGCTCTCTTCTCACTAGGAAGGAGATAGGGGAGCCTCAGGACCACCACCACCAGCTTCAGGAACAATTACTACTCTTCAACCATCAGGCTCCTAAAATGAGCGAGGATAACTTCACTCACCTCATTAGCTCTGAACTGATCTTTCATCTCCTGTTCTCAATTTTTATTGTTTGTTTGTTTGTTTATTTATTCTTTCTGTATTTGCAAAGTTTGTTGTCTTCTGCACATAGGTTGTCTGCCTGTTGGTGTGGTCTTTCATTGATTCCATTATGATTATTTGATTTATTGAGTATGCCTGCAAGAAAATGAATTTCCTGGTTGCATATGGTGACATATATGTACTTTACTAATAAATTTACATTGAACTTTGATAGTGAGAACACGAGTTTTAGAGTCCTTGGAAGTGAGTCCATCGGTTGTGGTCCAGTCACAATCAAGAGAAAATCTGCAGATGCTGGAAACCCAAGCGCACACACAATATGTTGGAGGAACTCAACCTATTCCAGAGGTTGTGGAACCAGTTCAGTGTTATTGAGGAGAGTGAAGTTATCCACGCTGGATCAGGAGCCTGATGGTTGAAGGGTAATAACTGTTCCTGAACCTGGTGGGGTGTGGGACCTAGGGCTCCTGTACCTCCTTCCCAATGGAAGCAATGAGAAGAGAGCAAGGCCTGGATGGTAGGGGTCTTTGTTGATGGATGCTACTTTTTTGTGGCAGAGCTTGTTGTGGATGCTCTCAGTGGTGGGGAGGCTTTACCTATGATGTACCTGGCTGTATCCGTTACCTATTGTAGGATTTTCTGTTCACGGTCATTGGTTTTGCTATCCAACTTTACAACATTGCTGAATGCTTCTGCGTTTAGAAAAGGTTAAAGAAGAATGTAAGTGGAGTCTGGAGGCATGGAATTGGAATTGCTGAAGAAGGGGAAGAAATTAGACAGAGGTGATTTAAATACTTATCTGTGTTAAATACTCAATCCAGTCAATACTTTCAGGTAGCAGGGGGCAGCGTAGCAGTTAGCGAGTCACTCGGGACGTAGGAGATCAGTCCTGACACCCTCTGTAAGGAGATTATACAGGCTCCCAGTTGGTTTTCACTCGGTGCTCCAGTTTCCTCCCACAGTCCAAAGGTGTACGGGTTAGTGGGTTAATTGGTCAACACATTTGTCCTGTGATTAGGCTAAGGTTAAGTCAGAGGTTGCTAGAGCAGCATGGCTCAAAGAACAGGGAGGGCCTATTCCACGCTGTACCTCTGATTAAATAAAAATAATACTCTATTGAGAGGAAAAATAAAGATGAGCTTTATGTCACTTTACATCAATGCATAATGGTAGTGTAGAGGAGTCAGCACTGGACTTTGAGGTGTGTGGTCCCTGGTTTGATCCCGGCTGGTGCCTTGCATGCTTTCCATCCTTGCTGGTCTGAGCAACTCGGCCTTGTAAGAAAACAGACAAAATGCTGAAGAAACGGCAAGGCTGCCGCCTGATGCACCACAAAGCACAGAGAGGAATAACTGCAACATCGATGCAAACAGTGAGATGCACTGGTTTGTGTCGACACCAACATAGTCTGAGGATTGTGCTGGGCAGCACACAAGTGTCATTTGCTTCCAGTAGCAACAAAGCATGTCCACAGTTTGCGAACCCTAACCCAGTGATGCAGTTTTAATGCTGCACATTTATTGATTTACAAATTTTAAATCTGGTGATGGGGAATTTATAATCGCCACAAGATACTACGTGTTGTGGGCCAGTTCTCCACTAATTTTGTAAAAAAAACAGCAATTTGCACTGAACCTCCCCATAAATTTCATCAAATTCCCACACTGAGACACCAATAGTCCATTAAATCCACTGCAGATATCTTTTTCATCAATTACATCCTCGAGATTCATTTTCTTATGTGCATACCCAACAATCTATTGAATTGCAAACACAAGAAAATCTGTGGATGTTGGAAATCAAAGCAAAACACACAAAATGCTGGAGAATCTCAGCAGGCCAGGCAGCAGCTATGGAAAACAGTTAACAGTCAACTTTTTGGGCAGAGACCCTTCAAATGAACTATAGAAATCTATAGAATGGAAACCATATCAGTATCAATGAACGACCGCCAAACTAGGGCTTTCAACCAGAGTGCAGAAGACAACTAACTGTGCAAATGCAAAAGAAAGAATAATATAAATAAATATTGATAAATATCAGAGAAATTAATCCGGATTCTGATTCTAATTCTGGGAAAAACAAGGTTTAGAAGATTAGCAGTGGAAAATCTTCCAAATCAAAGATAGCATCCTTGAAACAGTAGCACAAGAACCAGAGAGGAACTGAGAAAGTCTTCTACATAAATGTGTGGTGGAATATATTAACTGAAAAGGTAGTGGTAGCAGATTATATAGTTCCAATGCTCATCGTGGCCATATAGAAAAAAATATGTGGCACCTTGCAGTAAAATTAGCTGATAGAAAAAGGGGGTAAATTCAGAATCAGGTTTATTATCGCTGAACTTTTTGTTTTTGCAGCAGCAGTACAGCATAAATACAAACTACTATATATCACAATAAGAATATATATAACAATAAGAATAATGGGTGGTAGTGTAATGGTTAGCACAAAGGTTTACAGTACAGGAGACCCAGGTTCAAATCCCACTGTTGCCTGTAGGCTCTGGTGCTCCACTTTCCTCCCACGGTCCAAAGATGTACTGGTTGGTAGGCTAATTGGTCATTGTAAATTGTCCCAGGATTAGTTTTGGATTACATCAAGGGATTGCTGTGCAGCATGGCTCAAAGAGTCAGGCAGACCTATTTAGTGCTGTATCTCAATTTTTAAAAATTAAATAAATATTAAATATTGCAAAAGAGAGCAAAATATGTAGGTGGTATTCATGGGGTTGTGGACTGTTCAGACATCGATTGGTGGAGGGGAAGAAACCATTCCTAAAACATTGAGTGTGCATCTGAAGGCTCCTGTAGCTCCTCATTGAAGATAAGAAAATGGCATGTTCTGGATGGTGAGGGTCATTCATGATGGATGCTGCGTTCCGCAGATGCTCCTGATCCTGTGCGTTGGCACCTCAACACTAGACAGTGACGTAACCAGTCAAAATGCCCTCCACAGTACATCTATAAGAATTTGCCAATCTTTGGTGAGGCACCAAATCTTCTCAAACTCCTAATGAAATATAACCTCTGCTGTGCCTTCATCGTAATTGCATCAATATGGTGGGCTCAGTGACGTTGACAATCAGAAACTTGAAGCTGCTCACCATTTCTACTGCTGACCCCCTGATGAGAACTGTTGTATGTTCTTCCAATCACTCAACTGAGGTGAGAACTGATTTGGCCCAGGTAGATTCGAATTAAGGAATGGCAGGCACACATGTAAATGAGCAATGGATGCATCTACATGAAAGAAATGGTTCCGGTAAGATCAACCAGCAAGTTAGGAGGTACAGGAGAGCAACACAATGTTTTAGGAACAACTTCTTCCCCTCTGCCATCAGATTACTGAACTGTCCATGAACACAACATCATTATTTCCTTTTCTCACTATTTATTTAATCATCATTTACTTTTATGTGTTCTGCCACTGCAAAATAACACATTTCATGACATACAGTATGATAAATCCGACTCTGATACGGGTCTCTTTTGTGGACTGAGAGTATGAAGAGGACAGGAAAAGGCTAATCATGGCTGGGAAAAGGGGAAGGGAGAGGGGAGGGAGCAGGGAGCACCAGATAGATGTTCGGTATTGATCAATAAATCAATTATTTGGAATTAAGTTACCTTGCCTGGTGTCTCAGGGCTAGCTGTGTCTGCACCAGCACCTGGCACTCCTTTGCCACCTGTCCCTCACCTCTCTCCAGGCCCCCACCTGCAACATTCTCAACATCCTTCGCTCCTGCCAGATTTACAAACTCACTCTCTGCTCCACATTTACAAATACAACACTGTGCAGAAGTCTCAGGCACTCTAGCTAAATACTGTACATGTGTCTAAGACTTTTGCATGGTACTGTATGGCAGTGATGAGAAACCTGATTTTGATCCTGTTTTTGACATTTCCAAGGGAGTGGAAGGGAGAGCAATTAAAGTGATAACAGAGGAGAAAGTGGGGGTCAGGAGAGGAGCAGTAAGGAGAGAATACAATAAAGGTGGTAAACAGGGCATAGGGACTGATCCCACATTGATAACACCTTTGGGAACTAGGCTGATTATGGGCGGTTCAGAGGGAGATTGAAAAGAAATAAGGAACAAGATAAAAATATTGGCAGGAAACCAAAGGGAACTCTTTAACACAGACTTCTGTAATATGTGCAAACAGAATACAAATAATAAAAGAAGAGGTGAGCTAACCAGGGATTGGAAGGGAGAACTATTCATGAAGACAAATGCATGGGGGATTAGTAAATGAGTACTTCACATCTACATTTACCGGGGGGCTTTGTTCAAAGTAAATTTATTATCAAAGTACGTATATCTCACAATATACAACCCTGAGATTCTTGTGGGCATCCTCAGTAAATCGAAGGAATAGAATAGAATCAACGAATAATGATAATAATAACAGTGACAAACCAATCAATTCGCTTGGAGTACCAAAAGCAAGGTATCGCTGACGTATCAAGTGGGTTAAAGTTGTACTGAAAGAAGTTGCTGGGAAGGTAAGCTGTGCATAAAGAACCCAGTCCTGTTGGATTGCCTGGTGAAGGGACTTGCCCTGAAACATTGGCTCTTTATTCCTAATCGCAGGTGCTGCCTGACCTGCCGTGTCCCTCCAGCATTTTGTGTGTGTTACTCTGGATTGCACCCAAGTTGTTGATGCAGCCGGGGGGGGGGGGGGAACTGTGAAGACATTGACCATGATTTACCAAATGTGGAAATGCATTTTGTTCATTTGCTCGTTACGTGCCATGTCGTATGACGTGGACGATCGTGCCCTTTCCACGACCGTGACTGTTCTTGGCAACTTTTTCTACAGAAGTCGTTTGCCAGACAGGTGACCCCAGCCACTATCAATACTCTTCAGAGACTGTCTGCCTGGCATCAGTGGTCGCATAACCAGGACTTGTGAACTGCACCAGCTGCTCATATGACCATCCACCACCTGCTCCCACGGCTTCACATGACCCTGATTAGGGGACTAAGCAGGTGGCTACACCTTGACCAAGGGTTACCTGGAGGCTAGCGGAGGGAAGGAGCATCTTACACCTCCCTCAGTAGAGACATATATCCACCCTGCCATATTTTGTAGAGGCAGATACAGGTACACTTGAAATATCTGAGGACTGGAGAACTACAAGTGGTAAACCCTTGTGCAGAAAAAAGGCTGTAAGGAAAAGATGCAACAAACACAGGCTGGTTAATCTGACCTCAGTCATGAAGAAGCTCATAGGAATGATAATCTGAGAGAATTAGGAGCTATTAAGTGTAAAGTGAGCTGGGAGAGCCAGCATGGATTTGTTGAAGGCGAATCACATATAACTAACAAGAAAGACTTTTTAAAAAAAAGATAATGGAGAATGCTGATAGAGGAAGTAAAATAGTTGTGCTGAGAATGCTTTTTCAGTTTAAAATGTGTGGCATAATTAAGGATGAGGTTCATGGTATAACAGGTTCAGCATCAACATGAATAGAAATCAATGGAAATTGAATAGTAGTGAACAAACTGGAGGGAGATTCATAGTCAGCTCCCAAGGGTTGATTCAAGATCTTTTGATCTCCTTAATATAGATGATTGATTTGGATAGCACAAAAATAATAGTCTGATGAACTGTGAAAGGTTCACTTAGCTCAACCCTAAAATGATTCCACAGCCTATGGACTCACTTTTAAGGACCATAGGTTCTTTAAAAACCTATTCTTTTTAAGGTTACCAGCCTCTGGGGAAGAAAATTCTAAAGATTCACCAGTCCCCTGCACGTCAAATTTGTCCTGGTCTCATTCCTCAATGGCCTGACCTTTATTTTGAGACAGTAACCATTTATTCTGGACTCTGACACTGGGGACAGCCTCTTCCATGCATTCAGCCTTCTGAGTTTCAATGAGATTTTTCATTTCTCTCAAATTCCAGACATTCACTACATATCCTGTGCCCCAAATATTACCTTAATTAGGGAATCCAAAACTATAGCCCATGTTCCAAGTGCGGTTTCCAAGGCCCAAAACAATTGCAGAAAGCATCTTTGATACCGGTCCTTTTTGGATGTTTGCCTTCTTAATTGCTTGCTTCACCTACATGTAAAGATAAAGATTGGCTTTATTTGTCACAGTGCATCCAAACATCAGTGAATTGCGTAATTTGAATCCACGTCCAACACAATGTGTTGGGGGGGGAGGGGGGCTGCAAGTATTACCGCGCATACGGCGTTAACATAGAATGCCCATAACTTTCTAACCCTGACCCGTACGTCTTTTGGAATGTGGGAGGAAGCCCACACGGTCTTGGCAAAACTTACACACTAGAGACAGCGGCGGGAATTGAACCCCAGTTGCTGATCACCGCCGCTGTAAAGCGCGGCACTAAGCGTTATGTTACCGTGTCAATCCATAGGAGCTTTCAATGTTTTTGTACAGGGACATTAAAATCATTACCCAATCTACTCGCTTTGAAAGGAGTACAGCTGGCCAGGTCAATGTAGCAATACGAAACCCTTCACATTTTCTTGTACTGTATATTCTGCTGGTGGTGTCATGGCATTCGCTCCGGACTTTGAGGGAGGCGAGTGGTCCCAGGTTCATATCCGCTTGCCATCTGTGCTGGTCTGAGCTCGCAACTCCCCCCCCCCCCCCCCACACACACACACACACACACACACTCACACACTCACTCACTCACTCACTCAGAAAAATGCTTTAAAAACCGGCACGGTTGTCACCCGATGCGCCGCGAGGTGCGAAAAGGAACACTTTTTTGTTTGCCAAAGGAGGAAGTGGGCAGACAGGGAAAACACCTGACCATTCAGATAGAAATGATTAAGAGGCGTTTAAAACGTTTAAAAGTGTTGTCTGTGAAGCAGCTCTAACTCTGCCTGTTGGGCTCTGGCTGCATTAAAGAATAAGAATCAGGTTTATTGTCAATTGACATCAGTGTTTGCCGAGTGGTGGCATTTGTTGTTTTAGGGCAGCAATACAGTTCCAAGTTCAAGTCTGTTTAATGTAATTTCCAGTGCACAAGTGTAAAGGCGAATGAAATAATTGTTACTCCGGATCCAAAGCAGCGCCAGAATAAACAATAGACAGAAGCAGATACAGAGTAAATTCAAGCATAATAAAGTCACAATAAAACAAATAGTGCTCGCTATAGGTAGTTTTAAGTGGTATTTTCATTCCTACCGCTTCGTTAGTCGGAAGTGGAGTGTTAACGCTATGACTTTAAATGAGATCAGCCTATGATAGTGTTTCGGAGGCGAACTCGTTCCGCTTTCTTTCTTGGCCAATTGCTTTTGCTATTTGCTTCCCCGTGCTTTTACAGTCAACCCCAGATGCAAGCTCCGATATTCTCGGCCGTTATAGGGTAAGTGTAGCAAACATTTGCCGCTATCTCGTGTGATCACGTGTCAAGAATCAGATTTATTTTCACTGTTTTGGATGATGCGATTTGATGTTATGAGGCAGCAGCACATTGCAAAGACATAAAAACAGTATCGATTACAAAATCGATGCGAAATGAAAGGATTAGTGAGGCAGTAACATACACAAGATGCTGGAAACCCGGAGTAATATACACAAAGACAATGCAGGGGGATCTCTGCAGGCCTCGCTATGGGGGGGGTGGGGGGTAATAAACAGGGAGCAGTTCTGACCCGGGCCCCAGAATGGGACCAATGCCGACTCCGGATTTCCAGCATTTGCAGAATATCTTCTCTTCATAATGAAGTAATGTCCACAGAAATCTGATGACGGACGGACGGACGGCCGGCCGGGGGTGGGGAGGTCCTACCCAGACCTGCACGGCAACATTGAGTGAGAAAATAAAATTCTAATTTAGATTACAAACCCCCGTCCGAGGAGGAAGTCGAGGAAATGCCGCGCTGCTGTGTGTTGGCCACATGATGCCGTGGTCGGCGCTCTCTCACAACCGGCAGCCCTGCGCCGGGGAACAAGACCCTATTGTTGGCACCTCCTGACTCGAAAGCACATCTGGTGAGTGGGCGGAGTGCCCGGGGCGGTAGCGTCCTGTCCCATCTCTGCCCGCTCGCCCCATCCCGGGAGACGCCCATAAGCGGCCGCTGCGGAGACCTCGCCGAGTGTTTTTGCGGCGCTCCCTCGCTTCGGGTCTGGTTGTCTGCGGCGCTCCCTCGCTTCGGGTCTGGTTGTCTGTGTCTGAGGTGATCTCTCTCTCTCTTTCTCCTTTCCTCGGGTTATTTCGCCGGCACGCTGTTGCTCCGCTGACCTCTGTCTCCTCATCTCGGTGTGATCTGTGCGTCTGCCGAGGTGTGGGGAGGGTGAGTCGAGACAAGGGACCGGGTAGCGTGGACATATTCTCGCAGCTCATTTCCCTTCTGCGCGGCTTCGGGGCTTCAATTTTATTTATTTTTTTAATCTTTAGTCCTGCCGAAAGTAAGACGATTGAAGGCAGAGTCTGGGTGCATCTTGTGAATCTCGGGGTTCAAAAACGCGCGGCCTGCCTTTGGGAAGGAGTCACCGTTTGAAAGCGCATTTCACCCGCTCTAACGTGGAGGTTAAAAAAAAGCAGTGAGATATTTCGCTAACATGTTATTAAATGCGCTTGTGATTCACCGGGGGTAATGATATCGTCACATGTTGTGGTAACGCTGACAAGTGGCAGGTTGGACTGCGGGATTGCCTTCTGTCGACAGAGAGAGAGAGAGAGAGAGAGAGAGAGAGAGACTCTCTTAGCATTAGAGTGAACTGAAAAGCCACTTTGGTTGACAATTTTGAACTGATTGATTTTAATCCAGTGTCAGTATCGCTATGAATCTGAAATAACTTTACACTTGGAATAACGTTAATGGTCCTTGGAGCCATCTCTTTTTAAATTAAATTCATTTTGTAGGCAAGGTCTCTGGTTGGACCACACTTGGAATATTGTGTTCAGTTTTGGTTGCCCCGTTACAGGATGTGAAGATTTCAGGGAGGGCACAGAGGAGATTCACCAGGATGCTGCCTGGATTGGACAGCGTGTCCTATGAGGAATGTTTGAGTGAGATGGGGGTTTGTCCTTTGGAGAAAAGGGGAAGAGGGGTGACTTGATAGAGGTGTATAAGATGATAACAGGCAGAGCTAGAGTGGGCAACCAGAGGCTTTCTTCCCCCAGGGTGGTTATGGCTAATACAACAGGATATAATTTTAAGGGTGATTGGATATAATTTTTAGGGGTACAACGCTGTCATGGGTGGTCCCAAGCCTTGTCCTGAAAGGGGGAGGGTTGGGCATGAGGCTAGCAACCCATCCCATAAAAAACCCAGTGCTACAGAAATCCAAAGACGTCACCCCTGGAAGAGAAAAGATCTTTGCGGGGGCAAAGGACTCTGGTGAACTGCTGCCAGTGCCTATGGCCCAACAGGTGTATTGGGTTTAAGTAAGGAGAAAGCTATAGAGGGGATGTCAGGGGCAATTTTTATTTTACATAGTGAGTAGTAAGTGCATGTGCTGCACTACCGGGGAGCTGGTAAGGGATATTTAAAATAGACAGGCATATGGATGGAAAAAGAATGGAGGCCTATGTGGGAGGGAAGGGCTAGATTGATCTTGCAACAGGATTGTGGGCCAAATGGCCTGTCTTGTGCTGTGCTGGGTAGACTATTCACCCAGCTATTCACCTCCCCTGTCAGGCACTTCCTATCCCATCTGCAGTCCTCATATTGACCCCCATTAGCCACTTCAGAACCCAAAACACGTCACCGTCAATCTGGAAGAAGACTCTCCGTCAGGATAACTGTGCTGGTGGTTTCCCCTGTGTCTGCTGCCATTGTGTTGTGACAATGCTGTTTGCTTTGCCAGAGTATTCATGCAGCAGGTGGGGTTTCCAGTTGATCTTGATATTAATGATGGGGGAGGGGGTCTGGGAAACAGTGGCGCCCCTTAACACCAAAAGGAGGTGTTAGACTCTTATTGGCCACTGACTGGTGTCACATGTGTTTATTTGTTTTATTTTATTTAAAGATGCAGCATAGTTTGTGTGGCAGGCTGGCGGTACATCTCTACCAGGGGAGGTGTAAGAGCATAAGATGTAGCAGAATTAGGCCATTTGGCCCATCGAGTCTGCTGCACCTCCTTCCCTCTGCTAGCCTGCAGGTCACCCTTGGGCAAGGTTTAGCACCTGCTTAGTCCCCCCAAGCAGGGTCACGTGAACCCATGGGAGCAGATGGTGGATGGTCATGTGAGCAGCTGGTGCACATCACAAGTCCTGATTGTGCGACCACTGACACTAGGCAGACAATCTCTGAAGAGTATTAATAATAGCTGGAGTGGAGAGGGGAGGGAAGTCACCTGTCTCGTAAAGACACTGCCCAGAAGAAGACAATGGCAAACCACTTCTGTGGAAAAATTTGCCAAGAACAATCACAGTCATGGCACCATGATCTGTATGGCACTGTATGACACGACATGTAACAACGACGATGATATTGACAGCACGGTAACATCAAGTCTGCTCTGCCCAGTTATACTCATGTGACCAATTAACCTACACAACCCATACATCTTTGGAATGTGGGAAGAACCCAGAGCACCTGGAGGAAACACACGTGGTTACGGCGAGAATGTACAAACTCTTTATAGACAGCGATGGAAACGAACCTGGGTTGCTGGCGCTAAAATGGCATTACGATAACCGCTATGTTACTGTGCTCCCCCATGTTATTTGCCACTCATCAGTCCATGATGGAGTGGTGTCTTCATCTTGTTACCAGTTAAAGAGGATTGTCTGTGAGGAAATCCTGTGATTTCTTGGGGCTGGGATGATTGACTTCTGATAAACTGCATCTTCCACCAAAGTGCTAGATGTGACTCACCCATTGAAGACTTTCCCCTTTTCCCAGTGATTAGTTTATTGGGCTGCATTGCGGCCACGCTTGATCAAATGCTACGTTCAGATCAAGGGCAGACAGTTCCAACTCTAGAATTGAGGAGCTAAGTGACCTTAACAAAACCCAGACTAGGCATTGACAGCACCATCCTTTTCTGATAATTCATTGGTAATCTGATACCCAGATTAGAAAAGGGTAAGTAATGAACATAATCAAGTATGGTTTCTCTCCACTCTTGTTGGCGAGGACAAATTTAACAATCCTTGTACTTAGATGAACAGTTACTTTGAAAAATGTCTAAGATTTAACATTTTACATTAAGCAAAAGAAGCAAATTACTCAGGTGATTAGAAATTTGATTTCTAAATTGCACAAGAAGGTTTTTTAACTAGAATAATCTGTGTCATTCAACGCAAAATTCCTCTCAAACTCAATTGGGAGAGAGTATATCTAATTAACATTTGTTATATTACTAAGACTGCTGCTTCACCAAAATTAAGTTTTATTCTTGCTTTCAAAGTGTGAATGGTGTTGAGCTCATCTGGGAGGGAATCATCACAGCCATTCATGATGTTAGGTTTTGCACTGTAGGAAATAATGGCCTGCAAATCCTGTCAGAGCTGACATTCGATTAATCAATAACATTTGGTGTTCGTTGAATGAGAGAAAAAAGCGATTGGTCCAAAACGTAAGGTTTTAAATTATACTGTCTAGCTTCTCACAAGACCTGGTCTACTTTTGTAAGTATTAACAACTTAGAATGGTTCAAATAATATTCTGTGACCTGCATCATGTTCTTTTCGACAGCAGTAAATAAAATTTTATTGTAAATATATGAAACTAGTTAATTAAAATGTAACAAAGAGAAAGAAAATCAGAATCAGATATAATATCTTGTGAAATTTTGGAGAAGTCAAAATTCGTGAATGTTGAATAAGTCAAACAGAACATTGGCTGGGTTAGGTTTTTCAGTCTACTGTTTGTGACATAATGAAGATCTAGTTCATAACTAGAGTACCCTAATTTAAAATTGAGGTCCAATCCAAATGAAAAGATATTTAAAGTTTCACGGAACTGTTTGAAGAAACAAAATTCATGATTTAAAATTAGAATTGCCAAGCTTGATAGGGTGCCCATTATAGGCTGGTCACCGGGAATAAAAACCTGGGAATAACTGAAGCTGTTGGAGAGGAAGTTGGCTAATGGACAGGAAAGTGAGAGCAGTAGAGAATGGTTGGTTGTTGGATTGGAGAAGTTTCAACAGGAACATTGCTCTCCTTCATGCCAGTTAATAACTTGGGTGCACAATTTTCCAAGTTTTCATTGGCACTGAGCTCCCCCAGAGCGCAGGAGGTGGTGTGGTGTGGCATGCATGCTGGAGTCAGTGCTGTCCTCTAGTGATCACTCAGCCGAAGACAAGTTAGTTGTATACTGATTGACTGCAGACTGCTGCATCATTCATGGAGTCCGGGACTTGGATTTTTTTTTGTATGATTGTATTTTACTGCTATTTTATATGCACTGTAAGTGCCTTGTGCTGTGTATGAATGTTGGTACTGTGTTTTGCACCTGAGCCATGGAATAACAGTGTTTCATTTGACTGTATTTGTGGGTATTCATGTATGGTTGAATGATAATTAAACTTGAACATAATTTTTTCTCTGTATAATCTCTCCAAATGTACTGGTGTTTTTGTTTAATCAATCTGTTGACACTGTTTATGTTTATTTTGTAGGTTCATGAATAATATTTCAAAATGTTTGCAAAGGCAGCGAGTAGTTTTGTAAAGCAGATCGAAAGCAGCGGCGAACTGATTCCGGTCAGCAGCCTGAATGATTCCGATAAGTTGCAGCTCTTGAGCTTGGTAACCAAGAAGAAAGCGGGATGGTTCTGGCAGAAGCCCAAATATCACCCCTCCTCATTTACCCTTCACGAAATATTGACTGGCAATGCGCCCATCAAACCTGGTATGGAGTTTTGCTAACATACAACTGCTGATTATAGGAACTTTGTGAAATGTTCTGCAGATGCTGGAAATCCAGAGCAACACACAAAATGGTGGAGGAACTCGGCAACTGTGGAGGGGAATGAACAGTTGGCTCTTTGGGCTGAGACCCTTCATCAGGACTGGAAAAGAAGGGGAGGGAAGAAGCCAAAATAAAAGGGTGGGGGACAGGAAGGAGGACAAGTTGGTAGGTGATAGGTGAGACCAGGTGAGAGGGAAGGGGGATAAGTGGGGGAGGATGGAATGAAGTGATTTGCTATTCTGCCTCCCCTCTTACCCCTTACCTTTCATTCATCTGCCCATCACTTTGCTCTGGTGCTCCTCCTTACCTTTCGCTGAAGTTCACGTTTGATTGTCATTCAACCATATGCATGAATACAGCCAAACAGAACAGTGTTGCTCCAGGGCCAAGGTGCAACACTCAGTACCAACAGTCATACTCAGCGCATGGCACATAAAGTTACAATAGCAGAAAAAATATATAGTCAGAAAAAATGATGCAGCCCCAGTCCCAGGTAACTAGGCTGTAGATCAGTGGTGGATGGGATAGTGTCCTGGAGCCATGTTTCTGCAAGAACAAGCCACAGCAGTCCTCATCACACATTAGTGCAGCCGCAGACCTACGCAATCGAGCTTGTCTTTCTCCGAGTGAACACCAGAGGGCAGCACCAATGGGGGGGGGGGGGGTGGTCAGCCTCCAATCACTTTGCTCCTATCAGATCCCTTCACCTTCAGCCCTTTACCTTTTCCACAAATCACCTCCCAGTTTTTCACTTCATGAGAAGTACAGTATTAGTGCCATGTGATGTTTCCATAGAAATAGGCTTTACATTATGAACTAAAGAATTGTAAGGTGAGCCCAAGAATTAGAATGATTGTTCTAAAGAATATGATATTTTGAATACTGTTCCGAGGTGGCAGAGAGGCGGATAAAATGCTGATTTGATCTTCTGCTGCTGTTCAAGCACTCCAGATGAGATAAGAGTAGAAACCTGTTTGGACGTATATACTTGAAGCAAAAATTACATTCAAAAGAACTTAGCAAGTGATTACTATATGGCAAGAAATGCAGTTGTCATTTTTATCAGCAAGTTTCTCTCACTGTAGATTGTGACAATGTAAAAATAAAACGTCAAAATTAGTAACCTACCTTGCCAGGAATCAAGGCCAACCCTAGTCTAATAACTTGGTGGGTGTTGACTTGCTTGGTGTCCATTTGAAGTCTCAGCTGGATTGCTGACCAAGCTGCTGCTTCAGTGGTAAAAAGAAATGTCCCAGTGAAAGGTCTCGGGCCTTATCATCAACTGTTCATTCCTCACCATAGATGCTGACTGACCTGCTGAATTAATGTCAGGGAAGATGATAGAAAGCTGTGGCAGCTAAACATGAACAAGGTTACTCTAGGGCAGCAGAAGGAATGGAGTGAAGTTGAAATGGGGCATCGGGTACAAGAACTTGGGATGATTTTTGAGCTGATCATTATAACAGAGTTTCCTTTGATTTAATATCATGGTACAGTAAAGTAGCATGATCACTTAACAGCACCAGTGATCACCGAACAGGATTCAAATCCCCCCCACTATCTGTAAGGAGTTTTGTCCTTCTCCCCGTGACCAAGTGGGTTTCCTCCTGGCGCCCTTGTTCTGTCCTACGTTCCAAAGAGGCACAGGTTAGGATTAGCATGTTGTGGACGTGCTACGTTGGTGCCACAAGCATAGAGACGCTTGCAGGCTGCCCTCAGCACAATCCTCGGACTGTGTTGGTCGTCAACGCAAAATGGTACATTTCACTGTATGTTTCGATGTACATTTGACAAATAAAGCTAACATTTGTCCTTATGTTAACCTTCCATTCCACCAACCTCCATATCAATAGAGTAGATCCTTCTGTCTCATTCCCTGCATCTGCAGTATCATGCAACCACTAAACAAATCATTTTCATCCCTCCCCCTCCAGCATGTTGAGACAGCTTGTTCACTAACCCCTTGTGCCATGATTCATTTGTGCTGTTCCTTGCTCTGCCAGCACCCCGTGCTGACTTAAGATATAGCATTATCACTTACATTCTCTTTCTGTCCATTGTCACAAAGGAGGAGTTATAGCAATTTGATGTACTTTTTGTTTCATACATATGATTAAATCTTTGTACTAAATGTAATCAAATCTCTGTACAATGAATCATCAGGGTCCGAAACCAGCATAGATAACCTCACTCACCTGACCTCTAAACTGATTCCACAACCTGTGGACTCAGTTTGAAGAACTCTACAACTCACGTTCTCAGTATTACTTGTTCATTTTTATATGCATAGATAAGAGATTTGAAAGTAATGGGGGGAGGGGGAAATGCGAAATGATAGGTGAAGACCGGAGGGGGTGGGATGAAGCTAAGAGCTGAAAAAGTGATTGGCGAAAGTGATACAGAGCTGGAGAAGGGAAAGGATCATGGGACAGGAGGCCTCGGGAGAAAGAAAGGGGGAGGGGGGAGGACCAGAGGGAGATGGAGAACAGGCAGAGTGATGGGCAGAGAGAGAGAAAAAAAACAAACAACTAAATATGTCAGGGATGGGGTAAGAAGGGGAGGAGGGGCATTAACGGAAGTTACAGAGGTCAATGTTCATGCCATCAGGTTGGAGGCTACCCAGCCGGTATATAAGGTGTTGCTCCTCCAACCTGAGTGTGGATTCATCTTGACCGTAGAGGAGGCCATGGATAGACATATCAGAATGGGAATGGGATGTGGAATTAAAATGCGTGGCCACCGGGAGATCCCGCTTTCTCTGGCAGACGGAGCGTAGGTGTTCAGCGAAACGGTCTCCCAGTCTGCGTCGGGTCTCACCAATATATAAAAGGCCACACCGGGAGCACCGGACACAGTATACCACACCAGCCGACTCACAGGTGATGTGTCACCTCACCTGGAAGGACTGTCTGGGGCCCTGAATGGTGGTGAGGGAGGAAGTGTAAGGGCAGGTGTAGCACTTGTTCCGCTTACAAGGATAAGTGCCAGGAGGGAGATTGGTGGGAAGGGATGGGGGGGGGGGGGGGAAACGAGTGGACAAGGGAGTCGTGTAGGGAGCAATCCCTGCGGAAAGCAGAAAGCAGGGGAGGGAAAGATGTGCTTGGTAGTGGGATCCTGTTGGAGATGGCGGAAGTTATGGAGAATTATACGTTGGATCCGGAGGCTGGTGGGGTGATAGGTGAGGACAAGGGGAACCCTATCCCGAGTGGGGTGAGGGCAGATGTGTGGGAAATGGGAGCGATGCGTTTGAGAGCAGAGTTAATGGTGGAAGAAGGGAAGCCCCTTTGTTTAAAAAAGGAAGACATCTCCTTCGCCCTGGAATAAAAAGCCTCATCCTGAGAGCAGATGCAGCGGAGACGGAGGAATTGTGAGAAGGGGATGGCATTTTTGCAAGAGACATGGTGGAAAGAGGAATAGTCCAGGTAGCTGTGAGAGTCTGTAGGCTTATAGTAGATATCAGTAGATAAGCCATCTCCAGAGATGGAGACAGAAAGATCAAGAAAGGGGAGGGAGGTGTCGGAAATGGAACAGATAAATTTGAGGGCAGGGTGAAAGTTGGAGGCAAAGTTAATGAAGTCAATGAGCTCAGCACGTGTGCAGGAGGCAGCGCCAATGCAGTCGTCGATGTAGCGAAGGAAAAGAGGGGGACGGATACCTGTATAGACTTCGAACATGGACTGTTCCACAAAGCCAACAAAAAGGCAGGCATAACTGGGACCCATACAGGTGCCCATGGCTACACCCTTGGTTTGGAGGAAGTGGGAGGAGCCAAAGGAGAAATTATTGAGAGTAAGAACTAATTCCGCTAGACAGAGGAGAGTGGTGGTAGAGGGGAATTGGTTAGGTCTGGAATCCAAAAAGAAGCAAAGAGCTTTGAGACCATCCAGGTGGGGGATGGAGGTTTATAGGGACTGGACGTGTGTTGTTTGAATTTCCAGCATCTGCAGATTTCCTCGTGTTTGCTTGGTATTTTCCCCTCTGTTTTTGCATTAATTGTTTATACTGGATAGATACTGATTATAATTTATAGCTTTTATTATAATGCATTTAATATACTGCTGCCACAAAGCAACATACACCAGTAATATTAAACCTGATTCTGATCTGTGATCTAAGTTAACGTCTTGTCCAGAAGTCAGCATCTCCAAAGATTGAATTTTGCCTCCTCAGTACTGCACTGGCAAGCTGATCTCAATTTTATTGAGAAATACAACACAGTAAGCCCTTCTGGCCCAGCGAGTGTGTGCTGCCCAATCACATTGACGTGACCAACTAACCTACTAACCTGCCCGTCTTTGGAACGTGGGAGCAAACCAGAGTACCTGGAAGAAACCCACATGGATTTTTTATGAGTTCTTTTGGGTTTCTTGTTTTGTGGCTGCCTGTAAGGAGACGAATCTCAAGGTTGTCTAATGTATGCATATTTTAATAGTAAATGTACTTTGAGCTTTTGGGCCTGGTGAGAATGTACAAACTTCTTACAGGCAGTGGCGGAATTGAACTGGTGCTGTAATAGTGTTATGGTAACCATGCAGAACCGTGCCACCCCTAATCGTGTAGTGACAAGGAGCCCTGTCCTGGATGGTGAGGGTCCTTGACGATGGTTGTTCCTTTCTTGAGATGCCATCTCTTGAAGATATCCTCAGTGGTGGTGGTGGCAAAGAATCTCTTAACTTTTATTCCAACACGTTTTAATGCCTTTTTTCCACTTCGGCACACATTTGAATGCTATTAGACAGATATCTCATCTGAACAAATGATGGCTTTGAGAAGAATAGCTGCCTGTGTATTCACATTGACTGAGTTGTCAGTCATTAAACAGAAAACTGATACAGAGCACAAAGTTCCATTGCAATACCCTGTACAGGGTGACTACTGTCTAAAGCTGTGCCTTGAACAAAATACCAATATATATCTCACTGCTGAGAGATTTGTTGTAGATTTTAGGGCTGAGCGGGGAAAGTAATCTGTGATCTCAGTGACTTTGACCATGGAATGATTGTTGGTGCCAGATGGAGTGGTTTGATTACCTTGGAAACTGTTGATTTCCTGGCATTATGAGCAGCTCTTGCATTCCATCTGGAGACCAGAAGGTGGCGTTTGGATTAGAGAATTGTCTTGTTTTCAAAAGCCTTGTATGATTGTGCTTCTGTCAACTCTATATGCAATTGAATTCCACAGAATAATTGTTCTTCGTGCATAAATAAATATGAAAATCCTCACAGCTCCCTTTCCTCTTTTGCCCCAAATTTCAGAATCGGGTTCACTGACATATGTTGAGAAATTTGTTGTTTTGCAGCAGCAGTACAGTCCGATGCATAAAAATGCTATAAGTTACGATAAGAACATATAGAAAATATGTAATGCAAAAAGAGAACAAAAGACTAAGGTAGCGTTCATGCGCTGTTCAGAAATCTGACGGTGGAAGAAAAGACGCTGTTCCTAAAACACTGAGTGTGGGTCTTCAAGCTATGGTAGCTCCTCATTGTTGTTAGTAATGAGGAGTGCATGTCCTGGATGACGGGAATTTTAAATCCATGTTCCCAAGTCCTTAAGACATCAGCTTCCCTCTATCAGTTCTATATAAACTCCATTAAATTTCCTCTCAGCCTCCTGTGCTCAAAGGAGAACAATAGCATCTTGGACCATAAGACACAGGATCAATGTTAGACCATCTGGCTCATCGAGTCTGCTCCACTCTTCGATTATAACTGATTTGTTGTCTCTCTCAACTTCATTTTCAAATGGTTTCTCCCGGTATCCTTTGACACCCTTACTAATGGAGGATCTATCAACCTCTTCTTTAAATATACTCAATGACTTGGCCTCCACAGCTGTCTATGGCATCCTCTGCTAAAGAAATTCCTCCCCTTCTCCATTCTAAAGGGACGTCCTTCTATGAGACTGTGCTCTTTGGACCTTGACTCTCCCACTATTGGAAACATCCACTCTGTCTAGTCCTTTCAATTGATATTTCAGGCCAAGACCCTTCACCGTGTTTGCTCTTTTCCTTCGATGCTGCCTGGCCTGCTGAGTTCCTCCAGCATTTTGTGTGTGTTGCTTGGATTTCCAGCATCTGCAGAATTTCTCATGTTGTAGGACTTTCAATATTCAGTAGGTGCCTAATATACAAGAAAGAACACAATTAGAACCAAACAAAAAATAACAAAGTTCACTTGTAGAGCAAAGTGGTCATAGTGTTGCAAGAGTAAGGTGGTGAAGGAGGTTGTGCAGGTTGGTTCAAGATGCGACTGGTTGAAAGGAAGAAGACTTCAGGCTTCTGAACATTGTGGCTGATGGTAGCTACGAGAAGATGGCACAGCCAGATGGTGGGATCTTTGATGATGAATGCTGCTTTTCTGAAACAGCAACAAGGATGGAGAGGATCCACTCCCATGTCAGCTTCTTGCATTCCTGATTTTTTTAATTTATGTACAGTTTGTAGACTTTTGCACACTGGTTGTTTGCCTGTCTTGTTGTGTGCGGTTTTTACATTGATTCTGTTGTGTTTCTTTGTATTTGCTGTGATTGCCTTAAAGAAATCCAGTGGTTTGGAGGTTGCATTGAATATCAGAGAACGTACACAGTGTACAACCTGAAATTCTTACTCTTCACAGACATTCGCAAAACAAGAAAACCCCAAAGAATGAATGACAAAAAAATGTTAGGACCCCAAAGCACACCTTCCCACACAAGCTACAGCAAAGCATCAAACCTCCCTCTCCTCCCACTTGTTCAAGCAAGAGGCATCATCCCTCCCCACCGTCCACCATGCAAGCAATAGCAAAGCCCCCAGAGAGAGTATGATCTAGAGTTAATTAAAAAAAACTCCAGTCCATAACCAGCACTTTGATGTGTAACAGTCTCTCTCCTCGAGAGAGACAGCGTTGTCACTCCTTCCACAGTGAGAGGGGAGACCAACAGCTTGCTTTTTTAATGTTACAGTCTGCAGCATCGCTTTATTTCTCCGACTCAAGAATTGGCAGCAAACTGTCTCTCACCAGAGAGGGAACAACCACTCGAGTGCAGAGGGCTCTGACAGCTGCAGCCACTGATTTGATGTTCCAGTCTCCTGCGGCGCTTCAGTTGGTGAGGCTGGTGAAGAATCGGGCCCTGAAGGCACGCGTCTTCCAGGCTGCTCCTGGAGCTATCAAAAACGCCAGGCCGCTGGGTGAGCTCCAAGAGCGGGCACCCACTGCCGTGGAGAACTACAGTTTGAGTGCAGCTATAGATCACGGACTCCAACAGAACCCCAGCCACCTTGAGAAAGGAAAGAAGAAACATTAAAGAGGAATTTAAGCTGTTTTGAAGATGAATGTGAAGAAATCGCCCTCTGACACCTCCTCAGCTCCTTCCCTCAGATGATATATGTACTACGATGATAAATTTACTTTGAACTTTGCGCATTCAAACTGACCAGGACACAACCTGTAATGATGCTTCCAACAGTTTGCTCATCTGGCAATGAGGGGTATATAGGAGTGAGGTAGATCAGCTGGTTGAGTGCTGTTTTAACAACAACCTCACACTCAATGTCATCAAGACCAAGGAACAGACTTCCCTTTCTCTCCTCCTGTACCAGTGGTGCTAAAAACATATTTGGCCATGACTGCACCAAATTTTATCTCAACAAAAGAACCTTCCCTGTAAGAGGTCCAGGCAAGCTTTTAACTGCACTAACTAGTTAGCATTAATATTAACCACCCACAAATTTTGGTCTTCAAGGTGATGTGCTTAAAACAATCACCTGCCTCCCATCCCCTGATCCTTTCCCTTCTCTAGCTCTGTATCCCTTTTGCCAATCACCTGTCTGGCTCTCAGCTTCACCCCACCCCCTCCAGTCTTCTCCTATCATTTCACATTTTCCCCTCCCCTTCCTACTTTCAAATCTCTTACTATCTTTCCTTTCAGTTAGTCCTGACGAAGGGTCTCGGCCCGAAACGTCGACAACGCTTCTCCCTATAGATGCTGCCTGGCCTGCTGCGTTCCACCGGCATTTTGTGTGTGTTGCTTGAGTTTCCAGCATCTGCATATCTCCTCGTGTTGACCTGCATAAAGTGAACGCTGAAATCAAGAAAATGAGAATTCAGTTTGAAATTAGCACGTGTACCTCAACAGACCAATAAGCACGTACACTCAGTGGCCACTTAATTAGGTACACCTGTACACCTGTTCATTAAAGCAAATATCTGATCAGCTAATCGTGTGACAGCAGCTCAATACATAAAAGCATGCAGACATAGTCAAGAGGTTCAGTTGTTGTTCAGACCAAACATTGAAATAGGGACAAACTGTGATCTAAGTGACTTTGACCATAAAATGGCTGCTGGTGCCATTTGTGGTGGGTTGGGTGCCTCAGAAACTGCTGATCCCCTGTGACCTTCACACACAACAGTCTCCAGAGTAGGGGCTCCCAACTTTTTTTATACCATGGACCAATACAATTAAGCAAGAGGTCCATGGACACCAGGTTGGGAACCCCTGCTCTAGAGTTTACAGAGACTGGTGCAAAAAATTTTTAAAAAACCACTGAGTGGCAGTTCTTTGGTTGAAGATGCCTTGTTAGTGAGAGGTCACATGAGGATGACCCAACTGGTTCAAGCTGAGGGGAAGGTAACAGTAACTCATTTAACCACGCGTTACAACAGTGGTGTGTGGGAAGAGAGTCACTGACACACAACATGTCGACCCATGAAGTGGTTAGGCTGCAGCAGCAATCTTTTCCAATGTAATCTTGTAGCTGAATTGCTCATCTCTGAAATTATTCCAGACAATCTTTTCTTCATGTCTTCACTTCATCTGGGACCTCCAAGTTCCCCCTAAAAGTCGAAGAGCAGAAATGGATGCAGTACACTAGCCTAGAAAATTTTTATTTCTATCCTGTTCACCAGTCTACTCATCATGCCCTGTATTACAAATGAAATTAGATTTTCTGCATTCAGAATTTTGTAATTTTGATTGTATTTTATAAACCTAAATTCATCAGAAGCTTAAATCTTTCTGATGTTTATCAGATGTCACTAGAACAATTGCCTTAAGAACTGTTTATCGTAAAGCGTGCTGGGAACCAAGCTCATGTTGTCAATAGTTAAGTGCTCACATTGTGCATTCAGTTGTTGAACTGAAAAGGATTTTGTTTTTGCAGTTGTCACAGAATCCACTTTTCTCAAGTATGAAGGAAAATTTGAAGAAAAGGTGGAGGCGAGCGCAGACACAAAATTTGCAAATTTAAGCTTCGATCTAGAAGGCCAGGATGCAGTGGAGCTAAAATCCTCTTTTGGGGACTTACAGAAACAAGAAATAGACTTACAACAGCTCTTGAAAATAGTTGAGAAAAGGTAAAGTTTTTTTTTAAACCTCTATCTTTGTTTGTGTTTATGTAGGGAAACAAACTGACAATCAGGTTTATCATCACTGACATACACTCAGCTGCCAATTTATTAACTACACCTGGTACATCAGCTTATTAAGAGAAGAATCTGCAGTCGTCGGCCAATCATGTGGCAGCATCTCAATGCATGAAAGCATGCAGACCTTGTCAAGAAGTTCAGTTGTTCGTCAGGTCAAACATCAGAATGAGGATGGTTGTTGGTGCCAGACAGGGTGGTTGGAGTATCTCAGAAACTGCGATCTCCTGGGACTTTCACACACAACAGTCTCTAGAGTTCACAGAGAATAGTGTGAAAAATAAAAGTGAGCAGCAGTTCTCTCGGTGAAGAAACCTTGTAAACGAAAGAGGTCACAGAAAAATGCCCAAACAGGTACAAACTGACAGGAAGGCGTCAGTAACTCAAATAACCATTTGTTACAATATCTGTGTGGGGCAGCGCATCTCTGAACACCATTGAACCTTGAAGTGGATGGGCTACAACAGGAGAAAACTGACTGGATATATCTAATAAAGTGGCCACTGAATATACAGTACTGTGCAAAACGCTTAGGCACATATACAGCTAGGATGACTATGACCTTTGCACAGTACTGTAGTAACTTTATGTATTGCGCTGTACTGTTGCAAGAGAAAACAAATGTCATGACCCAAATGATGATAAACCTGATTCTCATATGGGTCTCTATTGTGGGCCGACAGTGCGGAGGGGACAAAGCGAGGGGGAATCATGGTTGGGAAAAGGGGAAAGGAGAGGGGCTGGACTGAGAAGCACCAGAGAGACATTCTGTAATGATCAATAACCCAATTGTTTGGAATCAAGTTACTTGCCCGGTGACTCAGGGCCGGCTGTGTCTGCACCCATGCCACTCCCACCCCCCGGCACTCTTTCTCTGCCCCCTGTCCCACACCCCTCCTGCAGCGTTCCAACCTCGATTCCCAACATCCCTTTCTCCCACCAGATTTACAAGCGTGTTCTGCACTCCACAGTGACAAATACTGTACTGTGCCGAAGTCTTAAACACCCTAGCTATATATATGTGCCTAAGACTTTTACAGATAGTACTGATGTCTTGAATTCATTTTGTGGCAGCAGAACGGTGCAAAACATAAGACTTATGATGAGTTACAAAAGGAATAGTGAGGTTTAGAACATAGAACAGTACAACACATTACAGACTCTTTGGCCCATGATGCCGTGCTGACCTTTGAGCTTTCTCCAAGATCAATCTAACCCTTCCCTTCCACATAGCCCTCCATTTTTCTATCATCCATATGCCTATCTAAAAGTCTCCTAAATGTCCCTAATATACCTGGATCTACCACCATGTACCCCCCCCCCAAACTCTGTGTAAAAATAACTAATTCTGACATTCCCCCATACTTCCCTCCAATTACTTTAAAATTATACACCCCTGTATTAGTCATTTCTGCCCTCATAAAAAGTCTCTGTCTGTCTATTTGATCCGTGCCTCTTATCATCGTCTACACCTCCAGCAATGGCAAAGCACCCATGGACACTGAGAAATCTGATGGTGGAGGGGAAGAAGCCATTCCTAAAATGTTGAGTGTGGGTCTGAAAGCTCTTGTACCACTTCTTTGATGGGAATAACGAGAAGAAGGCTTGTCCCAGATGGCGAGAGTGCTTGCCTCAGAATAGAAGCACATCCCATTGGAACAGAGATAAAGAGGAATACCTTTTACCAGAGGGTGCTGAATCTGTGGAATTCATTGCCACAACTGCTATGGAGGCCAAGTCATTGGGTATATTTAAATCAGGTTGATAGATTCTTGATTAGTAGGGCTGTCAAAGGTTATGGGGCAAAGGCAGGTAAATGTGGTTGAGGGGTTGGGGGGTTGGAATCAATGTATCTCCCATAACGGAATGGCAGAGGAGACTCGATAGGTTAAATGGCCTAATCCGACTCTATGTCTTGTGGTCTTAACAATGGATGTTGCCTTCTGAGACACCATCTGTTGAAGATGACCTGGACAGGGGGGGGGGGGGGGGTCAATTGTGCCTTGATGAAGCAGGGGAGGTCAGTGTCTTAATTAGCATTTCACTGGAGATCGGCACCTCTGACAGTGCAACACCTCATTACTCTGCACTGCATGTCAGAATCCAGAACAAGCCTATAGCCAACAACTTCTGTCTTGGCCAGGAGTGGTGTCCACAGGTCACTGCTGAGTTGGGTAGGATCACAATCTTCCTAAGCAATAAATGACCATTTTCTAGAATATCAGAGGCCATTTCCAAAGACAATTTCTGGAATATTTTCTAGAACAGCAAAGCCTATTTTCAAGTGAAATTTTTAGAACTTTTCTAGATTTATCAAAGGCAATTTCTGGGATATTTCTAGACCCTCAAATGCCATTTTCAAGGGCAGTTAGAATATTTTCTAGAATATCTAAGGCCATCTTCAATATTTGAGTAACCATTTTCTAGAATATTCTGACCCTAATTATCAAACCTCTCGGGCCAGATATGTGACATTGACACGTTTAATCTATCTTCTTGGTTACTATTCCAGCACTATACAGTTGAACCACCCCTTTGTCCAACAAGTTTGTGAGAAAAGAAACAAAATATTGTGCATAGTAAGTGAAAAGGTTATCACGTTGCAGAAGTGCTCTATTTCTGAACACACTCAGATTGAAGAAAAGTGTGGCAGCACAATGGGACTCAAAACCAAAATATTAAAGGTAAGTTGAAGTGTGCTTACTTATCTTTGGTATTGCTAAAATCATCTGTTGGACTGGATTGTATGTCTATTTGTCAGCTGTGCTGGAGAGATCCATTTATGGATAGAGCATGTCATAACAAACTGAAATATCACGCAGAGTTAGCGTTCAAATAATAGGTGATTTATTAAAAAACTGCACGTCAGGAGACCAACAAAAACTGATCTACCTGAGCATGAAATTGGTGCTACTTTTACATTCTTGGTTAATGAGGTTACCACTAAAATCACATTTTGATAACAGAATGGTGGTTTACAGAAAGAAATACTGTAATTAATTAACAGATCAGGACCTGATTACAGAGTAAAATGATTATATCCACAGATCTAACAGTAAGTCCAATTTTCTATTATGATGCATGTTATAACATAATTAATGAAGTTCCTGGAACTCGGAGGTCATCACTGCTGCATTCCAAACGTTCATAGGTTCACTTTATTTTCAAAGTATGAATGCAGTATACAACCCTGAGATTCATCTTCTCCGGATAGCCACCAAACAAAGAAAACCACGGAAGTCAGTTCAAAGAGAAACAACAAACCCACCCCCTTCCCACACAAGAAAGAGCAGCAATACAATCATCAACCCCCTCCCCCAAGCTCCCCTCTTCCCTCACAAAACACAAGAACATCGGCCCCCAAATCCCCCTTCCCCCCCCCGCACAAAATACTAACAAAAATGCACAAGAATATTGATGTCCAAATCCCACATCCCACACAAATAAACAAATAAAAACACAACAGGAACATTAACCTCAAAACTCCCTCCCCCACATGGAACGCAACGGGTACACTAACCCCCTTTAAACCACCCCCCCCCGTGCACAAATGTGCAATAAGAACATTGACCCCCTCCCCAAACCCCCTCCCCCACACAAAACAACAAGAAAGAATAGGCAAGAACACAGGATATAGAAACCATAAGCCTGAAAAATTCCATAGTCCATTGTCCAAATCCATTAACACAGAACCTCAGTAACATCTTCTGACATCGCACTGCTCGACCACAGAGGCCTACCCTCTGGGCTCAGTGATAGGGTACACAAGCTCCTTCTCCAGCAGCAGAGAATCCATGTATCTACTACTTGGATTTGTCTGGGTTTCCCTGTTATCACATCAGCACAATAGACGTCGGTGTTGACTAGTTATTAGCCCTCATCATTCTTTCCCTATATCACAGAGGCAGGCCAGCTTCTGATTCCCATGCTTCCACTTTGGAGTGCTAAAGTCAGGCATTAAGTTGCAGTCGGGTGCCATTGCATTTGATCCCCAGCTTTTCCATTGGATGTGAATCCAGTGTAAGAGTTTGGTAATGGGGAACTAAGGGGCACGTTGCCTCTGTTCCCTTATCTTACCATTCCTGGGGCGGGGGGGGGGGGGGGAGAGGCACAGACACATAGCAACATGGAGTAGCACTTTACAGCACCAGCGTTCGGGGGTCAGTGTCCTGCTGCAGTCTGTAAAGAGTTTGTACGTTCTCCCCGTGATCGCGTGGGTTTCCTCCCACAGTTGAAAGATGTACCGGTCGGAGGTTAATTGGTCATTGTAGATTGTCCCGTGATTAGGCCAGGATTAAGTCGGGGATTGCTGGGCGGCACAGCTCAGAGGGCCAGAATGGTCTGTTCCGTGCAATATCTTAATAAATAGTGTTGCCGTAAACTGATTCCATGTTCTGTTAAATGCTGACTAGTAGATCCACACAGTAGATCAAAGGGGGAGTGTTTGTATATACCTGCACAGCTGCTGGAAGTGCTTCACGTCCAGTGCTTTTCATGATCTTATATTCTGATCTTGCAGCACCTTTCACCCCGTTTTGTTTTGTAGGTTTCGGTAGACGATGACGGTGCTGTAACGAAGGACGTTGGTGTTGCATTGGAGATCCCAGCTCGCACTGTTATTGCGTACACCGTTACAGAGCTCTTCATAAACCACGACGGGCACTTTGGTATGCAGCGCCAGCCTTAAGATTTTACCAAATGGTATAATAAAGGATAGGAAATGCCAGAAATATTCTGCAGATCGGGTTAAGGAGAGAAATAAAGTGAACTTTTCAGGGGTCGGCAAGGGAAGGGTGGGGAAGTAAATGTCTGTGAAAGAGTGAAGACTGAAGAACCAGGCAACACTTTTGCCATTACCTGAGAGAGGGAGCTGAAGACTTGTTGATCAGGATTGCTCTGTCAGGAGAAGGTGTTACTGTTATAGACATTGCTTTTGATCTCTCCACTCCTCCCTCTTTTCTGCAACTTAACACATTTTTTCACTGCTGTTCTTATGGTAGATTGTAATTGACCTGAAATACTAATTCTATTTCTCACTCTACTAATACTTCCTGACCTGCTCAGTATCACCAGAATTTTCCATCTTTGTTTCAGGCTTTCAGCACCTGCAGGATTTTTTGCCATAAGACGTAGGAGCAGAATTAGGCCATTTCAATCATGGCTGATCCTTCTTTCCCTCCTCAGCCCTACTCCCCTTTAACGTTAATGTCATGACTAGTTAAGAACCTATTGAACTCTGCTTTAAATACACCCAATGACCAGGCCTCCACAGCTGCCTGTGGAAACAAATTCCATAAATTCACCACCCTCTGGCTAAAGAAATGTCTCCACATTTGTTTTAAATGGACGCCCCTCTGTCCTGTGGCTGTGCCCTCTTGTCCTAGACTCCCCTACTGTGGGAAACATCCTTTTCACATCCACTCTGTCTAGGCCTTTCAACATTCAAAAGGTTTCAATGAGATCCCGCCTCATCCTTCTAAATTCCAGCAAGTACAGACCCAGAGCCATCAAATGTTCCTCATATAATAACTCTTTCTTTCCCGGAATTATCCTTATGAAACTCCTCTGAATCCTCTCCAATGCCAGCACATCTTTTCTTAGATGAGGGGCCCAAAACTGTTCACAATGCTCAAGGTGAGGCCTCACCAGTGCCTTATAAAGCTTCAGCATCACATCCCTGCTCTTGTATTCCAGACCTCTTGAAATGAATGCTAACATTGGGATGTTCTGCACAAGGATTCCCAAGTCCCTTTAATCTCAGATTTTTGGATTTTCTCCCTGTTTAGAAAATAGTCTGCACATTTATTTCTTCCACCATACATAGAAGAAATGGTCATTCTTTAGCAGGACCATACATTTTCCAACATTGTATTTCTTTTGCAACTTTCTTGCCCATTCTCCTAATCTGCCTAAGTCCTTCTGCAGCATTTTCTCAACACTACCAGCCCCTCCACCAATCTTCATATATCTGCACACTTGGCAACAAAGCCTTCTATTCCATCATCTAAATCATTGACATACATTGATATAAAAGAAGTGGTCCCAGCTCCTGTGGAAAAGCATGAGTCCCTGGCAGCCAACCAGTAAAGAATTCTTTTATTCCCACTCGCTGCCTCCTACTAATCAGCCAATGCTCTAACCTTGCCAGTAAGCAGCCTCGTGTGGCACATTGTCAATGGCCTTCTGAAAGGCCTTTAGAACATAGAACGTTACAGGCACTACGGGCCATGATGTTGTGCTGACCCTTTAACCTGCTACAAGATCAGAATCAGAACAATTACAGTGAGAAGTGTGTGTGTGTGTGTGTGTGTGTGATAAAATATTTAAAGTTAAGTAAGTAGTGCAAAAAAAAAAGGAAAAAAGAAAAAGTAATGTGGTAGTGTTCATGGGCCCAGTGACCATTCAGAAATCTTATGGCGGAGGGAAACTAGCCATTCCTGAATCATTGAGTCTGTGCCTTCAGGCTGCAATACTTCTTTCCTGAAGGTAGCAATGAGGAGAGCATGTCCTGGGTGGTGGGATTTCCTTAGTGATGGATGCCATCTTTTTGAGGCATCGCTCCCTGAAGATATCCTGGATACTATGGAGGCTAGTGTCACAGTGGAGCTGACTGAGTTCACGACTTTCCGCAGCTTAATTCGACCCTGTGCAGTGTCCCCCTCCCGGCCTCGTCCCAAACTAGGCGGTGATGCAGCCAGTTAGAATGCCCTCCATTGCACGTCTGTAGAAATTTGCGAGCATCTTTGGTGATGTACCAAATTTGCTCAGACTCCTGGTCTGAGATCCTGCCAGCAACAGCTGTATCATCAGCAAACTTATAGACGGTATTTGAACAGTGCCATGCCACACAATCATGGATATAGAGCAGTGGGCTAAGCACACATCGTTGAGGTGCCCTGGTGTTGAGTGCCAGTGAGGAGGAGATGTTATTTCCGATCCACAAAGGAGTGTGGCCTTCCAGTGAGGAAGCTGAGAATGTAGTTGCAGACAGACGCACAGAAGCTCAGCTCTTGGAGTTTTTTGATCAGAGTTGTTGGAAAGATTGTGTTAAACACTGAGTTGTAGTCAATAAACAGTAGCCTGATGCAAATATCAGTGTTGTCCAAGTGATCCAGGGACGTGTAAAGAGCCAATGAGTTCGTATACACAGTAGACCTATTGTGGTGACGAGCAAATTGCGATGGGTCCAGTTCCTTGCTTAGGCAGGAGTTCTAGCCATGACCAACTTCTCAAAGAACTTTGTCACTGTAGTCACTGGGTAATAGTTGTTAAGGCAGCTCACCCTGCTTCAATTGGGCACTGGTGTGATAGTTGTCCAAGATCAATCTAACCCTTCCCTCCCACAAAGCAACTCCATTTTTTGCTCATCTATATGCCTCTGTTAAATGTCCCTGAGGTATCTACCTTTCCCACCATCCCCGGTACTCACCGGTCTCTGTAAAAATGAAACCTTCCTCTGTCATTCCCTTATAATTTTGTCCAATTACCATAAGGGTATGCTCTCCTGGATTAACTATTGCCACCTTGGGGAAAAGGTGCTGGCTGTCCACTCTATCTGTGCCTCTTTTCATCTTATACACCTCCATTAAGTCACCTCTCATCCTCCTTTGGTCCAAAGAGAAAAGCCCCAGCTCACTCAACCTTCCCTCATAAGGCAGGCTCTTTAACCCAGGCAGCATTTATCCTGGTAAATCTCCTCTGCACCCTCTCTAAGGCTTCCACATCCTTTAAATGAGGCAACCAGAAGGGAACACAATCGTCCAAGTGTGGTCTAACCAGGGTTTTATACAGCTGCAACATTACCTCGCGGCTCTTGAATTCAGTGCTTTATAATTATTGAAGGCCAACACGCTTTCTTAACCCTACAAACTTACACGGCAACTTTGAGGGATCTATGGATGTGGACCCCAGGATCCCTCTGTTCCTCCACATTGCTAAGAATTCTCCCATTAACCTTGAGAGAAGGTTTAAGCTGGTACTTTAGTTTAATAATAATAAATACTTTATTGATCCCAAGTGGGAAATTCTTTTGCTACGGCAGCAACGTATAAAAAAACACTTTGCAGTGTGCAGACTTAACTAATAATAAAATAGAGAATGATAAGGCACACAATAATTGACCAATGTGCGATCATTTGCAATAATGTGCAATAATAATGTACAAAATAATAAAACAGAGACTATTATGTGTGTTCTCCTGTGGCACAGAGGTGAACTGCTGTATATGCTAATTGCATTTGGTAGGAAAGATTTTCTGAAAAGATCCTTGTGACAGCGGAGTTGATTGAGTCTGTTCGAAAGGGTGCACCACTGCTTATTTAGTAGGTCTCGAAGTCGAGAAGTCGATTGTGCTTTTTTACTTTTGTTATAAAATATATGAATGATGTTAGCATTAATCAACTGACATTATAATGAGAGAATAGAAATCAGGCATGGAATTAAACATAGGGCGGTTCGAATATTTAATTCTCATTTGAAAGCAATCGGCTAAGCCATTTAAATCATTTCAAAGCGTTGACCACTTGAGGGCAGTGAATCTTTGGAAATCTCTCATCCGAAGTCTGTAGTTGCAGGAGAAAGTTAAAAACCTAGTGTATAAGTACTGAACACAGGACAATAATGGGATCTGTGAATGGCTGAGCATGTTTCCAGCTAATTTACGTGACACAGGATTTTATAGTTAGAAATAAATTTTATAAAGACACAACTGGTGTGGTGTAGTATGATGTGGGTGCTTGCGGTCTTCCCCTCTCTATCCATGACCATGATTGTTCTTGGCCATTTTTTCTACAGAAGTGGTTTGCCATTGCTTACTTCTGGGCAGTGTCTTTACAATACGGGTGACCCCAGCCATTATCAATACTCCTCCTGGCGTCAGTGGTCGCATAACCAGCACCTGCTGTTTGTACGACCATCCATCACCTGCTCCCATGATGTCACATGATCCTGATTGGGGTGGGGGGTGATGCTAAGCAGCTGCTACACCTAACCCAAGGGTGACCTGCAGGCTAGTGGATGAAAGGAATACCTTACACCACCATCCGTATCTCCACTCCACCACCCAAAATGTATTTTATTAAACTTATATGCAATAAATTGCAATTTATTGCCCCTACATCAGCAGATTAACAGATAAATTGGAACATATAACAACATCGAGGATGAGTTGACAGCATTTGTATCTTTGACTGTATTTCAGTGCAGAGCTGTCTGTTTGTACACTTTCCTCAAAAACACGTGGGTTTTCTCCGGGTGCTCCGGTTTCCTCCCACAGTCCAAAAACATACCGGTTGGTAGGGTAATTGTTCATTGTACATTGTCTAGTGGTTAGGCTACAGTTAAATTGGGGTTTGCTGGGTGAAGGTTCTGTTCTGCCCTGTATCTCAACAAAAAATAAAGGATTTGGAGCGTTATTCATAAAAATGCAATATTTTAGCTGTTTGCATTCAGTTTATACTGTAATATGATATACAAGATGATAAGAGGAATAGATAGAGTAGACAAACAGATTTATTTTCTCAGTGCAGAAATGACTAAGATGAGGGGTCCTAACTTTATAGTTAGGAGGAATATACACTGGGAGTGTCAGAGCAACACACACAAAATGCTGGAGGAACTCAGCAGGTCAGGCAGCATCTATGGAAAAGAGTGAACAGTCGACTGTTCGGGCCAGGACCCTTCAGGAATTGGCAGAATCAGGAGATTCATTTTCCTCTGAGCACACTCTGCAAATCTATAGAATAGTAACTATAACAGGATCAATGAAAGATCAACCAGAATGCAGAAGACAACAAACTGTGCAAATGCAAATGTAAATAAATAGCAATAAATAATGAGAACATGGGATAAAGTGCCCTTAAAGTGAGATCATTGGTTGTGGGAACAGTTCAATGATGGGCCAACAGTGTAGTTATTTCCTTTCTCTGATGTTACATATTCCGTGTTCCAAGGATCTCTGATGATGGATGCTGCTTTCCTACAACAGAGTTTCATGTAGATGGACTCAATGGTGGGAAGGACTTTGCCTGTGATGTACTGGGCCGAATCCACTACTACAATCAGTGCCCTAATTGATCTTAAAGTAGATTAAAACGTCAGCACAACATCCTGTGCTAAAAGGCCTGTACAATGCTTTTATTTAAAATTGGTTGTTGTAAAACTAATATTGTAACATGCTGCTGATTTAACTGTTACCATTTTTTACATTCTGTTTTCATGCCAGAGTTGTGCCTGCTCTCAGATAGACATGGAGGATTTGATAGGGCCCTTCTGGGTAGAAATAAAGGAGATGGTGCAAACCCAGTGTTCACCCCTTTAAGCTGCGTTGATGGAGCCCAGAAAAGCAAACAGTCTGCACTTACCATGGACGTCCCTGCTGAAACTTCACTAATAGTTTTAAAACCAGGTAACTGTATAGGCCGTACTGTCAACGGTAACATTTGCAAAATTCTTCTTGCCCTTAATGTGTTGATAAATTTTCTGTGGCATAAGTCATGGTAAGTTATGGCTGTGTCTCTGCTTTGCTGTTCTGCATTGTCCAGTCTGAGGACTGAGCTTCCTGCGCCAGTATAGTATGCCCACAACTTACTAACCCTAATATGACTTTGGAATGTGGAAGGAAACTGCAGCACCCAGAGGAAACCCAGCCAGTCACGGGAGAACATACAAATTCCTGGCTGATGTTGGCGGGAATTGAACCCTGGTCACTGGTGCTGAAAATCATTACATTCCTAGTGGCCAATTCATTCTCCTTCTTTGTCACTCTACACAATGTCATTCTCAATACTTGGCCTCAGTAGCTGTTCATTTTTTGCCCCCACAACATTTTGTCTCGTCATTCTTTTAGTGTTGGCAAACATGCAAAAGGAAAGCAGTTCCTGTTTTAAATCATGCTTATATTTGGCCTATTTCCCTGTCGGCATTTCACTTGGACACCCCACCTTTGCTGTTCATACAAATAATATTTGATTTTTAGTCTGCAAGAATCCAGCGCATAATTTGAAAATACTGCATAGAATTTGAAGACAAATTGCCAGCAGCAAGGACACAGAAGGTGAAATCCACACACAAGTCCTGTGACAGAGATAAACATTTTCAAAAATAAAGTAGGCAAAACAGCAAGCAATAAATAACATTAGTTAAATGTGCATTTAGGTGTGGAATCACTTCACTAAATATAAAAGCAATCTCTAAGGTCTTTGTTGACAGTTCATTTATGTATAATACAGATAAAATCTATACCTTTTATTTTCAACTCCCTTTTCTAATTTTAATATACCTCACTCAAAGTTCATAGTAAATTTGTTATCAAAGTACATATGTATATGTCACCATATACACCCCTGAGATTCTTTTCTTGTGGATATACTCAGTAAATCCAATAACCATAATAGAGTCAATAAAAGACTGCACCAACAGGGCAGACAACAGTCAATCTGCAAAGGACAACAAACTGTGCAAATAACAAAAGGAATAATAATAATAAATAAATAATCAATAAGTATCGAGAACATGAGATGAAGAGTCCTTGAACGTGACTTACTGTGGGTTATACTTACTGAAGTTGTACTGTCTCTGCCCTAATGGTTATGACAATATGTAACATTATTTTGGCAACTCACAGTGTAGTAAAAATCTTCTAGGGCTTCCTGTTGTGGCATTTTAATCATATTGTTTTGGCTTAGCAAACAAAATGAAGCTGAAATCTGGTATGAAACTATAACAATCTGATCCCAAATCTAGCCTTTTATACTTCATTTAAATTAACCAGGCAAATATCTGAAAATATCATTATTTAAATTAATTTAATTTATTGTTAAATATAAATTAAATAGGTTAATTTAAATTTTAATTATTCTTTATTTAGATTAACCATACTGTAGAATTGCATAAGATACTATACTTATGAAGAATAGATCACGTATTTACAGGATTATCTAAATGATAAAATATTTGTAGATTTTTTGTAAAGGCAATTAAAAGAAGCTCTGGCTTGAGTTACATATTTAAAAAGAAAATCAAGAGTTATTGACACAGTTTTGAAATGAGGCCAATACCTGTGAGAATCAGGATAAGTGGGTCATACTGAGAGTGGCTCGTGTGTCTAGTGGGAGGCTGCAATGATCTCCAAGGAAACTGTCATTTATAATCTGTATTGGTGAGTTGGATGGAGAAGTGAGTGTACTGTGGCCAAATTCAATAATATAAAGACAGATTAAAAAGATATGAGGAAACACGAAGTACCTGCAAGAGGGTCCAGTTAATGGGAGGGACTTGGCTGATGGAGCATAATGCAAAAGGAAGAGCGCATATCAATGTGGGAAGGAAGAGTAGGGCTCTCTGAGAACTCAGTGAGTTTCAAAAAACTTCTACTGTCCTCTGCGGCTTTCCTTTAAAACTCCTGGATACAAGTCACTGTGTCCTGGTGATTGATGAGTTTTTATAATGTTGTGTCCATCAAAAAAGGGACGCTTACAAGTTTTACTCTCCTATTTGAAAGTAGTCCATCTTTGCAGTGTCCTCCACCATGAAGATTGATCTGGGGATGGCGACAGAGCAGAGATGGCTGAAGTTTCTGGGACTGTGCAGGATAGATATGTCCCACAGAGGAAGTAGTTCTCAAATGGCAGGGGGAGGCAACCATGGCTGACAAATGAAGTTAAGGGCTGCATAAAAGCCAAGGAAAGGGCATGTAACATAGCAAAAGAAAGTGGGAAGTTGGATGATTGGAAAGTATTTAAAATCCAACAAAAGGCAACTAAAAAAGCTATAAGAAGGGAAAAAATAAAATATGAGGGCAAACTAGCCAATAATATCAGAAGTATTTTCAGTTATATGAAGAGTAAAAGGGAGGTAAGAGTTGATATTTTACCACTGGAAAATGATGCTGGTGAACTAGTAATAGGGACAAAGAAATGGCAGATGAACTTAGTGGGTACTTTTCATTTGTTTTCACTGTGGAAGGCACTAGCAGTGTGCCGAGGTCTGTGAGTGAGCAGGAGTGAGTGCCATTGCTATTATAAAGGAAAAAGTGCTGGGCAAACTGAAAGATCTTAGTGTGGCTAAGTCATCTGGATGGAGTCCATGGCACAGTCCTGAGAGAGGTTGCTGAAGAGATAACAGATGCATTGGTCATGACCTTTCAAGAATCACTTGATTCTGGCATGGTCCCAGAGGACTGGAAGATTGCAAATGTCCCTCCACTCTTTAAGAAGAAAGGAAGGCAAATGAAAGGAAATTATAGGCCAGTTAGCCTATCCTCAGTGGTTGGGAAAGTGTTGGAGTCTATTTTTAAAGATAAGGTTTCGGGGTACTTGGAGACTTATGATAAACTATGTCAAAGTCAGCATGGTCTCTTTAAAGGGAAATCTTGCCTCACAAATCTGTTAAGAGTTCTTCGAGGAAGTAACAAGCAGAGTGGACAAAAGAGAAGCAGTGGATGTCATTTACTTGGATTTTGTAGAAGGCATTTGATAAACTGCCACTCATAAGGCTGCTTAACAAGATAAAATCTTATGGCATTACAGGAAAGTTTCTGACATGGATAGAGAATGGCTGACAGACAGGAGGCAGTGAGTGGGAATAAAGGGGGCCTTTTCTGGTTGGCTGCCAGTGACCAGTGGTGTTCCTCAGGGGTCAGTATTGGGACTGCTACTGTTGGATAATGGAATTGATGGCTTTGAGGCAAAGCTTGTGGATGATACAAAGATAAGTGGAGGAGTAGGTAGTGCTGAGGAAGCAATGCGATTGCTGCAGGACTTAGACAAATTGGAAGAATGGGCAAAAAAGTGGCGGATGGAATACAGTTTTGGGAAATGTGTGATAGTACATTTTGGTAAAAGGAACAATAGTGCGGACTTCTTATCAAACTGGAGAGAAGGTTCAAACATCAGAGGTGCAGAGGGAGACAGGAGTCCCCATGCAAAACTCCCAGAAGGGTAATTTGCACGCTGAGTCAATGGTAAAGAAGGCAAATACAATGTTGGCATTTGTATCAAGGGGAACAGAATATAAAAGGAAATGTACTGAGCCTTTATAAGGCACTGGTCAAGCCACACATAGAACGTTGTCAACAGTTTTGTGCCCCATACCTTAGTAAGGATGTGTTGGCATTGGAGGGAGTTCAGAGAAGGTTCACAAGAATGATTCTGGGAATAAAGGGGTTAACAAATGAGGAGCACTTGACAGCTGTGGGCCTGCACTCACTGGGATTTAGAAGAATGCATGGGGATCTTAATGAAACCAACCGAATGTTTAAAGAACTATATAGGGTGGATATGGAGAGGATGCTTCCTATGGTGGGGATATCCAGAACTAGAGGGCACAGCCTCAAAATTGAGGGGTGACCTTTTAGAACAGAGGTAAGGAGGAATTTTTTTAGCTAGAGAGGAGTGAATCTGTGCAATGCTCTGCCATAGAATGTGGTGGAGTTCAAACCTGTGGCAGAAGTTTAAGGCAGAAGTTACGCACGGACTGTTTGAACTGCTTCCGTCTGGTAGGCGCTTCAGATCCCTCCAGACTAAGACTAATAGGCACTGGAGAAGTTTTCTCCCTACTGCGGTCACTTTGCTGAACAGTTAACTGCCGGTTAACTGTCGGCTAACTATTACTTGGATTGCACTACTTGTATGTATAATCTATATTTTCATTTATATTTATCATTATTATTGTTATGAGCAGAGAGACAACATCTGCCGGAAGTAAAGTATGTGCACAGGTACTTGGCGATTAAAATCTGATTCTGATTCTGATATGGAGAGCAAGCTGTTCCCCACGTAGCAAGCTCCCCTCCTCCATGCATATGATGAATCCAAAGGAATGACAGAGACCAATGCAGTTTGGCACCAACAGCATCGCAGGAGATGCCGGTTAGTGTTGAAGTCAGTGTAGGACTTCCTTAGGGACTTCGGGATTACTCCCGAAGCCTTTCCCACATGCAAGGCAGTGGAGTTCTGAGATCAGGGTTTTCCCAGATGAGCTACTGAGCATGGGGCTGATGAAGTGACTGGTTTTAAGGCACCAGTAACCCACCTTTTCCCCTTCTCCTGTCAGGAGTAACGGTTCCGCTGGGTTTAGTAGCTAAGCTACATGAAGGCCAGGAGTTGGACTTGGTTGTCAGAGGCTATTTAAGACTTATGCCATTGGGAGCATTTAATAGGTAGTGGGAACTTATCCCCACTACTGCCCCAGCTGTAACAACCTTGAGGAACCATGTATATCAATAATTTATATTAAATTTATACAATTGTTACTTATGCAGTTCTGATCTCTGCTGCACACTTGCTTCTATGTCCCCCCATTTGCATTTGCACTATCCTCTGCTGCCGATCTATAAATTTGGATTTATTGTTCTTGCTGTCATTTGAACACTAATCCTCCCCCAGTTCAAATGAATGTACCTGATATTTCAAAAATATAAGATTCTGGATAACTGGGGAATTCTGTACCATGCCATTAACATACTAGCTTCAATATTTTTGACAGAAGTTAAGCCTTATCTGTTGGCCTGACCCCAATTATCTCAAAAAGAGGTTATTAAGCACACTACCAAAGTGAGAAGCAACAACAGAGATATACTTTTCTGAAGGAAATAGCTGAAGAGATTGTGGATTCCCCTAAAGGGAATATTTAAGGAAATAATGGGAAAGATGGACAAAGGAGAGTCAGTGGATGTTGTTCACTTGGATTTTCAGAAGGACTTTAACAAGGTACTGCAAATGAGACTGCTTAACACGATAAAAACCCCGTGCTATTATAGGAAAGGCATGAATAGAAGATCAGCTGACTGGCAGGAGGCAAAGAGCAGGAATAAATGGGGCCGTTTCTGGTTGGCTGCCTGTGACTAGTGGTTTTCTGCAGGGGTGGGTGTTGGGATCGCTTCTTTTCACGCTATATGTCAATGTGATTTGGATGGTGGAATTGGTGGCTTGTGGCCAGGTTTGCAGACGATTCAAAGGTAGGTGCGGGAGCAGGTGGTGTTGAGGAAGCAGGGAGTCTGCAGATGGGCATGGACATATTTGGAGATTGGGCACAGATGGAATGTAGTCTAGGGAAGTGTATGGTCATGCACTTTGGTAGAAGGAATAAGGAGTAGACTATTTTCCAAGCTGAGAGAAAATTCAAGAATCAGAGGTGCAAAGTGTCTTGGGAGTCCTTGTGCAGGATTCCCTAAAAGTTAACTTGCAGGTTGAGTCAGTGGTAAGGAAGGCAAATGCAATTCATTTTAAAATGACTAGAATATAAAAGCAAGGATAAAATGTTAAGGCTTTATTAGTCATTGGTCAGACCTTAGCGGGATATTGTGAACAGTTTTGGACCCCTTACCTCAGAAAGGATGTGCTGGCATTGGAGAAGGTCCTGAGGATGTTCACAAGAACAATTCTGGAAATGAAAGTATGAGGAGTTGATTGTGGCTCTGGGTCTGTACTTGCTGGAGTTTAGAAGAATGAGGAGGTATCTCATTGATACCTATCAGATATTGAAAGATTTGGTTAGAGTGGATGTGGGGAAGATATTTCCTATAGTTGGAGAGTCTAGGACCAGAGGGCACAGCCTCAGACTAGAGGGACGTGATTTAGAACAGAGATGAGGAGGAATTTATTTAGCCGGGGGTACTGAATCTGGAATTCATTGCCAAGGGTAGCCATGGTGGCCAAGTCGTTGAGTGTATTTAATGTGGAGGCTAATAGGTTATTGATTTGTTGGGGTGTCAAAGGTTATGGGGAGAAGACGGGATAATGGGGTTGAGAGAGATAATAAGTCAGCCATGATGGAATGTGGAGCAGACTAGGTGGGCTGAATGGCCTAATTCGGCTCCTATGTCTTATGCAAAGAATTTGCACAATTTTTTGTCTTTTGCTCATTGGTTCTTTGTCCATCTTTGTGTATTGCTTTTCATCAATTCTATTATATTTCTTTATATTTACTATGACTGCCCACTAAAAAATTAATCTTGGGGTAGTATATGACGACATATAAAAACTTTGATATTAAATTTACTTTGAACTTGCTACAACATTAATTGAGGAAAAGCTGGATAGGCTGGAAGGAGTTCAGTAACATTATATTCTTAAACTGCCCATTGATTAGTATCAAGCATTAGTCATTTTAAAGAAGACGCCTATCATTTTTTTTTCAATTGATACAATAGTGTGTTCTATTATCTCAAATTACTAGAGGTCAAGCTTGTTTTATAAAAACAAGTTTTGTTCTGCATTGCATTTTCTGCTAGTTTTCAAACCACTTGCTTCTTTGTATGAAGTGTTCAGCAGTTTGAAAGTGAGCAATGAGAAGGTTCTCTGTCTGCTGTGTAGATGGCTGGGGTGACACCACTTGAAGGCTATAGCCAGAGCACACTGTCCACCACTGCCACCAGCATCCACTCCCTTGATCCTGAAGAGCAGGAGCTAGAGATGTGCCCCTCTGTCTCCAAGCTTTGGCTGATGTATCTTGAGGCTCTAGCCTTGGGACGTCTACTGATCTTTTGACAACTGTACCCATTTCTTTAGTTACATCAGTGTTCTGCCACTGTGTTTGCAGCTGAGTCCAGTAGCAGAGTGGGAAGTCAAACATGCCAACATCTCAAAGTTCAAAGTAAATTTGAAAGTTTTATAACATTATCATCTCCGTGTCTCTGACCTCTTTGCCAGTACATTGAAATGTGGAGGAGGTCAGAATCATGGAGTTGATAACATTATACACCTTTATAGTTCTTCAAACAGCAGCTGGCCCCTTAAATTGTAGTCAGTATTGTGACTGCACAGACAAGTATAATACTTCTGTCTGGGTTGCAATGAACTTGCTAAACCATTTTAAGTGCATTTTATTGAATCAGAATCAGATCTAGTATCACTGACATATGCCATGAGATTTGTTGTTTTTCACAAATTTCATAATGTGTGATATTAAACCTGATTCTGATTTTGATTCAATACCATGCCTTTAAAAATGATATTGCAAGCTCATTGCAATTCTGATTGAATAGCATTTGTGAATTAAGTGCACGTTGTAACTGCAAGCTGGGTTAACGAAGACAGAGTAATAGTCAACATTCATACCTTTCAATACTTCACAGCAATTGAAGAGGCAAATCAACAGTTCCAGCCATTCCGTGAACTTACCGAGGAAAACCGACAACAGCTGTTCAGACTTTGCTGTGAATTCTTGTATCACGAAGAGGTGATTTATTTTCTTGAGAACACTGTAAGTAGATTTTGTTTAAAGTTTCTTTATTGTAAAGTTGTCTTTGATGTAATTTCTGGTATAGGTTTGGTGTAGGAGAATGTACCTCTACATAACTGGACCATGAGCAAGTGAGCATTTAATAATTTTGGCAGCTGCTTTCCATTGACACTAATGAAGTGATTTTGCCACTGTATCCCAACCCATTCATAGAGTCATAGTCAAAGAGCACTATGTATGTCATAGAGTATTATGCTGCCTCGTCCCATTGACCTGTACCCAGACCATAGCCCTCTACACCGCTCCCATCCGTGTACCTTAAGTGTTGAAATCAAACCGGCGTCCACCAATTCCACTGGCAACTCATTCCACACTCTCTCATCACCCTCTGAGTGAAGAAGTTCACCCCCAGGTGTCCCTTAAACATTTCACTTTTCACCCTTAACCCATGACCTCTATCTAGTTCTAGTCTCACCCAACCTCAGCGGAAAAAGCCTGCTTGCATTTACCCTATCTATACCCCCTCATAACTTTGTATAACCAATGTGGGAAAGAAGACAAATTGTGCAAATAATTTGCAAAAAAAAAGTAATAATACTGAGAACATGAGTTGTAGAGTCCTTGAAAGTGAGTCCATAGTTGTGGAATCCGTTCAGAGTTGGGGTCAGTGAAGTTATCCACGCTGGTTCAATAACCTGATGGTTGTAGGGTAATAACTGTTCCTGAACCTGGTAGTGTGGGGTTTAAGGCTCCTTTACCTTCTTAAAGAATGTTAGTCTTCAGGGGTTAGAAATTTTATCTTGAGCTGTAAATGAGAGGTGGATTTTCAGCTGTGCTTGGAAAGGTTGTCCGTAGTAAATGATACCATACTGTGCAAAAGTCTTAGGCACATATACAGTATACAGCTAGGGTTCCTAAGACTCCTGCACTGTGCTGTATTTGTCAACATGGGGCGGAGAGCAATTTTGTCAATCTGGCGGAATCAAAAGTGGCAGAGAAGGAGTGCCAGGCATGAGTGTTGCCACAGGTGCAGGCACACCCATTCCTGAGGCACCAGGTAAGGTCATTTGATTCCAAGCAATCAGTTTATCGATCATTACAAAATGTCTCTCTGGTGCTTCCTGCTCTCTCCGCTTTTTCCCCAAATATGATTCCGCTCTCCTTACCCCCTTCACGCTCTCAGTCCACAATAGAGGCCCATATCAGGACCAGGTTTACGATCTGTGGTGAACTACATATATCTGTCTGGACATGCCCCCTGCTGACTGCTCCTGTGGCTCCTCCCACAGACCCCTGTATAAAGGCAATCGAGGCCTGAGTCCGGCCTCTCAAGTCTCCAGGATGTAGTATGGTGGTCACTCACTGCGTGTTCTTTCTTCCAGTCAATAAAAGCCGATATCTCGCCTTTACATCTCAGAGTGAGTTATTGATGGTGCATCATGATCATGAAATTTGTCATGAAATTTGTGGGGTTTTTTTGCAACAGCAGGACAGTGCAATAAATAAGGTTACTACAGTACTGAGCAAAAGTCTTAGGCACCCTAGCTATATATATGCAACACACACAAAATGCTGGTGGAACGAAGTTAGTCCTGACGAAGGGTCTCGGCCCGAAATGTCGACAGTGCTTCTCCTTGTAGATGCTGCCTGGCCTGCAGCATTCCACCAGCATTTTGTGTGTGTTGCTTGAATTTCCAGCATCTGCAGATTTCCTCGTGCTAGCTATATATATATATATATATATATATATATATGTGCCTATGACTTTTGCATAGTACTGTAGGTGTTCTTCTTGATGCATTTCTGCTGTTTCTGCATTCATTGTGAAGTCCATGGGTTGGAATTTGGTTGGACAAGAGGCTGTCATGGAATACAACCAGGCATGTAGTGGGTTCCAAAGAGCACCTATACCAGTTGGCATATTAATTGGAGGGAGGATAGAAACTAGATTTCTTTTGGTACATTAGTGAAAATTGAATGAAAGGCAGATTGGGGGCATTGATGAATTTGGTTATTACTTTCCGCCTCTAAAGCTCTAACTCATGAATGAGGAGAGTTGTGGAGTGCTCATTTGGTCCTCAGGTTGCCCATGCAGGTGGAAAGATATTGAGGCCGAACCACTTCCAGACAATGAGCATGGTCAGTCTTCTGGTCAGCTGAAGTCAACCTGTAATGTTAGATGCTGCAAAGACCCTCCTCTTATCTTCTCTGCATTTGGCTAATAGTACTTAGTTAAGTTGTTGTGCTCAGACAGTGGCAGTTTGTGGAATCACATAGCCCTCACACAGTAAACTGTGGCTACCAGTTTAGCCATGAAACCAGCCTACCTGTCGTCAAGGGAAAAGTGCTAGGAAAAGGCCAGTGGTATCAGGAAGGATCCCACCCACCCTGCTCATGGACGGTTTGTCCTACTGCTAGCATGTAGGTGGAAAAACATGCTCAAAACCAGTTACTCCCCTGCAAGCCATCAGACTGATCAAAACCTCCACCCATTAACCCACCAAAGTACACCACCCACCACCTCTACGTTATCACCTCCTCCGAGAGTCACCTTATGTACAGATACACCTGTGCCCAGAGTCACTTTATATAGTAGAATCAGTGTAAGTATATAAGCAAATCTTACATTCTTATATTTATTGTGTTCTGTATGCTTGTGGTGTTTTTTTAATGCTGCATCGGATCTGGAGTAAGAATCGTTTCATTCAAGGGATATGGGGACAAGGCAGGGACTGGGTATTGATAGTGAATGATCAGCCATGATCTCAGAATGGCGGTGCAGACTCGAGGGGCCGAATGGTCTACTTCTGCACCTATTGTCTATTGTCTATTCTCCCTTACACTTGTGTACTGGCAAATGACAACAACAAACATGGAACAGATTGTGTCTGTTGATGTGAAACCAAATGACACTGACAGAGACCTGCCTCTACAGTTCATTAGGTAATCAGATGTACATCCCATATAATTTGGCTTGTTAAGTATTTTTTTTCTTCTTCTTTGTTCAATATCTTGCAGCTTGATGAGCTTTCTGCAGCAGAGCAACCAAATCTGTCAGGCCTACAGGATCTGGATTCAGCACAAGCAGAAAAGGTCAAGGAGCTGCTCCAAATTTTAGGCTTTAGCTGCTCAAATGGGGAGGGTTGTTTGACCAAAGACATCAAGACTCCAGAACTATTAGCAGCTGGGTTCCACCTTTTTACTACTCTAACTGGTAAGCAGTTGCACACTAATTTGGAATATTAGTGAATAATACCATTTTCACAATTGTTTCTTCAGGGATTACTTGGTAAGAAATCAGCTGAATTTTCAGCTTAAGAACAAAATTGTCCACTTGCTCCAGTTCTTTCTTTTCAGGTTGTAGTAAGAAAATTCTTCTTAAAAAAAAATTTGTATTTTAAAACCATGAACAACAACCACACCAAGTCATCAAAGTTCCAACTGAGACAGAAAACGATTGAAATACTTGTCGAGCACTTTTTTCCTATGCCTTATAACAAGCAACAATTAACTCAGAGTGGATCAATCATAAGAGCACTTATTTTTACTTGCTAAAAACAAGCAGCATAGTCACTGCTTTATACAGAAATGTTATCTATCCACACCAGTTCAGGGACAGGGTGCAATTTGTTAATCTGCTTTATTAGTGTACGTTCATTCTTCCAGTGACTGAATCCACTTGTCTTTCTGCAGTTTGTCACAGGTATACTTAAGGTCTGTCAGCATAATGTTACGCAAAGACTATTAACAAAGCAATACAGGTTCCATTTTGTTACAACGAGTAACGTACACTTCCACGTCAACCGCATCAAGTCATCAACGTTCCAACTGAGACAAAAGACGATCGAAATATCTGCTATGTCAGGCAGTTTTGCAGAGAACAAAATAAAGTTAATTCTGCAGGTGATCTTTCATTGGAATCTGAAGGGAGTTGAAAGAATATTTTTGTTTCTCTCATCACAGAGGCTACCTGACCCTCTGAGTATTTTTATCACTTTGTCTAATTTCAATTGTCCAATATCTGTGGTATTTTACCATTGTCACAATTTAGCATTTGTGCTGAGTCAGATCCAGCAATACTTTGGATAAATACATCAACTTCTTAATAATTACTGGTATTCTTTCCAATGTTTAAACCTGTCTGAATAGCTTGCAGCCAGCTTATTTTGGACAGATTAATTACTAAAGCTTTATTTTAAATGGGTATGGCATTTTCTTCATCTTTAATGTTATCAAATTGTCTAACAATTGCCTATGAAAATTGCCCAGCAATTTTACTTTAAAATTACAGCTCCAAGAGTGTTTCAATTGCTTAGAGCTAAGTTATGGTACTTATACAGTATTTTTAAATTTGTTTAGGAATGTCTGAAGAAACTCTTGCGGTCTTGGGTATTTGTTGTGAAACTCAAATTCTTCCAAGTTTGCATTATTTGGTAAGTTACTCTATGCAATGTGACATTAAATAAGAATCAGTACAGTGGATTCCATTTAATTGAGACATATCAGGACCAGTATATTTTGGCCCAATTGAGCAGCTTCCTCAATTAACCAAAGTTTCATGGAAATAGCTACAAAAGTATTAAAAAAATACAATTTAACTGAGTAACAAATTATGTATTTAAATGAAATACAGAACAAATTAGAACACTACCAATGTCACTACAGTACTATAGTACTATATGTTAGTTCCTAATTGTTATCGAAGAAAGCATTAATCCAGTGTATGCTGCCATGTTCTTTGATGGACTCTAAATAACCAAAATCAGTGCGGACACCTGGTGCAGGTAGTGGACTGTTTTTGTAAAATACATCCTCTAAATCTTCATTTTCATTGTGAACATTAATGATGATTGTTGATACTTTCAAATTCTTTGAAGTCCCTAACATGTAGAAATATTGAGATTGTTCCATTTTCACACCCAGTCATTTGAAACAGCAGTGAGCAAATCAGCTCTGAATTGTCTTACTGCTTATTTCCCTCCAACTATCAGTGACAAAAATCACTGCTTTTTGAACAAGCACATACATCTGATGATATTTTAAAACTGTTCACTCTAAGCACTGTGTGGTGTTTAACGGCCAAACAAGTCTATACGACATTGGCAATAGTCTCCTAGCCCAATTACAAGGCATCGTGTCCCAAATAACTGAATGGAATCTTGCCTATTTTCTCAATTAGTTTTTGTTCTTTAAGAGTTGTTGCAAGTAAGGAGCTTCCCTGATTAACTAATAACCCAATTAACCAAAATCCACTATACATTACTTGGATTTTCATTATATTGTTCTGTGAAATAAAACATCTTCTTATGCATATTGGTTGTCTGTAAGTCTTCGTCTACTTATGTATAGATTTTCAAGAAACTCTGTCATATTTTTTCCTGTAAATGCCTGCAAGAAATGAATCTCAAGGCAGTATACGGCTGTGGAAACTGCAGCAAAGGAAGTATTAAATGTGTGCTAACCGAACAGAACACTGGCTCTTTGTACAGCCTTTCTCTGTGTGCAAGCTCACAAAGGCAATATTTCAAGATGATAAACTGACAGAGACAGTGTGCAGGCATAGTACAGTTGTCGACCTGTAACTGTTAACCTGCTCAGTTGAGGAAAAACACCAGAGACACGAAATTACCTCTGAAATGGTTTTTATTCAGAGAGGAGTTTGCAGCCCCCACGCACTTCAGGCGTAAGGTAGCCAACTCCCAACTTGTCGGTTTACAAAGGTCATACTTATACCCAAAGCAGGGTACTACATTCGCAAATACGGTTACCGATTCAAACTCATCAATTGATTGGCTATTGCATAGCTAAGCACGCGGAATACTCAGAAAAGCAAAGACGCAACGTTAATACTTGGAATTAAGTACAGATGCACTCAAAACACTGGAAATAGGTATAGCTCAAAATACTTTGCCAAACACATTGTCTTGTGGTCACAGGTTCCCTTTTCCTTGTGGTTTCCACGTCTTGCCCGGCACCTTATTTTAGCTACCTCTCCTTATACTTCCCCAATGACGTGCCTCTCCCTGGTCCTCTCTACATATTTTGCTTCACTTAACCCTAACCCACCCCCTCTCCATGTACCCCTTACCCTCTTCACATTCTCACAGTCACCAAGGCTGAACATGTCCTTGAAAGCCACACTCTTATATAACCTTTCTGTTTGAGCCTGGGAACCAAGGTCAATGAGCATGCAAGAGAAGATGAAGATGCAAGTGGAGGATTCCAGGGGTACTCTTGGACCATTATTTTACTAATTCTCGTATTGTTAGTCTTGAGCACACAGATTTAATTATTTATTAACTCTTGAAATCTGTATTATGACTAGTGCTTAAATATGCAAATGATGGGATTCAGAAGTGCACAATGTTTGTTTTGGATTAATATTTGCACACAACTTGTCAATTTTTGTATGAAGCGGCATTTCTTTGTTCAAACTTCAGAACAGTGTGGTGATGGGGTTATGCTGTTCTCCTTGTTCCATAAGTAAATAGAGTGTGATTAGAGTCATAGAAAATTACAGCACAGAAACAGGCCCTTCAGCCCATCTAGTCCATGTTGAAACATTTAAACTGTCCACTCCCATCAATCTGCACCTGGAATGCATGCGAAATATCACATTCCAATTCAACGGCGATGACAGGTAACACATTTGCACTTTGATAATGAACTTACTTTGAACGGATTGTTTTCTATTTTCAGATTAATAATGTCTCTGATGATGGGGTGGTTCCTGTTGATAATCCAGACCTCCTGCCCTTGAAAGAAGAGGAGAACTTCTGCATAGCTCACCGGCTGCTTGCATTATCAAATGTTTGCCTTGAAGTGGAAGAATCGGCAATGAAAGTTATAACAGATGTGGAGCCTGCTATGGCTCCTGTGCTTCTCTGCATAGTTCTGCAAGGATTTGCCATCCTAAATGGGATTAGCAATCCAACTATGCAGACTTGAAGGGCATTTAAAAAGAGCCCCATCACACTTAAATCAGGAACATTCAATATATTTGAGGTATTCTGAAGCTAACTGGGTTATGATTAATGGGGTAAATGAAAAAATCATAGTGGCCCTGATTATAACTGAGATGTAACTTATGTAAGATTCATAATATTTTCTATCCTGCAGAAAATTATGGAAGAGCAATGTTATGTCTCAAGTGTAACAACTGAGGATTGTGAATGTGTGTTGTGGAACAGTCCATAAGGATTGATTGAAATTTCTCTATAGACAATGTCATTGTTAATTTTATACAACAAAAGTTGGAGTAACATAAGCAGAACAAATATCATGAATAGAAAGCCATTGTTTTTGTCCTGGATTATGAAATTAGTTTATAATAGTGTAGTATTAAATTCCATTTGTGGTTTGCTCTAAGTTTAAAAATCTGGAGCATTTGTCTATCTCACACATTTCCAAGAAATCTTAGCTTGCACTACTATGATCTTTAGTCAGAAATACTAATGATTAATTATATGAATATAAAACAAATTTTAATTATATTTTTGACTAATATTTAAATGAAATGTGATTCTTCGAACTATGGATGTCTTCTGAATAGCAATTTAAAACATCTTGGAGACACTCAGCATATTGCTTAAAATATCCTTTATGCTCTAAAATCAATTACAGATAATTTGGTTAAAACACTGACTTTGAAATGTCACATGAGCAATAGTTACTATACTTTGTGTAGTTTTCAACCTTATATTAGTTTAGTAATTATGACAATGAAAGTGATAGTTTCAGAAGACATTTTCAATGTTTTCTGTTTGTGGAAGTCCAATTTTTCACACAGAGGCTGAAAACTAAAGCAATTAATATCTTGAAACCTGATTTTAAGCCAGCTGGTATTGTTGATTCTATTTCTAACACTTTGGCTTATCTGTAATATTTGTGTTTGCAGATAAATACAATTTTTTCATTTGCTTATTAGATTTGGCACCCAAGGTACCTGTTATTTAATATCTCCATTAAATAAACAGTTTTATTGGCTTGTTGAATCAATTGTGACAAAATCTCTCTTTCTGTCAAATCTTGCCAGAGTTACCAATTGAATGTGGGCTGACAGATTCCAGGTTTGCAGAGAAGTGTTTGGTGAGTTCCTGAGTCCCTGCAACCAATTTGGAAAGGTGTGATGAATCATTGTGGACTTGGCGAGTTCAGCGAGGTTACAGGAGGTGTTTTTGGTGTGCTGAAATTAGCTTAGTGTCCAGTCAGGATCCAGTGTCCAGTAAGGGCAAGATAAACAGCTTTCTCGGATCAATGAAGGAAAAGGAACACTCCGAAGTTGCTGCTGGGTATTTTATTAGAGTATAATAAGTGATAAGAAACACTTAAGAGGATATACAAAATATTAAGTCTAAAACAATGTGTAAAATCATTGATAAAAGAACCAAGTCCCATTGCTTACTACTAAGTGATGCAAAGGATTAACTAAACAACAAGTCTAATACAGAGTACAGAATAATTAATACAGTAACAATTCTCAGAGCTTTCTGCTCATTGTCGATTCCAATTTACAACTAAGAGCCTGGAGATTCCTCAAGGTGCTTGGTACCAACTGTGATTCAGGTCTGAGGACAGAAGTTCCATGGGCTTGCTCACAGCTCCATTTATATACATAATCAGGAAAGCCCGTGCTTCTTGTCTGATCTGTGCATAGCAGTCAGGTACAATTCTAAAACTAATTATTTTGTAAAGGCATTTTTATCGGGAGGAGTTTACACTATCAACTATCCTCACTTGTTTCTGAAACAAAAAAACTTATTAGTCTTGATTACTATGCAAATGAAATGGTTTTGTTAATTTCCAAGAATCAAGTTACCACATTCCTTAATGCCTTACATCTGCATGCTTCAAGGCCTCAGGGACACCAGAGTCAAAACCTTAAGTCTTTCTAATTAACATGATTGTTTGTTGTGAGTACTTTGAACAACTGTTACAATTTTTTCAAATATAATAAAACACAGAGGTAGTAGCCCTAGTCTTCTTACCAGAACCCAACTGGGTCTGACTTCATATGGAATTTGGCTAAGTCAGATATCAAAACCATTATCAGATGTTCTGTTTCGATTGACTAACTGAGTTGGGTTTTAATTTTATAACTGAACAGGCTTCCAAGAAACATGCTCAGCATTGGATATATGAAGCAATACACAAAGTTCTTGATATCTTCAATGTCATTAGTTTTCCCAACCAGAAAATTTTGTTTTAAACGAGTCACATAGCAGAGAACAGCTAAACAGTAAGTATGTCAGTGATATCATTACTTTCAAATATCTAAAGCGAACTTTAATTTTGCATTTATAAAAACAGGTTCAAATTCTCTAGCCTGCCAACCTTTGGAACTAGAATTAGTTTATTATTGTCACATGTACTGAGATACAATGGAAAAACTTGTCTTGCATACTATTCATACAATCAATTCATTATATTGGTGTAAAACAGGGTACAACAATAGCAATGCAGAAACAAGTGTAACATCTTCAGAGAAAGTACAGGTAAACAGTAAGTTGCAAGATCATAATGGGGTGGATTGTGAGGTTAAGAGTTCAACTTGCTGTACTAGAAAACTATTTAGTAGTCTTATAACAGCGGGGTAGAAATTGTCCTTGAACCTATGATGTGCTTTCAGACTTTTGTATCTTCTGCCTGATGGAAGCAGGAAGAAGAGAGGATGTCCAGGGTGGATGAGGTTTATGATTATGCTGGCTGCTTTAATGAGGCAGAGAAATGTATGGACAGACTCCATTGAGGGATGGCTGTTACTTTGATGCACTGAGCAGTGTTTAGAGCTCTCTGCAGTCTCTTGCAGTCACATACAGAGCAGGTGTTAGACAATCAATTATGCATCCAAATAGGAGAAACAGGAACGTTAGGTCATACACCACCAAGTTCAGGAACAGTTATTACTCTTCAAGCATTAGACTCTTGAACCAGCATGGATAACTTCATTCACCTCAGCATTGAACTGATCACTGAACACAAGCTATGGACTCAAAAGTGACACTACAACTCATAAGGCCATAAGATATAGGAGCATATTTAGGCATTTGGCCCATTGAGTCTGATCCACCATTTCACCAGTTCCCAATCGCTCCAATCACTTGCCTTCTTCCCATATTCCTTCATGCCCTGACTAATGTAGAATCTATCAACCTCTTTCTTAAGTATACTCAATGACTTGGCCTCCACAGCTGCCTGTAGCAATGGATTCCACAGGTTCACCACTCTGGCTGAAGAAATTCCTCCTTATCTCTGTCCTAAAAGGATGTCAGTCTATTCTGAGGCTGTGTTCACTGGTCTTAAGCCATAGGAAACATCCTCTTCACATCCACTCTGTCGAGGCCTTTCAACATTCAATTGGATTCAATGAGATCCCCCATCATTCTTCTAAACTCCAGTGAGTATAGACCCAGAGCCATCAAACGCTGCTCATACGTTAAACATTTTATTTCCATAATCATTCTCATGAACCTCCTCTGGATCCTCTGCAATGCCAGCACATCTTTTCTTAGATAATGGGCATTCTCAATGCCTGCTGGCATTTCCTTCCAATCAATTTTGGTCAGATCCTCTCTTAAGCCTCTGTAATTCCCTTTACTCCGCTGTAATTATGATACATGTGACTTTAGCTTCTCCTTCTCAAATTGCAGTGTGAATGATCACTGGCCCCTTTGCCTTAAACTCATGTTCTCAGTGTTATTTATTTACTTATTTTTAATAGCTCAATTCATTTTCTTTTGCATATTGTTTATCAGTCTTTGCGTCTAGTTTTTCAATTACTTGTATTTTTTTTGTTTGGCTTTGAATGCTTGCAAGACAATAAACCTCAAGGTAGAATGAGGTGGTTTTGCTAATAAATTTACTTTGAACTTCTGTGGTGCATTAATAAACACTGGGAAGGGTGAATGGGTCATGTGAAATTTCTTCAGACCCTGAGGATGTTGAGCAGTTTGTGAGCTTTCTTGGCTGTATTGTCTACATGGTGGGATGAGGACGGGCTATTGATGTTCACTCCTAGAAACCTGAAGCTCTCAAACTCAACACCATTGACGTAGACTGGAACATGTGGAAAGAAGCCCCTTTCAGATATTCAACCTCTCCCAGAAGTTCCAGGAGTCTCCTTGCATACTGATAGTGGCTCCCTGACGCCCGCAATTTATATACAATATACTGGAAATCGATTTTTTTTTGGGGGGGGGGAAGAAAGAGAGGGAGGAGGGGGAAAGATAGAGAATGAAAATGACGGAGAGAGCATCCTGATTGGTGTCTCTTCGTGCTAAGTAGACCTATCAGTTTTCTCTGTGGGCGGGCTTTACAGTCGACCTCTCTCTCTCTCTTTCATTGTCCATCAGTTCAGTTTAGTGTCCTGCAGCGCCATGCAGAGTGTTCCAAAAAAAAGAAAATATAAAACGCATTTCATCCCAGACTACACCAAAGTGTACTCCTGCCTAACAGGGGTCAAAAGTAATGACAGTGTTGCTCGCTGTACTGTTTGCAACTGTGACTTTTCTATTGCCTATGGTGGGTTAAATAACTAAAAGACATGTTGAGGTGAGTTTAACAGATGCCATTTGTTCATTAGCATAGCTGATGATTTAAACTGGCTGGCTAGCTGCTCAAAATGCTCCAATCTGCCAAGCAAGCCACATCACAGTCAAAGGAAAATTTGCAAAAGAAATAGAAAAGCTATTTGCATTAGCATTGAGACTGCCAACAAAATACTTGACAAGGTATATATACATATAAATGTGTGTGTAAATAGTTTCAATATGCAATCAAATAAATTGTTCTGTTTTTTCATAATCAAATATCCTGAATACATACACCCTTGGAGGTTAACTGGAGGGTGGGGGAGGAAATGGGGTTCCGGTGCTACCTCCCTGAAATGAGTTTTTGCAGGGTGGGATGTCACAATTGCCAGCACTTTTTGTTTACTTGACATTGAGGGAAAGGTTATTTTGGCACCAGGTTGATAAAATCACTATCTCCTTCCTGTACTCAAAACTTACTGTTATTTGAGATATTGGTGCTGAACTATAGAAACTGGCCTTTGATGCGTCGTCTTCTGAGCAGAACTGTTCTTTTTAAGGATAGATCCCGTGTCACATAAAGCTTCCAGTGACAGTGGTTAGCGACACTTCCCAGCGTCAGAAACACTGGTGGCTGTGACGGCAAAAGTTGAACTGGTAAGCTAATGATCTACAAGTTAGTATAAAACTTAGTTGTAGATCTAATCTACACTTTCAAAGCATGCCAGACCATAGAATGTCAGACTTGAAATCTTCAACCTGTTTCTGAATTCTAAAATATTTTATTAAACAACAGATGATAACTACAAAGTTGTGGAGTATAGTATTAAATCCTTTCCGTGCCAAATGAGATTGATGGCGGAATGTGGTGAGTGCGCATGCGGCCGATCGATCGCGTGGTTAATCGATTGGGCCTCCCAAGTGTGGCTGCCGTTCGCTTTGCGCGGGCTTTCGAATGCGCATGCGGCCGATCGATCGCGCGGTTAATCGATTGGGCCTCCCAAGTGTGGCAGCCGCTCGCTTTGCGCGGGCTTTCGAATGCGCATGCGGCCGATCGATCGCGCGGTTAATCGATTGGGCCTCCTAAGTGTGGTAGCCACTCGCTTTGCGCGGGCTTTCGAATGCGCATGCGGCCAATCGATTGTGCGGTTGCTCGATTGGGCCTCCTAAGTGCGTTGGGCGCTCCCGCTCTTTGCGCGGGCTTTCTAATTCGCCTCTTTTCGACCGGGCGGGCTCCGTTCGTATTTACTGCACTATAAGTTGCCTAGTTTGTGCTGTTACTAACCTGACTCAGTAAAGACGTTTGATTATGCCACTGCATTGTAGCTCCCGCTTCGCGCACACGGAACGTTTTGGCAACGGAGGATCAAAACAAGAATAGCCGCTCTGCTCCGAACGCCTATGGCAAAACCGACCCGTGGACCCTGTCAGCAAGGTGAGATATTTAACTACATCAAACTCCTGCCCATCTTAAAACTGGCACGTAAAGCTGGAAGAGGCAACGAAACTCAAACTGCTCTGCGAGCACTCGGGGAGAGCCTGGGCAGAAGTACTTCGATGCTCTGGGCCTACTGAATGATTCGGAACTAACAGGCACGTTTGAGGCTTCAGACAACCTTTGGATGTCTTGACGGCACGCTTCAGGTTTTCACAGTTACAGCAGACGCCTGACAAGGTCGCAGATGATTTCCTCACAAGACTGACTCTAGCTGCGCAGAAACACAAACACAGAGCGAATTCGAAGCGATGCTTATCCAAGCATTAATTGGTGGGGTCCAAGATGGGAGTACTCCTGTCTGAAAAGCACGATTTGTCCCGGGACAAGGCACGCTCCACAACTCCCACTGAGAAGCAATCAAGAGAGGCCTCACACAAAAAGCCCCCTTCCGAAAACGTCTATGTTTGCCAGTGGATGCCGGCCCGCTGCCGATAGTCTTCACAGAGATCACGGAAGCCTCCACAGAAATGCCATCACTGTGGGAAAGTTATGCCCAAAGGTCCAAAAGACAGTCTGTTGGATCTGTTAGAAGGTAGGGCACCTCAAGGGCCGGTCGGAAGTAACTGCGGAACGGTAGATCGCGGAATAAGCTGGAGACAATTCCTTGTGAACTTTACCCGCTAGTTTTAATTAGCTGGAGAAGGATGCACTCATAGATGAATCTTTTACTGAGGTTGTCAACCCAGAGTACAGGCTTGAGATAGTAGATGGGTGACCACCAGTAAAACTAATGGAAGAAAGGGTTCCTCTGTGGCCATTCCGCTCAGTAACAAGTATACCCCTTTTGATTCTGCTGTGTGGGGGGGGGGGGCAGCGGCATGACCTATCATAGCACAACAGCAGCACCTAAGCCACCTGTGGCCAGCTCTGAGGCTCAGCAGTGAAGGGTAAAGTCAGGCAGAACGACAGTGATAGGATACTGGATAGTTAGGGGGATGGACAGCAAATTCTGTGGCCTGAAAAGAGAAGCCAGGATGGTGTGCTGAAACCCAGGTGCTAAGGTCTAGGATGTCTCAGAGCTTGTTTCATAGAAAACCTACGACACAATACAGGCCCATCAGCCTGCAATGCTGTGCTGAACATGTACTTATTTTAGAAATTACGTAGGGTTACCCAGAGCCCTCTATTTTTGTAAGTTCCATGTACCTGCCCAGGAGGCTTTTAAAAGACCCTATCATATCCGCCACCACCAGTAGCCTATTCCACGCACTCACCACCCTCTGCGTTTATAATAATTAAAAAAAAATCTTACCCCTGACATCTCCTCTGTACCTACTTCCAAGCACCTTGAAACTGTACCGTCTCGTGTTAACCATTTCAGCCCTGGGAGAAAGCCTGTGACTATCCTCACGATCAATATCTCTCATCATCTTATACACCTCTATCAGGTCACCTCTCATCCTCTGTCACTTCAAGGAGAAAAGCCAAGTTCACTCAACCTATTCTCATAAGGCATACACCCCAATCCGGGCAACATCCTTGTAAATCTCCTCCACACCCTTTCTATAGTTTCCATCATAGAAGATTCTCAAGAGGGAGGGTAGGCATCCAGAGGTTGTGGTACACATTGGCGGGAATGACATAGGGAGAATGCGGGAGAAGGTCCTGTGCAGTAAGTATAGGGAGTTAGTGAAGAGTCTGAAAAGCAGGATCTCCAAAGTAGTAGTCTTTGGATTACTCCTAGTAGCACATGCTAATCAGGGTAGGAGAAGGAAGATAGTACAGTGACTGAGTAGCTGAGGAAATGCAGCTGGGGGCAGGTTTTCAGAGTTCTGTATCATTGGGACTTCTGGGGAAGATATGACCTGTACAAAAACGACAGGTTACCTTTGAACGCTAGGGAGACTTGTGGATGGGTTTGCTAGAGATGTTGGGGAGGGTTTAAACTAAGTTGGCAAGGGGAATGGGAACTGGAGTGATAGGACTGAGGATGGGGCAGTTGGTATACAAGTCATTGTGTGTCATGAGACTGTGAGGAAAGATAAACAGATCATAGGGCAAAATCGTAGTCAGTGGATTGAGGTGAAATGTATCATGGGGGCAAAATTGAAAAGCATGATGAACACAGAACTGAAGGTGTTATATTTGAACACAGTATATGTAATGAGGGAGATGATGTTGCAGCACAGATAGAGACTGGCAGGTATAATGTTATGGGCATCACTGACTTGTGGCTGAAAGAAGATCATAGCAAACGTCAACGGATATATGTTGAATTGAAAGGACGGGCATGTAGTGGAAGGGTGTCTTTGTTGGTAAAATGAAATGAAATCTTTAGAAAGAGGTGACAGGATCGGAAGATGTAGAATCCTTGTGGATAGGGTTAAGAACTGACAAGGGTGAAAAGAGACTACAACCCAGGCTGAAGAGACTGTGAAGGCATTAGTAATGATCTTTCCGGAATCACTAGATCATGGAATGGTTCCAGAAGATTGGAAAATTGCAAAAGAAACACTAATCTTTAAGAAGGAAAGGAGGAGGCAGATCTGTTATGTATTGGAAATCTGTCATTGTATTGGAAATTTAATGAACAACTTCTGATAAACTAAACACTAAAAGCTTATTAATTTCTAACATAATAAAAATGTGACAGCAGTTTAAAATTAACTTGGAATAGTTCACCTTTTAAATGTTGGTGGTGATTGATGAAAATTATCCTCAGCTTCTCTTAGCAATTAAAGCTCTCCTTGGACCTGCTCTTCTGTTGGATGCTGATTTTCCTTCTTTATCTTCTGGAGAATTTCCCTTTGGGAACAAAGTGACAAGTTAATTCTCATGTATAGTTGAACAGCTGTGTGCAGAGAAAGATGTGTAAAATGTGGGTTAAAATGTAACACATTACTGAAACACGTTCTCAATTCTAATGGGAAGGAAATTAATTTGTTCCTACCAGGCTTCTTTGGTCACTACATAGTTTGCAATGGCACCTTGAAAGCCATTGAACTTGTTTGAGAGAGAGACCGAATATGCTCCTCTGTTTTGAAAAAGCAGCCAATCTCCAATTTCCAGTTCGGGCAGCTCACAGTGATCAATAACATAGTCAAAGGAATCACAGGTTGGTCCCCAGAGTTTTGTGTTAAACAGTTGTTGGTCAAGGTTGACTTTCTGCAGGAAGTAAGTATCGGGTCAGTTTTGTTCATTTGGACTTAATTAAACCTTGTATTGTTGAGCAGTGTACAAATGTTATCCCAATGTTACTTTTATCCTTTATTGCTATCAACATGTTTCAGCAACTGTTTTTAAAAAAAAAATTCTGCTGTCCTAATGTTCCAAAAATAACTCATCAGTGGTAGTGATGTAGAAGAGGACCATTTTAATCATTCTCTTGAAGAATTGCTTATGGGTTCCAATCCTGGACTTTCACTACTTTGTACCAATAGCCTCTTGACTACCACCTGTTATATATTGGAAGTACTGAGGCAGATCACCCTCTACACAGTAATTAAAGATTGCCTGCCCTTCATCATGTTTGTATTGGTAAGGTCCTGGGCATGATCTTTTTTTGGGGGGAACCTCAAACACTCATGCAAATTGAAATGCAACTGAAACAACCACTGTACTCAATGGTTTTGACAGTTTACATGCTCTGTCATAAAATTGATTGTCACAAGCATTCATTACCTGTTAAAAGTGTAGTAACACCATATATCCATGTAAAAATAATTTTCAGAATAAAGTTTATTGCGAATGCCAAATGCGGGAGATTTAACTTGGTACAAGTTTTGTAGACACTTTCCACACCAGGAACTGAGAAACTACAAAAGATGGCATCTAGCACACTGGACTTGCCATTGCTAGATGCACACCTACATTGTAGCTTGCACTTGGGATTTTCACAATTCCCCTCAACCCACACAATCTACCCCATCCACGGACTTAACATGAATGTTTTTAAAGAGCAAGTTAGACATGGAATAAGTAGTACTGAATTCCATATTTGTAAATTTAGTTGGCTCCATCTTGGGTACTAGCCTACAAAGTACCCAGGGCATCTGTCTCAGAAAGGCAGCTTCCATTACAGGTGGCCCCCACTTTTCGAATGTTTGCTTTACGACAACTCGCTGTTACGAAAGACTTACATTAGTACCTGTTTTCACTAACCAAAGAGGATTTTCGCTTTTACGAAAAAAAGATGCCCGCTTTGTACGTGTGTTTACCCTGAGAAAGACTACAATGACCGTGAAGCCTTGTGCAGGCAGTTTGTGCATGCGTGTACATGCACACGCATGTGCATACGTATGTGTGTATGTGCCAAATTTTTTTCTCCAAATCGATTGGCTTGCTGCCTTCCAGAGTTTGATAAGTGAAACTACGCTGTACCTACATTATTTCTACTTTATATAGGGTGTATATTTATCATATCATTCCTGCGTTTACTGTATGTTAATGTTATTTTAGTTTTTATGTGTTATTTGCTTCGATTTGGTAGGTTAATTTTTTGGGTCTGGGAATGCTCAAAAATTTTTCCCTTATAAATTAATGGTCATTGCTTCTTCATTTTTCGACATCGGATTACAAACTGTTTCATAGGAACGCTCTACCTTTGGATTGTGGGGGAAAACCTGTATTAAGGACCTCCAGTACGTAGGGCATGCCCTTTCCTCACTGTTACCATCAGGTAGGGGGTACAGACACCTGAAGACACCCACTCAGTGATTCAGGAACAGATTCTTTCCCTCTGCCATCCAATTCCTAAATGGACATTGAACCCTTGAACACTATTTCACTTTTTTTAATATATATTATTTCTGTTTTTTGCAGTTTTTAATCTATTCAATGCACATATACTGTAATTGGTTTAGTTAGTTATTTTTTATTATTATTTTTCCCTCTATTATGTATTGCATTGAACTGCTGCAAAGTTTACAAATTTCATGACACATGTCAGTGATAATAAACCTGATTCTGATACTTAAAGGAAGGTTCTGCCACTCTAGGTTTTAGGTGTGCCCACTACACATGAAGGTAGCAGCCAGATAAAGGATTATTGCCCTGAAATATTAACTTTATTTTACTCTCCATAATTGTCAGACTTGCTGGGTAACTCGAAAGCTTTGTTTCTAAGACAGATTGTTCTGAAACATTTTCCATTATACATGCATGAATAACTTCATGTGCTATCATCAACAAACGTTCCCAGTTCTGATCTTAAAATGAAAGGGAAATCAACAGTTAGGTTTATCCTGGATAATGTTTTGAGGCTGTAATGTTCCTGCCTTGATGCCATTGCCTTCTGTGTCTCCAGGCCACTGAGGACCCATTCAGCCAATCTCTCTCACCTCTGGAATTAAACTTTGATTCAGGTTTGGACCTAGGCTGTAATAACACAAGGGGCCAAATAATCTCTGTGAGACCCATTCTGGCCATTATTTGACAGACCATTGGTGAGTTAAGACTGCTCGATAACATCAACAATATGTGTCTTGTTAATGAATGAAAGTAAACCAATGGGCTGGTAGTTTGCTGGAGTAGATTTGGCCTGCCTATATGATAGGTGTGCTTACAAAAAGACTTAACAGCATTTTTCTTACATTATGTTTGTGAATCCTTACCTTAAATGCTATTGGTATTATTGGAGTGTATTCAGCTTTTAAAGACCCATGCCGACCATCATTTATATAGTACATTATGGTTTTCTTAGTCTCAGTCTCATCATCTAGAAAAGAGAATTAACACATAAGATCCATGTACTGAATTTCAGAGATTAGCTTTGTAGCATTAATGTTGAAGGAAAGTAAAGGGCTTGTGCTATTTTTTAAAGCATGGCTCTCCTGAACCATGAGTAGAGAAAGTATGCAGTGGAACCAGCTTTTTATGCGTTTGTATCATAAGTACAGAAAATATTGCTATGTGTGGTTGCTAACTCTTTGGAGATAATCTCATATGTTAGGAAAAAACAGCTGACACAATTTTCCTGGTCACACAATTCCCAGTATGGGCTGTCAGCCAGAAGAATGGTGAAAGGCTGCAACTGGATAGCATTCGTATGTCCACTGCTTTTTTTTTGTTACAAGGTCTGTGGCTTCCATCACTTATTTTCCGACCTCGGTGAGTGGAATTCACGAATGTACTTCAATCCATCATCTGAAACAATAGTGGAGGGAGATTCAGTATTTATTTAAATCCCAGCAACTGCTCACTACCATGATTTTAACCTAATCATGGGATAATTTACAATGACCACTTCCCTGGTACATCTTTGAACTGTGGGAGGAAACTCAAGAACCCAGAGAAAACCCATGCAGTCCATGGGTGGATGTACAGAAACTCCTTCTGGAGGATTGAATTCAGCACCCTGAGCTGTATCAGCATTGTGCTGATTGCTATGCTACCGTGATGCCCAATATTCTTTTAGAAAGGGGTATTAACAGTCAGTATCATGTTTGTTATTACTGATCTATGTTGCAAAATTTGTTGTTTTGTGGCAGCAAAACAGTGCGATACTGCAAAAGGAGCAGAAATATTGAGGTAGTACTTATTCAGAAATCTGGTGGAGGGGAGGAAGCTGGTCCTAAAACATTGAGTCTTCAGGCTCCAGTTTCTCCTCTCTAGTGGTAGTAATGAGATCATGTGGTGGTGGGAATTCTTAATGCCAATGATGGAGCTGGCTGAGTTTGCAACCAGTTTTTTCCAATCCTGTGCATTGGTGCCTCCACACTAGACGGTGATGTAATCATTCAGAGTGCTATCCACGGTACATCTGTAGAAATTTGCTAGAGTCTTTGGTGACATACCAAATCTTATCAAACTCGCAATAAAATATAACTGCTGGCTTGCCCTCTTCATAAATGTAAATAAATGAGTAGTGCAAATAGAGAGGGAAAAATGTACCGAGATAGGTCTCATGGGTTCATTGTCCATTTAGAAATCAGGTGGTGGATGAGAAGAAGCTATTCCTGAAATGTTGAGTGTGTGTCTTCAGGGTCCTGTATCACCTCCTTGATAATAGCAATGAGATGAAAGCAAGTCTGAGGTAACAGGGGCCTTTAATGATGGATGTCACCTTTTTGAGGCATTGCCCTTTGAAGGAGACCTTGAAGTTGGGGGAGAGGGGGCTGGTGCCCATGATGGAGCTGACTTTCTGCACTTTTTTTCTGATCCTGTTCAGTAGCCCCTCCATACCAGACAATGATGCAACCAGTTAGAATTCTCTCCATGGTACATCTGTAGAAATTTGTCTTTGATGATGGACCAATTCTTCTCAAACTCCTAGTGAAATATAGCTTCTTTGTAATGCATCAACGTGTTGGATCCAGGATAGATCCTCAGAGCTATTGATAGCCAGTAGAGACCCACTTGAAACTGCTCACCCTTTCCACTTCTGATCCCTTGATAAGGGCTGTTTTGTATTCCCTCAAATTCCCCTTCCTGGTCCATAATCAATTCCTTTGTCTCACTAACATTGAGTCCAAGGTTGTTGATGTGCCACCACTCAATCAGCTATCTCACTATGCGTCCTTGTCACAATCTGAAATTCTGCCAACGATAACTGTATTGTCAGCAATTTTATTCTGATGACACAGGATGGCATTTGAGCTCAGCATGGCAACACTATCATAGGTGTAGAGAGGGTATGAAAGTAAGCTAACCAATAATATAAAAAATTCCAAGAAATTTTCAAATATATAAAAGTAAAGAGAAGTGAGAGTGAATGTTGGACCACTGGAAATTAACACTGGGGAGGTAGTGATGGGGGACGAAGAAATTGCGGACAAATTTAATAAGTATTTTGCATCAGTCTTCACTGTGGAAGACACTAGCAGTATGCCAGAATTTTGAGAGTGTCAGGAGGCCAGAAATGAGTGTAGTTGCTAATGCTAAGGAGAAGGTAGGTAAGTCACCTGGACCAGATGGTGTACACCCCAGGGTTCTGAAAGAGGTAGCTGAAGAGATTGTGGAAGCATTAGTAATGATCCTTCAAGGAAAAACTAGATTCTGATGTAGGGCTCTCAGTACCAGTAACTGTGGTGTTAACTGTTCAGGCTAACAAAATGGCTTCTCTGTATTGTTATAATGAAATAGCTTCTCTGTAATGTTACCTAATGCTGTAATGGGTTGTATCTGGAATGTTTGGGTTATAACTGTAGATAGGGGGAGGGGGACTAACTAATGGAGAATTGTTATGCTATCTTGTATCTGTGAGCTGAGTGGGAGTTCGCAGTCTTTTTCGGGAGGCGAGTGAGGAGGACGAATGTGTGAGGAATGGACAACGGTTCCAGGGCAGAAGATACTGGACGTTGGCGGTTCAGACAGTGGCCAAAGACTCGGAAGGTCGTTGTGGATGGAACCGGAGGCGTGAGCTCCAACGTATTAAAATATCATGTGCACAAATTGATAAACTTACTGATTTGGCGCCTTTAGGTTATCTGTTTGTACTAACCCATCACTGAGGAATAACTATAAAGTTGCAATTATTTACTCACCTTTGGTGTATTGTCTGATATTTGTGTTGCCAGTACAGGAGGGGGGCATTACACCATATTTACATCGAAGTATTGCACTATTGGTGGGGCGATAGCAGTTCGCCCTAGGTAAATGGGGGTAAATTGGGGGGCATGGATGCTACACTGGCATGGTTCCATAAGAATATAAAATTGCAAATGTTACTCCACTGTCCACTTTTTTCCTGTGTTGTTTTCAGGTAGTTCAGTGTAGTTTTTGTACTGTTTCATGTAGCGCCATGGTTCTGAAAAACATTGTCTCATTTTTACTGTGTACTGTACCAGCAGTTATGGTTGAAATGACAATAAAGTGACTTGACTTGAAGGGGGGGAGGCAGAAGGAAGAAAATTGGTAGCCAGACTTCGGTCATTTGGAAGATCTTTGGAGTTCATTATTAAGGATGAGGTATCAGGGTACTTGGAGGCACATGATAAAATAGGACAAAGTCAGCATTGTTTCGTTGGTATTGCCAGCAGTTTTGGGCCCCTTATCTAAGGAAAGGTGTGTTGGCATTGAAGAGGGTTCACAAGAATGATCTGGGAATGAAAAGGTTGGCGTATGATGAGAGTTTGAAGGCTCTGACCTGTACTTGCTGGAGTTTAGAAGAATGAGGGGGACCTGAATGAAACTAATCGAATATTGAAAGGCCTAGGTAAAGTGGATGTAGAGAGGATATTTCCTGCAGTTTGGGAGTCTAAGACCAGGAGCGACAGACTCAGAATAGAAAGATGTTCCTTTAGAACAAAGATGGGAAGGATTTCCTAAGATAGGGGATGGTGTAAATCTGCAATTCAATGCCATGTATGACTAAAAAATGCTAAGTCATTGAGTATATTTTAAGTATAGGTTCGTGATCAGTAAGGGTGCCAAAGGTTGTAGTGAGAAGGCAGGAGAATGTTGAGAGGGATAATAAATCAGCCGTGATGGAATGGTGGAGCAGACTCAAGGCCAAATGGCCTAATTCTGCTCATGTGACTTATGGTCTTAAGAAGCTGACCAGGAATTTCAGCCATCTTCATGAATCTTCACATCCTAAGGTGACAATTCTTCCACCTTTTGCCTAAGGGAAACACAGAACTTCTCATGTCACATCTCCTTCTGGTGGTAAAGCTCTGGAATATATCACCCATCTTTCCCTCATACAGCATTGAGTACAGAAGATCATTGTAGCTAGTTGGTGATTTGTGGCAGAATTTACCATTGGAGTTAGTTGAATCTATAGTAATTCTTCTTCCAATGATATTCACAGCCATTGTGACTGAAGACATCACGTAATAACGGCCAGGTTCAGCAATTACAATCACTCCACTTGCTTCAGGGAAGTGAAGATCCAATGCACGATTGATCACTGCTGCAATCTACAACATGAAAATCAATTAGATATTATTACCTGATAACCAGCATTTTATATATAATGGATTCCAGTTAATTGAGCAGCTGCTTACTTGGGGCAATTTTTAAAGAATAAAAAATAATCGAGAAGATAGCTGAGATTTCCTTCATTTATTTGGCATACTATGCTGCTTAACTGGAACAGGAGATTTGCTGAAGTTTTTGTACTTGTGTGGCCATAGGAGATGTAATGCCCTGGTTAAGATTTTTTCTGTTATTGTGTGAGGTATTTCATTTTAGTTTTCTGTAAAAGCAGTATCCCCTGCTGGAAGAATGTTTTGGTTTCGGCTAAAGATAAGGGACTATTGTTCAACTTAAGAATGTTGTGTTAGCCAATCAGGATGGCGGAATTGAGAGAGGTTCCAGAGAGAGATTTGTGATAGATAATGGTGGGGTTTGGACTTGCGGTAAAGAGATTGGGGAAGATGTGATTGCAAGGAATGCTTTGCAAGATGAAGGAGTCCAAGATGTGAAGCTCTACTGGTGATTGGTAATGAGCATTCAGCACCATGAGTAATGGTTAAGCCCTGTTTTTTTTGAACAGGCGAACTCCAACAGTCAGATGCAGATTTAGACTGGTTTAACTGTAATGGGCCCTTTTCTTTTTCTTTCTTTGTGTAACTGTGATAAAGCTGAAATTAGTAAATATACTTTCTTTATAATTAACTTTCTGATTTATTCTGTATTTAATTTAAATACATACTCAGTTAACGGTAGTTTATCTTTTTTTTAAAAAACCACTTTCATGAGACTTTGATCAATTGGGGCAGATGCTTAACCAGGCCAAAATGTACTGGTCCTGGTGTGTCCCAATTAACTGGAATCCACTGTAGCTACAAATGAATTTGTACAGAAATTAGACATACTGAATTTGAATCTCACCTTCTGTCATTTAATGATTGTACTCTGATAATTCTTGCATTAAAGTAGACACCTTTCAACCCATGCAACTGACTGCAATTATGCCCTATCCTCTGCCAGTTGTTCCTCAATCTCTCTACACATAGCATCCACCTGCCCACCAACAGCACCATCCTCTGACTTAGCACTCTGTCTCTCATGCCTCTGCCAACCCAGTATGAACTCCTTCTCCAACACCTCTAACAAACCTATCCCCAAGGATGTTTGTCAGATGTCAGAGTTCAGGTGTAACCTGCCCTTTTTGTACAGATCATGCCTTCCTCAGAAGAGATCCCAATAATCCCCAAATGTGAAACCCTGCCCCCTACACCAATTCTTCAGCCAGACTTTTAAGTACAAGATCATCCTATTCATACCCTCGCTGACGAGTAGCACAGGCAGAAATTGAGAGAGTGCTAGTTTGAGCTCTGCTTTTTAAATTTCATGCTTCATTGACAAGTAAGAGCTTATCAGTTACTAAGATGTAGGTAGATCTAATTTGGAGTACTGTGTAGTGTGCATTTTACCTACCTACAGGAAAGATGTAAATAAGTTTGAAAGAGTACGGAGCAATTTTACAAGGGTGTTGCCAGGGCTGGAGGACCTGAGTTATAAGAAAAGATTGAATAGGTTAGGACTTTATTCCTTGGAATATAGAAGATTGGGTGGGGATTTGATAGAAGTGTACAAATTATGAGTAGCATAGATAGGATAAATGCAAGCAGGCTTTTCCCACTGAGGCTGGGTGGGTCTACAGCTGGAGGTCATGGGCTAAGGGTGAAAAGTGAAAAGTTTAAGGGGAATATGAAGGGAAACTGCTTCACTCAGAGGGTCGTGAGTGTGTGAAATGAGCAGCCTGCACAAACTTGATTTCAATATTTAAAAGATGGAAGGAATATAGAGTACTTCCTTTCATTAGTTTGGTATAGAATAGTACAACTTTTTAAAGCACTGGTTAGACCATAGCTGGAGTATTGTCTGCAGAACTGCCACACAATGTGAAGACTTAGCTGAACTGGAGAGGATACGATTTACCAGGATGTTACCTGGTGCCACAATTAGGACATGAGACCATACAGTTAAGTTTTATTGACTTTTTCACTTTTATTACATCAAAGGATTTAAAGAGCAAACATATAATTTAACACAGTGATACTGTTACACCTGAAAAATAATTAGAAACCTGTCTGCTGCTTTTTCAGCTCTGAAAACTCTCAAGCCCATATTTTATATGTAAAATGCACATAGTAGGTATACCTATTTGAATATCAATTGTTCCTCAAATGTTACTTTAATGCATAAGATGTTACCTCCTCAAATGTAATCTTGCCATCCTCAGAGCCAGGAAAACCACCACCAATATCGAGCAAGTTCATATGAAATCCAAGGCTCATCTGGAGAAGATATGTAAAAGATCCAATATTTGTTGTCTCATTACCAGCAAGCACTTTCCATGCAAACCTTATCACTTTCTGTTAACTGTCATGTGCATTCATACAAAAACATCACTGACACTAAAGGACATCCCAAACTTTAGGTTTTAGTTTGTCACTACTGTACCATTAATCAGATTCAAACAGGCCCAAACATACTTTTTTCCATAGATGCTGCCTGGTCTGCTGAGTTACTGCAGAATTTTGTGTTTTGTTCTTAGCTGTCTCAATATGCCTAAAAGAAACTGTTATCATTGCCTTTTATTCTAATGGGAGCATACAAACTCTGTACTCTCAGTGTTTCATCTCTGAAGGCCTCCCAACCATCCTAATGCTTTACCAAACATCCCTTTGGCAAAAATAATCTCTCAATCCACATCTGTCTGTTTTTCCTTTTTGATACCAACAAAAATGGTCTTCCTTCAATTTCAAATCTCAACCAGAGGACCAGTTCTACCCTTCTGTATAGCTATCTTGAAACTAATCTAATTATGTTTACTAGATCGAAAGTGTTCCCCTACACCAGGGGTCGGCAACCCGCGGCTCCGGAGCCGCATGCAGCTCTTTCATCTCTGTGCTGCGGCTCCCTGTGGCTTTGGAAAATAAATGATGAGTATTTAATTAAAATGTATTATGTTAGTTTTTGAAATGTGATTCTAAATTTGTAGATTATGGTGATCTTGTACAATCTAAATAAAACGTGTTTTTGTCGCTATTAATATACGTCACCACTGCCAATGCCTAACACCCGCCAGAGCGCGATGTCTTTAATTTTTTGATCCAAGGTAGGCTAACTATGAAGAATTCTAAAAAAAGAAAAATGACTGAAGAAAACAGAATCTTTAATGATACGTGGGCAGATTCATTTGCTTTCACTGCTGACGAGACTGGTTTACTGGTATGCTTATTACGCAATGAGAAACTAGCAAACAACAAAAAGTCAAAAGTCGCAAGACATTTCCAGAATAAACACGCAGCCTTTGCTCAAAAATATCCAGATGGAGATGAGATTAAAAAAGCCGTTTCGGAACTGCTGCGGAAGTTTGATCTGAGCAAAAATCATTTCAAGAAGTGGATGATGTCTGGATAATCAACGACATATGCTAGTTTTGTTGCCGTTCACGGAATAGTCAGGCACGGGAAGCAGTTTACAGATGGTGAATATATGAAAGAATCTTTCATTATGATTTCAGAACATCTATTCACGGACTTTAAAAACAAGAGTGAAATTGTGCAGAAAATCAGGGATATGCCCCTCTCTGAAAAGACTGTCAAAGACAGAACCATAAAAATGGCAGAAGACATCACAAGACAGTAAATTAAATACATCAATTCAGCTGTGGCCTACTCGATTGCCTGTGATGAGTCTAAAGACAAAGGTGATATTGAACAAATAGCGCTGTTCTGCCGGTATGTAAACTCTGCTTGGAGTCCAGTCGATCTTGGATCCACATATGTATGTGAGCAGGTGTTCTCCAACATGAACTTTATTAAAAACAAACATTGCGCACGCCTCACAGATGACGGCTTGTGATCCTGTGTAAAGATGAAGGTGATGGCATACAGCCCTGATGTGCAGACGCTGTGCGCTGAGGTCCAGGAGCAGAAATCCCATTAACCAAGTATGATAAATATTTTAATTGCCTATTATTTTACGTATATTCATATTTTTTCATTGTTCAGTGAAATAGTCCATTTATTTTTCAGGTTGACAGCTGGCTGACGTTATTTTTGGTTTGCTGCTGGCGGACAATTTAAGTTCGGCATTTTTTATAAATACAAGAAGGACTCAAATAGATTGAGTATTTTACCTAAAAGTAACCTTCAACTCAACGTCTTTTTTTCGGAGTTCAAAAAGTTTTCGTTGCATGCAGAAATGTAATTTCATTTTCTCTGCAGGAGTTCATCGATTTCATAAATGCAACACATTATAATTTGTTTATACATAGCATAAAGGCAAAAAAAACATTGTATGCAGTGTTATTTCATTTTAAATGTCAAACTTGTTTTGTGGCTCCCAGTGTTTTCTTTTCTGTGGGGAACGGGTCCAAATGGCTCTTTCAGTGGTAAAGGTTGCCGACCCCTGCCTTACACACACTTCTGTCACCTGCCCATTCTCATTCCCAAATAGGAGATTGTGTAACTCATACTGTAATTAACTCATTGTACTTGAAGCTTTCATTGTTATGGCTGCTGCATTTCTGAAAATTTCTATTATGCAATATATAAAACTTCGAAAGAAACATACCCCAATATCAAAAACCATGCGTGAATCTGCTATGGCTTCAGCAAATGCCTCTGGTTCACTGCAGCCACTTCCAACATGAAAGCTGGTTAAAGAAGAGTCGTTAGATTAGAATTCAACTGATATTTTTAAGAGTATTTAAGGAATATTAATTTATTTTATCCACTGCTTCAGTACTTTGTCAAAACTCAAAGCATTGTTCATCACATTTCTAATACAGGGAATGATGATGCAAAAAACTATTTGGATTTCTGGGCATAAGCCAGCTAAAAGTACTTTTCAAGAAGTATCTTTTGTGTTTACACTTCAAGTAATGATGTAATTTACACTGAAAAAAATTTAATTACACAACATGTTCACTTTGGAACTGTCGTGATTCTCTTGCACGTGTTGTTCCCATTGCCATGGTCACAAATAGTGACACCGCCTTGACATGTTTGTAAATAAGCTATTGAATAAAAGTCACAAATTGTTTTTCAGTAAGTAAATTTTTTTTTACCTTACACCAATGATGTCCACACACAAAGCCTTTGCACATTCCATCAGCTGTCTGCACTCTTTTAAAGTTGCTCCAAACTTCACACTTAAGGGAATAAAGGACCCAGAATCATTTACAGCAATGCGAAGAACCATTCTGTGAAGATAGCAACATTAAGAAAACAGGTGTGACTGCTGAAAAGTCAGAAGGAGTGCACCATTTTAGTTCTTTCAGTAGGCAATTAGAAATCAGCATTGGGGAGCTAGCAATGGAAAGGGTGGGCAGTTTCAAATCTCAGGATCTCTGGGACCAAACATATTAATACAATCACGAAGAAGGCACGTCACCAAAGAATCTGGCAAACTCTGACAAATGCACTTTGGAGAGCATTATGACTGGTTGCATCAACGTCTGGTATAGAGTCTCCAATGCACAGATTTGCAAGAGTTCAGTTAGTTATAGACTCAGCGAATTCCATCACGGCACAAGATTCCCCACCATCAAAGGCATCTTCAAAAGGTGGAGCCTTAAGAAGGTGTGTAAGATTGAAGGCCCTCACCATCTGGGACAGGCTCTATTCTCATTACTACCATCAGGGAGGAGGTACTGTAGCCTGAAGACTCTCACTCAATATTGTAAGAATAGCGTCTCCTCTGCTATTGGATTTCTGAAGGGTCCATAAACACACCCTCACTTGCTCTTTTACACTCTTCAGTTATCTGTTTGTTTATTTAATATTGTAATTTATATTTTTTCATGTCTTGTACCATAGTGCTGCAACAAAACCATATATTTAATTACATATATATGTCAGTGATAATAAAGTTGATTCTGTTTCTCAGATTTTGTTTTTGGCTTCTCCCAATATTATCCTTCTGGAAATAACTGTGCAGATACTCTGCTGCTCTGGGATTGCCAGTTGCTTGCACACTGTGCCATGTTGTTTCTGTTACTCCAGTGTGCAGTTTTCGACTGAGAAACCCTATCGCAATACCTGGGCTCCTCCGAAGGAAAGTGGCTAGATTCAGTGGCAGAATACAGTTAGCAGCCACTGAGGTCCTGCTCACCACCCCCAACCCACTCCCCATACCCTATCCCAAGGTAAACCAGGCTTCTAACTCGCTTTGTTGACATTCAAAAAACAATTTTTAAAAATCACTTGCCTTCTTTTAACAAAATAGGTAAATTAAACATGCCTGAAACAACAATGAATAAAAATAGATAAATAAAGATGCCTGAAACGTCGACAGCGCTTCTCCCTATAGATGCTGCCTGGCCTGCTGTGTTCCACCAGCATTTTGTGTGTTGTTGTTGTTCCAAGATCTGTCTAACCCTTCCCTCCCACTTAGCTCTCTATTTTCTTTCGTCCATCAGAGTGTATCTGCCTCCACCAACATCCCTGCCAGTGCTATCTCTTTAAAAAAAACTACTCCTAACATATCCCTACATTTTCCTTTAAACTTCTTAAAGTTATGCCACCTTCTATTAGCAATTTTCATGGGAAAAAGACTGGCTGTCTAATACAGTATACCTATGCCTCTCATCTTACACACCTTTATCAAGTTTCTTCTCATCCTTCTCTTCAACGAGAAATGCCTTAGCTCACTTAACCTATCTTTACTAGACATGTTTTCTCATCCAGGCAGCATCCTAAAAAATCTCCTCTGAACCCTCTCTAAAGCTTCCTCCTCTTAGTGTGGTGTATTCAGAGTTTTATAGTCAAGTTTATTGTCATTTAACTATATATGTATATAACCGTATTTTATATATATATGTGTGTGTGTGTATCTCTCTCTCTCGGCTGTAAAGCTCATAGTACACATAACACTCGATAACTTATGAAAGTAAGGATAAACTTTACAGATGAATCACACAGAAAAAACTAAAGTGTATTAATATTAAATATTGTAAGGTACAGAACAGATTAACCAATGACAGTTCAAATATGATGCAGCAGGGAGTTCAGAAGCCTAATAACCTGGGGGAAGAAAGTGCTTTTTATCCTGACCATTCTTGTTTTTATGCATTATGGTCTCCTGTCTAATGGTAGAAAGTCAAAGAGGATGCTGGATGGATGAGTGGGATCCTTAATAATACGAAGGGCCCTGTGTATGCAGCACTGTCGTTAACTGTCCCAGATGGATAGTAGGGAGACTCCTATGATCCTTCCAGCTGTTCTCACAGTCCTTCGTAGAAATTTCTGGTCTGATGTGTAACTGTTCCCATGCCAGATGGAGATGCAACTTGTCAGGACACTCAGTGGTGGTCCTGTTCCCTAGCCTGACTCAATCATATTAGGAAGTGGAGGTGCTGCTGTGCTGCCTTGTTCAGGGAGGTGATATTAAGGGACCTGGTGAGGTCATCCAAGATGTGAACTCCCAGGAACCTGGTGCACTTAACTGTCTCTCTGGAGGAGCCATGTATTTGCAGAGGGGGGTGGTTCGCCTGCACCTTCCTGAAGACCACAGTGGTTTCCTTTGTCTTGTCCTTGTTCAGGCTTAGATTGTTCTTCTCACACCAATCCACCAGGCACTTCACTTCCTCTCTATGCTCCGTCTTGTCATTCTTGATAGGGCCAATCACTGTTTTTATCATCCACAAACTTGACATGGTTTGAGCTGGATCCTGCGACACAGTCAGGCATCAAAAATGTGAACAGCAGCTGGCTGAGGACACAGCCTTGGGGAATGCCAATACTCAGTGTAATGGTTTGAGAGATGATGCTGCCCAGGTGGACTAACTGTGACCTTACTGTTAAGAATTCTGTCCAGTATCCAATTACAGAAGCAACAATTAGTTTGTGGCTCTTGAACTTAATCCTCTGACTAATGAAGGCCAGCGCACCAAATGTGCTTTGAACCACCCTATCAATTTGTGCTGCACCTTTGGGGGATCTATGGACATGAACCCTCATGATCTTTCTGTTTCTGCACACTTAAGAATCCTCCCATTAACCCTGTATTCTGCATTCAAGTTAAACCTTCACACTTTTCTGGGTTGAACTCCATCTACCACTTCTCATCCCAGGTCTGCGCCCTATTAATGTCCCATTGTAACCTCTCACAACTTTACACTATCCACAACTCCAACCTTCATATTATGTACAAACTTGCTAACTCACCTACTTCCACGTCCAAGTCACTTTCGTAATAAGAGATTACTGAATTTTCACTCCTATAGTCAAACTACTAGTCTGCATTTCTTGAACACCTTTGTTTTCCTTTCTAAACTGCAATTAATGTGCTACATCATGACCTGTGAAAACTGATCTACAATCTAGTCTATTTTGTAACATGACACCCGGTGCATCCACTATTTCCACAGTCAAGTTCCTTTAAAATTATCAGGATGTATCAACCTTTAGTCCAATTAATTATAATAGAACACAAAACATTACTGCACAATGCAGGCCCTTCGGCTGGTGATGTGCTAACCTTTTAACTTATTCTATTATCAATTTATCCTTCCCTCCATTTTTCTTTCATCCATGTGCCTATCTAAGAGTCTCTGAAACAGCCTCACTAATACAACATCATAATTCCTACATGCAGTGCCCTGGCTGATGAAGGCCAGTGTTCTATACACTGTCTTCACCAACAAGTTTACCTGTGATACCACTTTCAGGCCACTATGTGTTCAGTCACTAATGTGACAATGTACTTTACCTGCAGAAGCAAAATGGCATTTTTATCTGTAACAAAATGGAATTTGTATTCAACCAGAGTGCTTTGTTAATAGTGTTCATAAAACATTATGCCTATGGAACCAGAGTCCTTGATGAACTGCAGACCAGCAGATGCATAACTGGAAGGATGCCACCTATACTGAATAATCAGAAGGACAGAATTCATTGAACTGGGGTGTAGGTAGCTGCACTTGCGTATGAAGATGTGACTATGCAGTCCTTGTTTTGGAGGCTATCACCCGACACTTGTGTGGTGATGATGGTCTTCCTTTGTTGCAAGTAAAATAAAGGTGCTTTTGATTGGTCCACTCTGTTGTTTGTTGTAGGACTTTTTTTTAAAAAAAAGGTTCTCAACACCATGTTCCTCAATTCTTTTCAGCCCCCTACCATTCACTAAAAATCCTAACCTGGTTTGATTTCTCAACATACAAGCACTGCAATAAGGTTAACAAAACCATATTAACAAAGACAACTAATAAAAGGACTGTAGTACTTTCTGCTATTCTCTATTCACTGTGAATGCTCTTGAGTTACAATTAATGTCCCTTACTAAAAAAAACACACTGTTAAGCTCAAGGATGGGTGCTTAGTTCACTGTTCTACACGCTCTACACTCATGACTGGTCAGATACAACTGAAACACCATCTGAAAATTTGCTGATGATACAACTTGATGTAATTTTAGAATGTGATGAGAGGACATACAGGAGTGAGATAGATCAGCTGGAGCGGTGTCACAACAACAATCTTGCAGTCAACATCAGTAAGATCAAAGAATTGATGTAGACTTTAGAAAGGAAGAATCAGCAGTGGAAAGGGTGAGCAGTTTCAAGTTCCTGGGTGTCAACATCTCTGAGAATCTACCCTGGGCCCAACATATTGATGCATTTACAAGGAAGGCATGATGGCAGCTATATTTCATTTGGAGTTTGAGAAGACTTGTTATGTCACCACAAAGACTTTCAAGTTTCTACAGAAGAACTGTGGAGATTGTTCTAACTGGATGCATCACCATCGTATGGAGGGGCCACTGCAAAGGATCGGAAAAAGCTGCAGGAAGTTGCAAATTCAGCCACCTCCATCATGGGCACTAGCCTCCCCTACATTGAGGACATCTTCAAAACACGGTGCCTCAAAAAGGCGGCATCTATCTTAAGAATGCTGTTACGTATTCAGGCAAATCCAGCCACGAACTGCCCCTCCTCACAGGGTGGGGTCTACCTTTTATAACCTGTAAAAAAAACCCGTCACATGATCTCTACTGGCGGGAAAATGACATCATTCCACCATCACAAGACCATCACCTCAAGTCCAGTACAGCTTCAACCCCAGTCACATGACAAGGGCACCACTGTCATGTGTCACGAGTATGTAACACCTCCCTCCAAAAAAAAACATTTTTGGTCTGACAAGAACAAAAATTTTTAACAATTGCTTACAAAAAAAACAAAGGTATAAATTTTATAACATACACAATACACAACACCATCATATAACAGCTTATAAGTCACAATACAGTAGGAGTGTTACAATTGGAAAAAAAAACCACTCCATAAAAAAAAAATTACAGTGTACATTCAACATCGAGATAGACAATCAGCAACCACATTATCTTTACCTTTAATATGAGTTATTACAATATTGTACTCTTGTAACATCAAACTCCAATTTAATAACCTTCTGTTTTTGTTTTTCATCTTACTCAGAAAAACTAACGGATTATGATCAGTGTAAACAATAAGTGGTTTCTGAGTTGTACTAACATATACCTCAAAATATTCCAAAGCTAAAACAAGAGATAACAATTCTTTCTCTATTGTCGAATAATTTCTTTGATGCTTATTAAATTTCTTAGAAAAGTAAGCTACTGGATGATCAAGCTCATTCCCCTCATTCCTTTGCATTAATACTGCTCCTGCAGCCTCATCACTAGCATCCACAGCCAATGAAAAAGGTTTTCCAAAGTCAGGTGCCTTAAGCACAGGTTGTTGACATATCATGGTTTTCAATTTTTCAAATGCTTCTTGACAAGGCACCGTCCATACAAACTTCTCATTTTTCCGCAGAAGGTTAGTTAATGGAAGGGCAACATTAGCAAAATTCTTACAAAATTTTCGATAATATCCTACCATTCCCAAAAACCTTCTGAGAGTTTTTTTCCCCGTTGGAGTGGGAATCTCTAAAATTGCCTGAACTTTTGCCTGAACAGGAGCTACCTTACCTTGACCCACAACATAACCAAGGTAAGTCACAGTGGCATGTCCAAATTCACTCTTAGCTAAATTAATAGTTAAGTTAGCTTGTGAAAGCCTTTCAAACAACTTCTCCATCGCAATAATGTGTGCTTCCCAAGTATCATTTCCTGTCACTAAATCATCAATATAAGCATCAGTATCTTTCAATCCCTGAATCACAAAGTTAATCATCCTCTGGAAAGTACCTGGGGCATTCTTCATCCCAAATGGAAGAACATTATACTCATATAACCCAGATGGAGTTACAAATGCAGAAATCTCTCTACCTCTGTCCGTTAATGGAACACACCAATACCCTTTCAATAAATCAATCTTTGTAAGGAACTTTGCCTTTCCAACTTTATCTACACAATCATCTACTCTAGGAATTGGATATGCATCCGTTTTCGTTACAGCATTCACCTTCCTATAATCCGTACAAAACCTAATACTACCATCTGGCTTTGGCACCATAACACATGGCGAACTCCAATTCGAGTTAGAATGTCTAATGATATTATTCTCTAACATATATTCAATTTCTTTCTCAGCAAGTTCACATTTTTCCTTGTTCATCCTATATGGATGTTGTTTAATAGGTTTGGCATCGCCAACATCTACATCATGTGAAGCTATAGAAGTCCTTCTCGGAACATCTGGAAACAACTCCCTATATTTAAAAATCAACTCCTTCAACTGTTGTCTCTGCTCTAACTGTAAATGTGCTAATTTTTCATCAATATTTTCCAGAATGGTTGAATTTGGTAACCTAACAGAAACAATGTTGGATTTAGAATGAAAGTCAGATGAATCATCTATCATGTTCCTAGTTAAATCAAACTCATTCTCACTAACCACAACAGTCACAGTATCAGATTGTTTCTCAAAATATGGTTTCAACATATTTATATGGCAAAGTTGTGTTGACCTTCTACGATCTGGAGTTTTTACCACGTAATCCACATCATTAATTTTAGACACAATTTCATAAGGACCATGAAATCTAGCTTGTAAAGGATTTGTCTGCACTGGGAAAAGAACCAACACCTTATCTCCAGGCTTAAACATCCTCATCCTCATCAACACTCCTTTTTCCAAGTAATATCCTACTGGCACCTTATCAATTTCACTATCTAGTAAAACCTGCTCTTTTAATTTTATAATCTCAGAGTCTCTATTCTGCTCTGCTATCATCTCCTTCCTAGACAAAGATAAATCTTTATAGTCAGACTTACTCCCAGAATCTTGTTCAAACAACGAAGATAAGAAAGTCTCTGACACATCCTCAAAACTCGAATCCTGAGTTGAACAGTCCTGAATAACAACCTCATTCTGCGCATCAATCTTTTTAGCCATAGCTCTAGTCACAACACAGGAAGAATCTGTGTTAGAATTCATCTCTGGTTCCTCTGACTCCATTGTCAAATGCACTTCAGGAAAAACTTGTCCACCTGCCAAGTCATTACCTAACAATAAAGAAATACCATTCACAGGTAAGCTATGCTGTAATCCTATTTTAACAAATCCTGTAACTAACCCTGACTTTAAATTTACTTTATGTAAATGTACAGGCATAAAATCACTTCCAACACCTCTTATGTAATTTACCTCACCAGTATCAGACTCTTCATTAAAGTTCAACACACTGTCTAACATCAATGACTGAGAAGCACCAGTATCCCTAAGGATTTTTATTGGCACCAGAGTAGATCCTTCCTTCAAGGATACAAACCCTTCAGTTACAAAATGATCATATCCCTTTCTAACTTGGTCAGACTCTAACAAAGCCTCATTTATGTTTATCAAACCCTGTAACTTTACATGTGCTTCAGTATGTTGCACACAAGCATCTGGAACTGCTTCCTTCTCTTTCTTTCTCAATTTGAAACAGTTAGCTATTACATAGCCAGGCTTCTTACAATAGTTACAAGTAAGACCAAACTGTCTTTCCTTCACAGGCTTTCCTTTCTCATTAACTTTCTCATTAACCTCCGATTTAATTTCAAATTTATCTGGAGTCTCCGTGTTATTTTTCCTCTTAAAAATTCTGCCCTGAGGAAATTTGTTCTTATGGATCAAAACATACTCATCAGCTAATCTAGCACAGTCCTGCAATTTATCAGCATCCTTCTCATTTAAGTAGGTCCTTACTTCAACAGGAATGCTTCTTTTAAATTCCTCCATTAAAATCAGCTCTCTCAATGTATCATAGTCCCCATTTACATTTTTAGAAGAAACCCATCTCTCAAAACACATAGCTTTATCATAGGCAAATTCCACATAAGTTTTTTCCACAGACTTTTTCAAACTTCTGAATCTTTCCCTATATGCTTCTGGGACTAACTCATATGCGTTTAAAATATGACTCTTTACAATATCATAATCAAGAGCTTGTGCAGCTGTTAAAGCTGTGTAAACTTGTTGTGCTTTGCCTTTAATTACACTCTGTAACAACACTGACCATTTATCTTTCGGCCACTCTGACATCCGAGCAATAGTTTCAAAATGTTGAAAATACCTTTCCACTTCTGTTTCACTAAATGGAGGGACCAATTTAATTTCTTGACTAGCAACAAACGTTTTTTTAGAACCAGAAGACTGATTTCCAGTCCTTAATTCCTCCATTGCATATGCAAATTCTCTCTGCTTTTGTTCTGCCTCCAATTTACACCTCTCCAATTTCATTTGTTCGATTTGCAACTGCATCTCCAGATTACTTATTGGAAACGACTCTAAAATCGATTCATCAAAAACACCCGAATCCACATAGTGTGACGCGATTTTCCTCTGTATTACAGCCTTAGAAGTAGTCTGCAAAATACCTTTAAGTTGCAATCTACTAGCTAGCTCAAACACCTCAGTTTTTTTCGCCTTCGCCAACACCTCTGCAGCTGGCGAAGCCAGAAACTCATCAATATTCATTGCTGCCGAATACCACAACAAGCCAAACAAAAGAACCGAGTAATCCCCGTCTCCAAAACACCGATTTAAAAGTTAGCAAGCATTTAAACTCAAAAAATTCAATCCCGACGCAGCCCCCATATTTAATGTTACGTATTCAGGCAAATCCAGCCACGAACTGCCCCTCCTCACAGGGTGGGGTCTACCTTTTATAACCTGTAAAAAAAACCCGTCACATGATCTCTACTGGCGGGAAAATGACATCATTCCACCATCACAAGACCATCACCTCAAGTCCAGTACAGCTTCAACCCCAGTCACATGACAAGGGCACCACTGTCATGTGTCACGAGTATGTAACAATGCCCATCACCCAGGACGTGCTGCCACAAAACAACAAGTTTCATGACATGCCAGTGATGTATTATGATTCATAAGACAAAATGATAATCTGGGGAACACAACATTAGTTCCATCTTTCAGAAAAAGGGTGTGAGGAAACTAGTAGAAAAATACCACAATTCTATTTACAACAGCAACCAGAAGGTGAAATAACATTGTATTGTTAACAAAGCTGACATCACACTACAACTAATTAAAAAATGTACATCATCATTTGCAGAAATTATCAGGTTTCACCAAGGATTAAAGGACAGATGAAAAGTGGTGTAGCAAAGGGGTGTGTTAAAAAAAAATCTAGATAATGGAGTGAAGATTTTTGAGAGGCAAAAAAATTCTGCAGATCTCAGAAATCTTGAGCAACACACAAAATGATGTTGGAACTCAGTGAGGCGGCATCAATGAAGGGAAATATGGAAGGAAGGAATCAGACATAGACTGAAATGAAAGGTTTCACCAGGGTTTGATGAAAAGCAGTGTAGCAAGGTAGTTTGGTTAATGGAGTGAGGATTTTTGAATCTCAAGATATTCTGCAGATCCCAGAAATATTGAGCAACATACAAAATGCTGGAGGAACTCAACAAGTCAGGCTGCATCAATGGAGGGGAATAAATAGTCGATTGTTTGGGCTGAGACCCTTCAACAGTCCTGGAAAGGAAGGGGGTACAAGCCAGAATATTCCTGCCATAAATGCTGGAGTTTTAGGGGGAACAAAGGAGATAGTGTTGTAGAACAGAGAAATATGTAGAACTAGATGAAGGCCAGCACTATGGAAGGACATATGAAAAGTGAACAACAATTCAGACAGGTGTCTACAGAGAATATCAAAAGTAGATGCATATTGTCTACATTTCAGTTGAAATTATCAGCTGATTCAGACGAAAAAGAGATAATTGTCATTTACTTAGCAGTGGGATGGATCCGTGAAACTTTGAAAAGTTCATCTTTGTTATCGAATGTCATCATCTGAATCCCATTGGTGGCAGCAAATGTAATATGAGAGCTCTCCTTGCAGGGGTGAGCGTAAATGATTTTCTCTGGGGGAACCCCAAACTCTTGTACCATTGCAATTTCATTCTGTTGGGATAGAAAGAGAGTTACCTTTAATATTTTTTTTATTTTTCTGAGTTCATTGATTGGTAAATTGTCACATATACTGAAGTACAGTGGGAAACTTTGTCTTGCATACTGTCCATAATTCATTAATTTCATTCCGACAATGCATTGAAGTGGTAGAAGGGTAACAACAGAATGCAGAGAAACACAGAAAGTACAGTGACAGTAACATGCATGTAGACAGTGAAGTACAAGGCAAAAACAAGGTAGATTGTGAGGTCTAGAGTCCATCTCATCTTGGTGGGATATAAGGGTGGTGGGTCAGAGGACTACATAGGGTGAACCCGGAACAGAGATAGGCAGAACAAAGGGGCAACTAACCTATGAGGGCAGAACAGGAATCTGCTGCAGAGTAAAGTAGAGAGAGCAAAATCATTTTGGCACTGGGCCACAAAACATAACATCCAATTCCTGCCAATGTCAATAAGAGCTTATACATTCTACCTGTGACTATGGGTTTCCTCCAGGAACTCCAGTTTTCTCCCACATTCCAAAGACATATGGGTTAGGGTTATAAGATGTGGGCCTGCTGTATTGCTGCTGGAATCCTGGTGACACTTGTGGGCTGCCCAGCACATCCTGAAGCTGTTGGTTGTTAATGCAAACAACACAGTTCACTGTATGTTTTGAAGTACAGTACTGTGCAAATGTCTTGGGCACATAGATATAGCTAGGATGCCTAAGATTTTTGCACAGTACTGTGGAAATTTTATGTATTGCACTGTACTGCTGCCATTTTTTAAAAATCATGATGTTTGGGTGATGATAATCCTGATTGTGATATGGGTTTCAATTGTGGATTGAGAGTGGGAAGGGGGCAGGGAGAGTGGAATCATTGTTAGGAGAAGGGGAAGGGAGAGGGGAGGGTGTGGGAAGCACTGGAGAGACATTCTGTAATGATCAATAATCCAATTGTGTAGAATCAGAGGTCTCAGGACTAGTCTGTCTGCACCCGTACCACCTTGGTGCCCAGCACTTCTTCTCTGCCACGTGTTTGTGTACCTCCAGCTTCGCCATTCCCAATATCCTTTGCTCCAGCCAGATTTACAAACTTGCTCTCTGCTCCACGTTGGCAGATACCATACTGACTATATATATATGTGCAATATACTGTATATATGATTAATAAATCTAATCTTTAATGTTAAATGTGAAGCAATGCATGGAGACGAGGACAGCACCGTCATGTAGGGTGAACTATGAAATGGTTCAAAGGAAAGGATGAAGCGAGAGCAAACCAGCTGTGGGGGAACAGAGGCAACGAGAAGCACAGAGAAGTGCAGAGGCTGCAGGACAACACTGAGTAGATCTGGCAAATGGGTCACGACATGTAATAGGAATATAGAGGAAACGGCACCAACAATCATTCCACGGCCAAAGTCATTTAAATCACATTTTTTCCCCATTCTGATGTTTGGTCTGACAATAACTGAACCTCTTGACCAGGTCTGCATGTTTTCATGCATCGAGTTGCTGCCACATGATTCTCTGATTAAATATTTGCATTAATGAGCAGGCATATCTAATAAAATGGCCACTGAGTGTATAGTGAGGCATTGAATTGACTTTATTACTTACATCCTTCATATACATAAAGAGTAAAAATCTTTACATTACGTCGTTTAAATGTGCAATGTGCAATTATAGTAATTTATAATCAATTTTATGTACAACAGGATAGTCAATATAACAGAAGTACAGTTGCATCAGCATGAATTAAGCAGCCTGATGGCCTGGTGGAAGAAGCTGTCCCAGAGCCTGTTGGTCCTGGCTTTTATGCTGTGGTACCATTTGCTGCAAAGTTTGGGAGATCTTCCATTGTTGCATACGTTAACACATTTTAATATTTGAAGAGCATCAGTGAGCTCATTATTCCAAATCCTACCTTACTGGCACAGTCAAAGCCGATCCCTAATTGAGCAAGGGTCCAAACTATTGGTTTGCTGTCATTGCATTTCACAGCGTAGAAAGGCTTCACTCGAGGCAATGTCATCTTCCACTGATGGTGTTTCTTTATAACTTCACCCAAGTCGGCAACATAGAAAGCATCTGTGTTATCCTGCAACACAAGGCATGGTGATCATACTGACTGTCATTGTCCACTAATTTAACATTATTAGATTCCTTCAATTAGCCTTCTCTGCTAAATTCAATAAATTGAGCAAAACATTGGAACGCTGTGCTGTTCATGTGTTTCGTAAACTACATAGAAAGATTTGTCAGTGCTGCTCCAGGGGGTAAGTGTTTGAACTAGAGTTGTAGGACGTGGCAGATCGTGGGGTAGTTGTGGAAAAAGACGTTATTAAGCCCACGTACAAAGGCAGGAATCAAAAGCATGGTGGCAATAATGTTCTTAGTTATGTCTATTTCAATGCACGGAGTATTGTAGGTAAGGCAGATGAGTTTACAGCATGGATAAGCACATGGAATTATGGCACTGAAGTCAATAATGACTAGTGTAGAATGAAGAACACTGATTAATAATGTGACCACTAAACACTACAGTACAGTTTGAGAATGAGAATAATTTTAATCAGCCAGGACATTTGCCTTTATAATCAAATGGGAGGGTGGGGTGGGAGTGTCAAGTTTTTGACGTGATAATAGCACAGGTAACAGCTGCCAATAAGGTGAGCACTGAGCTGTGGGATGTGGATCTGTTGGTCTTTACTTCAAAAACTAGTAACCAGATTTATGTAGTAAGCACAAGGCCATGTGGATCTAATTTGTAATTTTAAAATAATCGTAGTTGATCGTCATTGATAGGGTAGTAAAGAAATCATATGGCAATGCAGTCTTTGTTAATAGAGGCATTAAATTCAAGAGTCAGGAAGTTATGTTGGAGCTTTATAAAACACCGGTTAGCCCGTATCTGAAATACTGCCTTTAATTCTGGTTGTCCATTACAGGAAGGATGTGGAGACTGGAGAGGTTTATCAGGATGTTGCCTATGCTATGAAGAGGGATTTGGGAAACTGGAATAGCAGAAGCTGAGGGGAGACCTGATAGAAAGTTATAAGATTATGAAGGGTGTAGATAGCCAGACTATATCCTATTCAACAAGGTCAAAAGGTTTAATTTTAGAGGGTATATATTAAAGGTAAGAGGCAGCAAGTTTAAAGGAGAGGAGCAGGGCAAATTCGTTTTAACACAAACTGGGAGTTACTTAGAGAGTGCTGCCAAGTTTGGTTGTGGAAACAAATATGATGGAGTATTTAAGAAGCTCTCAGAGAGGCACATGCGTGTACAGAGAATGGAGAGATATGGATTTGTGTAGGTAGAAAGGACTAGTTTAGTGGACTTTTAATTATTGACAGAATTAGTTCGGCACAACATTGTCAGTCAAAAGTCCTGTTCCTGTGCCGTCCTGTTCTATGTTCTATTGGGTTTACTGTGGGTAGGTACAAGGTATATCATAGATATGATGGGCTGAAGGGCCTGTTTCTGTGTTGTGTGATGCTCTCTGATTTTGACACAGAAACCACATTAGATTTCACCATTCAATATGCCATAATTAAATATCAGAATAAAGTTGTTTGGTTGCTCAAGGTAACAGAAGTGATGATGTAAAGATTGGCATTTGACATCATTTATATGATGCCATTTATTTTCCCCAATGGAAGATTCAATTTATTGGTGATAACTACACTTACTTGTGAGGAAATATATGTAGAAACTAACCCAAAGCATGTAAAAATGTCATAAGCAACATTTTATTTGTGCCCCCTCTAAATCCATAATTCAACAGGCAGTTTGCACGAGCTTGGACTAATGAATTTTTATTTCTCATTGACCAGTTCCTGCTCTGATAAATGATGTAATGATCAGCATCTTGAAGTACCACTTGCTTTCTGTGAAAGATCTATTACATTTTTAACTGAAGTTGTAGTTTATACCTGAATGGTAAAGATTGATCTCAGGTGTTCTTCTTGATGCTTTCTCCATCTGTTCTAGACAGAGGAACCTGTTTTTCTAAGCAGTACTTAAAAGACATTTGTATTTATTTCCCTTCCATTTACCACTTCACTCTGATTACTTTGATTCAAGATTCAAGTTTATTTGTCATGTGTACATGGAAACGTACAGTGAAATGTATCACTTGTAACAATCAAATTGCCGCAGGATGTGCTGGGGGCAGCCCACAAGTGTCAGCACACATTCCGACGTCAGCGTAGCATACCCACAATGCTCTGCAGAACAAAACAGAACACTAGCTACGAAACAACAAGCACAAGGCATGCACATACACATTCCTTTAACCTCCAGCAGATACGGACTCTGGTCTGCAGATACTGGGCTTCACCCTCTCAGGCAGCATTGTAGAGATTCAGATTTGTCTCCAGCCAACAGGCCTTGATTTCTAGACTTCTGATTAAACTCTTGGGCCTCAAGGCTTGATGCTCGGCATTGATCCCAGGACATGCTGATCGCTGAACACCAGGCATCTAGCTCCAGACTCATTGATGACAGGACCTGAATACTAGACCTCGAAATCTGGTCTCACTAATTTGCAAAATAAGTGGATCATTGGAACTCATTGTGCCTGCCCGCAAGGAACTCCAACTCCGGAACCCGCCAATAACTTGCTGCTGACAGGTGGGGGGGCGTGGGGGGTTTCATCCATTTTCTGCCACTATGGCTTCTGACAACAGTTGTCCCACGTCTGCGGCGTTGGTTTTCAAATGTGGAGTGGAGACTTAGACTCCAGCCTGACCTCTGATACCCACACATTCCTGGTCCTAAACTGTAACCTGACCCCTAACTCCTCTATCTGTCCTCAGAACTAGTCTTACAAACCTAAAAACAATTAAAAATTGAACATTTAAATAATTAAAAAAGTGCTCCTGCTGCCCATTGAAAGTGTAGGTTTTAACACTGCATTGCCCATATACTAATCATTTGTAGAGGGCATGCTTAATTAGAGAAACTGACATGCAATCCCCTATTGAAATAGCATTGGAGCCTTACTCTTCCATAGGATCCTGACTGGCATGTAGCAAGATAGCTCCCAACTATTCCTGCAGGAAGCCTTTGCTAGTTATTTTGAAATTCAGACCCATGGAAAAAATTCCAAGAAGGCAATGACGAGAGTTGGGTTCCAGTTCAGATATGTTCCCATTATCACCAAGTTACTGGAGTAAAAATCACTGACACAAACAAGTGACACAAGAGAGACTGTAGATGCTGGAAATCTGCAGCAACATATGCAAAGTTCAGGGAGAACTCAGCAGATCAGGAAACATCTATGGAGTCTGATGAAGGGTCTCAGCTTGAAATGTTGATTGTTCATTTGCTTCAATAGAGGCTGCCTGATTTGCTGACTTTTTCCAACATTTTGTCTGCGTTGCTTCATACAAAGTAATAGTTTTATTTGCAGATACAGTACTGTGCAAAACTCTTAGGCACCTACTGTACATATAGCAAGACATTTGCAAAGTACTCTCTTTGTCAATGTGGAGCGGAGAGCAAGTTTGTAAACCTGGTGAGAGAAAAGACTGTTGGGAGTGACGAGGGTGGAGTGCCGTGAGAGATATGTGGAGGTGCAGAGAAGGAGTGCTAGGGGCGGTGGTGACACAGGTGCGACACACCCAGCCCTGAGACACTAGGCAAGGTCATTTGATTCCAAACAAGTGGTTTATTGATCATTACTCTGGTGTTTACTCTCTGGTGCTTCCTGCTCCCTCCCCTTTCGCTTCCCATTTTCCCAATATAATTCCCCTCTCCTTGCCCTCTTTCCACTCTCTGTCCACAATAGAGACCCATATATAGGAGCCTAAGACTCTTGTATAGTACTGTATGTTGATGTTCTGATAAATGGATCATAGTATCAGTGAATGCCAGAAATATTTAATTTGATATTAATGAGCTCAGTCACTTTGTCACAGAAGGTAATTTACTTTTTTGTTACTAGCATTCCTTGAAGATTATTGTAACTTCAGACATTTGATATGTAATTCTTTTTTTGAATATATTGTCAAGATTAATAGTGGCAGAACTTGTTATCCTTGAATAAGCAAAAGAATGACATGTACCTTCTGATTATGGCGTAATCTGAAATTTACTACCGGCATAACATCATGTCAATACTCACTGTGAGCTTTTTCTCATTGATCTTCTGGCCAATGACGTCCATGGCCATGACCCCCTCCTCCAAAATGACAAAGTTGGTCTCATTAACACAGCCTTCCATTTTCTGTGTTTGCAGGGGGCTTGGCACTATTCCAGACTCAACAATGGAACTAATGTAGACTTAAATAAAAATCCAAAATATTAAAAGTATCACAATAAAGGTTGTCAGAGGGTAATGTAAGTGTTGTTTTCTACATAAACTTTCAGGTTAAATATTGGAATGTTTTAACAATGTCATTCAAGAGATAGAAATAGCCGCTCTTCATCAGAATATATCCGTAACAACACATTCTTAAGGAATTATTAGCCAAGAGAACTTCCACTATTATGTAACAAAAAAACTGAAATTTTAACAAAATTGTGTGAAAATACAATATGAAAGATAACATTTTTGTTATTGCATGAGATTCAAGTTTGGATTGTTGTCCTCAGCAGCAAAATTTGATTTGAACCAAAACTGAACACACCAACCTTCAAGCATCCACAAGTTCCATTTTCCAAAGACATGTAGACCTTAAGACAAAGGAGCAGAATTTGGCCATCTGGCCTACTGAGTCTGCTCCACCATTCATTCATGGCTGATCCTTATTTCGATCTCCTCCTCAACCCCAGATTCCAGCCTTCTCCCCATAACCTTTGATGCCATGCCCAATCAAGAATCTATCAATCTCTGCCTTAAATACACCCAATGACCTGGCCTCCACAGCTGCATGTGGCAACAAATTCCACAAATTCAGCACACTTTGGCTAAAGAAATTTCTCCACATCTCTGTTTTGAAAGGGTGCCCCTCTATCCTGAAGCTGTGCCCTCTTGTCCTGGACTCTCCCACCATGGGAAACATCCTTTCCACATCTACTCTGTTTAGACCTTTCAGCATTCAAAGGGGTTCAATGAGATCCCCCACCTCCCCATCCTTCTGAATTCCAGCAAGTACAGACCCAGAGCCATCAAACATTCCTTGTATGATAACCCTTTCATGCATGGAATTATCCTTGTGAATGTCCTCTGGACCCTCTCCAATGCCAGCATCTTTTCTACAATGAGGGGCCCAAAACTGTTCACAATACTCAAGGTAAGGCCTCACCAGTGCCTTATAGAGACTCAGCATCAAATCCTTCCTCTTGTATTCTAGACCTCTTGAAATAAATGCGAACATGGCATTTGCCTTCCTCACCACCAACTCAACCTGCAAGTTAACCTTTAGGGTGTTCTACACAAGGACTCGCAAGTCTTTCTGCAACTTGGATCCCTGTATTTTCTCCCCATTTAGAAAATAATCCAGATATTTATTTTTACTGCATGACCATGTATTTTCCAACATTGTGTTTCATTTGTCACTTTCTTGCCCGTTATCCTAATCTGTCTAAGTCCTTCTGCATCCTACCTGTTTCCTCAACACTACCTGCCCCTCCACCAATCTTTGTATCATCTGCAAACTTGGCAACAAAGCCTTCTATTCCATCATCTAAGTCATTTATAAGTAGCATAAAAAGAAGTGGTCCCAACACCAACCCCTGTGGAACCCCACTAGTCACTGGCAGCCAACCAGAAAAGGATCCTTTTATTCCCACTTGCTGCCCCCTACCAATCAGCCAATGCTCTAACCATGTTAGTAACTTCCCTGTAATACCATGGGCTCTTAATTTGGTAAGCTGCCTCATGTGTGGCATGTTGTCAAAGGCCTTCTGAAAGTCCAAGTACACTGTATCCCCTTTATCTGTCCTATTTGTAATCTCTGCAAAGGATTCCAACAGATTTGTCAGGCAGGATTTTCCCTGAAGGAAACCATGCTGACTTTGTATTATCTTGTCCAGTGGCACTAAGTATTCCATCACCTCATCCCTAACAATTGACTCTAACATCTTCCCAACCACCGAAGTCAGGCTATAATTTCCTTTCTGCTACTTTCCTCCTTTCTTAAAGAGTGGAGTAACATTTGCAATTTTCCAGTCCTCTGGCATCATACCAGAGTCCACTGATTTTTGAAAGATCATTTCTAATGCCACCACAGTCTCTAACGCTACCTCTTTCAGAACGCTAGGGTGCAGTTCATCTGGTCCGGATGACTTATGTACCTTTAGGTCTTTCAAGTTTTTGAGCACCTTCTCTCTTGGAACAGTAACTGCACTCACTTCTCTGCTTTCATATAGTACAATATCAGGCATACTGCTAGCGTCTTCCACAGTGAAGACTGATGCAAAATACTCATTTAGTTCAACAGCCGTCTCCTTGTCCCCCATTATTATTTCTCCTGCCTCATCTTCTAGCGGTCCTATATCCACTCTCTTTTCTCTTTTATTTTTAACATACTTGAAAAAACTTCTACTATCCACTTTGGTATTATTTGCTAGATTGCTTTCATATTTCATCTTTTCCCTTCTAATGATTTTTTTCTAGTTGCTCTCTGTAGGTTTTTATAAATTTCCCAATCCTCTATCTTTCCACTAATTTTTGCTTTGTTGTACTCTCTTTCTTTTGCTTTTACAACAGCTTTGACTTCCCTTGTCAGCCACAGTTGTACTATTTTATCATTTGAGTATTTCTTCATTTTTGGAATACACTTGTCCTGCACTTGCCTCATTTTTTCCAGAAACGCACGCCTTTGCTGCTCTGCTGACATCCCTGCCAGCAGGTTCCTTCCAATTTACTTTGGTCAACTCCTCTCTCATACCACTGTAGTTTGCCTTACTCTACTGAAATACTGCCACACCAGACTTTACTTTCTCTCTATCAAATATTGTGATCACTGGTTCCTAAGGGTTCTTTTACTTTAAGTTCCCTAATTATCTCCAGTTCATTACATCACACTGAATCCAGTATAGCTGATCCCCTAGTAGGCTCAACTACAAACTGCTCTAAAAGCCTATCTCTTAGGCATTCAACAAACTGACTCTCTTGAGATCCATTATCAACCTGATTTTCCCAAACGATCTGCATGTTAAAATCTCCCATGACTACCATAAATTGCTCTTATGACTCTCCTTTTCTATTTCCCACTGTAACCTTTGGTCCACCTCCCATCCACTGATGATAGGCCTGTATATAACTGCCATCAAAGTCCTTTCACCCTTGCAGTTTCTTAACTCAACCCACAAGGATTCAACATTATCCGATACTATGTCACATCTTTATACTGATATGATGCCATTCTTTAACAGTAGAGCCACACCACCCCTTCTGTCTACCATCAGATCCTTCCGATACATTGTGTAACCTTGGACATACAGCTCCCAACTACAATCATCCTTCAGCCACGATTCAGTGATGGCCACCTTATACCTGGCTATCTGTAATATTCCAATAAGATCATCCACCTTACTTCTTATACTGTGTGTATTTAGATACAACACCTTGAATACTGTATTTGCAGTTCTTTCTGACTCTGCATCCCTAATGATTTGTTACTCAGCCCGTTGGCTGCAACTATGTCCCATCACTTGCCTGCCCTTCCTGACAATCTGACTGCACATTATCTTTACTTTTTTAACATTCATCATTTCCTGAGTCCCTTCACTCCTGTTCCCACCCCACTACCAAGTTGGTTTAAACCTTCCCCAATAGCTCTAACAAACCTGCCCATGAGAATATTGGTCCCCCTTGGGTTCAGGTGCAACCCCACACTTCTGAACAGGTCATACCTTCCCAGAAAAGATCACAATTATCCAAGAACCTGAAGCATTGTCCCCTGCACCAGTTTCTCAGCCACGCATTAATCTGCCAAATCATCCTGTTTCTACCCTCACTGGTGCATGACACGTAGCAATCCAGAAATTACTACCTCAGAGGTCCTGCTTCTCAGCTTTCTACCTAGCTCTCTTTAAATCTCTTTTCGGACCTCATTGCTTTTCCTTCCTATGCTATTGGTACCAATATGTACCAAGACATCTGGCTGC